>NC_057861.1:745907731-747197731 GCF_019393635.1 Dromiciops gliroides
ATGTGTAGTTTTTTAGTCCTTTGGTCATAATTCTAATTTGCTCTCCAGAATGGTTGAATCCATTCACAATTCCATCAATAATGCATTAGTGTCTCTATGTTCCCATACTCCCTCCCACATTTGTCCTTGTCCTTTTCTGTCATATCAGCCAATGTGATAGGGGTGGGGTGGTACTGAGGTCAGATTTAAGATCAGATTTTCCTGACTCCAACTTCAGTATTCTATCTATTGTCACACTGCCTCTAATTATTACGCCATCAGAGGCTGCCTAATCCAGTCTGCATCTAATTAATTATGCCCTCTACAATATCCCCTGCTAGAGGTTTTTTGAAGATCACCGGTGATAGGGAGCTCACCACTTCTGAGGCAGATCATTCCTCTGTGGAGTAGTTCTAACAGTTAGGATGTTTTTCTTTCTATTAAGCCTCAATTTGCTGCCTCCATTTCTTACTGCCAGATCTGATTTCTATAGCCAAGTAGAACATATCTAGTCCCCATTTCACATCATTCCCCTTCTAAAACTAAAGATGTTAGGAGGAGCAAAAACAGAGAAATAAAACTATAGACCAATTTCATTAATGAACATAAATGTAAGAATTCTAAATAAAATCCTAGCCAGGAGGCTACAACAGTGTATCACAATGATTATACATGGTGACCAAATTGGATTTATACCAAAAATGTAGGGGTAGTTCAACATAAGAAAAACTATTAACATAATGATTATATCAATAACAAAAGTAATAAAAAGTCATATAAGTGTAACAATAGATGCAGAAAAAGCTTTTGACAAAATATAACACTCATTCCTATTGAAAACACTCAAAAGCATAGGTATAAGTGGATTTTTTCTTAAAATGTTTGAGAAAAAAAGCTTTAAACTTTTAGGTAAGAATACACTATTTGATAAAAATTGTTGGGAAGACTGGAAAGCATTCTAACAGAAATTGGATATAGATCAATGTCTATATCCAAGATAAGATTAAAATGAATACATGACCTTGACATGAAGGGAGATATCATAAGAAAACTAGAAGAACATGGAAAACATTACCTATGGATGAACAAGAGATATAGAGTACTGCAAGATGTAAAATGGATAATTTTGGTTACATTAAATGAAAAAGGTTTTGTACAAATAAAACCAATGTAGCCAAGATTAGAAGGAAAGCAGATCATTGGGAGAAAATTATATAGACAGTTTTTCAGATAAAGGTCTCATATCTCAAATATATAGAGAATATTATCAAATTTATAAGAATATGAGTCATTCCCCAATTGATAAATGGTCAAAGGATATGAACAGGCAGTTTTTTTGATGAAGAAATCAGAACTATATACAGTAATATGAAAAATACTCTAAATTATTATTGATTAGAAAAATGCAAATTAAAACAACCTTGAGATATCATCTCGTACTTATCACATTGGCTAAAATGATAGAAGGCGAAAATGACAAATGTTTGAGGGGATATAGGAAAATTGGCACATTAATGAACTATTGTTGGAACTGTGAACTGATTCAATCATTTTGGAGAGCAATCTGGAATTATCCCCAAAGGGTTATAAAACTGTGTATATCCTTTTACTCAGCAATAACACTATTAGTTCTTTGTCCCAAAGTGATTGGGGGGGAAGAAAATATAAGTTCTAGAATATTTAAAGCAGCTATCTTTGTGATAGCAAAGAATTAGAAATTAAGGGGATGCCCATCAAGTGGGGAATGGGTAAGCAAGTTGTACTATATGATGAGACTGGAATGCTATTGTGGTATAAGAAATGATGAGCTGGTTGGTTTTAGAAAAACATGGAAAGACATATGAAACCATGAAAAGTGAAGTGAGCAGAACTAGGATAACCTTGTATACAGTAACAGTCATATTGTTTGAAGAATAATTGAGAAAAACCAAGTTATTCTGAGTCTTATAAATGTGCAGATAAACTATAAAGGACCTGTAGAGGAAGATGCTGCCCACCTCCAGAGAGAGAACTGATAAAAAGAAGTTTGTATAGTATGGTTTTACATATATTGATAAATCTGCATCAAATGTTAGCCTTCTCTAGTGCAAAGTGGGGAGGGAGGGAGACAATTTGTGACTTAAAATGTTACAAAAAAATAAAGAGAAAAAAATGAAAAAATAAAAACAAAATAAAACTTCAAGATGTCTATCATGTCTGCCTTTATGACCTGGAATTTATAAGTAATACTGTAACTAGGGAGTATCAGCTCCCTACAAAATTGCAAGAGAGAATTTGTGGTCTGCAAAGATGAATCTCTCCAAAGCAGGTAGGGTGGATTGTAGAAGAAAGAATGAAGGCAGGAATCCTGTGAAAAGGGATGAGATACTTCAGCAATCAAAGTGTATGCTAATGATGGCCCAGTCTAGAGGATTGTGGTCATAACCATGAGACAGGATTTGTTGGAGAGCGTGGTGTTATCAGCACAGAGGTGAGACCTGAAGCCATGAAATTGGATGGGCTCGAAGAGGGATTTAAATGGGAGGCTCTCTGGGTACCAGGTTTCTTTCCTAGATAAGAAGCCAATTTTCTTTGTCCCCTTTGGGTTAAAAAATGCCATTTTGAATACCAACATGGGCACTTGTTGGTACCAAGCAAGTAGTAATCTTAGGTACACTCTGTGAAATGCTCTTTGTTTGTTGAATCAACCTCATTTTGTCTTTGTGGACAGTGGTGATTTTCACCTGTATGTATGTTAAATGCCACGCTGTCTAGTTAAGAAAATGCCACATTGTCTAGTTTGAGACTCTTTTCTGCATGGAACTGGAAAACCAAATGAAAGAACAATGCTTATGCCTCACTGGGGTTGGAGAGGGCACTTCTCGCTTGGAGACATGGGTGCGTTTGAAGGACACCCCAGCCAATCTGCCAAGGGGGGTACATTTCTTCAGACAGGGAGAAGAGTAAATCGGAGACTGTCAGTGGACTCAGGTCTCATGAGCCTGAATAGCATCTTGAACAACATTATGTCCTTAGAATGTGGCCTTCTTCCCCTTTTACAATAAGGTTTTCTGGTCCTTAAAGAAGATACTAGACTGCTTTTTAACAGTTTACAAAGTGTGCTTCTCTCCCTCTGTCTCTTTCTTTCTCTCTATCTCTGTCTCTCTGTCTCTTTCTCTCCACCCCACCCCCTATCTGTCTCTCCTTCCTCTTTCCCTTCTGTCTGTTTCTTTCTGCCTCTTCTCTCTCATTCTTTCCTCTGTCTGTCTATATGTATTTATATGTGTGTGTGTTTATATACAAATGCTGATCAGTAAGAGGAAGTTCTGTTTTCTCTCTATTTTAGTTGGGATTTTTTTTTTCTTTAGAAAGAAGGGTAGTTTTGTGAGCTTAGCTTGAGCTGGAGAAGTGCTTATTTCCCACTGGTTCTTTCTCAACCTGAAAGCCATTAGCAGGTAGGCTTCCTCAGAGGGGCTTGTGCCCTCCAACTTTATCCTGGTCTTGCAGCCTTCCTTTTCCTTTTCTCCCATGGCCTCCTCCCGAGGCTGAGGGGCTTGACTTTTCCTCCCCACTGTTCTGTACCAGGTCCTGCAGGTCACTGGGCCCCTCACCAGGCTTGGCTATCTCTGCCATGGGCTCCATGGGCTGTAGTGCTGGTTGTTTCTTCTGACCTTCCTCCACCTCATTTCCAATCCTCATTCACCTCATATCAGGAAATAAACAAAACAGAGACAGAAAACCAGCAGTGCCACAAGCTCAAAGCCACATAGTTTCTATGTGAGAGAGAAGGTCCTTCTCCTACCCAAGGCCTGGGGGCTTATGAAGTGCCTACTATGCGCTAGAACTTTGCCAAGTGCTGGGGGTATAGAGGAAGGCAAAGCAAAGTCTCTGCTCTTGAGTAGCTCCCTGTCTGATAGAGGAGATGACAGGCAAACCAACTATGTTGTTGTCTGGTTGGTTGTTTTTCAATTGTGTCCAACTCTTTGTGATCCCATTCCGAGTCTTCTTGGCAAAGATACTGGAGTAGGGGCAACTAGGTGGTGCAGTGGACAGAGCACTGGCTCTGGAGTCAGGGGAACCTGAGTTCAAATCTGACCTCAGACACTTGACACTTACTAGCTGTGGGACCCTCAGCAAGTCACTTAAGCCTCATTGCCCCACTAAAAGAAAAAAAAAGAAAACCCCAAATGGGGTCACCAAGAGTGGGACATGACTGAAATGACTGAAGAACAAATTGATGATGAAGACCTGGATCAAGGTGATGACTTTGGGAGAAGTGAGGAGTCATATTGAACTGATTACATTATTCTTCAAAGAGTAAAGATTTCGAAACATACAAGAGTTTCATGAAAGGAAGCAGATTGAGAATCAATATTTGCAGCAAAGATATCTGATTAATATCTGACATTCAAAAATGATAAGGAACTGATTGATAGATAACTTTAAAAGTAAGAAGGTTTGCAAAATGCTTTAATCACATTCTCCCATGTGATCCTCACATCAGCCCCATGAAGTAGATGCTAATAGGAAATAGGCACCGAGAGGTTAAGCAATTTACCTAGGGTCCTACAGTGAGTAAGTCTATGGCAGTAAAAAAAAAAAAAGTCATATATTCTCCAGTGAAGAAATAGTCAAGGGACATGAATAGAAATTTTAAAGACAGAAATAAAAGTTGTTAACCATGCAAAAAGATGCTCAAATCAATTCCCAAATGATCAGAGAAATGCACATGAAGACAAACCTTTCTCCCTATAGAATATTTTAAAATCCCTTAGAAAAGGAAACTCAATAAACACCCCTGAATTGACTCTGGCCAACATTCTAGTCATAGTTAATAGAATGCTCTAATTGGGTGATTTTGCTCAGATAAGTAGGTACTCTTCTGAAGTTCCAAAAGCGGAGGTAGCTTATTATCAATAGAATTAAAAAGCCCTATTAAAAATGCCCTTCTCTATAGAGGAGAAATTGATGGGTCCTCTATCTCCTCGCCTACATATCCGTGAGGGTTTTGCTACCATGGAAACTGAAGGACATGCAGCAGATGGCATTACCTCACCGGTAGTCTCACACATGGACTCTGGCTCTGGCTTTGTTTAAAAAAATTATTTTTTAATCAAAAGCACTTAAAAAATTAATCTGTTCCTCGCATTACCCCACCCTGGCCCATTAAGCAAATAAAAAGACACAACACAAAGCCAATTAAAAATCCCTCCATCTGTAGCTGACAAATTCCCATATTAATCATGTCTGAAAATTCATGTTTGTCCCTTGTTGCTTTATATGTTCCTCACCTCTGTCAGGAGGTGAGCGCCGATTTCATCTTTAGTCTTTGGCTTAGTGGCTTATCATTGTGGTGATCAGAATTCTAGAGTCTTTTCAAAGTGGTTTTTCTCTGGGCCATTGTTATGATTCTATTCATTTCATTTGCATTGATTGATAGAGGTTTTTTCAGTTTTCTCTGAAATTGTTTTTTTATATCATTTAACCATCAATAATCTCCCATTAGGTACATGGAGGCAATAAGGATGTATTGAGCACTTATGCTGTGCCAAGCACTGTGCTAAGAGCTGGGGATAAAGATAAAGGGGGAAAAGATGGTTCTTGCCCTCAGGAAGCTTACGTTCTAATGGGGAAGGGAGCTGAAGAGCAGGAATGCAGAGGTGTACAAAACCAGATTGCGCACACTGTGTCTAAATCTAGGCAGTCAGAAGTGCAGTCAGGAAATGAAGAAAGGGACCCTCCCCACAATGGAGGCCAATGGGAAAAGGGAACTGGCATGAGGGAGGGGCGTTTCAGGATGAGTAGGCTAGCAGAACTGGGAGGGGGATCCCTTCCTGCACCACGATGGACTGCTCCAATAGGAGACCTCCTTGGTTTCCAATCTGGGGTGCCACAGAAAGTACTGCTTGTCAATATTTTCCAACATAGGCTCCCTTCCCCTCTGATTTTCTTGGTGGTATAGGCCTGGTGCTGTTGTAGTTGGGCTGAAGTTTAGGCAGTTTGTGGACTTCCTCTGCAAGTTCCTGATTGCTCTTCAGAAAGGCTGGACCAAATCACAGCTCCACCAACTACGTACTAGTGTGCCTGTTTTTCTGCAGTCCCTTCAATGTTTGTCATCTTTACCAATCTGGTAGGTATGACACAGAACCTCAGAGTAGCTTTAACTTGCATTTCTTTGTCAAGACAACTTAAAGCACCATTGTGTGCCCACTAAACTAGAGAAAAAATGGTATTAAAATAATATAAAATATTTTTAAATCATATAAAAACATTTATGTGACCCAATGTTGATAATAGTTTATATTTAAGTATTGTTTTAAGATTTCCAAAGTGCTTTATCCATATTATCTCATATGGTCCTCACAACATCTTCTGAAAGATACAATAATCATATTAATAATGATGATAATAGCATTTTTATACCAGCTATTGGGTTTGTAAAACACTTCATATGTGTTATCTCATTTAATACTGATAACAACCTTTTGAGATAGGTGACATTATTATCCCCATCTTACAGATGAAGAAACCGAAGCTAAGTGATAAGTGACACGTCTATTAAGCGTCTGGGGCTGACTTTGACCTCAGGTCTTCCTGACTTCAAGTCCAGAAATCTATCCACCTATTAATCTCATTTTGCTGATAAGGAAACTGAAGTTATGTGACTTGCTTACAGTCACAGAGCTAGTCGACATCAGAGGCTGAGCTGGAGTGAGGGTGTATACAGAAGGTTCCAGTGGATGCCCTCTCCCTCTCTTCCCTGGTGGTCTTTCAGTGAAGTGGTACTTGGGTGTACCTCCAAGCAGGTGGAGAGGCAATGGTTTAAGCTGCCTTATCTTCCCACTTGGCTGCCAGGTGTCCCTCATTCATTTCTAGTTCCCCTAGAAGCATCTGAGGTGCCTGAGGAAGAGAGAAGACTCATCTCATACTCTAGCTCAAATCAAGAAAATGTTTTTGGGTGGGTCTCACGTCCCCTGGAGAGCTATGCAGTTGCTCTGAGTATCAGCCTGGGGCTGAGGTTCCCCATATGGACAAAGGATTGTTAGGGAGTCAAGTACTCCACCCCTTTGCTGATCCCCACTTTCCTCAGGGACCTATACAGTTGCTCCAGACTTATGATGACACTTTAGGGGTTTGTGGGGGGAAAACCTTGGATTCTTTCTTAACTGACTTCTTACTTCCCACCTCTGTCACCAGACTTGTAAAGTTCTCATGACCCACAGTATAGTGGAGGCTGTGGTACAGACTTGTTCTTCACATCTTAGCTCTCTGCCTTATTGGTCCTTTGTTCTGCCTCCTCTTTGGATCTGGCTCCTTTTTCTTGGTTCTGGGGATCCCTGCAAAGTTGACCTTTCTCCTCTCTTTGCTACTCTGTCATTAACTGTCTTCAGGTGCACTTGGCATTACTCTTTCTCTTTCTCTTAGCTTTGTGTCCCTTTGGTCCCTTGCATAAATCAAGGCTTTGTGACTCAGTTATGCTGCTTCTGCCACCTCTGTTACTGCTGTCCCCTCTCTGCTGATGCTTCTGCCCCTTTGTTGGAGAAATGATATGACTCTGGAAAAATGAGACAGTTATCAATAGTCACAGGGGAAATGCCCCAAATTAGAGAAATGAAAGTTAAACAACTGTGAGGTTCCACCTCACACCTATCAGATTGGCTAACATAACACAAAAGGAAAATGACAGATGCTGGAGGGGATGTGGAAAAATTTGGACACTAAAGCAGTGTTGGTGGAGTTGTGAACTGATCCAACCATTCTGGCGAGCAATTTGGAACTATGCCCAAAGGACTATAAAACTGTGCATACCATTTGATCCAGCAATATCACTACTAGACCCATATCCAAAAGAGATCAAAGAAAAGGGAAAAGAACCTATATGTACAGAAATATTTATAGCAGCTCTTTTTGTGGTGGCAAAGAATTGGAAACTGGGTGGGGGATGCCCATCAATTGTGGAATAACTGAACAAGTTGTGGTATATGATTGGAATATTATTGTGCTATAAGAAAAGGCAAGGGGTATGGTTTCAGAAAAATGTAGGAAGTCCTATATGAACTGATGAAAAGTGAAGTGAGCTGAAACAAGAGACCATTGTACAAAGTAACAGCAATATTGTAAAGATGATCAAATGTGAAATACTTGGTTACTCTGATCAAGACAATGATTTAAGACAATTCAAAAGAACTCATGATGAAAAGTGCTATCTACCTCCAGAGAGAGAACTGAAGAACTCTGAGTGGGTGTTGAAGCACATTTTTTTACTTTCTTTTTCTTTTGTTCTTTTTGAACATTTTTTTTGCAACATGGCTAATATGGAAATATGTTTTGCATGATTTCACTTTTATAATCAATATCATATCACTTGCCTTCTTCTGGGGTGGGAGAGGGGCCAGAGGGAAGGAGAGAATTCGGAACTAAAAAATTTAAAAATTAATGTTAAAATGTTTTAAAAATGTAATTGGGAAATATTTGAAGAAATAAAGAAAAATACATTAAAAAACCCAAATGAGACATTCTGGGCCAATATGCCCCTGGGATAATCAACACATTTCAGCTCTTTTGTTGGCTGGTACACAAAAGGGCCCTGGCCTAGGTGGGGTTGGCAGCACTTTGTCCTGTGTTCTGTCCATCCACGAGTCAACGCTAGCCCTACACTAGGGTAGTTGTGATTTGTCTGGACCATAGGGGGCCATCATAGCGCTCACAGGGAGTTAAAAACAACTTTCTAGTCCCAAGCCAAATTGAGAGGAATCATGGAGAAGCAGAGGAATTCCAAAGGGAGACTGATTGAAGCCTGAAGGCTTTGGCCCTTTGCTTTTTGTTGTTGATGTCTGTTTAGGGAGATTGTGATCCCCTTGTGCCATTTGTCTTGTTTGTTAGTTGTTGTTTTTCTGGTTGGCCGGTTGAGGCTGTGAGCTTGAAGTCACACAGTTTCCATGGCCCTAGATCAGGCTTAGAAAGTTCCCTTGTTATTTATACCCACTCACTTTCCCAAACTCCCATCTCCTGGGTGTTATCTTTTAGGCCACCTTTGATCAGATCATCATGGAGGACATGGCATAGTCGACTGAGCCCAATATCCGCAGGTCTGCTGGCTGTCGGATCGCCTGAAATTTTAATACTTTGGAGACGGTGCTGTCTCATGATTGGCAGCCAGATAGCAACCCTGGGAGGATATTGGGGTTAGAAAAGGCGGATTGTTATTTCAGGGGCAGCAGCTTGGAGTTATTGAAAACCTTTATCTAGCTGGAAATGAGCCCACCATCTCCTCTCCCCATCCCTCCCCAGTCAATGCTGGGCCCAGCTCTTTGTCTGTCGCCGGACTCAATAAATTACAGCATAATAAAGTAATGGAATGTTATGGTGCCAAAGGAAATAACAAATCTGATGACTGCAACAAAGTGGAAAGACACATATGAAAAGATGCCAAGTGAGATAAACTGAGCCAGAGGAGCATTGGCATCACAGCCATTGGGTGAGAGAAAGCAATCCAGTAAAGTGACCCCCAAAAGGCACTGGAGCTCTGAGCTGGGGCAGACAATGAGGAGGGGACCCCAGGCAAATGTGCTGTTGTGTGGCACCCAGCCCGCCTCTACCTTGAAGGCAGGGACAAGTGAGATTTGTTGTTGTTGAAGGTGGTGGTGGTGGGCGGGGTGTGTGTGATGATGATAAACTCCCAGTGATCTAGTGTTTTCAGGTTTATAAGGCACTTTACAAATGTTCTCTCATGTAATCCTCACTGCAACCTTGGAATGTAGGGGCTATTATTATCTTTATTTTACAATTGAGGAAACTGAGGCAAACAGAAGTTAAGTGACTTAACTGAAGCCATAAGTGGAGTAAGTGTTTGAGGCCAGATTTGAACCCATGTCTTCCTGATGTCGAGTCCAACACTGTCTGATGTGTACCTAGTTACCACAGTCTCTATCTGTCTGTCTCTCTGTCTCTGTCTATCTGTCTCTGTCTCTCTCATTTAGCACAGTGCCTGGAACATAGATGGGGCTTAATAAATGTTTGTTGAATTGAAATACATTAAAAACAATAAAAATTCAATCTAATTTAAAATGACTTTATTAAGCCTCTCCTGGGTGAAAAAGAGTCAGAACTTGCTTAATAAACATCTATTAATGTTAAGAATAAACAACAGTAAATAGATATTAATAATAAACACCTATTAAGTACCTACTAGGAGGCAGCTGGGTGGCTCAGTGGATAGCGTGCTGGGCCTGGAGTCAGGAAGATCTCCATTAAAATCCAGTCTCTGACATTTACTAGCTGTGTGACCCTGATCAAGTCACTTAACCTCTGTTAGCCTTAATCCACCAGAGAAGGAAATGACAAACCAGTCCAGTATCTTTACTAAGAAAACCCCATGGACAGTATGGTCCATGGGGTCATGAAGTGTCAGACACTACTGAATGACTGAATAACAAGAACAAAAGGCACCTATTATGCGCCAGGCATGGTGCAAAGTGCCGAGAATACAAAAAGAGGCAAAAGACAGTTCTTGCTACAATTTAGTGGGGACAGCAACAAATAAATAAATATGTACCAAAAGCCATATACAGGGTAAATAGGGAATAATTCAGGGGAAGGGTTAGGAAAGACTTCCTGTAGAAGATGGGATTTTGGTTGGGACTTAAAGGAAGCCAGAAGGTGGAGATGAAGAGAGAGAACATTCCAGTCTGGGTAGACACCCAGAGGAAATGCCTGGAGGGTCTTGTTCATAGAACAGCCAAGAGGCAGTATGACTCAATTGAAGAGTATGTGTTGGGGAGCAAGGTGTAAGGAGACTGGAAAGGTAGGAGTGGATGAGATGATGGTCTTTGAATGTCAAACAGATCATTTTGTATTTGCTCCCAGAGGTGATAAGGAGCCACTGGGGTTTATGGAGTAGAGGGTGAGATGATCAAACCTGCAGGTTAGTGACTGAATGAAGGATGGATTTCAGTGGGGAGAGACTGGAGGCAAGTAGACCCCACCCCTCAGGAGCTATTGCCATAATCCAGGGTGAGGTGATGGCGGTTTGCAATGAGATGGGGGCAGTGTAAGAGGAGAGAAGGAGGCATATTTGATAGATGTTGCAGAGGTGAAATCACCAGGTCTTGGCAACAGCTTGGATATGGGGGGAGGTGAGAGGTAGTGAGAATTCCAGGATGACTCCTACTTTGGGAGCCTGAGGGATTGGGAGGATCATGTTGCCCTCAGTAGTAATAGGAAAAGATAGGAAGAGAGAGGAGGGTTTAGGGGAAACAATAATGATTTCAGTTTTGGACACATTGAATTTAAGATGTCTAGGGGACATCCAGTTGGAGATGTGAGATTGGGGATCAGCAGAGATTTTGAGGCTGGATGGGTGGATTTGAGAATCTTCCACATAGAAACAGTCATTAAATCCATAAGAGCTAATGAGATCACTCAGTGAAGTAATGTAGAGGGAGAGGAGAAGAGGACCCAGGACAGAACCCTGAGGGACACCTAGAGTTAGAAGGAATGATCTGGATGAGGGTCCAGCAAAAGAGATCGAGAAGGAGCAGTTGGAGAGGGTGGAGGAGAATCAGGAGAGAGAAGGGTCCTGAAAACCTAGAGAGAAGAGAATAGCAAGGAGAGAGTTATCAACAGGGTCAAAGCCTGCAGAGGTCAAGGAGAATGAGGATGCAGAAAGGTCCACTGGATTGGGGGAGGAAGAGACCATTGGTCACTTTGGAGAGAGTGGTTTCTGTGGAATGGGAAGGTTGGAAGTTGGATTGTAAGAAGAGAGGAAAGGAGAGAAGGGAAGGCACCCATTGTCAGTGCCCTTTCTGAGGAGCTTAGCCACAAAGGGCAGAAGAGATATAGGATAACAGTGGTGATGGAAGAATGAAGTAAGAGTTTTTTTGAGGATGGGGGAGACATGGGCATGTTTGTAGACAGAAAGGAATGATTCAGTTGACTGGGAGAGACTGAAAACAAGTGAGAGAGTGGGAATAACAGAGGGGGGAAATGTGTTGGAGGAGAGAGGATAGAATGGGGTTAGCCTTGGCAAGGAGTAAGGCCACGTCTTCATATGAGACAAAGATAAAGGAAGAGAGAGTGGTAGAAAGCACCTGAGTTATGGGACATGAGGAAGAGGTAAGAAGGGGAGATCTCAGTGGATGGACTCAATTTTTTTCAGTAAAATTGGCAAGGTTCTTAGTTGAGAGGCTGGGGGAAGAGAGAGCCATGGGAGGTTTGAGGAGGGAAGGGAAGGGGTTAGTAAGTTGTTAAGACAAGTACAGAAGCATTGCCTAGCAGCAGTGAGGACCCAGCTGGGGTTATATAACATACATTTGTAGTGGACTCAGTCTACTTTTTCCACCTTCATTCAGTAGCATTGTGGGAGCTAAGGTGGTGAATGGTAAGAGGGATCCAAGGCTGTGGAATGGCTGGACATAATTGGTAATATGATAAAGGGGCTAAGGATCCAAGAGAGGAGGACAGTGTGGAGTTGAATTGGTTCATCAAGAGGGCAAGATGCGGAGAAGGGCAGAGAGGGGTTAATGCAGGGGAGATGGCCTGGAAAGGAATTGAGAGGTCAAGGGATTGGAGGTCATGGCAAGGATGAAGAGTAGGGTTTTGTTTCAAAAAGGTTTTCCCAGTTTTCTGCTTGCCTTGTAATCTTGGTTACATTAGTTTTGTTTTTGCAAAAACTTTTAAATTTTATATAAACAACATTATCTATTTTACATTTAATTTTATTCTCTATATATTTTTTGGTCCTAAATTCTTCCCCTGCCCATAAATTTGACAGATAGACAATTCCATAGTCCTTTAATTTTCTTATGGTATCATCTTTCATGTATAAATAATGTGCCCATTTTAACCTTATTTTAGCATACAGTGTGAGATGCTGGTCTATACCTAATTTCTTCCACACTGTTTTCCAGTTTTCCCAACAGTTTTTGTTAAATAGTGAGTTTTTGTTCCAAAAGCTTGGATCTTTGGGTTTATCATATACTAGATTACTATAGTCACTTACCATAGTACAGTTTCTAGCTATTCTATTCCACTGACCTCCCTCTCTATTTCTTAGCCAGTACCAGATTGTTTTGATAATTACTGCTTTATAGTACAGTTTGAGATCTGGTACTACTAGACCATCTTCTTTTGTATTTTTTATTGATTCCCATGATATCTTTGAACTTTTGTTTTTCCAGATGAATTTTGTTATTATTTTTTCTAGCTTTATAAAATATTTTCAATAGTTTGATTGGTACAGCACTAAATAAATTAATTAATTTAGGTAGAATTGTCATTTTCATTATACTGACTCTGCCTACCCATGAACAATTAATAATTCCTTACTAACCTGAAAAATATCCATCTTCTCACAAGTAATGATAAATAAAGAAGGTAAACTAACTTTCTGGAAAAAAAGATTAGGGTTTTGTAAGAATGTAGCTGTTTGTCCTTCATCCTTGAAGGGGATCAATGACATCATGAGGGAGGTGTCTTGACTTTTGAGTGAATCGGATATGTGAGGCAGGGCTGGGCAAAGTCACCAGAGGGTTTTGTAAGGGAAGGCACAGGGAGAGGTTAAAAGCTGGTAGATTATGGTAAGATAAGGGGATTTCAGAATTCTTGAACAAGGAGGCAGCATGTTTCTGGGTGATGGCAAGAACAAAGGTTGACCATCTAGGTGGGTGGCTGAAGTGGAATGGAGGAGAAGGTCATGGGAAATGAATAGGTTGAGGAACTGAGTGTTTAGGGTGTTTGAGGGAGAATCAATATGCGTGTTGAAGTCCCCCAGTATGGGGCCAGGAGCTGGGGTGGGGAGAGAAACATTGCCAGCCATGTGGGGAACTCATTGAGGAAGGAAGGGGAAAGCCCTGCAGGTCTGTAGACAATAGCTACCAGGGTTTTGACTGGACAGTAGAGATGAAGAGCATGGAGTGCAAAGCAGGAGAGGTCACTGCATGATAGAGGTGATGGGGAGAACCTTGAAGGGGCAGTGACCTGTGAGTGGAGGAGAACGAGTGAAGGTGTAGCCAGCACTGGAAAGGGCGGCCAGCGAGGTCAGTGAGGAGCCGCCTTTCCATGCTAGCTAGAAGATGGGAAAGATTTAGGATGAAGGGAAGGTTCTTGCCTATGGCATAAGCTTGGCCTGGGGGGAATTTGGTAGAAGCTCTGGGGTGGGAGGGATGAGGAGGATGGCAATGAGGAGTCGGGTGGTGAGAGGAGGTCAGAATCATGGGTATAAGGCCAGGGTCCTGGATTCAAGTCTTCCTTCTGCTTGCCCCAGGCAATAATCCCTCTGTACTCCCAAACAACTCTTTCACGTGATGAATTGGAGAAACAGAGGTAGACTTTTCTATGTGCATTAAGTCACAGTAGCAGAGTTAAACACATGAAGGAGAAAAACCCAAGAACAAGACCCTGTCCTAGGCACTCTGGGCCCAAAGACAAAAGGGCACTCATTAAGCAGTGACTATGTGCCAGATTTTGTGCTAAACTGTGGGCATACAGAGAAAGGCAAAAGCCAGTCCCTACCCTCAAGGAGCAGACAGTCTAACAGGCCTTGCCCTCAGGGGGGTTGCGTTTGATTGTACATATATTGTTTAATAAACCCTAATGTAAGCATTCCAAATCTGAGGATTAGTCAAATATTTATTCCTTGCTGGGTCTGATTCTTTGTTTAAATTGGTAGGAGGTAGAGAGCTAGCCTCCAGGTCAATTCATTTCCACAAGAGAAGCAGACTTTCATTAAGCATTTACTGCCCATGTACAAAAGAGAGTGCACTTGCACTGTGGAGAGAAGGCCTGAGTTTAAGCCCCGGCCTCTGGACCCTACCAGCTGCATGAGCCTGGCAGTGGGCAGTGACCCAGGCAGTTCCCAAAGACTCTAACATGCAGGACTGGGATGTGGAAGGGCATTCATCACTGACCCATTGGAATCACAGGTCTATTGAAGGAAATCCATTCACTTATTAGTATTTCCTATGAATGTCAAGGCCATAGTCATGAATTTTAGAAAGTAATCAGGGAAGGGCAGCTAGGTGGCAAAGTGGATAAAGTACCAGCCCTGGATTCAGGAGAACCTGAGTTCAAATCCAGCCTCACACACTTGACACGTACTAGCTGTGTGACCCTGGGCAAGTCACTTAACCCTATTGCCCTGCAAAAACCAAACAAACAACCAACCAACCAACAACAACCAACACCCCCCCCCAAAAAAAGCAACCCACACAACAAAATGTAATCAGGGAAAGAAGAACCAGAGTGCAGACCATGCTCCGGAGGCTAGGCAAAGGATGCTGTGAGAGGCATGTTGAGGGCCGATGGAGAGCCAGTCTCCTTCTCCATGTGTCAAAGCTCGTAGATATAAGAACAACGCGGGTCAGACAGAGCAACACTCTCCCCCTCACCTCTAAGTCTGCTTTGCTGGCTTCCTACAAGACTCAACTCAAAGGCAATGAGCTGAAGGAGCCCTCTCCCTCTCCCTCTCCCTCTCCCTCTCCCTCTCCCTCTCCCTCTCCCTCTCCCTCTCCCTCTCCCTCTCCCTCTCCCTCTCCCTCTCCCTCTCCCTCTCCCTCTCCCTCTCCCTCTCCCTCTCCCTCTCCCTCTCCCTCTCCCTCTCCCTCTCCCTCTCCCTCTCCCTCTCCCTCTCCCCCCTTCCTTTCTCAATCACCTTCCATCTACTCTCTGTATCTTGTTCTCTCTCCCATTAGACTGTGAGTTTCTTGGGGGCAGGGGCTGTGTCATCTTGTTCTTTCTTTGAATCCTTAGCATTTAGCGCAGTACCCAGAACATAGTAGGGGCTGCTTTGCTGACTCATTAAGTGCAATGTCAACTGGCAGCTTGGGCAGTTGTAGGGATGATGGAAAAAAAGAACAAAGAAAGGAACTCAAGTTACCTCATCTTTGGGCCAAATCTGAATGATCATTTGTGGAGTCTATTTGTCGAGGGCATCTCAGCTCAGGGATGAGTGGGTGCCCGTTGCTTCTGAGCTCTCTTCCAAGTTGGACATTCTTTGATGAATACTTCTTTGTTCCTTTTTATTATAAGACAAATGTAATTCCCGATTAAAGTGCCAGACAGAGCGTCGCTGTAGAGACACTAAAAATGCTGGGAAATTGAGGGATGGTGTTGGAGATTAATGAATCCATCTATAAAAATGTCACCCTCAATTCATTAATATTCTTTCTCTGAACTGCAAGGGAAACTAATGGTTTTAGAAGATAGACCATCGTCTCTGAGCTGCAATTGCTATCTCTGCTAGTACATAAGGGGTGGAAATAGGGACAAGAACAGGGCCCGTGATATGGGGAACAATTAGTGAGGACAAATTCCAATCATGAATTTGGCTGGAATCAAAGGATCATAGATTTGGGGTTGGAAGGGACCTTGGAGGCCACTGAAATCAACCCCTTCCTTTTACAGATGAGGAAATGGGATGCATAAAGGTTAAGGGACTTGCTCAAGGTCACATAGCTGGCATGTACCTAAGGCAAGATTTGAACCTAGGTCTCCTACAATATACTTCCTGTCAAAACAGAAACTAGATCTGTGATTTCAATGGCACAGGGAAGTCCTGGATAAGGAAATTCCTTCTACCAATGGAGATCGGCATTTTTTTTTTCCAACCTATAGTCCTAGATAATTGCCATGAGCATTGGGAGGTTAAGTGACTTGCCCAGAGTCACACAGCCAGTACTGTAAGATGTAGAACTCGAATCCATGGTCAGAATTAATCCTTCTCCTCCCCTCCCCATCCTAGCTAAACCCTTGAAAAAGCTATCTACACTTGAACACCCATTTTACAGATGAAGAGACTGAGGGGGAAGGGAGCAAGCATTTATATAGCACTTACTAAGTGCCAGGCACAATGCTAAGGGCTCTTTACAAATATCCAAAAAAGGAAGTGACTTGCTTGGAGAAAGCCTCTCTCTGTGGCTTGTCCTCTCACCTCCCTCTCTTCTAAACTCTCTACAATTGGGTTTCCAACATCAAAAATCATCTGAAATGCCCTCTCCAAAGCCCAATGAACCCTTATTTGCCAATGTAACAGCATTTTCCCATCCTCAGCCACCTTCTCCTACCTGCAAGATCACTCCTCCTAAGTCTCCTTGGTTGGTTTTTGTCACACTAACCATTCCAAGGTCCCAAGGGTCAGTCCTTTTCTCTTCTCTTTCTACTATCTCACTTGCTGATTTCATCAGTTCCCAGGGGTTCAATTTTTATCTCTATGCAGAGGATTCCCAGATCTTTTTGTCTGGCCCTGACTTCTTTCCTGGTCTCCAGTCTTGTAGTTCTAAACTCAATGTCCATTGAGCATCTTGAACTGGATGCCTCATAGACATATTTTTCCATTTTATTTTTTATTACATTATTTAAAAATTTTAAGAAATAATAAACATTTTTATTTATAGTTTGGGATTCCAATTTTTATCCCTCTTTCCCTCCTTCCCATCCCCCTTCCCTGAGGTGGCAATCAAATATGGGTTATACATGTATGATTATGTAAAATGTTACCATATTTATCATTTTGTACAAGAAAATGATTAAAAGAAAAAATGAAAGAAAGTGAAAAATAGCATGCTTCAGTCTGTTCCATCAATATCAGTTCTTTATTTGGAGGTGGATAGTATGTTTCAACAGTCCTTTGGGATTATTCGGGATCATTGTATTGTTGAGAAAAGTCAAGTCATTCCCAGTTCTTCATCAAACAATGTTGCTGTCTCTGTGTACAATGTTCTCTTGGTTCTGCTCACTTCATAATACATCAGTTCATACATGTCTTTCCAGGCCTTTCTGAAGTCATCCTGCTTGTCATTTCTTATAGCACAATAATATTATATCACCATCATATACCACAGTTTGTTTATCCATTTCCTAATTGATGGGCATTCCTTTGATTTCCAATTCTAAGCCACCACAAAAAGAACTGCCATAAGTATTTTTGTACAAATAGGTCTTTTTCTCTTTTGGGGGATGTCTTCATGAAATAAACCTAGCAGTGGTATTGCTAGATCAAAGGGTATGCACAGTTCTATAGCCCTTTGGGCATAGTTCCAAATTGTTCTCCAGAATGGTTGGATCTTTTCACAACTCCACCAGCAGTAGATTAGTGTCCCCAGCTTTCCCACACCCTTTCCAACATCCAATATTTTCTGTTTTTGTTATATTTGCCATTCTGATAGGTATGAGGTGATAACTCAGAGTTTTAATTTTCATTTCTCTGATCAATAATGATCTAGAGCATTTTTTCAGATGATTATAGATAGCTTTGATTTCTTCGTCTGAAAACTGCCTGTTCATATCCTTTGACCATTTATCAATTGGGGAATGACTTATATTTTTTATAAATTTGATGCAGTTCTCTATATGTTTGAGAAATGAGGCCTTTATCAGAGATATTTCTTTCAAAAATTCTTTCCCAATTTTCAACTTCCCTTGTAATCTTGGCTACATTTGTGTTTTTTGTGCAAAAACATTTTATTTTTATATAATAAAAATGATCTAGTTTACATTTAATTTTATTCTCTATATTTTCTTTAGTCCTAAATTCTTCCCCTGCCCATAAATCTGACAGATAAATGATTCCATACTCCCTTAATAGACCTCATAGACATCTTAATCTCAACATGTTCCAAACTGACCGTGTTATCTTTCCTCCCTATTAGTTGGGGAATGACTGAATAAGTTGTAGTTGAATCATTTTCTTCCCCAAAGAACCCTAATCACTACTGATTAGAAAAATGCAAATTAAAACTACTGTGAGGTACCACCTCACACTTATCCAATTGGCTAATACGATAAAAAAAGGAAAATGATAAATGTTGAAGGAGATGTAGGAAAATTGGAACACTAATGCACTGTTGGTGGAGTTGTGAACTGATCCAACCATTTTGGAGAGCACTTTGGAACCATACCCAAAGGGCTATAAAACTGTGCATACCCTTTGATCCAGCAATATCACTACTAGATCCATATCCAAAAGAGATCATAAAAAAGGGAAAAGGACCCACATGTACAAAAATATTCATAGCTTCTCTTTTTGTGCTGGCAAAGAATTGGAAATTGAGGGAATGCCCACCAACTGGGGAATGGCTAAACAAGTCGTGGTATATGAATGTAGTGGAATACTACTGTGCTATACAAAATGATAAGCAGGCAGATTTCAGAAAAACTTGGAAAGACTTATGTGGACTGATGCTGAGTGAAGTGAACAGAACCAGTAGAGCATTGTACACAGTAACAGCAACATTGTGTGATGATCAACTGTGATAGACTTAGCTCTTTTCATCAATATAATGATCTAAGACAATTCCAAAGGATTAATGATGGAAAATGCTCTCCACATCAAGAAAAAAAGAACTATGGAATCTGAATGCAGATTGAAGCTTACTCTTTTCAATTATGTTGTGGGTTTTTTAGTTGTTGTTTCTTCTTTCTTGTGTTTTTCCCTTTTGTTCTGATACTTCTCTCACAACATGACTAATGTGGAAATATGTTTAACATGAATGTGATTTATAACCTATATCAGATGGCTAGCTGGCTTTGGGAGAGAGGAGGGGAGGGAGGAGGGAGGAAAAATTCAGAACTCAAAATCTTACAAAAGTGAATGTTGACAACTATTTTTACATGTAATTGGAAATAAAATAAAATACTAAGAGAATAAAAAAAGACTCTCCACGTTTTTCTGAAGCCATCCCCCTCATCATTTCTCATAGTATAATAGTATTCCATCACAATCATATGACACAACTTGTTCAGCCATTCCTCAATTAATGGGCAGCCTCTCGATTTCCTTTGCCACCACAAAAAGAGCTGCTTTAAATATTTTGTGCATATGGGTGCTACCTACCTACCTTTCACTCGTGATTTAAATTTTCCTGTTTAATGTAACCATGTCATAAACATTCCACAGTTGGTTCTTTGGGGAGGAAAATGATTCAAGATTGAATGCAGAGAATTTAATCCCCTTTGCTGTCTTGTAGATATGGCCGACCGAGGATTAGCAGTTTGCTAAGGCGGCTAGAAGTTTATTCTACCAGAACCTATTTTCAACTTCACTGATGTGGAATTAATTTTCCTCTGAGTTTTAGATCTAAAGTATTCAAATCCCCTACCTAGTATCTGTTTAACACTTTGTGCAAGGGCAGAGTGTAACTTCGAGCTTCAATAGCCATGTACCTTTTGTGGAACAGGGATTACCAAAATATATAGGTGGAGCCTAAAGTAGAACTTGATGTAATTTGTCAAGGGTGGATAAAGCTGTCCTTTGCATTCGCCTTTTTCTTTTGAGGGGGCCACTATTCTTCTAGCCACTGAGATTTGAAATTGGGGTGTCATCTTTGACTTCTTTACCATCTCCATCCCCTGGGGTGTATGGATGTTCAAGGAGGGCTAGCACCTCTAGTGTGAGGACCTGTCCAGCCCTTTTTGGGGCTGCTCATCCACCTTTGGTGGACGTCCACCTGCCACCTGATTCTCGCCTGTGGCTCCAAGAAGCTGTAGCAGCCACACTCCTGCAGCACTGTCTAGGCAGATGGACTAAACTGGGTTGAGGTCAACCAACAAGCGTTAAACCCATCAGGGATTTAGAGGGGTGTCTACCCCCAGCATGGGAAGACTTCCCCCATCAGAACGGGCAGATGAGAACAATTTGTTCCAACGTGAAGGCAGCTGAAGCCGGTATCATGAAGTGCTTAGAGCTTGGTACCAAGGTCATCCATTGTAACCTGACCCATAGCCAGTCATTTTGCCTTTTGTCTTGCCACTAGACTTCCATGACTCTGGAAGAGATAGTGAGGCTGATGACTCTGCCCCGCTTACATACAATTCATTGGCAAATCAGGACATCCCTGGGATGTCATTGGTCCCATTCAAAAAGGAAGGATGAACCACATCCCTCCCATGCCTGAAATGTTCTCCTTCCTCACCTCCCCCTGTGGGGTTTCCTCTCTTCCTCCAAGACTCTGCTCAAATCTTCTTTCTCCTGGAGGTCTTTGCTGGTCCCTCAGCTGATAAATTCTGATGATGTCAGGAGCTCAGGGCCCAGTCCAAAGGGGAAGGGCTTATCCCTAGAGAGCAGAGGCCCCCAGACTGGGTGTTTGGGCCTTTCCTCACTCTCTTGAATCTTAGTGGCTTCCCTTTTAGGTTATCTCCAATTTACCCTGTGTCTGTCTTGTTCGTCCATAGTTGTTTACATGTTGTCTCCCCCATTAGACTGTAAAGCTCCTTGACCTTACTCAGGGACTGTTCTTTCCCCTTCTTTGTGTCCCTAGAACTTAGCACAGTGCCTGGCCCCTAGTAGGTGTCTAATAAATGCTTGTTGCCTTGACTGCATAGATGTTTGGACCACATTGATTAATGAAGTGTGTGGCCAAGGCCTGGAAAGGACATGGTCCAGGGCTGAGATCTCAGATTGAGGGGATTGGAGGCTTTTGGAGTACTGACCTGGATGAAAATATGGACAGAGCTGGGGGTCATTGACCTTCTTTCTGTCCTAGGGGAGATTTAGGGTCACTTGTTTTTTAAGATAAAGAGGAACCTGAGGGAGGAAATTCCTTCCTTCCACCAGTGTGGATCAGCGGCTCTTGCCTGGGTCACTGAGAGGTTCAGTGACTTGTCCTGAGTGGTTGTTGTTGTTCAGTCTGTTTCAGTTGTGTTAGACTCTTTGTGACCCTATTTGGGGGTCGGTTGAGCTTGACTCTTCATGACCCCATCTGGGGATTTCTTGACAAAGATACTGGAGTGGTTTTCCAATTCCTTCTCTAGTTCATGTTACAGATGAGGAAACTGAGGCAAACAGGGTTAAGTGACTTGCCCAGGGTCACACAGCTAGGAAGTGTCTGAGGCTGGACTGGAACCCAGGTCTTCCCTGCTCCAAGGCTAGCCCTTGGTGCACTAGAGCATGCTGCCTTTCTATAATATTGTTACTGAAGAAATGCTTTATGAATCTTGTGGAATAAGTAGTTAATCTGTAGTTATGAGACCTGGCTTAGCTTACCTCTGCTGCTTACTCCCTGAGTGACTTGGAAAAAGGAATTACTCTCTCTGAGCTTCAGTTTTCTCCTCTCTAAATTAGTCAATCAATCAACAATCAAGCAGACCAAGAGCTAGGGATACAAAGAAAAGTAAAAACAGTCTCTGCTCTCAAGGGGCTTATGATCTAACGGGGGAGACAACACACAAGCAACTAGGAACACATAAGACATGTGCAGAGTAGGTAGGATGGAATTGGAGAGGGGAAGGTGCTGGTACCTGTGGGACCAAGAAAGCATTTCTGCAGAAACTAAGGTCAAGCTGAGTCTTGAAGAAAACCCAGAAAACCAAGAGGGGACAGCACTCCAGGGATGGGGGAGAGCCAATGGAAAGGCACTGGGACAGAGCTGGACTTTTGTATACAAGGGACAGCAAAGGGAAGGCAAGTGTGCCTGGACCTTAGAGTATGGGAAGGTGGGAGGTGGGGGAGGAGGGGCAGGGACATATGAGAAGAATGGAAAGGCAGGAAGAGACCAGGTTATGAAGAATTTTCAATGCCAAACAGCATTCTAGATTTTATTTGGTAATAGGAATTCTTAAGTAGGGAAGGGACATGGTCAGACTTAGACCAATCACTTTAGAAGCTGAGTGGGGGCTGCATTGGGAAAAAGAAAGACCTGAGGAAGGTAGAACAATCACAAGGCTCTGGCAATAATCCAATTGAGAGATGATGAAGTCCAGAGCTCAGTAAGTGGAGGCTGTGTCAGTGGAGAGAAAGAGAGCATATGTCCAAGAGAGGAGAAGGCAGAAAAACCAGATTGGGGGGGGGGTAAAGGGAGAGAGAGTGAGGAGTTGGGCATGACGTGTTTCCTGTAAGCCTGGGAGATGGGGAGGGTGGTGGTACCCTGGGCCGGCATAGGAAGTTTGGAAAAGGGGAAAGGGTAGAGGGAAAAGAAAACGGATTCTCTCTGAGACACTTTGGGTGTGAGGTGCCTACGGGGCACCAGGCTCAAGGTGTCTAAAAGGCACTTGGTGATTCAGGACTAGATGCAGGCTCCATGTAGAGATATAGGAATGAAGTGCAAACCACGCATCCATTAGCAGGTGAGATCACTCAGTGAGACAAGCTGGAGAGGTGTGTGTGTGTGGCGGGGGGAGGGGGGGGGGGGCTTGGTGGATGAGGGTGCGGCAGGACCTGGCTTCAATGCTGCTCTGCCTTGTACAAGGCCCAGGCTGAGCCCCTAGAGTCACAGCACCTGCATGAAGAGTCACCAAAAGGAGACGAGGAGCCGTCAGACACAGGGGAGGAGACAGCTGAGGACCAAGAAGAGGGCATTAGGTTGGGCAGTTAAGAGATCATTGGGAACTGAAGGAGACCCTTTAAGTTCGATAGTGAGGTTGGAAGCCAGATTGTAGAGAGGTTCAGAAGAGAGTGACAGTATGGATAACCTGTATCAGATTGTTTACTGCTTTACAAACAGAGACAGAGATAGATAGATAGATAGATAGATAAATAGACAGACAGACAGAAAGACAGAGACAGAGACATGGACAGAGAGACCGAGACAGAGAGGTGCACACAGAGAGACACACAAAGAGACAGAAACAGAGACATAGAGAGATAGAGACAGAGACAGGGACAGAGAGTCAGAGAGAGAGACAGGGAAAAAGAGACAGAGACAGAGACAGAGACAGTGACAGAAACAGGGACAGAAAGACAGAGACAGGGACAGAGAGACAGAAATAGAGACAGAGAGATAGAAACAGAAACAGGGACAGAGAGATAGAAACTGGGACAGAAAGACAGAGACAGAGAGATAGACAGAGAGACAGACAGAGAGAGAAACAGAGAGAGACAGAGACAGGGAGATAGAAACAGAGACAGAGACTGGCACAGAGATACAGAGACAGAGATGCACACAGAAAGAGAGACAGAGAGAGGCAGAGACAGAGACAGAAACAGAGAGACAAAGACAGGGACAGAGAGTTAGAGAGAGATAGAGATGGAGACAGATATAGAGACAGACAGAGAAACAGGGAGATAGAGACAGAGACAGAAGAGAGGGAACAATTTTCTGGGGTGAGAGGTGATCAAAACACATGTGGAGGGGGAGAGGGAAGCAGGGGTAGAATTTGGAACTTAAAACTTAAAAAACCCCAATGAATGTTAGAAAGTGTTTTTAAATGTAAAATGGGGTGGGGGGGGAATAAAACCTTTTTCTAAAAAGTGAGAGTGACAGGAGAGGAAGTAGAAGCCTCTGTTGGAGATGGCTTTCTTCAGTTTAAAGGCTATGACTTCTTCTAGGTCTCAGCTAAAATCCTGTCTCTTACAGGCAGCCTGGCCCAGCCCCTCTTAATTCGAATTCTTTCCCTCTGTTAATTATCTCCTATTTGTCCTGTGTCCAATTGCTTTGTATATGCTTGTTTACACTTTGTCTCCCCATTAGATTGTAAAGTCGAAGGATTTTTTGTTTTGGGGTCTTTTGCCTCTTTTCTGCACCCCCAGCTCTCAGCACAATGTCTGACACATAGTAGGCACTTAAACCAATGTTTATTGATTGATGGATTGACTGAAATCTAAGGAAGGATGGTTGAATCGACTGTGGATTTTAAGGATGAAGAAACAGGGACATGTTTGTAGGCTGCAGAGAAAAGCCAATAGAGAGGAAAGAGGTATGTGTGTGTGTGTGTGTGTGTGTGTGTGTGTGTGTGTGTGTGTGTGTGAGACAGACAGACAGAGACAGAAAGACACAGAGAGAAACAGAGACAAAGAGTCACAGAGACAGAGAGAGACACATACACACAGACAAGAGAAAGAAACAGAGACAGAAAGAGACAAAGAGAAAGAGAGTGAGAGACAAAGAGAGACACAGAGAAAGAGAGGCGAGGGGGACAATTTGCTGGAGAAGATGAGAGGGGATGGGAATACATGAGGAGAGGTTAGGCTTGGCAAGGAGAAAGGTCACCTCTTCATCTGAGACAGGAGGAAGGGGGGCAGTGGGGGATGTCTAAATAATGTGAGATGGGGAGAAGGGGAGAAACAAGAGGTCTTAGAACTTGGTCTCTGAGTTTTCATTAAAACAGGATGAGTCACATGAGGTGAGGGCCTCAGCTGGGAGACTGAGGGGAACGGTTGCCATGGAAACCTCAGGCGAGACAGCAATGTTCTGAACAGCTTCTGAGAGGGGGATAGTGAATCAATTAGGGAGAAATAGAATGTTTTTCTTGCCGCAGTAAGGGCTTAGGTGAGAATAGATAACACAAATTCACTGTGGACCTAATCAGCAGGATTTCATGATTTCCTCCATTTCTATTCATCAACACATGAATAGGAGTGAGGAGGGGAGGGATGGTGTGATTAATCCAGGTCTGGGGAACTGAGCAGACTGAGTTACTTGGGACATTATCTGAGGGGCCATCAATATGTTTATTGAAATCCTTTATGTGCCAGTGAGAGATGGAGAGAACAAAATGGCGGGGACCTAAGCACTAAACAAAATGAGGGGAGAATGAAGGAGAATATTCTGGAGTGAGGGGGTTCCAAAGATCACTGCCATGGGTGTCTGCTCACTAACAACACAACACAACAATCTGCTTTGGGTGATACATTGGGATCGTGGAGACCTCAAGGTGGGGGGGAGATTACTGAGTAATGGTGGTGGAGGGAGAGCTGGATGGACAATGGGAAGCTGGGAATATTCTGCCTCTTCCATCGTTACTTAGTTTGGGAGTATTGGCGAAAGTGTGGCCAGTCCCGAGAAGGGAGGTGAGGCTGGTAGGTGCTCTCTGGAGGGAGCCAAGGGTCCGGAGGTGACTAGAGTGAGAAAGGAAGAGGTTGAAGATGAAAGGGAGCCTGACCATTTCTGAGCAGGCATTTCAGAGGGCACTGTAGACAGGGGAGGAAGATCTGGATTGGGACAGTCATGCCAGGATTGAGGTAGAGGGGGCAAGGATCTGCTAGGAAGTTGTTCCTTCATCTGATTCATTTTGAAAAGTGTTTATTAGATTGAATAAATAGTAACAGCTTCGCCCTGTTTGTGTCCCCCTCTGTTTATTTTTTGTTTCATTGATGCTATTCCCCCCCCTTTTTAGGGGTATTTCTCTTATTATCCAACAGTGACTTTCTTCCCTCCTATTGAAGCCCTTCCTTTTTAATAAGTAAACGCAGTCAAGCAAAACCAATTAAAACCTCTGAAAATGACTATGTGATTCTGTGCCCCTTGCCACGCTAGCTACCCCCCCTCCCCGGACGCTCTGCTCTTTGTTTAGGTGGTCAGAAGCTCCATCTGTTACAGGCTGGCGAGGCCTCACGGGACTTGGTGGCAGCTAAGAGGCCCGGCGGACAGGGTGCTGAGCTTGGCATTGGGATGGTCCTTGTTTTAAGTCCTGCCTCTGCCACTTACTCTTTGTGTGACCTCTCTGGCCCTCATGGTCCTCATGCCAACAAAGGAGTTGGATTCTAATGGCCCCTAGCCGGGTCCTTTCTATCACTAATCTTGCAAGCCCAGGACTGGCTTTCTTTTCCCAGACTTACTTGTGGCTCGACCCATTTCTTTGCCGTGAATCTTTGCATTGGAGCAACGTTTTCTCCTTTAATTAGTTAGTGTTTGATTCCCTGGTCCAGACTGGCCATGGCTT
Source organism: Dromiciops gliroides (assembly GCF_019393635.1). Classification (NCBI taxonomy): domain Eukaryota; kingdom Metazoa; phylum Chordata; class Mammalia; order Microbiotheria; family Microbiotheriidae; genus Dromiciops; species Dromiciops gliroides. The sequence goes on from NC_057861.1 coordinate 745,934,279, forward strand.
AATGCTTGTGCACCGTGGGTCCCGCTGTCGTGGTCAGTCACCTTTTTTTTTTTTTTTTTGGTGAGGCAATTGGGGTTAAGTGACTTGCCCAGAGTCACACAGCTAGTAAGTGTTAAGTGTCTGAGGCCGGCGGTCAGTCACCTTTGGGCCGTTCTTTGGTGCTGGAGATGCATGTCACAAAGGACTCTGCCTGAGTTCACCACAGTCAGGCCAGCTGGGCTGCGATCATTATGGTGTTTTCCTCAGAGCCAGCCCTAGGATTTTTTCATGTGAAGCAGAACCAGTTGAGGAGAGAGGATGGGGAGGATAGAGTTGTGCAGGGAGATGTGGGATCTGGCCCCTGCCCCAGAGAGGCAGTCACTCAAGTCAACCAGCATTTATTAAGTGCTCACTCTGCGCCAGACACTGTGTTAAGTTAGGGGGATGCAAAGAAAAGCAAGAGCTAGGTCCAGGGGATCAAAGACTTCATGTTCTAACGGAAACAACCATTCTAGTCACTCTATGTGAGGTGGGAATAGGAGGTAGGCTCAGGAGGAAGGCACAAACAGGAAGCAGCAGTGGGTACTGGGAAAAGGCAGGAGCATCTCTGGGCAGAAAGTTGGGCAGAGATTTTTCTTTTTCTTTCTCTGGAAGAACTCCGAAAGTGCCGCATTGCAGAGATGAGGGTTACTATAGGGCGTTGTGACTCACTCCCAAGGCTGCCTGCAAAGAGCGGCGCCTAGCGACTCCAGAGAAGTGGAGAAAAATCCCTCAAATCCGAAAACAAAAAACACCTCCAGATAAATGAATCAACAAGTACTGAGCCCCTCCACCCACACTCCCGACCCCCCCACCCCTGCAGGATTTATGGATGGGCATAAACAGGATGAGATAAGGAGGGAATGGGGAAGGAGGGAGGGGGGAGCGGGGGAAGGAGGCAGAAAGCGCCTACTTGGATGAGATCATTGAAGCATCGAAATATCAAAATATAGGAAATCTCAGTGAACCGACAAAAAATACTTTCTCTTGCCAGTTACATTTTCCTCTTAACTAAAAACAAGTGTTTTTTCACAGATTGTGTTTACGGGTTTGCATAGAAATGCCCGAGAGATTTTTAAAATTAAAATTGTATTGATGCCCTTTTTTGGTTTTGTTTTGAAGAAGCTAAGACACTTCCCAATCTATGAATCAAACGTTTATTAAGCGCTTACGGTGTACCAGGCCCTGTGCTAGGATCTGGGGTTAGGGACTGGACCTGCGATTCAGCCATATAGAGAACTCCTAGATGAGAAAAAACCTCCATTTATGCAGATGGGAACTTTTCTGCAACAGATAGTGTTAGAAGGCGCCTATAGCACTGAGAAGTGAAGGAACATGCCGAGGGTCACACACAGTATCCAGCCGTAGAGCTGGGAGGGACTTCAAGAGGCCGTGGAGCCAAGTGACAGAGCGGGAAACCGAGGCACGGGGAACTGAAAAGACTTGCCGGGGTCACACAGAGAATGCAGACCTCCGAAGCTATTCAAGACAAGGGGAAACTGCATTCCGGGAGAGAGAGGGGCCGGCTCGAGCCCAGGCCCCGGGGGCGTAACGGAAGCCCCTCGTCTCTCTTCCCGGCAGCCCCCTCAGGAAGGGCGCGCCTTGCACCCCGGCCTGGCTGCTCGCGCTCCCCAAATACCGCACCCGGAGCCCTTGTCCCCGTCTCAGTCTAACCTTCTCTCCATTACCAAGCTGCCGCAGCTGCGACAAATGAGTAATAACCAGAAGTGAGCCTTTTACCTAGATCTTCCTGGCTCTGAGCTGGTTTTTGGATACAAAACCAAAAAGTCCCTTCTCCTAAGGCAGGGCTTCACCTTTTCCCACTCGAGACCCCTTTTCGCCCGAGAAATTCTCCCACGACTTCGGTTACACACGTATATAAAATAGGTTTCCATAACCTTTTCCTGTTGCCAAATTGATCGGGACCCCCACACTCAGTTACGTGACCCCATATGGGGTAGTGACCCACGGTTTAAGAAGCCTTTGGAATTCTTTCGGGGGTGCACGGCTGTGCTTGAACCCTCCCCAAGCGACTGGGAGCCTTCTGCAGGACACAGTTCCCCTTCCTGCCTCAGTGGTTGCTTATTGCTACAACCTTAAAATGTTAATCCTTCAGTCTGGCATTTAAATCCCTCCACAAGCCGACTCCAACGTGTGTATGTGTGTGTATTTAAACATTTCAGTTTATTTGTTTTTTTTAACATTCTCTTCTTTTTAAATTTTGAGTTTCAGATTCTCTCTCCCTTCCATTCCCTCCTACCCTTTCTGAGAAAGCAAACAATATGATATCAATTATACATGTGAAATCATGCAAACCATATTTCCATGTTCGCCATTTTTTTTTAAGCAAGAAAAATAAAGTGAGGAAATTCTACTTCACTCTGCACTCAGAGTTGATCAGTTCTCTCTGGAGGTGGAGAGCACTTTCCATCATGGGTATTTTGGAACCGTCTTGGATCATGATCCGAGTAGCTAAATCATTCGCGTCCTACAATATTGCTGTTACCCGTTTTCAATGTTCTTTTCACTTCACTTTGCATTTTTCATATGGGTCTTGCCATGTTTTTCTGAAAGCCACCCCCCCCCCCACCGCATTTCTTTTAGCACACTAGTACTCCATCATAATCATACGCTACAACTTATTTAGCCATTTCCCGATTGAAAAATGGGTAAGGGATATAAGCAGGCAGTTTTCAGGAGAAGAAATCAAAGGTCTCAATAGTCACATGAAAAAAATGCTCTAAATCACTATTGATTAGACAAAGGCAAATTAAAACAACTCAGGTAGCACCTCACACCTATCAAAAATGACAAGTGCTGGACGGGATGAGGGAAAGATAGGGACACTAATGAACTGCTAGTGGAATGAACTGGGGAACCCAAAGGACTATCAAACTGAAGACCCTTTGACCTGGTAATACCACGACTAGGTCTGTATCCCAACAAGATGAAAAAGAAAAAAGAAAAAAAGAAAAAAAGGAAAAAAAGGAAAGGGCTTTTATGTACAAAAATATAGGAGCTCTTTTTGTGGGGGCAAAAAATTGGAAACGGAGGGGATACTCATCAGTTGGGGAATGGCTGAACAAGTTGTAATCTCTATATTTCTAGACTTGACTTCACATGACTCCAGCCTCACCTACTCGGTTTTAGCCGAAATGACCCGTGCAGTATTTCCCTTCCGAACCCCTCTCCTCTCCCCTTCTCCTCCATAGAGTCAGTCAACTAACACTTATTAAGCTACGTGCCAGGCACTGTGCTAAGCTGCTAGGGGTACCAAAAAAGCGGGGGTGGGGGGGTGGGGGGGCAGGGAAGAAGACCATCCCTGGTCTCCTAGAGCTCAGGGCATTAATAGGGAAGACAATAACTAAATAACTCCGCAGAAATCAGCTATCGACAGGATAAATAACTCATAATCAACAGAGGGAAGGGCGTTGGAATTAGGAGGGAATCGGGAAAGGAGTTTAGGGGGGCTTGAAGGAAGCCGGCAGGGAGAGAATTCCAGCCAGGGATGGGAATGTTTTCTCCAAGGAAGCGTATAAGCACTTATTAAACGCCTTACTATGTGTCGGGCACTGTGCTGAGCACTTATTCCGCGCTCACAACAACCATGCATGGTGGGTGATGCTATTATTCTCATTTTACAGGAGAGGAAACTGAGTCCGGGCTGGAGTGGCTTGCGCAGGGTCCCCCAGCTCTGGGCGGAGGTCGCATTTGAGAAGGGGTGTTCCAGTCCCCAGCTCCCGCGCTCCGGGCCACCCGCAGCGCCTCCCCCCTCCCCTTCCCCCGCCAGCCAGGCCGGGCTGCAGAGCCGCCTTATGCAGGTTACTTTGTATCTGCTTTGTGTTTCTTTGTATCTGGCCCTCTCCATCCCCCCGCCTCCCTCCTGCTTTCCAGAAGTTTCAGAGCTCGGTGGGAGGGGGGCTGCGGCACTCTTTTTTATAAGGCTTCTTGAGCGCCCCCTAGAGGAAAAAGGAACGCGAGCGGGCTGGCTTTCAGCGCGCACGAGGCAGCCAGACAGGGCGGAGGCCCTGCAGCACCAGCTCCGGCCTCTCCCCGCCAGCACTGCAACAGGTTTTCCGTACGCATGCGCGAGGAAGGGGCGGGGGCGGTGTGCGCGCGCGTGAGTGTGTGCGCGAACGTGAGTGTGCGCGTACGTGAGTGTGTGCGTACGTAGTGCGTGCGCGCTTGCGTCGCTTCGATCGAGAGCTCTACGCTCGTCCATTGAGCGTGCCTGGGAGAGGAAATCGGAAGTGCGGGCCGAATGCGATTGCTTTTCCCTGGCCGCTTCCGGGAGCTATGGCGGTCAACGCGACCACGAACCCGTCCCAGCTGCTGCCGCTCGGTAATGCGGGAGAGCGGGAGGCCTGGGAGGGGGCACAGAGGGCAGGGGGGAAGGCGGGGAGCCTGAGGAGCCAGCCCCCGGTGCGGGGCGCGCCGGGAGCTTCCGGTCCGTCCCTGGGGCCCTCCACCTGCGGGACCCCGGCCCTGGGCTAGGTCCTGAGGCGGCCGGCTCGCCCTCCCGGGCCTCAGTTTGTTCCTCTGTTGAATGGGATTCTGAGGAGCCTCCCAGCCCAAGGCCCGCTCCTCCTGTGTGAGCCCGGGCAAGTCACGTCAGCTCCCCGTGCCTCAGTTTCCCCCTCTGTCAGGTGGCTCCATGGCCTCTGAGGTCCCTCCCAGCCCTGGGTCCGTTATCCATTAAGTGACCCCTTTCAAGTCCTTTCAGCTTCCCCGTGCCTCATTTTCCCCTTCTGTCAAGTCACTTCAGAGCCTTCTTGGTCCCTCCCATGTGACGTTGGGCAGGACCCTTCATGCCCCCTTGCCTCAGTTTCCCCATTTGTCTGGTGCCTCCACGGCATCTGAGGTCCCTCCCAACCCTAGGTTCTTCATCCCCTGAGTGACCCCAGGCAAGTCCTTTCAGGTCCCTGTGCCTCAGTTTCCCCTTTTGTCAAGTCACTCCAAGGCCTCCTTGGTCTCTCCAGCGCTACATCCATTACCTGATGTGACAGGCAGGACTCTTCATTCCCCCTTGCCTCAGTTTCCCTATCTGTCTGGTGGCTCCATGGCCTCTGAGGTACCTCCCAGCTGTATGTACATTGTCCCCTCAGTGACCCCAGCAAGTCACTTCAGCTCTTTGTGCCTCAGTTTCCCCCTTTGCCAAGTGGCTCCATGGCAGCTGAGTTCCTCAGCCCTAGGTTTTTCATCCCGAGTGACCCCAGGCAAGTCTCTTCAGGTCCCTGTGTCTCAGTTTCCCCTTCTGTCAAGTCACTGCAAGGTCTCCTTGGTCCCTGCCACCCATAGGCCCATCACCCCACGTGCTTGTTCTTGGGCAAGTCACTTAACCTTTTTCTGCCTCAGTTTTTTCACATGGGGATAAAAGCAGCATTGGCCTTCCAGAATTCCAGATTTCTCTCCAGGATGGTTGGATCATTCCACCAGCAGAGAGTTAGTGTCCCAAGTTTTCCACATCCTGTCCCACTTTTCCTTCAGTTATTTTAGCCAATGGAGTGGGTGTAAAATGATATCCCCAGGTTGTTTAATTTGCCTTTCTCTCATCAGGAATTACTTAGAGCACTTTTTCCTTTGACTATAAATAGAATGTGAGGGTGAAATGAGATAATATTTATCAAGTATTTCGCAGACATTAAAGAGCTACAGAAATGCTATTCTTCTTGTTGTCTTTGTTGTTGAGTGGAAACTCCCTGAGGGCAGGAACTTTCCTTTTTGCCTTTGCTTCCTTGTGGCCTAGCACTTTACTCCACTCATTTCCTTAAACAGGAAGGTTTGAGCCCTGGCTCTCCAGTGTCCTGCCGGGTGGTTTGGGAGAGCTTTAATTAAGCCTCACTGATTGATTAGTTGCTACTTCAGAGAGGGAGCTGGCTCTGGAGGATCGAGGCCGGGTGTGGCATCTAGAATACCTGGGTTCAAATTCTGCCTGAGATGCTCCTGCGGCAGCCTGAGCCAGGGCCTTGCCCTCTGCCTGCCTCGTGGTCGTTATCCTCCGTGATCTCTGAGGTTCCTTCTAACTCTAAAGCAATTAGCTTCTGGTCCGATCTGTCTGGCCTCAGGGAGACTCGCTCATTACCCTCTCTGGACTCACTTTCCTTATCTGCCAAATGAGGAGTCAGATCAGACAGTGCCCAAGGTCTCTTCCCAGCCTCCATTTGTGATCCCTTGAACATAGTGGCTGTTTAGTATTTGTTGAATTAGAATGAATTTCTGTACATTAAGGTTTGCAGAACACCCTCCTGGAAACATTCCTCTGAGGTAGATTGTGCAGGTGTTATGATGCCATAAGGGGAAACTGAGGCTCCAAGAGGAGACATGACTTAGCCACAGCTGGTCACTTTCTGAGACAGAATTTGCATCTGAGTCTTGTTGGCTGTCAAGTCTGGCTCTAACATGCAGCATAGCCTGCCCTTCCTGGGTTTTAGTGGGAGACCCGTGCTCTGAAGTGGGCAGGTGGGCTTTGGGTCTGGCTGGCCTGCCCCACCTGGCTCCCTGGGCCTCCTGTTGGGGGCCTGAGCAGGTTTGATGAGATATTCTCCCAGGTACTTTCAGTGCTGGCATCCTGTGGACCTGGGCATTGGTTAGGAAACAGGCCCTAAGGGGTGGGAAACGAAGAGCCCCAGTTTAGGTTCTTGGACTGCTCGTTGTATCTGAGGAAGCACAAGCTGCTGGCAGGGAGACTTCTAAAAGTGTCCCTGGAGAAGTCATTTATCTTTTGGGTCTTGAGGTTCCCCATCTGTGCAATGGGTGTGGCTGGGGGTGGGCTTGGACTGGCTGATCCTGAAGGACCCATTGCATTGATCCGAGAGGGCTTAGGACTGACTGACTGGGTTCAGGGCTTTTCTTGAGACATCCTGATGCCACTCACAGTCCTGAATGTGGAGGGAACAGGGGCCCTGCTTTTGTTTGATTTACTGGCTGCCAGACCTTTGCCCACCTACAGCTTCCTGCATGTTAGTCCTGCTATGCCAAGGCGCCCCCCCCCCCCCCTTAAAGGGCAGATGCCGCTCTCCTCCCCTCCTATCCTGTTCTCCGCATCAGGGCCTTGTGGAATGAGACAGCAGATGTGGAAAGACCCAGAACAGAAGCTTTTAGGCCCGTGTCAGGCTTTTGGGTTCTTGTGGCTTCTCTTTTAACACTGGTCAGCAGGGCTGAGTGGGGATGCACAGAACACTTACTAACGCTTTCTCTTTGTCTTCTATGCATCTAGAACTGGTTGACAAATGTATAGGCTCGAGGATTCACATCGTGATGAAGAGCGACAAAGAAATTGTGGGCACACTGCTGGGATTTGATGACTTTGTCAGTATCCTTTGAAGTGATGCGTGTAGACCATTATTTAAAGTCCCACGATCAGTTTGTTAGTATCAGTACATTTGGAGAAATTGGGCACTGCGTAGACCCGGAGGCCTGTGGACCTGGAAGAGCAGCTCCCCCTGCTCCCTGATCTCTTGGAGTCCCTCCATTCAGCCCATCCTGCTCCGTGTTGTGTTATTTATGTCTCTTGTCCTTGGTTAGTGTGAAGCCTCCTGAGATTAGGGCAAAACCTCTGTCTTAGTCCTTTTTATCACTAGCACCTTGCAAATAGCAGGCATTTGATACAAAAGAGAAAGAGAGAGAGAGAAAGATGACAGCGCTCATCCCCTCAGACAGAGAAAGATGACAGCGCTCATCCCCTCAGACAGAGAAAGATGACAGCGCTCATCCCCTCAGACTTTTGGAGTGTTCGGCTTTATTTTCTTGACACCAGATTCCAGACATGGTGTTGGAAGATGTCACTGAGTTGTGAGTATAAGTGAAGTTTGGTTTCAGGGAAGATTTCTCCTCCCCTGGTTTCCCAGTTCCTTTTTATGGCTCTTCCGTTAGAATGGAAGCATCTCAAGGGCAGGGAATGTCTCTTTTCACTTGTATTTGTATTTCCAGTGCTGAGCACAGTGCCTAGCACATTGTATGTTCTTCATAAATGTGATCTCTCTCTTTCTCTTTCTCTCTTTCTCCCCCCTCTCCCCCCCCCCTTCCTCCCCTCTCTTCTCTTTCCCTTCCTCCTTCTCTCTCTCTCCCCCTCTTTTGCTCTCCACCCCCCACCTCCGCTTTTAACACTAGTGAGTCAACATGAGCCCTGTGCCTTTGCTGATTTAAACACTATAAATGCCTTGCTATCAGACTGCCATAGAGTTGTAATAGTTGATGAAATTGGTTTGTGGAGTTATTGTCCTAATCTAATGATCATGAAACCTCTTTGCCTCTATAATGAGTAGAGTAGGCACATTTGGGTTTTTTTTTTTTTTGGTGAGGCAATTGGGGTTAAGTGACTTGCCCAGGGTCACACAGCTAGTGTTAAGTGTCAAGGGTCTGAGGCCGGATCTGAACTCAGGTCCTCCTGAATCCAGGGCCAGTGTTCTATTCACTGTGCCACCTAGCTGCCCCTAGAGTAGGCACATTTGAACAAAGTCAGTTCCCCTTACCAGCTGAGGACTTTCAAAGCTTAGTCCCGCTTGGGGCCTGTCACAGTGACTGGTTGCTCAGCTCAGAGGGGGCATAGAGAAGCCAGCCTAGCTTCCTGACTTAATCTCAGAAAACAAATGGATTGACAGGATTCCTCTTCTGACCAGCTGTGCCTGATTTTGAAGCTGTTTTATGAGTTAGCCTCATATTTGTTTAGAAATCCTTTTAATATGACATGTCTGGACTCATTGCATCAGAATCAGATAGAAATGAAGGCCACCAAACTGACTAGAAAGATCCTTGCTAGCTACTCAGTGATTTAGAAAACCACATATCAACATTAGCTATGTCATTTATCATGTTTCATATTTCCCAGTTAACATTTGCATCTGGCTTGAGCACAGAGTTGTCTAGATAAGAGATTTCAAGTGTCTCTTGTTCGCCTGGTGGAAGGACTCCCTCTTCAATGCAGCATAAAGGCCTTTTGCATCTCAGTAGCTGGTCTTCATGGTAGTTGGAGCCACACAACTTAATTTGCTGGTGGATAACCTGGTGATGGCTCCTGCCAAACCTGGGCTGGTCCTTGGAGCACAGATATGCCTTCTGTCCCCAGGCCCATCCGGGAAGCTTTTCAGTTTAGGGGAACCTGTTGAAGAATCCACTGGCCCTGATGTAGAGAACTGGGGGTGGGGGTCAGCCTCCGAATACGTTCTTCTGACACCAGCAGTGCCGAGCTCTTCAGCGCCGGTGCTTCCAGGTTGCAGCCCCCGGTAGGCTTTTGCTCCTGAAGGACCGGGGCCAAGCCAACTGCTGAGGCCGGAGCAGATTTTCACATCCTGAACCCTGGATCTCCATGACACTGGAAAGAGTGTGGGTAGGGAGAGTGTAGGGGCAGGTTTTGTTGTTTTCTCCTGTTGTGTCCTTGGGTCTGCTAGTCTAGCTTCAACGGCCAGGAGGAAGGAGGGGTGCCCTGCGACCTCAGGGCCATGTTGTGTTTGTTTCAAACCTTCCTTTGGGTTCTAGGTGTTCTAGACTATGGAGCCGGCTGAAGTTGTTTCATCCTGGTGCATAATTTCTGTTTTGGGAGGTTTGAGAGGTTATGAGGATTGGAGATGTCTAGTCTTCCATCTCTTGCTCATGTGGCCCAGAAGGGGTCTGGAATAGGATTTTTTTTGGGGGGGGGGAGGGAGAGTCAATGGGGGCTAAGTGACTTGCCCAGAGTCACACAGCTAGTAAGTGTCAAGTGTCTGAGGCCGGATTTGAACTCAGGTCCTCCTGAATCCAGGGCCGGTGCTTTATCCACTGCGCCACCTAGCTGCCCCCCACTGTTGAGTTTTAATGTCTACAGTCAAGCATCTTCCTTGGTTCCTTTGGAAAAGAGTTGGGACTGGGGGCAGCTAGGTGGCACAGTGGATAAAGCACTGGCCCTGAATTCAGGAGGACCTGAGTTCAAATCCAGCCTCAGATACTTGACACTTACTAGTAGATATTTTCAGTCTAGAGCATAAACTTTGTTTTCTTTTTACAAAATACCAATTGATGTTACATATATTAACTCAGTTTCTGCTTTCTGGCTTCCTTTAGTGAGATCACACCTGAAGGAAGGAGGATCACCAAGCTCGATCAGATCTTGCTAAATGGAAATAACATAACAATGGTGAGGCAAGCGTGTTTCTGGCTCTACTTTTTGGGGTGGAGAAGGATTGAGGTCAGGGTGGGACTTTCTTAAGAATTTCACTTGTGCCAGAGCCCCCGGAGAATCTAAAGTGGAAGGAAGGAAGGCAGACCTGTGTGTTCAGCGCCCAAAAGGTTTCACATCATAGCCAATGAAGCAGGCATGAACCCAAACAAGGACAGAACATCCTTGGAGTCTGCATTTCCTCTTTTGGTTTTCACTGGCATCTGGGGAGGAGGTTGGAGACCCTGCTGTCCATGTTAGAGTGCCTCAGATGGCATCAGGGTGGCATGGGAAATGTAGGTGCAATCAAGACAGGCATTTTGGGTTTTTGGTGACCTTGAAAGTCCTTGTCTTGCTGCATTAAATTTTAGTTTAGCATTCTTCTTTCCATTTGTGACTGTTATTCCTCAAAGCACTTAGGATATATGAGTGGGAAAATACCTGTTGGAGACAGACTCTTCAGGAAACATTTGTCATCTGCCCAGACTCTCATCTCTTTAAGTCTTGGTGGCAGGGCAGTGCACAGCCGGATTGGGGATAGCAGGGCTCTGCAGGCAGCCCGAAGTGAAGGCAGTGGGGAGAGCCCTGGACCTGGAGGCAGGGGCCGGTTCTCGAATAATGAGCAAAGAGCTTTGTCTCCTAGTTTTCCAAGGCCGTGCTTCTGGTGACAGATGGTTACAAGGGGAATCTTTCACCAGGGGCACTAAACTGAAGCAGTCTTGGACCATCCCAGCATTGTTGCTGGGGGAGAAGCAAATAGCTTTGTGAGGCGAGAGTGGGCCTGTTTGTCTTAGGGAACCTCCCTCCTCCATGAGGCCTCAGCCTGGATTCCCAGGCTGGAGGAGGTCCTGCTGCTACACGGTTCCCTGACTTTCCCATTGCTTCATGCCCCAGTGGAAATGGGAGAGGCGGGTGGCTGTGTAAAGCCCGGGCTGGCCCCTCGACAGGATTCTTGTTGATTCAGGGCATGTCTTTACCTCCCTGGGGCCCTGGCTTTTCTCCTGAGCTAGTACGTTTTCTGGATGACATTTGATTTGGTACGATTTTGCATCTGCTTCACGCTTCCAGAAATGCTCGCTAAGCGTCCACATTATTGGTGATGAAACTGTCTGTTATTTTCTGTCTGTCTGTCTAGCTAAAATGCATCTCTGTGTGGATGTATAACACTCACACGGAGATGCCCAGGACTTTGCTTAGGGGGGCAGAGCTTGCTCACCACAGTCCCCCAGCCCCTTGGGTAAGGGATGAAGCTCTTGATACTTTTAGGGATGTCTCCTGGGCAGACACAAGCAGGCACTGAGGAGAGCGCTCTGTAGTTGTCAGGGTCAGAGCTTCAGAGCCCATGGGGAGCCCTTCACTTTACAGACCAGGAGCTCAATCCCCGGGGGAGGGGAGGTCACCTGCCCAAGGTCACAGGTCATCAGTGATAGGCAGGATTTGATCCTGGGTCCCCCAGCTCTGAGGCCAGGGTATTTTTTTTTTTTTTTGCGGGGCAATGGGGGTTAAGTGACTTGCTCAGGGTCACACAGCTAGTAAGTGTCAAGTGTCTGAGGCCGGATTTGAACTCAGGTACTCCTGAATCCAGGGCTGGTGCTTTATCCACTGCGCCACCTAGCCGCCCCCCAGGGTATTTTTTACTGTAAGCAGGGCTTGTAATCTCATCAGCTGATGTCTTCCTCCATTGCTTCACTGTGACTGGGAGGTGATTCTGGATTCTTGGAGACTCTGCCAGGGGAGCACAGGCCTACCCAGAGCCATAACGGGCCTGAAGAAGCTGATTAGGAAAATATGCAGTGACTCCTCAAATGTTTTTTGAGGGGAGTGGGGTGTGTGCATGCAGTTTCTTCTGTGTGGGGAGTGCCAAGGTAGGGCAACTCCCTCCACCAATGCTGATGTTCAACTTGTGGGGCAACAAGAGGGCCCTAGAGCTGCTGTGTCTTCCTGTCTCAAGGCTGGCCTCTGATTTCCCCGGCCATGCTGCCTTTTATGAAAGACTAGGGGGGCAAAATTGTATGTTCTTTCCTGAGATACAGGATGAGCTAGTGGTGGTCTTGGACCAGTCCACCGAAATTCCTAAAGGATCCTCACTGAAGGGTCGGCTTCTGAGTAGCCCCTGAGGCCCATGAAAACCAGTTGTGGAAGGCTTGTGATCCGTGTGGCATAGAAAGTCTTCCCCCTAGAAGCAGAGCTCTGCAGTATTATTTATGTGAGCTGATGAGAAGCAGTAGCCTCGTTAGTTAGCATATCGATTTGCAGTTTCTGCTGCTAGCAATATTGTCCTCTAGTCTTGCTAAGCGTAAAAGGATTAGAAAAATCTTTCAGGTAATAGGAATGTTTAGCATTTCATATAAATGATAACTATTTGGGAAAATTGTTGTCACGTAATCTTCCCAGCATATTCACCTTCAACAGCTTAAGCCAGATGTCATTGTAATAAGTGACATTACTTAATCCCTGGGAGGTGTTCAGAGACAGAGATGGTAATTTACAGGTGCGACAATCTTCTGTCTACCCGAAGGCAGCTTTGTGGGCAGACCATTTTGGACCAGGTTTTGTAAAAACTTCTTTGGGAAACTTAAACTAGTGAAAAATATCAGCTGAGGTTGGTATGGTGAAGATGTAGACATTTGTTCAATGTTGACTAATTTTACTTCATGGAAACCCTGGTCTGTAACACGGTTGTTTTTCTCCTATTTAGCTGGTTCCGGGAGGAGAAGGACCTGAAGTGTGAAGTTGGAAGGGATTTCTTGGTCACCCACAGGATCTTTTTGGTTTATGGTCCATCAAAGGGAGGGGTGCTTGGTTTTGTTGTGTCATGTTTTTTTTTTTCTTTTTACTTTTAATGTTGACATTTGATACAATTCAATTTCCTGTTAAAGGGAAACTTTTTGAGGATGGATTGTAAATTATATTTTTTGTATTTTAGAATCATGAATTTCTTGTAAAAGAAGAAATCAGTTTGATGTTCAAAGCCTAAAATAAAATCTTTTTTTCATTACCTTTGGTTTTCTTCATGATAACTGTCCATGTCAAAGGGGATGGAGAGAAGCTGACTCAGTGAGCATTTCCTCCTGATGAGAGGCCGGCAGAAGTGAGAATCTTGGGAAAGTAAGAGAGTCAGGGCTTCTTAACAAGCCTGACCTTCGTGGCATCTGTGGGGGGGGCTTCAGGGCCCTTTGAATTAATAGACAACTTATTTTGCTAACTACTTCATTTCCTGTGTAATGCTGTGTATTTCATTTTCTGTATTAATCTGAGAGAGAGTTCATAATCCCCAGATAAGGGGGTCAGGGTTTGGGACATCCAGAGACCCTTGGCTCAGGTGGACAAGGTCCCAGTGCAGCGCCAGCTGTCTCTCTTAGCTGAGTGACTTGGTAAGCACAGGGCGGCTTCCCTCCCGGGCCCAGGGATGTCTTTGAGGTTGGACTGTATTTCCTATCAGTTGTAGATGGGTCTTTCATGTCTGAGGATCTCTGAGCCTTGGTCATTTTTGTTCTAACAGTGTTTGTTTTCCAAAGAAAGCAGCTTTAAAAAAAAGAGGGAGATTCTTCTGAAGGGGGCAAATGTTTACAAGTTCTCTGGCGTAGCTGCCTCCCTTTTCTGGCTAGGATCGCCTCCCTGACAGGCTCTGGGGGCACTGAGAGCTTTCCCTTTACTCGAGTTGTTCCTCTCTTAAGAGAAACATTCTTTGGCTGCTTTCAAGCAAGTATTCGTGACCAAGAGCCACCTTCTGTGACTGAGTGTATTCACCCAATGTGGGTCATACAAGCAAACACCATCCTAGATTTAGAGCTGATGGTGCCCTGGGGTCATGTCATCTGACCCTCCCTTTGGCAGACAAGGCAGCTGAGGCCCAGAAGGGCCCTGGGCAAGTGGCTTAACCTCACTTATTTCAATTTCTTCACCTGTAAAATGGGGGTGATGCTAGCACCTGCTTCCCGGGGTTGTTATGAGGATCAAATGAGATAATCCTTGTAAAGTGCTTAGCACAGGCCACGGAGTAGGTGCTATTAAATGCTTATTCCCTTCGCCTTAAATGACTTGCCCAAGTCTTATTATCAGTGAGTAGCAGAGACAGGATTTGAACCCAGCTCCTCTGACTTCAAAATCAGCTCACTTTCTGCTGCACCGTGCAGCTGTACCACAAACAGGGCCCCCCCTCCCCAACTTGATGTGGGCATAATCATTTACCCCCTATAGAACTGTAAAACTGTGTTATGCTTCCCAGATAATCTTGTTGGTTCATTGCCTCAGTTCTCAGTGGCAAAGCCTAGAACTGCTCTTATCATTCCTCTTCCTGGACACCAAATGCAGAAGTATTTGAATCTACTCCATTTCAATAAGAATGGGCAAAGGATTTTTTTTTTCTTCAGGACAATGGGGCTTAAGTGACTTGTCCAGGGTCACACAGCTAGTAAGTGTCAAGTGTCTGAGGCCGAATTTGAACTCAGGCCCTCCTGAATCCAGGGCTGGTGCTCTATCCATTGCGCCACCTAGCTGCCCCCTGGGCAAAGGATTTTAAAGAGGTAGGAGAGGGGCTCAGTATTAGAGACTTCAAGGACCTCTAGTTCATAAGCATCTGGTAGCACGTCATCAAATTCTTGGTTACTTGAAAAGCAAACTGCTAAATGGTCTAAGTTTGTGTTGATTAAACAGGGGCCCTGTTTTTATTGCCCAGATAAAGTGATTAAAATAGTTTGGGTATCAAGAGTCTGGGGGTTATATTCTTTAAAGTAAAAATTGTGACTTTGTCCCTTAGAGTGGAGTGAAGATTTGAGCTACGTCAAGACTCCCGAAGTGCTTCCAGTTACTCAGCTGACAGACCTTTTTTTGGGTACAGGGAACGTGGTCTAGACTTGTGATTTCAGTGACTGTACTGAATTGGTGAGTGACCTCTCCATGCTCATGCTAAAATGGATCTGTCATTTCACTATGTGATGAGTAAAATCCAAAGTGTGTGTCCTTACCTGCCCCCCTCTGCCCCCAGTGTGGGGGGAGAACTAGCTAATGTTTACCTATAAATTCAGCAACAGTTTATGCTTTTAAGCATTTGTTAAAGTATATTAGAAGTTGAGAGAGAGAGAGAGAGAGAGAGAGAGAGAGAGAGAGAGAGAGAGAGAGAGAGAGAGAGCACATGTCTCTGAAAGAATGGAAAAGCCCTAACCCAGATCTATGTGGGAGAGCGAGAGAGAGAGAGAGAGAGAGAGAGAGAGAGAGAGAGAGAGAGAGAGAGAGAGAGAGAGAGCGAGAGAGCGAGAGCGAGAGCGAGAGAAAACCTGCCTTCATCTAGCAGCTCACGCTTCCCAAGTCAGAATCAGAGTCCCAGCCAGTTCCTCTGGAAGCCCTCTGTGGAAAAGGAAGTGGGGTTATCCCACACACAGCTCCAAGCTAATTGGCTGGTCAAATTCAAGTCCATTGATTGATGTGACCTAATGAATAGAGGTAACTTCCCGACACCAGTCTGACCTTCGAAACCTCAGAAAGGTCACCTCCTGCTTTCTCGGTTCCTGTAACAATCAGTGTAGTCATCTAGTGCTCAGTGTACAAAGGGGCCGTTAGTGATGGTGGGCCTGGAGCTCCAGCTGGAGACAAGGGCAGTCACAGAGATCTGGGAATAACTGCATAAAGGTGGCAGTTGGACCTGTGGGAGCCGAGGGCCAGATGAGATCAAAGCGAGGAAGAAGGGAAGAGGGTCCCGGACGGAGCCTTGGCGGATGCCGACAGGTCGGGTGATGCGGATGGAGCCCCAGCACAGGAGCCAGAGAGGAAAGCTGGCTAGGCAGGTGCCAGGAAGGAGAGGTTGTCCAAGGAGGTGATCGGTGGTAGCACACTGCCAAAGTTCAGGGAGGAAGACAGTTGAGAAAAGGCCGTTAGATCTGGTGGTTAAGATGTCATTGGTTACTTTGGAGAGAGCCTGCCCAGAAACCTCACCTCCTTTGTGTGCGTGTGAGGTCAAGAATACCAGGCTTGGAGTCAGGAAGACCCATCTCTGAGTTCAGATCTGGACTCAGACACCAGCTGTGTGACCCCGGGCAACTTGCTTAACCTTGCTTGCCTCAGTTTCCTCATCTGTAAAATGAGCTGGAGAAGGAAATGATAAACTACTCCAGTAGCTTTGGCAAGAAAAGCCCAAACGGGGTCATGAAAAGTTAGACACAACTGAAGTGACTGAACAACACAAAGTAGTAGCAGCAGTAACATTTATAAAACATTTTAAGGCTTGCAAGATACTTTATACACGTTAACTGATTTTCACAACAATCCTATGAAATGGGTACAATTGTTATCCTCATTTAACAGATGAGGAAATTGAGACTGAGTGAGTTTAAAGGAAATACCCAGGGTGACATGGCTAGTGTCTAAGACCAGATTTGAACTCAGGCCCTCCTGACTATAAGTCTAACACTATACCCTGTGCCATCTCGCTGAATCTTCTTGTGTGCCATGTGTATGGAAATGCCCTTTTTTGGAGTGTCAGTTCAGAATGAGAAAAAAGAAAGAATTCTCTTGGTAGTGGTGTCCTCCTTGCAGATTTGGAAGGGAGAGAATCTCCGCTTTCTTGCCTCCCCTTTGCTGGAAGTCCAAGGAGAGTTGGCATTGGCTGGGTTCCAACAAAGAGGGGTCGAGACTCCACCTCTTCTCAATCTCTTAGACACAGCCTGAGTTCACGGGGACCAAGAAAGGACTGTTCTACAAGCCCACGTGTTCAACCCTACCCAGTGGTTAGCCTACATGACTGACTCCTGTTAGGTTGTTGGTACCATCATCATTGGCGCCGTGTCACCCACGGCAATGCAGAGATGGGGAGAAGAACCTTCAGTTTCCCTTAAACCATCAAGTGTGTTATTAGACAGGGTGTTCTTGGCCCTGACCCGGTTCTCACCCAATTCTGCCTCCCTCACCAGTTTAAATAACAGTTGGTAACGGTAACAGACGTAAAAATGTGAGTTTATAATTAACAGAGAACCTCTGAGTTCTTTGGAGTTACATGGTATGAATAAGAACAGTCATCTTTTCTTTTCATCAGTCTGGAGGTTGTTGGAGCTCAGAGATTCTCTGGCCTAATCCTTTCATTTTACAGATGAGGGCCAGAGACATGAAGGGGCCTGCCCAGAGTCACACGGTGACTCAGTGGGAGAGATGAGATTCACAGTCTGGCACCTTCCCTCCAAACTCAGGTTCCAAAAAAAAATGAAATTGTGAGTAGTATTTTGAGCAAGAAAACCTGATCAAAGTGGGGATTTTTGTTGCCCACTTTATCCTTTGGGCTGCAGCTTTTCCTGTTAGTGTTCTTTCCTCGATTTTCCATGTGGTTATGCAGCCATCAGAAGAGGGGTCCTAGGGGGCAGCTAGGTGGCACAGTGGATAAAGCACTGGCCCTGGATCCAGGAGGACCTGAGTTCAAATCCAGCCTCAGACACTTGACACTAACTATGTGACCCTCATTACCCCACTCAAAAAAACCCCAAAACAAAACAAAAGCAAGTGTTAAGTGTCTGAAGCCGGACTTGAACTCAGGTCCTCCTGACTCCAGGGCCGGTGCTCTATCCACTGCACCACCTAGCTGCCCCCTCACCTGTGCTTTTTACAAGCAAAGTTAAAGAATCAGCAGGTGTTGATGGAAGGGGTAGGCCTGTGTGTCTCTGGACTTGAGAAATCAAATTTATTCTGTAGTCCTACCTTGGAGAACCGTTGCAGTAGGCTTTGCCCACTAGGTGCTACATTCTAAGTTGGTATGGTTAGGCCTTCCTGCAGGAGATGTGAGAATGGGAGATGTGTCGCTCTAGGGGTGGGCCTTATGCATAAGCAGAGTACATGGGTGCCTGAAGTAGGACTGAAAAGGTCTCCATAGCCTAAGTATCTCTCCCTGCCTGCAAATAATTCCTGAAATGCGACAGTGTGATATTTGTTCCTTTGCATTGAGAAAAAGCTCCCCTTGTCTTCTAAGCCAAGTAAGGGCCTAGACAACAAGCGTGAGGCCTAAGGGTGCTGGAGAGAAGAGCCAAGTGGGGGTAAGGAATTTACAAAGGAAGTGGAAACACATCGAACACAAACTTTGTCTGTTTTATGATTTTAGTCATGGTCGACTCTGAGCTGGTTTCTGGAGAATGGCAGTATTTAATTCCTAGATTAATGCAGAGAACCCCATTAATGTGATATTTTAGCCGTATGGCCTTGGGTAAGTCAGTTTTGCCTCAGTTTCCTAACCTGTAAAAAAGGGAGTTGCAACAGATGATCTCTAAGACCCTTTTCAGTCCATTTTTTCACAAGTAATTTTTAAAGAAAAACATTTTAAAACAAAAATTTTTAATCCTTTGTCTAGTTCCAACTTCCCTTCCTCTTACGTTTTATCCTTCCCTCTTTTCTTTCCCTACCTAATGAGAATGCAAGAAAACCAGAACCTATTACAAATACATATAGGCCTGTAATAAAACAAATTCCCACATTAGTTAGCCATAAGTATCTTTCTATGAGTCGATGCTCCAAGTATTAGTATTCCGGATGCCCCAAAGTACAATAAAAATAAACAAGGAATCCAAAGAATGCCGTTTCTGACCACCAGAGGGCAACATGAAGCTGGCCTGCCCAAAAATCAAATAAAAAATGTAACCGTAAAACCAAATTTAGGGAAAGAAGAACACTTTACCACCAGATGGCACTCCGGAGTCAGCTTGCTCATCCTCTCTGTACTTCCCTAAACTCATCATTTACTGTCTTTGTTGGTGACTTCTTTTGCCTCATACTCAGCCAGTCTTGTTGACTCTGGCCCCTCCTGGTCCCTTCCAGCCAATTCTCCATCTGCCGGGCTTCCTAGTGTCACTGTAGCCAACCGTGACTGTGGGATCACTGTCCATACCTTCCTCTTGCCCTGTACTTTGTACCCACCCTGTCACCCTAGTGGGAGGCGCTTCTTCCCATGGCCACAGCTTGGGCCTTTTCACTTTCTGGTTGGCATTGACTCTGCCACATACTGATAGTCCTAGACACAAAACAACCCTTACTGTCTGCCGTCTCCCAAATAATTCCCGTAGCCTCCTACGGCTCTTTGTCCTACACCCTGTTGTTGGTATTGTCATTTTCAGTTGTGCCCTACACTTTGTGACCCCTTTTGTGGTTTTCTTGGGAAAAGTACTGGAGTGGTTTGCTATTTCCTTCTCCAGCTCATATTGTAGATGAGGAAACTGAGGCAAACCGGGTGAAGTGACTTCCCCAGAGTCACACAGCTGGTAAGCATCTGAGGCCAGATTACACCCTACCCATTTGTATAAGAAAGTCAGGCAAATGCAAATGAAAAGTTTAAGGTTAGATAGAAAATGAAAAGAAAGAGGAGGTGGAAGAAACTAAAGGCAAAGAAAACAATGCATAGTTAGATGCCTTTGAGGGTTAGCTTCCTTATCTCCTCATTCATTTTATACCTTTCATTTTTAATCTGCTTGTCCATTTCTGCATTTTCTGCCCCACTTTGATTTTTTTCTTCTCTCATACTTTTCTCAGGGTTCTAAGGGTAACACTGTGGGGTTTTACATCATGAGCCACCACCAATTGGCTCTCCAACATCAATCGTCCTAGTGACATTAATTAAGTTTTATAAAAGGATTATTTAGGGAGAAGATATAGCAAGAAAAGGCAGCTAGGTGGTGCAGTGGATAGAGTGCCAAGCCTGGAGTCAGGAAGACTTGAGTTCAAATGTGACCTCAGACACTTACTAGCTGTGTGACCCTGGGCAAGTCATGTAACCCTATTTGCCTCAATTTCCTCAACTGTAAAAATAAGCCAGAGAAAGAAATGGCAAACCACTCCAGCATCTTTTCCAAGAAACCCCCCAAAAGGTGTCATGAAGAGTTGGATATGACTGAAAACAACTAAGCAACAACAAATAGCAAAAAAAGTTGATTTAAAACACCCCCTCCCTAGCTGGGGGCACACTCATAAGGTTCCTAGAGAGAGTGGGCTCGAAGTGTGGCAGAAGGACAAATTCACAGCTCCTGGTTACTTTGTTGATTCCTTTTACTTGGAGCTGGATCTCTGTGGATCCCTGAGGGTGGTACCCTTGTGTTGTCCTGAAGCTGCTGTTCTTCAGTGTGTGTAATTTGTCCTTGGGTTGGCTCTGGGCTCCTAGGTAGCCACTTGTTACGCTGGGGATACTGGTACTGATGCTGATGGAGATCTCTGGGTCAGGTCCTTTGAAATTCACAAGGTCAACCAAGTGGGGAAGGGAAGAAGAGAAGGGAAAAAGAAGATCGTATGTGACACTGCGAATCTCTCTTCTGGATACCTTGTTTTATTAGTATACAATAAATATCGCACCATACCTGAGTGCCTGCTTTTCTGTGTCTCCTTCTGAACCTCTGTCTGTTCTTTTCTGGGTATTTTAACAATATTTCATTGATATTCTTTCTTTTTTTGGCATCATCTTCATTACTCTCCCCTTCCGTCTATGATAAAATTCCTTTCTCCTAAAATAAAACCTTTCCCTTGTAATAACTAAGTATAGACAAGTGAAACAAATACATGTTTCAGCCATGTCTGAAGATATATCTTGTGCTTTGCTTATATCTATCTCCTCTTTCCTAAGAAGTGGGAAGCATGAGTCATCATCAGTCTTCTGTAGCTACACTTGGTCAGTACATTTGTGATGGCTATGGATTGACTTATGGAGACTGGTCTTTACAGCATGAGCAGGTATACCCAATTAGAGTACAAGAGACCATGTGGAAGTTTTTGATGAGCCTAATTCGGGCCATAAGGATTCAGGGCCTTGTACTGTGTAATGATGAAGAATTCTTTTTTTATTTTTAAATTTCATAGAAGTATTTTATTATTTTCCAGTTACATGAAGAGATAGTTTTCAACATTTGTTTTTATAAGATTTCTGGTTTCAAATTTTTCTCCCTCCCTCTCCTCCCTCCCCCCTCCCCAAGACAGCAAACAATCTGATATAGGTTATATATGTACAATCACATTAAACATGTTTCTGCATTAGTCATGCTGTGAGAGAAGAATCAGAGCAAAAAAGAAAAACCTTAAAAAAGAAGGAAAAAAAATAGAAATGGTTTGGTTCAATCTGCATCCAGATTCCATAGTTCTTTTTTTTTTTCTGGATTTGGAGAGCATTTTCCATCATGAGTCCTTTGGAATTATCGTGGACCATTGTATTGCTGAGAAGAGTCAAGTCTATCACAGTTGATCAACAGTTGTCGATGTTGTGTACAATGTTCTCCCGGTTCTGCTCCCCTCATACAGCATCAGTTCATGTAAGTCCTTCCAGGTTTCTCTGAAATCAGCCTGCTCATCATTTCTTACAGCACAATGGTATTCCATTACATTCATATACCACAACTTGTTCAGCCATTCCCCAATTGATGGGCATCCCCTCAATTTCCAATTTTTTGCCACCACAAAAAGAGCAGCTATAAATATTTTTGTACATGTGGGTCTTTTCCCCTTTTTTATGATCTCTTTGGGAAAAAGACCTAATAGTGGTATTGCTGGGTCAAAGGGTATGCACAGCTTTATAGCCCTTAGGGCATAATTCCAAATTGCTCTCCAGAATGGTTGGATCAGTTCAACGCTCCACCAACAATGCATTAGTGTTCCAATTTTTCCACAGCTTCTCCAACATTTATTATTTTCCTTTTTTTTGTCATATTAGCCAGTCTGATACATGTCAGGTGGTACCTCAGAATTGTTTTAATTTGCATTTTTCTAATCAATAGTGATTTAGAGCATTTTTTCATATGGCAATAGATAGCTTTGATTTTTTATGATAAAGAATTCTTGAATTGGCTGCTGAAACTGGAAGGACCAATGATTCTCAGTGGGCATACAAAAGAGGTGATCTGCCCCTTTGCCACTTGTTTTTCCATTGTGACTGTGAGGAAGCAGGACTGCTTTGAGTTGTCTTCAGGAGCCTGGGCAGGAGGGGGTGGGGAGGAAGGGTGGCTGTTGGGTCTCCCTTCCAGCTATGAAAGCTGTGAGCACGTGGCCCTCTGTTGTGTTTGTCTTTTCAGAACTTAGGTGAACAAATACTTTGAGATGGAAATGTCCTGGTGCCTTGCAGGTTAGGGAGTTGCAGACATCCCATCAGAAATTCCATTGGCAGACTGAGCTGAGTGTAAGCAATATTTGCAGTGTCTACTGAAGGTGTAGTGGCCAGTGACAGTGGAAGCACCTACATCATGAGCAGACTGACAAACCAAGGACACACAGACAAGGAGTGATAGTTACCCGAGGAAAGGCAGGATTCTCGAATGCTTTTCGATTTCAGAAGAGTTCCTTTATAGTTATAGAAGAAGCCTGCTTTTGGGATTTGTTTTTTGGGGGGGGGAAAGCTGAGATTACCTTCTTCTTTTTTTTGGTGAGGCAGTTGGGGTTAAGTGACTTGCCCAGGGTCACACAGCTAGTAAGTGTCAAGTGTCTGAGGCTGGATTTGAACTCAGGTCCTCCTGAATCCAGGGCCAGTGCTCTATCCACTGCACCATCTAGCTGCCCCTGAGATTACCTTCTTCTCTGCCACTAGGTACATGTGGGTAATCAAGTTTTTAAACTGTCTGCTTCAGTGTCAATCATGCCAAAATACACCTTCTGCTTCTCAGAGTTCATTTGTCTATATGTATGACCGTGGAGAATCCTGGCTAGAAGAGCAAGCAGTGAGGATGCGGTTGGTCTTGTGAGTGGGTTTTGGGTGGGTGGGTGGAGATTTTGGGACTTAATGTGGTTGGAGTAGACTGTTTACATTTTAAGAAAGTAAGTAAAGGTCTTACTTGGCTCATCAAGAAATGCTTCTTCTTGCCGGGTAGCAAGGTAGAGTGAATTAAAGATGGAGAGAGGTTGCCAAAACTCTCGTTTTTGTTCTTGGGTTATTCATAGGTGTCTGGAGATGTCTGGCCGCTTATTTCCCGTTAGTCTCTGTGAGCATGAAGTCGGAACTTAATAAAAGCTTGTCGATTGACAGAGTCATTGATCCCTGTCTCCAAGTTCAGCAAGCCACCCATTACAGCAGCTGGACCAGCTGCCTCCCTGCAAAGCAAGTTATCTCTATCCTCAAGGATCTCACATTCGAATGGGGGAAGCAACAAGAACACAGGCAAATATATACTGGATAAGTGCAAAGTAGATATAAGATAGTTAAATAATAATAACTGGCACCTAGGTGGCATTTCAAGGTTTGTGAAATGCTTTGCAGATATTATCTCCTTTGGTCCTTACAACAACCCTGGAAGGTAGGTGCTATCATCATCTTCATTTTACAGATGAGGAAACTGAGGCACGAAGCAGTTAAGTAACTTGCTCAGCCTCACACAGCTATTAAGTATCTGAGGAGCAGCTGGGTGGCGCAGTGGATAAAGCACCAGCCCTGGATTCAGGAGGACCTGAGTTCAAATCCAGCCTCAGGCCCTTGACACTTACTAGCTATGTCACCCTGGGCAAGTCACTTAACTCTCATTGCCCCACCAAAAAAAAAAAAAGTATCTGAGGTCAGGTTTGAACAAATTAAGGCTTTCCCAAGTCTAAGTCCAGAGCTCTGTCCACTGGCCACCACCTAAGTACCATGTGGTTATGGAGGGAGTGGGCAGCTGGAGCTGGGTTCAGAAAGGCTTCCTGCAAGCCTGGGTGGTCCTGGAGCTTCCTTCGGGAAGGGAGGGAGGGGCTTAATGAAGCAGAGGTGAGGAAGGAATGTGTTTCAGATATGCCCCTTTCCCTAGCCTTCAGGCAGTCTCTGCCTTAATTATTCCTGACTAACAGATGCTCATCCTATTTTTAAAACTTCATTGCCCAAACGCCCTAGGGAGTCCATCCCACCATTTACCTGCCCTTTGGCTCTTCCCCTTGGGCAGTTTGGCCCATGTGCACTTGCACACAGCAATCCCACTGTTTGCCATGGGAGTCTGCCAGCTGCTAGATAAACACCTGGAGAGGTGTGAAGACCTGGGAAGGACCTGCCTTCCTTGCTGTGGATGTTCCTTTCTGATAAGATTAGGGCTGGATGGGGAATATTTAATTAGCTGACAATACCACTAGGTTACGTGGTCCAGGGAGACACAGGAGGGGAACATTGAGGGAGGGGGAGGAAGAAGCCTGTTCCAGTCTAAGACAATTTGGCCAGTCTTGATCAGCTTCAAAGATCTAGGAAGGGGAGATTGCATGGGAATCTGACGGCTCCAGAAGTCCCCATTGTCACAGTAACCGCAATGGAAATCCCATAGACGACTAGTTCCTTCCATCTGCTTAACATGTGAGGTATGGGGGAGGGGAGGATGAGCCCCTGCACCCAGGGAGTCTCTTTTCCTAGTGACTTGTGCCTTAAAGGGCAATTCCGAGATGTCCTCCTGGGGTTCCAGTTAAATTGTTTTCTTACTACAAGATCTTACTTGAGGTTTGGGACCCTCTTTTGTCTTGATGTTGCTCCTGACAACCACAGCAAAACTACCTGAGGGAGCTGGGAGTGGGGGACAGGAGCACTGCTATGGAAAGATCTCTGAACTTGGACTCAGAAGACTTGGTTTACAACCCTGGATCTGCTCCATGCTTTCTATTCGAACTCGAGATTGTATTTGTAAAGTGCTCTGCAAACCTTAAAATGCTTTATCAGAGTGAGCCATTATTTGTCTCTTTTGGTCTCTGCTCTATTTCTTATTGGATTATCTAGCATATCACTGTAGTGAATATTAATTGTACTTATTTGGACCAGGGTCTGTAACATTTTATCTCTGAGGGAATCGGAGGGGCCCTAGGCAGTGCAGGGGGAAACTGAGTCTTGAGCACATCAAAAGTATAACTCCCCAGTTTGGGAGAGGGTAGAATTTAACACGTGGACCACAAAGTTAGTGCCCAACTCCCTGGGCTGTTGTGAAGCTCAAATGAGCTAATGATAGCTCTGTGCTCTTTTGCAAACCTGAAAGTGCTTTTTAAAAGCTAGCATAGCAGGTGCGCACACACTGGCTATCTCTCCCAGAACCCTGAAGGTTGCATCTTCCGTCATGGTTCTAGCACTCTTTGAAGAGTTGAGTGCCTCTTTCCTCTGTCACCAGCTTGAGCCCCCAGCCACTGTATTCCTAAATCTCTAGGTGACTAGCAGCCTCGTTCCATTTAACACCTCCCCCTCCCTTTGGACAGATTTCATCAAGAGTTATTTACTTCAGAAATACAGCAAGAACAAAAGTACAAGCATTTTACCCACCACCTCTGTGACATTCGATCTCCTACACTAAGTCTCTGGGGGAGTAGGCTCAACGTTTGGCTTGGTTCCTATATAGAAGAGGACTCACCAAGTTCATGCCCAAAGGGGTGATGAGCCCTTTAGCTGGCCTGGGATCCTGAAGATCACTCTGAAAGGTTGAGATCCTTGCCCATGAGGGCCTTGATGCTCTGCTGCCTGCAAAACCCGACCTGATTCCTGTGGTTCATTTTTTTTTGGGGGGGGAGGGCAGGGTAATGAGGGTTAAGTGACTTGCCCAGGGTCACAGCTAGTAAGTGTCAAGTGTCTGAGGCCGGATTTGAACTCAGTTCCTCTTGAATCCAGGGTTGGTGCTTTATCCACCACCTAGCTGTCCCCGCTGTGGTTTATTCTTCCATGATTGGAGACTCTACTCCTGCATCTAGAATGGAAAAGACAGGCCATCAAAGTCAGGGACCCATAAGGCTTCTCCCCTTACAGAACATTCTCACCGTACAACTATGAACAAAAGAGCCATCAAGCTCCTTCCCACCTAACGAAGCCCAGAAAGGCAAAGAGGAATTCAGTGCAGTGAATCTGCCCCCTTTGAGCGTCTTGGAATCCAGCCAGAGAGCTTTCCTTTCACCACATGGTTGGCCAACTGCAACATGCCACGCAATGTCCACTTGTGCTCTGTGTCTCAGCAAGGTACTTCCTGTCCACATGACCCTGATTGTCCCAGAAATACACTCTCGAGAGCCCTCCTTGTAAAGAAATGGCATGATCTGAGGACGCTGCCAGGCACCAGATTCCCATCCTACCAACTAGTATTGCTGTTCCCCTCACAGGTTAGCTTTTGGGGGAGAGAGAGAGAGACAGAGACAGAGACAGAGACAGAGGGACATTGAGACCCCTGGTTTCCCATTGCACTGCATCTGTGCTGCTGGGAGCAGAGGAGGGGAGACAGACAGCTGCTGGTAGGGAAGGTGGCCATTGGTGCCTACTTGCTGCTTGTGACTGCTGGTTCGACCCATGCTCCCGGGTCAGTCAGTAAGCATTTATTAAGTACCTACTGTGCGCTGTGCAATATGTTAACCGCTGGGGATACATAGAAAGGCAAGACAGCACCCGCCTTGCAGGATCTCATAGTGTGATGGGGGAGACAACATGCAAACAACTGTGGACAAACAAGGTGTAGATAGGGTAAAATGCAGATAATCAAGAGAGGGAAGGCACTAAAATGAAGGGGAATCTGGAGACACTGCCTGGTGCAAGCAGAAATGAGACAGATCCCAGAGACCTGTGGCAGCTGAGGAAGAGACTCTGGAATGGAGACAGGACCAAGGCGCTGGATTGAGAGACAGATGGGCTGTTGGAGGCAGAGATGGAGTGGGACTAGATTGGCAGCAAGTGAGACCTCAGCTGCTGGACCATCAGACCAGGAGCCTCAAGCCATCATGTGGTGCTTCTGCATCACTCTTCCTCCCTCCATCCCCTCTTTTTTGGACTGTTTGCAGAGCCATCCCTGGTGGGCCCCCAAAGTGCAATCTCTTCCCTTAGTCTCGCCTATGATCTATTGGGAGATCTGGGAGGAAGTTTCAGGCAGATGACCAGACATTTTAGGTCCTTATACTTTTTCCCTTTACTGTGTTTTAATGAGTTATCTGATCCATGAAAAGGATCTGCTTGAGTCTTATGGGGTTGGTTGACAAAGAGGGAAGGCTCTAGACAAGCAGGGCTGATGGGTTAGAATTATTTCCAAATTTTTTACTATTTCAGAGAAATCTTCCATTTTCTTATAAAATTTTGCATTCTGAACTCAACAGACACCAAATAAAATGAAGGTTTCCATATACAAAGTAGAAAAAGAAAAGAGAATTGCACGTGACACTTTAAATCTCTAAGAAGAGAGCTTGCTTTCCTCTTTATGTATGTAATCATGATAGGATGCAATTCTCTGAGTTGTGCTGCACTGATTTTCTCTTTACATATCTCTAGGTTAATATTGAATTGGGTCCAGTGAATGCACTTTGTCCATCAGCCATGGGACCTATGAGTGGGGGAAGAAGTAGTTTATGAGCTTCTAGGTAAGCACTCTCTACCCACTGTGCCACCCAGCCTCAGACACTTATAAACTGTGCGACCTCGGGCAAGTCCCTTAACCCCTGTTTGCCTCAGTTTCCTCGACTGTAGAATGAGAATAATAATAGCACTTACCTCCTGGGGTTGTTGTGAGGGTGAAGTGAGGATGAAGTGCTTAGCACAGTGCCTGCTACAGAGTAAGGAGCGATATAAATTCTAGCGGTTATCAATGAAAACCTTTCTCTTCCATCTGAAAAATCCTTTCCCTTCCAAGAATTAAAAAAAAAAAATTAGTGATGGAAAGAATCTTCCTGGAGAAAGCCAATATGCCCCTCAGCCTCCTTCATGGTCCCTGGAAGATTTCTTCCCTTTTTCTATCCTCTCTCAACAACTAGAATGCTTCACACACAAGCTCCCTGGGAGTAAGAAGAAGAAGGTAGGAAACAGCTAAGCCCAAAAAAGAATTTCAGGGTTAAAACAACTGCTAAGGGGTGGCTTTAGGTGTGGGCATTTCCTCAGATGGGATACTGGGAAACAATGGCTTTATTTCCAAAGAAACATTTCTCCTTCTCCAGAGAAGGTCAGAAGGGACTTTGTGAAATCCTAGGGTGCCCTTGGACCTGGAACCTCATAGAATTTCCAACTCAGAGAAGAGACTTCAGAGGTCAGAGAGTCCTATCCATCCAGGGAATTCTATCTAAACAAAAATGTCCAGCTCTTTCCCCAGACTCTTAATAATGAGTCATTATAACCATAGAAGAACAGGATGGAGTACATATCATCCCTGGAATACTTTCTGCCACTGGAGTTGTTCCAAAGATACTTTCACTTAATCAATTATAAAAAAATAATAATCATTTAGTGGGAGGAGGCAACAGAGAAAGAAGGAGGGTTTCAGGGGCAAAGTATATGCTAAGGCCTCTTTTAGTGTCATCTCCACTGATAAAATGATCAGTTTCTGATGTTGAACCTTTGACACACTAAAGGCATCGTTTGTGTGCTGAGAATTGTCTTTTCTGGCTCTTCTGACTTCTGCACCTGCAGGAGCCACCTAGGCCACCTCTCAGTGAAGGAGGATGGCTGGAGGTCTGGGTCTTAGAAGTAAGATCAGTGCTCTAGGTCAAGGTACTACCAAACCTGGGGCTCTTGGGCTTACCTGCTCGTTGGTGGCAGTTGGTGGTCCAGAAGGTGGACCCCCTTTCTCCATTGATCACTCTTCTCAATGATAGTTGTCAGGTCTTTGCTGGAAGGAGGGGTTGTGGTCTGAGAGCCACTGATATTCTCTTTTTTCATTTTATTTTTGGAATACACAATTAGTATTTTATTTTTCCCCTAATACATGTAAAAGCAATTTTTAACATTTGTTTTTAAAACTTTGAGTTCCAAAATCTCCCTCCCCAAGGCAAGCAATTCAATATAGATTATACATGTGTAGTCATGCAAAACATTTCCATTTTAGTCATGCTGTAAAAGTAAACACAGACAAAAAAAAACCCTCAAGAAAAATAAAGTCAAAAAATATGCTGCAAATCTGTATTCAGACACCATCAGTTCTTCCTCTGGGGATGGATAGTATTTCTCATCATAAGTTCTTCAGAGTTCTCTTTGATTATTGTACTGTTGATAATAGCTAAGTCATTCACAGCTGATCATCTTACAATATTGCTGTTATTTTACACACAGTACATTTTGCTTTGCATCAGCAAATCTTTCCAGGTTTTTCTGAGAGCATCCTGCTCTCTTAGAGCACAATAGTGTTCCATCATAATCACATATCACGATTTGTTTAGCCATTCCCCAATTGATGGGCATCCCCTCAGTTTCCAGTTTTTTGAGGCACTGATATTCTCAAGGCTCTTGGCTTCAAGGTTCTTGGCTATCTCCCCTGGGGACTGAGGAGAGCCAGTGGTGGTGGTGGTTTGATTTGCCTGGCAACATGTTGCCTACCTCCTGTCTCTCTTACAGAGTACCTTGCTGCCTTGGCTAGGCTGCGTTGACTTCCCATGAGTGACAGCATCATACCAGCGACTTACCCTTTTGCTGTTCCTATCTGAGTTCCACGGAATATATGATGAGAACAATAGTAATGGTAAAATATGAAGATGAAACAACGACAATAATATATCCAATTTAGCACATACTAAATACCTAGCAAGACATAACCTGGAAACTACAATGATAAATCAGAAGCTTGTATACTAGCTACATAGGTGGACACACAAGTCTATATGTCATAAGTACAGACTCAAAATATCTTGGAGAAATTGACCAGTAAGTTGTATTGCAACCAGTTCATTATTATGAAGTGAAGTGTTGCCCACAGCTAACGAGACATACAACTGATCCATAAAATCTTCGAGGGAGGCCAGCTCCATCTCCCTTTCAAATGTCTAGGGCTATCCTCGGGAGGTTTTTCTCTACTCCTATTGGCATGAACATTCTGGTGTGTTTTCCCTGGTTTTAGCTGTCAATGACTAATGGTCCAGTTCCTTTTAACCAATTAACATCAATTAGCTTTTATAATGGGATATTTGCTTCAAAAATATAGAAAGAACAGAAATGCAAACATTTTCTCTCAAAATTTCCTCTTTCCTATTTTATTTATTGTTGTTGTTCAGTTGTGCCCTACTCTTTGTGACCCCATTTGTTTGTTTGTTTGTTTGTTTTGTAAATATAGTGGAGTGGTTTGCCATTTCCTTCTCCAGCTCATTTCGCAGATGAAGAAACTAAGGCAAACAGGGTTAAGAAACTTGTCCAGGATCACACAGTTAGTGTTTGAGGCCAGATTTGAACTCAGGAAGGCCTTGTTCTCTATCTACTATACCACCTAGCTGTACCCTCTCTCTTATATGACCCCTTTTTCTGGGGAGAGGGGTTTCAGACCTCACAACTTCTATGTAGCACTGACCCCACCAATTTCTCATTCAAACGTAATATTACCACTGAATGAACTCTTATCTCAGATACTGATGGACTAAGTCCCAAAGGCTGAAAGTCACCTTGTGTTCCTTGGATCTCAAAACTGTACCAAATGGCAACAAAACCTGCTATGAACTCAACTCCTGGAACTTCTCAGCAATTTGTACACTCTGATCTCTATCTCTCATATCCACTACCTAAAGTAAAAGAACATGTGTCAAGGTGAAGAACTGAGACCTGTATCACAGGCCACATATTGACCCTGGATGGGAAGTACTCTGTCTCTTCTATGGTTGGAACAATGGCAAACTGGAAGAAGCCATTTCTTCTACAACATCCTGGCCAACTAGTGCCTTTTGAATGTGTTCTGATTTTGTCTGCATAGCTGTGCAGCCAATCAAAGAGGCTCTTATTCACTGCACAAGTTTCAGACTGGAACCAGTTATAGGCCATCTTCATATGGTCCACATCTCTTCTAACACTCCCATTAGCTGTTATCATGACTCTCTGAAGCAGGCTCCCAGCTTCTTCTACTCCATACATTGTTGTAAGGACCGGGCTCATTGGCCAGTCCCCCACTGTACTCATCACACACTTGGCATCTTGCTGGTTCAGTTGCCTGTCCTGTTACTCTTAAGAAGTATCTAACATGAGTTGCCATACCAAATACTTATAATCTCTAAGCTGCATGGGAAAAATACTTTTGAAATTTATAAATCTAGCAGAGGAGATCAGAATCTGTGGGCACAGGATGAAGTACACATCATCCCTGTCATCTTGCCTGATGTAATCGTCCTGAAAGCTGCTTTTCAACGAGTCTGCAGTAGATGAACTTAAATCCCAATACTTTTATTTAACTACAAAAGGAAGTTATTTTATCCACTTGTGCCTTAGTTTTTAGAATAGTCAACATAAATGAATAACTTGGGTGGGGTGATGGCTTGTCCCAAGACTTTTTCTATCTGAAACCCCTTGAAAAAGACCAGAAGAATGAAACAATAATCTTCCCACCAAGCATCGAAGCAGCCTGTGTTTAAACAGAAGGTTTGCCAAGCACTTCGCAAAACATTGTCTTTGCTCCTCACAGCCTTGTAAGGGAGGCACTATTATTAGCCTCATTTTATAGAAGAGGAAATGAAGACTTGGAGAGGGTGAAGGGGCTTACCAGGGGTCCCAAAGCTGGGAAACCTAAAAGAAGGAGCCAGAAGCCCATTCTGAGCAGAGCCTCTTCCTCTAATGCTTTTTTCCCCCTCCATTGTTTTTATCCAGTTTAAATCTGGCTGGAATGAATAGCAAGGGCAGGTGTGGGAGGTAAGAGCAGAAGCAGATTATGTTACAGGTGTGCACAGGAGTTGGTAGGAGATGGCAGCCTTCTATGCTGATGCAAATTGTATCTTCTTACCACGAATACAATTGTAGCTGCTTTTTTCTTGGGAGGGAGAGATGGTGTGGGCATCCTCCATTTGGGGGGCATTAGAACAGTTCTGCGTTTCCCTTTTGCCAGCCATACAACCATAGAATCTCTGGGGGTCATCACTTGTGAAACAGGCCCACTTTTGTGTTCCAGCCACAGCAGAATGCACCATCCTCTGAGATGATGTACCAAACTTCCTCTTTGCTATCGAGGTGGCCAGTTTTCATTTCCTAAATTTCAAGACTCCCACAGTGAGGGCTGGAGCCAGAGGATGAACCTGGGGCAGTGGGCAAATTGACAAGGTTGCTCTGCTCCGTCTGAGGAGGCTGTCCTTTGAGGGGCTGGTCTGTCATTTATTTTTGATTTTTACATTGAAGTTTTTCAACTAGCAAGCATCTATTTTTTTCTTGTTCATTAAAAACCCTCCCGTGGAGGCTCCTCCCTTGGGCAGGCTTCTACTTTTCTCTCTTTCCACCCTTTGAGTGATGTTGACACATGGCGGTCCTAGAGCAGATGGAAACTTTCAGATACAACTTGAGCAACAACAAGACAACTGGCTCTCCATTCCCCAGCTGGAGACATGCGCTTTTCAGGTTATGTATTTGAGTTTAGATCTGAAGTGGTGATATTTCAAATGTAATGTGTTAGTCATTTGCAGTCTACATAGTGATTCTTTTCATTTTGATTTATCCGACTAACTCCAGTTGGGTAACTTCTTGTTCCAAGAATCCTTTGTCCCTCTGAGCTCCTCCCCCCCCCGCCCCCCTCCTCCACTGAGGAACAGCATAACATAGTGGGAAAACATACTGGCTATGGGCTTAGAGGATCTGGCTTCAAATTCAGGTTTATTCATTCATTCCCTACTCCATGGGGGGCAGCTGGGTGGCACAGTGGATAGAGCACTGGCTCTGGAGTCAGGAGGACCTGAGTTCAAATCTCACCTCAGACACTTACTAGCTGTGTGACCCTGGGCAAATTACTTAGCCCCAATTGACTTAAAATACATCTGGGGCCGTCTCCCAGTCATCCTGATGTTGCCACTGGGCCCAGATGGCTCTGGAGGAGAGAGTGAGGTTGGTGATCTTGCACAGACCTCCCTCACTTAATTCCAATTCAGTGCAAGTCGTGGTCCTCTTCAAGAATTAAGGACAAACAACAATTCCCTACTCCGTAGCAGAGCTCCTTGCCTCCACTCTCTCCCCCCTCTCCAATCCATCCTCCCCCCGGCTGCCAAAAGCACAGGACTAACCATGCCATTCCCCTCGGGGAGCTCAGGAGAAGGTTCAGTGGGTCCCTATTTCCTAGAATCAAATATGAACTCCTCCGTTTGGCATTTACACAGTCTGACTTCAACCTCCCTTACTAGCCTGATTTCACATTATTCCACCTCACACACTCTATAATCCAGATGCTCCCCGGGTGTCTCACCCAGAAAGCTCCATCTCTCATCTCTGGATCTCAGGTCTGGAATGCTCTGTCCCTTAGAATACCTCGCTACTTTCAGATTAAATGTCACCATCTGTATGAGGCTGTTCCCAATTCCCCAGCTGCTGGTGCCTATAGGTAGCTACTTTGCATACATTTCCTTGGAAGCAGAAATTGCTTTGTTTTGGTCCCTGTATCCTCCAGTACCTAGGGTAGTGAGTGCATGCCACATAGTGAGACCAGTCTGGTTCCCAATGGACTCATTTTAAAATTGAAGTGGGTTGGGCTAGACAGCTTCTAAGACCCCTTTCAGCTCTATAATTACGAGTGAAAGGATGAGGGCCCACTCAGATTTTGTCTATATGGGGGCTATCACAGTGACTTGTTTTTATTTAATCAAACAAGCAATTTAGTTAAAGGACTGTCTTACCTGACTTTTCCACCCTTCATTGGTTTGTGGATTGAATCATACAGTAGCTTTGCTATGGGGCAGGCATGGCCTCAGCAGCAGATGCCTTGTTGACAAGCCATGGACTTGTGCAAAGTTATAAAATAGGTAGCTATGTACCTTTGAGCCTCTTCAGTCTCCTCTTTCAGTGTCCTTCTCTGCTTTCCTGTCCCACTAGAATTTTCCTCCCTCAGGTGCTTGGCCAGTGTCCCATTCTTTTTTTTTGGGGGGGGGCGGGGTGAGGCAATTGGGGTTAAGTGACTTGCTCAGGATCACACAGTTAGTGCATGTCAAGTGTTTAAGGCCTGATTTGAACTCAGGTCTTCCTGACTCCAGGGCTGGTGCTCTATCCACTGTTCCACCTAGCTGCCCCCCCAGTGTCCCATTCTTGCCAGGCCGGGTTTTCAGTTGGCTGACTGTCAATGGACAGAAAGAAGAAACAGATGAGGAGTTCAGAAAGCCGACCGTGACACCTGGTACATTTATGATGGGAACCTTCCACATCCAGATGGCTGCTCAAGCTTCGGGCCTGTTAAAAGCAGAGTAGTTAATAACTTTGTGACTTATCTTAATGATAATTTCATATTTCAAAATGTGCAGAAACCAACAAGGGGAAATTCTCTGCTGGATTTGGTTTTCCCTAGCAGGGAGGAACTGGTTGCTTGGGTAGAAATGATGGGAACCCTGGGGGAAGCCCCTACTTGCTCCTAGTGTTTATGGTAGAGAAAGTTGAGTCAAACTGGACTTAATCTCACATGCTCCTCACACACGAAGAAAGCAGAGTCAAGGTTCAGAGGATCCCCTGGACTAAAATTCCGTAAGGAAGTCAGCCAAGGAGGGCTAGGGAACACTTAACACGCGTCCTTCTTCAGTCTCACGATATCTCTCCCATGTTCCAATGTTTTCCAAGTTTGGAGACGGGATGGGTTTGGGGGGAAATAGAATAAACTCTGTTTTGGAAATTTTGAATTTGAACATACAGGATAGGGAGCTATAATGATTTATCAATTATTCAATCAACAAACATCTATAAATCACTTACTACGTGCCAGGCACTGTGGGGCTAGGTACAGGGGGAGAAAGACAAAAATAAACATCTATGCTCTCAGGAAGTCTCTTTTCTGTTGGGCATCAACATGTACATGTAAGTATTTTCAAAATATAGACGAATAAGTACAAGTAATTTTAGAAGGGGTCACTAGGTGTCGCCACAGTGTGCAGAGCACAGGTCCTTGAGTCAAGAAGACTCATCTCTTTGAGTTCAAATCTAGCCTCAGACATTTCCTAGTTGTGTGACCTTGGGTAAGTCACTTAACGCTGTTTGCCTCAGTTTCCTTGCCTATAAAATTTGCTGGAGAAGGAAATGGCAAACCACTCCAGTATCTTTGCTGAGAAAACTAGCAACTAGGGAAGAGGTACCAGGGAAGGCGCCACAAAGGAGAGGGTGATTGAGCTGAACTTTCATGATGGAATGACAGGCTGCATACTTTTCTGGATGTAAGAGAGTTGATTTTTTAGAGTGCTAGGCCCTGCCTGATGGCTCTTCCTCAGTGCTCATCATCACAGAGTCATCTTCATCTTCCCTGGGCCAGCAATGTTGGCTAGGCACAGATCAGATGGAGCACTGCCTGCTTCTTTGTTACAAAAAAGGCTTTGAATTGTTATAATCTGCCTTTGGTATCTTGAGGGCTTGTCATTCATCAGGGCCACGCATAAGAAATGCGAGGTGTCTGACTTCCCAATGATTCACTCATCACCATCTATTCTGAGATGTGACTGTTGGAGAGAACTGCATTTTGGATGAGATGCTAATTCCTTTCAGGAGCCTTGTAACTCTAAACCTTTTGGGTGTCAAGAAGTAGCATGTGAATGGGGCAGGAGCCCTTTCTCCACCAACTTCTGTCCTGAGCTATATGTCAGACATGGACAAAAATGAGCTTGAAGAGAAGGGGACTTTTCCTTTCCCGTTAAAGATTGGTAAAAGGAAAAGAGATATTTCCCTTCCCACTACAGAGAGGAAACCTGTTATGATCAGTTCCAACTGATGTTTCTTTCAGAGGTTGACTGAGATTAAGACTTGCCCAAGTCTGGGGCAGCTAGGTGGCTCAGTGGGCAAAGCACCGGCCCTGGATTCAGGAGGACCTGAGTTCAAATCCAGCCTCAGACACTTGACTCTTACTAGCCGTGTGACCCTGGGCAAGTCACTTAACCCTCATTGCCCTGCAAAAAACAAACAAAAAACAACCCCAAAAGACTTACCCAGGTCACTCAGTTAATGTTTTTGAGGATAGATTTGAACTCAAGTGCTCCTAATTCCAGGCCCAGATCTCTAGCAAGGGAGCTGCCTAGCTGGCCCTACTGGGTTCTGTATAAACCTTCATTTCCTTGTCCATGTTCCCCAGCCAGCTCGTCTAGGCAAAAGCACATCTCTTTAATACAAAATCTATCTCAGAGACACCATATGGCTAACTGGGAAACCACAATTTCAGAAGAATCCAAATTGTTGAGGACCCAAAGGCCAATGGTGGGTGTAAGTAGGCTGGAGTATTTAATCACAGGAGAAGTAGTATAAAGGACAGGCATGTCTGGAAAAATGAGACAGTGAGAGTCAATAGATGGACAGTGCAAGTGCTCCCATGGTGATCTCTGGATATTAACAGAAGCCAGAGGAAGGCTTGTAGCCACTTTAGGGATTTGCTGAGGGATGTAGTCAAGAATTAGGCAACAGGAGAGTTATCTAGATAGGACTGCAGAGCCCTGTTTATTGTTACTCTCTTCAATACGGTGATTTAAAGTTTGGAAAGTCCTTTGACATGCATTATCTCATTTTGCTCTTCAGACAACCCTATGAGGTAATTGCTATTGGTATCCCCATTTACAGATGAAAAACTGAGTTTCAGAGAGGTTAGGTTACCTGTCCAGGGTCACAAAGTGTCTGGGGCAGGATTTGAAATTAGGGCTTTGTGACCTTAACTCCAACCCAACCCTCTCACCACTGAACAGCTCTAAACCAGGACTTGGGTCATGCGGGTTCTAGTCTCAGCACTGGCATGAATTAATCTATGATTCTGAATTCATTTCATGCCACCCGGCTTTGGTTTTCTCATTTATAAAATAGGAGGGTTGGGATAGACCAAGGCTG
The DNA here is from genome assembly GCF_019393635.1 of Dromiciops gliroides. NCBI lineage: Eukaryota > Metazoa > Chordata > Mammalia > Microbiotheria > Microbiotheriidae > Dromiciops > Dromiciops gliroides. Next base: position 745,971,013 of record NC_057861.1, read on the forward strand.
CTTAACCTATTTTGTGTTAAGGAATTCTTTGGCAGTCTGGTGAAGGCTTTGGTGAATGGAGTGTCAGGTTTAGAGTCAGGAAAATTCATCTTTGTAAGTTCAAATCTGGCCTCAGACACTAGCTGTGTGACCCTGGGCAAGTCACTTCACCCTGCTTGCCTCAGCTTTCTTATCTATGAAATGGGCTGGAGAAGGAAATAGCAAACCACTATGGTACCTTTGCCAAGAAAACCCTGTATGGGGTCAAGAAAGGTCAGACATGACTGAAAAATGACTGAACAAGAGCAATCAGATATAGGTTATACATGTGCAATATCAAAATATTTTTTCAAAAGAACACACTTATGGACTTTAAGAGTTCTTGGGCTGGGCAAATGCTAAGGATCCTAATGAACTCCCATCCATAAAGTGTCTCTAAATCCTGTGAACTTGGAAAGGGACCATGGAATGCCAAGTTTTATTAATGGAAGGACTCATTGCATCTGATGAGCCTCAGATGTGAGACTTTGAACCGGTTGCCTCAATGCCACCACCTGTGAAAACTGGCCTCAGGAACCAATTACCAGGGCGCGGGGATGCTTCCTTGGCAGCTTGGAAAAAAACCCAAAGTATGAGGAATTTAGTATCTAGGTAACACCACAGGCACATGTGGGGGACACCGGGCCAGGCTGTGTGTTTGGCCAGCTAGGAATAAAGGGACTCTGGGAGATGACTTGGCAGCTATGCTCAGACTGAGTGTCTCCCTTCTTAACCTTCCTGTCTTGCCCTTGCTTCTGGTTAGCCAGGGAAGTGATGGCGCAGTAATGTCTGTCCATTCTGGTGCCCCAGAAAGCCTGCCTGCCTATGGGGGTGGGAGAGATCTCAGACTTCACTGGGACACTCACTAGCTAGCACTTACAGAGCTCTTGAAGGTTGCAAAGCAACCTTTTTTAATATAAACATTTAAAGTTTTTAATATTTCAAAAATATTATTTTGTCCTCATCACAGCCCTGGAAAGTAAATGCTATTAGGTCTCCATTTTGCAGATGACAGAATTGAGGCAGGCAGACTTGCCCAGGGTTATACAGTTAGTAAATGTCTTTGGTCACATTTTAACTCAGGTTTTCTGACCCCAGGCCTGGTGCTCTGTCCACTGTGCCACCTAGTTGCTCCCCTGGGATGCTACCACTAAGTATGCCTCTGGGAGGTAAGATCAGAGCAGGGCCCGATGGAGGAGTTTGCTGTCTGGGAACTTCCACTCTCAACTAATTTTTCTTGTTAAATAGATGTTACTCTCACTTGCCATTGCCTGATGGAGTACTAGTTCTGCCAGTGCCCTCTAAATTTCAGCAGCCGGGGTCAAAGCCTTAGTCACTCCACCCTAGTTACAGCATTGGTGGTAGGGATGGTTCAAAGCCAGAATATGAGGTAAGAAGGAGGGATTCTCTCTGTTTTACACTTTCAGAAGTTTTACTCCTTACTTGGATGCCCTTCCGGGTCTTGAGGGGAATTTCAAAAGTGAGGAGACATCTCTCTCTACCCCTCTGTTCCTCACCACCATCTTTATGGATGTTCTAGGCACTAACCACTAGGAATTCAAACACCAGAGGAATAACCTAACCTAGAGATCATCCAGTCCAGTGACGCTGAACTCAACTAAAAACAAATCTCAGAAGGAAGCATATTTACTTAGAAAACCACAAATTACCATTATTTTAATTTTTTTCCCAGGGCAATGGGGGTTAAGTGACTTGCCCAGGGTCACACAGCTAGTAAGTGTCAAGTGTCTGAGGCCGGATTTGAACTCAGGTACTCCTGAATCCAGGGCCGGTGCTTTATCCACTGCGCCACCTAGCTGCCCCCACATTTCTTAATTACATTTCAGTCTGTTTCTTGCCACATTCAGGAATTTTGTGGGCTACGTGCGGCCAGCACTCTAGTCCAAGCCCTTCATTGTACAGATAAGGAAACTGAGGCCCAGATGAGTGAAGTGACTTCTCTAAGGTCACATGGCAGTAAGTGGCAGAGTTGACACTGGAAGTCCAGTCCATAGGCAGTGCTGTCCCCTTGAGACAGTGCAGCTGGTTAGGTGTGCAAACCCTGGAGCGTGCTGCTGGGACAGTTACTAGAACATTAGGAGATTTCACTGGTAAACCCCAGAAGCATTTCCAATGTCTGAGTCATCTCTCCCCTCCTTCCTACAGCTCTCAATGGACTTCGGGCCAATCTACCTCTGCCTTTAAAGCTGGGTCCTGCCCTTGTCCTAGTGGGGACTGACAAGAGAGACCTAACATCAGACAAAGCAGACTCCAGCTTGATCCAAGTAATTAGCTTGTCTTTGTCAGATTGATGTCTATAAAAAGCACCTCCCCATGGCAACAGTCCCAAGGGGTTAAAGCGATGGGTCCTTCCACTTGGTCTAATTAATGCTGATATTGAAAAACAAAAGGGATATACCACCCTTCCCCCACTCCTCTTCTTCCTCCCCTCCCTGCAGTGTAAAGCAAATGAAAGCAGGACTGGGAAACCCAAAGTCCTGTCTCTCTGGTGCACAGGCCAGTGTGGAAGCAGTTAGTAGATACCTGTCAGAGGTCCAGTTCCACCTACTTCTAGTGCACTCAATTACCTTTTTTTTTTTTTTTTTTTTTTTTTTTTAGTGAGGCAATTGGGGTTGACTTGCCCAGGGTCACACAGCTAGTAAGTGTTAAGTGTCTGAGGCTGGATTTGAACTCAGGTACTCCTGACTCCAGGGCCGGTGCTCTATCCACTGCGCTACCTAGCTGCCCCCACCAATTAGCTTTTTGACTGTGGATAAATCACTGTATCTCTCTTGAGTGTCAATTTACTCATTTCTAAAATGGTGGTGATAACATTAGCTCTAGCAGACTCCCCCCCCCCTCCCAGTTACTTGTAACAGTGGGAAGGTCTAGTCAAGGTCAGTTGCTACTGACTTTGGATCATAGATCAAGAACTGGAGGGGACTTTAGAAGTGATCTGGTCTAACCCCCTCATTTGACAGATGAGCAAACTGAGGCCCAAAATATTCAAATGACCTGCTTAAGGTCATACATAGAGTCAGAATTCAAACACAGGTCCTCTGAATCCAAATGCGGTACTCTCCTTTTATTGTAGTAGGTGTGTTTATTTTTTAGAAGTATTTTTCCCTTTTGCACAATCTCCAAAGAAAAAAAATGTAAGATAAAGATGTTCATATTAAAAAAGATGTAAATGCATAAATAACTAGAGCCACTTATTTCCTTCTGTCTCTTTTGAGTATTTATTTGTCCATTTACTCCTCTGCTTATAGTTTTTCTTGTAAGCTTGTATTTATTATAAAAGTATTAAGTATCAACATAGGGGCAGCTAGGTGGTGCTGCAGTTAGATAGAGCCTTGGGTTTGGAATCAGGAAGATTCATCTTCATGAGTTCAAATCTGACCTCAGACACTTACTAGTTGTATGACCCTGGGTAAGTCACTTCACCCTGTTTGCTTATCTATAAACTAATAAGCTGGAGAAGGAAATGGCAAACCACTCCAGTATATCTGCCTAGAAAACCCCAAGTGAAGTCACAAAGAGTCAGATGTGCCTGAAACAATTGAACAACACAATCAACACAACCAATTTTGACTTGAAACTAATTTACCTTAGAATAAATGAAATTCAGTGCATAAACTGTCCATAGCAACTTTTCTGTCATCCCCTCAAATCTTCGCTAAGATTTTTTCCCATTCCTTTCCATTTTCCCTCTTTATATAGTCAGAATTAGTATGTACTCTGGCCTGGTTCTCCTTTATTTTGCTTTGCATTATTCTCTAAAGGCCTTTCCAGAATTCTTTATATTTCTTATAAATTGTTTGTTTTGTGGTATTCTATTACATCAAATCACTATGATCTTGAAGCCCTCATTTTTTTCAAGACTTGACTTAGATGCCCCTATAAATATGAAGGCTTTCCTGTTCTCATCATCTGCTAGTGCTGCCTCACAAATTACTGGGTATTTATTTTGCATATACATACATACACATGCACACACACATACCACATACATACACTTACACATAAACCTATATATACATACACACATATATTGTGTATGTATACATATATACACACATATCTATATATCTATACCTATATATGTATCTAATCTATCTGTATCTATCTGTATGTCTCTCTCTCCCTTTCTCTCTCTCTCTCCCTTTTTCTCTCTCTCTAGATATATTGTCTCCCTGAAAGAATGTCATTTCCTTGGAGGGTGGGAGACTGCCACCTCAGATAGTCACCTGAAACCTCCCAATTTCTGGTCCTGGGGCAGCTAGGTGCAGTAGATAAAGCACTCAGCCTGGATTCAGAAGGACCTGAGTTCAAATCCAACCTCAGATACTTACATTTCCTAGCTGCATGACCCTGGGCAAGTCACTTAGCCCTCATTGCCCCGCAAAAAAAAAAAAAAAATCCAATTTCTGGTCCTAATTGAAGAGCCTCCCTTTACCCAAGCCTGGTATTGATAGGTCACCCCAAGAAATTCATCACATCTGGGGCTGATTAGAAATGTTCCCTCCCATGACTGGCACAGTTTCCCCATTTTAGGGTATATAGTTTCCTTATTTGAACCTCAATTTTGAGCACCTCCCCAACAACTAGATGAGTTTCTTGCATGGGGGTAGGGTAATCTCTGACTATATTGCCACGTAGTGTGAGTGTACGAGTGCATTTTTTTTTTTGAGAGGCAATTAGGGGTTAAGTGAGGCCAGCTTTGAACTCGGGCCCTCCTGAATCCAGGGCCGGTGCTTTATCCACTGCGCCACCTAGCTGCCCCTCAAATGCTTTTTTTGTTGTTGTTGGCTGGCTTGCTTGCTTAGCCACTTTTTTGTACTGACTTCACAAGTACCAATTCCCTGTCAGTTCCTAAGGACATAGAAAGCCTTCTTTTTACATCAAATGTAAATTTCTTTCCTATGTGACTTAGCTATATATGTGACCATATCCATGCATTCAGGTATACATGGGGTTTGTGAAGTGATCTATTGTCGGGGTGGGGCACGTCTGCTGAGGAGGCTCCTCCCACCCACTAGCTGCCCATTTACTAGTCATTTCCCATCTCTGAGCTTTTGTCCAGGCTGTTCCCCATTCTAAGAAAGCTCTCCCTCTTCACCTCTACCTGATTGAGTTCCTCTCTCCCTTTAGGATATGGCTGAGTGCCACTCCCTACAGGACTTCTACTGTGATTCCTCAGTGCCTGGTGCCCTCCAGCAAATTATTACGCATATATTTTACAGGTACTTGTTAGTGTAAATGCTGTATTCCTCCCTCTCCCAGTAGGATGTAAGCTTTATGAGGGCAGAGGCGACTCTATTTAGGGGAGATACAATTGTAGGGCACACAGTAGGCATTTAATATTTGTTGAATGGATAAATAATAAACCATGTATGAGTTAGCAGATAAAGGGAACTATGCCCAGAGGTTAAATGCCTTGCCCATGGAAATATAGCTAATAAGTGCACTAGGTCAGGTTTGAACCCAGGATTCCCCGACTCCAAACCCAGCCCCTGTTCCACAGGGCCTGGTTTCCTCTGTCTTCTTGTGCCAAGTTTGCTTTAAGGGACTAAGCATTCCCTGAGTGAAGGGCATATGTTGCAAGTGGCTTTTCTAGGGATACCCTCCATGCTTCCCCCCCAAGATTTCTGGTTTCTTTCTTGAGATTTGGCTCAGTGGGCCATAATTATGTCAGCAGGCACAAAGCGTGGTAATCAGCCCTGAACATGCAGATGGACCAGGGCCTGAGTGAGTCACCAAGATTAGGCTTGTCTTTGTCTCTGGCTCCATTCCCCCCACCCACCCCCACTGGGTGGCAACAATTAAGAGCAATTCCCTCACTCCAGCTAATAGTCTCCAGATTTCAATAATTAAAATGACGGGAGAATTTTGGTCATTGTTTAGATTTCCCGCCCAGGCTCGATCTTTTTTTTTTAAGAAATTATTTTTTTTTCAGTTAACAAGTATTTATTTTCTCCCCCTCCCTACTGGGAAAGAAAAAAAAACAACAAATCTTTGTAACAAATAAGCATAATCAAGGAAAACAAATTCCCACATTGTCGATGTTCAAAAAATGTGTGTCTCATTTTGCATATTAGTCCATCACCTCTCAGTCAAGAGTTGGGCAATCTCTTCTGTTAAGGCTAAATTCTAGCTAGTTTGTCTAAAATATCCAATGAGTGGTCGCCAATCAATTATAAGCTTCAGCAAGAGTTAGGCTTTTAAGCATTTATTAAGGAGAATAAGAATTTGGTAAAGAGAGAGAGAAAGGCCTAGATTCCTATCTATTAAAGGGAGAGCACATTTCTAGCTCCCCTCTCCACCAGCATCCTCAGGAAAAAGCCCCAGTCAGAGCTCCAGGTTCCTCCCTTCTTCCTCCCACAAGCAGACGTCACTTCCTGACGCCAAAGAAAAGACTCCTGGTCCTGCCCTCAAAGACCTTCACTTCATCACGGAGCTTTTCTACAGTAAGTCTCCAGCAGGTGGCGTCATTCCAATCGTTACACTTCCATCATAGGTCCTGTGCATGATCATTGCTTTGATCGGGATTTTTAAGGCTTTTGAAGTTACTTGTTTTTGTGACGTTGTTAAGCCTAAATCAGTTGACTTCAGGGAAGTCAGAGCCAAGGGCTGGATGGTCATTTAGGGCAACCTCCTCATTTTATAGATGAGGAAATCAAGGCCCAGATAGGTAAAGTAATTGTCATAGATTTAGGGCTCAAAGGGACCTCAGAAGCCATCTTAGAACAATTAGAGTTTTCCAAAAGTGGAATGGACAGCTTCAAGTGATAATGGCTTTCTATCTGCTGGAGGTCATTAAGTGTGTCACAGCAGGGAGATCCTTGGGGGCTGGGGGATGGTGGTGTTATGTGTTGTACTGCTAGCTGGCTACTGAGGTCTTTCTAGCTCTGAAATTCTATGATTCTAGCACTGGATGTACCTCATTGGTTTGGGAGTCAAGACCTGATATATAGGTTCAATTCAATTATTCTGCTAAGCACTATGTATGCAGTACTGGGTGGGCTGTCGATCAGAAAGGCAAAACTGTCCTTCATTATACTTCCCCCATAACTTTGTAGGGGCAGAGTTCCCTTGGGGCTTATTGTCTTTCTCCGGCCCCTCCTGCAATCTCCTCCCTTTTGGAGGCATGGTTTCTTTTAAAACCAGCCAAGGTAATTATGGTGACATCTCACTTGCCCCAGCCATCCATCTCTCTGATTACTGACTGGCTTTAATCTTAGAGCACAGTCCTAGTAAATGCATTTTCTCTGTGAATGAAGTCTGTGTCTCTTTCCCTAGTTAAAGCCAACATGTGGTTCTAATGAATATAGAGTCTTAAAAATTGTTCTTTCATTTTAGGTAAAAGAGATTGGAGGCTAGAAAATTGTGAATTTTGAAAGGTCAGGAGAGTGAACCTCCCAAAGTCAGTGCTAGGGGAGGCCAAAGAATTTGGGAGTTGAGTCTATGCAGGGATTTTCAGCCAGCTTGACACGTATATGTCGAGGGGTGACTTTTAGGACCTGGAACAGCATCTGGACTGTGACATTTGGATGTGAACTTGATGGGATCAATACTATGTAGAAACTGCATTAAGTCTGGGGCAACTCTCCCCAGAGGCCAAGGTGGTATAAGGGAGAGTGTGACTCTGAAGTGTTGGGGATAAATGCTTCCTGCTATAGCTTCTAAAAAAATATCCCTTTATAAAACTAAATGATTTTTTGGGGGGTGGGGCAATGAGGGTGAAGTGACTTGCCCAGGGTCACAGAGCTAGTGTCATGTGTCTGAGGCTGGATTTGAACTCAGGTTCTCCTGATTCCAGGGCTAGTGCTTTATCCACTGCACCACCCAGCTGCCCCAAAACTAATTGATATTTAATTGGTTAAATGGAACTGGTGTGCTCATCACTGGTGGTTAACAGTGGGGAAGACATACCTGGAATGGTGGCTTAAATAAATCAGTAGAGAAGAGATACCCACAATCCCTTAGGGGTGTCCCTGGAACCCTGAGAGGGAGATATGGCAGCCTAACTCTAAGAGAGAGCACAAAGGGTACTTGCTACATAATTGTAAAAGTAATGAAGATAATGATTATAAACACCAGTTCTGAAAATTGACCACAGGCTCAAAATTTGGAATAAATTAGCCTTGAGTGTAAAATAAGGATTTTTGCCAAAAATAGGAAAATGCACACAACTCATTGCTTTTCTATTTCTTCAGGTTGTGATTTCAAATAACCCAGGAGACCTAGAGTTTGACCTTAATATGGAGCCAACTCCTACAGAGGTCTTTTCTAATCCCCCCAGTTTTTAGTGTTTCCCTACCTCAAAATTAACTTTTACTTACTTATTTTGTATCTGCATCCATGTTGGTTTTCCACACCTCCCCAGTAGACTATAAGCTCCCTGTGGGAAGGGAAGATTTCTTTTTTATCTAGTATTCCTCATGTTTGGGGCAGCTAAGTGACATAGTACATAGAGCCCTGGGCCTGGAGTCAGGAATACTTGAGCTCAAATCTAGCCTCAGACACATTAGCTATGTGACCCTGGGCAAGTCAATATACCCTGTTTACTTCAGTTCATCATCTGTAAAATAAGCTGGAGAAGGAAATGGAAGACCACTCCAGTATTTCTCTTGAGAAGACTCTAAATGGGGTCACAAAGAGTCAGACACGACTGAAAAACAACTAAATTCCTAATGCTTAGCATACTTTGCAAGGGTCTAAAATTCTAGCTATACTGTCTAAAATATCTAATGAGTGGTCACCAATAAATTATAAGCTTTAGCAAGAGTTTAGACTTTTAAGCATTTATTAAGTAGAATAAGAATTTGGTAAAGAGAGAGAGAAAGGCCTGGATTCCTATCTATTAAAGGGAGAGAGCATTCCTAGCTCCCTTCTCCGCCAGAGTTCACAGGAAAGAGAGTGAGCCAGGGCGCCAGGCTCCCCCTTCTTCCTCCCAAAAGCAAACATCACTTCCTGATGCCAAAGAAAAGACGCATGGTCCTGCCCTCAGAGGCCCTCTCCTCATGTTGGAGCTTTCCTACAGTAAGTCTCCAGCAGGTGGCATCATTCCAATTGTTACAACTTCCTAGTACATAGTAAGTACTTGAATGCTTGTCGAATTGAATTGAGGAGATTCCACATTTTAACTTCCAGAAGCAGCCATGGAAAACAGTAAATGTATTCCTTAAAAATCTTCTGAAGCTGGGCAAAGGAAGATGCTCAGATTCCATTCTTTTAATAACAAAGGATACTTATAGATGGACTCACCTCTCAGGGGATACTGTTTTCCCCCATTTCCTATTCCATGTGCTTATTCTACTTGTATTCCCAGGGGGAATTCCCACATCAACAGGTCCTAGATGTGTTGATGTCTTAGGAAAAGTGTGGTCTCCCAGGGTGATGATACACACTCCTTAGGGAGGGAGACATTTCCACTTGAATGTTATGTTGTTGCTGCTACATCAAACCTTTCCCTATGGAAAGCTGAGAAATATGCTCTCTTTAAAATGGAAAAAAGTCTGCTTTTCTCTCTTCCATGTCAACACTCTAAAACTCCAAGAATCAATGATGTGTGGAGAGGTTAAGATACTAAGACAGAACCTTCTGCTAAAAAAATTCTTGGTAAAAGTCTTTGGAAAATACACTGGACTGGTGGTGTAATGGAAAGAACACGGAACTGGGTATCTAGAGACCTCAATTCTAGTCCTATCTCTCCTTCACTAACTAGCTATGTGATGTTGGGTAAATGAACTTAACTGAGTTTCAATTTTCTCATTGTAAAATGTGAGAGTCAGATTAGATGATCTCTAAGATCTTTCCAGTAGAAAATTCTGTAATCCTAGAGCCTGAGGAGCCTCTCATGGGACATGGAGGGTCAAGGTACACTCCGAGGGGATTTCTCACTTTCTGCCTTATTACCTCCACCTAGCTCTGGGAATTTCCTGAATGGGAACACCCATCCTGCATACCAACTCCCTTGTAAATCCATGGCTCACGAAGCTCAAAAAGGATCAGAATTTATTTCAGAATCAATGAAAACAAACAACACATACAAAAGCCCCTAAAAATAATGCCTACCCAGTGACTTTATAGAGTGACACTGGGCAAATCTCCCTACCGAAACCCTGTGACATTTCAATGTATATTTCCTTTTGGGGTACTTGTATTCCTTGTATGTTATTTCTGGGTCAAGCATCCCCCTGTCCAACTTAGGGGATCTGTCTGTCTCTGTCTCTGTCTCTCTCAGTGTCTCTCTCTGTCTCTTTTTCTGTCTCTTTCTGTTTCTGTCTCTATATTTGGCCCCAGTATTTTTTCTGATATCTCCATCTAGGTCTATGACAGGGTAGAACCAAGTATATAGTCTTGGTGACTTCCCAAGACTCCCCCTACACCCCCCACCCCCGCCATCTTTATCACCACCATCCTGGCTGATATCCTTCCATTTGTAAAGTGCTTTCACAAGCTTGATCGCTCTTAATCCTTCCCCAAACATGTTAAGGGGCATCATATTTAGAATGGGAAGATCCAAACCCCTATTCTGTCATCTAATCCCAATATGTATTGTGTCTGATAATTATAGCCCTCTTGGGAAAGGTTACTTCTGCCTCTTTGTGCCTCAGTTTCCTCATGTGAAAATAAAAGGGATTAGACTGGTTGCTATCTAAGGTATCTTTTAGCTCTAAATTCTGTGATCCCATGACCTTGGTATGAATCTCCAGTACTAACTTTTAGAAACCTGTGTACTACGTCAAGGCAGTAAGACTCTCAGCTTCAGTTTCTTCATCTTTACTTAAAGAATCTGTGAATTTTTTCCACCAATGAAGATTTCAGCCAACTCCTGGATGAATTAATAGGCAATAATTAGACTGTCTTTGGGTTCCTTTGGATAGAACATTCTTCAACTTGTGTCCAATCTTGTGACATGCTTCTCCTTGATTTTTCCAGGTTTGCTCCTCAAATGGCAGACACACAGTCCACTGCTGGGCCAGTACTTGAAGTCCTTCCAGCTTAGATGTACTTACCAGGGCTTTTATTCTTCTGGCAGAGCTTTTAAGTACCCTGGGCCTCCATTCCATGATGAGAGTGAAGAGGAGGATGTCAGTAAGGAAACCTCTTTACTTCTAGAAATGGATACAATAACAATAACGATACTTCACACTTATGTAGCATTTTAAGGTTTACAAAATTCTCTGTATTATCTCATTTGATCCTTATAACAACCCTGTGACGTAGGTGATTTTTTAATCTTCATTTTACAGATGAAGAAACCAAGGCTCATCAGGATCAGTTCACAAGCATTTGAAGCAAGATTTGAACTCAAGACTTCTTGACTCTAAATCCAGTTTGGCCACTTGTTCTACTTGTCTCATTGGGTTGTTGTGATGAAAGGGTGTTGTAAACCACATGTACTATTATTACTGTTATTAAAGTGGGTAGGTTGGGTCTTTTTTCCCAGGGCAATGAGGGTTAATTAACTTGCCCAGGGTCACACAGCTAGTAAGTGTCAAGGATTTGAACTCAGGTCCTCCTGAATCCAGGACTGATGCTTTATCCACTGTGCCCCCTAGCTGCCCCCAGGTTGGGTCTTTTTATCTCCCTTTCCTTTATGCAGGGCTCTGGATGGGTAGAAACCATTCTTTTGGTCAGACCCTTTTTTGGGGCCTTGGCTTTCTTATCTGCAAAATGAGGGTCATGGGTATATGACTTCTTCTATGGCCCCTTCCACTTTTGAGTCCTGTGGTCTTATGGATGAAAGGCAGGCCATGAGATAAACATCAGCTTTAAGAAAGCATTTGTTTAGTGAATTCTGATCGAGCCTTGTTAGTGAGGAACATTTATTCCCTTAATAGACACTTGGTCCTAAAGTTGGGGGTGGTATTTTGGTATGTGCTAGTTGCCACAAAAAAAAACATGTTCAATTAAAAAACCCACATGTGGGTGACATAGGAGGAGGAGTCTCTAGTATTCCTTGTACTGTTCCAAGCAGGTGAGCTGGCAAAGGTGTGAATAGATTCCAAGTTGTTCTCTGCTGCTGCTTGTCTACTGGGGTAATGAGAGTCTTTAGATAAATGCTTGCTTGGGGGCCCAGAAATTCAGTCTATGCTTTTGTATTATCTTAGCTCCTATTGACCTAAGGGAATCATAAAGCAATGGTGATAACTTTACCTTGGTTGCATTAAGAGAGACATTAATATTGAGAAGGAAGAAGGAGTCAGTGCTATTGCATTTCATCATCTCGTTCACATCTGGAATATTGTGTTCGTTTTTAGGAACTATATCGATAAACTGGAGGGTGCCCAGAAAGGGTAAGCAGGATGATAGAGGGCCCTTGTGTCCAGATGTACCATATGAAGATGCATTGACAAAATCAGAGATATTTACCCTGGAGAAAAGAAGACTAACTGGGAACATGATAGCTACTTTCAAGTATTCTAAGAACTGTCTTGTCAAAGAAGGATTGGATTGATTTTTCATGGCCTCAGGGGGCAAAACCAGGAGCAATGAATTGGAGTTACAAAAAAGTAATTATAGGCTTGATGTCAGAAAAGATCTAACAAGTAGAGCTTTCCCAAAGTGGACTGGACTGTCTTGGGAAGGACTCCTTACTCAGGGTCTTCAACCAAAGGCTGAATGGTCATTTGCCAGGTATGTCATACAAGGGGTTCTTGTTAAGGTATAGTGTGGATGAGTTGCCTCTTAGACCCCATCTGGCTCTGAAATTTTGTGATTCTGTACCTTTGAATCGAGCCAATATTTATTGACTGGGTTTTTCTTTGGAAGCCTAGATTTGGGCATCAGATAAGTTGATTCCTTTTCTGCTTCTTGGTGTGATCAGTTCACTGCAGAAGCCACCCCAAGGATATCAACTGTTATGGCAATATTTTTAGAGGTATTGGGCAGAGATTAGCCATTTGCCCTTACTATTGACTTTCATATTGGAAATGCAGACGTGATTTTAATTTTTAAAAATTTTACAACACCCCCCCCAACTCTCTTTAATAATGGGGAACAGCTTGGCTTAATTAAAAGAATGCTGGGCTCTGCCACTTCATAGCTGCGTGTCCTTGGACAAGTCACCTAACCTTTTCGGGAGCCAATTTCTTTATCTCTAAAGTGTATTAGATGATCTCTGAGGACCTTTCCTGCTCTAAGATTCTATGCCTCTATGACCAAGTTTGCTCATTTTGTTTTAAGGATAGCTTTATTGCATGATTTGTGTCAATTTGTCAAACGTCTTATTTCACAAATCTTTGAAGACAGAAGCCTGATCTTCCCCCTCCAGTCTTCATTATGTCTCTCCTACATTCCTGTCAAAGAGTAGGAATGTATGGGCTATGATGGGCTGTGATGGGCTGTCTTTTTCCTCACCCTGAGAGCGGAATAGAACAAGGTAGCTTGCTATAGGAGTCTGGGGCCTTCAGTGTTAATAGGTTCCCGGATCCTACTGCTTCCCCTCTCTGGAGGTGTTAAGACCAAGCTGGCACCTCGATGCTCTCCTGGGTCCATCTGGCCCAGGGATGGCGCCACTTCCCTCTCTGCCTCTGTCTCCCTCTCTGGCTGCTTCCATCCCCTGATGGGGGAAGAAGCAGGAAGCCCAGCCCTGTGGTGGCCACAGAAGAGCATCAGAGGTGGAGACAGGGGGCCCTGGGCAGGGTAAGGGGAACAGGGGTAGCTAAAGCTCCTGGGAGAGTTCTGGGAGTAGGGCTCTTGGGGCCATGGCTCAGAAGAGGAACCACTGATTCTAAGAATAGTTACTCTGAAGAAAACAAATTAGAACTATGTCCCACCCCTATCTTTCCCTCATCACTCCCTGGCCCTCCAGATGTTTGGTGGGAAGGAGAAGGAAAAATGGGGGCAGATTCCTGGCCCCAGGTGAGCAAAGTGTAGAAAGTGAGAGGGAGGGGTACGAAAATTTTGGGGAGCTTACTTCTCACTACTTATTATTTGGGGAGTGGAGTGGGGATGAAGGGTGTACTTTCTTGATCAACCTTCGTCCTCAACCTCCCCTCCTCCCACCCCCCCCCCTTCCCGGTCCATCATCTTTCATTTCCAGGTGACCTTGTTCTGGGAAAAGAGAGGTCAGAAGGTTTTATGAAGGTTTTTTTTTTTTGGGGGGGGGGTGACATCACTTGCTTCTTGCCAAGCTTGCCAATTTCTGCATTACCCCTCTTGGCACACCCTCCTCCCGTCTGCAGCCTCCTGGGAAGCAGAAGAGCCCCCGAGAAGGGCTTCCATCCCGGGAGTCTGCGCTGAGGGATTGTGTTTGTGGGGGGTGGGTGGGGTAGGGAGACAGTAGGGGGCGCGGCGGTAAGGCACTCAGGGAGGCGTGGGCACAGAGGTGGGGGGGGCGTGCACAGCTAGGGAGTACAGACAGGCTGCGCTCACCTGGGCCCAGCCTGCCCTGGGATTGCCCTGCTGAGATGGGTTCTGTCACTTCGGCTCTCAGTAGATCCCGGAACACAGTGGTGCAGCTGAGCTCCCGGCAGCAGGCGCGGGAGGCGGAGGAGGAGCAGGGGGCGTCGGAGGCTCAGAGCGCTACAGTCAGGGTTCTGGAGCCCCGAGGTAAAGCCGGAGCTAGAGATCCGGAGACGCGCGCCCCAGAAGCATCGCTCACACCCGCCACTGCCTGGGAGTCAACCCCAGAGTCAGAGCTAGATCCAGAGCCAGTGCTGACTGAAGCTCGGTCGCTGTTCCCGGTGCTGAAGCCTAGCATGGAGCCCGCGCCCAGCGCGCAGAGCATGGATCAGCCTTCCTTGCCCCACAGCCCGAGTGCAGCAGGTGAGCAGCCGGAGGTGGGGGGGGGGGGAGTCGTGTAACCGCGGGAGGATTCACGGTCCACCTTCCCGGGGGGAGATGCCTTTCCTATACAATCGACTTTGTCTCTCTCCCCTACTCCCGTGCTCCCAAACTTCTTTTGCAAGTCAGTAGCTGTGTCTCCGTCGGGTGTATATTACTCCTTGGATAGGGACTTTGGTTTATGAAGTGGCAGAGGTTTGCATCCACGGAGTCACTTTCTCCACTTTGTTTGGGAAGGAATGGGAGAAGTTTTTCTTGTTACTTTGGAAGGAGACATGTATGGTTGTAGCAATTCTGTCTCTGTTTCTGTCTGTCGCTCTGCCTTTTTCTTTGTGTTTTTTTTCAGTCTCTCTCCCCTTCCTTCCCTTCTCTTTCTCCTCTGTCACCATTTTGACCCCTTTTTGGCCTCCTCCTTTTTTGCCCCGCCCCCATCTCCTACCTCTGTCCCTCTTTCCAAATTTCCCCCAGTCTCCCAGTCTCTCTGCCCTCTCGCCCTCCCTCTCCTTATGTCTTCCTCAACATTCCTTCTCTCTCCTCCTCTCACCTTCCCTCAACCTTTCTCTTATTTCAGGAAGAAGGAAGAGCACCAGTTTATCATTTGTACTCTTTCAAAAGTTAGCTTAATCTACAAAGGAAAAGGCATTTTGGTTTCCCACAAGCAAATACTTTTGTAGGACTCCTACTCCTGCATTTTTAGGGGAATAGTCTTACCTGTGCCTCTTCTACTGAGGAAATAAACTTTCTAAGTTTTTCCTTTCCTCACTTAAGATACTGCTATAACTGCATTTCTGCCCTCTTTTTATGATTGGTAGAGAAATCACTAAATTGATATTATTTGTATTTGTCACGCACATGAGTAACTCTTGAGGGAATGAGCAAGACTGTTGCAAGGTATGAACTCCAATCAAAATTTCAACTTGCCATTCATTTTCCAAGTTGGCCAGGGAATAATTAACTAGGCACAGTGGTGTGGGTTTTGAATAGGGTAATGGGTAATAGGTGAAGGGTGGATTTGATACTTAAACTCACAGAAGAAGTGGCATAAGTGCTTTTGTAGTCCACCCCCTCAATGCTTTTTCTTTAAAGTGCTTAGAGATGCAACTCTATGTTTTCTAATGTATTCACATTGTTTCTCATTTTTTTCATTTTGGTTTCTATATCCTTAGCACCTGGCACAAGGTCTGGCACACAGTAGGTACTTAATCAATTCTTGCTGAATTGAAATGTGTGGTAGACTCATTCATCTAATTGAGATATTTGATGTCTCCTTCTCCCTGCCCAATTCCTCCCCCACAATTTTAACATAAAGAGGAAACATTTTTCAGGAACAAGATAGATGATGGGTGATTTACAAAAATGCAGGCCCTGAGTCTTAAGTTTTTTTATTCAGCTGCTTTATTTTGGGGTGGGGGAGGAGGATATATTGCTGTTTATGAATGTTTCTACAGCATGATTGAGAACAGATGAAAAACAATTTGTGGCACTTTCATTTCTCTTCAGGATTCCCATCTTGCTTGGGGGGGGGAGAACTTTAGCTTCTTCATGTTCCAAGTATTAAAAAAAAACTCTGCTGAATATGGCTCTTTCTTTTAATTTCTTTAAGTATTTCCAAGAAAAGATTTTCCAGTTTTTAGCTCTCCACCATATGAAATGTTCAGAGCTCTGAGCATCCCTTGTTTGGAAAGAAAAATTATGACCTTTTACCAAAGGAGATTTTATTTTTATTAAATTCAATTCAAAGAAAATTTATAAAGTCCCTAATATGTGCAGAGCACCATGCCAGGCAATCGGGATAGAAAGTAAAAAATAGGATTCTTGTCTTCAAAGACCTTATGTTCTATTGAGGATAAGGGTAGTATGGAAATTTAGAGACAGTGACTCTGACTCACAGGGATTAGGGGAACAGGTGGTGGGAGTTTGTTAACAATAGGACAGGTAACTACCAGTTCATCAGGCTCAGATGTTGTCGATGGCAGGAAATGTTGGGTGGTAAAAGAGGCCTGTAATCCCAGGCAATGTTAGTGTGATTTTGGCATCCCTGCTTATTACAATATGAGAAATGGATTGTTGCTGGAGCTGGCCAAGGGTCATGTAATAGAGAAATCCTCTAGTCCTAGTCGATTGTCTCACTCCACCACAGTCCCAATGAGGGGCTGTAGATGTGTCTGAGGCTCAAGTTAAGCAGTGATGTTAGTGTCCAGGAAAGTCACACCCCTCTCTCCTCAACATTGGTGGCTTCCACCTATCTCTGCCCTTGTAGATGAACGAGGCTAGGCATTTCCTGATGGCAATGACAGACAAAAAGCTAGTTATAAAGGATGGAATATTTGCTGTCTCCATGTGGCAGCCAGCAGGATTACATGGCAAGACCTCCGATCCCAGTCCCTGGGAGAAGCCAAGGCTGGTACATGTGTTTCAGCCAGTCATGCAGAAAGATGCAGTCATGGAGGGTAGAGAAAGTGCTAGGCTGTTAATGGTGCCATGTCCATTCCAGGCTTGGGATATGATGTGCACCAATGCACAGAAGTAGAAGAAGGTGAGATAATAACAGAGAGTCCATCCAGTTAGACTGGAGAGGCAGCTTGGTACAATGGAAAGAATATTAGATTTAGAGTCGGAAGATCTGCTCAAATCCTGAGTCTTCTACTTTAGTGTTGGGGTCTAGACAAAGCACTAAACCTCTGAGCCTCAGTTTTCTTACCTATAAAATGAGAAGTTTGGCCTCCATGGCCATTAAGTTCCCTTCTTGCTCTATCTATGAGCCTATGAATACAGTTGGTGAAGAGGAATAGTGGTGAAAACAGTGTAAGGACTGGGTCTGGAATTTGTTGATAGAAGGAGCTTCCAGGTAAGGAAAACCCTTCTATCAAATGAGAGCCAGAGCTCTGAAAGCATCTTGATCAGTGTTAGAGTTAGTCAGTTGGTTTGTCAATAAACATTTACTAAAGCTTCCACTGTGCTAAATGCTAGGGATTCAAAGAAAGGCAAAAGATAGTCTCTGTCTTTGAGGAGCTCACAATTTAATGGGGAGGGGGAGGAGAAAACATTCAAAAGGAAGCAGAAAACAGAAGGGTGGAGGGAGAGAATACCTGGCAGGGGCCCTGATGGAGACGTCTAGGGACTGCGGCTGGATGGGAAATGAAGCTATGGTTAGCCTGGGTTCCTTCTTTAAATGGAGATTTTTTTTGGGGGTGGGGGAACTCTGCACCCTCCCCAACCAGAGAGAGGGAGCAGCCCTCAGGATAAAGGGTACTGAGCTCTAGGGTTGAAATAATCTTGCAGAGTAAGCACGTGTCAAAGGTTGAACTTAAATTTCAAGACCAGTTCACTAATCAGTATGAAGACTAGAAAATATAGGTCTCTAAGTCATATGGGGGAGACTCCTGAAATGACAGTTAAGGAGTTTGTGTTTTATCCTGCAGGTATTGGGAAGCCATTCAGGAATAGAGAAAGAGATGGATGGGATTAGACATGCTGCTTTGGCAGTGATGGTAAGGATGGATTCACGACAAGAGAGCCTGGAGGCTGGGCTACCCCTTAGGAAGGAGGCTGCTGACTTTAGTCCAGATGAGAGGTGATGAGGGCTTCAAACAGGGCAGTGGTAGATGGAGTGGGAAGAGGAGACCAGGTGGGAGAGATTTTGCAGAGACAGAATTGAGAAGACTTTAGAGGCTATTTTAATTTTTTTTTACTTTTCTATTTTTAAAATTATTTATTTTTCAATTTTTAACTGAAGAGACAGGGCAGGACAGGACATCCTCAGAAACTCTCTTGCCATCCCACATCTTTAAGAACTGGAGGTATTTGATGCTGTCAAAATAAATGTATATAATGAAGATTAAGTGCTGGCTACATGCAGAGCTGCTTGGAGGGGGTTTAAATAGATCCAGTCATGCCCTCCAGGTTCTTTAATCTATGATAGACAACACTGATAAGGACAGACATTGAAAGATTTGGGCAGCAAAGATTTTGGCAAGGCATTTCCTCAAGGAAGACCTGCCTCAGCCTGTTTAGCTGATGAATCAAGGGAGCCATATCTTCCTTTTAAACCCTTTGCTGCTGTTGTAGGGGTCACTATTTTAGAAAGCTGACTGTAGCAAAGGGGTCTGCAACCTCATTAGCCTGGAGAGTTCTCATGAAGGCTGAACCATGGCCTTGGTGCCACTAATAGGCCTAGATGACAAGGGGACATGGAAGAGGGAAAAGCAAATGGAGTCAGAGCATCAAGGAAGAGTTGAGGACTAAGAAGAAGAAAGGATGGAAGGGAGAAAGAGAATTCAGAGGGGTAGCAGAGTGCCTTAGACATTTGCCTTACATGTTGATAGGTGGTATATCCGTCACTTTGTTCCCATGGGAATCAGTAGAACCCCAATATGTGTTTGGTTTAGTAAAGAGAATGAGTAATCGAGATACTAGATTGCATTTCAGGTTCTTTTCAGTGTTCTGACAGCAAACTGCTTCACAGACAAAATAGTAAGTTGTTTAGTCATGTCTGACCCTTTGTGACTCCATTTAGGGTTTTCTTTCCAAAGATACTGGAATGGTTTGCCAATTTCCTTCTCCAGCTCCTTTGACATATGAGGAAACTGAGACAAAGTGAAGTGACTCGCCCAGGATCATGCAGCTACTAAATGTCTGAGGCTGGATTTGAACTCAGGAAGAGGAGTCTTCCTGACTCTAAGCCCATTCATTGCTCTGTGCATTATGGTGTCACCTAGATGCCCTCTTATACTGTGATTTGTTATTATATGGATTCAGAGACATGGTAGTCCTTTGGATATAATGATTAAAGATCACCAGGTATTAGTTTTCTGCCCTAAATGTAGCATTAGATAAGAGGTGTATTGTGCTTGATTTTCCTTGCTTTCCTTTCCCTATTGTCTAAATTGATGTCATGTCAGAGTGAGGCGTGAATGAAGTCCATGCTGGAGTATGCTGACATGAGATTCAATGGGATCCTGTTGGGATAGGATTAACCCCCAGTTTAGATGTGGAATTAACCATGGTGATCTTTAAGGAACTCTCCCCCTGAGCCTGGTAAGAATCAGAGCTTTAACTGGGAATTCTGGGCACCAGGAGGAAGGAACCTCCTATAATGTTGAGGTCTTGGAGAAAAGCCCAGTTTCCCCACCTAGTCAAGTCAAGCATTTACTAAGTGTTTACTCTGCTCCAGGCACTGTGGTGAACACTGAGAATACAAATAGAAGCAAAAAAGGAAGACGATCTCTGGATTCAAGGAGCTTCCATCTTAAAGGGAGAAAACAACATCTAAAAGGAAGCTGAAAAGTCAGGCGGAGGGGGAGAAGGTAACTTCTGATGGTGAAAGAAGCATAGATAGTCAGGAGTGGAGAGCAGCAGGAATGAAGGTGTGAACATGGCGGCCTTGGCTCTTCCTTAAAATGGAGGTTCTAGGAAGACCTGACCAAACAGAGAAAGGGGCCACGGGACTGGAGGGATCTCCTAGTATGAGAAGGCTGCAGGAGTGGAGGGATCTTTTAGGGTGAGAAGTCTGCTTGAGAATGGTGGAGAAGGAAGTCTGGAGAGTTAGAGAGAAGAGCTCAGAAAAGAATGAAGGAATGAAGAGAGTGTGGGTTTTGGGAGGAGTTGACCAATCAAAGAATGAAGCCCAAGGGAGGAGGCATCTTCTAGCATGAGAAGGCTGCAGCAGTGAAGTGACCTTTCAGGCTGCTTGGGGGTGGTGGAGAAGGCATATGTCAGTCAGGGTGATGCCTCCTTATGGTTCTGGTGGTGATGATGCCCTCCAGGTGGTATCTCAGGAGCTTAGGGCAGTGGCCGAGGAGTCCTTTCTGCATCTAAGAAGAGATGTTCTACTAATCCTAGGTAATGTCATATTCATGATTATTGTGCTACCTTCAGTCAGTCAGCTTTCACAGAATTGCAGGATTTGAGAGTTGGAAGGGATTTCAGTGGCCTTCTAGTGCAACCCATGTATGGGAGGAATCCTCTGTCAGAGATTCCTTACAGAGGACTCTTATTCAGGCATGGGTTGCTGCTCTTGGTTGGTCCAGGATCTCCCATGTCTACTTTCCACTGCCTCTCCAGCTATAGGATGGAGTCTCTGAAGGTCCTCACTTGGCCCAAGAATGCCACAATGCCTCTGCCTCCGTGTCAGGGGCTGTGGGGTTTCCTGGGGAGGAACATGTAGTTGCTTAGAGAATTAAGCTTCTTTGGAATGACTCCATGGCTGCCCAGACTTTCTTCTGGGGAACCGTGTCTCTCTGTGTCCATTTGGCTTCCCTAATCTGGTTTCCTCAATGCTTTTCCTTGGTTTCTCTTGAACATCAAGTTCAATGGTGTCCCCAGGTGGATGAACTGACCATAACAAATCAGTGATGTTCAATGTCCTGTTAACTGACATAAGTTTCCAACATCTTGGAAACTTATTACCTGTACAGATTTGGCAAGTCACTTAACCTCTCCCGATCTTAGTTTCTTCAAGTAAGAGGAGGGAATTAGACTAGGTAGCATCTGAGTTACCTTCAATCAACAAACATTTATTAATTGCCTAACACAGGTACTGTGTTAAGTACTAAGGATACAAAAAGAGGCAAAAGACAGTGCTTTGTCTCAAGGAGTTTACAAGCTAATGGGGGAAGGAACATTCAAAACTACGTATACAAAACAAACTATATACAGGATAAATGGGAGAAGACATTAGAATTAAGAGGGGTTGGGAAAGGCTTCTTATAAAAGATGAGATTTTAGTTGTGATCTAAGGGAAGCTAGAGAGGTCAGTAGGTAGGGTTGGGGAAGATGTGGGAGCATTCAAGAAATGGAGGAGAGGCAGAGAAATGCCTGGAGTGGAATAGCCAGGAGGATGTCCCTGGAACAAAGGGTATGTGGTGGGGAGTAAGTTATAAGATAGTGGTTGGTAGTTGTTGTCCTTTGTTCTTGAAGAGGACCAAAATGACATCACTATGTTAGAGTCAAATGATAGTGTGTCCAGCTATGGCCGATCAGACCAATATGAGCTCAGAATGTTCTACCACAGGTCAGGCACACATAGTACATGTGAACATTTGGGATGGATTCTCTAAATTTGCACATCTTGCTTTTCTTTTGAGCTACTACAATTCTGCATTGCTCATAGAGCACAGTACCTTCTTTGGTGAGGGCACACCATGCTGGATGGTCCTGTGCCAGGATCTCCAATGTCATGCAATCAATTGTAAAGTTCTTCAGAGAGACCTTGAGAATGTCCTTGTATCACTTTTTCTGACCACCATGGGAACACTTGCCTTGTGTAAGTTCTCCATAAAATAATCTTTCAAGCAAATGTATGTTTGGCATTCAAACAATGCGGCCAGCCCATTGGAGCTGCGCTCTCTGCAGTAGAGTTTGAATGCTTGTCAGTTCAGCTTGAGAAAGGGCCTCAGTGTCTGGCACCTTATCCTGCCAGGTGATCTTAAGAACTTCCCAAGACAATTCAAATGGAAGCGATTTGGTTCCCTGGCACGGCACTGGTAGAATGTGCAGGTTTTACAGACATACAACAATGAGGTCAACACAACAGCTCTGTAGACCTTCAGTTTGGTAGGCAGTCGAATACCTCTTGTCTCCCACACTTTCCTTTGGAGCCTTCCAAACCCTGAGCTAGCTCAGGCAATGCATGAATTAACCTCATTGTTAATGTGTTAATGTGTTAATTCCTGGAAAGAATCCTGCCAAAGTAAGTGAATTTATCCACAGTATTCAAAATTCCATTTTCTGTAACATATGGTTCCATTTATGGATGGTGTGGTGCTGGCTGGCAGACCACCTTTGTTTTCTTGGTGTTAATTGTTAGGTCAAAATTATCACAAGAAGCAGAGACTCAATCCATGCTTTGTTGCATCTCAACTTCAGAGGCTGCATTGAGTGCACAATCATCTGCAAACAAAAACTCATGCACCAACTCTCCCTCTACTTTAGTCTTGGCTTGTAGACTTTTCAAGTTAAATAATTTACCATCAGTGCAGTAGCTGACCCTGATGCTATGTTCATCCTCATTGAAGGCATTTGGCAACAGGATTGAAAAAAGGTGTAAGAAAACAGGAAAGGAAGCAGGGGGCTGATTATGAAGGGCTTTGCATGCCAGAATAGAGGTCCCTTCGAGATGTGATCCTATGAGCCATACATCTGACAGTGATGAATACTTTACCAGGTGTGCAAAACAGAAAGAGCTCTAAATGAAGATGTCAGAAGTCATAGAAGCCACTCAATCAAACTAGGTACAATCTGATGGTTTCCTGATTGGGGTAGGTTGCAAAGCTTACAGATGGGTCACCTCTCTCATTTTGTCCCTTTCAAAGGTCTTATGCTTTTGAAGTAATTTAAGGGGGATGATGTATTTGGCAAAAGGGGGTCTGTAACCTCTCTTTTGGTTCAATCCTGCTGTTTAGGCAGCATAGAAGTTTTTCCCAAACCCTCTGGTCCCATGAAGACTGGATGTGGTTTTCCAGTCCAGGAGAACAAAGTCTGTGGAACTGTAGACCGTCAGAGTTGGAAAAGCCTTCAAAGGTCACCTCATCCAAAACATTCCTGGGATGGATGGATCCCCTTTGCAGCATTTCTCACAGCTCAGGCAACTTTCGCTTGAAGACCTCCAGTGATGGAGAACTCGCCTTCTGAGGTCACTCCCCCACTTTTGGATAGCTCTGGTTATGAGGAAGTTTTGCTTTGCCAGCCAAAATGTGCTTTTCTGAAAGTCCCACACATTGTTTCTGTTTCGGCTCCCTGAGACCGAGCGAAAAAACTTAATCTCCTTTTCACTTGCTGATCCTTCAGATGCTTGGAGACAGTTATCAGGCTGCCCATTGCTTTTTTAGGCTAAAGATCTCCAGTACATTGGATCATAGAATCACATAGAATTTTCATAGAATCACAGAATCATAGCTCTAGAGTTGGACAGGACCTCAGACACTATTGAGTCTTACCTTCTTTTTCTACAATTGAGAAGACTGAGGCCCATGGAGTTGAAATGACTTACCCAAGGTCTACAAAGGGAGTAAGGGTTAGGAAGGCAGGATTGGACCTCTGACTCTAGGGTCAGTACTCTTTTTCCCATACTGCCCCCTTGCCCTTTTACAGAGGAGGAACTAAAGGCCCTCAGAGGTCAAATGAGTCCTTCAGATTAGGGAATGGCATGGTTATCAGACTTCTTGGCCGGAATGCTCTTTGCTGCCTGCACTCTGGCTTGTCAATATCGTTCCTAAAATGTGAGGTCCAGGACAGACACACTATTCCAGATGTCGTCAGACAAAGGCAGAGGAGAGAAGGGCTCTAACCATCCCATTATGAACACTGGGCTTCTGTTCATGAGACCCAAGATGCCATTAGCTTTTTGGGGAGCCATATTGCTCTTTTTTTTTTAGTGAGGCAATTGGGGTTAAGTGACTTGCCGAAGGCCACACAGCTAGTAAGTGTTAAGTGTCTGAGGCCGGATTTGAACTCAGGTACTCCTGACTCCAGGGCCAGTGCTCTATCCACTGCACCACCTCGCTGCCCCTTATATTGCTCTTTTTTTGAAAGTGCCATGTTGAATGTTTTATTACTTAAACAGAAATTCAAGCTCTGCATTTTGGAACTCAGTTCATGTACACTTCTCTTTTTTTCCTGTTACAGTGTATATAAATTGTGCATTTTATCTCACATTTGTGAATTTGTGTGTGTGTGTATGTGTGTGTGCATTTCAATTAAAAAGACCCCATCAAATATTGATGGCTTCTTGTTGGTCATTTTCACCAGTCTTGAAGGCATGGCAAGAAATGGTAAAATTATTTTCATCTGACTTTCTTATTATCAATGCTTTGGAGCATGTTTTCCCATGTTGTTTATGGTTAGCAGGACTTTGGAAATCTTCCTGTCATTTTACCACTGGTCTACTGGCAATGTCTTCAGGTGCACTTAGGTCTCAGTTCTCTCTGTAGCTTAGACATACATTACTTTTATTGGTTACTTTTCATGTAATACTTGATGTATTCCTGACTCTAATTTCTCTTCTAATTCAATCTTTATTTATGTTATTTGAACATTTAAATTTTATGCAGTTAGTATTATCTAATGTTAAACTTATAGATCTCGCCATTCCAAAGGATGCATGATGGGAAATGCTCTCCACATCCAGAAAAAAGAACTTTGGAGTCTGAATGCAGATTGAACCATAATATTTCTAATTTTTCTTGTTTGTTTTTTTTTCCTTTTTTTTGGGGGGGGGTGTTACTTTCTGTTCTGATTCTTCTTTGACAACATGACTAATGTGACTTTCCCCATCAGAGTTTTGATTTATTGAGTTGGCAAGACAGTGGAAGACAGGAAGGCCAGATGGACAGGAGCTCTTTGGACCTTCCTGGAAAGGGAAGCTCAAATATTCTCTAGAGACTAGAATTTCCACAGAAAGCAGGTTCTGGACATTCTCCAGCATGACCTCCTTGAACAGCTTTTTCTGAGAATGGTCTGAGAGAATGGTCACTCTTCCTTGGTGAAATCTACAGCCACATCCTTGAATGTTACCAACTCCTGGGATGAGGGTTTCTGGGTCCTAGGGGCCATTCTGTCTGGCTCCAGGCTTTCTCCTTGGAATAGGCTTTGGTCATCTGCAAACTGACTTTCTGGCCAAAGACCCCGGGTTCTTGGATGTCTTCTGGTCTGGGTAGAGCTGATTGAAGGTAGATAATGGCGGCTCCAGAAATCCATCCTCCAACTCTCCCATTATTTATATCTCTTCTTCCCCCCGCCACATTGCTTTTGATGTTTATTTAGCTGAAGTCCACTAAAATCTATAGGCTTTTTGGTACTACACTGGTTTTCCCCATGTAGTATTTGATATTTTTGATTTTGAGTGTGAGATTTCCAATTTATGTTGATTGTTAGTGAGCCAGTGTTACTGGAAGAGAGAGAGAGTGAGAAAGGGAGTGAGGTTCTGCTTCTTATGATCACAAGTGGCCCAAGTCTCTCTATCCCAACTTAACTCAAATCAACTTAATTCAAACATTTATTAAGCACTTTCTAAGGGCCAAGGATTGTGCAAGGTTCTGGGGATGTGGAGACAAAACCAAAACAGTCCCTGCCCTCAAGGAGCTCACATTCCAGTAGGGCTACAAATAAACACACAAACAAATACAAAATTTATACATAGTGATTTGGGGGGAATAAGGAAAGCACTAACAGTTGGGAGGATCTGTGCTGGGAGATGGCACCTGAACTCTATTTAGAAGAAGGCTGGGGATCCTGGGAAGGGGAGGAGAGGAGGGAACAGTTGGACAGAGGTACAGAGGTGGGAGATGCAAGGTCATGTGTGGAGAAGAGCTAGGAGGTCTGTTGGACTAAATAAGAGGATGAGGAAGGGACACGTTCCATGTCATATCAATAGAATCTACCCATCGGTTCTACCACTTCATCGTTCTTCCAATTTATCATCTCTATTATTCCTTTTCCTGGGGCTTTAAGGTGAATCTCTATACAGAAGGCTCAATCTTAGTCCTCAGGTCTATGGGCTCTGCTCTCTCTTTTTTTTCCAGGAATACCATAACAAACTATGCACATTAATGTATGATAAATGTTGGGCAGCTAGATGGCCCAGTGGATAAAGCACTGGCCCTGGATTCAGGAGGACCTGAGTTCAAATCCGGCCTCAGACACTTGACACTTACTAGCTGCATGACCCTGGGCAAGTCACTTAATCCTCATTGCCCCACCAAAAAAAATTCTTAAAAAAATGTATAATAAAGGTTGAATTGAATTGACTTGAGTCTATCCATCTTTCTGGCTTTGCTTTGAGTCTAGGAGGTTACTAACGTACCATCATTCTGTGATTTGTGAGAGACAACGAGTTCCATGTATCACCTTCCATTCATTTCCTCTGCCATTCTTACTTCTTCTCAAGGCCAGGCCATTCCACATTGTCAATGCATAGAAGAATGTGAGTGATCGATCGGGGATTCCCTCTTCTCCTCTTCTTCCAATAGTTACGAAGAAGACCTGGCACATAGGGCCAATATGTTTTAGGAGGAAGGAGCGGGACAGGGTCGTGGTAATAGAAATCAGGTTGACTTTTCCATTAGGCCACTGTTGCCAAATGTGTTTTCCTGAACTGGTCCAGGGCCCTGTATCGCACATATTATTTTACATAAATAAGTAGATGGATATATATGTACATACATGTATGTATATACACATACATGTAAGTGACATGTTACCACCCCATTCCATATTTATAAAACCCTGGATTCAATTTTATTTGAACCCATGGCCTAGGGAGACCAAGAAATCATTCATAGATAGTAGAATGTAGAGCCGAAAGGGGCGACTGGCCCAGCCCCCTCATCTTACAGATGAGGAAACACAGGGTACAAGGGGTTGGATTTGAACCCAAGGTCTCTGACGCCAGAGCTGGGGCTCTTTCCATTGTATCACAATTAATTAATAAACTGTTACTGAGTTCCCACTGAGCGGGGACCTTGTGATAGATGCTAGGGACTGGGCAGAGACCTGTGACTTCATTGCCACGAGGAGCTCCCAGGTGAGGAAAGTCTCTCTACCAGTGTAGGTTGAAGCCTCCTCTTTGACTTGTGGTCTCAGAGAGGGGCCTGTGGCATTGAGAGGTTCAGGGCTTGCTCTGGTGACAGGGAGTGGCAGGTAGCAGGGGTGGGGGGGGCCAGAGGAGTAGCTGCCCCAAGGATTGGCCTCTCTTCCATGATTCCTAGGTCCCGTGCCCTTTTCTCAGCACCTGGGGAAACTAGACTCACCTGTGGGGATTTGACTTTCCTGGCCACGGGTCCTTTGGAGGTGGCTTCCCCTTAGGCAGGAGAGCATGAGACAGAGACTTTGGGGTTTTCTACAGTGTCACTTTTTCCAGGCAAACTAATTGTGGTCCCTGCTGTGAGAAGGGAAAACTAAAACATTTCCTCTCAGCCCTGCTGCTCCAGCTCCAAGCTGTGCTGTGTGTGTGCCTTCCAGTGCCTGGGCACCGCACCTGCTGAGGGAGATCAGGGCATGTTCAGCCATTGCAGGGGAGGCACTTTGCGAGGTCAGCTGATCCAGCCCCCTGCCATTCCCCACATCAATATCATGCTTGACAATGAGATCCAGTAATTGATGATTGGGAATTGTTTTCTTATCATCTCTTCCTAGCTGTGGAGTGAAATCATCTCTCTTTTGGGGCTAATGGGATTATCTGGGTGGTCTATTGGAAGTAGTGAAAACAGACACCCCGTCCCAACTTAATTTAAATGGCACCTTTCTTTTTTTAAAGTTCATTTAAAGTTTTTAGTTCCAAATTCTATCCCTCTTTTCTTCCTTCTCTTCCCCTTGCCTGAGACAGTAAGCAATCAGATGTAGGTTATACATGTACAATTATGTAAGACATTTCCAAATTAGTCATTTTGTATAAGAAGACTCGAATTAAAGAAAAAAATGAAAGAAAGAAAGTGAAAAAGAGCATGCTTCAGGCTGTATTCAATCAATATCAGTTCTTTCTCTGGAGGTAGATAGTATGCTTCATCATCAGTCCTTTGGCATTGTCTTGGATCATTGTATTTCTAAGAATAGCTAAGCCATTCACCATTCTCCATCAAACGATATTGCTGTTACTGTGTACAATATTCTCCTGATTCTGTCCACTTCACTCAGCATCAGTTCATGTAAGTCTTCCCAGGTTTTTCTGAAATCATCCTGCCTGTCATTTCTTACAGCACAATAATAAACGACACCTTTCTTGAGGGTAGCATGAGATGGTAGAAAGAAAGCTAGATTTGAAATGACAGTAATGACTATAATATAGAGGACCTCGAGGTTTGCAAAGCACTTTATATATAACATTTCACTCAGTTCTCACACCTTGTGACATAACTCCATTTTATCCATTTTACAGATGAAGAAACAGCCCGAATGAGGTCACACGGCTAGTGAGTGTCTGAGGAAGGGTTTGAACTCAGCTCTTCCTCATTCCCAAGTCTAGTGCTCTAATCCAAGATTCCATTTATCCACAGCTTCAAATCTTATTAGTGATGTGACCAAAGACACTTAAACTTAAACTCACTTCCCCTCAACCTCCTCGTCTGCAAATGGAGATGATACCTTTGGGACCCACCTGGAAAGGGTTTGCAATGATGTGATGTAGGAGATCTGAGGGTACCATGAGTTCTTATGAAAAAGCTGTTTGGGGGGCAGCTAAGTGGCACAGTGGGTAAAGCACTGGCCCTGGCTTCAGGATAACCTGAGTTCAAATCTGGCCTCAGACACTTGACACTAGCTATGTGACCCTGGGTAAGTCACTTAACCCTCATTGCCCAGCAAGAAAAAAAAAAGCTGTTTGGTTTAGTAGATCTGGTGCTGGCCTTGAAGATAAGAAGACTTGGGTTCAAATCCTGGCTGTGTGACCCCAAGATCACTTCACCTCTCAGGGCTCTGGACACCTCTAGGCTTTGGACCTTTTTTGAGTCATGGTCCCATTTGGTATGAAGGAAAATCTTATGGACTCCTCAGAAGAAAGTTTATTAAATGGAGAAAATAAAGTGGATAGTTTTACAAAGGAAATCACTTATACTGAAATGCAGTTATCAAAATATAACACACACACATAAGCTCATGGACTCTGGGATGGGAACAGCTGTTCTAGGACTTTGAAATGCAGATATTGCACAAATACAATGTGCATTTGTGAATGGTGTTTCCTCACCAGAGAGTCCCCTATATCAATGAAATCACAGGGTCCAGTCCTGACCCTGATTATGATGAATAAAAGGAAAGCAGGATGACTTAGCCACTAGGGGGGCAGCTTTGGCATTAGGAAGATAGGAGATCAATCCTGCCTTTGACGCAGACTAGCTGCATGACTGTGGGCAAGTCACTTAGCCTGTCATTGCTCGTGGCAGTCTGTGAAAACTGAAAGTCATACATGGATTACTTTGCATGGGAAGTTTATTGTGGAAAGGGAGTAGAGGAGGGGATAGTAAACTAGATAATAGGATAATTAGATGAATTTTGAACTGATTGTTTGGCCAGAACCAAAACAGTCAAAGTTTGATGTCATATTGGAAGGAGGTCTCCAATGGAGTTCACCAGGGTTTGTACTTGACCTTATAGTATCAAAATTTTTTTTAATCCAAGACTTGGATAAAGGCTCTGAGAGCATGTTTATTGAAATTCCAGATGACTCAAAGCTGGGCATGACAGCTAGCACACTAGATGACAAAGTCAGAGCCAAAAAGATCTTGACAGACTAGGGGATTGGACAAATTTCATAGGGATAAATGTAAAAGCATATGCTCAGGTAAAAAACCTCAATGTCAAAAGTCCAAGATGGTAGAAGTATGGTCAGATGGACATTTGTATGAAGAGATCTGAGGGTTTAAGTGAGCAGAAATCTCAGTATGAGTCAGAGATCTGATGGGACAGCCACCAAAGAGGATCTGATTTTAGGTTAGACCAACCATAGCCTCCAGGAATAGGGAAGCCACATTCCTGCTGTTCTCTGTCAGCTGTTTCTGGGGCATTGTGTTCAGTTCGGTTTAGGAAGGATGTTTATAGGCGGGGGTGTGTCCAGGGGAGGACAGTCAGAATGGTGAAGGCTCTCAGGTCCATGCTGTCTGAGGAGCAATGAAAGGAAACGGGGAGGATTGGCTTGGAGAAGGAAGAAAGAAATGACTTAGGGTGTGTGGGGAACATAAGAGCATCTTCAAGAATCTGAACAGCTGGACTGCGTCTGCCTGGCACCATGGGGCAGAACCAGGCACAGTGGGTGGAAGATGTGGAGGGGCATATTTAGGTTGGACAGAAGGGAAAGAATGGGCTCATGATTCGAGAGTTGTCCAAGGTGATCTGGTGTGTCTTGGGAGGAAGGGGGGTGAGTTCTTCCTCACTGGAGTCTTCAGGAAAAGGTAAGAAGACTGGCCCCTGTGGGGTAAGCTGGAGTGGAGAATTTTGTTCATCGAGGCCAGTTGGCCCAGAAGGCCTCTGAGGTCTGTGATTATGTAACCTCTAAGGCTTCTTCTAGCTCTGACATCCCAGAATCCTAGCTCATTTTGGGTGGGCTGCATCAGGGGGTTATCATTTCTCTCCCCACTCCTTTTTCCTCTTTCTAAATTGTTTTCTGAATGTAAAGGGGGGTTTGTACTGACCGTATGACAAATACTATTAAGGTGGTGGATTGTTTACCTGGAGGAAAATGGAAAGAAAGAATAAGCAGGGGTGCTGGAAATCCACCCGCTCACTCAGCTGTATTGCCTCGGCCGTCAGACACAGCTTTTGACACCCTCTGACTCCAGTGCTCCTTGTTCTATTTTGGCAATGTTTCCCACCTCCACACAGGGTGGGAGGCAGAAATGAGACATTTGGGAAGATGAGATGAATGACTGGGGTTGGGCCTCCTGTTTCGGGGGCTTTGTAAGAAGCTCTGAAGGCAGGACATGGTTTCCTGAGATGCCTGGGTTCTAGAAGGAAGCCCTTAATGAAGAAAGGAAATGTGGAGCCCTTGACAAATTTGTAACATTCGAATTCTTCTTGCCTCCAGAAAACCACTTCCAGGATTAGCAGGGGCTAATCTCCTTGGATTTCCTTTTTAGAAATTTTACTTAGAGTAAAGGAAGAGCATGGCCTGTTTGTTTCAGGCTCAAGTCATGCACTTGAACTCTGGCCAAAACTTGATTTTTTAGGGGTTCATCTAGCCCTGGCAGTTATTGTGTTATTTTGGCTTCTCTTGCTCCTTCTCTTAGGCTGCCTATTTTGGGGACACTACATAGTCATTACCCCTTCCTTCTAGGAGAGGATGGATGAAGGAAGTAAAGGGGATAAATCTCGAATGTAAAAGGTTAGTATTTTAAAAAAAGCAGTGGGGAGACCTGGGTCTTGGTAGAGCTGGAAACAGGAAACCTAGTTGACTTATGGCTCTTTATGGTACAAGGGGTAGGGTTCCATACCCTCATCTCAATGAATGTAATTAGTGTAAAGACAAGATGTTCTAAGCCCTGATACTTTTACCAGGCATTAATGCCTTTTTGGCGAGTCATATATCAATATATCAATCAACAAAGAGGATCTATTTTAAAGTGTAAACAAGACCTGACCTTCACACAGATACCTTTATTGGGCAACAAGACTTTTAAAAAAATTGAATCACAGAATTAATCACTCACTTAATCAGCAAGAGTAAGGGATAAGGAATTTTCATATAAAAGTGTGACTAAGTCCTTAATTTGAGAGAATTCTAGGGTTTTGGCAATTTAATGAGAACAGATAATTACATATGGAAAACATCTTGTGATTGGCTGAAAGAATGAGGCACACACACACCTCCAGGCCCATGCAGAAAAACAAGAGGCCAGTCACTCAATGGATGATTCCAAATATGGGAGTTTATCAGTTTGAGAGTTGGAGCTGGAAGTGAAAAACCAAGGCCTCTGAGAGTAAAGCGGTTTTGGAGGGATGGAGGGGACATTTTAGACTTTCCTCCCTTCCCCCTCCCCCATCATTGACCGTATTATTGGAGACACTGGACCAGTAGGAGACAATACACAAACCCAGTAATGGGGATACATACCAAGGATGGAGGGGTATGGACAGATAGATGAAAGCAGAAGCTTTATAGAGTTTGATCCCTCATGGAAGAGAGACATGCTACCTAGGGATTCAACAAGTGGTCTGATCCTGGACCAGCCACTTAGCAGAGAACTATACCTAAGAGGAACCTCAGGAGGGAGAAAGGACTCCCAATACTAGGAGTTATGTTACTTCACCATGTTTGTGCCTCACTAATGCGGAGCTTTACTTTTAAGCCCACCATTCCTGTGGAAACTGCGTATATTTATGTGGGAGTATGCTTCTGGCTCTTGAGAGTAATGTTTATGTAATAACTGTTCTTAAAAGTATCATGTTAATAAATGTCTTTTCTAAGAGCTATTTAACTCTACTGACTGTTAATGGGAAAAACACTAGTTGGAGCTCAGAAACTGTGGTGTTAGCAGTACAACCCCCTCTGCTAGAGTCGAAGGTGCTCCCCTCCAGGGACCCTAATCCATAAATGCAGGTGCTGGTTGGTGGGATGGCCTTAGAGGAAGAGTTCCATTTATAAAATTAGAGGGTTAGACTAAATACACTCTAAGCTCTCTTCCAGATAGAACATTTTGATTCCGTGATAATTCGTTATGTGCTTGAGCCTGGGAGGAGGAGGATTCTTTCATCTGGCTACTTTTCTTTCCTATTCTTGTCACATGCTAGTCTTTTCAGTGTGTTCCACTATCTAGCCCAGCTATTTACCATTTTCCATGTCCAGGATATCATAGATTCATAGCTGGAAGGGACCCCTGAGATAATCGAATTCAGCCCCCTCGTTTTATAGATGAAGAAACTGAAGCTGAGAAAGGTTAAGTGACTTATCCAAAGTCACACAGGCAGTCAGTGTCAGAACCAATATTCTTTCCATTGTGCTGTAATGCCTCCATGTCCTACATTTTCTCCTCTTTGCTCACAATGCCACCTTTACCTGCAGAGCCTTTATCTCTGCCCTCCAACCATCGAATTTGTACCCGTCTTTAAAAGCTGAACCCACTAATTGACTAATAATGCCAGATAATTGTAGTGGGTGCTGAGGATATAATTACCAGAAGAAAGTAAAATCATCCCTGCTCTCAAGGAGCTTTCATTTTATTGAAGCAACTCAAATGCTACCTCATCTAGGGAATCTATCCTTGGTTGGTAATGGTCATTGGCTTGGCCAACTGCCTATAGCGTTCTCTCTGTACTTTGGAGGAATCCATCATCCTCTTGTTCTCATTCCCTCATCAGTCTTCCAGAAAGGACTCATGGGATGTGAGGAAGGCCTTCTTTTGGGAGACCTTTCAGCACTTTACAGCACTGGGGCAGCACCTAGACTGTCTGTCCAATATCCGTCATTCTCACTATTGTTTCCCACCCCTTCCATGGAGGCATATTCTTGGGTGATCTCTCCTTTTAAAACATTTGTTATACACCAGCCATTGTTGGTGATTGGTTGCAGCCTAGTTATGCCCACCATAGCTAGGTCTCTCCATCATACTTTGAGTCATCCACCATTTTGGTTATTTCAGATAATGTAGTGTTCCATAATTTGCAGCTATAATGCATCATTGGGAGAATGTTAATGCTAAAAAGGTATGTGTGTGTGTGTGTGTGTGTGCAGCTTGAACCAAGTAGGAATTTATAAAAATATAAGCTATACACTAGTTGCATTGTCTTGGGAAAGTCTCTAAACATCACTGTACCTCAATGTCCTCCTTTAATGGTGGAGGTTATTATAGCAAAGAACACAAGATCTGCAGTTAAAGGGTATGAGTCCAATCCTGGCTATACCCAGCTTTCTCTCTTCCTCTCTCATACTCAATCTATTCTGAAAACTTGTAAAAATCCTCTTAACTCATATCATGTACTTTTTGTTGGGAGAATATTTTCTTGATGTCAGAAACAATAGCCTATCTGCGTGAACTTCGGCAAGTTTCTTTTTCATGCTCAGACTTAGTTTCCTCAACCAGGAAATGGAGTTGGATTCCAGTACTATTATCTATGAAACCTACCTACTTACTTCACATAATTATTGTGAGGTTCACGTATAATAATAGATGTGGAAGGACTTTGAAAAGTTAGAAGGGAGAGGCAGTGTTGCGCGATGGTTAGAGCCCCCAGGACTTTGAATTAGAAAGACCTGGGTTCAAAACCTGCCTCAGGCTCTTATTAGTGTTGTGACCATGAGCAAGTGACTTCACCTCTCTGTCTCAGTTTTTTCATCTGTAAAATGGGGATAAATATAGTATCTAGCTCACAGGTTACTGTTGGGAGCGCATGAAATTATATTACAATCTAATACTTTGCCAACCTTAAAGGGCTACGTTTACAAAACATGGGCTGACATGTCCACATATCCTGAGATAATGTCAATCCCTTTGCAAACTTTAAAACCTCCTATAAATAACTGTGGTGATAGTTGTGTTTGTTATTGTTATACAGCTGCTATTGTTGCTATGAGTCAGGGTAGTTAAGTGCAAAGGACCCTGGCAATGATTGGTGTCAGGGAGAGCTGGGTTCAAATCCCACCTCTGACACGTATGGATCATGTGATCCCAGGGAAGCCACTTGACCTGTCAGTAACTTAGGCAGTTCTCCAAGATTGGACACTGCAGAGATTTGGGAGAGGGAGTTCAGAGCCATAGCATCATTGATTTAGAGCTGGGAGGAATCATATGAAGATCACTGAGCCCAACTTTCTCATTTTACATATGGAGATACTGAGGCCAGGGAGGTTTATGGAATCATGGATTTCTAAGTGGAAGGGACTTTTGAGGTTATCTAGGCCAACTCAATTTTTCAGTTGAGGAAACTGAAGCCCAGAGAAATTAAGTGATTTGCCCAGAGTCACACAGGTAGCAAGGGGGCAGGGCCAGAATGTGAACTTAAGTGCTTTGATTCTAAATTCAGTACTCTTTCCACTGAACTATGCTGCCTCCCATCATCATCCTCACCACCACCACTGTCATCATCATTTTCATCATCACCATCCATCCATCCATTCACCCATAAATCCATCCATCTTTCCCTGGACCTGTTGCTTCTGCTCTCACAATGTCCCCTGGTCATTTACTTTGGTGGTATTTTGCACCAGCCCTTTTTTCCCCTTGGCCTTTTTTCTACCTCTGAATTTCTTAGTACCACCCATTTAATCCCTGGCATGTATTGACCAAACCATCACCTCCTCGCTCCAAAACCACCTCTTTGCCTCATGTGGAAATGGGGCAATCTTATCTCTTAGCCAAAATGTAAAGCGCTTCACTTGATTCACAGTACTTACCATAGAGTTGTAGGGACCAGGACCACACTTCAGCTAGAGTTGACCCAGATTGCCGAAGTGGCTATGATCTAAGAAGACTTTGAGGTACACATTTTAGGAAAATACTGACAAACTGGAGAAGGGCTCAGCAGAGGGAAACCAGGATTATGAGGCATCTGGGGAACCATATAAGGATTGTATGGGGGGACTGAGATGTTTACCTTAGACAAGACTTAATGGAGCATGATAGATTTTTCCAAATATGTGAATAGTTGTCTCCAGAAGAAGGATTAGACTCATTCTGCTTAACAGGGGGTTAAGGCAATTACATTTAGCTGCATAGAGTATAAACCTTGAAATCAGGAAGACCTGAATTCAAATCTGGCCTCAGACACCTACTAGTTGTGTGATCCTGGGAAACTTACTTAACCTGTTTGCCTCAGTCTCCTCATTTGTAAAAATGAGCTGCAGAAAGAAATGACAACCCACTCCAGTATCTTTACCAAGAAAATTCCAAAGGAGTTCATGAAGAGTTGGACTAAAAATGACCGAACTACAAAGAAACCTTATAGCACAATATAAATGCTATTATTGCTATTTTCATCATCGTTGTCATCGTTATTATCATCATCCCCAGTGGCAAAACTAGAAGTAATGAATGGAGGTTCTATTGGGGAATGCAGCCGAGGAGAGATGGAAGACTTTCAAGAAGAGAATTCTGAAGACAAAGCGGTAGACAAAGCTAATGATGAGGAAAAAATAGGAGTTATTGGAAAAGTCTGATGTAGAAAAACAGGCATCTCAATAACCAACTTAGATTTTGAAAAGGTGTGTATAGACAATGGAAGCAAGGGTAGGTAACAGAGGATGAGCACAGGAGTATGAAAATAGTGTCAATTTCTAAAGCTCAGAATGAGTCAAGGCTGGGGAGGAAAGAGACTGACAACAGGAAGGATTATTAAAAGCAACTTGTGGGCAAGAGCGGAATCAAAGAACATATAGGACCTTTGCTCAGGGTAGATGGGGTGATGACTGACAACAGAGAGAAGGTAAAGATCCTCAATTCTCAATTGGTTTTTATTTTCTTTGCCAAGAGTCCTTTGAACTGGAAAGGATAGGACAAGATGACTAATAAGTAGCATTTATATAGTCATTTAAGCACTTTATATGTAATATCTCATTTGATCCTCACAACTCTGTGAGGCAAGTGCTATGATTATCCCCATTTTATAGATGAAAAAATTGAGGCTGAGAGAGGTTAAGTGAATTGGGAGGGTCAAAGAGCTATTAAACACTTGAGTCAGGACTCGAACTCATTTCTTCTTGACTCCAAGACTAGCACTTTATCCACTGTGCCATCTAACTTCCTGATGACTAATAAGGGGTTACCCAAGAAAAATGGAGATAGTGATCAAGCATCTACTTGCTGTTGTTGGTGTCATTGTTATTGATGACCAGTTTTCATTTGTGTCCAACTTATGGCCCCATTTTGGTTTTTCTTGGCAAAGATGCTGGATTGGTTTGCTATTTCCTTCCAACTGCCCTTAATGAAATCAAGTCACCAGGCTTAGGTGATCTGCATTCTTGGGTACGGAATGGCATTGTGAGTGCTTAGTCACTGTTAGCATCTTTGAATAACCTTTGAAAATATGAAGTGCCACAATATTGTAGATAGGAGGGCAAATTGTAGTTGCATTTTCAATAAACAGAAGTGAACAAAGACTATAGACCCATAAGCTTGACAATGATTCCTGGGAAAATTCTAGAACTGACTACTAAGGACCTGGTGAGAGGACATCTAGAAAAGGAAGTAGTGACTCCGAAGAGCTCACATGACTCCATTAAACATGTCATACCAGAGGAAGTGCATTTCCTATTTTGATAGGACAACCAAACTGTTAGAGGAGGAGAATTCTGCAGATACAGTGTATTTTTTCCCTGTTATTCTTGTGGAATGGGTGGAAAGGCATGGGTTAAAGGAAAGAACAATTAGATATGAATCTCATTGAATGGCTGGACTTAATAGCCACTAATGGTTCAGTGTCAACTTGGAAGGATGTCTTTGGTGGGAAGCTGTGCCTCGTTTTGTGCTGTTGGATATTTTTTATCAATGGCTTGGGCAAAGACAGAGGTAGAAGATGCGCTCTGTGACCTGAAGTGACATTTTGCCTTGACTTCTTGATCTCCCTGGACCCTCAGGAACAAGCCACAGTAGGGACTGGGGTATCCATTGTGTCAGTGGTTTCTGGTCTCTTGCAAACTGGACTCCTCTTCCCCAAACCATGGCATTCCTCATAGCTTTATATTTTGACCCCAGCAGGTCCTCTGTACACACCAAAATTCCGTCACCACTGAGCCTCATCCGGACTTACTGGATCTGACACGCCTAGAGGAGGCACAGAACACATGGTCAGAGATAGCTATCCATGATCTAAGCTGGCATGACTGTCACTCACAGACCAGGGTAGTTTCTAGGGGGCTCCTGCCTCTCTGCTCCCTCCCTTTTCTTTCAAGAGAAGTCTTTTGGGTAGGGCCCTAGATGGGCTGCTAAACTTTCCCTGGCACAATGAGTTGACCTTCAGTGCACTCATGACCTAGCATCTAAAAGCCTCCCTCATGGAGGTGCCACCTCCTTTTAAGTCTTCTTTCATGTTATTTTCCTCTACTTTATTTCGGACAAACTAGCCCATTAGCTCTTCTCTAAATAGAGTATTATTTCCTTGGCTTCCATGGCCTTATATAGCTGCCTCCTGCCCCCTGTGCCTGAACGCATTCCTTCCTCCCCTTTGCCTCATAGAATCTCTAGCCTTCTCCAAAGCACAGTTCAGATACTGCCTCCTATATGACCCCCTCCTGATTCCCACGCCCCCCCCCAATTTATTGACATTTTCTCTCTCTGGAAGTTACTTTGTGTCTCCTTGTATTTACTTAGTACTTGTGTGTCTGGTGTAACCTCCCCTCAAATGTAAGCTTTTTGAGGGCAGGGACCATTCCATTTTTGTCTCTGTATCTCCAGCATCAATAACAGCAGCTGGCATGTAGGAAGTGTATAATAAACGTTTGTTGAGTTGGTTGGATTATAGAATACTTTAAAATAATTTTATTTAAAAAATTTTAGTGATACTTTTTTTTTACATCACAGTCCATTTTCTTATATACTTACTGTCCCATAGAACTCTTACTTGTGTCTAGAAAAAGCCAATTAAGTAAATCAATAGGGTGATTGTGTTTGACAGTGTATGCACATTCCACCTCTGTAGTTCTCTACCTCTAGTAAGAAAAAGGAAATGTATTTCATTATTTACAGCATAATTTCAATGATGGTATTAACTGCTATCTTGGATGACCTTAATGGCTTGACTGAAAAATAAAGAGCAAGGGGAGAAGTTCTTGTGGGTCATCTAAGTTGGAAGAGGCTTGGTACTCAGACAAGGATGTATTGAAGAGCTTGGAGTTTGCTAAGCTTCCATTTGTCAATTCAGGTCCACTTGGGGACCACAGGAGATTATACTGTCAATTATTGCTTTAGGAACTGAGTGGTTGGCTGGAAAGACATTTCCTGGCTTGCTACAACATTTGCATTATCAACCAATCATTAGACCTATGTCATCCTAATTATAGAAACCCTAGAACCCCCATGGAGAATTATGTAACGCAGGATACATACTTATTTCCCCATAGTTAATTTTCCCACAAACAGCTTTGTACAATAGAGTTCAGACTGAGTCATATTTCTGAGTCATCACTCGATGAGATTTTTCTTTTATCAGTAAGTATTGTCGATCCTACCTCCACAATTGTCCCCTTTTCTTCACTTACCTCCCCCTACCCTTACCCAAGCCCTCACCATTCTCTAATTTAATTGGTCTCCCTGCCTCCAGTCTCTTTCCTCTCCAATCCATCTTCCACACAGCTGCCATATTGGTATTCTTAAACCACGGGTCTGACCGTGCCATTCCCCTGCTGGAGAAGCTTCCGCAGCCCCTATTGCCTCTAGGATAAGAGACAAATTTCAAAGCCTATCATTGAAGACCTTCCAAAATCTGGCTCCCACCTGCCTTTCCGAATTCATTTCATGCACCCTTCATTCTAGTCAAATGGTCTGTTAGCCATTCTTCTATGCTACATTCCATCTCCCACTTATATGTTTTTGTACATATGTCTGGGATTCCCTTGTCTGAAATTCACTTCTTTCCTCCTCCTGTCTCCCAGGATATCTAGCTTCTTTCAGTGCACATCTTAGGCACCACCTCTAAGAGACTTTTTGTCACTCTTCCTCTGTCCAGATATCACAGTTATTTTCCTCTTGAAATTACTGTGCATATACTTCATGTTTAGTTACTTGTATGTATGCATTATGTGTCCATTAAGATGAGTGCACTTTGAGAGGAGGGACTGTCTAATTTTTCTTTGTATCCCCAACATCTGGGGCAGCTAAGTGGTACAGTGGATAGAGCGCTGGGCCTGGAGTCAGGAAGACCTCAGTTCAAATCTGTCCTCAAATATTTACTAGCTCTGTGACCCCGGACAAGTCACCTAACCTTGTTTGTCTCAGTTTCTTCATCTGTAAAAGGAGCTGGAGAAGGAAGTGGCAAATCACTCCAGTATCATTGCCGAGCAAACCCCAAATGGGGTCACAGCTGAAACTGACTGAACAACAACATCCCCAATATCCATCCCAGTGCCGACCACACAGTAGGCCTGTGATCAAGAGCTGTGGAATCAAAATGAACCCTGCCATTCTTGAGCACACACCGCATCCAGAAAGCTTACATTTTGAGATGTGGGAGCTCCTCTTGGCTGTATGTCTAGAAAGTCCTCTAAGATGATCTGAAGGGGGGGCATAGGATGAGATGAATGCTAATGGCCTATTGACCCAAATCAGTAAAACATAAGGCCTGACGTGTGGTTAAATAATTGCCCAGAATTCAGGAGTGGCATGAAATTTAAGTGGCACTCGTAGACCAGTTTTACATTAGCAGGAGAAAGGGGAGGACATAGGCCATTGTTTGAATTATTCAGGCTAAAGCCATCTTGTGGTTCTCATTAGAGTTTTTCAGGCCATCTCCCCATTCCTGCAATTCACTCTGGTGGTGCCCATGCAGCCTTTGAAAATTATCCATAAATGGTCATCTAGATACAGTGCCCATCAAACAGATTAACGTGGTGATGTCAAGCCGTGGGCCTCTACAGGGGTGTGGACAAGGGTCAGGGTCCCACGGATGCTCAGTGACCTAGTTGATGGTGTTGGGAGGATCTGTGAGCAGCTGATATTCTCTGCCTGTCCAGGGCATTGCTCCTCTCTTGAGTTGAATTGGTTTTCCTTCTAGTTTTCATGGCTTTTTAAGGATCAGGGCTTGAACGATAGCTATATCTCCCCTCTCTCTCTCGTGTATACATTTTTTTCAACATTTGTTTTCTCTTTCTTTTTTGGTGTGGCAATTAGGGTTAAGTGACTTGCCTAGGGTCACACAGGTAGTAAGTGTCAAGTGTCTGAGGCCGGATTTGAACTCAGGTCCTCCTGAATCCAGGGCTGGTGCTTTATCCACTGCGCCCCCCAGCTGCCTTCGTGTATACATTTTTGTTTTCTTTCTCTTAAACAAGGAGATGGAAAGTAAACACAGGGGAGCCTCCTTCAAATGACCTCATTGCCGGCAGGAGAAAACACCAGTGATACAGGCTGTGTTAGATCCGGCCTTTCCTGAATGTGGTTTAATTTGGGGTCTTGAGTTGGCCTGTGGTGTTAGGAGAGTGACTCCTTTTCCCGTCGAGCTCTAAGGTCCTTTTTCAGAACAGCCCTGTGACTCGGTGCAAGTATTATTATCCCCATTTGCCAGGTGAGGAAGCTGACGTTAAGCAACTCAGAGTCCAGAGGAGTAACTAGGGCAGGGCAATGAGAGCACTTTCCCAGGGTGCCCGGGGCACACTTCCTCTCTCAGATGTTGTTTCATGACTTTCTGCCAGCCTCATGTTTTGCCCCTACACAACCATAGCATGTTCAAACACAGGCTAATGCCATTCATGGTCCTGTAGCCATTGCACCTTTCCCCAGGCGTTGATAGGCCAACTACATTGCAATGTGTTCTTCCTGCATGCCAGGGTCTAGAATGACCGTCACTATGCCTTTCCCCACCACCACAGCCCCTATCTTCTGCTTCCTCTGGGGATTGGGGAAGAGAGGGGAGGGCATTGGATCCTCTCTGGGGACACAGCTTTAGGAACAAGACACCTTTCTCTTGGTGTGACCATACCCTATCATGAATTACCTTCGAGAAAGCCATCTGTGGCACAATGAAGGTGATGGCTAGTGTCCAACCAAGGTGGGATAACAAGGTTTCCCCACCCCCTAGGTGAGTTTCTCTTTGGCCCAACCCCATTCCATGTCATCCTGGTCACCCAGCTATCTTAGCTCAGGCACTCAAGGAAATGATCAGAGGTGAGACTTAAGCCTGGGTCATGTGACTCCAAGTCAGAGGGAGGCATGTCAAGTCTCTACTGATATTTCAAGAAACATCCTCTATATGACGATGCAGACGTGTTCTGCCTTTCTCCAGAGAGCAGATCTAGGACAAACAAAGGTGGAAGACAGAGAGGCTGATCATGGACCCCAATCCAGCAAGGATTTTATCTGTAAGAACATCCCATGGTCCAGCTTGCCTGGTGAAGTCATTGGACCTCTCTGTTATTAAAAGTGTCCAAGTGAGGCTCATGACCCTTTATCAGAGATGGTGGTATGGTGTAGAGGGAAGAACATTGGACTGGCATTTGGGAAACCCATTTTTTTGCGGGGCAGTGAGGGTTAAGTGCCTGGGGTCACACAGCTAGTAAGTGTCAAGTGTCTGAGGCCAGATTTGAACTCAGGTACTCCTGAATACAGGGCCAGTGCTCTATCCATTGTGCCACCTAGCTGTTCCACCCTTTACTTCTTCTTAAAAGAAAAGTGCTATCAAAAGTTGGGACTTGTTCACTTGTCATAGACATAAATCTATGCTTGATAATAATGTTTATGTTACCTATGGCTTAGGTATCATCCCCTCTTCCAAAAGGGGTTTCAACTATGTATTTACATGGACCGGATTTTGTCCTTTGGGAACCCAACCCCAAAGAAAGACATAAGGTTTTTTTTCCCCTCTATTGGGATATCACTTATAGAAAACTTATATGTGGCCTTATATCTAACGTCTCCCTAAAGTGATTAATGAGGTAGGGTCCTTGTAGAAGAGTTATGAAATAGATATCAGGTTGATGTTGTTCAGTTGTGTTTTTGACTCTCCATGACCCATTTGGGGTTTTCTTGGTGAAGATACTGATGAGCTTTGCCATTCCCTTCTCCAGCTCATTTTACAGAAACTGAGGCAAACATGGTTAAGTGACTTGCCCAGGGTTACACAGCTAGTAAGTGTCTGAGGCCAGCTTTGGGCTTAGGGAGATGATAAGTCTTCCTGACTCCAGGTCTGGCACTTTATCTACTGCACCACCTAGCTGCAGCCATCAGCTATAGGGTAGCTATTTCCTCCACCACAAAAGAAATGCTTGAAACATCACAGATGCGCATTAACAAATATTCAAAGCATCAAACACGACCCTTCTACTTCTATCACACTCTCCTGGGAGGCCAAGGCCCTTTGTAGGACTGCAGGACAGATGTTTCACTTTCATCTCTCCCCTGTGCTTATCTATCTGCACAACAAAGGTCTAGAAATCCAGAGCATGATTTGTGCTTCAGTTTTCCTGTTGTGTCAGCTGCAAAATCTCCCCTGTGATTTCTCCTAGGAGTGCTTCTTCTGCTCTAAGGAGCAGCGTAGTTTCAGGAAGCACCTCCTGGTGGGCCACTGGCACATAGTAGGCATTTAATAAATATTTGTTGATTGGCCGATCCCATTATATTGCTGTATATTTGTCACCTGTATATTTCAAATGGCCTCTAAGCCTGTCAAAAATAAATAAATGGAAAAAGAATCTGTAGCTAAAAGAATTGGGTTTGAATTCTGCTTCTGCTACTTACCATCTATGTAACTTTGGACAAACCACTTCCATTCTCTTGGCCTCAGTTTCCACTTTTGTCAAATAAAGAGATTGGATGAGATGACTTCTAAGGTCCATTCCTGCTCTAAAGCTATGTTCCCAGATTTGAACAAAAAGTCTCCATTTCTTTCTCCAAAGTTCCCCAAGTCCTTCCTCCTTAATCAGGTACCGAGGACAGTGAAAGGGTGGTACCTTTTATAAAACAGTCACTGTTAGGTGGTGCAGTGGAGAGAGTGCTGGATCTGGAGTTAGAAAGATATGAGTTCAAATATGACCTTAGACACTAGGTAGCTGTGTGACCCTGGGCATGTCACTCTGTCTGACTCAGTTTCCTCATCTAAAATGGGGATAATAATTGCACTTACCTCCTTGGGTTGTTGTGTGGATCAAACAGGATAATATTTGGAAAGTAGGTGGTAAACCTTAAAGTGCTATATGCATTATGGGTATTATTATTATTATTTTGTTGTTGTTCCTTATTTTGTATCAGTGAAGGGGCTTTTAGAAAATGTAAAGGCTCATCCACTTCCCATCTTTCTGTTTTCTTGATGTTGCTGACAAGGCCGATTGGCAGGGGCTGCTTTGGGAATGTCACTGGCAGGGGCAGTGACTGAGCTTCTCTTCAGTGGTCATTGGGTGTTTATTAGGCAGCCAGCCAGGCCTGTGCTAAATATGGAAGAGGTGTGGCCCAGTGGGGCTTATTAGTGAGGCAGGGCTGAAGAACCAGGAGGCACTGAGCCAGGCCCAGCTACCAGAGCAGCTGGGTGACCCCCTCCCCCCTCTGAAATCTGGCTTTTGTCTATTGCATTTGAATCCTATGGAGGCTCTTAATTCCATTCAATTCAACAAGTATTTATAAAGCACCTACTATGCATTGCTGTTCTCTCCACTATCATCCTTCATCGTGCCTGATACACTCTGGCAGGATTCTGCTTCAGCTTTGCTCCTCAACACCTTCTCAGTATCCTCGGCTGCCTCTCCCTCTGATG
The DNA here is from genome assembly GCF_019393635.1 of Dromiciops gliroides. NCBI lineage: Eukaryota > Metazoa > Chordata > Mammalia > Microbiotheria > Microbiotheriidae > Dromiciops > Dromiciops gliroides. The sequence goes on from NC_057861.1 coordinate 746,015,632, forward strand.
GAGGGCAGAGTGAAAAACTCCTCCCATGGCCTCCCTTGATAGAAGGCGCAAAATGCCAGCCAGCTCTTCATTTGCTTCCAGCTGCTCAGCTTGGTTTCACCTCCATCATCTTCATCATGCCCTCTATCCTGCCGACCCTTTGACATGCCCCCTTTTAGCTTTCTTTTGTGTATTGTCCTCCTCCATTAGATTGTAAGCTCCTGGCCTCAGACACTTACTTAGCCATGTGACCCTGGGCAAGTCACTTAACCATGTTTGCCCAAGTTTCTCATCCACAAAATGAGCTGGAGAAATGGTAAACCACTTCAATATTTTTGCCCCCCAAATCCCCAAATAGGGTCACAAAGAGTGGGACATGACTAAAAGGACTGAACCACAATGACCACAAATTTCAATACGATTGGTTTTCTTAGCAATCCAGTGTATTGAATTTTATGCACTTAGGAACATTATTCTGAGAAGGTGTCCATAGGTCTAACCAGGCTGCCAAAGGGCTCTGTGATGCACAAAAGGTTAAGATCCCCTGTCCTAGGCGACGCTCTGTGGTCTTCGACCCTTCTGCCTTTTTGCGGGTCTTGGACTTGTCATCTGCGAAGGGTTTACACTGAAGGTTCAAACAAGAATGAGTAAATTACAAACATTTTGCTTTGGATCAGCCTTGGGTTTTCACTGACACGGGGCACTCCCTTTAACAATGCAAAATGGTGCTGGCTTTTCAATTTATAATCTTAGAGTGTTGCCGGAGGCGCTGAGAGATGGATTGATTTATGCTGAGTCCTTGGGCCAGGATATGCCAGGGCATGACTTGGACCCAGGTCTTCCTGAATCTGAAGTCAGCTCTCCATTCATGATTCCACACTATCTCTAACTACAAAACAAGTGCAAAGTTGTTGCCTTTTGGGGAGATAAGTAAGAACTTGGAGGGGTCAGGAAGGGCCTTTTGAAGGAGGTAACACTTGAGAGGAGACTTGAAGGGAGCTGGCAATTACAAGAGACAGAAGTGGGGAAAAAGAGCGACAGACAGACAGAGACAGAGACAGAGAGACAGACAGAGACAGAGGTAGAGAGAGACACATAGAAAGAGAGACAGAGACAGAGCTATACAGAGAGAGGAGAGAGATGGAGAGAGAATAGACAGGAGACATTAAAGACAGAGAGACAGAGATAGAGAGAAGAGACAGAGAGACAGAGAAAGACACAGAGATAGAGACAGACAGAGACAGTGGGAGAGAGAGAGAGAGAGAGAGAGAGAGAGAGAGAGAGAGAGAGAGAGAGAGAGAGAGAGAGAGAGAGAGAGGAGAGAAAGAGCATCGCTTGTGAAGGTGGGAGATGGGAAGTGGGAAGTTATCTAAGGGGGACAGCAAACAGATGAGTTTGGCTGGAGCAGGTCAGCCATGGCCACATTGGGATGGATTTTATGTACCAAGCAGAAGAGTGTGTTTTATCTGTAGGCAAGAGGGAGCCACTTCTTGGGTAGTGGTTGGGGAGGGGGAGAACATTGCCAGTCTGGGCTTTCGGACCATTTGCAGCTGTATGGAAAATGGATTGCAGAAGAGAGAGGCTTGAGACCCGGAGACCAATTAGAAGGTTATTGAAGCAGTCCAAGCAACTGCTGAAAAGCTGGGTTCCCTGATGAGGTATTTCATGATGATGAGGTAAGCCTGTGCTTCCTGATGAATGATAGATCATATGAGGGTCTTTATAGGGTAGCAAATAGGCTCTGGGCTCATCCTTCCAACTCACACTTGGACTGGCCAGTATGTCAGAAGTGGGATTTGAATAGTGATGTGCTGGCAAATGTTTAACATCTGGCTCTCCAATTTCATTTTATTTTTAGCCCGTGATACACATTTAAATTTAATATGAGTAATCAGTTACTACCTCTCCCTTCAGTATTTTAGGGGTAACTGTAAGGGGTTGTTTTCCAGAACTATCACTCCTGAGCCCCAATTTAGGCCTCAGCATTATTCTCCACGATCATTCAACCAAGTTAGCCAAATTAAACCATTATTTTTCCCATTTCATTCAATGAAGTCACCAAATTAAAATCAGTTGATCAATTGATCTCTCCTCAGTATTGATTTTCCAATTAACATCAATTAGCTTTTGTAAAGGATATTTCCTGAGGAGATACAGAAAGAAAGGAAGAACAAAAATCTCCGACACTGGGGCACAGCCCTTTTCACCCACCTTGGAGAGAGAGAACTCAGTCTTAAGGTGGTGACTGCCAACTATTGCCCGAACCAAGTTCACTTCAAGATGGGGCATAACTGATGGACAAATTGCTCCCTTGCTTATAGGACAGGATGTCTTGGCTACCAGATCAATTCACTTCTGGACTCAGCAGGCTGCTTTTCAGAGTTGGCTCCGGCTGCCACAGCTATAGACAGACTCTGCCGTGGTCTCCACTTGCTTCACTTTTCAAAGCTTGTGAAGTTGTCCTTTGGACTCTTTCATCTCTGATACTCATTTACTTAAGATCAGGAAAGAATAACTAAAACAGAGACAGAAGAATGACAGAAATATGTATGAATAGCCATATGGGCACAGGTGGGAGATAAATCCCAAAGCCCCTCCCCATCTTGGAGGCTCTCAGCAGTTCTTGCCTTGCTCACTCTCAGGGATGAGGAATGTTACAAGAACTATTGGGCATATGCATTTTGACCCAGTAGCAGATGAAAAAGCTTTTTGCCACTCCATAATAAGTGGGCAGGAAACATTTAGAAGGTAACAGAGCATCCTCTAAAGTTGGCCCTACATCATGCATTTACAAAAGCAGATTCTCCAAACCTCCGTGTGGGTTGACATCAGGCAGAGTATATCATCTGTGTTCTAAAGCCTGGGCACTTATTGACCAGTCATCTCATTGCATTATTAAAGATGGGATAAGTAGCAGGATTTTAACATCTTTGCATTTCTCTTCAGTTTGCTATAGAGGCTCCTCCTAAGGTTGTTGTCAGTGTGATTGGAAGCCATGGGGAAAAGTACAAAGGAAATAGAAAAATTGATTGACGAGTTGACATTTTTCTATTTATTTATTTTTGGACTGGCCCTATGATATCTTTAGTCTTTCCATTTGAGAAACTCCATCTCCCAGAGTCGATTTGTGCCTGTTCCACATACAGTTTATAATCTTAGAGAAATGCCTGAGCTTTGAGAGGCTAAATGATGGACCCAGGGTCTCAAAGACAGTCTGTGTCAGAGATAGAATTTAAACAGTGGTGTAGTGGCAAATGTTTGACAAGCGACTCTCAAAAAAACACCTGTACCCACGGCACACTTTTAAATGTTATTTATTTATTTTTAACATTAATTAAAAAAATTGAATCTCAAATTTAATTACACCCTTCTGCCTCTTCCCCCCCCAATAAGAAGGCAAACAATATATCAGTTGTACATGTGAAGTCACGAAAAACATAGTTCCATATGAGTCATATCACAAAAGGCAAGAGAAATAAAGGAAGTGATAAAAGTATACCTCAATATGCACTAAAGATTCATCAGGTTTTTTCCCTGGAGGTAGAAAGCAATTTTCATCATTGATCTTTTGGAATGATCTTGAATCATTGTTTTGATCAGAGTAGCTAAGTCTTTCACAGTTGACCATGATTATGATATTGCTTCTACGGTGTACAGTGATCTATTGGTTCTTCTCACTTCACTTTGCATCAGTTCCTATAGGCCATGGGAACATGTTTTTCTAAAGCCATTTCTCTTATCATTCCTTATAGCTCAATAGTACTACATCACAATCATATGCTACAAATTGTTCAGCCTTCCCCAGTTAATGGGCAGGCACCCTTTCGATTTCTAGATCTTTGCCACAACAAAGAGTTGCTACAATTTTTTTTGTACATATAGGTGCTTTCCTTTCTCTTTTGATTCTTTGGAATACAGACTAGTAGTAGTATTGCTGGATCAAAGAGTAGCCATAGTTTTATGGCCTTTTGGGCCATAATTCCAAATTGTTCTCCAGAGTGGTTGACCTTGTCTTGTTTAAAAATAGATACTGAAAGCTACATATTTCCAGACCCTGATTATATAAAGCCCCTTATACCAATCCATTCACCTCCCCAGAGTAACGAACCCCATGTGACCCTCAAAGCTGGGGACACATATTATGATTGTCTGTTAGATACAGGAGCCTCTAAATCAGTATTAGGGAGTAAACCAGACCCTGGATGTAAAGCTGTAGGATCTTTAAATGTGGTAGGAGTCTCAGGAAAATCCCAAAGAGTGGCAAAATTAACCCCTCACATGGTATCTATGGGGCCTTTAACAGTGGAACATTCATTCTTACTTATGCCTGATGCCCCTGTAAATTTATTAGGTCGTGATTTCCTTTGTAAACTTAGAGCAACTATATTTTGTGCTCCAGATGGGGATGTCTCCCTACAGTTGCCAGAGGATACTGTTCATTTATTACCAATTTTTGCCTGTTCATATCCCTTGACAATTTATCATTTGGGGAATGGTTCTTATTTTTACAAATTTGATTCAGTTCCTTATATATTTGAGAAATGAGGCCTTTATCAGAGCAACTTGCCATAAATATTTTTTATATTACTTCTGTCTTTGAACCAATTATAATGAGAGTGAGGTTCAAGCATTTCCCCCCTCCCATTCCTCCTCCACTGCAAAAAACTTTTCTTTGTGTACTTCTTTTATGTGGGATAATTTTCTCCATTTTATTTCTCTCTTCCCCACTTCTTTCAGTGCTCCCCTCTTTCTCACTCCATTTTTTTTTGGAGATCGTCCCAACAGAATCAACTCACACCCATACCCTATGTCTATGGAGGACTGCTTCTAACTGCCCTAATAATGATAAAGTTCTTAAGAATGACCTGTGTCATCTTCTCATAAGGGAAATAGTTTAACTTTATTGAGTCCCCATGCTCTTTGTTTACCTTTTTATGCTTCTCTTGGGTCTTGTCTTTGAATGTCAAATTTTCTCTTGAGCTCTGGTATTTTCACGAGAAATGCTGGAAAGCTCTAGATTTTATTAAAAATCCAGTTCCCCCCCTGAAGCATTATACTTAGTTTTTCTGGGTAGGCTTTTCTTTATTGCAATCCTAGCTCCTTTGCTTCCTGTATATCACATTCTAAGCCCTCTGGTACTTTCGTGTGGAAGTTGCTAAATCTTGTGTGACCCTGACAACATTTGAATGGTTTCTTTCTGATGGCTTGCAATATTTTCTCCTTGGCATGGGAGCTCTGGAATTGCCTGTCATATTCTTAGGAATCTCTTTGAGGAATCGCTTTCAGGAGGTGATTGGGTTCTTTCAATTTCTATTTTACCACCTGGATCTCAGTTATCAGGGCAGTTTTCCTTTAGAATTTCTTGAAATATGATGTCTAGGCTCTTTTTTGATCCAAGCTTTCAGGTAGTCTGATAACTCATAAATGATCTCTCTTCAATTTATGTTCCAGGTCAGTTATTTTCCTGATGAGATACTTCACATTTTCTTCTACTTTCTTCATTCTTTGGACTTTATTTTATTGTTTCTAGATGTTTCCTAAAGTGATTAGCTTCCACTTGCCCAATGCTAATTTTTAAAGAATTATTTTCTTCAATGAACTTTTGAATCTCTTTTTCCATTTGGCCAATTTTATTTTTAAGGAGTTGTTTTCTTCAGTGAATTTCTGCATCACCTTTTCCATCTGGCCTATTCTGCTTTTTAAGGAGTCCTTTTCTTCACTGAATTTTTGTGGCTCTCTTGCCATTAGGCCAATTCTGTTTTTTAATGTATTATTTTCTTCAGTATTTTTTGTGCCTCTTTTACCAAGTTGTTAACTCTCTTTTTATAATTTTCTTGCATTACTCTCATTTCTTTTCCCCACTTTTCCCTCTACCACTCCTATCTCTTTAACTCTTCTAGGAATCCTTGTTGGACTTGGGTCCAATGAGTTTTTCTTTTCTTTTCTTTTTGAGGCTTTGCTTGTAGTTATTTTCACATTGTTGTCTTCTTCTGAGTTTCAGACTTCAGAAGGCTAATTAGACTTAATGTCAAAAACACTTCTTGGGGGCAGCTAGGTGGTACAGTGGATAAAGCACTGGCCCTGGATTCAGGAGGACCTGAGTTCAAATCCGGACTCAGACACTTGACACTAGCTGTGTGACTCTGGGCAAGTCACTTAACCCCCATTCCCCCCCAAAAAACACAACCAAAAAAAAAAACCACCAAACTTCCCTAACAATCAGAATGGTCCCAAAGTGGAACAGGCTACTTTAGGAGGTACTGGGTTCCTTCTCATTGGAAGTCTTCAAGTATTTCTGGATGACCACCTGGGGGCATTGTAGAGGAGATTTGGGGGTACATAAAAGTTTGACCCAACGACCTCTAGGTGCTTTCCAACTCTGGGATTCTGAGATTTCTTGATTCTGACATTCAATCAACAATCAATCAACAAGTAAGCAAATGACAGCTACATTCCTGGTGCTGTGCTAGATGCTGAGGATACAAAGACCAAAGCAATCCTTACATTTAAGGAACTTATATTCTATTGGAGGAGACACATATATCGGTGTGTACAGCATGAAGAACACGTGCACGATAAATACTACCCTGAGATTCTATGATCCTGAGGGCAGATGTTATGTGAGTTTTGTCTTTGCTTCCCAATCCCTAGTGTAGTGCCTTGTATACAGTAGGCACTAAATAAATACCTTTTTCATTGAATTCTGTGATTCTAGTATGTATATATATATATATATAATGACTCACTTTGAGTTTTGAATTTGAGTTTGAATTTTATTTCCTTTGAATCAATTGTAGTTTCAAGTCAACCTTGAACTTCAAGTTTTTATTGTGAAAACACATTAGAGGAAAAACAAATAAAGAGAAACCTACTTTGAGACATACCCCAAAGAAGAAACAAAGCTGATACAGCATTGGAATAATTCATCCTCCTAGCTGATTGCACACAGTTATTTATACCCACCCTAGTGAGTCAAAAGTCAAGGTCAAAGCCAGGACTGACACAATTGAGGATTAAAAAGTAGGCATTGCTCTTGGCCCCCATTCTGCCCTTTCCCAATCCTTTTATCACCTCTTGGATCCTTTGGTCATATAGTTGTATTGTCTTACCTCACATCTGGCATCCTCCTCCCCTTTATTCCCTCTTTGTATTCCCCATTATCCAAACCTGCTCTCAGGAAAGGAGCTGATAATTTGATTGGACTTGAATCTTCACTCTGTCTCTTACTGTGTGACCAGTAGAAAGCCACATAACCTCTCTAAACTTCCATTTTCTTATCTGCACATGGAGAGGATAATAGTGGCACTAACCCTCCTCAGAGGGTAGTTCTGAGTAAAGTGTTCAGCTAATGTTCAAATGCTGGAGAATGTGAGTTAGTATTATTACTTGTCTAGTATGGCAGTTCACATGCCCTCTTTCAACAGAGGTCCCAACCCTTCTCTGCCTTCTTATACTCTGCGACCCTTGTTCATGTTTCTCCTTCAATATTTTATAGAGAATCTCCTCTGGTTCTGAGCACCCTATTCTTCTTGTAACTGCTCTCTTTCCATGGACTACAGTATGCAGACTCTCTCTTTTCACTTCTCATTCTCCCTGAGCAATTCCCTCCCTTTCCTCTCTGATCACATATATCCTCAGTCATACCTTTTGGATCAATGTCTTGTTAGGATTTCTCAGACAAGTTGTTATTAGTGACAGGCTGATTACCGAAGTGTAAAAGAACAATAATGACTCCAGGATTCTTTGTAATGCTATGAGCTTAAGCCCTCTTCTGGGATGTTTGCTCCAGTATTAATCACCAGCTGATATCTCCTCAGTATTGGTGATACCATTCATTAGTGCCCCACTATAATTAAAAAAACCAGTTATATTTTACCAAGAGATATTTACTTTGAAGACATAATGAGCAAAAGTTCAAAGTATTTCTCCCAGTTGAGGTACACTTTCCTGTCTACACTTCTGGCCCTGGGGAAAGTGGGTTCAAACTTAGAACACTGGCTACAAAATATATGTCTCAAAACAAACAGTTATAAATGTGATATGGCTGGTTGATGAGTTGCCCCCATGCCTGGAGGGCACTGTATCTTTGTTGCTGGCTGATGCACTGCTGGGCAAGATCCTACAGGTCACTCTTTGGGGTGATGCTTGGGGTGGGTGTTCCACCCATGCTCAGCCCCTGGTGTCTTCTGGTATGGACCTTTGGTGGCTTATTCTTCCATCCTTCCAAATTTCAAATTTCATAAGGTCATAACCATCTCTGATACTCCTTGACCCGAGGAAATAACAAAGGGGAAAGGCATCATGTATTCACAGTCATGGGTGGCCCAAGGCTGCTGTCTCTGACACTACTTCTTTCCCCATCTCGAGGCTTACAACAGCAGTTCTTGCCTCAATTAGTTGGTCTGGTCAGTTAGTGCAACTATAGCCAACCAGCAGGCTTCTCTTCTATGCATGATAAGAAGAAAGGAAATGGTCATGGCATACTTTTTTGTGCTCCATCGTGGAGAGTGAGGCACCAACCGTCCACGTGGGGGCTTGCATCAGACAGAACATATGATGTGTGTTCCCCAAACCTGGGTTCTCACTGGCCAGTCCCACTGTTGCCCAAGGTCATTTGAGGAGGAAAAGAACTTTACAACTGCGGGGTGGGAATCAGGGAAGGCTTCACAGATTAAGTGGTTCTTGAGATAAACCCTGAGGGAAGAGGACTCTGAGAAGTGATGAGGAGCCGTGGAGGGGGGCTGGTGGAAATGTGTGGAAGTAAGAGATAAGATACAGAGTTTGAAGAGTAGTTAGCATTTTAATTTGACTAGAACAGGGCTTCTTAAACTTTTTCCACTTGTGACCCCTTTTTCCCCAAGAAAATTTTATGTAATTCTGGGTATATAGGTTTATAAAGTAGGTATACATAACCTTTTGCTATTACCAAATTTCTTGCAACCTCCCCATTCAGTTACAAAACCCCATATAGGGTCGTGACCCACAGTTTAAGAATCTTTGGGCTAGAACACAGTACATGAAAAGGAATAATATGAAACCATGCTGCTGAGAAGGAGCTTGGCAGAGTGGATGGGGCACAGGACTGGGGGTCAGGAAGAACTGGGTTCAAATCCCTCCTTGGACACTTACTAGGAATGTGACCCTGGGCAAGTCTCTTTGTGCCTCAGTTTCCTTATATGTAAAGTGAAGGAGTTGGACTTGATAGTCTACAAAGTCCTCCCAGTCCCAAATGTTCTGTGATCTTCTAGGGTCAGAGATTTAGGGGTAGAAGGGATGGTGCAGCAGATAGAGCTCTGGACCTGGAGTCCAGATGACCTGAATTCAGGTTTGGCCTCAGAGACTTACTAGCTATGTGGCCCTGGGAAAATCACTTAATTTCTCACTTAATGCCTCAGTTTTCTCATCTGTAAAATAGGGATATTTAAAAATATCCCTCCCAGGGTTGTTATGAGGACCAAATGAGATAATTATAATGTGCTTAGCACAGTGCCTGGCACATAGTAAGCACCCTATAAATGTTAGCCATCACCATCACCATCACCGCCACCACCACTGCCACCACCATCATCATTGTCTTCCCCAGTGCTATGTGCATTTTAACAGGGAACAAAGCTTTAGACCAAATAAATGAGAGACTCAGTGGAATTTCAGGAGCCAATGAGTGCAAGTGTAGATGGCTTCTGGTAGGAGGCATCTAGAGTCTCTGTTTCCTCATCCTTTCTGAGGGTGCAGTGACAGGTTATATGTTGGACAGGACACTATCTTGGGGGCCCCAAGGTAGAGACCAGCCACAAATCACTGCCCTTGGGACTCATAGTGCCCTGACATGGCTTCCCTGTCCAATAGGGTGAGTTTAAAAGAGGAATGCAGGAAAGGAGAGGTGGGGCCCTTTCCACTTTGGGGAGCACAGCAAAGGCCTGAATGGACATTGCAGGGCAGGGTTGCTGCTCTCAGCCTTATCTTTTCTTTTTCTTGTTTTCTTTTCTTTTTTTGCAGGGCAATGAGGGTTAAGTGACTTGCCCAGGGTCACACAGCTAGTAAATGTCAAGTGTCTGAGGCCGGATTTGAACTCAGGTCCTCCTGAATCCAAGGCCGGTGCTTTATCCACTGTGCCACCTAGCTGCCCTGGCCTTCCCTTTTCTTGAGCACATATGGTTGACAGTGGTTGAATGTGGACTCTCCATCTGTCATCCCTCACTGTCACTATGCAGCTGTGTCATCTTTCTTCCCGTCTCACTTCTGTCTTTTTCATCCCAGTATATAGCACAGGGCCTTCTGGAAGAGGTGGTGGGTAGAACACTAGACCCGGAGTCAAGAACACCTGAGTTAACATCTAGCCACAGACTTTTACTAGCCATGTGATCCTGGGCAAGTCACTTAACCTGCCTTCAGTTTCCTCAACTGGAAATGGATATAATAATAACACCTACCTCCCAGGTTTATTGTGAGGATCAAGTGAGATAATATTTGTAACATGTTTAACGCAGTGCCTGACACACAGTAGGTGCTTAATAAATGCTTGCTCCCTTCACCTTCCCTTTTGGAAAGCTCAAGCTGATAGGGTTGGAAATGGGAAGTAAAGAGTGGAAATCTGCCTCTCAGTACCTTTTCTCTATTGCTCCCTGGGCTGTTGACTGGGTCCACACTGCTTACCCAGTACATGGTATAGGGCTAGGCAGCTGCGCTTGTGATTTTATTAGAAAAGGGGACTCTCAGGTGAGGAAACTACACCATCTACCATTTCTCCAACTTAGAGTCTTAGAGAGCTGCCTAGTGAAGCTGGAAGAGACCATCTAGTTCACACCCCTCGCTTTACAGATCAGGAAACCAGGCATAGGGAAGTTAAGTGAGTTGCCCAGGGTTTCACAGGTTGTAAAGATCAGAGATGGGAACTAAAGCCAGGTCCTTAGACTCCAGGGCCAGTGTGCTGCCTCTTCATGCCTGCATCCCGCTTTGAAAAATGTTAAGACAGTTAAGACAATTGTGATAAGGCAAAGTGCTATGCTGGTTTTCCCCTCTGAAGACCATTAGCCTTGAAACTTTAGTGCTCTCTTTGGTCATTATATCCTTATCCCTTTGGAGTCGGGGGAGGAGAGAAGGGAAGACTTAGATTCTTTTAATCATTTTCTTGTGTCTGCGTGTATTCACACCAGTTAGTATGGGGCTGTCTAAAATCATAGAGTCCCAGCTCATGAAACGTTTGATTCCCACCCTTTCATTTCAGAGATGAAGACCCTAAGGTTCAGGTAGAATTATTTACTTAAGTGAGTTAATGGTGGAGCTGAGATGAGTTCCCAGGTCTCCTAGGTCAGAGCTATAGCTAGCAGTTTTGGTGTCCCCTTCAAGCAGCAGGAAATGTGCCTACAAATCAGCTTTGTAATTGATGACCTGAAAATAACCCAAGTAATCAAGGCAAATTCAGGTGATTAAGAGGTGGGATTAGTTACAGTAGTGGCTCACAGATGGGTTTCCTTTCTTCTTCCTTCTCAGTGTTATTAGCAATGCATGCCATCTGTTAGCTTTCTGTTTTAACTAATCATTCTTTTTAAACTAGGTGCTAACCTCAGCTGTTTCCACACTGTTGAAAATGTGTGTGTATGTTAAGTGTTTATGACCTCTAAATTTCAGTATATTTGGGCAAAGTCCCAGTTATGGCTCTGCCCAGTGTTCTTTTCACTGCCCTTGTATACAGTAGTTGCTCAATAAATGTCTGATGGTAGTGACTGTCACTTACTCCTGTGGGCACTTACAAAGAATGTTTTAAAGTCCAGGACTTGCTTACATTTTCAGTTAGCTTAAGAGATGACTAGAGGCTAGTGTCCAAAACCATCATTATCTCTTTATTCTACTGCAGTTGGTCTCGATAATTATTCTCTTGCTGCTGCTTCAATGGATTCGTGATTTTATCGATGTGGGCATTTCTTTCGCTGGTACAATCCGCAATCCATCCACATTATCTCATGGGTTATTATTCAATGTAACTGTGGCTAAATAGAGCCCTGAGATACTCAGCGGCTGCTGTCCTATAATTATGCACTGACACAGCAGACAACTGAGGCCTTCCCTATGGGCACCCTGTGTCCATGTGGCTTCATTTGTGCAAATCACTCAGAGGTAGGGTGCCATGTCTTTGTGATGTTGGGTTAACGTTCTTTATGTGGGAGAAGATGGCAGATGCACCTTGTGTTAGGAGCAACATCCCAAGACTACCCAAGATGGCTGGGCTAGTTTTTCATGAAAAGTTATTGAAACTAGCCTTGAGGGGCAGCTAGGTGGCACAGTGGATAAAGCACTGGCCTTGGATTCAGGAGGACTTGAGTTCAAATCCAGACCCAGACACTTGACACTACCTGTGTGACCCTGGGCAAATTGCTTAACCTTCATTGTCCCCCCCCCCCAAAAAAAAGAAACTACCCTTGAAACTTAATTGGCTCAGAGCACTAAGTCCCTGGCTCTTGATGTACTTTACTTGTGGACCAAGTACAAAAGTTAGCCCACTAAGGAGGGAAGAGCTGGTTTCCTTCTGGTTTCTGGTTAACAGACCAACTTGTACAACAAAGAATCAGAGAAGCTACGCCCAACTGAATCAGTGTTGTCTTTTTGCTCAATGTCCTTTTCTTGGTATGGCTAAATAATCCTCCTTTTGTTAGCTGTTAGATGTCAAAGTGTCTCGTTTCATATTATCTCAAACCTGAACTACTAGACCAGCCTAAGTCAAGCCTAGTCTATGACACAGTTGAAAAGATTCACTTGGCAAGAGGAAAGTAGGGAAAGGGAAAGACTCCATAGGGTTATGGGCAGGACTGTGCTGGAGTCAGGTTGTACCAGCTTTTGAGAAATGATTATTAAATTTTCATCATAAGAATTTACAGCTCAGGAACTGGGAAGTTCTTTGTAGCTACAAATCAAGGCTTAGTTTATTATTTTGTAGATTGTTTAGACTTAAAGTGATAGGGAAAATGTTAATAATGCAAAATATGTGCTGCATTTTTGGAGAGCTGCTTGTTAAACATTTACCAGAGCACCCTTATGGGAGTCTTCCTTATTGACCTGCTGGATTATGGCAGCGTGGCTATAGATGGAATTGAGGTATAGTGAAAGCCTCCTTCCCATCTTCCTTGCTGTGCCCTTTCCTAACTTTTAGTGCCCTCCTCTTCCTTCCCAGGGTTCTCTTGATGTTTTGGGGCCCCTCCCTCTCACAGAGAAGACAGGATAAACTCATTCACCCTGAAGTGTTTATGTCAGAAACTTTTGGGCTCAAGACTCTCTAAGAGTATAAGTTACAGGTTAGTTGCTGCTTACCTAGAAGTGAAGGAAATTCCTCACATCATTAAAATCGCATTAGTCTCCCCCCAAAGGGACTAGACTACAGAAAGGGTAGTGATTAGCCCCAGATCATGAAGCTCTATGGACAGAATTTTAGGAATGGTGGGTGAGGCATTGGGATTCTGGGAGATACGGGGGGGGGGGGGGCGGCTCATTTATAGTTTTTTGTAGAGCCCTTTAAAATTTATCAGATAGTTGCTGACATATGGACTCATAAGGGTATCCCTGAGGTTATATGTGTGCATCAATTAGGTGGAAGGAATGGCTCTCTTGTTTAGTTCTTTCCTATTATAGATGAAGAGAAGTTACAACTTGGTAACCAATGAAATCTCAATATCTGATGTCCCTGGAAGTTGTCTTTCCCCATTCGACTGTAAGCCCCTTCAGCACAGTGATGGTTTCATTTTTTCTTTGTAGCATCTGGTATGGTGACGTGTAAATAGTGAGTACTTAATAAATGCTTGTTGCCAGAATTCCCGAGTGCAGAGGAAAAGGTTGAGCCACATGGGTCAGATTTCTGTATTCCCTTACTCTGGGATGGGGAATGCAGACTTGGAAAGTGATCAAATCCAGCATATTCTACCAATACTTGGCTTTCATACAGTAGAGAAAGCTGGAGGGCTGGAAGGATCTCAGAAAGGACTTCCTGTGCAACTTTAACTCCTAGTAGGACTATAGCAGATGCTTTCTCCAAAGAAATGGTACCTTTTTATCTAGTTTGTTCAAGAGCCTCCTGGCACAGAGAAGAGACTACTGCACTCGCAGCCAAGCATATTTGGATTCAGATCCTGTCTCTGACACTTCCTGTGTGACCTTGGACAAGTCACTTAAGCTCTGTCTGCCTCATTTGCCTTATTTGGGACATGGAAATGATACCTATAATACTTGACTCACAGCGGGTATTTTAAGGCTCAAATGAGATAATGTATGGAGAGCCTATTGTAGACCTTCAACCATTTACAAAGGCCAGTTATAGTTATGCATCTGTCTGGGGACAGGGGGACTCTGTAGATCCCAAAGACACAACAAATAACAATCACCATCATCACCCCCACCATAGGAATGATCACCTATTTTGTGATTTTCTCTGACATTTCTTCATCAAGAACTGAATTATTTTTTTTGTTTGGGCTATTGATTAATTTCACATTGTGGAAAGTCATAGACTTTGGGGGGCATATTCCTAATACAGTAGCTCCCAGGAAGAAGAGGCTTGAGAGACTCAGGGGAAATGGCTCCATTGGGAGTGCTGGTCCATCTTGGACCACATCTCTACTTCTAGTGATTGTATTCAGGGCTCACCTTGAAGAGAGGCCAGGATCAACCTGCCCAAAGCTGGAAGGAGGATGAGATAGGACTGTATCAATAGCTTGGAGCTAGATTTAGAAGGACTTTAAATGATAAACAGGCATCACTAATCTTGGAGCTAGGAAGAGCTGAGTCTACTTCCTACCTCTAACACTTACTTGACTGTGTGTCCTTGAAAAAAGTAACTTAACCTCTCTGTGCTCCAGGTAACTTTTTGAGGCTGTGAATTGCAGAGAAAGTGCAGAGCTGAACTGGTAAATGGGGTTTCCTCTTAGGGATTTCCCTAATATCAATGAAATCACCAATCTTGTCCCTATTCTTATCCCTAAATGACAGGAGAGTTTGTACTTGGTTCTAGAGGGAGTAGTGAGCCATAGAAGGGTCTTGAGCTAGGGAGGATGACTTGGTCAAAGCCATGCTTTAGGAACATCACTAGCAACTGTGTGGAGGATGGATTGGAGAGAGGAAACCCTGGAAGCAGGAAGACCAATCAGGAACTTTTTGCCATGGTCTAGATGAGAGTAGCAAGGGTCTGAAATAAGGATGTTGTGGTGTGAATGGAGATAGGAGTCTGGAAGAGGAAACCTTGCAGAGGCAGAATCAGCAAGCTTTGACTACTGCTTGACTACAGAGAGGAAGGGAGAGGAAAGAGGCAGGGACGAGGCTGCAGTCATGCTCAGTGTTTGGTCTGCCTGGTGAAGGTTTGCTATAACAAGTATCTTCAAATAGGGTCATAGAACTTTGGAACTGGAAGAGACCTTAGGGATTGTCTAATCTAATCCCAGGATTATTCAGGGGAAGAAACTGAGGCTGGGAAGAGCCTCTGCATCTTTCTCTTTGTGATCCTATGGGATGGTTTAAGCAAGTTGGAGTGAGGTGTCGATGAGGTTCAAAGCCACAAAGGTGATTGAGGCAGTGTGGTGCAGTGAGTACAGCACTGGATCTGGGGTCAGAGAGGCTGGCTTTGAATCCCACTACCCTGTGTATATGACTTTGAGCAATTCACTTAGCCTCTATTGGCCTCAGTTTTCTTTGTGTGTAAGGAGGGGAGGGGGCTAAACTAGGTGACCTCTGAGATCCCTTTGAGTTCCAAATCTGTGAGCCAATGATTCCCATGTTGCGTAGCTAACTCTATAACAGGGAAATTCCTCTTCACAGGCTTGTAAGGAGGACAATGCTATAAATTCAAATACTGAGTCTTTTTTTTTTAACAGCCCTACCATCCCTGGAATCTATATCATCCATATTTCTAGTCTGCAGGACTCTGGAGGATCCCTCCCTAGCGAGGTCTCCAGAACTCCATTCTTTAGAAATGAGCTTCTTTTCTGAATGGATGTAGGGACCTGCTGCCTTGGACCCAAGGCTTCCTTCATATTGTGTCCTTACCTGGAAATGATGATCTGGCCTCATGTAGCCAAGGCAACCCATCACTCAGAAGCACATGATCCTGGAGCTCTAAAAGTCACCCTTCTCCAAGGTACCAGGACTGTCTGCCACAAGCCTCCAGTCCATCCTTCATTTAGCCACCAAAGCGATTTTCCTGGAGTGTTGATCTTACCACATCACCCCTTATTTAATAAACTCCAGCGGTTTCCCATCACCTCTGGGAAAAAGCTAAAAAGCCTGTTTGGCATTCGAAGCCCTTCATAATCTAGTTCACCCCAGCTTGTGCAGACTTTTTTTTTTTTTTTTAGTGAGGCAGTTGGGGTTAAGTGACTTGCCCAGGGTCACACAGCTAGTAAGTGTTAAGTGTCTGAGGCCAGATTTTGAACTCAGGTCCTCCTGACTCCAGGGCCGGTGCTCTATCCACTGCGCCACCTAGCTGCCCCTTGTGCAGACTTCTTATACCTGATGCCCTACTATGTGCACTTCTACCGGCTGACACTGGCCTCCTTGCTTTTTCATGAACCAAACACCCCGTCTCTTGGCTCCAGGATTTCCTCTGTTGTCTCCCCTGCCTGGAATGTTCTCCCTCCTTGTCTCCCCCTGCTTGTTTCCCCGGCTTCCTTCAAGTCCCAGCCAAAATCCCACCTTCTGAAGCAGGAAGCCTTTCCCAGCCCCTCTTCAGTCTAGTGCCTCCCCTCTGCTGCTTGTTTCCTATTTATCCTGTCTATAGCTTGTTTGTACATGGTTCTTTGTTGTCTCTCCCATTAGACGGGAACCTCCTTGAGGGCAGGGACTGTTTTTTTTCCCTTTGTATTTTCTGTGCTTAGCACAGAGCCTGGCACATAGTAGGTACTTAACAGATGTTTATGGACCCAGGACCTAATCTCTTCTTTTCCTTTTGAGTAAAATCACAGGCTTTTCTTTTTAAAAGTAATTTTATTATGAATTTGATAGTCACCAACAAATGCAAACATATATACTAAGGACAGAAAAAGATTTTATATGAATTTGTGAATTTACCACGTACAGCTTATTTTTATGAATATACCTAGTAGGTGGCACAGTGCAAAGACCACCAGTCCTGGAGCCAGGAAGACCTGAGTTCAAATGTGGCCTTGGACACTTACTAGCTGTGTGAGCCTGGACAAGTCACTTAACCTCCACCTGTCTTAGTTTCCTAAGCTATAAAATGTGGATAATAATAGCATCTACCTCCCAGAGCTGTTGTGAGGATCAAATGAGATATCCATATGTAGTGTTTGGTACAGTGACTGACAGCTTGTTTGGTCATTTCAGCTGTGTCAGACTCTTCACCACCCCATGTGGGGTTTTCTTGGCAGAGATCCTGGATTGGTTTGCCATTTCCTTCTCTAGATCATTTTACAGGTGAGGAAACTGAGGCAAACAGGGTTAGGTGACTTGCCCAGGGTCACCCAGCTGGTAAGTGTCTGAGGCCAGATTGGAACTCACTCGGAGCAGTCTTTCTGACTCTAGGCCCAGTGCTCTATGAACTATGGCGCCACCTAGCGGCCTGACACAGAGTAGTCACTTAATACGGCCTATTCCCTTCCTAGTCTTTTAAAGCATACATCACATTTAGCAACTGTCCCTTTTTGTCTCTGTCCTTTTTGAACCTTCTTTTCTGTCTTCTGTGGATTTGAGAAAAAACCTTTCATGGACATTCTTTTCTTTTTGTATCATTATCACTCTTTCTCACTCTTCCCATAAGACTCCTTTCCCAATGAGTATAATTGAGCAAAACAAATCAGTTAGAGCCAAAGTATCTGTTACAACAAAGCAAGTTTAAAAGTATCAGTGTAACAGATACATACAGTTAGCCAAGGAAAGTTTGGGTTGTGTTGGCGTGCCTGAAAATGTGTATCTCCTTCTGAACACTAGAGCCCTTCATTTCAGAGCCAAGAGGGAGTTTCTAAGTCTTCTGAGTTTGGGATTGGTCATTATACTCATTAGAGTTCTTAAGTATTTCAACCTTGTTGCTCTTTATAATTCTCTTGTCAACTTAAAATCGTTTTGCTCACTTAACTTTGCTTTCATGGACATAGTTGCTTCAATTTCCTTATTTTGTTATTATTATTATGATTCTTAAGTCTTACTAGGTATCTTTGAATTTGTCCCTTTCATTATTTCTTCTCTATTTTTTTTGTTTTTGTTTTTGTTTTTAGGCAATGGGGGTTAAGTGACTTGCCCAGAGTCACACAGCTAGTAAGTGTCAAGTGTCTGAGGCCGTATTTGAACTCAGGTCCTCCTGAATCCAGGGCCGGTGCTTTAACCACTGTGCCATCTAGCTGCCCCCTCCTTTCATTATTTCTTAATGACATAATACTATTCAATTACACGTATAGATCATGATTTTTCAGCAATTTGGAAATTTATGAGCCCTTAGCCCTTAATTCTCAATTCTTTGTCACCACAAAGAGAGCTACTATCAATATTTTTCTACCTGTGGATCCTTTTCCTCTTTCTTTGATCTTTTGAGGGGCATATAATGTTTGGAATTGCTAGGATAAAGGTAAGAACAGTTTAGTGACTTTGTTTTTTTAAGGTCTAGGTTTACATTGTTTTCTAGAATGGCTGGATTACTTCACAGTTCCACCAACAATGCATGAGTCTGCCTTTTATCTCACAGAAGTTCCAACCATTGTTATTTCCCTTTTTTGTCAATTCTTATCATCTGATAATCATGAGGTGAAATTTCAGAATTATTTTAATTTTCATTTCTCTAATTAGTAGTGATTTGGAGCATTTAAAAATTATTGTTAGTGGCTTGCATTTAATCTCTTGAAAAATGTCTGTTCCTGGAAAGGCTTGTATGAACTGATGTATAGTGAAATGAACAGAACCAAGAGAACATTGTGCACAAAGACAGCAATATTGTTTGATGAAGAAATGTTAACTATTCTCAACAATATAATGATCCTGGACAATTCTAAAGGAGTTTTGATGAAACATACAATCAATTTCCAAAGAAAGATCTGATATTGATGGAACACAGACTGGA
Organism: Dromiciops gliroides; assembly: GCF_019393635.1. Classification (NCBI taxonomy): domain Eukaryota; kingdom Metazoa; phylum Chordata; class Mammalia; order Microbiotheria; family Microbiotheriidae; genus Dromiciops; species Dromiciops gliroides. The sequence continues at coordinate 746,034,650 of NC_057861.1, forward strand.
ACATGCTATTTTTCACTTTCATTTTTTTCTTTTATTCAAGTTTTCTTATACAAAATTACTAATATGGTATTGTTTTACATAACTGCACATGCATAACCTATATCTTATTGCTTACCACCTCAGGGAGGGGGGAGGAGAGGGAAGGAAGGAGGGATAAAAAATGGAACCCCAAACTATAAATAAAAATGTTTATTACTTAAAAAATAAATAAATACAATTGCAAACTGCCAAAAATTAAATTAAATTAAATTTTAAAAAGGATGCCTGTTTATATCCTTGGACAATTTCTGTATTGGAGGACTCCTGTTCTTATATATTTATACAGCTGGGCTTTTTAGGGGAGCTGATTCATGAAGGAAAAGATTACTTATAGGAATAAGAAGATCCTGCGATCCAAAGGGAGATAGAATTTCCCAGGGTCAGTTTAGCTGACATGTAGTTTATGTAAAGGAGAGTAGTGTGTAAAAAGCCTAGAAAGGTGCCCTAGACACACTGCAAGTCCTGTTGAGTGACCCATTTATGGTAAGGGTTCCCAATCAGGAGCACACATCCTCAGGGGCTATGAAAACCCTGTTAAAGGGGCTGGGGGAATATTTGATAACTAACTATATTGTCCATTTTGAAATATTCCCAAAGTAGTCATGTTAGTGAAAAGTGTTACTACATTCTGAACAAAACTTTATGAAAAATGAATTAATCTATTTTATTTCTTATGGGCATCTTCATGGTAAATGCTAGAATTTATTTCCTTTCACATTGAATAGGCCCTACGGGAAGGTTTACTGAAAGCTGAGGGGTACAGAGACCTCTAAAACCTGGAGAACCCCTGGCATGTGGTGTGTTCTATGTGGTCACCTATTAGAAACATGCTGTAGTTTGCTCATGTGCTTCCTGACAACTGAGCTCTCCCCCTCCCCCCACACACTCAGGGCAGTCCTGTGACAACATTCACATACAGCCAGCAGCAGAGAGGGATCATCGTTATGCACGCTTCAGAATATTTGTGTTGTTGGCCTTGGATCTCCGTGGGCTCCATCCATCCATTCATCAGCTAACATTTATTTAGTTCCTACTGTATGCCAGGCATTGTTATTGGGGACACGACTACAAAAACGAACCAGTCATAGGAGCTCACAGTCTCTCCAGGGAGGTGACTCTCTCTAGGTCTCATGCCAGAGCAGTTGGGTAAATGCATTGAGGAAGGACTTGCGGCAGTGGCCTTTTTTTGGGGGGGGGGGCACCCAGTGTGGGAGGACAGATAGAGAAGGTGCTGAGTTATAATCCTAGGAGATAAAAAGGTCTGAGCTAAACAGTTAGCCTATTGGACTGTAGGCCAGTGAGTCCTGAAGGAGGCTGATTGCATTAGGGAGAAGTAGTCAGGGGAAAAGCGCCTGGCCTCGGCTGAGGGAGTGGAGTCCCAGGGACACCATCTGGATTGGGGAGCCACTGAGTCACAGCTGGCGCTGCCCTTCTGCTTGGATGCTCTCCCCTTCCCTTCCTGCTCACACAGCTGTAGCTGTGTGCTTGGGGCTGCCTCTGGCGCCGCTGCCCCCATCCCAATGGTGCTTTGGTTCTAAAGCAAGGCCCCTGATAACCATCCCAGAGCTAATATCAAGGATCCTGGCAGCAGTGATTGCTGGTTTTCTGACAGCCATCCTTGAAAAATGGTGCTGCTCCAAGTCTAGGGCTACCCACATATAGTGGGCCTGCAAAGGCACTGATTGATGAGTCCTGGGGCACGGAGGGCAGGGTTCTGGAGCTGGATGGAGCGTAGGTTCTCCAGGCCATGGCTGCTGGTCCAACAGTTCAGGGGAAGGGCAGCCCTCTGTGGGAGAAGCTCGACAGGGTGTTCTGCCCCTGTCCTCAGGGGGAGACAATAATCCTAAGGCAAAATGTGAAGAAAATTGTTGCTGGGATGACCCAGAGAGGGGGGCCTGGATGCTGGACTTTGAAGTGGGTCTGAAAGGGTAGACTGGCTTTCTACAGGGGGAGATTGGAGATAACGTTTCTAGTCGAAGATGGGCCTGGATGGGGAATGGCGAGTCATCTCTGTTGATCAGAATAGAGTATGCCAAGGGTAAAGTCAGGAGGTGCTGCTAAAGGTATGGACTTTGATCTGATCAGCAGATGAGGGAGTTCCATCTGTTGATGCAGGTTGGGCCTTTCTCAACAACATATAATCCTAGAGAGGACCTTCAAGTCGGGGTGTCAGACTCAAAGAGAAATGGGGGCCACTACTCATATACTTAAGGATCCCCGTGGGTCTCATGTTGACTTAGAAAATCACATATTAATCTGATCTCTATTGTATTGTATCTTAATTTAGTTTGTTGAATATTTCCTAGTTCCATATTAATCTGGTTTGGTTCACACTTGGGAGTGTGTGGGCTGCCTGAGGCCTGTGGGCCATGCTTTTGACACTCTGGGCTTAGAGCTCTGAGATTAAGTGACTTGTTCAGGGTCATTCTTGCCATTCATGCCAGTATCTGTCAGAGTCCAGATTTGAACTCAGAGCTTCCTTGTTTGGAGACTGGATCTCTAGTCAGAGAGCCATACTGACTCTCTTTGAGCTTCCAAGTAGGGTAGTGATGTGAAAGAAGAGGCGGTTTGGAAAAATTAATATGGGAAGGTTGTCTTGGATGGGTTAGGGTGGGTGGAACTGATCCCAGACTCCCAGGAACTCTGAGTTGGAAGGGCCTCAGAGCCGGCCTGGTCCAGCCTATACCTGAACAGGAATCTTCTGCTGCATCACCTCTTGCTGGATGACTGTTGGGGGAGCCCATTGTCCTTGGATGTAGCCCTTTCTACCTGGAGAAAACTGTATTATGGTTTGGAAGTTTTTCTATTCTTCTGATTTGAAATCTGCCTCTCTGAAACTCCCTCCCTTTGTGCCTCCTTCTGTCTTCTGGGGCCAAGCAGAACAAGGATGATCCCTTTTCTATGGGACAGACTTGGAAATACTGGTAGCCAAGCACTGTGTTTCCACCTGAGCATCTTCTCGAGGCATGGAGACCAGTCGGGAGGCTGTTGCAATAGTCCAGGCAAAGGTAATGAGCAATAATTGGGTCCTCATTAGGGCCTGAGCTTGGCAGTGGGAATGGAAAGACCGTAAATGATGTAAGATCATAAAGAGAGGGCTAAAGACAGACCCTTGGGGCAAGCCTGTGTTCAGAGGGTGGTGGGAGGACAAAAGCCAGGGAAAGAGATTAAAAAAGGAAATCAATGTTTACTGCCTAGAAAACTTTGGCAAGAAGTGGAAGATTTAGGAAGAAAGGAGAAGAGAAAAAGGGAAACAAGCATTTATTAAGTGCCTACTATTGCCAAGCACTTTCTAAATATTATCTCATTTGATCCTTACAGCAACCCTGGGAGACAGGCACTATTCCAAGCCTTGTAAGTTGTTGTATCGAGGTCCATGGACAGATTTCAGGGGGCTTGGAAACTTGGATAGGAACACGGCATCTTTCTTTTCTCTAACCTTTAACTCAAATCAAACATTTCCTTCAGTTAGGAATGCAGGCAACAAAGCACAGTAGTAGGGGTAGTACTCGTGACTGGGTCACTGAGAGTGACCCAGGCATCTTTATTTTGCATTGCCGCTGTTGCAGAAATCTTAGACGGTTATATATGCTCATCACTACTTTGAAATGACTGTAGTTATTAGCCAAATCATGAAGCATTGTAGTCTTCCTGCTTACAGCCTGTGTTCCAATAGAAACTGGTTTCCTTTGGAATTATTTATAATTTATTTTCTGCATTTAAAAACATAATTCAGGGGGCAGCTAGGTGGCATGGTGGATAAAGCACAGGCCCTGGAGTCAGGAGTACCTGAGTTCAAATCTAGCCTCAGACACTTGACACTTACTAGCTATGTGACCCTGGGCAAGTCACTTAACCCCAATTGCCTCATTCCCCCCAAAAACCAACAACAAAAAACCAAAACAACCCCCCCATGATTCAGAGAAGAGCTCCATAGACTTCACCAGGCACCCCCAAGGGTCCATGACCCCCCCAAAGGTTAAGAAGCCCTCGCCTAAGATTGGAGCCTTCATTTAATCTCAAATCTGCTTTTCCTGTTTCCCCAAAACTTAGTACAGCATAGACATAATATTTATTGATTTTTATTAACTTGATGAAGAGCCCAAAGCTTGAAATATCCTTCTCCAGCTGTGCTGCAGCTGTATTTTTTGAATGTGGGCCAAGTCCTTATCTCTCTTCTAGGCTCTGGGTTGGCAGGAGAATAACAACAATAATGATAACTAATATTTGTAAAGCACTTTAAATTTTTTAAAATTTTATTTAAATTGTTTTTCCAATTACATGTAAAGATATGTTTTTGAGTTCCAAATTTTTCTTCTCCCACCTTCCATTCCCCTCCTAAGGCCAGCAAGCAATTTGATAAAGGTTATACACGACAATCATGTTAAACATATTTCTACATTAGTCATGTTGTATGAGAAGAATCAGAATAAAAGGGAAAAAGGGCAGCTAGGGAGTGTAGTGGATAAAGCACCAGCCCTGGATTCAGGAGGACCTGAGTTCAAATCTGGCCTCAGATACTTTTGGACAAGTCACTTAACCCTCATTGCCTTGCAAAAGAAAAAAAAAGAAATGAAAGAGAATAAAAGGGAAAAATGTAAGAAAGAATAAACAAGAACAATAACAAAAAAGCAACAGCAAAAGTGAAAATTATATGCTTCAATCTATATTCAGACTCCATAGTTCTTCTTCTGACTGTGGAGAGCATTTTCCAATCTAAGTCTGCAAAGCACTTTAAGGTTTGCAAAGTGCTTTACATATAGGCTATATTATCTCATTTGATCTCCATAAGGGCTCTGTGAGGCAGGGGCTAATCATGTTTTTAAATGAAGAAAATAAGATACATAGGATTGCAAAGGAAACCAATTTCTAGTGAAATACAGGCTGTCTTAGGAAGACTTCCTGCCCACTCCTCTGGGCTATGGCAATGACTTCCGATCAGCTTTTCTTTATTGCACTTTCTCCCTCTTCCTAACCCCTCTCCCTTCTAGTTCCCACCTGTTCTTTGTACTATTGCCAGAATAACCCCCTAATGCTAAGGTCTGTCATGTTTTTTTTTTTTTCTGCTCCAATAGTGGTGTTTAGTGAATTAAATTCAAACTGTTTTTTCTTGTCATTCAAGGCCTTCAATGATCTGAGAAAAGAGAGAGACAGTATGCTAGAGTGGAAAGAACACTGGCTCTGGAGGGAAAGGCTCTGGGTTTAGTTTCTGCCTCTGATCCTTGGTATCAAGTGGCTTAGCCTCACTGGGCCTCAGTTTCTTCATCTATAAAATGAGCATGCTGCAATTGTTGGTCTGTAAAGTCCTTTTTATCTCTAGAGCTAGGATCCTTGGAGATGGGACCATACCTCCTTTTCAGCCTAATTCTCATATTCCTCTGGCTGTTATATTCTATGCCTCCCTCCCTTTCTCCCCAAATGCATCTGTCTTCCTTCTCGCCTTCATTTCTTTGTGGCTCCCCACAGCTGAATGCCTTCCCTCTCTATTTCTTTGCTGAATTCCTACCCTTCCTTTCAAGCGCAGCCTAGATGCTGCTGCCCACTTCAAGCCTTCCACTATCCCCTCATGCTAATAACTTTACCCCACTGTACCTCACATAATACCTTCCTCTGTTCTTCTTGTGGGACACTGGAAAGGGCTTTGGAGTTAGAGGCCATGGGTTCAAATCTCATCTCTTATGTTTTCTTTCCCGCTTCCGTTTTCTGTGAAATGAGGGGTCCAAGCTATATGATCTCTGAGGTCATTTCTAGCTCCATGATCCCTGGCACTGACGGTGTAATTTCATGCATTATAGTTATCTGTGTTTGCGTCTGCCTCCAACCAGCCCATGAGCTCTGTAGGACAAGGAGAGTGGCTTAACTAATTTCTGCATCTCTTCTAGTGCTGCCCAGCACAGCTCTCTGCAAATACTGGTACTAATAATGACAATGATGATAGCTAGCATCCATATAGTGTTTTAAGGCTGGTAAAGCACTTTACAAATATTTCATTTGATGTTCAAAACTGGGAGGTGGGTGCTATTATGATCCCTGTTTGACAGATGAGGAAACTAAGGCTGAGAGAGGTTGAATGACTTGTGTGGAGTCACATAGACGGTAAGTGTCTGAGGCAGGATTTGAACTCTGGTCTTCCTGACTTCAAGTACTGAACTCTACCTATTGTGTGACCTGCCTATCTCCAGTTACATAGTAGGCATTTAGTGTATTTTTGGTCAGATTGGAATGTTAAAGATTGTAAATTGTTTTAAGCAGTTTGATATCACTTGTCTATGCAGGAACAATTGGTCACACTAATTACGAATCATTCCTGTGTAGTCTTTCAAAGAAACTTCTATATGGCAATGTCTGATGACTTTAGTTTTATTTACAAGCTTTGGAAAGAAAACAGGATCCAGACAATCAATCATTCCACCTGTCCTCCCAATTAGTTTAAATCTGTGAGATTTTGCTAGACATTTCTTTCTGTGTCCTGCTGTTTCCCGGACACTAGGAAAAACTCTTGGCTATTCTCTGAGGCAATGATCCCCCTAGTTGTCTATTTCCTGGTTGGCTTCAGTGACTAATTTTTCTCCACTGGGTTATTTCTAACATTCCCTTGTCTGTTGTAACTGCCGTAATCACATTCCATTTGTGAATGGATGGAATGTTCCATAATAAACTTACAACTTACCCCCTTATACTGCTTTTTCCAGGCAATGACAACTGCTTTCCCTTTCCTCAGCTAGCAATTTTGGTCAGATTTGCTAGGACAAGTGGCATTCAGGAGCTCCTGGGGCAAGCAGTGAGCCTGATGAGTCTGAATGAGCCTTCAAATCAATTTCCAGGAGGAGAAGATGCAGACGTTGGTCCCTGCTTGAGAGACCCCAGAGCCCAGCACCTTTAGAGGGAGATTCCAGAGAATACCCAGAGGCCATTTCTAGGAAGACCATTGCCTAGGAAAGATCCAGGCAGAGGAACCCATGTGGTATAATTGCTTATACCCTGTAAATTTCAGTGCTTTAAATCAATACTCCATTCACCTGCCCTAGTTATGATCCTAACCCTTTATAGCACATGGGTTGAGTTATAGCCCTGGGCCCTGGGAATGAGCATAGTGGTTTGTAGTACTTGCATAAAGGAAGATTTTAAGAGACAGTGATGTGGTAGGTATTAGACAGTGCCATAGTAAATACTTAATGAATGCTTATTGACTGATTGATGACATGATGATCTTGTAATTTCACTAACCCCCTCCCCGATACCTCCCTGTGGTGGGGAGGGAATTCTATGATCTCAAAGGCTAGGTGAGTAGAAAGAAGCTCTGGCAGGGGCTCCCAATCCAGAGAGACTGGGAATGGGCAGGCCCAGTGATGGGGCACCTCTCTGTTAGCTAGTGTCGGCTTGTCTTTGTTTGAAGAGATTCCTCAACAGGTTGACCAGAGGGAGTTGAATGTTGTCACCCTCGTAAGTCCTATTAGGGACCTTTTTCTTTTTTAAAATTTAATTTAATTTCTTATGAGGAAACATCAATTTTCTATCCCTTCATATTTCCCACCATTGGATAAACAGGGAAAAAACAAAGCTTATAACAAATATGCATAGCCCACCGGATTGACCATGTCCAAAGAATATGTTTCAGTCTGCATCCTGAGGCCAGCACTTCCCAGTCAAGTGGTGGGTAGGGTGCTTCAACTTTGGTTTCAAGGACCATTTCTCTCTCTCTCTCTCTCTCTCTTTCTTTTGTCAGGGCAATGAGGGTTAAGTGACTTGTCTAGAGTTACACAGCTAGTAAGTGTCAAGTGTCTGAGGCTGAATTTGAACTCAGGTCCTCCTGAATCCAGGGTAGGTGCTTTATCCACTGCGCCACCTAGCTGCCCGCAAGGACCATTTTCTATATTGCAGAAGTGCTACAACTTGTGTGAGGGGAAAGACCACCCAGACTAATAAACTTATAATCTAAAGAAGAGTGTTGCCTTGTCACCTGGAGGCCTTGTGCTTTTCCTGGTTCCTTTGAGATTTGGTCTATTACACTCTGAAATGACCTTTTGTAAGAGTTTCACTGACTTTCACTTTGCCCTCTTGTTGGTGACTTTCACTTAAGATGAAATAAATCTTTTTTTTTTTTTTGAAAAAATTTTTTGTGAGGCAATTGGGTTAAGTGACTTGCCCAGGGTCACACAGCTAGTAAATGTCAAGTGTCTGAGGCCAGACACCGCACCACCTAGTGGCCCCTAAATCTTTATTTTTTGAGAATACTTACCTGAGGGTGACTGAGCTGCAGTAGAAATCCATAAGTGGGAGCCCATGTGTACTTGACAATGGGTTGACACCAGGGTACCTCAGTGACTTGGAATTTGTTTCTTGGTTCAGAATACAATACTGGAGACTTCTATACTCTATGGACCATAATGTTGCCCAACATTCCAATGGATTCTGTTGCATTGGGTAATGTTGGAATTGATCTCCATTTTCCATTGAGATTACTTAAAGATGGAGCATGGTTAATTGAGTAGTTGAAATATATATGTATGTATGTATATGTATGTATATATGTACATATATACTTGTGCCATAATACTGGGCATATTTGGACCTACTCATTTTAAAAAACTTTCTGAGTTTTAGTTTTAGTTAAGTATATGTGATGGTCTCTCTATTTCTAATCAACTGAGGAGGGGCAGCTAGCTTAATGTCTGAAAAATCTTCCTCACAATGAGATGCCAAGAGTCAGAATGTCCTGTCTTGGGGGTAGTTGGTTCCCCTTCACTTGAGAGCCACAAGGAGAGGTTGGAGACCACTTGTTAGGCATATGGTATTAGGGAGCCTTTTCAGAATAGGTTGAGAGAGCCCTTCTAACCTTGAGATTATGTGATTCTGAGTCTGTGACTGACCTTTTTAATGCTATAATCAATAAGAATTAGACAAGGGATAAAGCAACTCTTATTCCTTGCCTTTGAAGTCAGGTCATGTTGCATCATTTTTCAAAAAGGTTCATTTTTTGATGGAATATGGGGTGGAGGAAACAGGATGGTTTCCCATGTGTATTTCCATCCAGTCCTGGAAAACACATTTTATTAGGGCCTTTGATAACGATTTCCATAGAAACAAACAATGGTGGCTATATTGCTTGGGGCGTCTCATTTCACTAATCACATTCTACTCCCAGATGCCCTATGGATCACAAACAAAATTAATATTTAACAGCAAGACATCAAGATGTTGCCTTAATTGTTTTTCCTCCTTCCAGAAGTACCAAGTCCTGACCCTGTGGGACCTATTGGTATAATACAACCTCAAGGCAGGCTGCCTGCCCACTTTCCAGCCAACCAACCACAGATTGACTGACAAGAGGCCAGAGCTGTGCTTGACATTATGGAATGGGAAATACAAGGGCATAGAAGACACAATTACAAGCCTCAAGTAACTTGTAATCTAGTTGTTGAGGCAACTTTAGCTTACATGAGAACTAGAGTCCATCCCATGCGAGGATCCATTGGAGGAAGCAGGTACGTTTACCTTGGAGAAGAAGAGACTCAGGGGGCACATGGTAACTCCCTTCAAGAATTTGAAAGGTTGTCATGTGAAGATGGAATTAAGGTGATTCTGCTTGACCTTAGAAGGCAGAACCAGGAGGAATGGGTAAAAGTGGCAAAGAGGCAATTTACTAGTTTGAAGTGCCTGACCATTGTTGTTTAAGTGGAGTCTGACTCTGTGACTCCATAGACCTGCCCATGGGGTTTTCTTGGCAAAGATACTGGAGTGGTGTGCCATTTCCTTCTCTAGGGTATCCCCATGTTACAGATGAGGACTGAGGCAAATAGGGGTTAAGTGACTTGCCCAGGGTTACACAGATAATAAGTGTCAAGCTGGATTTGAACTCAGATCTTCCTGACCTCAGGCCCAGTGCTCTATCTATGTACCACCTAGCTGTCCCTCTTCACCATTAGAGCTATCCAAAAATAAAATGGGTTGCCTTAGGAGGTGGTGGGTTCTCTCTTCTTGGACATCTTCAAGGAGAAGATGGATGACTACTTTTTATGTACATGGGGATTCCTTTAGGTCATGGCTTGTAGTAGGTAAGTCTCTGAGTTCCCTGACAACTCTGAAGTTCCATGGTTTGGTGGAATTCTCATATGGGTGAAGCTAACTGTGAACAGAAGTCATTAAGTGATATTTCATGGAGGAGGAGGGGAATAAGCTCAGCTTTGCAGGATCTATAGACTTCTGACAAGTCAAGGAGAAGAGGGAGACATAAGAATCATGAGATTTTCTTTTTGCAGACACTTTGCATTCACTTTTCTGTGTATGTCTTGTAACCATCCGGTAAGAAATAGGTTCCTTGTGAGCAGGGACTGTGCCTGGCAAACCATAGGAGGTTCATGAGTGCTTGTGGAGGCCCTCATACAGAGGAAAAGATGCTGGGTTTGGAGCCAGAGGATCTAGGAAAAAAAATCTGGATTTGGTCCACTAGGGACTCAGTTTCTTCATCTTTAAAACGAAGGGGTTAGACTTTTGTTATTGTTGTTTAGTCACATCTGCCTCTCCATGACCCCACTTGGAGTTTTCTTGGCAAAGATACTACAGTAGTTTGCCATTTCCTTCTCCAGCTAATCTTACAGATGAGGAAACAGAGGCAAATACATTTAAGTAATTTTCCCAGGGTCACACAGTTGATAAGTGTCGGGCTGGATTTGAACCCAGGTCTTCCTGACTCTTGGGCTGGTGCTCTATCCACTGTGCCACCTAACTGCCTAGATGGCCTCTGAGGTCCCTTCTAACTCTATGCTTCTATGATTCTGTGAATCACATCAGAAAGTAGTAGGATGGATCAGGTGATGCAATGTAACCATGGTGATTACCGTAGCTTGGGACAAGGAGTAGGATGGTCCATAGAAAGTAATAAGACTTAGAGTAACTACAATAATAATAACAATAGCTAAAATTTATAGCGTGTTTGCTATGTGCAGCCACTATGCTAAGTACTTTTACCAATATTATCTCATTTGATCCTCACAACAACTTGGGAGGTAGGGGCTGTTATTATCCCCATTTTGCAGAGGAGGAAACTGAGGCAAACAGTGGTTAAGTAAGGTCTTCCTTACTCCAGGCACAGCATTCTATCCACTGCACCACATACCTCTCTAAAGTACATATGAAGCCCATGAAATATTTTCATTATCAGCCTTCTCATTTGCTATAGCCCTGAGGACACAAAGTCATGAACCTTAAGAAGATGAAGACTCCTGGACCGCCTCATTTCTCTCCTTGGTGAGACCTTAGATCAAGGGAGATAGCTTGATCCCACCCCAGTCTTATCTTCCTTGTTGTTAGTTTTCCTTTTATTCCCAGGGTCTTTATCTTCAAGTCAATCTACTTTCTAGAATGACCCAGAATATTCTAGAATGTTTGAACCCAGATGTTCTACATCTCTGCTTTTTCTTTCTTTCTTTCTTTTTTTTTTTTAAAGACAAGGCCAAACATTTCCATATCTTAGGTGTGGAACTGAGCTCAGAGATACACTTTATTAATAGCTCATTTGAAAAAAAAGAGAATTAGTTTTAAATATGAAAAGCAGGTCTACTGTGATACAGAGAAAGCAGGTAATTATGCACGAGTGGGAGATTCAGTTAATAAGCATTTAGCTGTTTCATAGGACTGAGAGGTTTGAGCTCCACCTCCTAAAAGATTTTGGATAGGGGCAGCTAGGTGGTGCAGTGGATAGAGCACTGGCCCTGGAGTCAGGAGTACCTGAGTTCATATCCAGCCTCAGACACTTAACACGTACTAGCTGTGTGACCCTGGGCAAGTCACTTAACCCCAATTGCCTCACTAAAAAAAAAAAAAAAGTTGGACAGCAGTGCATATTCACATTCCCTCCATCATTAGAAGAGAAGCAGCAAAAAAACTGATTTCTAAGATGGATGGAAATCTGACAGCTTCATCCTATGCACAGCTACCCAAACCATCTTCCTAAAGCACAAGTCAAGCCTTGTCACTTCCTTGCTCAAAACTTTAGATGACTCCCCAGTGCCCTGGGATCAAATACAGACTCCTTATCTCGTCATTTAGGACTGTCCACCATTTGACTCCAATCTGCTTTTCCAGATCCATTTCAAATTACTTCCCATCATAATGCTATGTTTCAGTCAAATTGGGCTAATAGGTAGTGATTTCCTTATTTGGCATTCCATCTCCCAAACTTCACAAGCTTCCTCTTTTCTTTCCTTGACCCCAGCCTGGAATATGCTTTTTCCTTTTCATAGGCTTTTATTAATCTTGTCTTTCTTTAAGACTTAGCCCTTAGCCAACCCCTTCTGGAAGTCTTTCCTGATTCTCTCTTCTTTTCTTCCCTTCCCATTATTAATGTCCTCTCCATCCTCAAATTACTTTAGATTTGCTTATCTGTATACAAGCTCTATCCCTCATGAGGGAAGGGAATGTTTTATTTTGTCTCTTTTTATTCCCTGGATCTTGTACACAGGAAGTATATAATAATTATTTGAAATATTGAATTGCATTGCATTTGAAACAAGTGTCCCAATTAAAGTACTATCTTTATATAATCAAAAATTATCCATTTTATCTCCATGAACCTTTCTACCTCTTGTTTGGTCATGAACTCTTTCTCTGTACATAGATCTAAAAAGTAATTTCTTCCTTGTTCCACTAATTTGCTTATGATAAAACCCTTTATGTTTAAATCATGTGCTCATTTTGAGCTTATCTTGATTCATGGTATTAGATATTGGTCTTTGCCTAGTTTCTGTCAGACCATTCCCCAGTTTTTTCCAACAGTTTCTGTCAAATAGTGAGTTCTCGCCCTAATAGCTGGGATCTTTGGGCTTATCAAACACTCAGTTACTGTGTTCATTTGCTTCTTTATATTGTGTACCTAATCTGTTGTACTGATAAACTTCTCAATTTCTTACCAAGTACCAAATTGGTTTTTTTGTGGGGTAATGAGGGTTAAGTGACTTGCCCAGGGTCACACAGCTATTGAGTGTCAAGTGTCTGAGGCCAGATGTGAACTCAGGTCCTCCTGAATCCAGGGTCGGTGCTTTATCCACTGTGCCACCTAGCTGCCCTCTTACCAAATTGTTTTTGATGATTACAGCTTTGTAGTAATGTTTGAGATCTGGTACTGCTAAGCCCCCTTCTTTCTTATTTTTTTCATATCGATTCCCTTGATATTATTGAAGTTTTGTTTCTCCAGATGAATTTTGTTATTATTTTTTCTGGATCTATAAAGTAATTCTTTGGTAGTTTGATTGGTATAGTGCTGAAAAAGCAAATTAACTTAGGCAGTCTTATCATTTTTGTTATATTGGCTCAGCCTACCCATGAGCAATTAATATTTCTTCAGTTATTAAGATATGTCTTCATTTGTGTAAAGAAGGTTTTGCGAATATGTTCATATAATTCCTGCATATGTCTTGACAGGTAGACTCTCAAGTGTTTTATGCTGTCTGCAGTTATTTTAAAATAATTTTTTATTGATGTATTCAGTTTCTTACATCACCACAGTATCCCACATATTCCTTCCTTTCCTCCTCCCCCAAGAGCCATCCCATATGATAAATAGTATTTTTAGAGAAGAAATAAAATCACAATGTATGATCCTTGTGATGTTATATTGTTGTAATGTCCTTGCTGGTATTTTATTTATAATTTTGTATCAATATTTATCCCTCATTAAATTGTAAACTCCTTGAAGGTAAATGCTGTCTTTTACATCTTTTGAATTCTCAACACTTAGCACAATGCTTTCACACGATAGTCACTTAATAAATATTTATTGACTCATTGGTGGAGAGAGCACTGGACTTGTAGTCAGACAGACCTGACTGCAATCCCATTTCAGACACTTACTAGCTGTGGGGTGAACCTCAGTTTGCTCATTTTGAAAATGTGGCTAATAATTGCATTTACCTCAAAGGGTTATTGTGAGGATCAAGTGAGCTGACACGTAAAGCCTTTTGCAAACCTTAAAGTGTTACAGCAATGCTAGCTGTTGTGATGGTGGTGGTGGTGATAGTATGTGGACACAAACAGCACAGGATGACAAGCCAGGGCTGAGCTGAGATCTTCATTCCTGGAGAGAATACCTCCCTCCATTGACAGATCACATGTCCATCCGAGCAATCAAATGCTAGCAAATAAAACAGATTAAAATTATAGTGAAAATAGATTTGTTTTTTCAACTTTTTTGTGTTAATATTTTGGGCCAACCCATAGATGATTCAAAGTCTTGCAATCTCTCTAGTTCAGTGATTCCTAACTTTTTGTTTTGCAAACCCCTTTCAACAACAAAAATATGTTGTGAACTCCCAGAAAAATTTAATGCACTCCTTATAATGTGCAATTATTCACCAATGTGCTGTTAAAGAAACCTCCTGGACCATTTTGTGAATCCCTGAAGAGTTTGAAAACCCCTAAATGAGAAGCATTAGAGTCTACTTGTTAGAGCTTTCCTCTCTTCCCTTGATGAGGAAATGCTCTCTACCTTTCTCATTCCTCAAAGAGGAGCAAGCACCTACTGTGTGCCACTAACTGTGCTAAGCACTTTACTGATGTTACCTTATTTGATCCTCATCACAACCCTGGGAGGTAGGTGCTATTATTACCCCCACTTTATGGCTGAGGAACCTCAGGCAGACAGAGGTTTAGTGACTTTGCTCAGGGTCATGCACCTAGTCAGTATCTGAAGTGAAATTTGAACTTGGATCTTCATGATTCCATGCTGAATGCCCTATCCACTGCTCCACCCAAGCATCCTGACATCAAACACACACAGCAGGCCTTGATCTCAATTAATCAGTTAATCAGCAGCACTTGCTAATTTTCTGTCATGTGCCTAGCATTGTGCTATGCAGAGACATAAATGAAATGAGACCTGTCCTCATGAAGCTCCCCATAGTAGGTGCTTCATACAAGCTCAGCTGAATATGTAGCTGAGCAATGCCCAGGTTGTGCTTCAGTGACTGCAGTTGTTGGGTAATATACCAGCAGGGACTGGCATTTTGGAGTGAAGAGGCTTAAAAGTGACCTCTGTGGAGCTGGCTTCCAGTCCCTTTACTTCGAACGTCATCACTGATCCATCAGCAATAACTTGCCTCCCTCTTGTGGTTCAGTGTTAGAATGTCTGCTCCCAGGAACAGATTTAGAGAAATCTTTGATTACTTGGGAGCTAGGGGGCTTGGGCAGGCCTGAACTGTGAGCTTGAAGCACTGGCTGGTTTTTAACCCTTCTTTGGGTGGACAATGCTGAT
The DNA here is from genome assembly GCF_019393635.1 of Dromiciops gliroides. Classification (NCBI taxonomy): domain Eukaryota; kingdom Metazoa; phylum Chordata; class Mammalia; order Microbiotheria; family Microbiotheriidae; genus Dromiciops; species Dromiciops gliroides. Next base: position 746,049,936 of record NC_057861.1, read on the forward strand.
GGCTTCCATTTTTCTTGTTGCCTATAATCTCTCTGAATGGCCCTCACCTAGTGTATGTTGTTCAGTTATTTCAGTCATGTCTGACTCTTTGTGATTCCATTTGGGGTTTTCTTGGCAAAGGTATTGGAGAGGTTTGCCATTTTTTTCTCCATCTCATTTTACAGATGAGGAAACTGAGGCAAACTGGGTTAATTGACTTGCCCAGAGTCATCCAGCTAGTAAATGTCTGAGGCCAGATTTGAAATCATGAAGATGAGTCTTCCTGACTCCAGGCCCAGCCCTCTATCCATTGAGCCACCTAGCTGCCCTAGCATATAGAAGTGGGTAGCCCATGCACATTGATTTCAGCACAAGGCCCTTTCTGTACTCAACTATCTCCCTTATAAAAAAATCTTGCTTACCAATCTTCCACCAAATAATAACACACACACCTTTAAGATGTATTATATATGTATATATGTATTTTTTGAGCCTTACACCGTATTATGGTCCCCATGTGACAGATGAACAAACTGATGCTAGGAAAGTTTAAGTGACTTCTGGTTACAACTCCAATAAGTCTCAGCTGCAGGATCAGTATCTTGTTGAATGAATAGATTAACAGTTTTGATAGCTGCTATGGTTGGGTCTCCTTAACTCCAGTTCCAGCCCTCTACCACACTTACTCCTAGAAAATTTATTTAGCATGTATTAAGTGACTACCATGTGTCAGGTTCTGTGCTAGGTGCTTGGATACAAATCCAAGACCTGCCCTCAGTATGCTTACATTTTATCTGGGCCTGAAATTCTCACCACCAAAGCCACTCTTCCAGGTTAGAAAATGAAACCTGGAAACTCTTTCCAGAAAGACACCCTCTAAATAGTCATATGTTATTGGGGAGAGAGAAGAGGGAGGATGTATTCTGCTGGTGGGAGGACCGCACAAGCCCAGCCATGCTAGCACGCCAGCATAGCCGAATTCATTTGGTCGGCTTATTGGAATAAAGTCCAGTGCCTGATCCTGAGGGGACAAGGTTATGTTATTTTGGGGGGAGAGGGTAAGATGAAAGGAGTACATGGCAGCAAAAGCTCTTAGAGGCCCAGGGGTAATGTGAGGGAAATGGGCCAGCCATGAAAGCTTTGAATTCCCTGAGGAATAAGACAACTATGGGAAGGGGGTAAGGGAAGAAGTTCATGAATAAACTTCTCTTTCAGAATTTAGCCTGGGATCATACCCTTGTTCCATGTACTTTAAAAAAAATGAAAATAAGCAAAAGGGTAGGGTTCCACTCCAGCCCCTGTTGTTCTGGAAGAGGACCAATGATATCACAATGTTGGGGTCACCCCAATTAATTGTTGCCCAGGGTCACACAGCTAGTCGGTATCTGAATCTGGATTTGAACTCAAGTCTTCCCAGGTCTGGGATCTAGATGCCCCTATAGTGGGTCATTGCTATACCTGCATAACAAATACCATAAGGCTGGTCACTAATGGGGAGCCCACTGGTGGGGGCTCATGAGCAAAAGTACTTGAAAATCTCCCCCCTGCCTTAGAGTCACTCTTAGAATCCTTAAGGAGCCCAGCCTGCCAAAGTGAGCGAGAATTGGGGTGAATGGGCCCAGACGGGCATTAGATGTGTCCGGAGTTACTTTTTTTATGATTAATACGATTGTTTCCTTGCTTTTGATTATGCTTCCTGCCCACCAGCCGCAGTCGTCCAATAGAAACAGGGGTGTGAGCCCTTCTTTTTATTCCTGCTTAAACTTCCTCCATCATCATGTCCTGGTTCTGGGTCTTTGGGCTCTTATAGAATCATAGAGTCAGTAGATAGCTCAGAGGCAATAAGACCCAACCTTCCCTTTTTACAGATGGGGAAACTGAGGCCCAGAGAAGCCATGGCATCATTAGGTCATAGATATAGAGCTGGAAAGGACCCAGGAGGTTCTTCATCTTACAGGTGGGGAAACTGAGGGCCAAGGAGCTGCAGTGACACCCCTGGCCCAGGCAGCGTCAGACCTGAGCAGTTTGCCTTAGGTGTCAGTGCAACCCCTTCCTCCCTCCTAGGTACCCAAGGCTTGTATGCTCCCCATTTGTGTCTGCCCTTCCTGGGGGGCATTTTTGAGAGAGGGTGCTGAGGGGAGATCGACAGGCCTTGGCACCATCTTGGTTATGGGGGGCTAGAGATAGTGAAGAGTGCAGGAAGACTCCTCAGGTGTGAGCCTGAAGGACTGGGAGGATGGTGTTACCCTCTGCAGGAATAGGGAAGATAGGAAAAGGGTAGGGGCAAGATAATTTGCTGAGTTGAAAATGTCTGTGGGACATCTAGATTGAGACGTCCAGTGGGTAGCTGGATATAGAAGACTAGAGGTCAGGAGACTGGATAAATTGATCTGAGAAACATCTGCATAGAGATGGTCATTGAACCCAAAAGAGCTGAAACAATATAGAATGAAAAGAGAAGAGGGCCTAGAATTTGGTGGTATTTATTTACCTAATGTTAGCAGGTGTGGCCTGGATGGAAATCCAACAAAAGGAAACTGAGGCGTGGCCAGATTGGTAGAGTGTTAAGGAGAAGAGAGTGATTGACAATGTCTGAGACTCCAGAGGGGTCAGGAAGAGAGAGGATTGAGGAAAAGTGACTAGATTTGGCAGAGATCAGTGGTAACTTTGGGGATAACACCAACGACAACACCAACAACCACAGCAACAACAGCAACTTGGGTCACCCTTGAGATAACACGTTTGCATTTGAACAGGGAGCTTCATTCTTAATCTGCCAGCACTCACTGTCAGCACAAGTTGGGCCAGGGATGGTTGACATGATGTGATTTTGGGGAGGCTGCGGCAGATCTGATGCTTCCTCCAATCCCTCCCACATCTAAATGACCAAAGCCCGAACTCCTGTGTTCATTTAAAGGAGCATTTCTCAAATGGTGATTCCACAAGAAAAGAGCAGACTAACACCTGCACACTGGAGTTGTCCGGGTTGGTTTCCACTTGCCCAGTGGGCTGTGGGCCGCAGGTGTGATCACATCCAGATGTTCTGGGCCGGCTGCAGGTGTTCTCCTACCTGGAGGTCCTGGGCTGTGTTTGTCAGGGAACCTCAGGGCTCCAATGCCCATTTCTCTCAGAGAGGCAGCTGACTGCCGGGCCTGGTCTAGGGGTGGGGGCCTGAGTTGGCCCCAGTCCCCGCAGGACACCGGCAGGCCCAGCAGTGGTCCCGGCCACGCCAAGGCCTCTGCCTTTTGATCCCAGCTTTTGTGCTAGTGCAAAGCCAGAGGGAAAGCCAAGGTCAGAGGTGGGAGTCAGCGGGGACCATCCCAGCCTCCAGCCTCCAGGGCTAAAATTGGAGCCTTCTCTGCAGCGGATGCTCTCCAGCCACTCCAACTTTCCCAGAGCTCTCTCTCTGAGCCCCGGGGCAGCTCTCACTTATCCTCCGCTGCCCCAGCTGGGCTCCTCCGGCCGCTTCTTTTCCTTGGCTGCTTTCCTAGTCCTCCTTCCCATGATCCCGACCTTCTTAACCTTTTCTCAAGCACCTCCCCACCCAACTCTCTCTGTTTATTTGTTCTGCATTCGCCGAATCCCAGAATCCCATAGTTAGAAAGGACCTCAAGGGCCACTGATTCTATCCATCGATGAACAGAAGGGACAGAAAGTGACTGAACTTCTGATCGCTGACACCATGCATGCAGACAGGCACGAACACATACACATGTGATGCTCAGAGTAGGACGGGGCCTCATTGATCAATCCCTGAACGAGACTCCCCTCTGCCAAATAGCAATCAGCAAGCATCTATAACACCCCTACTATGTGCCGGGCACTGCCCCAAGTGCTGACATAAAAAGAGAGAAGTGCACCCATCCTCATCTCAAGGGACTGCCATTTTAACAAGGGTCGCAAGAGGAAAATCTCAAAATGTGCACAACATGTTGTTGAGTTGTTTCAGTCGTGTCTGACACTCCGTGACCCCATTTGGGTCTTCTTGGTTTGCCATTTCCTTCTCCAGTTCATTTTACAGCTGAGGAAACTGAAACAGATGGGGTTAAATGACTTGTCCAGGGTTAAACAGCTTGGAAGTGTCAGAGGCTGAATTCGAACTCAGGATCTCCTGACTCCAGGCCTGACACTATCTACTGAGCCCTGTACTATATATATAAACACATGTGTGCGCATGTGTGTGTGTGTGTGTGTGTGTGTGTGTGTGTGTGTGTGTGTGTGTGTATGGAGAGAGACAGAGAGACAGAGAATGATAGCTGTGTTCATTGACCCTTTGTGTAAAGACCTTTAGTGAGGGGGAGCCAGCTGCCTCTTGAGGGATCCTCTTCCACTTTGGGCTAGCTAGGCTAGCTCTCACTGTTAGAAAGTGTTTCCTTCCTGAGTTCAAATCCAGCCTCAGACACAACATTTACTAGCTGTGTGACCTTGGGCAAGTCACTTAACCCTTATTGTCCCCACCCCCCAAAGAAAGTGTTTCCTTACACTAAGTCTAAACTTGTCTCTTGGCAGCTTCCAATAATGATTCCTAGCTCTGCCTTTTAGAAGTAACAGAAATGTGTTTTTACATATATTTTGGAAAATAAAATTCTATTCCAAAAAAAAAAATAGAAGTAACAGAAAGAACCTAATCCCTCTTCTGTGTGGTAGCCCCACCTCCCATATCTGAAGGTCTGTCTTCCCCACCCCCCAATCATTTCTTCTCTTGGCTAAACGCCCCCAGTTCCTTCAGTTGGTCTCCCAACTTTTAGGCTCATCTGCTTCTGGCTATCAGCTGCTTCATGGGCTCCTTAGAAAAGCTGAGGAGGAAGGCTTAGTAAGGACTCTCACTTTGCGGTTTCTAGCGTCTGTCAGACCTCTATTGCGGCTGACTCCAGGGGAAAAAGCCTGATTTCTCTACCCTTCAATTCCACCCTGAATTAGGGGAAAGGCCCATTGAGTGGATGAGACTGTCCTTATATGCCTCTCATCTCATGGGAAGAATCTGCCTGGGGGAGAGGTAAACAACTGCTTTACTGAATGTCCCTTTCATGTTTGACTCGGAGAATCTGAAGTGAGTGGCAGGGCTGGAGGACACGAGATGGGCTGCTCTTCTGCAGTTTGTCACATATGCTCCAGTGCCCAAATCTCCCTTTTCCTTAGGATCATAGACTGAGAGCTGGAAGAGACCTCAGAGGTAGTCCCATCCAACCACTCCTTTTACAGAAGAGGAAACTGAGGCAGAGAGAGGTTAAGAAACCTGCCCGAGGTCATATAGAGTCAGTGGCAGCATTTGAATCCAAGTCCTCTGACTCTGGAATAGCAGAAAGGCCCTGGATTTGGAGTCAGGAAGACCTGAGTCCAAATACCACCTTAGCCATATATTAATTGTGTCACGTATTAATGGTATGCCAGTGTTAGTTTCCTCGCTGTAACCTGGGAATAATAACAGCACCCATCCTCCAGGGTTGTTTTAAGGATCAAATGAGCCAATATTTGTAAAGCATCTTGCTAATCTCCAAGTACCATATAAATGCTAGATATTACAGCTGTTTCTTTTGACAAAGTTTGGAATCTATGAAGTGAATGCTTTGATACTATTGGGCCAAATTCAAGTCATTTCAAGTGAGTACCAATTAACAGTTTTTTTTTAAACCAGACCTATGATTTCATTGTTATTTAGAACTCCCAGTGAGGAGATTCCCTCTACCAATACAAATGGGTACCTAAACTATCAATTCTAATTTTAGAGGGGCATCTGGGTGCACAGAAGGATTAAGTGCTTTGCCCTGGTGTCATTCTAAGGCTGAGTATCCACTATTCCAAGGTGACTCTAAATAGAAATACATGAAAAATAAATACAAAGTCATTTTAGGGAGGAACTAACAATTGGGGGGATCAGAAAGATCCCATAGGAGGTGGCGCTTAAACTGAGCCTTGAAGGGCACTAGTGATTTCAAGAGTCAGAGGTGAGGAGGGAGAATGTTCCAGGCATCAGTACAGAAGTGGAAGATGGGTGGTCATGTATGGGGAACAGCAAGCTAGAATTGACTCAAATGTGGGCATGTGAAAGGATATAAAGGAACGAAATATTTTTCTATTTTGAGAGGGGAAAATCTGGGGGAGAGCTTGGGGGCATTTTCTCAGTCTATGTATTTTACCTTTCCTTATGCCTTAGAACTGAGACCTGGGGTGGGGGTTCAGAATGGCCCCACTTGCTTAGCACTGGCCATTCATCGTCCTATCATGGCTAAATCAAACATTGATCACCAGGCTGGCCTGATTAACTCAAACACAACCAGGATGGTCTATTCCGGGGAAAGTGATATCAGAGTGCATCATGGAAGCTCGTGTGGCAGAAAACTCTGTCTCTATTGAGGCCATGTCCCCAATGTTTAGTTTTTCTATTAATGGCTTCAGTCATTATCTAAACCCCTGATGAGCTCAATTAATTTGATATTTCCCCCCCCATTCCCTTCAGATATTCTGAATTCTGTTATGTTGACTAATGAATAATCCAGATTCAGGGCAGAAATGGACCTTGTCATTCATCCTCTCACCTTCATAATAGCTGGTTGTAACCATGGTCTAAATAATGGAATTGCATCTTTTCAGGGAAGTCGAGTCTGGAATGATTCCACAGCTAGTGGGTTGGTTGGTGGGGGAGGGATAATGTTTTTATCCCCCTACCTTGTGGTTCAGGAAGGTATTTTCTGAATTTTGGAGAACTATTCCTGGGTTGCTCTTGATCTCCACATTTTGAGGAAATATTCTTTTTTTGTAGAGAAAATGTTCAGTAGTGGATGGAGTGTAAGAATTAGAGTCACAAAGATTTTGGTTTAAAATCCAATCCTTGACACTTAAGAGCTGTTTGACCTTGGGCAAGTCATTTGACTTACCTGCGTGTGCTCATTTGTAAAATGAAGATAATAATATCTATATCACCCGATGCACAAGGTTGTTGTGAGGTTCAAGTTAAATAATTCCTATAAAGGGCTATGAAAATGCCAGGGATTATTGTGACAGGCATATGAGTACTACTTCTTTCCCTGGATTTCCAGGTCCTGGATTCAAGTTGTTTTCCATTAGTTATTTTTACCTTAGCCCACTGGCAACTCCTTCCTCTCAGATCCAGTGGCTTCTCCCAAATAGATCTCATACTACAGTGAAGGCAAAAAGCATGGCATTATCAAGCCACGTGGACACATGGCATCTGCTGCAACAGACACAATCTTGTCCCGATGGCCAAAGCTTCCCAGAGTGGAAGGGAAAATAGTTGCTTTTTGGAGTACTTCCTCCCATTTCTGCATTAAACAGAATCACAATCTTCCACAGTTCTGTTGTAGAATCCCTGCTCTGTCTCCTGCTACTCCTAAGGTCTGGGAAAGGAAACTGTGATTTTGTCACCTTCAAAAAACCTTTGGTCAGCAAACCCCAGCAGGAAGTGAAAATGTCACTCAAGGCAGGCTAGCCACACACTGGGTTCTGTGGCAAGAGCTTTAACATGGGAAGCAGGGGAGGCAGCACGGTGTAGTGGATAGAGTTGAAGTCTTGTATCACCTTGGATTAGTCACTTAGCTTCACAGTGTCTCAGTTTCCTCATCTGTAAAATGAGGGAGTTGGATTAGAAACCACCCCAAATCCCTGCCAGCTCTAAATCTGTGATCCTATGAGTGATTTTGGTGGAGTCATTTCCCTTTTCCCTCATATATAAATTGGACTAGACGGTCCCTAGATTTAGGATCCTATGATCCTGCACTTACCTCCTGGGAGAACAAAGCAGCAGGACCTGCTTTCTTGAGCTCTTCCTTTGTTCTGCAAATTCCAGTTATCCTTAGTACCACCCGAGCAAAGAAGGAGAGGAAGGAAAGATGATATTTGCAGCTCAGCCTAGAAGGCATGGCCAGAAGGGATCATAGAATCCACCATACAAAGACAGAAGGAACCTTAGAGATCATTGAAGAGACTTCTAGTTTTAGGCATTAATCTCGTTCTCCCCCTTTCTCCTTCTTCGCTACCCCAGATCAGTCCTCCATTCTCTGCTTCGATAAGGAATCCAGGTTCTGCTGCCACTCAGTCCATAACGGAAATGTCCCTACCCCTCGGAGACTGTGGTGCCATATCTATTAAAGCTCTTCCAGCCCCATTGTCCATTTTTAGTGAGTAGGAACTACAATAATGGGTTAAATTGTATGGGCAAATGGAAAAAGACAGTGTATAGCCTAAGATCTAGATTGCTAGGTACAGGCAATAAGTCTATAAGGAGTTAAAGAATGGAGTAATCATTTTCCAGCTGCTCTAATCACTTCTTTGCTGTTCCCCTTTCTGGCTCCTCTTCCTCTTCCCTATCCCTTGAGTATTTCTCAGGAGTCTGTTCCCAGTCCTATTTTCTCTTCTCTTCTCTACATTCTCTTTCTCTTCCCAATATTTCCTTCCCACAGATTTAATGACCACTCCTCTCATAGTGGATAGAGCAGTAGGGTTAGGGAGTCAGGGATACCTGGGCTAAATTTTCTCTTCAGATACTTACTAGCTGTTTCACCCTGAACAGGCCACTTAATTTCACAGTTTCATATTCCTCATCTATAAAATGGGGACAATAGCGCTTTCTTCATGGGACTGTTGCAAGGATCAAATGAGATACTATTTCTAAAGTGTTTTGCCAACCTTAAAGCGCCATGTACATTTTAACAATCTCTTCAGTGTGGCCTTTTTTTGGAGTTCGAGACTCACAGTCTAACTGCCTTCAGGACACTTTTGTCCAGTTGTTCTGCCAGCACCTGCATCCAAAATGAAACACCCTCTCTGCCTCTCCTACAGAAGCTCTTCCTTCTAACCTTCATTATTTCTCTGCATGGCACTGCCTTTTTCTCAGTCTCCATAATTTTAACCTCAGGATTATGACTCTTCCTTCTGCGCTTATTATGTCCAATCAGTTACCAAGTCCTGTCAGTTTTAATCTCCGAAATACCTCCTCTTTATGTCCAAGGAAAACACTCCGATATAAGTCTTTGTTGTCACTTGCTTGGACTACTCCAGTGGCCTTCTCGTTGGTCTTCTCCTCTTTGTGCTGGTAGATGCCACCTCTTCAAAGAAAACTGTTTGATTCTTGTCCTCTCTGGTGATGAAGTTTCTGCTCAGACACCCCCGTAGCTCTTTGATTGCTAACTCCCTAATGTACTCATCATGCGTAACTTTTATGTCAGAGGCTCTCATCCAGGTTACACTTCTTTGGGTTTTTACAATTCTCTGGCTCATTCCCTCCACCCAGAAAATCTTGGATCTTTATTGTCTGACCCCATCTAAAGTATTATTACCAACTTCCCTTGCAAGCACATAGTTTACAAAGCTCAAAGAATGAACAAATGTTTGTGTAGGCTAAAGAATACAAATGAGACTTAAACCAAGACTCATGGAAATGAAAGATAATTACTTAAGAACCACCATCTTTCAAAGATCCATAGAGTCTGTCACCTATAGTCATACACTGAGTAGACTCTGAGCAGTGTCTCTAGTGTAGTTCCCTTGTATGTGTTTTCTGTTCATGTTCTTGTTATCACTCCTGTTGTACTTCTAGCCATATGCCTAGTACATAGTTCATAGCTCTGCCTGACATTATCTTTACATTCCAGTAGATGGCAGAGTCACCGATCTCCATTTTTGCTTCCTAGTGCAGTCTTCAGCTGCCTTGTGTTGCCTGGATCTTCCTATAGTCCTTCAGCCAATGGTGTCATCCATTTCTGTTTCTTTCAAGTAGCAGTGATAAGCAATCAATAATCATTAAGTGCCTACTATGTGCAAGGCACTGTGCTAAGAACTAGGGATGTAGAGGAAGGCACACATGTGAACCTTGTCCTCAAAGAGCTCATATTCTGATGGGGAGACAACAGGTAAATAACTGTACATATATGATGTATCCAGAGGAGATAGAAGTGGATGAACCTGGAACTGCATGGGAGGATTCCAGAACTCCCTTATCTTAGCTGAAATGTATAGACTCCCTGTATCCAATTCTTAATTCATTGCCACACTAAGGATACCATTCTGTGTTCCTCCCTTGTATTACAGTTCTGTTGAGTGCTGGCCTCATGGAAGAATGCCCAGGAGTAAGAAACAGATAGCCCTTTGAAATGGCCAAACAGATCTCTATCCCTAAAACCAGGTTGGGTCAAGGTGATTCCAAAGTCCTATAGACATTCATTCCCAACACTGGGATAACCTGTCTTCTGATATCTCTCCCCTATCATGGGTCCAGAGTATTTATGGTGCTCTTTTATTCATGCTATCAATGAATGAATGAATGAACAAATGAATGAAAGGCATTTATTTTTCAAATGGAAATTGGTAATCCAGCTATGTGTCAAGTTCTGTGCTAAATTCTAGGGAAAATACATTAAAGCAATCCAGGATCTTCTTTCCATGTGATTATTTGGATGTGATCAATTTATTCAAATAACTAGGGACCCCTTCCCACAACATACAGGGTTGGGGTTTGGGCCTAGAAAGGCAGAGCCAAGCACTCACTTGACATTATTCCAGAGGAGGAAGAAGACAATGTTATTATCCCAACTACAAATAGCACGTTGCTGGTGTAGCTATCCATCTAACTCTGATGGTGCAACACCACTCTCTTCCCCCCAGGCCCCAGACCATAAGCTCTATGAGGACAAGAACCAAGTCATCCTATCAAAACTTCTCATCTGTCCTAGTACTTGGCGTAGTACCCTGTACATGGCAGGTGTTGACCAAATATTTGTTTTATTTGCCTTTGACTGGAATTAGGGAAACGGCAGGTAGGGCATGATTTAGCCTTGGAAAGTTGTAGGGTATGGATAGGCAAGAGGACGATCCAGTGGAAACCTGGAGAGATAGTGCCAGAGTCAGCAAAGGCTATTGACTTATAAACGTAGAAACTAGACATGGAATACGATTAACATTACATCAATTTCATTTCAAGTGCCTGGCAGATCTGCAAATAAATTTCAGCTCAGATTCTCCCCTAGAACTTTTAAGGTATAATTTAGGAATATAACTGATCTTGCTTATTGAATAATGCATTTATAAAGAAAGTGGCTAAAAAAAGCTTAGGTTGGTTCCTGCTCCCTGGATGATAAGGATAGAATCTGGACCTGGACGTCTATTGGTATGGAGAAGTCACAGGTGGAGAAACTCCCCCTCCTAATGCTGGTCCATACTTTCTCTGTAACTCAGAGCCTCAGTATTGGCCAGAACACTGAGAAGTGATTTGACTAGGATCACACACATGTCAGAGGTGAGACTTGAACCCAGGTCTTTCTATCACAAAGGCCAGCTGTCTATCCACCAAACCATGCTGTCTCTTGCTATGGTTATTTTGTGACCTAAAATTAAAGTCAACAAAACTAAGTAAATATTTATTAGACTCACTATGTGTGAAGCCTGAGAATTAAAGATAGTGTGTTGTTTAAAATCTAAATTGTGGGTTCTAATCTGTGCCCCCCCAGTCTTGGGGGGAAGCTGGCTAAAATCACTGATAAATTTAGCAAGAGTTTAGGCTTTTAAAGATTTATTAAAATATATATTATAAGTTAGTGAAGAGAGAGATTGAGAACAGATTCCTTATAGCATGGAAATCCTAGCTCAGATCTAATTCGATATAGCCAGAGAGAAAGAAAACAATTTCCTTTCCTAGCAGCCCATGTGAATTCTCTCACCACCAAGCTGGTATCCAAATGACTAAGAGGGGGCCCCCCATTCTTCATCTGCTGCCATGCTGGTTCCTCCTCACCAAAAAAAGAGTTCTTCTATGAGCAAGTGTCCGCTTCCTAGTTCCTCTCTCCCTCCCCCAAAGGGGAGGTCCTTCAAGTTGGTTGGTTGAGAGTGGTCTCTTGCTGACCGTCAGTAGTATATCAACACATCACTCAGGGCTGGCCAGGTGTGGCCTCCATCCAATCATCATTAAGTAGGTACTTAGTCAGCTTCTTATTCTCACCCAATTCAAACAATACTAAATCAATCAGGTGGGGCCCCTGGGCGTCTGCCAAATTCCATTATTTTATCACAATAGAAAATAACACATAGGTATACCTTGTTTTATTATGCTTCATATATATTGAATTAAAAAACAACAACAACACACCAGAGTAAAATAACAAAGTTGGCAGAGGAAAGGCAGTGAGCTCTCGAACTCATGACATGATCGCTCCAAAAAACATCCAAAAAATGCCATAGGACAATTCCTGGAGCGGCAAAACCCACAGAAAAATGTGCTGAAATCATCTTCTAACCAAGAAAGGCTTGGAAGGTCAGAAGGAGGGAGCTGTTGTGCTGAAACCGGAGTGGAGCCCAACCCCACAGTCACCCTGACACAGATCCTGTCCCAGGAAGTCCTCACCAGAGAAGCAGACCCCCAGAGCCTCTGAATCAGCTGCACTGCCAGTGTCATCTGAAACTAAGCTCACAGTCTAGTGAGAGGACTGAGCCCTGGGCAGGGGGAAGACTACAGGGGTCTATGCTGGTGCTGAGGCAGAACTTAGGTTTTTCACCCCTGCTGGGAACCAGGAGGTAGGCTTGAGTTGCAGAGGCCTTGGTGGGGGAGGGGCACAGGCTCGTTGAAGCTGACAACCACAACACACAAAGCTGGTTGATTAGCAAGTTGGTCTGGGGTCATCTACAGACCAGGGAAGAGGCCAGGTGAGTGAAGAACCTGATCTTCCTTAAATCATACCACCTGGGACTTCTTAAGCTTGGGATACTTCAGCCTGGAAACAGTGCCCCACTTTAAGGAGCTAAAAGTCAAGTAAAAGAAAGGCAAGATGAGCAGACAGAGAAAGGTGAGGACCATAGGAAGTTTTTTCAGTGACAAGGAAGATCGAGGTGCATCCTCAGAGGAAGATGTCAATGTCAGGGCCCCTATATCTAAAGCTTCCAAGATAAATATTAATTGGTTCAGGCCATAGAGGCACTCAAAAAGGACTTTGAAGATAAAGTTAGAGATCTAGAGGAAAAAAATGGAAAGAGAAATGAGGGTGATGCAGGAAAGACATGAGAAAAAAGTCAACAGCTTGAAAAGTCAAATTGGTCAAATGGAAAAGGAGGTACAAAAGCTCTCTGATGAAAATAATTGACTATGAATTAGGATTGAACAAATGGAAGCTAGTGACTTTATGAGAAACCAAGTTACAATAAAGCAAATCCAAATGAATAAAAAAATAGAGGGCAATGTGAAATATCTTCTGGGAAAAACTGCTGACCTGGAAAATAGGTCCAGGAGAGATAATTTGAAAATTATTGGTCTACCTGAAAACCATAATCAAGGAAAGAGTTTAGACATCATCTTCCAAGAAATTATCAGGGAATATTGCCCTGATATTCTAGAAGCAGAAGATAAAATAGAAATTGAAAGAATCCACTGATCACTTCCCAAAAAAGATCCCAAAAGGAAAACTCCTAGGAATATTATAGCCAAATTCCAGAGCTCTCAGTTCAAGGAGAAAATATTGTAAGCTGCCAAAAAGAAAGAATTCAAGTACTGTGGAACCCCAGTCAGGATAGCACAAGATCTAGCAGCTTCAAAATTAAAGGATTGGAGGGCATGGAATATGATATTCCAGAGGGCAAAGGAATTGGAATTACAACCAAGAATCACCTACCCAGCAAAACTGTGCGTAATCTTTCAGAGGAAAAAATGAGATGTTAATGAAAAAGAGAACTTTCAGATATTTGTGATGAAAAGACCTGAACTGAATGGCAAATCTGATGTTCAAATACAAGATCCTAGAGAACCTTAAAAAATTGTAGTTAGGGGACATACCTGGGGTCATGCAGTAGGTGACGGTCTTGTATCTGAAACCGGGTTTTGGCTGGGATCCCCCTGGGTCCAGGGTGGATGCTTTGTCCACTGTGTCACCTAGCTGCTCCATGATGACATCTTTAGGGTTAAATTGAGGGGTGTGGGGAATGCACTGGGGGAAGGGGGAAGGGCAAAGGTGATATCCTACATGAAAGAAACAGAAAAAGGCTTATGGAGTGGGGAAAGAGATGGGGGAGGAGCAAGGCAGTAACTGAATTTTACACTCATCAGAATTGGCTCAAAGACCTCAATCTCATCAGAATTGGCTCAAGGAGGGAATAACATACACACTCAGTTGGGTGGATTAATCTCTCTAACCCTGCAGGAAAATAGGAGGGGAAGGGGATAAAGAGAGAGGGACAAAAGAAGGAAGGGCAGATTGGGGGAGGGGAGAGACAGAAGCAAATCCCTTTTGAAGAGTGATAGGATGAAAGAAGATGGATAATAGAATAAATATCATGGAGAAGGGAATAGGATGGAAGGGAAACAGTTAACAATAGTAATCATGAAAAAGAGAAAAGGGGGAAAATTGTACAAACCCCCCCCACCAAATTGAAGGTTCGTGGTGACCTCGCATTAAGCAAGTCTATTGGTACCATTTTCCCAACAGCATTTATTCTCATCATGTCTCTGTGTCACATTTTATTCATTCTCACAATATGTCAAACAATATTTTATGGTGATTTGTGATCAGTGATCTTTGATGTTACTATAGAAATTTTTTCTGGGTGCCACCATGCCCATATAAAATAGTGAACTTAACTGATAAATGTTATGTGTGTTATGTCTGCTCTAACCACCCCCTGTTCTGTCCCTCTCCTTGGACCTCCCTATTTCCCAAGACACAGCAATATTGACACTGGCCCAATTAATAACCCTACAATGGTCTCCAAGTGTTTAAGTGAAAGGAAGAGTCAATTGATGCAGCAAACTTCATTTTTTTCTAATTGTATGTTTCCATATGACATCATTCACAATGCTTCTCTTGGTTATGGTGAGGAACAAAAGAAATAATATGTAGAAAAACACATTTTAGGCACAAAATTCTGAACAAAAGGGCCCCAATTTTATATTTACATATATATATATATATATATATATATATATGGGCAATGAGGGTTAAATGACTTGCCCACATAGCTAGTAAGTGTCAAGTGTCTGAGGCTGGATTTGATCTCAGGTCCTCCTGAATCCAGGGCTGGTGCTTTATCCACTGCACCTAGTTGCCCCCAGGGCCCCATTATCTTAACCCCAGTAGGAGGTGCTACTACTCAGTTATTTGACTGAGGGTCCAAATGCTTGGCCCCATAACTCACTATGACAGTTCCACACTGCACCCAACACCAAAGGGTTGAGTTCAGTGTATCACCAAACTCTGTGAGTCTCAGGGAACTGACTATCTTTATCCCTTGGCTCCCTACTTTTTGGGGGGGGTTGCAGTGCTTGTCTCATTACTTAAGTGGAGAAGTCTTCATAAGTTTTCTGAATTAGTCTCTTGATTCATTCTTACCCACTGGGAAAACTCTACCCTTTCCCTTTCCTTGCTGTAACAGCATGGATGGAAGTAAACATGACATTACATAAACCACATGAGCATATTTGACTGTATAAAGTCATTGCTAATGCCCCTAGAAATCAAATATATTATAAACAAGTACCATGTAAACTTTATGCCTAAGGTACCTCCAAACCTGGGCAAGCCCAAACCAATCTATAGATAAACCTTAAACCCCAAATTCCAGCATCTGCATTTCTACTCACAGCTTTCCAGAGGGTAAATTTCCATTTTGGTGGTGGTAGTGGTCGGTAGCGCCTAGTACCTGGGGAATCAATTCTTCCTCTCATTTCAGTTCCTCAATTACTGGTCTGCTGCTGACTGAGATCTCCTATTCTACTCTCTGACTGACTTCTAGGGATGTCACTCATCTGCTGGACTATTTAGGGCTTATCCCTCCTTGAGGATTATTCATTCTAAAGGAGTGGTGAAATGGAATCAAGGACAGGTCCTGGAATGGAGAAAGATATTGTCCCTTTTGTCCCTGGATCCACCATCTCTCAAATATATGACTGATTGGGTCCTATATCATGTGGCAGCTAGGTGGCCTAGTGGTTAGAGTGCCAGATCCAAGGTCAGGAAGACCTGAGTTCAAATCCAGTCTCATAAACTCCTTAGCTGTGTTACCCTGGGCAAGTTACTTAGCTTCTCTCCGACTCAGTTTTCTCATCTATAAAATGGGGTAGTACCTACCTGCTGGGTTGTTGGGAGGGTAAAAAGTGATATTTGTAAGGCTCTCTATGTAAATGCTAGCTGTCATGTCCACCTCCTTTGAGACATTCACTCTGGCTCTACTAAAATCGTCTTTGCTTTATGGGTGGGCAAACCGAAGACACGGGCACTGTGCCTCATAAGCTAGGACATGGCTATACCGTTTCCTATACTACATAGATAAAACCCCTGAATACACAAAGGTCAGATACAGGGATAATGATGATGACTATGATAATGACAATATCACCGTCATCATTTAGCTCTCAAGCCCCTTATCATCATTATTATTACCAACCAGCTGACTGGGAATATTTTCTTTTGCTTGCTTTCTGCTAGAATCTGAAACACAAACAAAAGGAGAAGTCATGGAGGAATGGAATTCACCAGGAGAAGACGAGGAAAATCCAGACACAGAAGAAGAAGGTAAACTGTGACTTTAAAAAACAATGTTGTATCTGTATGTCAAGGAACTCAAATCACTTCCAGTTTTAGTGTTTCCTCTGGTAATACAATTTTGGTGAAGTATCAAACAGTCAATCATCAAACATTTATTAAGCACCTACTGTGTGTGTCAGGCATTGTGCTAGACACAGGAGATACAAAGACAAAAAAAAAACCAGAGAGAGGTGCTTATAGTCTTCTAGGGATATAGTCTCTACATGGAGCAGTAAAACACAATGTTTCTACAAAGTAAACCAATGTAATACCAAGATGAAAAGATTAGTAACTGGGGTTATCATGATCAAGGAAGGCCTTGTGCCAGTGGTGGCATCAGAGTTATACACCAGTCTCCCTTTCTTTGCAAGCATTACCTCCCTTTGGTTCTTCTGATATTTTCAACATCATGAGCTTGCATTTTGAGACAACTATGCTCATCTTTCCCCCTTCCAGTTTCATGGCTCCTTCAATGACTGACATAAGGTTACCCAACCTTTCAGACAAGAGACTGAATTGGGTATTTGTGCAGACTAAGATGGCACCTTTGAAGCTGTATCCCCCACTCCAGACACAACAAAAATATAGCCATGTCAGAAGAGGAAAGCCAACTGTCTTCCACTGGGGATTTTCTCACAAATGCCCTTTGTTGGAGTGGCATTGTGTTCAAAATCCATGTCGCCAAATGTACTTGCAAGAATTTGTCACAATGAAAAGTCTCTTGAGGCAGCTTAAATGCCTGACAAGAGCATTTCAGAATTAAGTCATTAAGCCTCCCACTTGCTGCCATCTATAACCCACCGCCTTTTATCATGATAATGGTGTTGGGTTTTCAGCTGGTGAATTCAGCAGCAATGTAATCAACAGCTGGAAGGGTGTGTGTGCGATGATGAAATCTTGGTTATATCATTGCTGGGGTGTCTCTGCTTGGTTCTTCTCCCACAAAGGATTTTTATAACTTGTGACTATCATTTAGAACTGCAACCATGTTCGTCTTTCATCTGTTTCTTTAGGCATCTTGATCATACTATCAAGGCGCATCATGATACAGTGGAAAGAGGGTTGGGTTTGGATCAAAGGATTTGTTTTCAAATATCAGCTCTGCCACTTGTTACCTGTATGACCTTCATCTGGTTGCTTCACCTCTGTCATTCCTCCTCTGGAAAAGGAAGGGGCTACACTTGATGGTTTCTGAGGTCTCTTTCAGCTCTAGGTCTATGCTTCTCTGATTGGGTAACATCCAAATGATTTCACTGTAATCTTTAGATATGAGAGCTAGATGGTGATGACACCATCAGGAGCAGCAGCAGCAGCAGCATCTCCACCACCTCCATCATTTTATCTGACATCTGTGTAATGGTTTCTGTGCATTATCACATCTTAAGGCAGGAGTTAGCCAATAGTCAGCGTTATCAGGTAATGGGTTAGGGACGAAAGCTGGGGAATTTTAGCTGAAAGTATTGGAATATAATGGGTTTTGAAGATCTCAGAAGTGGTATAGATAAGGTTCTGGCAGACAAGATGACTGACTGCTCAAGGTTTTCTTTGGTCTTATGGTTCTCAGAGAAATCATTCCTCTCTCAACCCATATTCCTCATCAATATATGAGAGAGAAAGAGAGGCCATTAACAAGGAAAGGGAGTGACCTCACTGGGATGATCAGGGATATGGAATTATTTGGAGCCCACATTTTCGTTCTGCTACCTACTGCCTGTGTGACCTTGGACAAGTCACTTGTAGTCATAAATAAGAGAGTTGAGCTCAATGATTTCTAAAGTAGTTTTCAGCTCTAAATATGTAATCCTCTGACTCCAGCCTGGAGAGATGGTGGCTGAAAGGAGATATGACTAACTTTTATAAAGCTATCAGTGGTATTGACAGGCTTTGTCTAAGCCACTTCGATAAATTCCAGAGCTCAATTAAGGATAACACTCTGAAAATCAAAGGGAGTTTTTTGAAAAAACAGATGAGAATAATAATTTAAACATCAGATATAGCATAGTGAAGAAACCAGTAAGGAGACCTAGGTTGGAATGATGCCTCAAGTAATATTATTACCTGTGTGACCAGGGGAATATCATATAACCTCCCTGTACATCAGTTTTCTTATATGTACATGGGGGCAGCTAGGTGGCACTGTGGATAGAGCACTGGCTCGGAAGTTGGAAGGACCTGAGCTCAAATCTCACCTCAGACACATACTAGCTGTGTGACCCTGGGCAAGTCAATTAACCCTAATTGCCTTAAACATCTGGGGTCACCCCCAGTCATCTTGATGTGTATCTAGCCACTGGACACAGATGGCTCCGGAGGAAAGAGTGAGGCTGGTGACCTTGCACAGCCCTCCCTCACTTAAGTCCAATTCAGTGCAAGTCATGCTATCACCCCAATGTTATGGTCCTCTTTGGGAATGAAGGACATCAACAATAATGGGCATAAGAATACTTGACTTACTTCACAGACTTGTGTGGACGGCTCTTTGCCAACTTTAGAAAGCTCTGCAAAAACATGAGTTATTACTATTGAGAAAATATGAAGCATTCTGCCATGGTAAGGTTGTACAGGTTTGCAAAGAGAAGTAGGTCCAGGAAGGATTCATATAATTTAGGCATCAAGAACTTGATTAGCAAACATTTATCATAGGTCTATTATATATCAGGAGCTGTGCCAGGTGTTAGAGTTTCAAAGTAAAAAAAATGAAAAGGTCCTTGCCCACGAGGAGCTTATATTCTAGAGTTAAGCATATGTGGACTATATGATCCCTAAGATTCCTTCTAGCTTCATATGATCTCTTGAACTTGACCCAAACTCTCTGATGAGGCACATTATCTTTCATGAGGCCTTCTTGAGATGCTTGAAGACTGACTGGGAGTGCTTCCACTTCCTTTTGAGGCATCTTATTCTACTTTTGGACAGTTCTTGGAGTTCTGCCCTCTAAGGTCAAGAAAGGCCAACCCTTTCCCCACATGATAGCCCTTAGTCATGCCAGACTTTAAAAAAAATTCAGTTACTAGACCACTACTTCAAGGGAATACTATAAACATGGTTTACCTACATTTCAGCAATGCATTTGAAAAAAATCTTCAATAGGTCCTTACTAATAACATGGAGAGGTGGAGTTTCAATGAGAGTACTTACGTAGGTTCAGACCTAGTAAATTACCAACCCCAAAGTATAATCACTAATGGATGGAAGTCGTCTTGGAGAGCGGTTTCTGCTGAAATGCTTTGCAGATTGTTTTTTGACCCTGTGATGTTCAACATTTTTTTCTTAACCCATGACTTCGATGAAGGCATAGAAAGCATATTGTCAAATTTGTGGATGACTTAAAGTAGAGGAAGGCTAGCAAATAATATGGATCCAAAAAGATCTAGCTGACAGTTTAGATCCAAAAATATCTTGGCAGGCTAAAACATTGGGTTAAATTTAATAAAATGGTATTTAGTACAGTCTGCTATGACTGAGGCAGCTGTGTGGCATAGTGGTTAGATTTCTGGACTTGGAGTCAAGAAGGCCTGAGTTCAAATCCTGTCTTAAACATTTACTAGCTAGGTGACTGTAGGCAAATGGATCAGCCTCTCCCAGTATCAGTTTCATCATCTCTAAAGTGAAGTTAATGATAGTGCCTACCTCATAGCTTGTTGGGAGGAGCAAAAGAGATAAGATATGAAAATACTTTGTAAACCTTAAGGTGCTATGGAAGTGCAGGATCTAATTTTTATTACTACTGTTGCTGTTGATCTTACTACTACTTCACTCCTAGTACCTGCTTTTGGTTAAGCTATGCTGGCTCTGCTGATCACTGCTTCCCCTTTACAAGTGCCCCAAACCATTTCTTTTGCACTGTGTTCTAGAATGTTTATAGGCACAGACATCAAGCTCATGAACAGTATGCAGACTCCATTTTCTTTCCTCTATTGAAAACCGGGACTTTGCCCTCTAGTCCTGTGGCACCTTTCCAATTCTACGTCAACTTTCACAGGTCATAGCACAGGTCCCTATGATCATATCCTCCAGTTGTTTCAGAATGTTTGGACATGTTTGCAGGCAGCTGGGGAGAGCTTTACCTTTCCTCACTTACATTATTCTTGAGTTTCAACTCACTGTTAACCATTTTAAATTCTTTTTCTCTGGGTCCAAAGATTATTTTCTGTGGAGGAGAAAGCAGAAGCAAAGTAAGAGTCGAGTAGTTTAGCCTTCTTCCTGTCAGTCGTTACCTCGATCTCAGGTCTTTGAACCTTCTCTTTCAGCCGACATAAAAGAAAGTCTCTTTTTGCACCTTTAACATTTGTCACCAGCACAGACTGATTCTGGGATTTGGTGTGACTGTTACTATTCTTATAGGACCATGATACTTTTTTGGAGTTATCTTTAATTAGTTGCCCTTGTTTCCATTTTTTTCTGCATGAATTTTTAAAGTCTGATTTGCCCAGTGATTTCCCTATGCAGATACTTAGGCATTTTCTCCGTCTCCTTTCTAATTAGAATAATTTTTGCTTGTTTCTTCAAAATATTATGTAGAGTTTCCATTTCTCTTGGGCTGATTTGCCCTGCAAAATACTGAACCATTGAATCTTACTTATGCTTTCTCTAAACCTGGGCTCTTAACCTGTTTTGTGTCAAGGAATCCCTTTGGTATTCTTATCAGAAAAAAAAGTTTTTAAATGTATAACATATAATACATAGGATTATAAAGGGAATTAATCATATTGAAATGCAGTTATTGAAATATTTTTAAGGTTCGTGGATCCTAGGTTAATAACACTGGTTCTAAATGCTTAAAATTTTACTCTCCATTAAATCTAGTGAGCTTGCTAGATTATACTGGTTTTCCTTTCCTTTCCCATCATAAATTGTACAATGGAGTTGTCACATCCATCCCAAGATTCCTTTCATTTTTGTTTCAGCACCACCTTGTTGGTCATGGTTGGGTCCAGAATAGTATTTTCACATGTCACTTCTGTCTGTCTAAAATGAAATTATAATACATTTTCAACTTGCCTTATTCAACTGTTCTACTTTTGAGAGAGAGAGAGAGAAGAATGGAGGGAGGAGAGGGGGGAGAGAGGGAGAGAGTTTAAGTAACTGTGTGCATAATTCATTATATCTATAATATCATGTCCCTATCTCAGTTTTGTAACCCTGCCCCCAACTCACTTCTATTTCCTCCTATTGAGGTGATCTGTAGTATACTTCCATAACAATACCACTTCTGTTTCATTTTCTCTTGAGTCTTATGAAAATGCTTCCCACATCATGTTTCCCCTTTGGGGTATATGGATCTCCTTATGTGATTTTATCTTTTTAACATACAGAAGTTTCTACTCCCTTTTCATCTTTTTATTTCCTTTTAAATTTGGTATACTCTTCCAGAATAATAGCCTAGTTTTGAGTCCTTTCCTACTAGTCTCAATGAAACCTACAAAGTTTAGTTTTCCCATTAGAAATAAGATCTCTAGTTTATCTAGTTTATGAGACATCTGAGATATATTTGTGCGTAGGCATCTCACTCTGTTGTTGTATAGTATGTCACAGTTTCATTTTTTACTTGGTGCAGATTTCAAAAGCAAAATCTCCTGTCAACTGGCATTTTCTCCTTGGCTTTTCATGATGGTCCATATGGGAAATGGCTTCACTAGTTGTCTCTGAGGTATTCTCTCACAAGTTAGAAAAAGCTGTAGGCATTTCTCTTTTAGAAGTATTTGATTACCAATAAAGGCTTGTAGAGTAGACCAACCTCCTTTTAAAGGTATGTCAGCAAATAACTGGATTCTTTACCTGAATTAGGAAGCTACATCTGGGTCATTTGGTCTCTTCAGTCCAGTATACTCAATGTGCTAATTTTCATTCTAATTTGGATGGTTTTTTGGGGGGTGTATATTTCTTACCCCACCTCACCAGAGCACAGAGACTGGGCCATTAAAAAAGTTTCTGTTATATCCTATGTTTCAACCCATATGGCCAACTTGCTATTCCCCAAACTGGTTATTCTATCTCCTACCTCTGTGAGATTCTTTCTCATACCTGGAATGCATCCTGTTCTCACCTCTGCCTCTTAGAAGCCTTCATTTTCTTTAAGCCTGTTCATCTGTGACCTCATATGGGAAGTCCTGATTCTCCAAGTTGTGAGTGATCTTTCCTTTCTCAAGTGATCATGTATGTTTTTACTTCTTATTTGTTAACACATGTCCTTCCGCAGAATGCAGACGACAGGGATCATTTTTTTGTTTCCTTTTTGTATTCCTGATGCCTGGTATAGTGCTGGACACACAGAACAGAAGCTTAGAAAATGCTTGCAGAACTGCTATCCCCATAGTGTCCTTTTACACACAGGATAGGGACTAGACCTGGAATTTCTCAGATGAGGGACCTCCCTCTGCTTATGCAATTTCTAGCCTGGCAAACTGGGAGATGAAATGATTTGCCCTGGGTCCCACAGCCAGTGTGTGACAAAAACAGCAACTGAACCCAAGTCTTCCTAGTTTCTAGGCTATCCTGGGCAAGGGGCTAAAATTCTATCTATGACGTCTAAAATCTATTAAAATCTAGTGAGCGGTCACCTTAAATTAGAAGCATTAGCATGAATTTAGACTTCTAAGTATTTATTAAATATATTAGGGATTAGTAAAGAGAAACCCTTGTATAAAAAATTAGATCTGCCAGCTCTCTCCCTAATTTCCTTTCCCTGCTACCTAGCTGAAGTCTCCAACCCCAAAAGAGACCCCTCCTCAGGGGCTTCTTCCTGAAGCCTCCTGCAAAACAGGAAACAGGGCTGTCCGCACATACAGCTCCAAGTTAATTGGCTGGTAACACTGATTGACACAACTATCAGGCAGTTCTATAGATGTAAGTTCCGGACACCTGGCAACTTCCTGACGCTAAAGTCACATGGTTTCTTTATCACATGCTTTCTCCTCATGGCAGTGCTTCCCTGCAATATCCCTCCAGCAGGGGGTGTCATTCCAATTCTCACACCTGCCACCCACTATTACATGATGACTCTCTTTGCACCCCAATACAAAGAATAGCATCTTTGAATATATTCATATATGTGTGTGTCTCTATATGTGTGTATATATACCTATATATACCTATAGATATAAATATCTATATATCTCTCTATGTATATCTATACCTAGATATATCTATATATCTCTCTATATCTATATGTGTATATAGGTATATATAGACACACATATACATACATACACACATATAATATGTAATATATACATTCTACATGTTGAGTTTGAATGGAGTTGCTACTCTTAATGATTCATTTGTCTTGGTTGTCTTAGAGAAAATTACTGTTCACTAGAATTTTATCACTGGTCATGACATCTGGCTATATCAAATGACTTTTTCTTGTCTAGAGGGTCTATCAGCTCCTGGGACTCCAAACTAAGCCTTTTTCTTAGAGGTCAGCCTCTGACAAATCCATGGACAGAAACCTTTCCAAGATTTATACAGCAGAAGACCTTGAGTCAGTTACTTCTTTTCTTTGGGCCTCAGTTTCCTTGTCTATAAAATGAAGGGGCTGGGTTAGATGGCTTCTGTCATCCATTTCTGCTTTACATCTAGGATATTATAAGCCTTCCCATGAAAGTAAAAGAGAGTTCCCCTTGTCTATCACTCTGGAGGGAGCATTGTCTCAACACTGTTGGAATACTAGGGCCATGTTCCAATTCTAGTTTCCCTAGAGCAGTTCTTATCCTGGGGTTTGTGAACTTGATTAAATTTTTTTAAAAATAACTATTTCAATATAATTGATTATGTTTGTATTTTTATTTTATTTTATTCACTTAAAGAAGGGATCCATAGGTTTCACCAACTTGTTAAAGGGGTCCATGACATAGAAAAGTTCAGTACCCTTGTCCTTGAGGCTATGGTTTAGTGGTTGTAGCTAATTCTAAAGACGCCAAAAGGAAGAAAGTTGGGGGACCACGAATTGAAGCTCTTGCATCTACAGAAAGCCCAGGACTCAGAATGACTCCAGAGAACCTTCTATCTCTACTATATGTATCTGGCATGTACTGATTTATGTATGTAACACCCTATTATTTTTTTTCTGATAAAAGTTTTTTATTTTTTTCCAGTTACATGTAAAGATAGTCTCAACTTTTGTTTATACAAGCTTTCCAATTTCAGATTTTTCTCCCTCCCCTCCCTCCCCCGTCCCCTAGACAGCAGGTAATCTGATATAGGTTATATATGTATATAATAACATTAAACATATTTCTGTATTAGTCATGCTATAAGAGAAGAATCAGAGCAATGAGGAAAACCTCAAAATAGAAAAACAACAGCAGCTAAAACAAAAGAAATAGTATGGTTCAATCAGCATCTGTACTCCGCAGTTCTTTTTTTCCCTGGATTTGGAGATCCTCTTCTATCATGAGTCCCCTGGAACTCTCCTGTACCACTGCATTGGTGAGAAGAATATAGCCCATCACAGTTGGTCAACACACAATATTGATGATACTGTGTACAATGTTCTTCTGGTTCTGCTCATCTCACTCATCATCAATTCATGCAAGTCCTTCTAGGTTTCTCTGAACTCCTCCTGCTCATCGTTTCTTACAGCACAATAGAATTCCATTGCATTCATACACTACAACTTTGTAACACCCTATTATAATAATTAGCTAGTGTAAGCAGAAGGACAATCAAATGCCTCCCAATATCTAATTTATTTTAAATCAAAAGTTATAGGGGCAGCTGGGTGGCGCAGTGGATAGAGCACCGGCCCTGGAATAAGGAGTACCTGAGTTCAAATCCGGCCTCAGACACTTAACACTTACTAGCTGTGTGACCCTGGGCAAATCGCTTAACCCCAATTGCCCCACTAAAACAAACAAACAAACAAACAAACAAAAAACCCAAAAGTTATGAAGTTAATTAGTTTCTCTAGGCCCGCTAAGAAATTCCTAAAATTTAGACAGAGGTTGGGTTCTCTATCTCTAGAAACTCTCATATGTTTGTGGTTGAAGCAAAATTCAGGTTACTGGAAACATTTGGGTACTAAACATTTATGTTTATTATTGTTATATTATATATTATAATTATATATTATTATATCTTATATCACATATCCTATAATATATTTTATCATGTCATGTCATGTCATATCACATCATATATTGTATATCAGTGTCTATAGCTAGATCAGCACTGGGAAGGGAAGTTGGGGAAAAGAGCTGATCTTTTCTTGAGACTTCCCTGAATTGCTACATACACTGGTGGCATCATCCCAGGTTTTCTGCTCCAAGCTGCCTGCATATCTTGGATGTCTACCTCCTTTTATCTCCCTTCTCTTCCATAGTTCAGTCTTTTGAACTTTCTTCTCTTTCTCCTGGCTTCTAGTTCTTGGCTCAGCTCTGTATGACTCCGCTCTTGCTTCTCCACTTTTAGACCCTCAGAATCTCTATGTGATCCATGGATGGTTTTTCCTTTTCTACATATTCTTTAGGGTATGACCAAGGATCTCACACAATGACTTTGATATATGGAGGTAGACTGGCTCTGTTTCTATGTGTTTCTGATTGAATCAAGGAGAATTTTTACCCAACAAAAGTAACTACTTTGAAGTGAGGTGGGATGGTCAAGAAAGCACTACCTTGCACACATTTATGGTTTTCCTTATTAGAATGTGAGCTCTTTGAAGTTAGGAACTGTTTTTGCTTTTTAAAACTCTCCATTCCTTAACACAGTGACTGGCACCTGGTAAGTTCTTAACATATGCCTGTTGATTGGTGTTGTCTAGGATTCAGGGCTAGACACTGGTCCATTTCTTGTTGCCCACATATGACGGGATATCTCTTGTTTATGTGCCTTAACATACAACATGTCCCCTCCTCACCTCATTCCCTGAAATTTCTTTGTATATCTTTCCTATTGATTTAAGTGTGTACATTTTAGACGTAGATATTACTTGAGGGCAGGGATTGTTTTATTTGTCTCTCTATTCCAAGCTTGGCCTAGTGGATAAAGAACTGAACTTGGGGCTGGATGACTTTTTTATCTTCTGTGTTGTCTGTGTGACCTTAAGCAAGTCTCTCTCAGTGCCCCGGCAATGCTTTAAGACTATGTAAGTTACTGATGAATTACGTAGGTGGAAGAACTTTCCATGCCAGGGAATTCCCTGTGACAAAGTCTCGGGTCAGGACAACAGCAACAAATAATAGCAACAAGAAAACATCTGAATCAGTTCCGTGGATGTGGAAGCAATTTACGACAAGACCCAATTAGGAAACAGAAGCTGCTCAGTACCAGGCATGGTGCTCTGTAACTGCCCAAAGCTGCGGAAGTCATTGAAGGACTGGGGAGGGTACAAGTGAAGCTTTAATCCTATTCATCCAAGATTTATCGAGTACTTCCAACTGCAAAGCCTCATGCTAAGAATACTGTAGGGAGTGCACCCAGGAAGTCTTATAGGCTGTCATCCACTGGGGCTTTATGATTATTCAGGTATAGGTTGGAATAAGTGACCTCTGAGAGCTCTTCTAACTCTTGAGATTTGGGATTTCTTTCTTTGCTGAGTTTATTGCATTTGAAGAATGTCACTGTGGTCCATGTCATCCTTGTCACATGATGCTCTCCTGTTGGAAAAAGCATCTGCTTTGGTTCTTTCCAATTCCCCTAGGACCTTTCAATAATAACTCATTTCTTCCATTTGCCTGAAATGTTCTGATCATCACCTGGGCTCCTCCCTGTCTGGCCACATGGTAAAAAAAAACCACAATCCTTGTTCTCTGGGCTGATTTTTTTGTTTCCCATATTATGGGCTAAAAAGGGAAATGTCTTTCATCAGTTGCCATCCCATAAGTAACAGAAAACCACTTCTATGAGATCATGGATAATGTAGAAATGACCCTGATTGTGCAATTCTTTGCTATCCTTTGCCCTTTCTGTGATAATTTTCCCCATTTGCCATGGTTTCCTCTCTGGGCCCATACCTTCCCACTCTTCTTTTTTTTTTTTTGTGCAGGGCAATGAGGGTTAAGTGACTTGCCCAGGGTCACACAGCTAGTAAGTGTCAAGTATCTGAGGCTGGATTTGAACTCAGGTCCTCCTGAATCCAGGGCCGGTGCTTTATCTACTGTGCCATCTAGCTGCCCCCCCCTTCCCACTCTTCTGGGTGCCAGTTGCCTCAGAAACTCTGATTATCCTTCTCCTGAAGCAGGAAGACTTGTTTTTCTAAGCACCAAATCTCTGTAGATTATACCCATTATAAGGTCCCCACATCCCATTATAGAATATCTCTCTTCCCCATAGGATTGTTCTTCAATTGGACCCCACCCCTACCTTTGAAATGAGATTCCCTCCTTTATTCCCTCAATTTTGATCTCTTCTTCTGCCTCTTCACCCTTTCTCTTACAGGATCTTTTCTTCCTAAGAGGCAAAAAGGGTTTATTGTTGTCCCCTATAATGGAAGAGGACCCAAATGGCATTACATTGTCAGGGTCAATGTGTCCAACTGTGACTGATAAGACCAATATGAGTTTGGAAGGCTCTACCACTGGTCAGGCACAAAGAGTTCATATGAACATTTGGGAAGGAGATGTTTCTAAATTTGTGCATCTCATGCTTCTTTTGAGCTATTGCAATTCTGCTTTGCTCATAGATGCACTCACACCATGGTGGATGACCCTGTGTCAGTGTCTCCCATGTCTCACAACTCATACCAAAGTTTTTCAGAGTCTGTGTGGGTTTCCTTGTGTTGCTTCTCCTGACCACCATGTTAGTGTTTGTCTTGTGTAAGTTCTTTGTAAAATAGTCTTTTAGGCAAATGCACTTTTGGCATTTGAGCAAAGGGGTCACAGTAGTTGCTTTCTCTGCAGTAGAGTTTGAATACTTGGTAGTTCAGCTGGAGGAAGGATCTGGTATCTTATACTGCCAGGTGATCTTCAGAATCTTTCTAAGACAACTCAAATGGAAGCAATCCAATTTCCTGGCATGGCACTGGGGCGCTGTCCAGGTTCACAGGCATACAACAATGAGATCAGCACAAAGGCTCTGTAGACCTTCAGTTTGAGAGGCAGTCTAATACCCTTTTCTTCCATACTTTCCTGATCTAGTTCTGGTCATGTGTGCATTAGCCTCATAGTCCATGTGTACATCTGTGGAAAGTATAGTGCCCAGGTAAGTGAACTTAGCCACAGTATTCAAAATCTCTCCATTTTCTATAACTGATATTTCCATGTATGAATGTTGTGGTGTTACTTGGTAGAGTACCTCTGTTTTCTTGGTGCTAAATATCAGGTCCAAATTAGCACGAGTGGCAGAGAATTAGTCCATACTCTGTTGCATTTCAGCCTCAGAGGTTCATTGAGTGAACAATAAATAAGCAAGGGTTATTTTCCCTTCATTGTTAGGTTCATAGCATGATTTCTAATAGTGTCTTCCTCCCATTCTGAGGTTTAATCCTACAAATAACATTTATTCATCTGTAGGTGGGGTGTTGTGAGGTTTCATCCAAGTTGTTTTAAGTCTGTTCTTCTATTATCTGTCTTTCCATAAGACTTCCTCCCAAGTCTCTGTGTACTTTTAGAAAGAAATCTCTTTAATTGTCTTTGTTATTATTTCCTTTTTGTTTTTATGGTTTTGTTAACCATATAGGCATATTTCTATTTTTAGTTAAATTTTTCCCCAGAGGTAATTTTTTTCTGCTGACTATGGCTTTCTTGGTAACTATATTTGTTTATCTTTCTTATCTTTCTGTTGTCTGGGATATTTGCAAAGCTAATAATTTGTTCAGGGCTGTTTTTCTTTGTAGAATTTCTGCTTTTGTTTTTCCCTGAATGCTCCTTTTCATGAATGGTTAGCCTTAGGTTGGTTGGGTATTTTACCTTGGGTTGTGTGTTGAGCTCCTTTGCTTTTTGGAACACATTGTTCCATTTCCTCTTGCAGTTTCTGGTGGGCGCAGAATATTCTCGTGTTATTCGAATTCCCTTGCCTTTATGTTTGAAGTTCTTTTTCCTTATCACTTGTAGAATTTGTTGTTATCAGAATTTGTTCAATTTTACCTCTGTGTGGCTTAGAGCTTGCTTCATAGGGTTTTGTTTAATTTTTTTCCTTCTAGAGCTGTTCGATGGATTCTTTCAATTGGCAATTTGTTGGGACTGCTAGGAGGCTCAGGGGTTAGAGTGCCAGCCATGGAGTCTGGAGGACCTGAATTCGAATTTGGCCTCAGACACTTGATACTAGCTGTTTGACCCTGGGCAAGCCACTTAACCCTTGGTTGCCTCACAAACAAAAAAGAACTGGCACTTTGTTTTCTGTGTTCAGAAATTTTAAGCAATTTTCTTGTATTACTTCTTGCTTTATAATGTTCAGGCTAAGGTCTGTATTTCCTTAAATTGTCTCAATGCATCCATATTTGAGATTAATATGTTTTGCTTATGTGAAGGTCATTTAAAACATTAAATTTAAAAATATTATTGATTTTTTGCTTTTCTTCTTTTGGATTGCTCTTAATTTCTGTGTATTTTCATTCTCAGTTATTCTCTCTTTTGTTTCTTTGGTGAGGTTCACCTCAGTTGTTCAAATTTTTCTAGTCTGCCAGCCATAAATTCAGCTTTCTCAATTCTGTCTCAAATTTCACAATTTGTCTCTTAAACCATTCAGAAACATCCCATTGTTGGGCAGCTAGGTGGTATGTGGATAGAGCACTGGGCCTGAAGGTGGGAGGACCTGAGTGCAAATCTCACCTCATATCATTATTAGCTGTGTGACCCTGGGCAAGTCACTTAACCCCATTGCCTTAAAAACATCTGAGGCCATCTCTGATTGTCCTGATATATATCTTGCCACTGGACCCAGAGCTCATGTTGGCTTCTTAGTTGAAGGCGTGTCATTTCCTCATTCTTGGAAGCTAAGCCTTGGAATGTCATCCAAGATGGCTCTTGTCTTTGTGATTATTGAATCACGCCCTTGACTTATATTGCTAAATCCCTGGGTGTTTCAGACAGAAGAGCCTTCTCCATTTTCTATGTGTAAAGTTAATTGTTTGAGCCAAAGAGTAAGACTTCACACTTGTCCCTATTAAGTTTGATCTTACTAACTTTGGTTAAATCTTCTGGCCTGCTGAGATCTCTGTCATTCTCTGTGTTAGCAAAATTCCACAAGCATGACATCCATGCTTTTATTGAAGTTATTCATAAATATGCTATATAGCACTCTAGTTTTTTTCTAGTCATCTCTGTGGAACGGGGCTTTCTGGGGGCATGGTCCTTGACTAAATAAAAGCTAAGAAATATTCTCCAAAGGACTCTTAGCAAAACCTTCTGGTCCTATTTGCTGCCGTTCTTTATTTTTGACCCACTCTTCTTGGTTCTGAGGCTCTTTCCTCTCTTGGCAGAGAGGAGGAAGTGGCAAATTCTTGCTCAGTAATAGTTGGGCACTGAGAAGTTCACTCATTTGGAAAAAAATCATCTACGTTGCTATCATGTCTGATTGAAGGGCCCTGGAATTCAAAACTTGGAAGTACCTTCTGCCCCGAGCCCTGAGCACTCTCTCCCTCTGATTGGACAACTCCTCTCAGGACCTCCATCTAAGATGGGCAAACATACCATGCATATCTCTTCCTTCTCCTGGCTGCATTTAGAATATAAACTCTTTGAGGTCAGGGATTATTGTTCTTTCCACTTGTGATCCCAGCAGTGAACACAGGTCTTGGTACTTGATTTAATAAAATCATCTTTGAAAAGCTGCTCCTATACTTTTAACTATAAAATGTTGTAATCTAATATATTCCTCTCTTTTGCTGTTGTTGCATTTTTACATTGGGTTTGATGAGTATTCCAACATTCCAAAAAGTACTGAGTTTACAAATCAGTGTAAACATATTGATGTGTTTACAGGTACTGTAAAATGCATGTTTTGTATGGAAAATGCTAAAAAAGAAGTAGGCTGTGAAAAATGAGCAAACAACGACAAGAAGAACTTAGCCATTAAAATGGTGGCAGGGAAGACCAAGACACAAACTTAGAAGCAGACAACTATGTGAAAACAGCTACAAGCAAAGCCTCAAGGAAAAAAATGCCAATATGACACAAACCCCACAAGAATTCCTGGAAGAGTTAAAGAAAGAGATGAGTGGTAGAGGAAAAATGGGAATAGAAATGAGTGATACAAGAAAACTATGAAAAGAGAGTTAATGGCTTGATAAAAGAGGCACCAAAAATACTGAAGAAAACAGAATTGCCTTACTGGTAAAAGAGAGGCAAAAACTCACTAAAGAAAATAATTCCTTAAAAATCAGAAGTGGGCAAGTGGAAGCTAATCACTCCAAGATATCTCAAGAAAATAAAACAAAGTCAAAAGAGGGAAAAAATAGAAGGAAATATGAAATATCTCATTAGCAAAAGAGCAGTTAGAAAATCAATCAAGGAGAGATATTTTGAGAATCATTGGACTCCCTAAAAACCACTATAAAAAGTCTAGATACCATATTTCAAAAAATTGTAAAGAAAAATTGCTTTGATATCTTAGATCCAGAGGGTAAAATGGAAATTGAAAGAATCTACCAATCATCTCCTGAAAGAGATCCCCAAATGAAAACTCCTAAGAATATCATAGCTAGATCCCAAAGCTCCCAAGAATAATGTACCCAGCAAAACCGAATATAATCCTTCAAGGGAAAAATGGATATTTAATGAAATAGAGTATGTTCAAGTATTTCTGATGAAAAGAGCAGAGCTGAATAGAAAATTTGAGTTTCAAGCAAAAAAAGATAAACATGAAAATGAAATCATAAGGGGCTTAATAAGGTTAAACTATTTACATTCCCAAATGGGAATATGATACATCTAATTCCTAAGATCTTTCTCATTATTAGGACAATTAGAAGGAGTCAGACCGTGGGTATGAGTCAATTATGTTGGGATAATCTCAAGGGACAAGAAAGAATTGGGAGAAGGGGGAAGGGAGAGGTAGAATGGGAGTAAATTTCTCACATAAAAGAGGTGCATAGTGAAGAGCTTTTACAGGAGAGGGAGAAATGGGGATGAGTGGGCAATACTTAAACCTCACTCTCTTGGAATTGGTTAAAAGAGGGAAGAATCTATCCATCTGTCCATCTACCTACCTACCTACCTACCTATCTATCTATCTATCTATCTATCTATCTATCTATCTATCTATCTATCTATCTATCTATCTATCTATCTCTATTTATGCATACATACACATACTCAGATGGGTATAGAAATCTATGTTAACCAACAGGGAAATAGGAGGGGAAGGGAATAAGAGAAAATGATAAAAGGATGAGTGGATTAAGGGAAGCAGTGGTCAGAAGCAAAGCAGGCTTTTGAGGAAGGACAAGATAAAAAGAGAGAGAGAGAACAATAAACAAAAGAAAATAGGATGGAGGGAAATACACAGTTAGTAAGCATAACTGTGAATATAAATGGGATGAGTTCACCCATAAACTGGAAACAGCAGAATGGATCAGAAATTAGAATCCAACAATATATTCTTTTAAAAGGGCCACACTCAAAACAGACACACACACAGAATTAGAAGAAGGTGCTTCAGCTGAAGTAAGGAAAGCATGAGTAGCAATAAAGATCTCAGACAAAGCAAAAGCAAAAATAGACCTAATTAAAAGGGATAATCATGGGAACTACATTTTGATAAAAGGTACCATAGACAATGAAGTAATATAAAAAGTGTTATAGTAAGTTTCTCTGATAAAGACCTCATCTCTCAAATATATAGGAAACTGGGTCAAATTTTTAAAAATAAGACCATTTCCCAACTGATAAATGATCATGGGATATAAAGAGGCAGAAGAAGAAATCAAAGACATATATAGTCACATGAAAAAATCCTCTTAAGTCCCTAATGGTTAGAGAAATACAAATTAAAACAATTCTGAGGAACCGCTTTATACCTATAAGAAATGACAAGTGCTAGAAAAGATGAAGGAAAATAGGTACACTAATGAACTGTTGGTGGAGTTGTGACCTGGTCCAACCATGATGGGGAACATTTTGGAACTATGCCCAAGGGTTATAAAACTGTGCATATTCTTTGGCCCAGCAATAGTACTACTAGGCCTGTATATCTAAGAAATTTTTAAAAAATGAAAAAGGATCAATATCTACAAGAATATTTATAGAGCCTCTTTTTGTGGTGGCAAAGAATTGGAAATTGAGGAGGTGCTTATCAATGGGGGAATGGCTTATTATGATCTGACATATGATTATGTCAGAATACTACTGTGCTATAAGAAATGATAAGGGGAATAGTTTCAGAAAAACATTGTAAGACCTATATGAACTGATACAAAGTGAAGTGAGCAGAACCAGGACAGCGTACACAGTAAAAGCAATATTGTAATTATGATCCCAAACTTAAATCAATAAACATTTAATGAGGACCTACTATGTGCTAGGCAATGTGCTGGATACTGGGGATTCAGAGGCAAAAATGAAATAGTTCCTGTCCTCAAAGAACTTACATTCTACTTGGGGATACAGTATATGCTCAGATCAGTAGATATAAATTATACACAACAGTTTTAAGAGAGAGAAAGTACAAAGTAACTGATGGGGAGGGTGGAGATCAGGAAAAGCCTCACTTAGGAAGTGGTACCTTAGCTATCCTTTGAAGGAATATCCTAAGAGACAGAGGAGCAGAGGTATGCTCTCCAGAATTGGGGCATGGCCTGGGCAGGATCGTGACTGAATAGAAGCATAAGCTAGATTTATTGGGTGCAATTTGATACAAATAAATATAAAGTTCTACCCTTGGGTTCAAGTAATTAATTCCACGCAATAGTGGCTAGACAGTGGTTCCTATGAAAAAGATGATGGGGGTGTATGTGGTTATTTCAGTGGACTACAAGGTCAAAATGAGGAGGCAACAGTGTGAGATGGAAGCCAAAGATAGAAGCATTAAGAGAGACATCGTGTTTATCATGAGGGAGGTGACAGTCTTGCTGTACTCTGCCTTGTGCCCACCCGTCTTGAAAATTATGTTCAAGTTTGAGCACCTCATTTTTTTTTTGTTGGGCAATGAGGATTAAATGACTTTCCCAGGGTCACACAGCTAAGAAGTGTCAAGTGTCTGAGGCTGGATTTGAACTGAGTTCCTCCTGAATCCAGGGCCAGTGCTCTATCCATTTGGACACCTAGCTGCTCCCTGAGCACCTCATTTTAAGAAGGTCATTAGCAAGTTATCCAGAAGGTAGTAACCAAGATGGTGGTGCAGTATGAGGACTGAGTGAAGTGGAAATATTTAGTTTCCCCAAGAGAAGTCTTAGAAAGGGTATCATAGGTGCCATCAAGTATGGAAGGTAGAAGAAAGGTTTGATTTGTTTTTATTTGGCCCTTGAAAATGGAAAGCTAGGAGAATGAGGAGAGTTGTTAAGAGGAAGATTTCAGATTTGTGTAAGTAAAGATTTCTTCAACATTAGAAGTATCTGAACGTCAAAGCAGCTGTCTAGGAAGGTAGCGGGTTGCCCTTCACTGTAAGTCTTTAGAGGACAGATGAGCCCCCAACCCTCTTCTTATTGATTGATTGATTGATTTATAACCCTCTTCTTTTAGACCCCCCACATTCTGTCAAAGGCACCACCACTCTTCTGAGGTCCCAGGTTCCTTCGTCATCATCCCAGAGATTCAAACCTAAACCTTGAAGTTTGCATCTCTTTTGTCTAATCCTTTGTCTATTCACACAGCTACCTACTTAGTTCAGGTCCTCATCTCCTCTCATCTAGATTATTACAACAGTCCCCTAATTGGTCTCCTTGGTCTCAAGGCTCTCACTACTAAAGTCCACCCTATACAATGCTGCCAAAGTCACTTTCCTTAAATCTAGATCTAACCATGTTACCCCCTCACTCCATCAACTTCAGTGGTTCCCTATTGTCTGTAGGATAAAATAGAAATTTCTCTCTTTAACTTTTGAAGCCTCATGGAGCCTGTCCCCAAACTATATTTCCAGCCTCAACGGATCCCCAAATCTGTGATCCAGCCAAGCTGGGTCCTCGTTTTGTCCCTTTCATCTCTGTGCTTTTGTACTGGTCATCCCCATAGCTGGCATGTATTTCCTTCTTAACTCCACATTACACTCTCTTCCTTTAAGGACCACCTTATGCATAAAGCATTTCCTAGTTCCCAAAATGTTTCATTAAGTGCCTACTTTGTGCCAGGCACTAGGCTAGGTCTTGGGACTATATATACAAAGAATGGAACAATTCCTACTTTTGAGGGTAGAAGAGATAAAAAACATATAAGTGATAATAGATACATTTAAATAATAGCTAAATACAAAATAGCTAAATACTAGATAGTTGGGGAAAGAGGACATGGGTATTTGGGGCATTAGGCAAGGCTTCATGTGGTGCTTGGGCTGCACCCCAAGGTGCAGGGGAAGGAAGGAAGAGGGGGACTCTGAGGCAGAAGTGAGGTTGGAGAGCTTTGAAGGCATGGGGGTGGTGGAGATAGCCAGTGCAAGGGCATAGAAATGGCAAATAGAGGGTCATGTGTGAGATCCATCTCACTAGGCAGCTTCTGGGTCCTATTGGGTACTTGTGATCCCGTTACCAGTTTCTGTCCACATGCTAGAACACAGTTGCTGATTGGATGATGGTGGGGCATCTTAGCCAAAATGGAGCCCACAAGGAAAGGCAGTTTGAATGTGAAAGAAGAGAAGTCTAACCATATTGTATTCCCATCTGACTGAGCTAAATCAGTTGGATGAGCTGGGCATCATGGTTTCGGCCCCCTATCTCAGAACATCGTTGGTTCCTGGGAACTCCCCAGCTGGTAGGTGTCTATTCATGTTAGAAGGCCTGAAACACATTCACATCAGAGCCGAGTAAAGACCATTATGTTGAGAATTGAAAAGCCTCTTCGTTCTTCTGCTGGATAAAATACTCAGTGTGTGACTTATTCATCTTTTCCTAGAAATGAGAAAAAATAGTAAAAAGGATTTTGTCCTTTCTACTCTCTCTGTTTAAACATCTATAGGCAAATGGAGCCAGAGATAGAAGCCCAGGACTAACCAAGCCATAGACTGACTGTAGTGTCCCAGGTATTTAGTGTAAGATTGGGCTTTTTCCTCTTCCTACTAAACCTTCCACAACTCCCACCATCACTAGAAATTCCTCCCTTTCTTCAACACCTGGCTTAGTTGACACCTCCTTCTGGAAGCTTTCCTAGATTCCCTCCCCTCCTGAAAGTGATCAGATGTCTCTCCTTATAGTCTCAGAGCAGTTGGCTGGCCCCTCTTCTTTGGACTTATCTTTCATTTTCTTGTATTAGAGTATTTTTATGGCTATCTTTTGGTTTTATGCAGCCTGGATTTCCTTATGTGTCCTTCCCTTCCCCAGAGAGCCATCCTTTATAATAAAGAATTTCCTTTAAAAGGAAAAAAAATTCATAAAATCAATTAACACATTAAGAAAATCTGACCACATACATAATATTCCACACCTGTGGACCCTCCCTTTGGCAAAGGAGTAAAGGGGGAAGTGTTTTTTCATGTCTGTTTTTGGGGACTATGTTTGTTTTTTCTTGATATTCTTCTTTAATTGTTTGTGTTTCTCCCAGAGTATTCATATACGTCTTTGCAATCAATAAGCATTTATTAAACCCCCACTGTGTACCAGGCACTGGACTAGGTGCTGGGAATACAAAGCCAAAACTGAAACATTCCCTGCTCCCAAGGAAGTTCTGTTCTGATGGAGGACTCAAGAACATATATTTGCATATAGAACATAAGTAGAATGAGGAAAAATTACAAACATTAAATGGAATTAAATACAAGGAAGTTGGGGATGGGGAGCACTGGTCATCGAGGGGAGTGAGGAAGGGCAGCTGCAGAAAATGGAGCTCAGGCTTCTAGGGAAGTATAAGGCATATTGCCTACTATTGTGCCTGGAACATAGTAGATTTTAAATAAATATTTGTTGCAATGAACTTTTT
Source organism: Dromiciops gliroides (assembly GCF_019393635.1). NCBI lineage: Eukaryota > Metazoa > Chordata > Mammalia > Microbiotheria > Microbiotheriidae > Dromiciops > Dromiciops gliroides. Next base: position 746,087,365 of record NC_057861.1, read on the forward strand.
TTTTTGAGTGGGAGGAGGGAATGAATTTGTCTCCTAATATATGTACTAATGAGTGCAGTCATTACAGGGTTGACATTATTTTCTCCATTAAAGGTGAAGTCAGAGTAGCTCCTTAAGACATTTTGATGTAGTCATAGATCTGGAGTCTTGAAGATCTAGGTTCAGATCTCACTTTTTTAATCTCTCTGGGAGTGTAGACCTAGTTGCAGCACTGTTGGGTATAGGGGTATATACAATTTAATGGCTTCGGGAACATAGTTCCAAATTGTTCTCTAGAATGGTTGGACCAATGGACAGCTCCACCAACAGTGTATTCACATGCCTGTTTTCCCATAGCCCTCCCAGCATTGAACATTTTCCTTTTTTTTTTTTAAATCAACTTTTCCATTAGGTTGAACCTCCCTCATTTTACAGAGGAGAAAATGTAGGCAAAGAAAGATGAAGTGACTTTGTCAAGGTCATGCAGAAATCAAGTGGCAGAGGATCATGACCTTCATTTTTAAAGTGGTATTTAATTTTTTTCAAGTACATGTAAAGATAATTTTTAACATTCATTTTTTAAAAATCAGATTTTGAATTCCAAATTTTTCTCCCTTCCTCCTCCCTAAGATAGTAAACAATTTGATACAGGTTATACATGTGGAATCATATAAACCATATTTCCATATTAGTCATGGCCTTCATTGTGAGAATTCATTGACATGGCTAATGCATCTCAACAGCAATGTCACATTTAAAGTGATAAATGATCTTCAAACTAGTTTTTTGGAAAAAGGAAGATGGTATTGGAGGGGGCCCCCTCCTCAACAGGTATGCCAAATCCAGTCACCTGCACCCAGTCTCTGGAGTGGCTGCCTTTAACTTCAGATTTCTCAGAGATCAGCAAGGGGAACTTTCTTGTCAATTCTTGCTCTTGACCTAGAACTTGGCAACTTTATGTAGAAACAGCAATTCAGCTGTTTTGGGGGAAGGGGGAAGTTTGGGAGAGCTGTTCCTTTTGAGGTAGCACACTTAGCCAATCTGTAGGTGTGTAATATCTAAAGAGAGAGAGGGAGGGTGGGAGTGGGGGAAAGGAAGAGGAGGAGAGAAGGGAAGATGAAGAGCAGGGAAGGGAGAGAGAAAGAAAGAGGGGGAAAGAGAGAGACAGAGAGAGGGAGAGAGAGGGAGAGAGAGAAGAAAGAGGAGAAAAGGAAGAAGAGAGGGAGAAGAGAAGAGGAGATGAGGCAGAGGGAGAGAGGGAGAAAGAGGATAGGAAGTGGGAGAGAGAGGGAAGGGCAGAAAGAGGGAAGGAGGGGAGAGGGGGCAGGAGAATGATTCTGGGGAGGAACAGTATAAGCAGAACAGTATACAGTTGAAAACAGCTGTAATTGTTCAGTGAAGTTATTTTCTACCAGCCTTTAGGGGGCCGTTAAATTACTCTACTGTTATTGTTATTATTATAGATTGTGTTTCAGGAAAAGAGGCTTTCTACTGGGGGTGATTATCTGCCAAGTTTTAATTCCACACTTTCATTTATAAAGAGCCTTTTCAATCATGTTAAGAATTGCATTTTCTTCTTGTTCTAAATAGGAGCTTGGAGACCTGGGATTTTTAAGTTCTTAATGCTGCTTCTTCCTCCACCCCCCCCACCCGCCCTTTTTTTTTTTTTCCAGTTTGTGACTTGTAGTGTAGACCAGGGAGACAAGCCATGGATACACAGGCAGAAGCCCCAGGCTCAAGTCTCAGGTCCGTGATCTCATATTCATGTAGTGTTTTCACCTTACCAAGCACTTTTATCCTACCTCCTCTTCAAGGCAGATAGGGCTCACAGCTGGGCAACTGTCTGTTCTTTCTCTTTCTACCCCATGACATGTTCAGGATCCTCCTAAAGGATCTCCTGGTATCTATTGTCTCCTTCTCCTTTCCATCCTTTGCACTGTCACTCCTCTGCTCAAAATCTTTCAGTGGCTCACTGTTGTCCATAAGAGAAGGTGCTAATTTCTTAGTATCTAAGACCCTTCACAGTGATGCTCAGATCTACCCATCATGCCTCTCTCCCCTTCGCATACTCCATGTTGTAGACAAACAAGACTGGTAACTTTTCTCTGACAGTGCATTCTCTTCTCATCTCCATCTCTTGGAATTTTTCTTTTCTTTAAAGTCCAGCTCAGCTTTCTTCTCCTCCATGAAGTCCTTCATGATCCACCCATACCAAAGTGAGATAGTCTGTTATTCAGTCAACAAGCATTTATTAAGCACTTACTACATGCCAAGTGGTGTGCTAAGGGCTGGGGATACAAAGAAAGACAAAAACAAGGTCTCTACCCCCAAGGAGTTCGTATTCTACTGGGGGAAGAGACATCTAAATAACCAAGAACATACAAGCTAGACTGTATACAGAATAGATGGAAAGTAATTGAGAGAGAGAGAGTAAGCAGAGGGTAGGGTGCTGTACCCAGAATTGGGAAGAGTTAGGTTTGAATGCTGCTTCTGACATTAGCTATGTGACTGTGGGCAAGCCATTTAACCACTTTTAGCCTCAGTTTTCTTATCTGTAAAATGGGGACAAGAACACCTGAAGGAACCTCCTTCACAGGGCATACTGTGAGGTTCAAATGAAATACTGTATGTTAAATACTTGGTAAATTCAAGTTGTTCAGTTGTTGTTCAGTCGTGTCTGACTCTTCATGACCCCATTTGGGATTTTCTTGGCAAAGAGACTGGAGTGGTTTGACATTTCCTTCTCCAACTCATTTTACAGATGAGGAAACTGAGACAGAGTGAAGCCACTTGCCCAAGGTCACACAGCTAGTAAGTGTCTGGCACCATATTTGAACTCAGGAAGATGAATCTTCCTTACTCTAGGCTTGGCCCTCTCTATTCACTGTACCACTAAGCTTCTCTAAACTCAACTAAAAATGCCAATTATCTCTTCCTTTTTGTATTTTCTCATAACACATCGTTTTTGGGGCTCTCCTTTGCCTCTCCTCCTGTCTGCCTAAGATCACAGCATCATTGACCCACAACTAGAAGGGACCTAGGCGACTAGCATCTAGTCCATCCTCTCCATTTTACTGATTAAGACACTGAGGCCCAAGGAGGTGAGGGGACTTGTCCAAGGTCATACAGTTACTGAGCATCAGACTCGGTATTTAGATCATAGCCTGAGCTGGAAGGAGCCTCAGAGATTTACTTTGTAGTCCAGCTTCCTCATTTTACAAATGAGGAAACTCAGGCAAGGTGATTTGCTCCAAATCACACAGGTAATATGTGTCAGAGGTGGGTGGTAATATAAGGTGCTTTGAATATTTACTGAAAACTGGATACATGAGTAATATTTATTTTTTTCCATCTCAGTAAATGAGGGCTGAAAGTGTTCACACATGGAAGAAACTCTGCCCCAGTGCCTGTCACGGAATGTTCTATCTGGGAGGGCCCTTCAAAGATCATTGAGTCTAGCCCCAGTGAGAAAAAGGGGAAGTGATTTTCCACTCGTCACACAGCAAATAAAAGAGCTGACACTTGAGCCTAGGTCTTTTGATAAAGCCCGGTCCTTTTTCCCCTCACAACTTTTCATAGCTGCTTCTATAGATGATGCACGTCTAGGCCCCCAGTAACAAATTAGTTGGGAGGCACAATGGTTCTAACATAAGAAAGGCAACATGATTGGGTGGAAAGAATGTGGGATTTGCAATTAAGAGGACCCACATTTAGAGGCAGCTAGGTGTCGAAGTGGATAAAGAACTGGTCCTGGATTCAGGAGGAACTCAGTTCAAATCCAGCCTTAGACACTTGACACTCACTGTGTGACCCTGGGCAAGTCACTTAACCCTCACTGCCCTGCAAAAAGAAAAAAAAAAGAAGACCCACAATTCAATTCCCACATATGCCATTTATTACCTGTGATCTTGGGTAAGTCATGTAACCTCTATGGGATTCATTTTCCTCATCTGGAAAAAAAAACCCAAACCAAAAACCAACTAGATCTTAATATGATAGATTTAGCACTGGAAGGAACCTGAGACGATTTAGTTCAAACTTTTAATTTTACAGATGAGGAAACTGAGGCTGTGACTTGTCTAAAGTCCTAAGGTAGTAAATGGCAGGGGGTGGGCTGGAATTTCATTCCAGATCCTCTGAATCCAAATTCAGGTCATCTCCAAGGTCTCTCTTCCTTGGATTTTGGGTAAGACTGATGTGGGCTCTAGAGCATTCTATTCATACCAGGGTCTGGTGTGTTTATTAGTTCCGTGGGAAATTTTGTTAATGCAAATCCCATTATAAAAAGGTATAACCACTTTCCAAACCTTGGCTGATAGATCATCCATTTTAAGCAATATCTGATATGACTGAATTCTAGTAATAATAATACTGTGAAAAGTGGCTCCCGCACAATGAGCCTCTCTTTCTTCATCTGTATCATAGACTCAGAGTAAGGACCTTTGGCATCATCTAGTCCAATCTCCTATGAGCACCTTGAGAGCCTGTGTTTGTATCCCCAGTACTTAGCACAGTGCCTGACACATAGTAGGCAATTAATGATGCTTATTGACTTGTTGAAGACCCATAAAGGTTTAGTGACTTCCAGGCCAAGGGACTAGACCAGGATTTGAACCCAGCTCCTCTACTTTACCCTCCAGACAAGGGTCTTTTTTCTCCACTGGGCTGCCTTTTCTGTAAGGCTGCTTCATTGGCTATCACCAGCCTCACTCTGGCAACTCACTAGATAGAGCACTAGCCTGGAGTTGAGAGGATATGAGTTCAAATCTCACCTCAGACACTAGCTGTGTGACTCTGGGTAAGTCACTTAACACCAATTGCCTTAAAACATCCAGGGCCATCTTGAGTCATCCTGATATCTATCTTGCCATTGGACCCAGATGGCTCTGGAGGAGAGAGTGAGGCTGGTGACTTTGAACAGCCTTCCCTCACTTAAATCCAATTCAGTGCAAGTCATGACATCACCTGATGTCACAGTCCTCTTTGGGAATGATGGACAAACAACAGCAGTGACTAGATGACCTTAAAAGACCCTCCTAAGCCCAGAGCCTATGATCCTAGCCTTACATTTACATAGCCCTTAATAGTTTAAAAAAACAAAGGTCATGGGTATTACATCATCTGATTCTTGAAGACAGGTGGGGCAGCAGGGTGTAGTGGGGAGAGGTCTGGGTCTCCAGTTAGGAGAGACAAGGGTTCAGATCCCAGCTCTGACCTTGCCTGGCTGTATGACAAGTCACAATGTCTTCCAGTGTCATTTATGGGGTAGCAATACTTTAAAGCCCTTCAGAAGCCTTGAAGTACTATAGAAGTAGGAATTATTATCCCAATTTCACAAATGAGGAAAAGGACTTTAAAAAAGGTGCTGACTTGTGCAAAACTGCACAGTTTGTTAGGGTTGGGTCAGGATTTGAACCCAGATTCCTATGACTCTTTCCCTGGGGCTCCTTTCACTACTGGCCCTTGTTACTTCCACCAAAAGCAGAACTCAGCTGTTCTTCAAGATACAGGGACCTCTTTTGTGAGTATCACATGTACGGTTTAGTTCCATCATCATCTTAGAGGATTAGACCGTCCAAGGCATTTAGAAGTGGGAAGATTAGCCTGGTTTTGAGGCTGTTTAAGGTGTCAGCTGCTGAGAAGAGGGCGGGACATGGCATTTTCCCTACTAATAACTAAGCGCTACTTTTATTTGCTGTAAACGTGCTTAGCTTCTCTGAACTGTGCCAGCTTGGGGATTGACTTCCCATCAGTTGATGTGCTTTTCAGGGGGAGATTCCTGATAGATCAACAGCATAGCTTTGTGGATCCCCTTTTCCCCCACTGCCAGTTACAAAATCCACTTTAATGGAGGACGGACAGCCAGCTCCTCACTGAATGCAGAGAGGGAGGGGTGGGTCGGGCAGAGTGGAGGTAGTGTCAAGAGATCATAGAGCTTCCAACTCTAGGAATCCCACTTGCTCTGAAACCGAAGCCCAAGAAAATGAAAGTGACTGGGGGTGGTGGACTTTGGAGCACAGATTTGGAACTGGGAAGGGCCTGCCCAGCCCCCTTATTTTGCAAATGAGGGAACTGAGGTTTAGGGTAGTGAAGTATTTTGCCATCGGGGTGGGATTGGGAGCATAGATTTAGAATTGGAAGGGGCTTGAGAGATCATCTTTCTAGCCCACCCTCTTCATTTTATAGACGAAGAAATTGAGACCCAAGTGATGAAGAGGCATGCCCCACTTCCCAGGTAGTAAGTAAGTCTAAGAGAGGAGGTTTGGACCCCGGTGCTGGTGCTCTGACAACTTTGTAGTTGACTAATTTCAGCCGGGCTGGAGGCCCTGGAGGTCCCTACCAAGCTGTCACCCCGGCAGGCTGGGTGGTCACTGGCCACTTGGAGCTGGAGCTCCGAGGCTGACTGCTAACCCAGGCGGGGCCCTCAAGTGTGGGACTGCCCACGGGGCGCTCCTGCCAGGGCGGGAGGCTTCTCTGGCTCTCGGGGGAGGAGGCGCGTAGGGGCCGCGCTTGGGCGCCCTGGGCTGCGCGGCGCGGCGCTGCGCTGCGCTGGGTTGTGCCGCGGGGGCGCTGCTGGCTGCGCTCTAGGTGTGTGGGGTTGGGCTGGTCCTTGTGCTCCCGCTGCTGCTGCTGCCGCTGCTGCTGCTCCTGCTGCTGCTGCTGCCGCCGCCGCCTCTACCGGAGCGGACGATGCGCCAGGTCCGATCTGCTGGCCAGCGCTGCCCCGGCCGGGCTTCCCTGCGCCGCTGAGCCCTGCCTGGGACCCGAGCCCTCGGGCCGCCGCGGCCGCTGCTCCCCGGGAAGCGCAGAGGGCTAGCCCGCACTGGCCGAGCCATGACGGAGGCGAACAGCAAGAAGGAAGGGTTCAAGAAGTGCCGGAGCGCCACTTTTAGCATCGATGGCTACAGCTTCACCATCGGTGAGCCCTTGGAATTCCGCCCTCCTTCCTCCCCTTCTTCCTCGTCTTCCTCCCTCCCTCCCTTTCTTCCTCCTCCCTCGTGGGTGCGGGGCTCTTCTGCCCTTTCCTGACCCCCTCCTGCCAGTGCGGGTCCTCCCCTATACCCGGCCGTGTGTGTGCGGGGCTCCTGGAGGGACTCTGTCAAACAGAAACCGCGTGGAAGGGGCGCTGGGCGCCGGGCGCCGGGCGCAGGGAACTTTTGCCACTGTTGCTGCTGCAGGCTGGAGATCTGTGGGCGCCCCAGGGCGGTCTGCAGGAGCCGGCTCCTACTTTGGGGAAGCTTATGTTTGGGGAGCAGGCGGTTCAGGAGGGCAGGTTTCTGAGTTCACTGGGCTTCCTGACTACAAGTTCACTGACACAAGTAGGGAGAGAGCAGGGATTCGGTGTTTTCTGGGAAAGAAAGAAGAGAAGAGAAAAGAAGGAAGGAAGGGAGGAAGGAAGGAAGGAAGGGGAAAAGAAGGAAGAAAAAAGGAAGGAAGAAAGGAAAGAAGGAAATGAAGGAAGGAAGGGGAAAGAAAGAAAGGAATGTGAAAGGAAGAGGAAAGAAAAGGAAGGAAAGGAGGGAAAGAAAGAAAAGAAGGGAAATTTTTTCTAAAAAGGAAGGAAAGACGAGAACAAGGCTGAAAAATTCTTTGGGGAGTTGCTATCTGTGTGAGTGATGAGTGATAATGTTTAGCACATTTTCTTTCCTCCTACCTTTTCTTTTCTGTGTCTACTCTTTTCTCTTTATTCACAAATTATGCAGACTGGGAAACACACCCCATTGAGGTTCTGGTTAATTTTAGGAAACAGGACTCCAGGTGGTAGGTGTGTGCCCCACTCTGTTTCTTGGCTGAGATTCAGGCCAGGCTAGGGGACATTTGACAAGGCAGGCCTTCTTTGCCAGCTTGGACCTCAGATGTACCAGGCTGGCTTGGACCTGCAGTTGTCTGTTCAGGAATTGATAGAAGTTGTCCAATCGTCTTACTCAACTAAGGAGGCAGAGGGATGGTGGTGGTGGTGGTGGTGCGAGGGAGGGATAACTTCCCTCTGACAAATGACAGGGAGGGGTCCTTTCTGACAGCATTTGGAGAAAGCTGACTAAGGTAGGGAGAGTACTTGTGTCAATATGGGGATTCAGCTTGGTGGACTGTCTTCAGTGTCTCCGTTCCCAGGACAGTTCCAGATTACTGGCTGGCTGACTTTCAGTCTACACTTGTCACCTTCTCCATCAACTTTTTTTTTTTTTTTTTAGTGAGGCAATTGGGGTTAAGTGACTTGCCCAGGGTCACACAGCTAGTAAGTGTTAAGTGTCTGAGGCCGGATTTGAACTCAGGTCCTCCTGCCTCCAGGGCCGGTGCTCTATCCACTGCGCCACCTAGCTGCCCCTCCCCATCAACTTTTGGAACATGAGGGTGGGGTCACCAAGGGATACATTCTCATGTCACTTCTGCCAATTTATGGGAAGATTTTCCATTTTATGGTTTAGTGGCTGGGAAATATTTGTGTGCTTTTGCTCTGCAGCCCAAAAGAAGGGACAGGTAGGGAGGGAGATGGGAATGTTTCCTTAAAATGAGGGAGTTTGGCCGTGAAGATTTCTAAGGTCCTTTTCAGCTCAAAATCTTTGATCCCCTGATAATGTGCTGGTTTGAAGTTCTCTCCCCTTCCCAAATGCCTGCCACTGACTCTTTGCTTTGGTCATGTTTGTTTCTTCTCATAAAATGGGGTAGGATTTTTGGAACGTGGCCTAAAATTTGTAGTTGAGTTTCACTACAAGGCCACTTCTCTGTCTTTTTTTTTTTTTGCTTTGGAGGTTGAAAAGCAAACAACTTTTTCATGGATACCCTTTGTTTTTAACATCCCCTCCATTTTCAACCAAGGGGTTGTCCCTCATAATGAAGAATAAAAAAGAAAGATTAGAAAAAAGCAGGTCATTGAAAGCAACCAACATATTGACCAAATTCAACAGTATATTCAATGTTCCATGGGAGTGAACCTGAAATTGGAATGTAAGAATTCAAACCAGGCAAGATGTCTTCAAAGGGGTTTGGCTCGTAATTCCTCCCATAACCTTTTGCCCAGATGCCCACTATGAACATGTAATGATGTGTAGCACAGGCATTATTACATAAGGAAATGCATAAAGGATTGTAGATTCATATCTGGCAGGGACCTGATTTCTTTCTTTTTTCTTCTTCTTTTGTTGGGACCTGATTTCTTTTTACAAATTAGGAAACAGAGGCCCAGAGAACCTCAGTGGCTTGCCCAATGTTGCATGGGTCTTTTGATTCCCAAGACAACAGGTTTTTTTCACTGACCACATCTGGTTATTTAATCAAAGAGTAGAGGAAGAAGAGAAGGAAGAAACGGAAGATGAGTGAAGGGAGACAGGGAATCTTAGCGCTAGAAGGACTGTAGGTAGTAATCCAGATTAGCACTGACCTTCCTTTAAAAGCAGCCCACAGATACCACTTTTCCAAGATCATTCTAGGTCATCGTTTAAAGCATCCCACTCAATTTAGGTCAAAGCTTCTAGTTTTCTTGGCTTAGGGTAGTAATGAAGCAGCAATGATATGGATAGCTTGAAGAACAATTGTGGAATTTCTCTTATAAAATTTTACCTCTCAAAGGGAGCATAGAGCTTGCCTAGTCCACTCAATCCCCTCATCTTCTCCATGAGGCAGCCAGAGTTCAGAGAGGTTATCGTGCTCAAGGTCAAATAGTTAGTTTATGCCGTAGCTGGGGCTCGAACCTAGTTCTCCTGACTCCAGTCCAGTGTGCTTTTCATTATGCCAGGCTGCCTGCCTTATATGTTAGGGACCTGTGATTTTTCTTCCTATGACAAAAATCTTGTATTTACATGCTATTTTAAGGTTTTCAAGGTCTTTTACAAATCTTATCTCATTTTATCTTCACAACAAGCATTGGAAGCAGGGACTCCATTTTACAGGTGAGGAAACTGTGGCAAAGTTAAGTGACTTGCCCAGGATCACATAGCGAGTGTCTGAGGCAGGATTTGAACTTCAGGTTCAGCACTCCATCCACTGTACCACTCAATTTCCCCTAATATGGTCAATAGCTTAAAGTTTTGAAGAGAAGCTTTGTCTCAGACTCAGAAGTTAAGTGACTCGCCCGTGATCCTATAACTGTAAGTATCAGAAGCACACTCTGAACCCAGGTCTTTCTGATTCCAAGCACCACAGGAGAACCATCCAAGCCTTTCTCTTCTTGAAGAAGTGACACAAAAGCAGTAAGAGTTCCTAATGCTGATTCATGACAGTTGTTCCTTGGAGAAATGTTTCCCTTTTGTCTAAAAGGGCCCAGAAGTCCCAACATTCTTTTATGTGGAATTTCCATTCATTCACCATTTTCTTCCTTTTAATTGGAAGATATGTAAAATCTTTAGGGTCGTTTCCCTTTCCTCGGTCCTTTCTTGGGAGGGTCATTGGACACTAGGTTCAGGAAATAACCTTATCAATCATCTATTCCAGTTTCATTTTACAGATGAGGAGACTTGAGGCCCAGAGAGGTTGAGACTTGCCCATTATGACAGAGCCAGTGAGTGTCAGAGATAGGATTTGAACCCAGGTTTTCCTGAAGCCAAATCCAGCACTCTGAGCACTTAACTCAAAGTTATTTTATTTTATGTGAATCTGGGTACCTTTTTGGTTCTATGTCACCTCTATTTCCCCATGTATCTCTTCTCCCTTTCCTACTGAACAATCCCTTACAACAAAGAGGAAAAACCCAACAGCTTGTCAAACTTACCAATATATGTAAAGTGTTTTACGAGCCTTAACGCACTATATAGAGTTTGCTATTATTTTTACTGTTATCCTATCAATGGTCCGCACCTATCGTCCCTTATCCCCACAGAGTGAGGGGCCCTTTCATAGCTCTTCTTTGGGGCCAAGCTTGGTCATTCTAAAGACATTGCATATTTTAGTTCCATTTTTTTTAGACTAGACTCATGATTTCATCGGGATATGAGAATGCTTTGATCAGTGTGAGCAGCCTGGGACAATGAGAAGTTTGAATGATATCACACAGCCAGAATGGGTCAGAGGCTGGGCTTGAGCCCACATCTTCCTGATTCCCGGGCTGGCCATTTGTCCATTATGTCACCCCACCTGGAGAAATAGTATTAAAAAACCCCAACAACAACACTTCCTCCTGTGTGGTGCCTCTGTGTCACACGTCCAAGTTTGGATCAGCAAATGACAATGCTTATCACCGAGTTCACACATATCAGTGTCAGGGCCTAGTCCCATTAGAAGTATCCAAAAGTCTTCCAGCGCTCTCTCTCTGAGAACTTGCATGGTGATGGCTTTATACAAAGAGAGAGTAGATGATCCCCTGCATGGAGCTCTGAGGGGTCCGGAGGGACCTGCCACCTCCCAATAATTTTCCTTGGCCAGATGTCTCAAATTTCCTTGGCTCTGTTGACTCTATTTTGATGAAAACATATTCCTGGAAGTCCATGGAGGCATGGATGTCACATTAATAGAAAGTGATTCTTTTCTTCTTGAAGAGGATGGGAGATTTCCCCATGAGAGCACTGGGTGTTTGGGATGGGAGCAGAGAGAAAAGGGAAGAAGAGGTAGCCCTGTTTGGTTTCCTGGCCCACTGAGTCCCTAAGGATCAAGCCTCAGTGAGCATCACTTTCCTGATTCCATAGCCCTTTGGGATGGTGACCTGGAGTTGGTTTAAGCCAGAGGATGCTCATGGGGATGGAGAAAGAGAGGACTGCAGGGCTTGGCTCTGGTCTTGGGGAGGCTCTGTGGGCACTGAGCTGCTCTGGCTTTCTGATACACTGGAGTAAATTGGAAGAGACTCGTCAGCTTAAGATAATTCTCAGGCAAGTCTGATTAGTAACAACAGCCAACATTCCCACGCAGCATTTGCAGAGTGATACGTAAAACATGATCTCACTGGAGCCTCACAACAACCCTGGGAGGTAGGGATTATAGAGGCTATGAGCCCCATTTTACAGATGAGGAAACTGTGGCCCAGAGATATGAAGTAAATTGCCCAAGGTCACACAGCTAATGTCAGAAGAAGGCTTAACACCCAAGTCTTTTGTAACTCAGCCCCAAACTCATCCAACCAGGAGTGACCCAGGTTATGACTGGCTTCAGAAGGCTTCCTGACAAAAGATCATCTTGGGGTGGGCCAAAAAAAGCTTTTTATATAAAGGTAGGGTAGGGGGCAGCTAGGGAGCATAGTGGATAGAGCACAGGCCCTGGATTCAGGAGGACCTGAGTTCAAATCCAGCCTCAGACACTTGACACTTGCTAGGTGTGTGATCCTGGGCAAGTCACTTAACCCTTATTGCCCCGCCAAAAACAAAAAGAAAAGCAGGGGTATGGGGAGATGGCAGCTTTGGGAATGATAAGATGGTACTTATCTAGGCATTGATGGAGATGTGTGGGGAGTTGGCCACCTGGTTTGTTGACCTATGTTCATTTTCCCCAATAAACCAACCAGTCAATCCGCCTGCACACATTTCTTAGGTGCCTGGTATATGCTGGGCACTGCACTAGGCCTAGCTGATGCAAAACCAAAATCAAACGCAGTTCTGATCTCTGCCTCATTTTGCTTTTCCCCCAGTTTGTCCTGAGTGGAGGCCAGCAGCAGGTGGGTTCAGTCTGGGGCATTGGAGGACATCAGTAAGCTAGAGGGCTCCCAGGATAGGACAGAGCCCTGAGATTCTGCCTCCTGAGAATCCACGGAAGGAACAGGGGATGTTTACCCTGGAGGAGCAAAGGCTGGTCAGGAGGACACGATATCCCTGTTCAAGCATTGGAAGGCTTGCCTTGGGGAAGAGGGATCAGCATGTTCTATTTGGCCCCAGGGGCAGAACTAGCTGGAATGGGGGAGAGCTGCTAAGAGAAGGATTTAAGTTTGATTTGGGGAGAAACCTCTTTGGGAGAGCTAGAAGGGGCTGCCTCCAGAGGGGTGGCTTCTGTTTCCAGAGGGGTGGCTTCTGCTTCCAGAGGAGTGGCTTCTGCCTCCATAGGAGGTCTTCAAGAAGAGGCTAGATGACCCTTGTTCTGAAGATTTTTTTGAGGAATGATTTAAATAAGATGGCTGCAGGAATTCCTCCCAACTCTAAAAACTCTGTGACTGGTCACAAGTCACTATGTTTTTCCTCTCTCAGTGTTCCAGTCCATAAAATGGATAGATTGCCGAGAAAGGTCTTTTTAGAAGTTTAATTAGCCGACGCTGAGAAAATGCCAAATACAATAAGTGCCAAGTTTGGTTATGATTTAAATGTTCTGTCCTCACGAAAACTATTGAGTTGTGATTGTAGCACATAATTATAATGATGAGAATCCAGCAGGGCCCTTATGTGGGAGTTCATTTGTAATTCAGCTTTGGGGAGGCCCTTGTGGCTGAGTACTGGTTTTAATGAGCCTGGTTTGGGGGATCCAAGTTATTGAAAGTATAATTCATCACTTCAGGAGAGCATTTCTAAGGTGGTCCATCTCCATGGAGTGCGAAGAAATAGAACTGAGTTTGGGGATCCCGAGGTCGATGGCTTTTGAGCTCTGAAAGAGGAAGGAAAGGAGGTGAAATGAAAGAAATACTGGGTTGGAAGGCAGAGCCTTGGGTTTAAAACCCACCTCTGATGCTTAATTCCTTTGTGACCCTGGGCAAGTCATTTTACCTCAACTAGAAAATGAGGAAATTGGATTAGATGTGCTTTGAGGTGCTTTTTATCTGTGAACCATTGAGAATTTTTTTTCTTTGCTAAATTATGAGCTGGTTGTTCCTAATCCTGGTGTTCCAGTGTGGATTTGTCCTCCTGAGTATCACTCAGGCAAATACCAGGTAGTTGGAAGGAAGGGGATGATGAAGGGGGGGGGGGGGCTGGAGGCTGAGCATGTGTCCGAGGTTGAGTTTTGGTAGAAGAGCAAAGGGACTCTTCCTATCACTAAGGTACTGCCTCAGTAGGCTGGCCATCCAACTTTTGTCATTGTCTCAACAAGAAGGTCATGGGAATATCAGATCAATGATTTAAAGCTGGAAGGGACCTTTGGGGTCGCCTGGTACAACATGGGAAAACAGAGGCAGAGGTTGACTTATATTGTGACCTCCTACAGGGCAGGGATAATCTGCCTCTTTATATCTTCAGTGCCCAGCACATAGTAGGTGCTTGATAAATGTTTATTGACTTAGTGACCTTCCCCAAAATCAAGAGTAGATCTAGGCTTTGGGTTTAGAACCTCTGGGTCCAAGCCCAGTGCTCTGATAGCAAGAGCATTTTCTAATGGGCTTTTTTTTTGAGAGGATGAAGAGGGAGGTGTTTTGGAAAATCTCGAGCTTTGGCCGCATTGGTGTTGCTAACAGAGGGATGCATTTACTGTAGCAACCATGGTGGCGGGGGTTCCCCTGATCCTCCTCTTGCCCTGGAAGGAGAAAAACAAGGTGCCTCGTGACAGCAAATTGAAGCCCAGGGGACCAGGGTGTGGAGGAGTCTGAACCCTGCCCCCAGCCTGTGGGGAGCACTGGTGGCTGGGGGAGAGGGATTTCTGCTTTGGGGGATGGCCCAGCCTGAATCATTGGCGTGGACTTTTAGAGTTTCTTTTGGTCGTGGTGGGAGTGGGGAGAATAGAGAATTAATAATAATAACAAACAACAATAGGGAATAGGGATAGGCGCTGGACCTGAGGTTTCACTAGCATAGGGAACTCCTAGGTTAGGAAACTCCCTCCCCAAAGCAGGTTGACACCTTCTAGACAACTTAGAGTCTTGAACAGTTGCCAAAAGCACCAGGAAGTTGTGACTTGCCCAGGGTCCAAATTTCAGTGAAAATAACAACAATAACAATGGATGCCTTTAAGTTTTTTCAAAGCATTTTATATACATTATGACATTTGATGTTCATACCGACCTGGTGGCATAGGTGTAATTATTATTTCTATTTTATAAATGGGAAACTGAGGTTCAGAATTGAAGTGAATTGCTCAGATTCACACAGCCACAGATTATCTGAGGTGGGAATAAAACCCAGGCATTCCTGACTGCAAGTAGAGACCTGCATCTACCATGTCATGCTGCCTATTCATTCATTCAGTGATCATTTAAGAATCTAATAGGTGCTTACACAGTGCATGTTTTGGGCAGCTGCCCATGCTGTGCATCATTCCTGGTACTTCAGCATTAGGAATTATCCCCCTTTTCTTCCCTGAGGACTTTGCTCTCCCTTCAAAGGTCCCTTTCACTCTCAGGATGTTTACTGTACGTAGCCCTCCTGCAGATGTGGGGCTTCTGTCCTTGCTTTCTGGTGGGGTTTCTCTCTCTGCTTGTCTGTCAATACAGTGGTAAAGTATTTGTGTACATGGAGTCCACTGAGGCTGGAGTCCTTTGGCCCCTGGCCTTGGGGGTAGTGTTCAGGACTCCCTCCTGGTCCCTAGTGGAAAACTAGAGCTGCCTCCTTATCATCCGCATGGAGATCCTGAAGCAGCCACAAAGATTGTCCCAAATAATATAAGAACGAGAATTGTTTATAATAACAGTAACTGACATTTATATAGGGCTTGAACTTCTTTCTTTTTTCTGGTGGAAAGAAGCAGTTTAGTGAAACTAACCGACACATTAACTGGCACATAGTAGGTACTTAATAAGTGTTTATTGATGGAGTGATTGATCTGACAGTTTATGCAATATTCTACCCCCATGATGCCTCACCTCTTCTGGGCCAAGCCTGATCACTATAATGATATGGACTTTAAGGTTTGACAAGCATTTCCACACATTATTTCATTTAAGTACTCAAAAGCCTTTGAGGTAAGTGCTTCCTAAAGCGTTAGCCTCATGGAGCAGATGAAGAGACAGAAGCTCACCAGGGATACGTGGTTTGCCCAGGGCGACACAGCTAGGAAGCAGGACTCTGAAATCAAGGTCACTCAGCGGGCATATTAGGGTGGAGGTTTCCTTGTGTCTGGATTGGGCTAGATCGAGGGACATCCGTTTAGTTGAGGTCCCCTCCAGTGCTCAGATTCTATTGTTCTGTCTTCCTGGCTCCCCGGCCAAAGCCTTGTGAAGGCTTCCTTGGTGCCTACCATGATGCCTCACACATAGTAGGCCCTTAATAGAGGTTTGTTGCATTGGTTAAATTGAATAACATGTGTACAATGTCAGGATGAGACAAAGTAGTCCAAGGGAGCCAAGGAAACTGAAACTAGTCTAGACTCTTGCACATCAGCAGCTCAGTTAGTCTGTGCTGCCCAGGCACCATTCCTCTCCTTAAAGGGAAAATACTGTCAAAGTTCTATGTCCACATACTCTGAATGTGTGATCCACTTCTAGGTCATAGCTCCCTTAGGTTAAGTACTGCTTTCTTTTTCTTTTTTTTGTGGAGGCAATGGAGTTGTCACTTGCCCAGGGTCAAACAGCTAGTAAGTGTCTGAGGTCAGATTTGAACTCAGGTCCTCCTGACTCCAGGGCTGGTGCTCTATGCCCTGGGCCACCGAGCTGCTCCTGGTACTGTACCTTTTCAACAGTCTAGTCTATTGCTCAGTACAAGGGGCAGTTGACATGTGTGGTTACTGAGAAAGTCCATTGGGATGACACAGATGAATTTATGAAAGAGGAAGCTGCCCCTGAAAACACAATCTCTCACTTGAATAGAAGAATACGGACCCTCCTTTACTGAAGTCAGAGGACCTGGGCCTGGATTTAAATGCTGGTTCTGCTACTTAATACCGCCATGAGCTTGGACAAGTCATCCAACATCTCTAGACTTGACTTCCTATATGTTTCAAGTGAGGGAGTTGGGTTAGGTGGTTCTCTATGGGCCCTTCCAGCTCTAAATGTATGATCACTTGAGCTCTGGGATTAAGCCAGAATTAGAACCCTTTCCGGGTCTCGCCCAGACTGACCTTTCTTTGACCAGACATGTCTGTAAAATGCTGGAACAATTCAAAGGACCCCATTTGTTTCAGCTCATGATTTCCAATCATGCCAAGAGTTAGAAGTGCCAAGCTCCCCCACGTAGAGTGCTTCCATGCAGGGCTTGGAAGAAGGTCACCAGCGATCCAACTAGGGAGTCTATGGGCAATTCTTGCCTCATCTGGAGGAGTGCATGGTGATAGCTTGGCTTGATAATCTAAGATTCCTCACCAGAGTGTTGTGAGAACTGATTAGTAAACCCATAATCCAGGATGAAAGTTTAGAGTAGAAGCTGTTATTACCTCCATGGTTCTGGGATCTTCTCTGACTATCCAGATCACAAGTCATCTGCACCTGCTCATGCTGTGGCATTCTTCATCATGTTGTCTCAGGAATTCTTCTTTTCCCAGGAATTCTCCAGAGAAAATTTACATTTTTTTCCCAAAAATTAACCTAGGGGGGCAGCTAGGTGGCTCAGTGGATTACGAAGGACTTGAGTTCAAATCCAGCCTCTGACACTTGACACTACCTGTGCGACCCTGGGCAAGTCACTTAACCTTCATTGCCCTGCCCCCCAAAATAACCTAATACCAAATAAAATGAGTTTTTCTTTATTTGTTAAACAGAAAAAGAGGATTGTACATAAAATCGTGATTCTCTACTTTTATTTTTAAGTAACTTTCAAAGCTGTCCTGCTTGTCTGTGATTCCTTCTGACTTCCCCTCTCTTTTGTGCATTAAAAAAGTTTCAATGTTACTCTTTTCTTTTCTTTTTTCTTTCTTTCCTTTGGCTACTTTAGTCCTAAATTTTGCTCTCTCACTGCCTCCAGTTCAGGTATAGATGGTGCTCACTGGCCATTTCTACTGCTTGCCTAAGATGAATGTTCTGATGGAGCACTTCATGGACTGATTGTTCAGTTGCATGTAATAGCCCGTGAAATAGGCATTCTGGACACATTTATTCTTCTTTGAGCATTCATGAATTTCATTGAGGGCCTCCTGTGGCTGGTGGTAAATTAGAGCCAGGAAGAGTTTAAATCCAGCCTCAGACACTTATTAGTTGTATGACTCTGGGCAAGTCATTTAACCTCTGTTTGCCTTGGTTCCCGCAACTGTAAAATGGGGATAATAATAGCAGCTGCCTCAGATTTTTTGTTGTGAGATATTTAGAACAATGCTTGGCAGACAGTAGGAATTATAGAAATTCTTATTTCCCAAGAGTATTTGGGGGTTCAGTGCAACATTGTAGCAACAAGTTAGACTATACAGTTGCCTCTACTTTCTCTCCTCCCATTCACTTTTCAACCTCTTGCAATGGGGTTTCTGTCTCTACTATTTGATTGAAAGTGCTCTCTCCAAGGTTGCCAATGACCCGCCCCCCCAACTCAATGGCCTTTTCATAATCCTCATCCTTTTTGACCTCTGGGTGGTATATGTCTTGTTCTCTCCCTCTTCCCTGGACATTTTCTCTTCTCTGGGATTCTGTGGCATTACACTGTTGTAATTCCTGTCCCCTTTGTCGGATCATCATACATATTTTGCTCCATATTTGTACATGTACCCCAAGTCTCTGTCCTGGGTTCTCTTTGTTTTCTTATTACCTCCCATGGGTCCAACTAACATCTCTATGCAGGTGACTCTGAAATCCACATATCTAGGCTTTATCTCCCACCTTGCTGTACATTCCTCAGGCATCTCAAACGCAACATCTCCAAAAGAGATTCAATTATCTTGCCTTTAAAAACCCACCCTTTCCCTTGGTTTTCCTGTATTTTGTCAAGAGCCCCATTTTCTCCCATTTGCCCAGGTTTTGAAAACTAACTCTCTACTCTCTTGCTTATTCTCTCTTCCTCCCCATTCTGATCAATTGCCAAGCCTGGTCAGTTCCAACTACACATTTTTTTTTTTTACCTCTTCCCTTCTTTTCACACAGAGTCATACCAGGTCAGGATTTCATCCATTCTCACTTGGATTATTTCAGTAGCCTTTTAACTGATCCCCCTGCAACTAGTCTTTCCTCTCTTATCCATCTTTCATACCAATATGAAATTGATATTCTTAAAGTACACACTTGACTGCCTCATCACCATAATCAAGAAACTTTGGTAGCTCTCTGTTGCCTTTTGGCCAGAAAATCTAAGGGTCTTCCCCTTCCAGATTTATTTATTTATTTGTTGACTAGGTAAAAGAAGCTATTTAACTCATTTCTTACCTAGCTTTAATCACTGAATGGGTGTTGCCTCAGACAAACTGAGACCTGGGAAATATCTTAGCTTAAAAAGGCCAGCATCTAGGGCCATCTCCCATCATCCTGATGTTTATCTTGCTACTGGTCCCAGATGTCTCTGGAGGAAAGGGTGAGGCTGATGACTTTGCACAGCCCTCCCTCACTTAAATTAAATTTACCACAAGTCATGACATCACCTCCTGATGTCTTGGTCCTCCTTGAGGATGAAAGACCACCAACAACAAACAAGGCCAGTAATACTTCTCTGTCATTTAAAGCCCTTCACAATATGACTTTGCAACCTGACTTTTCAGGCTGATTATACATTACTCCCAATTCCCTGAGACTTTAAGCTATGGAGAGGGTGCTAACCCATACTAGTAGAGGGACTTTCCTCACTGGGAGCCCCTATATCAATGAAATCCCAGGTCTGGTCCCTGTCCCCTTCCCTTCATGCACCCTATGTACTGTCCAAATTGGTTTGCTTGCTGTTCCATATACATGACACTCCATCATTGCATTTTTGCGTAGGTGTTCCTTGTTGTCTGGTTGCTTTTTCAGTCATGTTCTGACTCTTTGCAACCCCATTTAGGGTTTCCTTGGTAAAGATACTGGCCCTTTCCTTCTCCAGCTCATTTTACAGATGAGGAAACTGAGGCAGAGAGGGTTAAGTAGTTTGCCCAGAGTCACGTAGCTAACAAATATCTGAGGTTAGATTTGTACTCAGGTCTTCCTGACTTCAGGTCAAACAGTCTATCCACTGGGCCACCTAGCTGCCCGTAGGTGTTCCTAATTGCTGAGAATGCCTCTCCTCCTCACTTCTGCCTCTTAAATCTACCCACAAACATTTATTAAGAACCTTCTATGTTTAGACACTGTGCCAGGTGCTTGGCATACACATACAGAAGCGAGATAGGCTTTGCTCTCAGAGTTTATAGTCTCCTATACCTTGAACCTCTTGTTCTCTTCACACTCAAGAGCCACCTTCTATAACATTTCTAGATTCCCTTCCCCCCCTCCCCCCTGGCCTTAGGGAGATAGGAGCTAGGTGTTACTGCACTCGGACACAGGGACTTCTTAGCTGTATGACCATGTTATCACAGGAAGTTCCTTATTAGTGCCCCCATCATTGCTTTATGTTTATTTTGCCTATATATGATGCTATGTTAAATCATATCATATTATGTTATATTGACTTATCTGTGGGTACCTCTGTTCCCCCAGTAGATTGTGAAATCCTTGAGGACAGAGGCTGTTATTTTCCCCCATCTTACTTTTTATACCCAGAACCTTGCACTATTCCAGGCATAGAATCCACTCTGACTGCTGACCTCCCTAACTTCCTTTAAGTCCCAACTAAACTCTTACTATCTATAGGAAGCCTTCCCCAACCCCTCTTAATTCCAGTACCTTCCCTCTTTTAATCCTATACACAATTGCTTTGTATGTATTTGTTTGCAAGCTGTCTCCTCCATTAGATCATAAATTCCTTGAGAAGAGGGACTTTATTTTCCCCCCTTTTTGTATCCCCAGCACTTAGCACAGTTCCTAGCACATAGTAGGCACTTAATAAATGATTATTTATTTGAAATGGAATTAAAATGTGCTTATTGGGATGAATATCATCCTCAAACAGGAGCATATGGAGGACTTCAACATTTAAAGGAAAACTCTCTTAATAGGATTTAATTTTTTCTAATTATATGTAAAGACAATTTTTAACATTCAATTTTACAAAATTTTGAGTTCCAAAATTTTCTCCCTCTCTCTCATCCTCCTCTCTTTCTAAAACAGTAAGCAATTTGATATAGGTTATATTCGTGCAATCATGTAAAACATATTTCCATATTAGTCATGGTGTGAAAGAAGAAAGAGACCAAAAGAAAAAAAATGAAAAAAATGAAATAAGTAAAAATAGTATGCTTCAATCTGTATTCAGACACCATCAGTTCTTTCCCTGGAGGTGGATAGCATTTTCCATCATAAGTCTTTTGGAATTGTCTTGGATCATTGTTTTGCTGAGAAAGCTAAGTCATTCATAGTTGATCATCATACAGTATTGCTGTTTACTATGTACAATGGTCTCCTGGTTCTGCCTATTTCACTTTGTATCAGTTCATGTAGATCTTTCCAGATTTTTCTAAAATTTGCCTGCTTATTCTTTCTTATAGCACAATAGTATTTCATTACACTTATATGCTGTAGCTTGTTTAGCCATTCCTGAATTGATGGGCATCTCTTCAATTTCTAATTTTTTTTTTACCACTGCGAAAAGAACTGCTATAAATATTTTTGTGCATGTGGGTCCTTTTCCCCTTTTTATGATCTCTTTGGGATACAAAGAGTCGCAGTTTTATATCCTTTTAGACATAGTTCCAAATTACTCTCTAGAATTTTTGGATAAATTCACAACTCCACCCAAAGTACATTTGTGTCCCAATTTCTCACATCCTCTCCAATATTTATCATTTCCCCTTTCTGTCATATTAGCCAATTTGATAGGTGAACTGTATTCTCATGAATTTGACTCAGTTCTCTCTATATTTGGAAAATGAAGCCTTTATCAGAAACAATTGCCATAAAGATTCTTTCCCAGCTTTCTGCTTTTCTTCTAATCTTGGTTGCATTTATTTCATTTATGCAAAAACTTTTAATTTAATGTGATCGAAATGAACTTTTTACATTTTGTAATCTCTTGTTTGGTCACGGATTCTTCCCTTCTCCACAGATCTGACAAACTATTCCTTGCTTTCCTACATTGCCTATGGCATTGCTCTTTATGTCTAAGCCATGTAGCAATTTTGACCTTTCGTTAGTAAGTGGTATAAGATGTTGGTCTATGCCGAGATCCTGCCGTACTCTTTTCCAGTTTTCCCAGCAATTTTGGTCAAATGATGAGTTTTTAAAAAGTTTATTTCTTTTTTTCAATTCATGGAACAGAGCAAGAATTTCCATAACAGTACAATAAAAAGATGATTGCAATGAAACTGCAAATCTACCATGTACAACTTGCTATTCCTTCCAAATATCCAACCAAGTTATTATGTAAATTTCTTCTCCCCTTTTTTTTCTTCCATCCCCCACAACCCCCTGCTCTAGAGATGACCACCATTATATACAAATAGACTTTCTTTCATTTGGGCTTCACCTAGGATGTTGATGCTAGAGGTAAACACCACTGGCCAGCAGAAATGTCCCTGTTTTATTTCTCAATTGACATGCCTGGCCAGAGGGTCAGTGGGGAAAATATCTTCAGTTGCAAGACTTTGAAGACTCCTTGCTGCAGAGTGTTTTCGTTTTTTACCTCTATTGCAATCAGGGCTTAAACTGAGTTTTTAAATAGCCAATGAACAATAAACACCGTGGAATCTTGAACTCTATACATTTTAGCCAAATGTGTAACTGTGAAGGTATGACCTGCTGTAGAAAATTATTTGTGAAATCTTGCCTTTTCCTTTCTGATCTTTAAATCACAGATCCCCATAATCAACCAATCAATGAGTATTTATTAATAGCTTTAAGGCTTGCAAAACTCTGCATATACTATCTTATTTGATGTATTAAGTACTATGTGTCTGGCACTGTACTAAGGTCTAGGGTTAGAAAAACAGTTTCTGCCCTCAGGGAACTTACATTCCTTCCAATGGGGGAGACAGCATGTATGTAAATATGCATATATAAGATACATACAAAGTAGGTACAAGGTCACCTTAGAGGGCAAAAGGCACTAGCAGGAGTGGGGCAGGAGCCTAGGGGTTGGGGCTGGGGGCTATGAAAGGCCTCCTGATGAAGATAGTGTTTGAACCAAGTCTTGGGAGTAGAGAATTCCCAGAAACAAAACTTCCTCTGCTAATAAACACCAGCAACTCCTTATATTTTATAGTTAGAGGGAGTTTCTACTGAGAGGTCGACTTGCCCAGGTTCATCCCACCAGGACTATCAAAAAGAGAACTTGAACCCAGGTCTTCCTGACCCCAAGGCCATATCTCTATCCATTGTGTCATATTGCCTCTTTGATCCTCGAAATACTTCTGCATGTTTTATAAATGAGCTTGTAATCTAAGCCATTGTAGTCCTGGGTTACGGGTCTCTACTGGCCAAGATTGTTTACTGACTGAAATGGTTTTTTGCCTCATTTGGCCTCCTTCTTGTGGCGATCACTTAATTCTCTGTTAAATGGTGGAACTCCTTGGGAATTTCTCTTTTTCCGTTTCCATTTTTTTTTTTTTGGTCATCATTTGCTTACTAGACTAGTTAACACTCAATGTGTTGGTCAAGGACACATAGAAATAAAATGGAAAACTCATAACAAAGTCCGTTCTGGGTTATCCAAAGTGAGGAGCAGTGGTCTAGATAAACCAAAATAGGGGGTGAAACAGAATGGAGAGCAGAATGTACATGGAATCAGGAGACCTGTGTTCAAATTTAAGCTTACTAATCGTGACTATGGAAGTACCCCTGAACCTCCCTGAATCAGTTTCTTCATCTGTTAAATGAACATAATGATATTTAAGATAGGAACTAGACTTGTGATTTGATTAGAATAGGGTACTCCCAGGTGAGGAAATTCCTTCTACTAATCCAGGTTTAAACCCCTTTTTCCTTGCAATTTATAGCTTTAGGCAATTCCTCGGAGTATTGAGAAGTTTAACAATTTGCCCAAGGATTTAGAGCCGAGATATGTCAGAGGCTGGATCTGAACCCAGGCCTTCTTCATTTTTAGAGTGGCTCTGCCTCCAATATATGACTCTGTGTTTCAATACTAATATATTTATATCTTTCTACACACACAGTATATATTTCATCATATATATATATATATATATATATATATATATATATATATATATATATATATATATATATATAACCCTAACCCTAATGCTAATTTCATCAAATATACACTATATATGGAATTGCCCAGGGTTAATGAGAAGAAAGTACTTTATAATCCAAACAGTGAGCAGGAAAATGTTATTATTATTTTAATAACCCAAAAATCTTTTCTACTTGTTTTTTTAAAAATATATATTAAAGTATTTGGATTCATTTTATTTGGCCAATTATGGCTTACTTAGGAAAACAGTAGGATTTTATATAATTGATTCAGTGCATAGTAGCTGACAAAGGCAGATCAGAGGAGGTGTGGAGGGTGGGTGCTAAGTTGTACTGGAAGGCAGGGACCAAGCGAAATCTATGATTTGAAGAAATACGGTGAATAATTGGGAGTTAGCTATCAGTTACATGTGGTTCTATGCCTCCAAGCTTTGGGCTGTCAGGTATAGGATTTTTGCTACCATCTCACAGAGCACCCTTTGGGAAATTTCAGGAAGCACCCTGGATATAGCTCATGGTTAGACTTAAACAGGTCTTGTGCTAAGTGTTAGATGCTGGGTCTAGGGTCCTGAATGGTTTTTATTTCACTGGACAGAAAATATAGAACATGTGAGAACTCTCAGGAGCCCCCAAACAAGGGACACCTTTCCTCTAGTGCCTATGCCATCCCCTCTTACCCCCAAACATGACACTTCCCAGGGATACTTCCCTGACACTGGGCTTTAGAAAGGCGACCCTCTGATTTTCACCCCAAGTATACACATAGCCTCTTCCTTTAGAATGTATGCTTTTTGAGGGCAGGGACTGTTCTTGCCTTTCTTTGTACTCCCTAGAGCTCAGCATAGCACCTGGTACATAGTAAGTGCTTCTAAACGCTTGCTGCCTGACTCTAGCCTCATGGTATTGCCCAAAGAACAAGGATCTCCCCTAAAAGGGAAATAAATCTGGAGTTGTTCAAGTGCCTCCCCTCCTTCTGTTGAATCTCTATATCACCCCTGGATTTGAACATTTGGTAATTCCCTAAGAGGAATCCCATACCATCAGACTTGCACTATTGGAATAACTCATTGTACCAGCAGAGGTCGAGGTCCTGGTCATTCCATCCTGATCATTGGGGTGAAGTCCCTCGTTGCACCTGTAGTTCCAGGGGCCTCGCACACAACTCATTTCTTTCCAGGCAGCTGGCTCCAGTAATCCACCATTCTCACTGGAGGTCTAGTCCCCAAACCTGCACACCTGGTGTTGTGAGCCAGACCACCCCAAGCCTAGTCCTGCCCAAGAACTCTCCCTTGTCTTGCTTGAAGGCTGGATTCTGAAAGCCTCTTCTCTCTTCCAGAAGCTGGCCCCTGGCCTGGAGCTTCCCTTTCTCTCTCTGGAAGGCTGAGCCCCTAAACTCTAGAACTTGGGGTTGCTAGAGAGCAAACCTGAAGATTGACAATGCTCTGGACTTCTACTTTCTCTCTAGAAGACCAAATTCCTGATGATTGTCAGAACTAGATCCCAGATTCTCCCGGATGTCCAGGCCACTAACAAGTGTGTGCTTTTCTGGGGATACTTGGAGTCATTTTTTAAGAGCCACAAGGAACCTCACAGGGCATTTAGTCTGATCCCCTCATTTGACAGGTGAGATTCCTGAAGTCCATTGAGGTTTTAACTAACTCACCCAAGGTCACACAGAAGTTCATAGATTTAGAGCAAGAAAAGACATCATGGGACAGCTAGTCCAATCCTGTGAAGTGCTGGGTGAGTTTGGGGTGAGAAAGTGGTCAGCAAGTGTAGACTACTCATTTCAGGAATTTTCTTCTCAAATCCACTTCCCTTCCTTAAGGCCCATAGCCTCTGATTCCCCCTCCCCCTTTCCCCTTCCTCTTCTCCCCACCCCCCATCCTGCCCAGGAAAGTCTTGATTTTTAATTCAGATTCTTGTGCTTGATGGTTTAGCCTCTTACTTTATGTTAATATTATATCCAAACAGCATCAAATCACGGTCCATTAATTTCTGCTTCCCAGTGTACATTGCTCTTTCTTCCAAATACAGAAAGGAGTTTCTGAATCTAGTTATTTCTATAATTGGATTGTTTTAGCACAGGAAGGGGCCTTCTGTTACTTACAAATGCCCAGTGCCTTCACCAACGTGGTAACAGCCTCTTCTTAAGGGGGCCTTCTAATTGGCCTCTGGGGCTCCAGGATCCCTAACCCCATCCTCCACCCAGGAAAAGAATCTTCCTGAGGGATAGGTCTCACCATGTTCCTCCCCTACTGATGAACCTTACAGCCTTTAGGAAAAAATACAAATTCTTCAGTCCGGCATTTCAAGCTGCCTACAATCCGATTCTCGCCTTCCTTTCTGGCTTTGTTTCAGGCTCCCAAACATGTTCCAGCCAAACTGGACTAACTCTTTGATGACCTTGGCATTGACATTCCTTCTACCACCTCCATGCCTTTGCCCAGGCTGCTGCCTGGGATGCATCCTTACCTCTGCCTCATGCTTTGCCTCAAGGCTCAATTCAGGGACCATGTCCTCCTTGAAGCCTTCTCTGATCTCCTCAAGGAGCCACCCAATGTTGTTCATCCTCCCTCTTAATTTTTGAAGTGGGCCAGTGATGAAATGTCTAAACTTGCTTGTGAATTGGATTTAAGGGAGCCAGAGTTTCACAGAGTCTTCCGCCTTACTCTCTCTTCCCAAGTCATCAGGTTCCAGTGGCAGGATGAAAGTCAAGACCACTGGTGATGCCCCGGGATACAGTAGATGACCTTGGTGGCCTCGATGTCCGACCAGGTTCGAAGCACTCTACAGTGCCCTCTTCAGTGGTCATCGTGGCTCTTGGAACAAATCGTTCTCATCTGCCCGTTCCACTGGGGAAAATCTTCATATGCTTGAGGAAGACATTCCCCAACTCACCAGCAGGTTTAAGGCCTATTGGTTCCCCTCAACCTGGTTTAGCCCATCTGTCTGTCTGTGGCGGCTGCACATGCTCCAGCTTCTTGGAGCCACAGGCGGGAGCTGGGTGAATCAGGTGGACACCAAAGGTGGATGAGCAGCCTTCTCACTAGAGGTTCTAGTCCTCCCTGAACACTCCCTCCCACAAAGGTTCCCGAGTAGGGCAGAGGACATGGTCATACCTGTGCCTCAGGATGATTTTCTTGCAGTTTTCTCAAGTTCTCTCCCTTCTCAAATTCCCTTGTGTTTACTAACCTGGCTACATGGTGCATCTCTCCTTCCTGCCTTCTCCCAAATGTAAGCGCCTTGAGGGCAGCATCGTTTTCATTTTCATATCCATATCCCCACTGCTGAGCACAGGGTCTGATAGGAGCTGCTGAAGTAATGTTTGTTAGATTGAATTGAATCGAGCCAAGAGATGGACGTGGTTGGTTGGCTTTGGATCTGGAGTCTTGAACTAAAGATAGTCACAGCTGTTGTCATGCTCACATCCTGGCTGTTCTGCTGTCTTTGACATAGGCTTCCTTGAATCCCCCCACCCCTTTTCATGGAACCAAGGGACTGAGTAGGAGCTGGTGGCAGGACATGACCTTTGTCCAAGAACCAGAGCGAGAGCATGCGGGGCCAGGCTGTTGGACCATCACCACACAAGCTTTGGGGGAAAGGTTCTACTGCCACACTGAGTACATACACATCACTGGGACAAACATTCAGGAGTGCCAGCTCTTCCCCCATTGTGTCGTCCTCTTGTCCCCACCTCCCACCATACACACACACACACACACACACACACACACACACACACACACACACACACACACACGCGCGCGCGCGCGCGCGCACCATAACCACAATGAGGAAGGAAAACCACGCAGAGGTCGGGCCTGACCATGACAACGTTACTTCCCTCTGCCTGCCCAGCGTTACACTCATACAGGCCTTCTGGCTGTTCCTCACACTTGACATTCGTCCTGGTGGCTCACTCTGCTAGGATGGCTTTCCCTTCTCACCTCTGCCTCTTAGACTCCCTGGCTTTCTTCAGTCTAAATGCCACTGCAGACCACCTCTTATAGCACCCCCAGGGCTATCTCCTGCCTCTTGAAGGCAGAAGTTTTTAACCTGGGGTCTGTGGGCTTTATTTAAAAACACATTTTGATATAATTAGTTTGCTTGGCAATCCTCCCTTTTATGCATTTAAAAACATTAAACTGAGAAGGGATTCAGAGATATTGTCAGTTGGTCAAAGGGTCTCTCTCTCTCTCTCTCTCTCTCTCTCTCTCTCTTTCTCCCTTTCTGTCTCTCTCTCTCTCTCTGTCTCTGTGTCTTCTTTGTCTCCCTCCTTCTCTGTCTCTCTCTTTCTGCCTCTCTTTGTCTCTCTGTCTCTGCTTCTGTCTCTATCTGTCTGTCTCTTTCTCTCACACACTCACAGAGGTTAAGAGCCCCTTCTCTGAAGTGACCTTCTACCTGCTTTGTTTGCATCATGTAATTCCCATTTATGTATCCTCCATTGGAATGCAGGCTCCTTGAGGGCAGGACTATATTTGATTTTTCGTTGTCTCCCTAGGGCTTAGCCCAATCCGTGGCATGTAGCTTGACAGAAGCTTGTTGCTTAGCTGTTATTTCCCTCACCAAGAATCCACAGCTCCTTCCGTCTGGCCATCTCTCCCCTTATCCCCACCACCTCCCACCTCTCGAGCAGCACTGTCCCCTTGCTCTCTGCATACCAAGGCCATTGTCAGTCACCTGCCTTCCTGTTCCCAGACACATGCACCCTGGATTGTGTTTGGGGGGGCGGTGCGGTGCCTGCAGGCCAGTTCTCACTGTTGGTCCAACATCAGGACTGCCATCATTCCCTCCCTTCTCCAGCACATCCCGTGTCTAAGACAAGGATGGAGAGGCAGTTTGCTGGGCTCACCTATTCTACTTCCTGGCAACATGGAATTATGGGAAGGATACTAACTGAAATTGGCAAGTGATTTAATTTTGCTTGGTTTCTTCATCTTCAAGATAAATCGGTTGGTGTGGGTGATCTCTAAGATGTCAAGGATCTGGGATGCCAGGTGTAGACAGCCAGGAAATAGAATGGGTGAGCTAGCAAACTGCCTCTCCAGCCTTCTTTCAGACTTGGCTGCCTACTTTGCACCCATTGGTCAGCAGCTGTACCTAAGGCTGCTATGATCACAGGGTCAGAGATTCAGAGCTGGAAAGGACTTTAGGTAGGTCATCTAGTCAAGTCAACAAGCATTTAGTAAGCACCTACTGTATGCTAGGCACTGTACTATGCACCTTGTTTTGCAGATGCATTTGGCAAAGCAAAGTGACCTGCCTGAAATCACACAGCTAGTAAGTAGCAGAGCCGAGGTTCCCATTCTGGTCCTGTGGCTGAACTTTGCTTCAGCATGCTTTGCACTGCACCACACTACCTTCTAGCCCATATGTATTATTTACTTCCCCACTGCACCATGTTACCTTCCAACCCATAGGTATGACTTGATCTGGAGAGGGGTTAATTGGACCACCAGGGACAGACATGTAGGAACAGAGACTCAGCATGTATCTGTCTATTCTTCTGGGACTGAATGTTACCTGGTTGGTTCTTGCAGGGATCAGCAGAACTCAGTTGGGTAGAGGAGGGCGGACCCCCTTCCTGAGGCACCTACACATGAAGTGCAGAAACAAGGACATTGCAAATGCTTCTATTAGTCGTGAACTTTATAGATGATTCTGATGTCCTGAGCCATGATCACAGAAGGGAACAGGCACTGACCCAATTCAGTTCTGGGTGTCCCATTTTTGTATGGCTGGTGACAAAGGGCAGCAGATCTGGGGGACAGTGATCATGTTGTCTGTAGCAGAACAAGTTAGAGATGCATACTCCTAGAAAGACAAGGCTTAGAGGGACTAAAATTGGAATCTTTAGATAGTTGAGTGGTTGTTGTGGTTCTAATTCCTCTTAGGCACAATAACCATTCAACTATGTAAAGTCCACCCCTCTCATTTTACAAATGAGGAAACTGAGGCCCAGGGAGATGAAGTGAACCAAGGTTGCACAACTAGTGTAGTGACTGTGTTATAATGAATTGAGAGCTGCCCTCGAAGCCAAGAATTCCTGGTTTCAAGTCTTACCTCTAATGTATCCTGGCTGTATGACCTGGGGAGAGCTACTTTAGGCAGCTCAGACTACAGCTAACATGCAGAAGCCGTACCTTGGTGGAGGAAGATTCCTTACCTAGGAATTTCCTATGCCAATGAAATCACAGATCCACTCCCCATTCTATTCCATCCAGCTAATAAGCAGCTTGGTCCCAGATGACAGAACTGAGAGCAATGGGTAGAAGGAGTAGAGAAGCAGATTTTCAGGCAAAGGTAAAAACCTTTGAATAGATCTTTCCAGAAAAGCAGTGAATTGTTTTCAGAAGGGAGTTCTTTGACATTGGTCCACCCTACCTTTGCTGGATGAGCACACCCCAAGGATACTGTAGAAAGGTTCCTAATGTAGGTGGGGATTGGACCAGCCAAGGCAACAAGCATGGGATTCATGTATAGCTTGGACTAGATAGTGGGATATCTTGGGCCAACAGAGAGCTTTTTCCTTTGCAAAGAGATCTGACATGTGCTGCCTCGTTTTATCCTTGGTAGGAAACTAAGCCCCATGACCTTCCAGTTAATGGAGAAAGATGAGGCTTGCCATCATCCTAAGGAAACTTTTCAGGGGAGTGATTGCAGCTTCCATGGCAACATGGGAAGGATGTGATGTCACAGAATCATTGGAGTGACTGCAATATCATTGTCCCCATGTGCGGCTCCAGTTACCAGCTGGAAATCCAAGAGAGACCTCATTAAGTGCATCTGCTCAGTAATTACTACAACTCTCCCCTCATCATGTATCTGCCTTTGAAAACAGCCCTATCAATGGTCTCCAGCTACTGATGCGACAAGTGGGTTCTGACTTGCTAGTTCACCAAATCTCCCATTGGCTGATATGAAAACTCAGGATCAAATTTCAGAGCAGACCTTGAATGTCTTCTGAGTCACTTGTTCTTGTTGTTTATCCTCCATTCTCGAAGAGGACCATGACATTGGGGTGATGTCATGACTTGCACTGAGTTGAGTTGAAGTGAGGAAGGGCTGTGAAAAGTCACTTCTCTTTCTCCTCCATAGCCATCTGGGTCCAGTGGACTGATATCGGGACAACTGGAGATGGATCCAGATTTTTTTAAGGCAATTGGGGTTAAGTGACTTGCCCAGGGTCGCACAGCTAGTAAGTGTCTGAGGTGAGATTTTAACTCAGGTCCTCCTGAGTCCAGCACAAGTGCTTTATCCACTGCACCACCTAGCTGCCCCTTCTGGGTCACTAGGGAATAGGGAATGGGGAACATCAAGATGATTTTTATCTAGGAAGATCTAACTTGTTTAACTTGCATTTGCACATGCTTCAATCAGAATAGCCAGCATCATTTCACCGAGATTCCCAAAAGGCTTTTATTTCCTCTAGGTAGGAATGGCTCCAAGAGAGAGCTTTGTGTGCCTTGAATAAATGGAAAGGATAGATGCATAATAAATTCTCTTGCAATGAATAATAATTATCAAGTACTTGTGAAATCTGAAAACCCTTTGAACATTATTTCTTCAGTGCCACAATTTTAAGGAACATTCTAGTTTTAAGCACTATGTGCTAGTTTCCTCACCTCTTGTACAGGGACACAGACTCTCACAGGCATGCTATGTGACTGAGTTAGACAGTAGCTGGAAAGTACTTTGAGCTCATCAGAGAAAGCATATTTCATATGTATATTTCAGTATTATTAAAAGGACCTCACTCATAATTTTGGGGCTAAGAAGCAATCATTTAGTCTCATAGTTGTCCCTTTCTAAATTATGTTTGATAGCATCCTGCTACACGCATGTGGCATGATGAGAAGAGTACTTGACTAGGAGTCAGGAGACCCTGGGGTTGGATCCTCTCCCCTTTCAAGTTCTCAGCTTAAAAAACATCTAAAACAAGCACTTCCATATACAGAGTAAGGAGAACAGAGAGGTTTGCATATGACACTGGGAATCTCTGCTACAGACAGAATGTTTGTCTTTTTAAAGTATTTAGTAAATTCCACATGTGACTATTAAATCAGTCATAAAAGGACAAAGTAAAATAAAAGGTACCCAACATACAAACATGAATCATACATAAAACAGGTCCTTTATTCCAATTCAGAAAAGGGGATACTACATATAAAAGGATTAAAATATGCTTTACAGAATGATTAGAACAAAATTTAAGAGCTTGCTTATAGCAGTTGTAATCAACTAGAAGGTTGTTAGAGAAGACATTAAAAATAACATAATTTGGAAATTCTGCTAATTTTAACCTTGCACTGGACACTTTTTGGTCTTACATCACATCTTTATCTTCTTTCTAGTGGCTTTTCTCCTGGAAATTGGCAAATATTGATAACAATTTCCAGATGTGGGAATGGATTGGATTTGTGGAATGAATGAGAGTAAGGAATCTAGGATTTCACCAAGCCTGAGTGACAGAGGGTGGTGGTACCTCTGACAATAATTGGAAAGTTCAGAAGAAGGGAGGGCTTTAGGGGAAAGATAATGATTTCTGTTTTGGAACTTTTGAGCTTAAGAGGTCAATTAGGCTTCTGGCTTGAGTTGTCCAAAAAGGAGTTGGGGATATGTAGGAGCTCATCTTTTAGAGATGATAATTTAATGCACTGAGGAGATCTCTGTGATTCCATAAAACTCCATATGCATCCTTAGGATTATAGATTTAGGGCTAGAAGGGGCCCCAGAGACTTCTCAAGCAACCCCTTTATTTTTAGAGGAGGAAACTGAGGCCCAGAGAGGTTAAGTTTCTTGTCCAGTGTCACGAAGTACAGATGGGATTTGTGCTCTAGTCCTGGGACTTTCAATTTCAAATGGTCATTGCATGCTCATTTCATCCCAGTTTCCATTACCTTAACTCTGCTCCCTCAGAAATTACTCACTCCTGTCTGTCTCTTTCTCTTTCTCTGTCTCTGTTTGTCTGTCTCTCTCTTTGTGTTGGAATTAATGGAAAGCAAGAAAAAATAAGAAGGGAGAGAGCACTCATAGCTAGGGAGGGACAGGGAATTAGGGAGGGTTTAAAGGAGAAGGTGGCCCCTAAGCTTAGATTTCAAGGAATAAAAGGATTCTGGTCTGCAGAGATGATCAAGGACTGTATTCTAGGAATGCTGGAAACTTGTGTGTGTCTATCATTTTATTCATAACTACTTCTCAGGAGCCCCTCTTTTCTATGAATCTTCCCACAATCTGTTGCATGATGTCAGTAGTGCAGAATAGCATTTACTCAAGAGAGAATACAAGGCTGATAGAAAGAAATTTAAATTGAGCAGTAAATATTCTTACCACTCATTTTCCAAACTACCACATCCCCCATCTCCTGTCCCAGAAAGACAGTTTCTGCTCCTTTTGTTACAATCCCAGCTTGCTATTATAATGTACTAAAACCCGAGAAAGAGGACTTGGGTGTCTCTGCTCATGATGCCAGTATGGTATTGGAGTTTAGGGAATGGAAATGGATTAATGGTATATTTGCTCATTGGACGATGGATCGAAGGGGCTCTGGTGCTTAACAGATATTGCAAGCACAGGGCTTGGCACATGGTAAGTACTTAATAAATGTCCATTCATTCATTCATTTCAGCACTGGATCAGGTAAGTATGAAAGTCGTGTGGTGTAGCTTCCCTGAGTGTTATCTGCATCGAGCAGCAATACTTCCTGGTAAAAGGTGATGAGGCTTAAAAGTCAAAAGGGCTCATTTTCCTCAACATTTGAGAGGTCTCGTTACTCAGTATTTAGAAATGAAAAAACTGGCATGTTTGAGAGGTAATATTTTTATAACAGAAGCAATACTTAGATCCAACTGTTGGGGCAGCACCCTGGTTCAACCTCCTTTTTCCTTTCTCTTCTCCCTTTTGACTCTCTCTGGTTCTGCACCAAGGAGTTGAATCTTCCTGCTTCTTCTCTCCCTTTAAAAAGTATGCACCAGACCTTCATTGGGGGTGTTACAAATGCTTCCTTCCGACCAGCACTGGATACCTCCATCCAACCAGGATCTTCATCAGGGCATCATTCTGTAATGGGGGATGGGGTTCCCAAAGAGGATGTTTCTTTGAGAACATCTTGTTAGGACCTGTCAGAACTTGTATTTTGCTTTCAAACCTTTTCAGCATCTGAAGATACCACTTCAAAATGACGTGGAATCAGGGCAAATTTTTATTACATACTATCTTGAATTGTCCATTTTTGCTTTGTGTTTGTGCATCTTTAACTCCCTAACTGGATTCAATTTCCTGGAATGGAACAGATATTTGTAAAGTGCCTTTTTTGGGGGCAAGACACTGTGCTAGTGTTAAAGCATGAAACAACACAATCCATGTTGTCAGAGTGTGGTGTGATAGTAGAAAGTATATGGGGTTGCAGGGGGCAGCTGGGTGGTGCAGTGGGTAAAGCACCAGCCCTGGATTCCAGAGGACCTGAGTTCAAATGTGGCCTCAGACACTTGACGCTTACTAGCTGTGTGACTGTGGGCAAGTCACTCAATCCTCATAGCCCCGAAAAAAAATATATAGGGTTGCAAGTCAGAAGATTTCCAGGTCTGCACTTGGTGTCTCTAGTACTTGGACAAATGACTTTACCTCTAGGAGTCCCTTCATCTGTAAACTGGGGACAATAATACTTGTGACACCTCCCTCAAGGATTACTGTGAAGAAGGTAAATGAGAGTTATTTGTATTATCAACAATAAGCAAGTGGAGATAAAGTATGTATACAAATAATTGTTAAACAAAATATGTTGTGCCACGGAGGAAGGAGAGGCTCAAGCAAAATGCCTTATGGAATTTGAGGAGGGAGAAATTTTTCAGCTCAGCTGTCAGAGAAGACTTTTGGGAAGACTTGATATATGAACTGAGAGGGACTTCACCAGGTTTATTGGATATATGAGCAAAGGAGAGGAGATAGGACAGCTGATGGCAACAATGGAAGGTAGAATGTGGGAAAGGGAATAGTGAGAGAGAAGAAGGCAGGAAGGGTGATTACAGTCAGATTTTGGAGCATCCTGAATGCTGAGATAAGTAGTTTACATTTTATTCCCTGAGCATTGAAGAGTTACTAGAGTTTTCTTGAGTGGAGGAGTGATGGTGGTCTGTTAAGACAATTACTTGGGCAGAGGTGTGAAAAAAAATGTATTACAGAAGAAAGATATCAGAGGTAAGGAGGATTGTGTAGGAGGCTGTTACAATCATTCTGAGGTGAGGTGATAAGGACTTGAAATAGGGAGGTTGTTGTGGCTTTGGAAAGAGAGGGTTGAATGCAAGGCAGACTTTTGGGGCAGAATCCTGCCTGGGACACCCATTAGCTGTTGGAGAAGTTCTCTTCTGGTTATCATTTTCTTCATCTTTAAAAATAAGGGCCCCTTCTAGCTCTAAACTCATGACTTTGTAACTGTTTAGATGAGTATATTCTCCACATGAAATCATTTTGTATTTCTTTGTATCGCCAGGACCTAGCACAGTGCTTGACACATAGTGAATTCTGAATAAATGCTTTTCGAATTGAATGGAATTGAATGGGGGTGGGGTGAGGGACTGGTCGTGGGCCAACACATATCTTTCTGGTTCTAACTCTGTGATTTCTTTTGCTTTCCCCACGTGTTGTTGGGTCAAAGGGTATGAAGTTTGGAGTGTTTTGGAGCATAATTCTAAACGTTGTTTTTTTTTCAGAATGGCTGGACCAATTCACAGCTCAGCTAACAGTGCATTGGCGTGCCTTTTCTCCCATAGCTTTCCAGTAGTTGTTATTTTCTGTTTTGGAGTCATCTTTGCCAATCTAATGGGTATGAGGTTGAATCTTAGAGTTGAACCTAAGCATTCAATTAATCAATAAATATTCGCAAAGTGCCTACTATGTGCCTGGCACTGCTTAGCACCATGCTGGGCACTTAGTAGGTGACGACCCAGCAATTGCTTGCCAGTCTTATTTCCTCCAGACTATTCTATCCTTGTCACACTGGACATTCCTAAAACTATAGACAACCCATAGTAGATCTCTCTTTTCATACTGAAAACTGCCCTTACTATGGATCAAAGAGCTAGCTTTCCCCTCTGTGGGGGATGGAGAATGATTGCCAGCAATACTGATGTGGACCGCCAAGGACAGAAGTCATGCAAAGAGGAAAGCAGGAGGACTCAGCTAGTTGGGGCTGTGGGTTCTGCTCTGCCTACAATTACTCCCTAGATAAGAAGGGACACAGCAGAGTGGAGGCCAGCTCAGAGTGCACATGATAAGGGGAAGAGCTGGTGGCCATTGTGATCACAGGCCACAGATGGGGGAAGGAGATTAGAATGCTGGAAAGGAAGGGCAGTGATGTTTGTTTTCAGATATGAGACAAACATGCAATTTTCTGGGCTAAAAGGCGTGAAAGATTTAGTTATGAAAACACAGAGGAAAAGATGGATAATACACAGAGAAAGAATAATAATAGTTGGCTAGCATTGATAAAGCACTTTGAGATTTGCAAAACACTTCACAAACAGGAACTCATTTTACCCTTACAACTATCCTGGAAGTTACTGTTATCTCCATTTTACACATAAGTAAACTGATGCAGGCAGGTTAAGTGACTTGCCCAGGTTCACCTGGCTAGTTAGTGTCTGAGGTCAGAGTAGAACCCAAGTCTTCCTGACTCCAAGTTCAGCACTTTATCCTCTGCTTCACATCCTCCGTTAGGTGAAAAACCGATCACAGAGCTAACAGTAACCTACCATTTGAAGGACTGAAAATTATTTTTACATATTATGTCATTCAAGTGTTAACAAAAAACCATTGAGCATTATTATCCGAGTTTTACAGAAAGAGGTTAAGTGACTTGCCTGTGATCACCCAGTAAGGAAATGTCAGGGACAGAATGTCAACTGGAATCCTTGTGATTCCACATTTAGCATCCACTCTACCCTGCTATGTCTGAGTTCTTTTGTGAAGGCAATGTGGTGTCCTGGTGGACAGAGCCCTAGAATTGGAATCCAATGGCCTCCCTGTGAATCCTGCATACTACCTGTGGGAACTCGGGCAATGTGGACCTCAGTCTTCTCATCAGAAAATGGGCTTGGACCCAAACACTGCAGAAGTTCCCTTTCAGTTATAAATCATTTGAAGCAAATAAGGTATTTTTGGGGCTTGGATTTTAATCAATAATAATTGACATTGTTATAGGAATTTAAAGTTTGCAAAGTCTTTCCATGCATTATCTCAGTTGATCCCTACAAGAGGCCTGTGGAATAGGTACCGGAGGTGTTACTGAGGCTCAGAAATATAAGTGGCTTGCCCATAGTTGTACAGTTAGCAAGGATACGAGGCAGCATTTGAGCCTGGGTCTCCCTGACTTAAGGGACGGCTCTTTATCTACTATGGAATATGGACATAAGGTGATGAAAGGACTCTCAAGTTCATCTACTGCTTAGAACATCACAGGCATTTAATCAATGCTTGCTGACCTGGGGGGAGATTGTATGTTGAAATGAATAGAGTTTTGGATCTGGAGTCAGGAAAACCTGAGTTTCAATCCTGCCTTAGATACTTACTTGCTTTGTGACCCGAGACAAGTCATTTTAACTTCTCTGGGCCCGAGTTTCCTCATCTATAGAAAGAGGGAGGTGGACTAAATGAAGGGATAGGATGACAAATCAGTATATCCCTTCCCTTTTGGATGCATGATGCTATATGGCCTTTCTGGGCCAAGCAGAAGACATGGGAGAGCTGGAGGTGAGAGTCTTGTATCTGAAGAGAAGCCTTAGTGTGAATGCAGGAAGGAGAGGATAGTTGGAACTAATTAGTGCACTGGGAATTACAGAAGCAAGGGAAATCCCAGCACAGGTGTACCTACCTCATTTCCTATAACTCACATGTACGTGAAAAATGAATTTTCGTAAATGGAATCATGCTTTAAATGTGCTTACTAGGAGAATTGCTTCTCACAGGAATCTGATGGTGAATATGTTAGGAAATTAGAGAATCAAGGTGTAGAGTAAAAAGAAGCAGTGTCCACCAGGGGAAAGACCCTTGGTTTTAGAGGTGGGAGACCTCTTGCCTCCAGATTTTCCTCCTGCCTGTCTGAACTCTCCTCAAGCTAGTTTGTTTGGGTTGCCATCTAAGTCCCCTCCCCCTTGCCTTTCTGAACCTCAGGCCTCTGTTTTCTTTCCTTTTTTCTATTTTCTTGCTCTAATGGGTTCATGCATTGACTGTATACCCTTGACTCCCAGTAAGATTCACTGCCCTCAAGGGGATCACACTGACGAATGCTTATTAAAAAACTAAATTCGGGGTCAGCTAGGTGGCACAGTGGATAAAGCACCTGCCCTGGATTCAGGAGGACCTGAATTCAAATTTGGCCTCAGACACAACTTGATACTTACTAGCTGTGTGACCCTGAGCAAGTCACTTAACCCTCATTGCCCTGAAAAAAAGACTAAATAAATCAATGGATGGTTAGATGGATGAATAAATGAAACACATGTCAGATGATGACCTTTTAGGGATTTTAAAGAGGAGAAAGGTTGAATTAGGTGATAATCTGAGTTACCTTCTAGGTCTGGAATTCTCTACTTCTATAAATAGAAAGAATGGTTTTAGAAAAGATCCCAGAAATAGATTTTCATTAAATATCATAAGCAACGAAAAGGTTGAGATATTGATCATAAACAGTTGTCTCATCTTGTCTCTTCCATTAGATTGTAAGCTTCTTGAGGGCAGGGACTGTCTTTTCACTCTTTTTGTATCCCCACCACTTATCACAGTGCCTGGCACATACTAGGAACTTAATAAATGTTTATTGATTTATTGTTTTATTGATATCATATCACCTTGGGCAAGTCACTTATTCTGGGCCTCAGCTTCTTAAGCTGTAATCATGGGGGTGTTATGCCAGATGGCCTTGAAAACTGAAGTCCATCAGCTTGTTTTAAAAATATATGTTTAGGGGGCAGCTTGGTGGCGCAGTGGATAAAGCACCGGCCCTGGATTCAGGAGGACCTGAGTTCAAATCCAGACTCAGACACTTGGCACTTACTAGCTGCATGACCCTGGGCAAGTCACTTAATCCTCATTGCCCCACAAAACCCCCCCAAACCAAACCAAACCAAAAATATATGTTTAGACTGCTTTCTGTCTTGGGGAGAAGGGAGGGAAGGGAGGGTGGGAGAAAAAATTTGGAACTAAAAATCCTGTGAAAACAAATGTTAAACTATCCTTATATGTAACTGGAAAATAATAAAATACTTAAAAAATATATGTTTATTTTGGCACAAACACTTCTATTTGGTTTCATAATCCTGTGCATTATATTTTATGTATTTAGAAATACTCTGAGAAGGGATCCATATGCTTCACCAGACTGCTCTAGGGGCCCATGGCATAAAAAATATTTTAAAAAACCCCACCCTGCTCTAGGATCCCTTCCAGTGATAGATCAATAATCTCATGACCGTGGAAGAAGCCGCAGTAATAAGTAGGCATGGAACACCTGGGTCTTTTAGCCTCAGAATCCCCCTCGTTAGGGCCAGGCTACAGAGGGCCTTCAGTGTCATCGGGACAACACTGGGGCACCACTGCTGGGAAGAAGGATCTTTAAGGAATATTTTCGGCACAGCAGGCCCAGCTCACTCCCCAGGGTAGGAAATGCTCTTGGGCAATATGTATCCTTAGCACCACTTTTTTTCTCCTATGTCTCATTCAGATGAGTCCTTTCTGATTCTGAGGGACTTTCTTTGAGCCGGGAATGGCCTCTAATCTATTTCAGTGCTGGCCTGTTGGCTCCATGGATTTACTTCCCATCCTCCCCAGGCTAATTCTTTTGCCAATTAATTTCTCCTGCGTGTTAATTATGGTGCTGCTGCTTAATGAGAGTCTGCTTGTCATTGGCAGCTATTATCTATCACTGTGACAGGGCCATTTAACTCCACCAGATTTGTTGAGGTACACAGTTTCATGTTCCCTGTTTTACTCGGGCTGACTGGCTGAGCCTTTATTTTTTTCTGGTAGATGGAAGGTTTTGCCAATAAGAAGTTTGTTTAAGTGAGTACAGAGGTTGTTGTCCTTTTGTTAGCAAGGAGTGTTGCTTCCTCAGCCTCAGTGCATCTTCCTTCAGAGGATCTCAAAGCACTATCCGGGGACCCTGCTGAGAGTTCAGAGTTCTGAGATTTGGTAAATGTCTCACAGAACCTCAGTGGCAGAGCTAGAGATGAGAACCTGGGTCACTCGGCTTTCATTCTTTCTGCCATGCTGCTTACAGATTACAGATGCACAGGACAAACAGAAAGATTGCTTATTCAGGCATTTGATGCTTTTCACAATCTAGTCCTAGCCTGTCTACCTATCTTTCCAATCAGATTGTGGAAGGCCTTGAATGAATTTAGCAGGATCCTGAAGTGGACTCTTACCATAAGGCAAATGTGTTGAGAGAGAAAGAGAGACAGAGAGAGACCGAGACAGAGACCGAGACAGAGAGAGACACAGAGACAGAGAGACATAGAGAGACAGAGAAAAGAAAAGAACGCAAAGTCCCATCAAGCAGATTTATAGACAACCTACTGTTTTGGATTATCTGCATATCAGCACCTGCCTTCCTTAGCACAGAAAATTGAGAGTTGATTCAATTCTAAGTGAATCTTGCTGTTGTATTGTACAGGACCTTTTGAGGAGTCTTAACATATTCATGGGAGACACCTTGTTGGAGAAGAATCTTGAAGGAAGCATTTTCTCAATGAAATCAAATGCTGTCTTATATTACATAAACACCGAGCCCAGTGGGATTTCCTCTCCTCTATGTCCCTACTTTCAGTCCTGTGACTCTAAAGATGTGTTATACTGTAAAATACCGTGAGCAAATGTTTTCCTCTTCTCTTTTCATGTGTCATTAACGATGACCTCAATTTGTAAATTACTAAGATAAAGACTTTATAGAGATGAGAAAGTAAGCAGATAGGTCATACTTACTGCAGTCTTCTCAA
The DNA here is from genome assembly GCF_019393635.1 of Dromiciops gliroides. Taxonomy (NCBI): domain Eukaryota; kingdom Metazoa; phylum Chordata; class Mammalia; order Microbiotheria; family Microbiotheriidae; genus Dromiciops; species Dromiciops gliroides. Next base: position 746,128,231 of record NC_057861.1, read on the forward strand.
TTGTCTTTTTTTAAAAAATAGTGATTTTTTTCTCCCTAGTCATTTGGTATCTTCCCCTCTTTAAGCTAACTTGAGAGATAATTCCTCAAAGACTTCAAAATGGTGTTGCCGCCTTTGTTTATTGGGTGCTCATCTTTGTTTTCTTTTATGCCATTTTTCCTTCTTCATGATCCATGTAAGGTCCAAAATGTTATTAAATGTTATGCATCAAAATGCTATTCTTGCTTATTAATGGAAAAATAATTTGTTGTAGAAACTGTGATAGAGCTTTTCCATTCTGTTTATTGTCCTTCTAGTTTCATCTCTAAATGTTCTCAGGGTGATCTGGATTAACTGAGTCCCACATTGAACTTTCTGTAAATTAATTTGTCCCTTCATTACTTTTATAAATTTTGAGCCTAACAAAATCATAACTTTGTTCATATAATCCCTAACTAAAGGGCCCTCTACCACTTCTTGCTGTTTTGTTAAGGGACTCTGTTCATAATTTTCTGCCATCTATCTCTTTAAGATTTTGAAAATGATTTTATACTACACAGTGGTGTTATCCTTGGCTTTCGTATATCCCCATTTGGAAAGGAGAATAATTATTTGTGGGCTGAGAAGCTTTCTGGTCTCTTTTGGTTCCCATGGAACTTCTATAAGAAGTGGTAATAGTCTGTGTCAAAATGAGTTCCTTTATCTACTTCCAATTTGGTGGGGGGAGTACAACAATAGATAATTCAAATAGGTTGTGTTAGACTATTTTCTCATTTTCAAAATCTTATTTGGTGCCAATTCCCACCCCCTTTTCTCTAACAAGTTAATCATCTGACTGTACAGCTGTTTAAATTTTAGATCCCTTCTTGAGTAAGTCATCAGGGTTATTGGTGAATTTTAAAATGCAAGTCAATTCAACAAATACTTACTATATACCTACTACTTGACAGACCTGTTTCCGGGTACTGGGCATACAAGGACAAAATATGAAAAGGACCCTTCTCTCAAGGAGCATATCTTCTCCTGGAGGGGATACAGCTTGTACACAGAGAAGTAAATAAAGGTAATTTGAGGAGGTAGAGACCCTAAACAACTAGGGAGGTATGAGAAGGCTTTGACCATGTGAGGCACATTTAATAAACTAACATTTGTTAACCTCCCACTATGTGCCAGGCACATGCACTTTCATGGCTATGAGAGGGGTGGGGGAAGGCAACTCCTTAACCAATGGTTTTAAATCATTTTTATCCTATGGTCCCTCTGACACTTTTCCTTGACCCTAGACCTAACCTTGTCCAGCCTTCCACCGCCCAGTTGTGTGTGATCCCTCTAACCCTGGGAAAAGGATTTCCACATGTTTGGAGAACAAACAGGCTCCTTTCTCTTTCCCTCCCCCTTCCCCCAAAGTGGATAGTTTTTTTCCCCTAATTCGAGGCCATTTATTCTTACTGGATGTCAGGTGTGTGTGTGTGTGTGTGTGGGGGGGGGGCAAAGTCAAGAGTGAAACAAGAGCAACCAGGAAAAGGAGAGGGGGAAGAAGGTGCCTGGATGGAGGGAGTGAGGGAGGGAGAAGTGATAGTGAAGGAAGATTGCAAGGGGAGCAGGGGCTAGATTCTCCTCTCCCTTACACCCCACCCCGAGGACTCCCTTATTTAGGCACCACACTTCCTGCTGGGTCATGGGATCATATATTTAGAATAGGAAGGGTATTTGGAGGCCATCCAATCCCCCTTCCTCATGTTACAGTGGTGGAACTCTCTGATGCTCAGAGAGGGTGAGTGACTTGCTGGGGTCACACAGCTAGGTCTGAGCAGGGATTTGCACTCGAGTTTCACTGTATACTATTTCATATTGCTTCTTTTCTTCTTGGGGGTAGCCTACCCACCAACCCCCAGCTTCAGCCCCATCATAGCTGGAGCAATTGCTTATTTCCAGGGCTACCTTTATTGCTTTGTGGGTTATATTTCTGTTTGGAAAACCTCCGGTGCTCCTTTGTGCTCTTGGCTTGGCAGATCCTTTGGAGATTCCAAAGGGGAATGTCATTTGGATTAATGAACAATAGGGAGATTGTCGCTTGGAGCCCAAGGAACAAAAAACCATTTGTTCTGGGCACTTGGAAAGACCTGCTTGGGAAAGGAGAAACAGCAGCTAAGCTCAAAGTGGGAAAGCACTGGGCATTTACTGAATTGGCGTTAAGTGTGCTACAGATGTTTACCTTCAAACACATGGATGGTCTTGGAAAAGGCATGTGTGTGTGTGTGTGTGTGTGTGTGTCTATGTATGTATGTCTATATATTTGTGTGTGAGCATGTGTGTGTATTTGGATGTGTGTGAATGTATGTGTCCTTTATAAGCATGAGCCTGTGAACGTATGGGCGTGTGTGCTCATGTATAGTTCCCCTGTTCTCATTTGGACTAGTATTGGCAGGATGCAGGGGGACCCTGAGTTCAGCCAGCCCCTTTTGTATTTTTTGTTGGGGGGGAGGGGTCAGACCCATGATTTCATTGATGTAGAGAACTCTCAGTATGGAAATTCCCTCTCCCAATGTAGATTAGCCACTCATTTGAAACCTTACTTCCTAGACTTAGGCATTCAAGGCTTCATGGTTCTTTAGAGGAAATTGAGTCCAAATCCCTTATTTTCCAGATAAGAAAACTGAGGGCCAGTCTTGGAGAATGATTTGCCCAGTTATGTATAACTAGTAAGGAAGTTCCTAAGGTTGGGTTTGGAACCAGGTTTTACTGACTCTGAATCCGACATTCTATCTACTAAACCAACCTCCTTACTTGACTTACCCAGGGTCATGAAGCCACTGTGCATCAGAACCCAAGTGTTCCTTACCAAAAATCCGTCTGTTACACCACACTGTCTAGCTCTGTTTTGGCTATTATTGCCTTTTGTTAACTTTTCAAGGAAGAGTAGGGTATATAGGTTGGCCACTCACAATCAAAATCTATGGTAGGTATTGAGAAATTATCCTATCTGAATGGGTAGTATCACCACCCTGAAGTCCTGATCTTGAATAATTTTGACTGGAATGCCCCCCAAATCTCTTTAATCCAAAATGAAGAAAGAAAGAAAAAACCCCTCAACCATCTGGCCAAATTAACCAACATACCAACAAAGCTGATGTTATATGTAGTGTTCCATACCCATTGACCCCACCTCCACAAAGGCAATGGGTGATGCTTTCTCCTATCTCCTCTTTGGGTCTAAGTCCACTCATTATAATTTCACAGCATTCGGTGATTGTTTTCTTTGGTTTTGTTGTCCTTAGCTATAATTTATTATAATTTAATTATATGGCTGTACCATGATTTGTTTAGCCTTTCCTCAATGAATGTTGATCCACTTTCTTTCTAGTTTTTTTCTTCGACAAAAAGGACTGCTATAAAGCTGTTGATTTCTATGGAGTCTTTCTTTGAATCACTGACCTTTCTTATTTTATGATTTCCCCCCAAAACTCTGCAACAATTAACTCTTTGTCTTGCACAGTTTTCATTTATGATTTCTGGAAGTATAGCTCTAGAAAAACAGGCTTTGAAAAAGCATATTGTGATTCAAATGGAGCTAATGGACAACACCTTTGAACCCAAATCACTCTGGTTTTCATTGAATGGTTAATAATAGACCCCATCCCAAGCCTCTCTTGCTCATTGGGTTTTGGTGGCTCAGAGTGTACATGGCAATTGTTTTCTGTTCTGGTCAGAAACTCTGAGTGTCTTCTCTAGCCAGATTGATTCTTTTGTGATGGCAAACTAGACCATCTTTAGGCTCAGTTCTTACCTTAGGTATTGAATGGGTGTTGCCTCAAACAAATTGACACCAGGGAAAGACCTTAGTTTAAAAAGGCCAAGGTCACCCACTACATTCTGAGCCATTGTCAGTTGTCTTGAATTATGTCTTAACACTAGACTCTGATGACTCTGAAGGAGAGAGTGAGCATGATGACTTTGCACAGCTCTTCATCACTTAAATCCAATCCACTTGCAAGTCAAGACATCATTACCCTTGTGATGTCATTGGTCCCCTTCGAGAACAAAGGATGAATAACAACAACCACAGACCTCTCCGGGGCATATGCCTGCAGGTGCCATCTCTGGATCCTAACTTATGGACATCTCAATTCCATTTAACTCCAAACTGCTTTCCAGAGTGTTGGCACCCATTCCCAGCTTCACCAATAGTGCTGTCTTGTGCCTGTCTTTCCACGATTTTATCAACATGGACTAGCCCTATCTTTTATCACTTCTGCCAACCTGCTGGATGTAAAATGAAACCACTAGTTTGTTTCCCAGGGTGACTTTCTTCTTTTTTTAAAAATTTTTTTTTCTTTGGCGGGGCAATGGGGGTTAAGTGACTTGCCCAGGGTCACACAGCTAGTCAGTGTCAAGTGTCCAAGGCCAGATTTGAACTCAGGTCCTCCTGACTCCAGGGCTGGTGCTTTATCCACTTCACCACCTAGCTGCCCCACCCAGGGTGACTTTCATCAGAGATCACCAACATTCTTGTTGTGGCCCCTGACACTAAGCTTCAAACCAACCCACTTGTGCTGGGGCAGCCCCGGTGGCAGAGACTTAATCGGGAATTGCTGGGTGTTTTAACAAAGTGCCAATGAATTTGTCAGCACTCCCTACATAAAGACCTATGGACAATCAAAGGTACCAAACAAAAGTTTACTTCCTGGAAAGCTAATCAAATTAATCAGGGAACTGCCTTGATTTTTGTGACTCCCTAGTGGAGGAATTGAGAGAATAAGACTTGTCAATCATTGGACCTTAAATTTAGAGATAGAGGGGGCCATGGGGATCAACTCCCTTAATTGGACAGGTGGGGAAACTGAGGCCCAGAGAGATTAAGTGACTTCCCCCAAATCATACAGCTATTAATGAGTAGAACCAGGATTTATACCAGACCCTCCTAGTCAAACTCTTTCACTCTCTACACCATCACAATGGCTCCCAACAACAAGAATCTATCTCTAGGCTAGTGGGGTCTGAGGGGCAGAGGGCTGCTGAACCACTGTTCTGGTCCGCTTCGGGCTTTTGCTCCAGCTCTGCCCCTAACTAGGATTGTTTCTGGCTCCAGAGGACACATGCTTTTCTAACAAGGCACCTTTCAGAGCAGTGAAAAGGAGATGCCATTAGCTGAGCCCAGCCTAAGGTGGGTGGGGTGGTAAAGTTATGGGAGGCTGCCTGACATACATTTAGGTCCAACTTTAGACTTTAGACCTTGAAGATCAGGAATCAGCCTCATTACTTTCCAAGTGATGTATTTGTTTTAGGTGGTAAGGAGCTCAGTTCACTTTTGAAGACAGTTTGGCTGGACTGGATACCCAGATCTCTCATTCATGCAACAAACATAATAGTAGCAAATGGTGCACTGGGCAGAGTTCTGGGACTGGAGTCAGGAATACTCATCTTCCTGAGTTCAGATCTGGCCTCAGACTCTTAGTAGCTGTGTGATCCTGGGCAAATCACTTCACTCTGTTGGTCTCAGCTTCTTCAGCTGTAAAATGAGCTGAATAAGGAAAAGGTAAAACACTCCAGTTTTCTTTTCTTTCTTTCTTTTTTTTTGCCAGGAAAACCCCAAACCGAGTCATGAGAAGTTGGACACGACTGGACAACGACAACAAAATAATAAACATTTATATAGTGCCTGCTATGTGCAAATATCATCTCATTTGATTCTTACAACAACCTTGGGAGTTGGGGTGCTGTTCTTATCCCCATTTTCTTATCCCCAGATGAGAAAACCGAGGCAGACAGAAGTTAGGCATCTTGTCCGTGTTTAGACAACTAGTAAATGTCTGAGGCTGGATTTGAACTCAGGTTTTCCTAACTCCAGGCCCAGCATTCTATCCACTTGCCCCTGGACGGCAAACATTTTTTGGGCCCCAACTATGATCTGGCTCTATGTTCTGGGCATGAGTATAGATTCTGGGGATATGGACCAAACAGTCTGTGCCCTCAATGAGCTTTTATGTTCTAATGGGAGAAGCACGTATATAGAAAAGTCAATGAAAACTATACAAAGAGACTGGGGTCCTGAAGAACTGGGATAAATGGGAAAGGCTGGAGGTAGCACTTGGGCTGAGCCCTGAAGGGAGCTAGAGATGCCAAGAATCCGTGTCAAGGAAAGCATGGAGATAAGCAATGGAATGTTCCAAGCAGGGACAACATGCAGGCTGGTTGGCTGGGAGGGAGAGTGTGGGAAGGGGAGTGATGGGTAATAAGCCTGCAAAGGGAGGTGGGCTGACCCCAGAGCGTGTCTGAAAATGAACAACTCGAGGCGTTCTAGCCCTTCCCAGGCCACCAGAAAACAGGAAGACCCGTATAGGCAGGTCTCCAGAGACTTCCTTGGCCTGATGTTTCAGACCACAGAACTTTGGATAAGCCTGTTTAGGGACCCTGCTATATTTAGCAGGGACAAGGAGAATTTTTCATGGAGGGTTAGAACAGTCCTTGGCTATGTGAATGGCCTACAGTGTGGGGCTTGTGCCTCCTTGTTTGTTTACCTATTTGAGCTCCACGGGGACTGGCTGCTGGTGCTTGGCAAGGGAGCCCCTAATAAATGGATCAGTCATTTTCTTGGGTTCCAGTGGCTTCTTTGGTTAATAAGTCGGCCACTGTCGACATTCTCTATTGGAGATTTAACACTTCCACTTAGGGAGGCACTGAGGCATTCCAGCATAGAAATGTCTTTATGTGTATTGTCTGTGATGTCTCGCCAAGGATGAGCCAGTGGCAGTGAAGAAGGCAGGCTGATAGACTGAAAGCTGGGAAAGCAGGACTTAGGCAATAGAGGAATTTCCACGCTCCTTGGAATCAGGGAGGCGGGGGATTGAGTGCTGACCCTCACACCTATAAACTGTGACCCGGGACAAACCGGTGTCTCTCTCCATGCCCCAGCTCCCTCAGACTACAAGTTACAGAGGAGTTGCTGGTCTGCCTCAGTGCGGGGAGTTTCCACACGTCCAAGAGGGTCTCTCTTTCCTCTCCCTCCCCCATACCACAAATATTTTTCCATTTTTCCTCTTTCCTAATTTAACTTGGATAGAATGTAAAAGAGAACAAGTTGATGTTGTTTGAAGGATTCCTTAGATGTGCTTTCTCATCTCCGTGCCCTCCCCTCCCCAACAGCATGAGGGATACTTTCAGCATGGCTTCGGGTAAAGATGGGCCTTTGTCAATGGTTTCCCTAGTTTAGGAGAATGTAGAGGGACCCTGAGGTTTGCTGCTTTGGTTCCCCTGGGCACAGACGGTGTGAATGGCCAGTTGTTGCGCTGTTAGCTGCTGTTTATCACTTATCAAGGAGGATACTTCTGAGCCTTGGCTTTTAAGTAAACGTTCAGGGTCAGTGACTGAGATTTGAATTTGCTGTATGCCTGTGTACAAAAAAGGGGCAGTTGCTCATAAACTGACAGACCCAGATCTGCAAGGGACCTTAGAGGCTCTTGTCCACCTGCCTCATTTTACAGAGGAGGAAATTCCCCTCAGAAAGGTGAAGAGACTTGTCTAAGGTCACGTTGGTCATAAGTATCATAGGCAGGATTTGAACCCAGGTCTTTTGATTCTAGGGTCTGTTTTCTTTTTGTTCTTTTATTCTAGTGCCCCAGACACTTATTAGCTGTGTGACCCTGGGCAAGTTACTGAACCCCAATTGCCTTAAACATGTGGAGCCACCTCCAGTCATCCCGATATCAGCCCACTCACTGGACCCAGATGGCTCTGGAGGAGGGCGTGACGCTGGTGACTGCACAGGCCTGCTTCACTTCAGTCCAATTCAGTGCAAGTCATGGCATCACCCCCTATGTCAAGGTCTTTTTTGGGAATGAAGGACAAACAAGAAGAAGTAGACTTTCTCCATAGCACTCTTGTCCACGGGATTCTATCTATCCATTTTCTGGGTCATTTGAAAATTGTTCTCCCCAGGTCTCCCCTCTGCGTCCTAGGATCTGGTGTCCCATCTTCGGCCTGATGACTCAGTAGGTGGACAAGGTTCAGGCCCCAGGAGGAATCTGACTCCTAAAGGGAAGGGTCAGGCTTTTTCCACATTGTTTCTGGCTCTTTACATCCTTACCCTGGAAGGAAAATCATGTACAGCTTAATTCCCAAACCAGGATCATAAAGACACACAGTGTCCAATGCAGATCAGTACAGGGCCCCCGATATTTAATTTCATCATACAAAAGAAATGCTTAAAACGCAGAAGACATAAGCCTACACTGACAGTTACTTAAACCCTGACACAGGGACCTAGAATGCCAATTATACTTCCCCCAGGTGGTGATACTTCAAATATGACATGAAGTATTTTGTGGGGCTGCAAATAGCCATTTCTCCTTTACTTCAGCCCTGCATTGTCCAAACCGCTCCTGTCAGGTCCAAATCTTCTGGGAAACCAGGGACTGCTTTGGTCTCCTCGTTCTCCTGGTTGGGTCATTGTGATAAGAGAATTTCTTCTGGCTTGACTTTCTTACCACCATTTGCTGAAGATGAGCAGGTCAAGTAACTATCAAGAACCACTAAATTCAAGCTGAGATATCAGTTATTTTTATAAACATTTTTATTTAAAATTTTGAGTTCCAAATTCTATCTGTCCTTTCCTCCCTCCCTCCCTTTGCCCCTCCCTGAGGCATTAAACAATCAGATATAGGTTATACATGTGCAATTATGTAAAACATTACTGCACTAGTCATTTTGTACAAGAAAACTCAAATAAATTTTTTTTAAATGAAAGAAATAAAGTGGAAATAGCATGTTTCAGCCTGTGTTCAATCGATATTAGTTTTTTGTTTGGAGGGGGATAGTATGCTTCATTATTAGTCCTTTGGGATTGTCTTGGATCATTGTATTGCTGAGAGTAGATAAGTGATTCACAGTTGCTCATAGAACAATAATGTTGTCACTGTGCACAAAGTTCTCCTGGTTCTGCTCACTTCACTATACATCAGTTCATATAAGTCTTTCCAGGTTTTTCTGAAATCATCCCATTTGTCATTTCTTATAGCACAATAATATTCCATTACAAGCATATACCACAGCTTGCCCCAATTGATGGACATTCCTTTGATGTCCAATTCTTAGCCACCACAAAAAGATCTGCTATAATTATTTTTGTACAAATAGGTCTTTTTGAAATATCAGTTGTAATCCTTGTGTTAATTGGTTAGTCTTTTGCTCTGTCTTCCCGCAAATTTCCGGTTTGAGATATCAGGAAATGTGGCTCACTTCCTGTTTTACCTGATAAAGAAATCCCCCTTCTGTCATCTCTTCTTTGGTCTGTAAATCAGCATCTTCCCTCAGTTATTTTTTGCAGTTCCATTGTACACTCTTGCTGCTCCTGCCTCAGTGAGTTTTTTAAACAGTGAGTCTGTGCCCTGAGCAGAGAATAAACCGGTTTGTTCCCCCTCATATCGCTGCGTGGTCACTTGGTTATGATTGGTAGCAGTGCCTCCGATCTCTTCTTGAAGAAGGGTGTAGTCTGCGGAAAGCTCCTCCGGCTGCTGACCAGCTCTGGTTGAGGAGCCCAGGAACTCTCCACCTCTTGAGGTAGCCAGTGCCTCTCTCATCACTGCTGATTGCTCACCTGTGCTCAGGGGAGGACGGACACTCAGGCAGAAGAGACAGGCACATTCTTGAGGTCCAGGCTCAGGCTACCTAAGCAATACAGGTGCTGGCTGCAATAGCTGGAGATTGGTACAAGAGGAGCATGCCCCTGTTCTCTTAACAGTAAACCCAAGAGAGTAGCTCCAAGAAACCCCATGTGGTCAAAAAGAAAAGAGAGTGGTAGTAGGAGTAGGAAAGATTTGCTTTGACGCCAGCCAGAGGGAGTGAGAAGTTTGTTCAAAATGGCACTTCACAAAGTTTCCTGCTCCCTCACAGTGTCCCCCCTCCCGTCCCCCGCAGCTTCTTTGTGGCATCCATTGGTGGATGTGGGGTAGTTTGCCAAGCTCGACAGGGTGTTTTGTCTTAGATGTGGAGGGAGCAGGGATGGTCTCTTGAGGACTCCAAAGGCCCGAGTTCCCCAGAGCACCCAAGAGCCAGAATCCTTAAGTGGCTCCTTAATTGATGACACAGCCCCTCTTTGCTCAAGGGCACATCTTCAGAGTTGCCCCTTGGGCTGGGTCATCAGCAGGGCATGGATCCCTTGTGGTGACAGGGAAAGGGAAGTGTATGGGGGATACGACAGTGATAACTGGAAACTCCTTTGTGTTTTAAGGTTTGAATAAATGAACTGCAAACAGAAACTTCTTTATTGTGCCCTAAAATGAAGTTCCAGGGAATAATGTTGGGTATTTACCTTGTAGCTTTGTAGCCTCTGGGCACATGTTAAGTGTGTGCGTGTGTGTGTGTGTGTGTGTGTGTGTGTGTGAGGGGGAGAGAGAGAGAGAGAGAGAGAGAGAGAGAGAGAGAGAGAGAGAGAGAGAGAGAGAGAGAGAGAGAGAGAGAGAGAGGGGCTGTCTTACTGTCCTAACCCACCAACTTTTCAGTGCCCTAGCACCCCTGAATTTGCCTGGCCTGCTTTCAGTGAACTTCAGGTTAGTTCCATAGCATTTAGTGGGGCTTGTGGCACAGTGGAGAGAGTCAGGAAGACACAGTAGTTTAAATCTCATCTCAGACCCTTAGTAGCCATGTGACCCTGGGCAAACCACTTGGTCTCCCTGTGACTCAGTTGCCTAATCTATAAAATGAGGGGTAGTATCTGATGGCTTCTAAGGTCCCTTCTAGCTCAAGATCTCTTCCAGCTCTCAGTCTATAATGGTGGTAACTGGACATTTTTGAGGGGGCTGCTGTTCCCCACCAAGACCTTCCTTTTTTTCTTCCTCTCCTCTCTTTCCTCCTTCATACCTGGTTTTCTTTTGCCTCATTGATGCTTTTTCTGATTCTTTGCCCTTTCTTTGGTTCTATCAGTCCCTTTGTGGGCACTTGGCTCTGTGGAAGGCCCTCAGGTAGAGCAGAGCTCTGGGTCCTTAGTGTCCACTTTGGGCACCCTCTTTGTTGCTTCATCCGGCTCTGGGAGTATCCCCTCAAGTTTCCTCCATCATGTACCCTGTGCGCAGTGATGCAGCTTTGCACTTAATTAAGGCAGCTGGTATTAAAACCCAGACCTGAACTTTCAGACATGATTTTGTCTGTATGTTCCTCCTTCTCACTCCCTCACCCACACCCACCCTACCAGCATGGGTCTTTCCCTCTTCTCTCAGTCGTAGCCCCCAGACTGCCTTGATGTAATGGATAACATGCTGGATTTGGAGTCAGAAAGACCTAGGTTGAAATCCTACTTTGATTTCATAGCTGTGTGACCATGACTATTTTACTTAACCTCTCTGGGCCTCAGTTTTCTGATTTGTAAAATAAGGAACTACCTCACAGGCTTATTATGAGGCTGAAATGAGGTGGTGTAGTAGACAGAGAACTAACCTTGGGGCCAGCAAGGTCTGGGTTCTAGTCCCTTCTCTGACATCCACTGGCTGGGCGATTCTGGGCAAATCACTTCGTCTCTAAAAGTTGCAGAGAAGATCAGAAAGGGGGTTTCTTCATCAAGAAGTTCTCATGAGATCATAGATCCAGTCCCTATCCTCCTCCTCTCTCCCACCTTTGCAAACTTTAAATATCAGCAATCAGTATTAATTCTCATGTTTCTCTTCTATAAAATGTTGACTGGGATGGGGGGGTAGTCAGGCTTGGGAACAGCCACACAGTGTGATTTGCCTCTGCTATTTCTTTGTAGCCACAGCACTTAGAATGGGTTTGATGCTTAGTAAGCACTAAGTGAATGGTAGTTGACTTGATTCATTGACTGAGCTCTTGTAGTGTTGTATAGCTCACTAGTACTTCACATTTTCCCATGTTTCCTGGATATTTGGGTAGTCATTTCATCTCCTTTATTCTATTATAAACTACTGGGAGGCAGGAACTACGTCTTATACTTTTTCTATGCTCACTCCGGGGAAGCTGGGTGGTACAATGTTTAGGGCACTGGCTCTGGATTCAGGAGGATCTGAGTTCAAATCTGGCCTCAGACACTTGATGCTACTAGCTGTGTGACCCTAGGAAAGTCACTTAACCTCACTACCTTAAACATCTGGGGCCACCTCCAGTCATCCTGATGTATATCTTGCCACCGGACCTAGATGGTGCTGGAGGAAAGAGTAAGGCTGGTGACTTTGCACAATCCTGCCTCACTTAAATCCAATTTACTGCAAGTCATGACATCACCTCCCCAATGTCATAGTCTTCTTTGAGAATGAAGGACAAACAACAAGAATAATATTCCCTCCAGAACTTAGCCTGAAACATTGCACATAATAGGTACTTGATAAATATTTGCTGAATTAATGGATGGGTGAATGGATGGATGGATGGATGGTTGAATGAATCAGTCCCTTCCTGGTTACTTATGTCCCCCATGGAAGTACTTCCTCAGAACTGAGAACATTTCACTGGCAATAGCTCCTCAGAGGGAGAAACGCTATGTTAGTTCTTGAAAACAATCCAAGTGGTGCTTCATTAAATCTACCTTCTGATAAGAGCAAAACCCTTTGTTCCCCCCCTTCCTTAATGGAGATGCTTAGCATGATGTTTATGATGTATTTTTTCAATTTGACTTTGTGTGTCCTAAGTCACTAATCTAAGGGAAAAGGAAGAGCAGGACTATATTTTCATATGCCACAATTATTCAAGTGGAATAGAAGCCAGCCCCACCTATCCCTCTACCCACCATTTTTAACTTACATAGTCAATTTCTGTTTACCCAGAGCCTTCAGTATCTAGAATGATTAAGATCTTCACTGTCAGTGACTGGGTATGATGCAGTGGAAAGACCTTGGGATTTGGGATTTAGCATCAAAGGAAAAACCTGGATTTGAATCCAGATTTCTGTTGCTTAAGCAACTTTGGGACAGTCAGTTTTTCCCACTGGGCTTCAGTTTCTTCGTCTGCCAAATGAAAGGTTAGAAAATATGGTCTCTAAACTCTAAATCCTAAAGAGGGCTTGGTCATATATTAAAGAAATTGTAGGGACTGAATGCATCCTGGAAGTCCAAGAAGGGCATTTCCTAGGATCCTGAGAGACAATAGGGCATGGTGGATACACTTATAGACTCAGTCAGAAAAGGCCTGGGGTCAAATTCTGCCTTCAATACTCACTAGCTTCATGGTCCTGGAAAAGTCACCGTTTTTAAAAATAAATATATGGCACCTACTGCAAAGAGATGTTACTCCCTCTGAAGCAGGCTTATCCTCAAATACAATTTGGTCTCCCTGTGCTCTAAAGTTGTGACCCCCGCTCCCCAATATAATGAAATGCATTTGGGATCAATTGCAGAAACTCTGGATGTAAATCTAGGGAAGAAAAGATTTGGTGGGCAGGGGCATGATAGATGACTTTAAACATTTTACTGATTATCTTATGGGAGAGACTTGTACAACTCTGTCCCAGAGGGAAGTGGGCGGAAGTTGAGAAGAAGCAGATTTAGGCCTGATGTCCGAATTCCCAATAATTGGAACTGCCCAGAGGAGGAATGGGCTGCTTCAGGACTCTGTGGTTGCCTCTCCTTGTTTGAAGGCCATCAGGAAGAGGCTGTTGGGGGACAACTAGGTGCCATAGTGGATAGAGCACCAGCTATGGAGTCAGGAGGACTCCATCAATGAAGGTCAATACTGGTTCTGAAATCTATAGACCTGAGAGAATTATCTGGGGGCCCTAAATGACTTACCCGGGGTCACACCGCTGTAAGTGGGTGTTATTGGCAGGACTTGAACCTGGATCTTTCTTGACTTGGAGGCCAACTCTCTATCCATAAAACAGGTTTTCTACTAATTCCAGCAGCTTCTTGGCTTGTCTGTCATAACCAGTCTTATTCATGCCAGGCAAGGGTAAAATGGGCCTACATACTAGGGGTTTACTCAGTGGTTTTTGAGTGGAATTAAGGAGTGTTCTGATGCTGCCTGGCCCTCATGGGGTGGGCATCTTGCCCAGATATCCCTCCACTTCCCTTCAGCACATGCCTGTTATCAGCAGGCGTGGGCTGCCGTATTTGCCTCTGGGATCAGCCGGCTGGGGCCTGAAGAGGCTCTTGAGGCATCAGTGTCCAAGAGGAAGAGGCACGTCATCAAGCAATGAGGTCGGCCCCTGAAGGATCTCTTTGGGACAGACGTGCTCTGACTGATGTCGGGTTTTATTAGGTCCCAGTTCTCTGCTGCCTTCCAAAGCACATGCAGTTTGGATGTTAGCACATGTGATATCAGACCCTAGAGACTGGGGGCTAATGCCCTCATTGTAGGTTGTGTAAAGGACACAGCCTCAGAGGTTTCAGAAAAGGGGCAGATTTCCCTGTTGTTAAAGGAGGGATCTGCTAGAATCAGTCAATCAAGAGACACTTACTAAATGTCTTCTGTTTGCCAAGCACTGTGCTAAGCACTTTACAAATATTACTTAATTTGATCCTTTAACCAATTTTGGGATGTGGGTAGTATTATTATATCCATTTCACAGATGAGAAAAACAAAGCAGGCAGTGGTTAAATGACTTGCCCAGGGTCACACAACTAGTACGTGTCCAAGGCTTAATTAGAATTCATACTACTCCAGTAGATTTGCCAAGAGGACCCCAAAATGGAGTCACAATAAAGAGTCAGATAAAATTTAGCAACAATAAAATTCCAAGAACCCTACCCCTCCATCTTTGTCTCTGTAGCTCATATATAACACTGAACCTTTTTTTTTTCTGGTGAAGGGGATGTTATAATCCCCCAAAGGTTAGGATTTTTAAAAGTTGAAAGACAACTACCTGGGATCACATAGACCTTAGTTTCCTTAATTAACAAACAAATCCTTAATCTCAAGGCTTTTAAGACCAGATTTATCTATGAGATTAAAAAAACAGACAAGTACTTTAATAACAATTTAATATTCCAAAGCCCATTTGAATATTTAACAAGAACTCATCTTTCTCTCAATCAGCTCTTAATTGTGACATTCTCATTTCTATCCATGGAAACATTACATTCCTAGTAGGTCAGGCTTGAAACCTTGGGGCCATCTCTCTCCAGTCACATTAGGTTAATCAAGTCATCAAGTCCAGTCATTTCCTCTTTTTTTAGGGAAGCCAGTTCAGAAAGGACTGCAGTAGTGTGGGTAGAAGTGAAAAAAGGCTCCTAACCAGAGTAATGAGAAAATGAAAGCCCCATTCACACAAGATAAGAATTAGCACTGGTTAGGATTTTAGAAGCCATTTAGTTCACAGAGGCCCCGGGTAATTTCATGACTTGCCCAGAGTCTCAAGGTAGTAGACATTAGATGTGAGATTTGAACCCAGGCCTTTTGCTGTGTTTCTGCTGTGGCCCTCAAAGTCTTGCAGTTCAAGAATGGAAATTTCCAATTTGTGGAATCACAGACTGAGAATGATGGGGACAGTCTAAAAGCTGATGTTTCCAGAGCATTTTAAAGTCTATAAAGCACATCATCTCATTTGAGCCTCCCAACTGTCTTTTGAGGTAGGTAGCTACTATTACCCCCATTTTATAAAGGATAAAACCCAGCTTCAGACTGGTTGAGTGACTTGTCCAAGGTCATACAGATAGCAAGCATCAGATGCAGGATTTGAACCCCAGTCCCCTCTTCACTCTTGACCTACAGCTTTTTCTCTAGGAGCAAATGTGACAGGTGCGGCTTGTGAATTACTGGTGGGCTAAGGACAGTAGGAAACTTGTGTTGAAGCCAGTGGAACTTGGAATCAATGTGGAGGCTTTTCAGCATCAGAGTTAGGTAGACCAGGTAGGTATGGGCTGCCAGCTTAATGGATTGATGTAGAAACTTTAAACTGACAACCTTGGTGGCTCAGGGAATAGGGAGTGGGGGCCTGGAGGAAGAAGCACCTGAGTTCAAATCTGGTTTCAGACACTTAACTATCTGTACAACCCTGGGCGAGTCATTTAACCACTGGCTGCCTCTGTTTCCTCAATTGTAAAATGAAGATGCTAATAGCAGCTACTTTGAAGGATTGTTGTGAGGATCAAATGATGATATTTCTAAAGCATTTAACACAATGACTGACACACAGTAGGTGTTGTATAAATGCTATTTTCTTTGTTATTAGCTGGGAACAAATTGATTCAATGTTCCTAATCTAGAGTTTCTAGGGCTTTGGGGTTCCTAAGGTGCTATTGTATTTTTATGGATTTAATGGCAACCTGGTTTATGTGTGTGTGTGTGTGTTTATTTGTTGCCTAACCTTTTCATGAAGACTGCTTTAGCACAGCTCTTGACTTAATAAAATTTGATTTTTAAAAATGTCACTGGGGCAGCTAGGTGGCACAGTGGATAGAGCACTGGTCCTGGACTCAGGAGGACCTGAGTTCAAATCCGGACTCAGACACTTACTAGCTGTGTGACCCTAGGCAAGTCACTTAACCCCAATTGCCTCACCAAAACAAAAAACAAACAAACAACAACAACAACAAAAAGTCACTGTCCAGAACTGGATCACGTGTCTTTCATTCGTAAGCTCAGAGTGATCTCATTCAAAAATGTGAGACTACACTAGAAGATTTTGCTAACATTGTATTACGAGCAAACCTGAAAACCTTTTGTGTGTGTGTATATGTGTGTGTGTGTGTGTGTGGGGGTGCATGCTCTGGCTTTAAGTAAAAAGCATACTTAGATTGTTTAGGTGGGGTAGAGATGGGACAATGAAAAAAAGCACTAGATTTGAGTCATTGGTTCTGAGTGTGAATTTTGCCCCTGCTTCTTCCTATCTATATGACCTTGGGCAAGTTACTCTCCTCCCTCTCCTTGATCTCAGTTTCTTCATCTGCAAAATGGACTAGTTTCCCACTAAGATCCCTTCTGTCTTTAAATGCTAGATCCTTTGATTCTGAGTTTTGACCATGAATGCTATTTTTTACTCCTTTCTTTTTCTTTTTTGGTAAGCAGCATTTTATTTTTTCCCAGTTACATGTAAAGACAGTTTTTTACATTAATTTTTGGGGGTCGGGCAATGAGGGTTAAGTGACTTGTTCAGGGTCACACAGCTAGTAAGTGTCCAGTGTCTGAGGCCAGATTTGAACTTAGGTCCTCCTGAATTTAGGGCTGGCGCTTTATCCACTTGTGCCACCTAGCTGACCCCCACATCCATTTGAAATACGATTTTGAGCTTCATATTTTTTCTCCCTTCCTCCCTTCCATCCCCCTTCCCCAAGACAGCAAGCAACCTGATATGGGTTATACATGTGTAATCATGTAAACATATTTCCACATTAGTCATGTTGTGAAAGAAGAATCAGAACAAAAGGGGAAAGCAAAGAAACAAAAACAAAAACCAAAAAAAAGTGAAAAAGGTATGCTTTGATCTGTATTCAGACTCCATAGTTCTTTCTCTGGATATGGAGAACATTTTCCATCATGAATCTTTTGTAATTGTCTTGGATCATTGGATTGCTGAGAAGAGCTAAGTCTATCATAGTTGATCATCACACAGTGTACAGTGTTCTCTTGGTTCTGCTCACTTCACTCAGCATCAGTCCACTTAAGTCTTTCCAGGTTTTTCTGAAATCCACCTGCTCATCATTTCTTACAACACAATAGTATTCCACTACATTCATATACCACAACTTGTTCAGCCATTCTTCAATTGATGGGCATTCCCTCAATTTTCAATTCCGTGCCACCACAAAAAGAGCTGCTATAAATGTTTTTTTTTTACATGGAGGTCCTTTTCCTTTCTTTATGATATCTTTGGGATACAGACCTAGCAGTGGTATGGCTGGATCGAGGGGTGTGCACAGTTTGATTGCTCAATTCTAAATTGCTCTCCAAATGGTTGGATCAGTTCACAACTCCACCATTTTTGTTGCTCTTTTCAGAAGTTCTAAATGGGGTATCCTTGACAAGAGATAGAATAAAAACCAAAATGCAACCAAGTCATCGGTTTTGGTAACTCCTGTGGTGAGTTCCTAGGAAGTCCAGTGTCAGTTTTTTCTAGTGTTGTATTTGGCCCTGCCAATATGAGGGCCCTATGTATGTTATAATAGGGATTGTTAGTGTGTTATTTTTAGGATAAGCAATAAGTATCATCATTAGAAATGATTTATTTAAGGTCCCTGTGGAGAGGCTGGATGGTGTAAAGAATGGAAAGCACCTCGCACAGGCCTGGCACATAGTTGGTTCTTTTACATACTTTTTGACTGATGGAGAGAATGCTAGATTCAGCAGCAGCAACGTCTTTGTCGCAGATCTGCCACTTGGAGCTGGGTAGACTTCTATGGATCTGTGATCTCATCAGTATGGGGAGTTCATCCAGGAATTCAAATTGCAAACCAGTGTGGCTCTTGTCTAGTGTCTTTTGATAAATCCTCTACAAAAGTTACACCCTGGATGTCGGAGGCCTTCCTCTGCTAAGCCTCAGTGTCCTTAACAAACAGAAATTGAGTGACAGGATAGAAGAGCTGACCTTTACATTGTTTAAAGTTCTCTTTATACATATTGCTTCATGAGAGTCTCACAGGAAGCTTGGGAAGTAGGGGGCATCAGTATAATTATTCCTGTTTTACAAATGAGAAGACAAGCTAAGAAAGAGCTTCAGAAGCTGGTCCACGATCACATAGTAAGATTTAAAGCTGGAGTTTAACCCAGGTTACCAGACTACAGTCCTACAAACAAAAGCACTTTGTAAGTGTTAAAGCATTAAGCAAATGGAAAGTCCTCAGGAGCTGTAACTAGGGTGGGGTGGTTGGGGATGGGCCTCAGGATACCAAAGTTTAGAGAGAGCTGACTGTGCCTGCATCACTACAGCAGGGAAGCAACGACTGAGCTTAACAACTCCTTAGCAACCAGTTACAATGAGTTCAAATAGGAAGCTGCAGTTTGGTTCTCTTGGTGGTTGTACCCCAGATGAATTCTTTGGCAGGCCAGCTCTCACCTGTCCTGTTCCTATCTCCTCCTCCCAGTGCGACTGTCTCCCTAGTAGCTGCCTCTTGGTCTCTCAGGGCCTCTACCTGCATTATCTGATTGGAGGGTAGGTACCTTTCCTGCCACTTTCTATGGGTCCAAAAATGATCTCTTCTGCTTCTGAAGGCAGCAGTATGATTGTCACACATGTTGCTTCATCATTGTTTCCACTTTTCCTTACTGGTTTCCATGTAGATGGCCAGAAGCTCTTTCTGTTGCTGTTCATATTGCCCCTTCTGGGTGCTATGATAGATTCTGAGAGGTAATTGGGCATCGTGGGTGATGTGCTACATTTGGAGTCAGGAAGAACTGAGTTCAAATCCTGCCTCAGGCACTTATTAGCTGTGTGATCTTGGACAAGTCACATCACAATAGTGAACCATTCTGTAGTGGTTTTTTTTGTTGTTGTTTTTTTGCAGGGCAATGAGGGTTAAGTGACTTGCCCAGGGTCACACAGCTAGTAAATGTCAAGTGTCTGAGGCCAGATTTGAACTCAGGTCCTCCTGAATCCAGGGCTGGTGCTTTATCCCCTGCGCCATCTTGCTGTCCCCTGTAGTATTTTTAAGGAAAAACACTGTATGTGTGTTATTTCAAATGGTTCTCTCAACAACTCTATGAAGGTGCTATTAGAATCATTTTCAGTCTCAGTTTCCTTATCTATAACATGGGGATAATAATCACACCTCCTGTATACAGTTTACTTTGTACATATTTGTTTTCATGTTCTTTTCTATTAGACTGTAAACTCCTTGAGGGCAGGGACTGTCTTTTGCCTCTCTTGTATTCCCCGGGCTTAGCATTGAGTCTGGTGCTAAACAATGTTTATTGATGGATAATTATCTACTTTTTCAAGCACAGAAGGTTCCTTTATGGAAAGGAACACCCAGCTTAGAAAGAATGAGACCAGGGGTCTTAGCTTGCTGCTTTCATTTCAGATGGTGACACGTTCTATCATAGGACTCAAAGTCACTCTTAGGCCAGTTTCTTGACTTCCATCTAAGTATCTCATTGGAGAGATGTACTCTTTTTTTTTGTGGGGCAATGAGGGTTAAGTGACTTGCCCAGGGTCACACAGCTAGTAAGTGTCAAGAGTCTGAGGTTGGATTTGAACTCAGGTCCTCCTGACTCCAGGGCTGGTGCTCTATCCACTGCGCCCCCTAGCTGCCCCCAGAGGGATGTAATTGGGGTAATTGATGCATTCCAAAAAGGAATCGTAGCTGGCTGTGTTGGTCTCTTCCTCCATCTCTAGGGTCAGGAGGGAGTTTTCTGCTGCATTGGAAATGCTTTGGGGGCTATCAGAGGTGGGAGCAGTGGCTCTTGTACCCTGTACCTAGTCACCCTCCTTTCTCCTCATTTCTCTTTTGCTCCCCTCTCATTTTCTAGCCCAGTAGCCTGTCCTCCCCCCCCCCCCACCTTCTGGCAATGGCCCCCAGGGACACTGGTGGTCATTATGATCTATTCCATATCCCTACTCCCCAGGGACAACATGGATGGAGGGATATGGTTATTATATTGATGTGGTGACCATGGGGTCAGACCTCAGAGGTCATCGAGTCCAGTTCTCCCATTTTGTGGAGGGGGAAACTGACGCCCAGAGAAGGAAGCTGACTTGACTAAGGCCACACTGTAAGTGACAGAACTGGGATTCAAACCCAGGTTGTCTGATTACCAACTCATGGCCAAGGGCTAATGGCAACTGGAATCTCTTTCTCTCTCTGGGATCTCAGTTTCTTCATCTGAAAAATGAGGGGATCAGGCCAGATGACCTCAGAGGTCCTTTCTGGCTTTTAATCTATTATATGAAGGTCTCTAAGGCTTTTTCTTATTTTAAATCTATAATCCTATGACCCCATCTGCAACCCATCGTGTTGGATGGCCTCTTTGGGCATTGAATCCCTGTCTGCCAATGACTACTTCCTTAGCACAAGGTGGTAGTTGTTTCAAGTGAGATTGATGTCATCTCCATTAGCAGCCCGCTGGACAGGAGCATGGCAGTGTCTTGTTTTGGTAGAGGGAGAGTGGGCTATAGTAGGCTTCATATCAACCATCTCCTTGGAAACCCTCTGACAGATGAAATCCAATTACTGAAAAGCAGTTGATCTGTGATTCATCTAATATCCTTTCTATTTTGGAGTTGTTGTTCTCAATGCCTCCTCAGAATCATTAGTTAAATTTAAGGTGTTCAGGATTCTTCTTTCTCAAGTAAAACCCCATTTACATGGGACCACTGGACCATAGATTCAAAGCTGGAGGGATCTTAAAGATCATCTTGTCCAACTCGCCTCTTTTACAGATGAGAAAATGGGGGTCCCGAGATGGGGAGTACATCCCCCAGTCACAGGGCTCTGAGGATGGCAGATTGGGAGCCGGGTGGGACCTTCTAGTATAGCTCCTCATCGTACAGGTGAGGGAACTGAGAGGCAGATGGTTAAGCAACCACTCAACATTTATTAAGTACCTACTGTATGCCAGACACTGCTAAGTGTTAGGGATACGAAAGGAGGCGAAAGACAGTCTTCAGCTCTGAAAGAACTTATAGTCTAAATGTCACAGAGGTATCAATCATTTGATATGCACTGTCCAGATGTCGGAGATACAAGTACAAAGAATAAAAAAAAAAGCACCATGCACAAGAAACTTATACTCTAATGTGGAAGACAGCAAGTATATATATATATAATATTTATATTTATATACGCATAAATATATACATATACACATACATATGCGCACACACACACACACACACACACACACACACACATATATATATAGTTGTCTTCCTCATTAAAGTTTCTTGTGAATATTGCTTTTTTTTTTTTTTGGTGAGGCAGTTGGGGTTAAGTGACTTGCATACAGTCACACAGTTAGTAAGTGTCAAGTGTCTGAGTCTGGATTTGAACTCAGGTTCTCCTGAATCCAGGGCCGGCGCGTTATCCACTGCGCCACCTAGCTGCTCCGTGAATATTGCTTTTAATAGACTATATCAAGGGCTATAAAAGTGCTTTTTATAGACTATATAAAAGACTCTTTCTATATACATATATATAGAGAGAGAGACTATAAAAAAGAATAAATACACACAAGTAAAAAACAAAAGGTAGCTTGAGAGGGAGCATACTAGTCTTTGGGAGGATCAGGAGAGGTTTCCTGTAGAAATTGGCACTTAGAGCTATGTCTTGAAGGAAAAGAAAGGTCCTGTGATGTGTGAGTGAGGAGGGAGGACGTTATGGGAATGGGGAGGACCACTGGAAAGGAACCAAGATGAGAGATGGAGGGTCATATGTGCAGAGCAATAGGTGGGCCAATTTGACTGTATTAGGGAATTTGGGAGGGGGATTAATGTGTGATGAGTTTGGACAGCCAGACTGGGGCAGGTTCCTATAGGGCTTTAAAAGCTAAGCAGAGGAATTTGTGTGTGTGTGTGTGTGTGTGTGTGTGTGTGTGTGTGTGTGTGTAGACAATAGGGAGTCACTAGAGTTTACTGAGTAGGAGAGTAATGTGTTCTGATTTCTACTTAAGGAAAATGACTTTGGTATCTGTGTGAGAAAGGAGACTCATTAGGAGATTTCTGGAATAATCACTGAGAGGTGATGAGGACCTGAACTAAGACCGGAGCTGTATGAATGGAGAGAAGGGGTCAGATGGGAGGATAATGTGAAGGGAAAATGGCAAGATTTGGTAACTTATGAGCTACATGGGTTTCAAGTGAGGAGTCAGTAATTATTCCATGGTCATGAACCTGGGAGACAGAATGGAAAGGGGTACCTTCAACAAAAAATGGGGAAGTTTGGAAGAGGGGAAGGTTTGGGAGGAGAAGATGACTTCAGTTTTGGACATGTTGAGTCTGAGATGTCTCCAGGATAACCAGGTTGAAATGTCCAAAAGCCAACTGATGCAGTATTGCTGCTCAGGGGAGAGACTTGGGCTAGATACATAGATCTGGAAGTCATTGGCATAGAGATAAGGAAGGGAGGGGGGAAAAGAAGGGAGGGAGAGAAAGGGGGAGAGAGGGAGAGAAAAGGAGGGAAGGAAAAAAAGGGAAGGAGAGAGAGAGAGGGAGAGAAGGAATGAAACAGACAGTGAGACAGATACAGAGAGAGGAAAATGGGAGTGGAAGGGGAAAAGAAAGAGGAAGAGAGGGAGGGAGAAGGAGGAAAGGAAAGGGAAGAAGGAAGAGAGAAAGGGAGATGGGAAGAGGAGAGAAGGGAGGGGGAGAGAGACAGAGACATAGAGACAGAAAGAGAGACAGAGAAGCAGGACAGAACAACCTGAGGGAGCATCCACAATTAGGGTCAGACAGGTAAGAAAAGAACAAGGAAAGAGTAGTGTCACAAAAGCACAGCGAGGAGAAAATATTGGGGAGATGGTGGTCAATGGTGTTCCATATCCCAGAAGGGCTGAGAAGGATTCGGACTGAGAAAAGACCATAGCCTGGCAATGAGATCATTGGTAACCTGAGAGAGCAGTTTCAGTTGAGTGCTGAGGTTAGATGTCAGAATGCAAAGGTTTGAGGGGTGAGCAAGAAGAGAGGAAGGGGAAGCAGCAAATGCCGACCAAGGACGTTAGCTGGGGGAGGGAGGAGAGATATAGCATGAGAACCTGAGGAAATGGTAGGATCTGGTGTGGGATTGTTTTTAAGGATGGGGGAGACTTGGACATGCTTGGAGGCAGCAGGGAAAGATGGGGAGAGATTGAAGATTAGAGTTAGGGGAGGGGTGAGGGGACAACCTACCGAAGGAAATGGGTGAGGATCAAGGACACAAGAAGAGGTGCTGGCAAGAATGGCCACCTCATCATCAGATACCCAGGGAAAGGAACTGAGAGTGATGGATGATATGATGGGGTTTTGAAATGAGAATGGAGAGAAGGAACTCTTATCAAATGACCTCAATTTCCTCATTAGAGTCAAGGTCCACAGGTGAGAAAGAAGCGGGTGAGGAAGGTGTGGGAAACTTGAAGAGAAGCTTTGGAATAATTTCTGTGGGAAGCGATTCGGGAAATTGATGAGGGAGGAATGAAAGGACTCCTTTGCTGTAGCAAGAGCCTGGTTGAAGTTGAATAGCATGAATTGAAAGTGTATCCTGCAGGGGGCAGCTATGTGGCACAGTGGATAAAGCACCAGCCCTGGATTCAGGAGGAACTGAGTTCAAATCTGGCTGCAGACACTTGACACTTACTAGCTGTGTGACCCTGGGCAAGCCACTTGACCCTCATTGCCCTGCAAAAAAAAAAAAAAGAAAAAGAAAAAAAAGAAAAAGAAAAAAAAAGAAAATGTATCCTGCAAGCATGATTGTGTGACTTCCTCTAGCATGAGAAGAGAAAGCAGTGGGAATAATCCCCTAGGCTGGGGTCTGGCAAGAAAACAGCAGTGATTGGACAGAGGAAGGTATAGAGTTGAAATGACTTACTGGGTTGAGGTTGGAGAAAGAAGAAAGTGAGGTCAGAGTAAGGTAATGAATGGTCTCAGAAAGTGCTAAGGGGGTGGAGAGATCTTCCATGAGGGCAAAAAAAGCAAAGGAGGTAAGCAGAGTTGAGATTTGAACCCAGGTCCTTTGGACCCAAACCCTACCCTTACTCTTTGCACTCTGCCTCACTTCTTAGATGCCTTTCCACAGCTTGACCGCTCTCTGCTTGTATTTGGTAAACACAAGAAGTGGTATTTCCCTCCTCTCATGCACTGGGGGATTTTAGCTATGTGGATGCCTTGTGCTGGATGGTTGGCTAAAGATAATACTGGTTCAGTTTTGTGACCTTTCTTATCTCTGCTATAGAGTCAAATATTTCTGACTCCCAGAGGCTTTGTTTGTAATCTGAGCCATCTGAAGTTCACCCAGGTGTTGCTTATACTCAACCAGCTCTTGTGGGAATGGGTGGGGCCGGGGGAAATCAGAGTCTATGGAAGCCACAGATAATTCCCCATACCTTATTTATAGCTAATAACGAGCTCCCATTTCCTCCCTTGCAGCTGCTGTTCCTGAGGGAAAGAGCAGGGGCTAAGGTGAACTGTTGCCCGCCCCCATATCCACCCTTCAGTGTCGGCACTGTTCTGGACACACAGGGCAGTAAAGGCAAAGGGCTTGGGGAAACTAGACCATGAGGGAATCAGCACCTTTAGTCATCAAGAATTGAGGCGCTATGTGGTCAAAGTGGATGGTGGTGGCTGCAGCATCCTCTGGACATCTTTGTGGGAAAGGGTGTGTGTGTGTGTGTGTGTGTGTGTGTGTGGACAGTAGAGGAAACTGACAGGAGGGTTCTGAATCCAGGAAGTGCTGAACTCAAAATTAGGCCCAGACACTTATTGGGTCTGTGACTCTGCAAGTCATTCAACCTTTCTTTGGCTCAGGTCTTCTTCATTTGTAAAATTGGGATAATAAAAGCACCTATATCGCAGAGTTGTGGAGATCAGAACACACTAGGTGCTTAATAAATGCTTGTTCCTTTCCTTCCAACTCATAGAAACTTCCTGGACCTCAGTTTCCTTGTGTGTGAAAGGAGGGGGTTGGGCTAATTGGCCTTTGGTACCCCAGTTCTAAATTTATGTTCTTTTTGTGACCTTGGCCAAATCACTGAATGTCTCTGTGCCTCAATTTCTTCATCTATGAAATGGGAGTGTGTGTGTGTGTGTGTGTGTGTGTGTGTTAAATGCCTTCTGAGGTTTTTTCAAGCCCTAACTGTGAGGTTCGATGTGATCTTGGCCAAATAATTTCATCTCCCTGGGCCTCAGTTTCCTTTCCTGTAAAATCAGGGGGTTGGTTGAGCTAGATTAACCTCAGAGGCTGCCTTCATCTCTAGGTGGACCATCCTATGATCCTGAACTCATATTTTCCCAAAAGTTGTTCCTGTTGTCAATTTGAAAGGAGACCAAGGATATGCTGAAACTCCTGCTTTCTCTTTTTTTTTTTTTTTTCCGGATACTAAGATTTTCTGCTTCTGAGCTCAAGAGTGTCAGATACAGACTCACAGACTCCATGTTGGACCATCTAATCCAACCTGTAGCATGCTGGGAGTTCCCTGCAAGTGGTCAGCCTGCCTCTGTCTGCAGTCCTTCAGTGAGGGCTGTCCATTCCACTTTGGGAAAGTTCAGACCATTAGGAAGTTTTTCCTGACAAATCAAAGTCTGCCTCTCGGTAGCTTCCCTGACTCTCTGCACCTCATCCTGCCCCCTGGGACCCGGCAGAAGAAGCCCAGTTTCTCTTGAGAGACTTGAAGACAACTCTCATGTCCCTTGTACATCTTTCCTTCTCTAGGCCCATTTCTTTCAGCCAGAGCTTGGCTGCTGCCTTCTGAACACTCTCCAGTCGATGTCTCCTGCTTCACTGTTTCCTTTGTATTCCTGGTGCCTGACACACAGTAGGTGGTTAATAAATGCTTGGTGATTGAATCCTAAAGTGTGGCATGCAGAAATGAACACAACACCTCAGACAGAGTCTGCATAGGGCAGAGTATGCCAGAACCATTGTTTCTCTCCTTTTTGGACAACATATTTCTCACAGTGGAGGCAGGTTTAGTTTTGATTTTAATTCTTGGCTTCCTTATTTACATTATTCGTTTGTGCTGAGCTTGCAGTCAGATTGAGTTTCCTAAAAGACATTCCTGACCATGTCGCCCTGAGTCCCTTCTCCGCTCAAAAACCTTCAGTGACTTCCTCTTGCCTTTAGGCCAGGGGTTCTTAATCTGGGATCCACGGACCTTCCAAAAGGTCTCTGTGTGCTTGGGAGTCCGTGAACTTAGAGGGGAAAAAAGTTAGATTTTTAATTTTCACTGCTCTCTAATTGAAATGGAACATTTCCTTTGATTACAAATTTTTATAAAATTATTCTGAGGATGAGTCCGTAACCATAACCAGATGGTCAAAGGATCAATGAGATAAAAAGGTAAAACCCTGCAGTAAAATAAAATAGACTCCAGAGTTGGGCATCAGAAATCCTGCGTGTTCTCTCCTGACCTCTGACCCCTCCTGCCTGAGCTGGCTTCTCTCCTCTCTCCCTGTTGTCTATTTGAGTGAAACGGGCCTCTTGGCTGTTCCTGAACCTGCCATTCATCCCCTGACTCTAGGCTCTGTGCACTGTGGCACTGCCTACTTGCCCTGCTTGTTGACTGACTACACAACAGGTACTGAGAAGTACCTGCTTTTCATCTGTCTCTGTGTCTACTGCCTTCGGAGGGAGTTGAGCAGTTGCAGTTGGGATTCTGGAGGGTAAGGGTGGGGGCCGAGGGAGCAGCTGCAGGTAAGGAGTTTGGCTGTGAATCTGAAGATTAAGCCTCTAGATTTCCTTCCTTTGTCCTTGCTTCTTCCCGTCCCCACATGCAGAAGGGACTAGAGACCCAGGAAAAGGAGCTTGGAGGGGCCCCATGAGCCAGCAAGGCTGGTTGCCTCCTGGGAGGAAGGAAACAGGCTCCTTGGAGAGCTACCTGGATGAGTGCGGGCGTTTCCATGGCAGCGACTCCGTTACCCTCTGGGAATCTGAGCCCTGGTAGCTCAGGGTTTTCTTTCCATAAATGCTCAAGGGGCACCTGGCCCATGGCTCCATCTCCTTTTTACCTCCCACTTTGACGTCCTTGGGAAATTGACAAGTGAGGAAAACCTGTGCTGCCCCTTAGTGGTGGTCCTGGGACATGTTCAGCCCCTGCCTCACCCCTCAAGAGACCCCACTCCATATATACCCGGTGCCTTCTTAACTTCTGATGGAATGTACTCCACCTGGCTATTTGGGAGCCGTCTAGTTGGACTGGTCATTCTTCTTAGCTAAGCCCTATTGCTTCTAACTCCTGAAGGACTCACTGCAAGTGCTGCTAAGGCCCTGATATATCTGGGACCCTCCAGAGTCAGTGCCCTGGAGCAAAGCCCCATTGCCCAGTCCTAGGTAGGGCTCCCAGTATGGCCAATGGAACACCACCTGGTATTTCTTCCTGAATTATCCTCAGCTGTGAGGCCCTTAGAATGATGATAACAGTGACTCACATTTATATGGTACTCCATTAAGGCACCAAGGACAAGCATCATCACCCCCATTTTAAGGATGCTAAGGGCCTGAGAGATAGAATTCTTTCCCTAAACATCAGGCTTAGCTGCATGTTACTTATACCCTGTGTGACCTCAGGCCAGTCACTGAACCTCCCTGGGCCTCGATCTCCTTATGTGTAAAAGGAAGGCAGCGGACAACAGCCCTCTGCGGTCCCTTTCAGCCCTAGTAGCAGGGAGGTGGCATAGCGGGTACAATTCTGTACTTGGCACTAGGAAGACTTGAGTTTGGATCCTTCCTCAGTCACTCAGTGGATTTAGAAGGAGTTTGACCCAGCCTGCTGACTAGTGGTTTTCTTTTCTTTTCTTTTTTTTTTTTTGTGGGGCAATGGGGGTTAAGTCACTTGCCCAGGGTCACACAGCCAGTAAGTGTCAAGTGTCTGAGGCCAGATTTGAACTCAGGTCCTCCTGAATCCAGGGCCAGTGTTCTATCCACTGTGCCACCTAGCTGGCCCTTCTTGCTGAACTAATTCTTGTTAACTCTGCTGAGCTTGATTTTTCTACCTATTGAAGGATGCCAAGGGCTGCTAATGCCCTTGTTAAAAGGAAAATTCTTTGTTTGGGCTTTTGTCCGGATTAATGAGGCAAAACCCAGAATTTAAAAGTTTATTAAAAGTACTGCAAAGTGGCAACATGTTGACAGGGCTGATGGCTGGGCATCAGCAATGGCTTCAAGACAGATCGGGCTTTTATTGATAACTTTCATAACATGATAAAGACAACTCAGATGGGCTCACATGAGTAAAAGGGGCTGGGCCATGGCATCTCAGTCCCTCCCCAAGGTAGCAAGTATGTGACAATGTCCGGGTACAGACAGGTAGGGGGGTGACTTACAGCCTGACTAATAGTGGCTAATATAATACTACAGACTGAATGATACGTTCCCCCAACACTGATTAATAAGCGGGTCTGGGAACAACAGCATAACTTTCAATATGCAGTCTGTGTGGGCCCTCTAAGACCAAGGCTTCTGAACCTTCTGACGAAGACCGGTGAAGTCTGTGGATCCCTTTAATATGTGCAATAAATATAGGATATAGAAAAACATAACACAGGAAAGCAGCCATGCTCAAATACATGTCCATGCCCATGCCCATGCCCATGCCCATGTCCATGTCTATGTCTATGTCTATGTTTATCTCTCTCTCCATCCATCCATCCATCCATCCATCCCTCTCTCTTTCTCCTTCCCTCCATTCCTCCCTCTCTCTGTCAAACCCAAGTTCATAGACCTCTGGTAAGATCCCAAGGAGTCTGAAAGGTGCCTTCCAGACTCCAAATGCAGGATTCCATTTAGTCAGTCACCAAGTTGCCTCTAGATCTAGAATGGACCCTGGGCAATTCCAATAACCTCTCCCTTTACCTCAGTTTCCCCATCTGTAAAATGAGGATAATTGTTGTCAGGATCAAATGGACATGCACACCTGCTTTACTCACCTCCCTCATCACCCCACACCTGGACTATTGCAATAGTCTGTGGCTGGTCATCTTGTCTCCTATCTATCCTCCACTCAGGGGCTAAAATGATCTTAAAGCACAGGTCTGACCTCATTTGCCCTGCCACCTTCTTGTTCCTCACACAAGATTGCTTTTATCCCTAGTGTTGCGCATAGAACTTGGCACATAGTGGGTGACTTAATAGCTGTAATGAACTAGTTAAATGCTGGCAGTTAGTAGTAGCTTACTAGTTGTGTGACCCTAGGCAAGTCCCATAACCTCTGTTTGCCTCTGTTTTCTCTACTGTTAAATGGGGGTAATAACAGTGGCTACTTCCCAGGGTTGTTGTGAAGATCAAATCAGATACTATCTGCAAGAGCTCTTAGCAGAGGGAATGACTCATAGTAGGCCTACATCTTCATAGCCTGTGTCCACCAACCTCACTTAGAATGGGAACTCCTTGGGGACAGGGATAGTTTTGCTTTATCTCTAGTGTTTAATTAGCCCAGTGCCAGGAATCTGACGGACATTTAATGGGTGTTTGTTCATTGATCGCTGGTTAGACATTGATCCTCCTGCCCCAGCTTGGGGGAAGGACCGTAGGAAGGAGACAGAGAAGTGTCTGGGTTCTCCAGGGATCTCAGTCCAGAAAGGAAAGGGAGGCACACCCTTGGCAAGGAACAAGAGATGGATCGTTGACTGTCGGCCAAGAAAGGGCCCTGGGAGAAGTCAGTGAATTCCTCCAGGACCCACAAACATCCCTTGCCCTTTACACTAGCCTTTCTGGAGGGCAGGAAGTGGTCTGCTCCCCAGCCCAGTGCCCAGTTATGGGAAAGGGGCAACAAGAGGGGACTTCTGGGGCCTATGACTCTACTGAATGTCTTCTCTTGGAAGCTTCCAGCCCAGCTCCAGGGCTGAGCTAATAGCCTTGGTGAATCACTGGCAGAAAATAGGCCAGCCTCTCCAGAGGTCACTTGCTATTATTTCTACTCCAGACTTTTTGTCCTTGGCCCATCTTGGATCAGTTGAGGCCTAGGAGCCCTGGACAGGGGGCTCCCTCGTGTCAATTATTTGGCCACAGTTAATGGCAGCCCTTGAAGCTTGTCCAATTTAGGGTTCAGTGGGACCAGGAATAGACTTACCACTGAGGCAGCTAGGTAGTGCAGTGGATAAAGCACCAGACCTGGATTCAGGAGGAGCTGAGTTCAAATCTTGCCTCAGACACTTACTAGCTGTGTGGTCCTGGTCCTCAGATATAAAAATGAAGCTAATAACAGCACCTCCCTCCCAGGGCTGTTGTGAGGATCAAATGAGATAGAGTCTGTAAAGTGGTATGTAAACGTAAGCTGTTGTTATTATCAGTCTAGGCCAGTGACAGACTCCCAGTTATCATGGCTTCTGGAGGTCAGAGATGGATTTTATTCTTTATACATTCATAGATTTAGGATTTGAAGGGACTTTGGGGTCATCCATGTCATTTGGGGACAAATGGCATTAAAATATCTTAAAAGGGATAGCTAGGGGGGCAGCTAGGTGGCTCAGTAGATAAAGCACTGGCCCTGGATTCAGGAGTACCTGAGTTCAAATCTGGCCTCAGACACTTGACACTTACTAGCTGTGTGACCCTGGGCAAGTCACTTAACCCCCATTGCCCCGCAAAAAAGGGGGGACAGCTAGGTGTCACAGTGAATAGAGCACTGGCCTTGGAGTCAGGAGGACCTGAGTTCAAATCCAGCCTCAGACACTTGACACTAACTGTGTGACCCTGGGCAAGTCATTTAATCCCAATTGCCTCGCCTATATCTATCTATCTATCTATCTATCTATCTATCTATCTATCTATCTATCTATCTATCTATCTATCTATCTATCTATATCTATATCTATATCTATATCTATATCTATATCTATATCTATATCTATATCTATATCTATATCTATATCTACATCTATATCTATATCTATATCTATCTTCAAATACTATTGTTGGGGAAAGGAACATTGGGCCTTGAAAAAGTTCACTTGGGGTGTGGCCACTTGCATATTGAATGGTAGCATCTTTTAAAAACTAATGGTTCTTGGGGCAGCTAGGTGGTGCAGCGGGTAAAACACCGGCCCTGGATTCAGGAGGACCTGAGTTCAAATCTGGATTCAGATACTTGACACTTATTAGTTGTGTGACCCTGGGTGTGTCACTTAACCCTCATTGCCCTGCAAAAAGGATCAAAAAATAAGACTAATGATTCTTTTAAAAATTTTAATTTAAAAAAAGAAAATAGATTTTCTTTCTACCCTATCTCCGCTCATTAAAATGACTACAACTGTATCTAATTTATATTCATTTAGCTATGAACATATCTAGGCATTTTAATTTTTTTCCCTTCTTTTAAAATTTATTTTTAACCTTTTCTTTTTAAATTTTGGGTTCCATTTTCCAAATTTTGTGTTATTTTTAACATTCTTTTCTTTTTAAATTTTGGGTTCCATTTTCTCTCCCTCCTACCCCTTCCTCACCCACTGAGAAGGCAAACAATATGATATCAATTATACATGTGAAATCATGCAAAACATATTTCCATATTAGTTATTTTGCAAAAAAGCACAAAAAATAAAGTGAGAAAATTATACTTCAATGTGTACCCAGAGTTCATCAGTTCTCTCTCTGGAGGTGGGTAGCATTTTTTCATCAAAGCCTTTGGAATCGTCTTGATCCAAATTTGTATTGATCAGAGTAGCCACAGTTGATCGTCATGACATGGTTGCTGTTACTGTGCACAATGATCTCCTGGTGCTGCTCACTTCACCATGCATCAGTTCATAAAAGTCTTCCAGGTTTTTTCTGAAACCACTACCCCTGTTTTTCCTTATAGCACAAGAATACTCCATCACAATCATGTGCCCTATGAACGACTATTTCAGCCAGTTGATCAGACTCTCCTCAATTTCCAATTCTTTTATAGGCAATTTTTTCAAGCCCCCTCTCTTGCCCCTCCTCCACATCCACCCTTCTGTTGGCATTTTATCTTGTGCTAGAGGTGAGAGCTACCAGTGTCCTGGCTTGACTCCCTGCCCCCCAGCCTTCAAGCCAAGCAAAAAGGTGTCTATTATTGTGCCAAACACTGGGGATACAAAACCAATGCCTGTTCTCAAGGAGCTCAGAGTCTGATGCAGGAGAACTTTACCCTCTTCCCCATTCCTCTGATGGACCCAAGAAACCTACAATTCCTGGCACCTTCTGTGCTGCTCAGCCTTGTTGAGTCACTACTACAAACTGCCTTTCTCTTCATCGTTCTGAAGCTTCGGCTCAGTCTCAGTGACAACCCAATTGGGCCAGAAAGTGTGAGGATGCAATTAGGAGGTGAGAGAGAGAGAGAAAGAGAGATAGAGATAGATAGATAGATGATAGATAGATAGATAGATAGATAGATAGATAGATAGATAGATAGAGACAGAGAGAGAGACAGACAGAGAGAGAGACAGAGAGACAGAAACAGAGAGACAGAGAGACAGAGACACAGAGAGAGAGACAGAGACAGAGACAGACAGAGAGAGAAGAGAGAGGGAGAGAGAAGAGAGAGAGACAGAGAGAGGCAGAGACAGAGACAGAGAGACAGAGGCAGAGGCAGAGAGACGGAGACAGACAGAGACAGAGAAAGAGAGAGAGGGAGAGAGGAGACAGACAGAGACAGAAAGACAGAGACAGAGATACACAGAGAGAGACAGAGGAGAGAGATGGAGAGACAGAGATAAGGAGAGAGAGGAGGGAGAGAGATAGAGAGAGACAGAGATAGAAACAGAGAAGAGACAGAGACACAGAGGGAGAGGGGGAGAGAGAGAGAAAGAGAGAGAGGAGAAGAAGAAGAAGAAGAAGAAGAAGAAGAAGAAGAAGAAGAAGAAGAAGAAGAAGAAGAAGAAGAAGAAGAAGAAGAAGAAGAAGAAGAAGAAGAAAGGGAGAGGGAGGGAGAGAGAGAGAAAGAGAGAGAGAGAGAGGGCCTTTGGCCAATGGATTTGAATAATTCTATCTGCTCCTCTGGGGGAGCCAGAACCTTTTTTTGCTGAAGAGAAAGCCTAATTTCTTACGTGTCCACCCTTTTTTCTCCCCACCTCATGTTCATGCAGACAATATTATATCTTGAAGGCCTTTGAGATCATTTAGTCCAATCCGAATCATTCCTACCATGAGGCTAAAGTTTTGCCCCAGGGCACCAAGATGGTGGGCCCCTGCCCCTGCCCCTGCCCCTGCCCCTGCCCCTGCCCCTGCCCCTGCCCCTGCCCTTGCTCCTGTCCCTGTCCCTGCTCCTGCCCCTGCCCCTGCCCCTGCCCCGGCTGTGGTGACTGCCTGTTCTCTTGTCACTTCTCATGTTCCATAAACCTGGACCACCTTGTACATCACAACCAACTCCAGGGCTCCTGTTGGTACGACTACAATGGGGGAAGCCCTCATGCCACCCTTGGCCACACCATATTCTGTTCCTTTGTGACCACCTCACCTTTTGCACATGTTTTTGCCCCGAGTGAGAACATTCCTTGTTATGACTCTGAACCGGACTTCCTTATTTTATGGGAGATTGATTTAAAGTTCAGTGACAGGGGAGGGGACTTATCCAAGGTTACAGCCAAATCCAGAGGTCTCACCTTCTGACCTCCATTTCAGTGTTCTTCCAGTCCACAAAAGTTTCCCCTAACTTTACATCAAATGGCCTTAGGAAGAGAGTTTCAGGAGTAATGACAGCACCTGGATTGACCGATTCAACCATTCTTTTCAGTATTTTAGAATTCTAGTTCGGGACGTCACAGATTTGCAGTTCTATCTTTAGGGTGCTTCCCTCCACCGACGTAAATAACCTCTTCTCTTAGTACAGAGTTTTGGGAGTTGCTGTGGCCGCAATGTTTCATCAGTTGGTGGTTGATCTTCAATCTAATTGGCTTGGCCCTCTAACGACAGATGGATGGTCAGTCCATTGCCAGCCTAGATGCAAAATCTTCCTGGCTGAGTAGGGCCTTCCGGAGCTTGCTCTTCACTGACATGGGATTTGAGAACTCAGTCACCTGTGCTCCACAATTAAGAATATTACCTGGAGAATGTGTTATACATGCAAAGAGACTTCACCCTAAGAAAAATTCAACCTGTGAAAATCCAAGCTCTCAAAACATGGGTGACTTCAGTCACCCACAAAAGGAGTCTAACCCTCTATAAAGAGATATAGCCTTAAGTCCTCTCTTTGTTTGACCTTGGGCTGATCTTTTTTTTCTTTTTTGAGGCAATTGGGGTTAAGTGACTTTCCCAGGGTCACACAGCTAGTGTTAAGTGTCAGAAGCTGGATTTGAACTCGGGTCCTCCTGACTCCAGGGCCAGTGCTCTATCCACTGTGCCACCTAGCTGCCCCATTTGGCCTGATCTTTTAACTGCTCTGTGACTCAGTTTCCTCATTTGTAAAATGAGGGAGATTGGCCTGGTTCATGCTTTTGCTTTTCAAACATCATCGGATTTAAAGTAGGAAAAAGACTTTAGGGGTCACCTGGCTAAACCCCTTTATCTTACAGATGAGAAAACTGAGCCCCGGAGGAGTTCGGTCATTTGCCCAAGGTCACCCTGGTGGTAAGTGGCAGAGTTGGAATGTGATGCCAAACTCAGTGCCTATCGCAGTCCATCACAAGGCTCCTCCCTTTACAATAACTTTAATGTTTCACAAATATTTATCTTGGCCCAACAACATGCCAGGTGATGAGGAGGTCGCTGCCCTGTAGCACACAGTCCAGGAAAGGAGCTGGATGGCATGCTTTTAAAGAATGAGCTCTGCTGGTACCCTGGAAATCGAAACCAGTCTCCACGCAGCTTTGGACAAACAAAAGCCCTTCTTGCAATGAGTAAGCCCTTTATGCCATTGCTGGGTTCCTCTCGGGCAGTGAGATCCCAGACTAGCATGAAAGAGGCCTGGGCTGACATCATCCTATTAAGGAAATACTTACTGGGAGCCAGGAGCAGATGTAAGAAGGGAGCTGGACAAAAGTGTGGGAGGACCGAGCAGCTGAAACGCTGCTAACTCCATCAGCCTTGTTTTGAACTCTCCTGCACCTGGGCAAGCTATAAACCCAGCTGCAGGGATTGAGGGCCCAGATGCCAGACAAATACCTGATGTGTGGAGGGGGATTGAGAAGCAGAGAGTGTGGCTGAGGCCTCAAGGGGCAGCATGGTGTGGATAGACCTGGGTTCAAATTCTATATTTGACACTAGCTACGCCATCCAGTTGGGGAAAGATATGCAGTGCAGTGGTTAGAGCTCCCGGGCCTAGAGTCAGGAAGACCTGAATTAAAATCTAGCCTTAGATACTTACTAGCTGTGTGACCTTGGGCAAGTCACTTAACCCCATTTTCCTTAGTTTCCTTATCTGTAAAATGTGCTGGAAAAGGAAGTAGCAAACAACTTTAATATCTCTGCCAAGAAAACCCCAAATGGGGCTACAAAGAGTTGAGCACAACTGAGATGACTTGACATCCAGTTGACCTCTCTGTGTTTATTTCCTCGTCTGTAAAATGAGGACTTTGGACTCAGTGACCCCTAAAATCCTTTCCTGCTTTGAATCCGTGACCCCAGAGCTTGGTCTTCTTGAGGGACTGGATTCACTAACGCACTTTAGCCAAACTGCTGGGCTTCTTCTATGACTCACGAGTGAGACTAACCTCAAGTAGAACGTGTGCTTGTTGAGGGCAGGGTCTGGGACATTTCGGTCCCGGCAGCTCCAGTACCAAGGACAGTGCCTGCCCCATAGTCATCCATGGTGAGTTACAGTGGAAGTGGCACTGACTCATTAGGCCTGGGCTCAGATTCTGCTTTCATGAAGACTTAACAACAGTGTGTTCTATCTAGGACCGCCGAGAGTTGTTCAACACTCAGATAAGGGGTCGGGCTAGATGGCTTCAAGGATTCCTGCTAGCTTTTACGATTCTATGAAATGATAATTCAATTGAATGTGTAGTATTTCAATAATAAATTAAAGGGGGCAGCTGGGTGGTGCAGTGCATAAAGCACCGGCCCTGGATTCAGGAGGACCTGAGTTCAAATCTGGCCTCAAACTTGACACTTACTAGCTGTGTGACCCTGGGCAAGTCACTTAACCCTCATTGCCCTGCTCAAAAAACAAAACAAAACAAAACAAAAAAACATTATTAAATATTGGTTCAGCAAGCTTCACCAGACTGCCAAAGGGGAGAGGACACAATAAGGTTAGGATCTCTGCCGAAAGTGAGGAATTTTCCAAGAAAGGCCCTCTTTCCCTAATTATACTGGGCTTGTTTCTAAACAGACTCTTTGGCTAATGGAAAGTGGAGGATGGCTCCTATCTAGTCTTAAAAGAGTAAAGACAGTGCTGGCCCTGGAAGGTGGAGAAGGAAGAAGAAGAAGGAAGCTCCCTGAGGACAGGAGATGTTTCTGCTTTCCTGTCTTTGTATCCTCAGGGCCTACCCAGAGTGCCTGGCACATGGCACGGACCTACTAAACTGCTTCCACATCCCCCAGCATAGGCTCTGACTGCCCTCCTCCTGTTGATCACTCTGAGTTCTGGGGTGGGTATGGGGGAGGGTGGGAAGCAGAGCTGGAGAGGGTGGGAGGTAGAAGGGCTGCCACTCCTGCAAAGGATGCTGGGAGGGCTAGGATTGCAGGGTTAGGGATGTGAAGAGGGCAGGCTCCACCAATCAAGGAGACAGTGGACCCTAACATCTTGTATTAGTTCTGAAGCGCTAGCGTGCCATTATTCTGAAGTACAGCTGAATCAAAATTTCATAGGATCATAACTGTGAAATGTCAGGAATCCTTGAACCGTCTAGTTCCTTCCACCCGCTTATCTTACCAGTGAGGAAACTGGGGCCTAAGGGAAGGCGAATGACCAGCAAGTTTTGAACCAGGGTCCTCTGCCTTCAGCTATGGCCCTTTCCACTTCGAAATCCAGCCCCTCTGTTTGATGACTGATGAAAGGCAATGTGGGAATGAAAGAGAGTAAGATTGTATAATTTATGTCAGAAGCAGTGTGGTTGTAGTTTTCTGGGGTTCCCTTCCCACCCTCAAGTTTGAGAGCTGGGTGGGACCTTAAGAAACTAGCTAGTCCAAACTTCCCATTTTATAAATATATGAATATATGTATGTATGTATGTAGAAACTATTACATACATTATATGTAATTCAATACAAACAATTTTATAAAAACATATATAGATACACATACACACATGTATATGTATGTATAAACACACACGTAGATGCATGTGTGTATACATATAACACACATGTACATACAATATACATCGGTATATATACATATATACCTGTTTCCACATATATATGTGGAGAGAAATGCGTGTGTATATATGTATATATGTGTATATATAGATAGATAGAGAGAGAGAGAGACAGAGAGACAGAGAGACAGAGAGACAGAGAGACAGAGAGACAGAGACAGAGAGACAGAGAGACAGAGACCCGGGAGGTTCAGTGACTACAACAATAATGTTGTTGTCATTGTCCTTTGTTCTCAAAGAAGACCATGACATCAGGGATGATGTCATGACTGGCAGTGAATTGAATTTAAGTGAAGCAGGGCTGTGCAGAGTCACCAGCCTCACTCTCTCCTCTGGAGCCGTCTGGGTCCAGTGGCAAGATACATATCAGGACGACTGGAGATGGCCCCTATGCAGTGGGAAACTTTGGCCTTTTTAAGCTAAGGTCTTTTCCAGGTATCAGTTTGCCTGAGGCAACACCCATTCCGTGATTAAGGTCAGGCAAGTAATGAGGCAAAGAATGACCTCTTTTACCTAGTTAAAAATAAACAAACAGCAATGTACATTGACTATGAAAGAAAAACTTTGGGCTCCTTTTTGAAGTTGAATTTATAACTCAGTCCAATTCAGTTCATTTCATCAGACTCAGGGACATAAACTGTCCAAAAAGAAAGATTCTTGGACGAGGAGAGAGAGCCTTCAGCAGGCAGAACATGGAGAACTAACTTTACAGGTTATAGGACTAAAGATGCTTTAGAACAAACTTCTTAAACTGTGGATTGTGATCCCATATGGGGTCCCATAAGGCAGGGTCTATTTTATATACCTATATACCTGGAGTCACGTAAAAATCTCTTGGGCGAAAGGGGGTCCTAAGTAGAAAATGTTTAAAAAACCCTGCTTTAGACCAGGATAAAGAGTGAGCACCACCTGTTGGTTACCCAGACT
This sequence comes from Dromiciops gliroides, assembly GCF_019393635.1. Lineage (NCBI taxonomy): Eukaryota > Metazoa > Chordata > Mammalia > Microbiotheria > Microbiotheriidae > Dromiciops > Dromiciops gliroides. The sequence continues at coordinate 746,166,845 of NC_057861.1, forward strand.
CATTACAGAATTACAAGACAACGTGATGGTGGAAGAAGGTCTTTATGGTTATGCCAATCACCTGAATGAAAGACTATGGCAGAGTGGGTAGAGAGCCTGCATTGGCATCACAAAAGACATGGGTTCAAGTCCTTCCTCTGATGCATATGTGACACAGCTGTGTGACCCTGGGCAACTTAAGTTATAGAGCAACAATTGCTCTGTCTTGGCAGAAAGAATTTTCTTTTTTTCTTTTCTTTTTTTTTTTGCAGGGCAATGGGGTTTAAGTGACTTGCCCAGGGTCACACAGCTAGTAAGTGTCTGAGGCTGGGTTTGAACTCAGGTCCTCCTGAATCCAAGGCTAGTGCCTTATCCATTGCGCCACCTAGCTGCCCCCCAGAAGGAATTTTCTTACTTGGGAGTTCTCTACACTATTGCAATTCCAAGTTGGGATTTAAAAAAAATTAATGCAGCTGTCAAATGTAAAGTTAGTTTCATGCCCAAATTCCTCAAACTTAGAGACATAAAGACATTGGCTATGTCAGTAGCATGTTTAAAGGGGCTGGGTTCAAATCCTGATGCTCCTGCAAACTCCCTGTATGAACTTAAGCAACTCATGGAGCTCCCTTATTCGATTTCTCATTGATATAATGAGGCTTGAGGAGAGCCAAGGTCCCTTCCATTTCTGATATTAAATCTGTTATTTTCCCATCTTTTCTCTCCATATCTTCTTTTTTTTTGTGGGGCAATGAGGGTTAAGTGACTTGCCCAGGGTCACACAGCTAGTGTCAAGTGTCTGAGGCTGGATATGAATTCAGGTCCTCCTGAATCCAGGGCCAGTGCTTTATCCACTGCACCATCTAGCTGCCCCCTTCTAGTTCTAAATCTATAATTCTATGATCCAGGACTGAATACCCTTCTCATGCCATGTAAACTGAATATTTGTGAAATATTTTGTAATTTCCAGGCCAGGTGGGAATGTCCTCACTCCTCACTTTTTCATCCCCAAAGCCTTCTATTCCTTGGAGGCTCAGCTTAGGTGTGGTAGATATGGTCTAGATCACTAAAAACATGGGGAGGTCAGACTTGCCTTGGGCCTTGAAGGGAGTTGGGGATGCCAAGGGACCAAGGGGAGGGCACAGAGTTAAAGGCATTGGGGATGGGAGATAGAATATTGAATCTATGGGGAAGAGAGAACAGGAAGCTTTGGCTACAATGTAACCTCAGGAAAGAGAAGAGCACAATAAAATTGAAGAGGGAGGGGTTTATATTGTATCCTAGAGACAAGTAGGGGCTACTAGGTGGTACAGGGGATAGAGTACTCAGCCTGGAGTCGGGAAGACTCATCTTCCTGAAATCAAATCCAGCTTCAGACACTTATTAGCTGTGTGATCCTGGGCAAGTCACTTCACCCTGCTTTGCCTGAGTTTCCTCACATCTGTAAAATGAGCTGGAGAGAGAAATGGCAAACTACTCCAATATCTCTACCAGGACCCTCCCCCCCAAAAAAGAGGGGGTCATGAAGAGTCAGACAGGACTGAAAAACAACTGAACAATGGAAGGCCTTGGCAGGGTAGTGATTAGGTGAGACCTGTGCTATTTTGCTAGCTGTGTGGAGAAGGGTCTGGAGTGGAGAGAGATGGAAGGCAGGGAGATGAATCAGGGGACCAAGGAATAGTCCCAGTGAGAGGGGGTGAAGGCGTGACCTGGAGCAATGGCCCTGTGAGTGAGGGGGAGGGGATGGAAGATGGATATTGTGGTGGCTGAATTGGTAAGACCTGGGATCTGATGGGATAAGGGGGGTGAGGGGGAGGGAGGAGTCCAGATGACAATGAGGTTGTGAGCCCTAGAGACCAGAAGCCTGGACCAAGTCCTGGCTGGAGACAGGGACTCAGGAACAGGGTTTAGCCTGGGAGTCAAGATGATGTTTCCATTCGGGACATTGTTGGCCAAACATGCTTTTAACCAACTTGTTCTCTCACATATTGCGTTTGCTCTGATTTGTAATTTCTAAAATGTGAAATAGTATTCTTGAGCCCCTCTATCTATCACAGATTCATGGAGGTGGCAGCGCCTATCAAGCCTGTCTTTGAACATTTGAAGGCCTGTTGTTAGCTCCAGTTTATCTCGTCTCTGTCTTGTTTGTAGACAGTTGTTTGTAGGTGGTCTCCCCCATCACACTGGGAGCTCCTTGGAGGCAAAGACTGTGCTTTTGCCTTTCTTGGTATCCCCAGCACCTTAGCTCAATGCCTGGCTTGGTCCCACATGACCCCTGACATCCTGATGTTCTTCCTGTGCTTGGTCACTCAGCCCAACCCTCCTGTCCTCAGGGATTCCCACTGAAGGGGGATCCCTTCAATCTAGTGATGGGCAGCCTGGTCCACTTTGAAGCTCTAGTGGTCAGAAGGCTGAAATCTGCCTTCCTCCAACATCTAGTGATCACCACCAGCTCTTGACCTCTATGGCCCAGCAGAATGAGGCTGCAGACAAACATTTGTGCTTGTCTGGGTTGGCAAGAATGTTGTTGTCAGAACAATACCAGGCTGCTCCTAGTGTGATTTGTTCCTGTTTAGTGTGAATTTAGTGTTATTCATTGTGGAGGCAGGGGTGCTCTGTGGTTAGAGGGTTGGCCTCAGGCCAGGAAGAGCCTGGATTCAAATCCTACCTCTGACACATACTGGTTGTGTGATCCTGGAACAAATCAGACCATCCTTGCACTCTAGGTAACACTCTAAGATGATCACATTGCAGGAGGTGCTGACCTGCATTAGTGGAGGGAATTGCCTCTGCTGGCGAGTTCCCGATGCCAATGCGATCCTAGATCCAGGCTCTATGTCTTTTGACCCATCCATTGCCCCAATGGAGGAAAATGGCACCATTTGGTAAAATCTTCTAAGATCTCCCATTTGCTTTGTCCTTTGTTTCAATAAAGAAACATTCCTTGAGTGCCTACTATGTGTCAGACACTGTGCTGGCCCTAGGGATACAAAGGTAAAAAATTAACCAGTCCTTGTTCTCAAGAACCTTCCATTCTATCAGGGAGACAATATGCCCATAAATAAGTTTGTACAAACTAAATACAAGGTGGTACTTCTGGGGGTATAACTGCTCATTTGGGGAGGTCAGGATTAGTTTGTCTTTTGCAATTCAATCTGGGGATAAGTGATGAGAAAAGCGCAGGGGACCTGGGTCTGAATCTTGGCTCTTCTCCCAACTAGATGTGTTACTTTCACTGTCTGGGACTCGGTTTCTCCATTTGTAAAATGAAGGGGAGGGACTTGATGGAGTCACAGTCCTTTTTCTGTGCCATGATTTTATTCCAACCTGGGCAAAACAGGCACATGACCTTGATTGCAAGATGATAAGCAGAGAGATATAGACAGGGAAGGAAAAAAAGTATCCTAAGCTTGTTAAGTGACTATATATATCTATACCACAACATGTAACCATGTAAATAAACATATAGGATGAACACAAGGCAATAGATCATATGTACACATGCACACCCACGCATGCACCCAACACACATGTATATACATTTACATATGTATCTATGCGACATGTAAGAAACAAGAGAAATAAATATAAGGCGATAATTTTGTATGTGTATATGTATGTATGTATGTATCCATATATGTATAATACATGTATATGCACATAGGTGTGTACATATACACCTTTGCATGTATAATCTACACATACACACATATCTGAATTAATTTGACATAGCCATGGCTGGGTATTCCTGAAGTGGTTTTTTAGGAGAGAGAGTCATCTCTAGGGAGAGTGAGGCCCTTAGGACAGAAGCTCTTCCAGGGCAGGGTCTCTGGTGGTGGTTGTGGAGGTGGTGGGTTTGGGAATGAGGCAGTTGGAGAGGAGATTGTGGGGGGTGATGCTCTGATTTCTATGGGCTTCTCCTGAAAATCCGTCTCATTTTTAGATGTTTCATTATAAACATAGTATTTAACATTAACATAACCAGTTAAACTTGCCATAAAATTCTTTACATGTAAATCAATTTATTTTAACACACAAAATGTCATAGCTTCTCTGTTGTTCCCTCCAAATCTCCAGAGGATCTGCGTTCAAGTCCTGTCTCTCCTGCCCCCCCCCCCCCTACCGGAAGCTACCTTCGAGGCCAGTCCTCATTTTAAAGCAGGCCGGGGGTGGTGACATGACTGGTCTTTGGGAAAATCACTTCCTCTCTGGGGCTCACTTTCCCCATTTGCAGAATGAGGAAATTGGGCTCAATGACCTCTGAGGTCCCTTGTGCTTAGGATCTGGACTCCTTCCATGTATTAACATTTTTTGCCCACTTGTCCTCATTCCTTCTTCCTCTTAGATCATCGGAGTTCATGTGTACCACATTCTTTTGAATCTGCCTTCTTCCTTTCACATACTTATTTATTTATTTACTTTTTTGTTTTTTTTTTGGGGGGGTGGGGTGGGGCAATGAGGGTTAAGTGACTTGCCTAAGGACCACACAGCTAGTAACTTGTCAAGTGTCTGAGACCAGATTTGAACTCCCTGTATCAGGGCGGTGCTTTATCCACTGTGCCACCTAGCTGCCCCCTTTCACATACTTTCAAAGCACTTTTCCCAGATATCTTTGAATTCCTTTTATTTCCCAGTTTTATTGGCACGATAGTTTTCCTTTATGTGAGTGCTGGCACAATTTGTTTAGCCATTTCCTTGCTGTTGGACATTAGGTTGTTTCTAGTTTTTTTGTTTTGTTTCGGTTTGTTTTTTGCCATTAGATAATGATGCTATTATAGTTTTTGAACCAGAGAGTCCCTTTCCAATTTTGGATAACATATAACAATTTCAAGGTGTGGCATAATTATTGGTCAGTGCCCTAGTGGTCAATCTGCCTGGATTTAGGCTGACTCCTCTATGATCTTAAGTGTGTTCTCTCTCTTTCTCTCTTTTTTTCCAGTTGCAAATGAGGCAGGAGACAAGGCTGCCAGACCCCTCGCACGCTTCTCTCGTAAGTACAGTCTCACTGCTTTATTGCTCTCTTACTGGGAATCCTTACTCCTCCTATACCTGCACGTTATGGAGGATTGGGGGCAGCTTTTTTCCTGTGGCAGTACAGAGACTGCAATCCTTTCATCTCATGTCTTGAGGTCTTTCTTTGGTTCATGAACCCTTGGGGACCTTGGGAAAGGGGGTCCTAGAAGAGGCTTGGAAGCTGCTTTGTTGCTCGTGGAAGTTGCTGGAGGAGGAAAGGAGACAGGTTAACAATAGCACCTTGTGGTTAGACTGTTTCCTCTTGACCTAACCACCAGTGGAATATCAGCCCAGGCCCTCCCAATATGCTTCACATTCAAGGACTCCTAGTAATGAATCTTTGGGAAACATTGTCAAATCAAACAACAGGGCCAAAAGTGTTTGATTGACAAATTCAGGGCAACTTACCAAGTCTGTTTTCTTTCAGATGATTCAGAATGTTTTATGGACAATATTACCTTTCTTGTTCATCACAATGTCACAAGTAGGTTGAAGGATCACAAACTTTAGATTGTAAAGAGAAAACCAGGATGGAGAGGAGAAATGATTTGCCTCAGGCAAAGTTGAACTAGAAGTAAGCATAGCTCCTTTAAATTTTGATGCCCTTGGACATAGGCCCAGTCACCTCACCTTAGTTACAGCTCTGCTCAGGTTGCCTCTAGATGCTTTTCTTCACCCACAATATTCATGAGTCAAAACCCCTTTTCCATTCTGATTTCACCTATGAAGACCTTCCTTTCTGGCACTCCTTGTGAGAAGGCCTTGGTACAATTGTGCCAAAGGATAATGAGGCAGTTTAATGTAGTAGAAAAAATCCTGGATTTGTAACTAGATTTTAGCTTCATTTTCCTACTTGTGTGATCTTGGGCAAGTCATTGAGCTTCTCTAGTCTTCAGTTCCCTTAATCTGTAAAAGGAGGGGGTTTGACTTAATGGCCTGAGAGATTATCTCCCAACTCCACATCTATAGATGGCATTGGGTAGCTAGGTGGTGTAGTGGTTAAAGCACCAGCCTTGGAGTTAGGAGGACCCAAGTTCAAATCTCACCCACAGACACTTACTAGCTGTGTGACCCTGGACAAATCACCTTAACCCTGATTGCCTTAAAAAAAAAATCTAAAGCCAATCTCTCCAGGTCATCCTCATGCATATCTTGCCACTGGACCCAGATGGCTCTGTAGGAGAGAGTGAGGTTGGTGACCTTGCACAGCCCTCCCTCACTTGAATCCCTCACTTAATTCCAATTCAGTGTTACTTAAATACAATTCAGTACAAGTCACGAGTTATGACATCACCCTGATGTCATGTTCCTCTTAGAGAAGCAAAGGACAAACAACAACAACAAAATGGCTTACAGCCATTAGGGAGCCAATGGAGCCAATACTATGGTGTTATCTAGGACAGGCCACCTATTCATTGCATTGTGACCCAATAGTCCCTCCTGAATGAATGAATGAAGAAAACAGAATTTTGCACTGTTGCCTAGTAATTTCAGTCATGTGTACTCTTAGTGAGCCCATTTGGGTTACTTTTCCTGGCAAAGATCCTGGAGTGGTTTGCCATTGCCTTCTCCAGCTCATTTTACAAATGAGGAAACTGAGGCCAACAGTGTTAAGTGACTTGTCCAGTGTCACATAGCTAGTGTCTGAAGCTAGATTTGATCTCAGGCCCAGCACTCTTATCCATTGCACCACCTAGTTGTCTACTTCATAGACTAATCAGAGCTGGTTCCCGAACACATTCTCATGAGACACACAGGGTCTAAGGGAAAGAACACCAAGTTGGGAGTAAAAACATGTGGGTTCTTTTTCTCACTTTGTTTTGGTTTTTGGGTGAGGAAATTGGGGTTGAGTGACTTGCCCAGCTAGTATGTGTCAAGTGTCTGAGGCCAGATTTGAACTCAGGTCTCCTGACTCCAGACGCCGGTGCTCTATCCACTGCCACCACCTAGCATGCCCCAAAGTAACTCACTATTGTTTCAGATGTTATGGAGAATTTGGGGAAGGGCAATCTTGGGTAGAACCACAGGGTGAACATATAGGATTGCATGGAGGAAAGATGCCCAGGATCGGCTTCCCAGGATGGGCTGAGATCACAGATGAGGTCACAGACCCCCACTGGACAATTACGCTGTAACTTTACAAGGTGTCCCCAGCCCACTCTGTCAAAGGGCTTATTCCAACATGTGCCTCCCTCTCCCCCTTTTCTCTCCTTTTGGCCTCACCATTTTGGATTGCTTTCCTGCAACTATTTTTACCCAAATTTGAAGAAAATGCACGATAAAGAAGAGACTTCATCGCTCCCAATTTTAAAAATTGTGTAATGAGGCCCTTGCTACCCACATGCGACATTAGTCATTGGCCTCCCACCTGGAATCATTATTTCCCAAATGAGTCTTGCATCCCCCAGTTCAGGAGGGATGATGAATATACTCTGAGAGCCCCATCCACGTCTCCATCCCCAGCCCAGCGTGCAGGCAGAGCAAGGAGCTGAAGCCTTCACTCAGCTGAGCTCTGTTCCCCAAGCTGAGAGAGCAGGACCCAGGCCTCATCTTGATCCAGTTCTTGTTCAAATCATCCAAATCTACTCCACAGACATTCCATGAGCACCAACTGTGTGCTAGGCACTGTGCTAGGCTCAAAACAAAACCAGCCCTGTCCTCAAGGTGCTTACAGTCTATTTGGGAGATATGGTATGTTTACAGATAAGCCAATCAAAGTAAAGGTGCCCCCAACATCTTAGTGCCATCTTAAGCTATTGACACGTAAAATGGCACGGCCGTGTATAGATTGAGTGCAAGTGATTTTTCAAGAAGGACGGGCACTTTTTCAAGAAGTTGGGAGAATGGGCCTGGACTCCTCCAGGGCGTGGCATCTGAGCTATGCTTTGAAGGATCCTCGGGACTGTATGGGCAGAGGTAGGGAGAAGAAGGATTTTAGCCCCCACACAGTCCCTAGGAGACGGAAATTGTCGTGTATGGGGAACAGCACATCTGCTATTTGGATGGAATATCTCATCACTGGATGTCAGAGTTTCGAAGACTTGGGTTTCAATCCAGCTTTAGACAGACACTTACTAGCTGTGTGATCCATGGACAAGTCATTGTCCTCAGACCTTGTTTTCTGATCCTTGATTCCTCATGTACAAAATAAGAGGGTCAGACTGGATGGACCCTAAGGTCCTTTCCACCGATGACCCAGTGATCAATGCCGTCCTCCAGGGGTTCTGTGACCCCGGGGCAAGTCACGCTTCACCTTCCTGGGGCTCAGTGTCCTCATCTGTAAAATGGAGAGGGTTGACGAAAGGATCCCTAAGGTTCCCCCTTCAGCTCTTGATCCAGAACCCTCTGATTTTGTGAGGGCTGGAATATCCCTTGGAAGAAGGAGCCCTACACTTGAATCGGGAGATCACCACTCAGTTCAGAGCAGGCTCTGACAGACACCTCCAAAACTCACTGGCTAAGTTTGGAAGCACGAAGCTGAGAATGGGTAAAGGTGAATGAAGCGAGGAGTGGAGGCAAGAGACAAATCAAGATGCAAAGAGTAACTCAAATATGAAAGGCGGGAGAAAGCAACCTTGGAAGTCAGTTCACCGAGTTGGAATGGCATCCAGCACTTAACACAGTGACTGGTGCGTAATAAGTGCTTCAGAAATGCTTTTCATTCATTTATTTGTTCATCCATCCAACCATTCATTCATTGATTCATGCATTCATGCATTTATTCATTGATTCATTGATTCATGCATTCATTCATTCATACATTCATGCATTCATGCATTCATTCATTGATTCATTGATTCATGCATTCATGCATTCATTCATGCATTCATCCCTCCTGCCATCCATTCATGTGATGACAGGCTTGCTCCTAGACATTATTGGTGACATTGAGTCCTAGGTAGGGGCACAGAGAGAGCTTCCTTCATGGAGGGAGTAGCCTTAGTGTAACATTTCTTCTTGGAGCTTTTCTCAGTGTACCTCATTGGAAACAGCCTTCCTGGGGACATTGGGGGTGAGGGTGAGGCAGTATAGTTCAGTAGGATAAACACCAGCTTTGGAGTCAGAGGGAGGGGAGCTGGGTTCAAATCTCATCTCTATTACCTCCATAGTCCTTAGTTTCCCTCTCTGTAAAATGAGAGTATATGACCTCTAAGGTCCTCTCCAGATCTGAATCTGAGTGTGACTAGATTTGGCTACTGTTTTTCCTTAAGTCCATGGTGATTGGGTGACAGATTGTTGGGACGAATAGTAGCAGAGGATGTGGGTTCATATCTTCATTCTGTTGCTTACAGTCTGCATGAAATGAGGCCAGTTAATTATCCTTTGGAGCCTCAGTTTCTGCATCCTTAAAATGAGGGGGTTGGGCCAGATATCTGCTGAGATCCCTTCTAGCTGCAGAGCTGGCAGCTGGGTGATGGAGTGGCTGGATAAGGCTCTGCACTTGGAGTTAGGAGTCTTGCATTTGAATTTAGCCTTTAATAGTTGCTATGGGGCAGCTATGTGGTGCAGCGGATAGAGCACCAGCCCTGGAGTCAGGAGGACCTGAGTGCACATCCAGCCTTGGACACTTAATAGCTGACTCTGGGCAGCTCACTTCACCCTGTTTGCCTCGGTTTCTTCTTCTGTAAAATGAGCTGGAAAAAGAAATGGCAAACTGCTCCAGTATTTTTGTCAAGAAAACCCCAAACAGGGTCATGAAGAGTCAGCAACAACAAGAGGTTCCTATGTATGTGACTGTGGGCAAGTCCCTTAACTGTCAAGTGGGCATCATCACAATACCTTCCTCCCATGGTTGTGGGCATGAAATGAGAGTATGTCTATAAAGTTCTGTGTAAATGCTGCTCTTAGGATTGTCTCTGGGCAAATCACTCAATTCCTTCAGGATGAGCTGAGGAGGCTGGCCTGGCTTCTCTCCAAAGTCCCTTCCATATACAAAACTTTTTCCTCATGGATCTCATTGATTCATAGGATCCAAACTTTAGTCACTTCATCAATAACTACCTAAGTGTCTACAATGTGCCAGGAACCAGGCTAAATTCTGGAGATACAAAGAAAGGCACACAACAGTTCCTGCCCTCCAGGAGTTCCCAGTCGAATGGGGGTGACAACAGGTAAACAATTATAAATAAACAGGTTCTCGACAAGATAAATAGGAAATCATCAATGAAGGGAAAGCACTAGATTTATTATGTTTGTTTTTTGGTGGGGCAATGAGGGTTAAGTGACTTGCCCAAGGTCACACAGCTAGTAAGTGTCAAGTGTCCCAGGCTGGATTTGAACTCAGGTCCTCATGAATCCAGGCCTGGTGCTTTTTCCACTGCACCACCTAGCTGACCCTGGGAAGGCACTAGATTTAAAGGGGATTGACAAAGGCTTCCTGTAGAAGGTGAGATTTTAGTTGGGATTTGAAGGAAGCCTGGGAAACCTAGAGGTGAGGAGGGAGAGAACTCCAGGAATAGTGTGACATGGTCAATTATGGTTTAAGAAGATCACTTTGGTATCTGAGTGGAGGAGGCACTGGAGTGGGGAGAGGCTTTTATTTTACACGTGAGGAAACTGAAGCATCGGGAGATAAGTGACTTGGCCAAGGTCATGTAGCTCATATCAGAGTCATGGCTATAGAGCTGTAAGAAGGCATCTAGTCCAAACACTTCGTTTTGCAAATATGGAGACTGAAGTCACACACATAGTGGCAGAGTGGCATTTAAATCCATACTCTTTCTGTCATTTTTCTCCTTTGGAGGCTCAGCAGAAACCAGTGTTTCTTAATTAAAAAAAAAAGAAATTTAGCACCTGGGTTTTGTGTGGAGTGTGTGCATTCTGGACCTGTTTCCTTCCAATGAGGAAACTCCTCCAAATATCTATTGGCAACTGGGGGTGGGGAAGCGGCACTGAGAACAGTCATAGTTAAGGACAGCCCCAGATCAGCCATAGCTTTTTTCCTCTCCCAGCTCCACTCTGGACTCTCCCAACTTTATCCAATCCTTTCCCAACCCATCATTTTTTCAGTTCCCTTTTAGACATTGTCTGCCATCCCCCAGTAGAACATAAGAGTCTTGAGGGCAGAGGCAGCTAGGTGGTGCAGTGGATAGAGCACTGGTCCTGGAGTCAGGAGGACCTGAGTTCAAATTCAGCCTCAGACACTTGTGTGACCCTGGGCAAGTCACTTAACCCCAATTGCCCTGAAAAAAAAAGTCTTGAGGGTAGACCTGCCTTTCTTTCTGCCTGTACTTGTATCCTCAGTGTTTAATGCCTCTGCTAGTAAATATTTCCTGCTTTGTCCTTCTGCTTGAAGGCTTTTGGCCTATTTTCTTTGGGTCTGAATGAGATCCTTGGGGAAGCAAAGTCCCCGGCAGGGTGTCTGATATACATCTTATCACACACTTGCCTAGGTGAGCCATGAATTGTGTGGAACTCAACACTGGCAATCACATACCCAAAGTGAACCTTCATGCTTTCCCTTTGTGTGCCTGATTCCTTAGAGCAAAGCACAATACTGGGTTGTGAGCAAAATATATATATATATATATATATATTTTAAGGGCCATTATTCTACAGCCTCTTTGTGGTAATTGGATAGTAATATTATAGATTCAGAGCTGGAAGGCACCCTTCAAGTCCATCAGTCAATCAATAAACAACTATACATGTCTACTATGTGGCAGGCATTGTGCTAAGGGCTGGGGATACAAAGAAAGGCAAAAGACGGTCATTTCCCTTGAGGGGCTCACAGTCTAACAGGGGAAACAACAGCCAAACATCTATGTGCAAAGAGCCTTAGACAGGATAAGTTAATAATTAACAGAGGGGAGGCGCCGGTGATAAGGGGGGTGAGGAAAGGTCTCTGGGAGGAAGTAGGATTTTAGTTGGGATTTGAGGGAAGTCAGGGTAGCCAGGAGGTGGAGATGAGGAAGGAGGAATAGTTCAACCTCATTTTATAGAAGAAGAAATTGAGGTCTCCAGATTTTAAGTGGCTTGTGCAGGGTCATACAGGTAGTTAATATCAGAGGAAGGATTTGAATTCAGGTTTTCCTGCCTCCAAGTCTAGTTCTGTGTTCACTGCAAAAGGACTTAGATTCTTGGGAGCAGATGTTTATGGGAGTACTTGAGGGCATCTTCCTGGCAGATAATACTACTTTCTTTTTTTAAACAAACTGTGGTAAAATAATGGAATTTGGCCCCTACAAAACAAACAAATAAACAAATAAAAATAAAGATTAATTTTCTAAACATTTAGTATCCCTTCTTCTCCTTTCCTTATGCCAAATGAACAATAAGAAAAGAAAAATCAAACCTTTACAGCAAATATGCAGAATCTAGCAAAACAAATTCCCACCTCGGCCACACCCCTCAAAGTCTCATTTGGCACCTCTCTGTCAGGAGGTGGGGATCAGGCTTCTTCTCTGATCCTCTGGTCCCCTGTTTAGAAATCACGCATACTTTCTTAAGAAAGAACGACATATGTTGAATCCTGGGCACCATAATAACCTTGAAGAGACAGGTTTCATAGACAACCAGCCGAGAGTGTAATGCCAAGAAATCACCACCAGGTGGCAGAAACAGCCTGTCCGTTAATGCCCTGCTCATCAGGAGAAGCCTCTGACTCAGCCAGCCTATTTAAAGAGAACAACTCCTGTTGCCTAAATGAGGCTTGTTTCCAGTGAGTTTTCTCATAGGTCTGGGAAGGTCTGTGGAATTGTACATTAACCCTACAGCTCACTTGGCCTGAAAGCTCCATTTTGGAAGTTACCATGTCTCCTGCTAGGAGCAGGAGCTAGATGATATAATTATGATTTTGAATCAAATTATATTATTAAATATTACATAATGTACATGCAATATAATTATGTTTAACATGCAAGGTTTTATTACATATTTGCAATATATATAATTATTATATTTGGAATATATAATTATCATATATTGTTAGATTATAATATAATTTATGTATTATTGTAACAGATTATAATATTTTACTATATTTCCTCTATAATACATGTATTATAAACAATGTATAGTTTATCACATAACATTATTCCTTGTGTTGCACCACTGAAGGAATGAAAAAAAAGAATTTATTAAGCACTTAAGAAATAAGAAAAGAAGGCAAAAAACATTTAGTTTCTCTTCAAATATTGTGGGATTATCCCTCCTCCAAAATTCAGGGATTTGGTACCTGACATCCAACAGTAAAACTCAAACTAAATACGTAGAGAGAGGTCTTTTCCAGTTTCTCTGTAGGTGGGAAAATGGGTTATTCTTGGGTCCAGAGGCAGATGTGTGTGTGTGTGTGTGTGTGTGTGTGTGTGTGTGAGAGAGAGAGAGAGAGAGAGAGAGAGAGAGAGAGCGCATGTGCATGCAGGTGGGCATGCTGGAAATGCCCTGGGATGCTCCTGCAGGTGACCTGGAGGCTGACTAATGGTACCTGAATCAATCAATGAACAAGTGTTTGTTAAATAGCTGCTATGTGCTGGGCACTACGCTCAGAAAGACGGTTTCTTCCCTCAAGGATCTTATGCCTTATTGGATAAGACATACATATATGTAAATATATGTATAATACATAAAGTAAATATGAATAACTTTATTGGGGGGGCCCTAGCAGCAGGGTGGCATCTGGAGGAGGTGTCGTTTGAGCTGAGGTTTGGAGGAAAGCAAGATCCTAAGACGTGGAGGTGAGGAGAGAGGGCGTTCCGGGCATGGGGACAAGCCTCTACCTTTGTAGAGGGCATGATGGAAGGTCGAGTGTGAGGAGTGGGGGATGGGGCTAGTTTGTCTGGACCACAAAGTGTGTGAAAGGGGTGATGAATAATAAGACTGGAAAGGTAAGTTGGAGCCAGCACGTGGAGGGCTTTGAATGCTGAATAAAGTTGTTTGACTATAATTGTGGAAGTAGTAGGGAGGGAGAGGGAATAAACGTGCATGTAGGGCCTACTATGTGCCAGGTGCTTTACAAGTACGATCTCATTTAATCTTCACAACAACTCTGTGAAGAGGTGCTGTCATTACACCCATTTTTATAGCTGAGGAAACTGAGACAGAGGTTAAATGACCTGTCCAGGGTCACAAAATGAGGCTGACTTGAACTCATCTTCTTGACTCCAGGTCCAGCGCTATCCATGGTCCTGCTAGCTGCCTCCTGGTAAGCAGCCCCTAGAATGTGTTGAGCAGTGGTCAGACCAGTGCTTAAGGAAGATCATTTTGGCAGCTGTGTGGAGGGTGGATTGGAGGGTGGGAAGACTTAAAGCCACAGTCTGAAAAGGACATTGGAGAGCACCAGAGGAGGCAACCACAATGCTGAAGGACCTTGAGTCTGTGGGCAGGCTCAGGGGAACATGCTAACTGTCCTGTGGAAGAGGCATTAGACTGGTTCTGTTTGATCCCCGAAGGAAGAACCAGGAGAGATGGGGGAGGGGTGGAAGGTGGCAAAGGCCGATTTGCTCCCGCTGAGGCTGCCCCCAAATAGAGCCACGGAAGGCCGACAGTGTGTGGGTGTGTGACGGTGGGGATTCCCTCTGGGTAGAGACAGTGCACTAGATGGTCCCGAGGACTGTTCTTCTTCTTCCAACTTGGTGATTCTGAGGATGAACTAGGTGACCATTGCCATAATCCCAGTGCTAGGGTTTGAAGTAGAGTGGAGGCTGTGTGTGTGTGTGTGTGTGTGTGTGTGTGAGAAACAGAGAGAGACAGAAAGAGAGAGAGAGAAAGAGTCAGAGACAGAGAAAAGTGAGAGAGAGAGAGAAAAAGAGAAAGAAAGAGGAAAAGAGAGAGTAGAAGAGAGAGACAAAGACAGACAGTCAGATACATTACAATCTAGTTTTGTAAGTGGGGAAAACTTCCTTCATTACCGCAGATTACAACCCAGCTCTACCACCTCCTCCCATGTGATCCTGGGCAGGTCACTTGCTCTCAGGGCCTCAGTTTTCTCATCTGTTAAGCTGGGGGGGGGGTTGCCCTAGATGGCCTTTAAGGTCCTTGTTCAGCTCTATGCTTATGGTCATAGAAGATAAATCCTAGGGAGATGCTTAAGGACCAGAGAGGTTCAATGACTTGTTCATTTTCACACAGCTGTCATGAATTTGCACCCAGGTCCTCTGGACTCTAAGTCCTCTGCTATGCTTCTATTACACAGATATGGAAGTGGGAGTGTGGCACAGTGGAAAGAGCTCTGGCTTTGGATCCAGAGAACCTGGGTGCAAATCCTACTCCTGGTATGTGATCATGGCTGAGGCTCCTCAGTCTCATCTCTGATATGGGAGGGTCATACCAGGTGGCCTCTGAGACCCCTTGCCTCTCTCCAATCTATCATTCTCTGATTCTGTGACATATTATTTATTCACTCGGCACAAACAATTTTCTTATTAGGCACAAATGAAGCATTGATAATGTGAACCTGTCACCACAAGGCCTATTATTCACACTGCCTGTTTTGTTGGAGCTACATAAAAATGAAATTGATAATACTCAGTGCACGGAGGGATCCACAACCCCCTGAAGTAACTGCAGCCCCCTGGGGTTCAAGACCCATAAGTTGAAAACCCTCTTTTTGCGTGGGAAGCACTGCTAGCTGGTCATTAAGGTGGTCATAACACACTCAGTCCTCTCTGTTGGGGAGGTCCTGAAATCTCTGGTGATTTCATCCCTTCTTATCCCAGGTGCAGGACCAAAGAACTAGAGTTGGAAGAGACAGAAGAGGCCCAGGTAGTTCAGGCCCCTCACGTGACAGGTGAGGAAACCAAGGCCCGAGGAGGATAAGTCACTTAGAAACTACAGATGGAAGGGGCCGTCTAGTCCAACCCCTTAATTTTTATAGCTGAGGTAACTGAGGCCCAAGGGGTTTGAGGGGCTTGCCTGTGGTCACAGGAGACAAAGGCTGGGCGCCATTGACCTTAGTCAGCTATTTCTTTTCAGCTAGTCATCTTAATAAGAGGGGGCTTTGTATCCTTTGTGAAAAAGAGTTCATTTTTATAGTAATAACTAGCATTTATATAGTGCTTTAAGATTTAGGAAGCTCTTTACACATCTCATCTCATCTGATCCTCATAACAATTCTGGGCAGTCGGTGCTATTATTATATCCATTTTACAGATGAGGAAACTGAGGCAGACAATAATTAAGTGACTTGCCCAGGGTCACATAGGTAGTGTTTGAGGCTGGATTTGAAATCAGTTCTTCCCGACTCCAGATTCAGTGTTCTATCTACTGTACCACCTAGTTATCTAATAATGGTGCTTTGAGTTCCTTTCTTTTTCTTTTTGGAAGGAGGGGGTTGGATCTGTGAGTTCTTCTTTCTACAAAAATATTAAAATTGTGTCTTTATATCACCTTCAGATCCCAATATGTTCCTCTTCCTCTCCCTTGGGGAGGCCATCCTTTTTTTTTTTTAATGGGGCAAAGGGGGTTAAGTGACTTGCCCAGGGTCACACAGCTGATAAGTGTCAAGTGTCTGAGGCCGGATTTGAACTCAGGTACTCCTGAATCCAGGGCCGGTGCTTTATCCACTGCACCACCTAGCTACCCTGAGGCCATCCTTTATAACAAAGAATAAAAAAAGAAGTCAGGGCTGGGATAAGCAATGAAGTGAAACTGTAGTGTTCCACACCTGCAGCATGCCACTTCATCAAAGAAGGAAGAAAGGAAGGAAGGAAGGAAGGAAGGAAGGAAGGAAGGAAGGAAGGAAGGAAGGAAGGAAGGAAGGAAGGAAGGAAGGAAGGAACATGCATTGTCATATCTTTTCTTTGGCCCTAAGCTCGATCATTTTAATTTCACAACATTGTTTGAATTTTTCAGCATTTTGCATCACAGGGCACTAGGCGGCGCAGTAGGGAATTCCTGTTTCCAAATCCCTTTTTCTGATGTAGATCCCCATTTTTGCTCTAAATTATAGGCTTGCTAGGGGACACTGAGTTAAATTATTTAGCTGAAACACAGCCTGTGTCAGGGGCAGGTCATTAATTTAGGTCTTCAAGCCTCAAAGGCTGGACCTCTAAGCCCACATATCCACTCGGCCACATTTTCTCCAAATCCCATCTCTACAAGCATCTTAATTTTAATGCTCTTTGTGTACTCCAAAAGTTACAAAGTGGTTACCCATTGATAATGGGAAATGGCTGAGGGAGAGCAATGGATGGGACATGGGAGCTGGTCACTCCCTCTGCTAGTGCCTTCCCACTAAGGTTATTTCCTATTTACCCTCTGTATCTATTGTATTGACATCATTTGCATGCTGTCTTCCATTAGACTGTGAGCTCCCGGAGAGCAGGGACTGTTTTTGTCTCAACGCAGAGCCTGGCACATAGTGGGTGCTTAATAGATTCTTATCAATGATGATAAGTTCAAATACAACTTCAGACATTTACTATCTATGTGGCCTTGAGTAAGTCATAGAACGTCACGAGCCTCAGTTTCCTCATGTGTAAAACGAGTGAGTTGGACTTGGTGACTTCTAAGGTACCTCTAAATCTATGATTTATAATAAGAATAGCTAGCATTTATATAGTACCTACTATGTTCCAGGCACTGTACAACAATTCTGGGAGACAGGAGTTATTATTATCCCCATTTTGCAGTTGAAGCTGAGGCAAACAGAAATGAAATGACTTGCCCAGGGTCACATAAGTAGTGTTTGAGGCTGGATTTGAAATCAGGTCTCCCCAGATCCAGGCCCAGTGCTCTATCCTCCGTACCTCCTGCCCCTTACAAAGATGATATTCTGTTTTTTAGATATGAATGTAATGAAATATTATGGTGACATAAGAAACAATGAATATTAAGGATTTCATAGATACATGGGAAGACTTTTATGACCTGAAACAGAAGGGAAAAGCAGAACCAGAAAGAAAGGATACATAATGACCTCAGTAATGGAAATGAAAACAACATTGAAAGGCAACTGGCTTCTGACTAAATGGGATGACCAGCCTTGGTCCTGGCGGACACATCAGTGATTCTCTGTAGAGAAGTCAGGGACTTCCAGTATGGAATGCTACAGTTACCATTGGATGGGAGCTTTGTCTTAGTTGGTTCTGCTTAACTTTTTTTTTGCTATTAGAGAAGATTCTATTGGGGGAGGGGAGGGTGTATTACAAAATTACTGTGGTTTAAAATCAAAAGGTATCAATAATATTTTGAAACAGAAACTAAATTGAATGATAAATAAGCAATATTTCTGTTTGAGGAGCCAACTTGTTCCCTAAAATGGTAACTCTTGGTAGGCTTCTGATTATCCAGCATTTCTGGTCAATGGTGCCACTCCATTGTGGAAAAGAGGTATTGATGACTTTTCCCAAAGCTGTTTGGGCTACCAGCCAGAATTTTCAGGGTGGTGGGTCATCACCGTTTATTTTCTCACCTTTTGAAAAGTACAGAAAATACTGCTTTTCTTTAGAGATCAGTGAGACAAGGCTCCAAGGGCCTTCCAGGGTACTCTGAGAAGCTCTTGGAGCTGGAAGGAGTTTAAGAATCATTTGGCCACAACCCAGTGAAGAAATGGAGGCCCAGTGAAATTACAGTACTTTCCCTGGGTTATACAAGAGAGGACACATTCAGACAGAGGACACTTTGAGGGATGTCTTGATGAAACTTGTGTCATGAGGTCTGAAGTCAGAGAATCTGGTGCAAATTTTGCTTCTGATGCGTAGTACCTGTGTGACCTTGGACAAATCACTTAATTGTCTGGGTTTTAGCTTCCTCAGCTGTAAAATGAGGGTGGGGTGGGGCTGGATCAGCTGGCCTTTGAGATTGATTCTAGCTCTGTGGATACATTTTGAGGGCCATGAATCAGAGAATTGTGGGGACGTGAACTCAGGACGTTTTTCAGATCACGACTAGGGATGTTTTCTCTGTTATGAACTAACACTAAACATGACTCAGCACATTCGGAGGGAATGGTTTGGCATTTTACAATAGGAATAAATCAGCACAGTTAACATGCTTTTGATCATTTCCTCCATCAGCTTTTTTTTTTTTTTTTTTTTTTTTTTTTTTTTTGCGGGGCAATGGGGGTTAAGTGACTTGCCCAGGGTCACACAGCTGGTAAGTGTCAAGTGTCTGAGGTCGGATTTGAACTCAGGTACTCCTGAATCCAGGGCCGGTGCTTTATCCACTGTGCCACCTAGCCTCCCCGTCCATCAGCTTTTTTAAAATGGAAAATCCCACGTTTATCAGGATTATATTATTAGATGAGTGAAATTCCCAGGTGTTGGGAAGGCAACTTATTGAGTGACTGAGTTTTTACCTTTTCTCTTTTTCTGGATCCAAGGGTCCAAGTCACAGAACTTTTTGTGGAATTCTCTCATCGATGGACTCACTGGGAACGTCAAGGAAAAGCCAAAGCCAACAATTGTTCATGATCCTCGGGCACCAGAAGAAATCTTAGCTGATGAACTGCCCCAACTAGACAGCCCAGAAGCCTTAGTGAAGACATCTTTCAGGTTTGGTGGATTGTGGAACCTTTCTTTTCTGATTGGTTGCTGATGGTATTATTCTTACTCATATCAGCAAACAATTTATTTCATCCTAAGTTCATCTTTTTGTATTAACTGAACATTGGTTGAGGATGGAAGTTTATGATCAGTAGGAATTAGTTATGTGAAAATACCATTGGTATTTTAATGGTTAATGGCATTTGGTATTGGTATTTAGGGTTGTTATTTAGAACTGACATTTCATTAGTCATGATGTTTGACTGGCATTTATTTGGAATCGCTATTTTCTTGACATTATTTTTAAAATGATGCTTGTATTTGATTGGTGTAGATTGGTGTAATTAGCAGTTGTAATTAGTTGTGAGAAAGCATGATGAAGTAGACAGAAAGAAGCTGGAATCAGGGAGACCTGGCTTCGAGTTCTGAAGTGACCTGAGGCAAGTTCCAGGCGAATGTTTAAGACTGTATATTGCAGAATAGTTGCTGATCTGCACAGATAAAATGCATTTGCTTCCCTGAGATCTCTCTATGCTGATAAAATCCCTGTCCTGAACAGCAACAAGAACGTTTGTATTGCTATTTAGTTGCTGTTGGTACTTAACTGACAGTTGCAATTTAATCAGTGCTGTTATTTAACAAGATTGTATTTAATTGGTATAGGTATTTAACTGATAGTGGTATTTTATCAGTTTTGGTATTTGTCTGGTGGTGGTATATGTTGTTGGTATTTGATTAACACGATATGTCTTAGTGTTAGATTGACTTTGACGTTTGATTGATAATAGTATTTAAACTGGAGCTGTTATTGAATGCTACAGAAAAGGGTCTGTTTGAGCAGCCAATCTGAAGTGGATGGATGAGGTCTTTGGCTGCAAAGGTAGATGATATAGTTGTTCTATGTAGAAGAAAAGTGTGTAATAACAAGTCTTCTACCCTTGTGCCTTTAAAGCCAGAGGGAATGCTCCTACGATCAGACATGTAGTATGAGCAGAATTTCCTGCCTAGATTCAAATAGGAATCTTCCTACTTTGTTGAGCAATGGTCTATTTACTTCAACGTTGAGCACTTTTTCTTGAATCTTCCTCTTAAACATGTATTTTAGTTTCCTTTAGTTTTCTGCCTTCTTCCTCTTTCTTATCTATCCTTTGATTAAAAAAATTAATCTTGGGGTATTTTTCTTAGCTGGAATATCCTTACGTGGGATCTCTCTATGCTGATAAAATCCGTGTACTGAACCAAAAAAAAGTTTGTATTGCTATTTAGTTGGGATTTTGCAAATGAAATGTTTGTCTTGGCCCCTATGGGCCAGACAAAGTTTTTCTCCTTACAGTAATTATTACTGGTCTTATCTATTCTTAGCTCTATCTCGGAACTCTCAATACATTGCCTTTATCAGGGGTTCCTTGCTACCTCTATTATTTCAACACAGATTTATTATGATGTCTTGGGTGTGTTGTGACAGATTGGCTTCCACATGTTTTATGTATTTTGTAGTTATTTTGAATGGAATTTCTCTTCATATCGTGTCCTTCAAGTTTTTGTTATTGCTTTATAGAAATGCTAACCATTTTGTGCGGGTCTTGAGCTACTTTATGGAAGTTATTAATTATTTTAATTAAGTTATTTAATGGTTTTCTGAGGGTATTCTAAATAGACCATCATGTCATCTGTAAATAGATGTTAGAGTTCTTTGCTGATGTTTTTGCCTGTAATTTCTTTCTTTCATCTTATTGCTATTTCTAGTACTTCTAGAACTATGTCAAATAATATTGGAGGGATAAGATATCTTTATTTTACCTCAGTCTTCATTGGGGAAGCATTTAGGGTTTCTTCATTGGAATAGTATTAGCATTTGGTTATAAATGTTTCTTTATTACATAAAACATGACCCTTTTATGCTCATACATTTTTAACCATAAATGAGTGTTGCATTTTATGAAAGGCTTTTCTACATGTATTTTGATATAATTCCATGGTTTTTAAAAATATGATTAATAATGCTAATGATTTTCCTAATGTTCAATACTTATATTCTTGTTATAAATACAACGTAGTGTGAATAATTTCTTAATATATTACAGTAGTCTTTTTCCTGGGATTTTATGAAAATAACTTTTGCATTAGTATTTTTTTTTTTTGCGGGGCAATGGGGGTTAAGTGACTTGCCCAGGGTCACACAGCTGGTAAGTGTCAAGTGTCTGAGGCTGGATTTGAACTCAGGTACTCCTGAATCCAGGGCCGGTGCTTTATCCACTGCGCCACCTAGCTGCCCCTGCATTAGTATTAATGAGTGAGATTGGTCTGTAATGCTCTTCCTTTATCTTTTCCTGGTTTGGTATAAAGACATATTTTTCTCACAAAAGGAATTCAACAGAGTGCTTTCTTTCTCAAGTTTGGGGACAATTTTTGTAGTATAAGTATTAATTACTTCTTAAAAATTTGAGAGAATTCACTTTTAAATACCTCAAGGTTGAACAGGTATCTCTCTGAAGATAAAGTCTCAGAAATACAGAGACAATTTAAAAAAATGTTTTGGCTCACTTCATTTATTCAATAGGATATTTTATCCTTTACTTAATAAACATAAAATAAAATGAGCATTTCTGTTGTACATAGTGAAATGTAGTAAAATGAAGATTATAGATGAAATTGTAAATATAAAATACAACTTTATTTTCTTTTAAAATATGTAATACATCTGACATGTAACTTTTAAATCTTTCATGTTCCTTTGTTCTGGCCTGATTTCTGTTCTTTTCTGACTATTAAAATTTTCTTAAATTACATCTTTGCCTTCTTTTCTCTCTTGTTCCCTTTTTGGGCCAACGTAGCCCCAGCCCCATTGTCCCTCTCCCTATTTTCTCTTCTCCCTGCATTGAGGAAAAAAGCAAATGCCTTGTAAAAAAAAAAACTTGTATAATCAAGCAAAATAAAAAAAAATTCCCACATTAGCCACATCTGAAAGTCTTATTCTGCATCTTGAATTTATTATCTTTTTTTCAGGAGGTGGGGAGTTTGATTTATCATCAATCCTCTGGAATTGTGCATGGTTTTTGCATTGATCATAGTTGTGAAGTTTTTAAAGTTTTTCTTTACAATGTTGGTGTTATTGTATACCTTGTTCTTGTTTCTGCTCACTTCATTCTGTATCAGTTCATATAAATCTTCCCAAATTTCTCTGAAACAATTTATTTTGTCATTTTTATGGCACAATATTATACCATTACCTTCATACATGATAATTTTTTTCAGTTACTTCTCAGTTAATAGACACCCTTTTGGTTTCTAATTCTTTGCCACTACAAAAAATGCTGCTCTTAATATTTTTTTAATATATGGGTTTGTTTCTTCTTTTTTGATCTCTTTGGCATCACTTGGTGAAAGAATGTGTATAGTTTAATGACTTTTTGGGCATGCAATTTTGGAAATTAATTTCCTGAATGGCTGGGCCAATTTTCAGATCTTCCAGTAGTACATCAGTGTATTTACCTTTCTCCAGTCCCTCCAAAATTGTCATTTTCCATTTTTGTTATCTTTGCCAATTTGATAGACATGAATTGTAAGTTAAGAGTTGATTTAGTTTTTGTTTCTCTAATTATTGGTGATTTGGAGCATCATTTCATGTGATTATTGATAACTTAGATTTTATTCCTTTGAAAACCACCTGTTCTTATCTTTTGACCATTTATCTATTGGGAAACGAGTCCATTCTTGTACTTTTGAATCAGTTTCCTTTATAGCTTGGATATGAGATCTATATAAGAGAAACTTGCTTCAAATATTTTCCCCAGTTACTTGTTTCCTTTCTAATTTTAGCTGTATTGGTTTTGTTTGTGTGAAAACTTAAATTTTTTCGGTAAACAAAATTGTCTATTTTATCCTCTGTGATTCTGTCTACCCCTTGTTTTATCAAATACTTCTCCCTAGCTTTGTCTTCTGGGTTATGGTGTAAGACTTTTGTCCTCCCTATTTACAAAGTATGATATATTTGGAATGTGTTGTAATTTGGGAATCAAGAGACCTGACCCTTGTTTCTTCAGCATAGTCACCTATTAAATATGTAACTTCAGAGATATGTCACCTTTCAGAGGCTCATAACATCACAGCTCTAGAACTGAAATGTACTATTGATGCCAATTCATCTAACTCTAATTTTACAGGTGAAGAAACTGAGGCTTAGAAAGGGGTGGTGACTTGTTTAAGGTTACTCAGGTAGTAGTCTCTTCAGGTATAGAACAAGTGGGTTGTACTGAGCCATCCACAAATTCCTCTTTACTTCTAAAATTATATGATTCTAGGGAGGCATTTTAAGTTAAATAGTGGCATAGATAGGGTTATGACTTCTGGAAGTTACCTATAAGACTCTATCTGGTTCTCTACATTTGCATGAATCCCTTTGCCTAGTGCTGAGTTCCTACATGTATTTTGTGCCTAGCTTTTATATTTCCATCATCTTGCCCAGTGTCTAGCGCATGTTAGACACATAATAAATGTTTGTTGTATTGTATGATTTTTTATGGCTTCTTCCAGCTCAATCTTTTTAGTCTATGGAGTAATTGAATAAATTGAATCTTAATTTCAATGAAATTAAATGGGAGAGGCTGGTTAATTCCCTGACATTCAGAATTTACCACTAGAGGACATAACAAAATAATGCATAGGCTCCCTGAGTCTTTTCTGACTGAAAGGTGTGTGTGTGTGTGTGTGTGTGTGTGTGTGTGTGTATGTGGTGATATACAAACACACAAATGGAAAAGAGCCTTCATTTGCAGCCATAGTGGGGCACTGCCCACTGGGAACCTGGCCAATTAGGTATTAATGCTTCTGAGTCTGTGACCAAGTTGGGGAGTGCCTCGGGAGTAGTCACTGGGTAGACTCATTTGGAGGTGACCATCTGCTCCTGTTTTGGACGCATCATTGTCTATATTTAGCTGGCTAAAGCTTGTTTTCATTTTTTTCTTTAACCAGTCAAGCATATGGTCCATGTGTTAGAGCAAAGGGCACATTCTCTGGTTGCTTCGAAGCCCTTTGGAAGGCAGTGTGGAGCATTAGAAAGAGTATTGGTCCTGGAGTCAGGAAGACATGTTGGAATCTCACTTCCAATGTTTAGTAGCTATTTGTCCTTGGAGAAACCAGCTAACCTCTCCGAGCTCAGTTTCCTCATCTATAAAATGGGTATAATCATAACCGTTTTGGCCCCCAGCTCTCTAATCTTCTACTTTATTGGATCTAAGTGTATGAAGGCTGGTGTCAGGCATAGGTAAAGGGCAGACTTGAGTGTGGGAAAGGTAGCATAGTTTAGTGGGTAAGAAGTTGGCAGTTGAATAAAAAAGATCTGGGTTCTAGATATGTCTGTGTTATCCTGGCAAATCACTCTCTCTGAATGGTCCAGGCAACTCTTTGAGATTCTGAGTTACAGAGAAGTTGCCTATCGGCTTTAGTGGAGGATACTTTTTTTCCTGGAACAATGAGGGTTAAGTGACTTGCCCAGGGTCACACAGCTAGTAAAGGTCAAGTGTCTGAGGCTGGATTTGAACTCAGGTCCTCCTGAATCCAGGGCTGGTGCTTTTATCTACTGAGCCACCTAGCTGCCCCCAGTGGAGGATACTTCTTTATGGGATTTCCCTGCTGGGCTAGAAAGGGAAAGAATACCCCTGGTACCTACATGACAGCATTGACGTGAGGCTCAAAGAGACAATGTATGGAGGTGAATCTTTTTATAAATCTTTTTTTTTTTTTGGTGAGGCAGTTGGGGTTAAGTGACTTGTCCAAGGTCACACAGCTAGTTAAGTGTCAAGTGTCTGAGGCTGGATTTGAACTCAGGTCCTCCTGAATCCAGGGCAAGTGCTCTATCCACTGTACCACCTAGCTGCCCCCTTTTAATAAATCTTAAAAGAGCTATATAAATGATACGCATTTTTATTTTTATTACCACATTCTTCTCATTTGTTTGATGGAATTTACATAGAAGCAGCTCTAGGCCAAGTTTCTATTCTTTATCTTTCATGTTCTATGGACTGTTGAACAAGTCATAAAATAGCTGCTTTTTATAGTTAAATAAAAGTATTGGGAAACCAACTCATCTACTGTGGGCTCATTGGAAGCATCCATGGCACAACCCATGGAGCAGACGCGATAATGGGGATGACATGAAGGTACCTCAGGTGGTTTTGGTTTCTCTACTTGGTCTCTAAATTTTGAAAACTTTTTGTTCTATGTACTTGGAGATTATGGATATTTGGCTTGGTGAAATCTATTAAAACCATGATTCTCAAGTCTTTATGGATTCTTGTTATATTTGGGCAGTTGTGGGAAATAGTTTGGTTGGTGAGAACATAACTGGTTCCTGTACAATTTATTCTTTGACTACTCCAGGATATTTTGAAGTTAGGATGTATAATTTGGGGATTTGTCATTAATTCATGAAACACAGCAAGCTTCTGGTGGATAATACAGCCATCTAATCATGGCTGCTAGGTATTTGGGAGGCATAAAATACTTGTAGCTCATACTGATACATTGGAGAGTTTCTATGATTTACTTTTATATTCTCTACACTGATCACCAGGGCAACCAGGTGGTGCAGTGGATAGAGCACTGGGCCTGGAGTTAGGAAGCGTTCAATTTATTTGTTTTGCAGTCATGTCTGACTCTTTATGACCCCATTTGGAGTATTCTTGGCAGAGATATTGGAGTGGCTTGCCATTTCCTTGTGCAGATCATTTTTCAGAAGAGGAAATTGAGGCAAACAGGGTGAAGTGACTTTCTTAGAGTCACACATCTAAGAAGTGTCTGAGGCCAAATGTGAACTCAGGAAGACTCATCTTTCTGACTTTAGGCCCAGCAATTTTATCTACTATACCACCTAGCTGCTCAAGAATCAGGAAGACCTGAGTTCAGATCCCTCGTTGGATACTTACTCAGTATCTCTGCCAGGAAAACCCAAAATGGGGTCATGAAGATTCAGACATGACTGAAATAACTGAATAACAAAACATTGATTCTTAGATCTGGACATCTTGAGAGTAACCCTTAGGTAATCTTTTGTGGTGATGGTCCTAATCCTGAATAGCCAGAAGAACCTACTCTTTCAATCAATCAATCATTGATTCAAAGCTTCTCTGCTGATCCATCACCATCACCATCACCATCACCATCACCATCACCATCACCATCACCATCACCATCACCATCACCATCACCATCACCATCACCATCACCACCACCATCACCCTCACCATCACCATCACCACCCTCACCATCACCATCACCACCACCACCATCACCATCACCATCACCACCACCACCATCACCCTCACCCTCACCACCACCATCACCCTCACCCTCACCACCACCATCACCATCACCATCACCACCACCACCATCACCCTCACCCTCACCACCACCATCACCACCACCATCACCACCACCATCACCACCATCACCACCATCACCACCATCACCACCACCATCACCACCATCACCACCACCATCACCACCATCACCATCACCATCACCACCACCACCACCACCACCACCACCATCACCATCACCACCGCGGAACTGGAGAGAGCCAGTTTAGTACTGCAAGGTTAGAATGAGAGACAGAGAAAGTGCTATAAAGCTAACAAGAGTCAATCTGAGGTGCCTGGGCTAGGAGTGCTCCATACTCTGGATCCTGTCTACCATAATTGTCCAACTGCTGGGGAATGGACCATATGGGAAGCTGCAGCTCTATGCTCTATGCAGGGATGAGAACAAATGTTTAACTAACATTCCAGAATGCTTGTATTTAAATACATTTCTTTATGGATGAATGTTGCTTTATTCAAAACCACCACTCTGGGCATCTAAACACATTTCAAAAATGCTTCCCATGTTCAAAACCATACTGGGACTTACTTCTTTTTCAGAATTGTCTCTAGAACCCAAAGTAGAGGCATAACTACGGTGGGAGTGACTCAAACTTTGCTCCGGTTGGGAACATTTTGCACATGGTCTTTTTCAGAAACAACTGGGCTTAGCACATTGTTAACAAGGATTTTTGATTGAGCCTGTGATTTAATCAGTTTAGGGAGATCCTGGTGAGAAATTCCCTCTACTAAATGCAAATTGGCATCTGCCATAACTTAGAGTTTTAGAAATTTGCCTGGGGCATGAAAAGATTAAAGGACTTACCCAGGATCTCATAGCCAGCATGTGTCAGAGCAGAATTTGAACCTATAGCTTTTTGACTTTGAGGATAACTTTCTATTATGCCATGCTGTTTTTCAATAGTTAGCAAGAACAATTACTTAAAACAGGAAGCTTTGAAATTAGAGGTATTGGACACAGCAATGACTCTGTGAACCCCTATGGTACCTAATCCCTTTCTTGCTCAACTGAATTTGTCTTAAGTACTTGCATTATTTTCACAGTATGATTCTGAGGTCAGAGTATGTTTTTCTCTAGCCCATGCACTGTGAAGGACATACCTAAGAGCATGCTGGAAGTCCTTTCTATGCATATCATTTTGTCTCTTGGTCTTCTCCCATCTACAAGAAGTTTGTTGCTGTTACCAGGATTTCCAGAATTCTTAAGGGTTAATTAGCATCCAGAGGACAGAAGGAAAGGCCTAGACATCAATGACCTTAACCTGAGGTTCCTGAAATAGGATTTGAAGGATAGAACTGGCTGGTTACCAGGAACTGTCCATTGTCCCCTGAGCACCCAGGATCACTGAGACTTACCTAACACAACCCCAGTGCAGTTGCAGTTCAAGTTCACAAGATTTTCCCCTTGCCTCATCTCAGCCCATCTCATTGGTTCCTAGTTTGTCAAGATACTTCACTGCCTGGGCATCAAAAGCACTCATTTGTAATGGTCAGGGAAGGAAATGGCTTTTGGCACATCTCCTTTCCTGGAGGAATAGGAGCTTGGGGACATAGTTGAGCCTTCAAATAAGCAAGGCATTGTTACTCTACCTGTACCTGTATGATCTCTACCTGGAAACCTCTACCTGTATGACCTTGTGTAAGCCACTTAATCTCTCTGTTTCTTAATTTTCTCACCTGTAAAATGAAGAGGTTGGATTATATGGCCTCTGAGGTTCCTTTTAGCTTTGGATCAAGGATCCTATGAAGCTACTTAACCATTCTGTGTCTTAGTTTCCTGATCTGTCAAATGAGGGGCTTGGACAGTCTGGTCCCTGAAGTCCCTTGAAGCTCTAGACATGATCCTATCATCTTTGAAGATTCCTACTTCCCAAACTTTTCTAGAATCATCAGTAAAACAGTGATGGAAAAATAGAGGATTTTAACCTAATGTACAAAAATAGAAAATTCCAGACAATTGGGTCTGTTCATCATGAGGCACAAGAGCCAGTCAAGGGGCTATTAGTATAAAGGCTACCTATGCATGAAGGAGACTCTTTCATCTCTTTGTTGTTGTTCAGTTGTATCCAATTCTTTGTGACTCTGTTTGGGGTTTTCTAGGCAGGAATACTGTAGGGGGTTACCATTTTCTTCTCCAGCTCATTTTACAGATGAGGAATTGAGGCAAACAGGGTTAAGTGACTTGCTCAGGGTCACACAGCTAGTAAGCATCTAGGCCAAATTTGAACTCAGGAAGATACATCTTCCTGACTCCAGGTTGTCAAAAACTTTTTTTATTGCCTGTATACTACAAAAAATAAACAAATCAGAGAAATAATTTTCATAATGTCTCCTACAAGAAAAACCAGATCAGAAACAGATAGGAAAAACATAGTACCAGTTTATTTGTCCCAACAACAAGCAGGCATGACTCATGCAGAGACCCCTTCATAAGAAGCAGCTCAGAAGACTCCCTTTCTGAGGGTATATAAGGTTTTTTGTTTCTTTGTTTTTGCTCACTGGTTACAGGGGGTTGTCAGTATCATTAGCATGATACAAATCAACCCAAAAGCAAATACTATACTAAGAATGGATGTAATGCAAAGCAGTTTTAACAATTTCAGTTATAACAAGTATGGGGGGAATATTGAAGCACCATGATAAAATTATAGGATTCCAAAAAAAAGGGGTTTGGCAAGGATGAGGACACCCAGATGTTCCCATAAGATAGGGATTGACTATCCTGGGGAAAGAAGTCATCAGGTAGGGACTTATCTGCTAGCTCTCTGGGTTCAGTTTGGAGTTCAGTTGAAGGGCATTTTGCTCCTATTAACTTTTGGATAATAAAGCAAATCCATCAAATCCAGGTGGTCCATATTAACAAGGTCCAAAGGGGCAGCTAGATGGTGCAGTGGATAGAACACTGGCCCTGGAGTCAGGAGGACCTGAGTTCAAATGTGGCCTCAGACACTTGACATTTACTAGCTGTGTGACCCTGGGCAAGTCACTTAACCCCAATTGCTTCACCAAAAATAAAATAAAATAAAAAAATAAAACAAGGTCCAGCACTCTATCCACTGCCATCTAGTCTTCATCTGTACTTTCATTAGGCAGCTCTGCCCCAGTCTTGGCTACTCTCCATTATCAAGCCTGTTTTACCTTTCTGTGTTGGATCCTTACCTTTATGTCTAATCCTACTTTCTCATTATATCCTTGATGTTCCTTTTACTAGTGTGGGTCCTTGCCATCCCCTCCTACTTCCCACTGCACTGTCTACCTTTGGTATTTTCTAAGATACGTTCCTGAAGAGAATATGCATGGGTGCTGTCAGATATCAATCAGTCCTAATGTCCTAAAGCTAAAGAATATTATTTGCTCAAACTTTGAGATTCTTCAACCCAATTGCTCCTGACTCCCTTCCATTTTAGGCACCCCCATACTTACCTCACCCAGACCTTACGTGATACAACTATAACCTCAATAAATACTATTGATTGACCATGAACTTGGAACCTCTCTTCTATGGAAGCAAAAGAGGATGTTCGTCCTCCATTCTTATATCCTCATTCTCTTTGGTCCTCTCCTTTATTTTCATCACGACTTCCTGTCTCTCAATCTACGCTTAGCTTTCAGCCCATGAAAGTATCGCTGTCTGACCTGCCAAAGCATCCTGAGGACTACTGGACCTTGCCATGCACCCTCCAGGGTGACCCTCTTATGATGTGTCTTGTCTCCTCCATTTAGAATGTGAGCTTCTTGAGAGCCGGGACCGCCTCACTTTTCCATTTGCATCTTCAGTATTGAACACGGTGCTTTACCCCTAACAAGCGCTTAGTGACAGGGATTTCTTTCTTTTTCCTTCCTTAAGAGCTGGAGATAAAAAACCAAAAATGTAGTCATTCCTGCCCTAGAGAAGCTCCTGGTCTAATGGTAAATACAGCACATGCATATCTAGGTTCCTTGGGAATAGGGATTTCTTTGTCTTTGTGTGCCCAGTACCTAGCATTGTGCCTAGAAGTAATAGGATCTCAAATACTTATTGAGTGATTGAACTAGAAATACATATAAAATAGTTCTCATTGGGGAAGGGAAGATGCCACATATACATTGTGTATGTATGTGTGCGTATGTTTGTGTACAAAATGATGAATTGGGATTTCACTGCTAGAGGGACCTCCCAGGGGAGGAAACTCTCTCTACCAATGCTCATTGGCACCTTTCTTGCAATTTATAGTTTTAGAGAGTTGTCTAGAGCTTAGCTTCTTAAACTGATCCCATATGGGGTCACATAACTGAATGTGGGGGTTGTGAAAAATTTGCCAATAGTCAAAGGTTATATGTACCTCTTTTATATGCCTATATACCTGCTTTTGCACAAAATTTCTCAGATGAAAAGGGGTTGTAAGTGAAAAAGGTTGAAGAAGTCTTGGTCTTGAGAACTGACAAATGAAATGCTTTGTCCAGAGTCATGCTGCCAGTACTTGAGTGGGGCTGGACCTCAACCCAGGTCTTCCTGGTGTTGAGGTCAACTCCTTAGTCCTTATGCCATACCATGTCTCCTCAATATGTATAAAAGGAAGTGTGAGGTAAATTCTCTCATATCTCATAACTCCTACCACATCCCTAACATGGGCCCTCAATACTTCTGTTTGAACTATTATATCAGCTTCATCACTAAACTCCCTGCCTTCAGTCTCTCCCTACTTGTAGATTTAGTCAGAAAGACTTGGGTTCAGGCAGCTGGGTGGCACAGTGGATAGAGCACCAGCCCTGGATTCAGTAGGACCTGAAACACTTGACATTTACTAGCTGTGTGACCCTGGGCAAGTCACTTAACCCTCATTGCCCCACACAAAAAAAGAAATACTTGGGTTCAGATCTCATCACAGACATTTACTAGCTATGTAACCATGGGCATGAGCTTCAGTTTTTTTTTTTTCGTTTCTGAAGTAGGAATAATAATGGCACCTCCCTCTCAGGGCTGTGAAGCTCAAATGAGGCAAAGTTTGGAAGAGGCTTGGTCAACCTTTAAATACTTCCTAAATGGCAACAGTTATTATTCTGGGATCCTAGATGATCTCACGAATCCTCCTAGTTCTGTGAATCTGTGCTTCTCTGAAGATAGGTGCAGTAGTTTCTGTGGTCATCTTCTTTATTTAATAACAACAGTTGGCATTGACCTGGCACTTCAGAGATCAGAGAGACATCTTCATCTTCCCTCTACAGTATCATCTGAATCCTGGAAGTCTGAAAACTCTCAGAGTCAACAGGTTGGGGCAATTTGGCATTTGAAAGAAGAGGAGTTCCCAGTAGGAGACCATCTCTGGTGTTTCAATTAGCTTCCCTTCCTACTTAGAGTGGATTTATTTGAATAAGTCTTTCCAAGCCGCATACACAGCTTGCAAAGAATATGATTCCAGGTCACAGAGATATAGTGAGGTAATGAGCGTAATGAGAAAAAAAAAAAAGATGAAGTCCTTTTTCAGATCCCAAGCACCAGATTGCATTTTCCAGGCATATCTGAGTGGTTAAATTACTCTCTCATGTCATTTCTTGGCAGTCATCTCATCCACCAGGGCTGTTGCCCAACTGCCAGTTTCTGACTTGATTACTTTCAGGAAATGTGCAATCTTGCATTGATGGGACTGTTTGAAGTCACCTGCAATGTTGGGACCTCGCCTTGGATGGGCCCTCGGTAAGGTTTCCAGATCAGCTCATAGGAAACCTGGATATGGTCTAGGCTCTAGTCCCCAGCCCTAAACTGAGAATGGTGCTTCAGCCGAAGCCTCTTCCCTCGTCTGAGTTTCCAGTGTGTTCCAATTTGTTCTAATTTAGGAGGCGGGCCAGTATATGAAAAGGCAACTTGACAAGGGTGCTTGTATCTCCTCACACCAAGGCTACCTGTAGCTAGCCTAGAAAAGCAGAGTTCGTGTTCTTGAACTGGCCAAGTTTGTGCTGATGGAGGGCAAGAGAATCATGGAAGGGGAGAATATTCACAAAATGGGTGTGGAGAGATCAATGAAGGCCCACCAAAGACAGCGACACTTGTGATGAACCTAAAAGGGAGCTCTGAGTTGCAAAAACTGGAGCTGATGAGGGAGAACATTCCAGAAAGTGGGATAACAACCATAGCATCTGAGTGTTGACTGAAGGAAGCGAGGCTGCGAAACCTAGAGTAGAGTAGACCTCTGGGCAGGGGACACATGCACCCTATCTTCAGGTATTTGAAGGCTCTCATCTGGATGAAGGATTGGAGGAGAACAGGGATGTTTTACAGGATCTGATGATACTTGCTGAAGTTCATGCAGTGTATTCTAAGCTGACCCTATCTTTTCATTTGGAATTAACACTGATGTTGGTTGGCTCTCTCCAACCCACAGGCCACTGGTTCTGAGATGATTGCTAGAACAGTTTGGAAGAGAGGACCTCCGGTGTCCCTTTCCTCACTAAGAGTCTCTGACACACCTTGTCCTTTCTGGAAAGGGGGCATATGTATATAATTCCCACTTCTGCAGGTGGACATGCCAAGGCACTGGGAATGGAACAGAGGCTTCCAATAAATCACAGTCAGTAGTTGTATCTCAACGCCATGTTCCCCTTTGCTTCATTATGGTCAGACTGAAACGATGTGGTCATGGAAACCCCAAATCACAATTAATTCCTTACACCCCCAACCTACTTTCTTCTCATTAGCATGGATGTTTAACATGGGACACTCTTTTTTTTTTTCTTCTTCTTCTTTTTTTTTTTTTTTAGTAAGGCAATTGGGGTTAAGTGACTTGCCCAGGGTCACACAGCTAGTAAGTGTTAAGTGTCTGAGGCCGGATTTGAACTCAAGTACTCCTGAATCCAGGGCCGGTGCTCTATCCACTGCACCATCTAGCTGCCCCAACATGGGACACTCTTTCACAAAAGGCCTGGGCTCATTTGTAAATAGCATAAAGGGCAGCAGGCTTATACTTTCCATAAGACTGATAATAATTGGATGGATTATTATTTTTTGAGGTTCAGACCTGTGATTTCATTAGTAGAGGGAACTTGAAGGAGGACACTCCCATCAAGTGACTTGTCTAGGGTCCCACAACCTGTGTGCAGAAGTATTTGACACAAAACTTCTTGATGATGATCTGAGTACCCTCTCCACTATGCCACATTGACTCTGAATCTGTGGGTATTATATCCAGATCTGTACCTGGGACTTTTTTGCTCCCTGAGTACATACCATAAATTTTGCCTGGGACAGATTGCATGAAACACACCGTCAGGGTGTGGGGTAGACAGAGAGTGGGCAGGACATGGCAGGAGGAGCTCATCCTAGCCCCACTTCTGGTTGTTTCCTATTTTAATTAATTCTTTTTGCTAATCAGGTCCTAAGCTCTGTTGTTTCTTTGCAGCTGTAGGACCACAGACACTATCAGTGCCTGGTAAATTCACCATCCTGAGGCAAAGTCCCAGGCAGCCTGCCTTAGTTTTGACTGAGAATAATCCTCAAGATGAGAACTTGAAAATACAATTTGTCACTCCTCCTCCCATCTCCAATTCTATTTTAGGATTATAAATATCAGTCATGGCCAACATTCATTCTTTGGTTGGTCCTCACAACTAGGAACTAGCCCCTTCCCTGCTTATTTTTTAATTTTTAAATTTTTTACATTTCTTTTTTGGCAGGGCTATGGGGGTTAAGTGACTTGCCCAGGGTCACACAGCTAGTAAGTATCAAGTGTCTGAGGCCAGATTTGAAATCAGGTACTCCTGAATCCAAGGCCGGTGCTTTATCCACTGTGCCACCTAGCTGCCCCACCCTTCCCTGCTTATTAATGGCCTTACTCCCAAGAGTTGGAAGGAATGACTTTTGAAAGATTTAAATTGTCAAGACCACATAAGGGAATGCATTTGGGGAAAGGAGAGAGCCGATTATTACTAAGAATGTAGGAAGCTTAAGGACTTGTCTACATTCAGAGCAGTTAACAGCACTAGATTCATGATTTGGGGCCCACCTCACTTGAGGCCAGCCAGACCGCAAACTGGCACCTATCTTTCACATATCCCACCAAGGGAAAGTGAGGGGGTATAATGGACTTGGATGACTCAGGAAGACCTCAGGTCAAATCCTGCTAGCTCCGTGATGCTGGGCAAGCCACTTAACTGCTAAGTGTCTCAGTTTCCCCAGTTGTAAAACAGGGATGATAATATCACCCACTTCCTGGGGCCATTGAAAGGATCAAATGAGATAATGGGTGAAAAACACTTTGGGAACCTTAAAGAAGCACATAAATGGTCCTCCTTCTTCTTTTCCTTCTTCTTATCAGCCCACCCCCCTTTTGTTTTCATAAAGACATGGATCAGCCAGGAAAAATTCACCAACAGCCAACTTGGAATGAAAGGCCCAAATCCATTTCAACTTAAAGTGTTCATTTGCCCCCTCTTGACAACCAAGATCTTTTCTATTTAAAATCTTCCATGTGCTGGGATGTGTGCCTTCCCATGATCCATTAGCCTCCTCATTTATACCAGCTGCATCATTGACTGTTCATTAAGAGAACAAACTGGTGAAATGGACAAATGGCTCTGGGCCCCTGACTTCAGAATATTAAATTCAGGGCTCTCTGTGTGTGTACAGTTTTGATAGGCCATGCAAAGAAATGATGAAGTATGAAAGATGAGTCAAATCTCAGGAAGGAGATGGATAGCTCTTCCAGAATACTTCATCTAACGATTCCACTGAATTTTCCTTTTTTGGGTTATTTTTTCCCTTCTAAATTGTCCTGGTGCTAATACAATCATCAAGGCAAAGGACATTAATTTTGGGCCAGGAAAGCAGCAGTTATGGCTCATAGTCCTGATGAGGTATCTCTCTGTCTTATCTTCTGAGCCTACCTATAAGCCAGTTAAGTGCTTTACCCAGGGTCAGGCAAACACTATAGAGTCCATCCAAAGTAGTAGTAGCTAATGCTTCTGGGTAATTCAGGTCCTCATCTCCTTCCCCCTGGACTGTTGCAATAACTTCCTGGTCAGCTTCCTAGTTTCTGGTCTTTTTTTTTCCCAGGGAAGTGAGGGCTAAGTGACTTGCCTAAAGTCACGCAGCCAGCAAGTGTCAAGTGTCTGAGGCCGGATTTGAACTCAAGTCCTCCTGAATCCAGGGCCGGTGCTTCATCTACTTCACCACCTGGCTGCCCTCAGCTGCCTAGGTTCAAGGCTCTTCCCACTCCAGTGCATCTATCTACAAGCTCAATGGCCAAAGTGACTTTATAAAAGTGTAGATCTGACCATGTCACCCCTTACTAAACAAATTCTGGTGGTTCCTTATTACTTTCAGTATCAAATATAGGCTTCCCTGTTTGGAATTAATAGCTCCTCACAGCCAGACCCCTTCTAATCTTTCCCATATTCTTACATAGTACTCCAAATGCTCTCCCATTTAATTATACTGGGCTACCTACTCTTCTTTATCCATAATGCTCCCCCTCTCATCTCAGGGCCTTTGCACTGCCTGTCTCCCATGCATAGAAAGCTTTCCCTTCTCACTTGTGCTTCCTGGAAGGGATGGCTTCATTTGAGATGACTTAGCTCAAATGTCACTTTTTGCAAGAAGACTGTCCTGGTCCCCCCATTACTAGTAACTTTTCCTCTAAAGCTATCTTATATCCACTGCATTTTAATACTGATTTATGTAAATGATGTCTTCTCCATTAGAATGTAAGCTCCTTGGAGTCAGGGATTATTTTTGCTTTTTCTTTGCATCCCTACCACTTAGCACAGTGCTCAGCACCTGTAATAGGTCCTAGCTGATTGACTAAATGATAGTTGCTTCTACAGTGTACCAGTTTCTTTATCTGTGAAATGGGGATAATAATGCTATCTTTATAACAACATGGAAATGTAAGTGAACTTTATAATGTGGAAATGTAAACTATTACCATCATGATTATGATTATCTATCTCAAGGGTTTGTTTTGATAAAGTACTTTGCAATTATCGTAATACTCCAATGGGTCTGTGGTCTCCTGGATATGAATGCTCCCTCCAACAATTCAGGTTGTTGCCTTCTAGGGGGACTTTTGTCCATGTTGTGTCCTCTCAGTGGACTGAGCACTTTCCTTGACAGTGTAAAAATACAAATGGCATCCATGTAGTGTTCAAAGATTATCCTTTGTCCACAGACCTGCTTAGGTAGAAGAAAAGATAACCATTCTGTTGTTTTCCAAATT
Organism: Dromiciops gliroides; assembly: GCF_019393635.1. Lineage (NCBI taxonomy): Eukaryota > Metazoa > Chordata > Mammalia > Microbiotheria > Microbiotheriidae > Dromiciops > Dromiciops gliroides. Next base: position 746,203,820 of record NC_057861.1, read on the forward strand.
GAGCATCAAAGAAAAATTTAAAACACAGTGTCTGAAGCCATCCTCACAACAGGCCAAGAATATATGGTGCATTGGCAACAGATGGAGACCATTTTCAGGAAAAGAGGAAAGAAAGTTCCAAATGAACTTATTAGCATGTAATCATTGTGAAAATGTGCACCCATTGGCGAGTTGAAGAGTAACTTCAAAATACTGTGTCTGATTCAAGTCTCAATTATTAATGAATGCAAATCTGCACTCTCTGGTGGAAATAATGAGGCACCTCAGTCTTTCAAAGCTTTCCTTAACTCCATGTTTGTGGCAGGATGAAGAAGGGGAAAAGAAAGCACTTTGAAGTCTGCCAAATGAAACTGATGATGCATTTACGGCCAGGCTCCATTCTCGAGGAAGCCAGCCAAATGGATAAAACGAATTGTAATGAGACCTACAGAATGCCTTATGGGTGCTTGTTCTTCATTTCCGGCCTTGAAGCACACTTCTCTCAGTAATCAGAATAAGTGCGAAGGGACTGTTTTGGAAATAAAAATGCAAGTGAATCATGGTTTTAATTGTTTTCCATTTATAATTATGGTCGGGTGAGATCATACTGGCTGATCATCCCTTCTTCTGTGTATGAGGTTCTGCAGTTGGCATTCAAAGCCATTTGGGTCTTAATGGCTTGCTGATCTTCTGGTGCTGTTCTGATGACAAGTATGGCAGGTGAGCCATTGGAAAGAGTAGAGCCCCTTGAGTCAGAGCCCCTGGGTTCAAATCCCACTTCTGATACTTACTTACCTATGTGATCTTGCACCAGTCCCTGAACCTTCCTTAGGCTCCAGTGTCCTCATCTGTATAGTGACAGGGCCAGAGCAGATGCCTCTGAAGTCTCTTCCAGGTGGAGAGAGTGAATGCCAGACTCCTAGTCAAGAAGACTTAGGTTTGAATCCCAATTCAGACACTTAAACTAGCTCTGTTATCCTGGAGAAGTCACTCATCCTCACAGGTTCTATTACCCTGGAGCATGTCACCTGCCTTATAGATTTGGTGTGAATTTCAATTGAGAAAATATTTGTAAAGTGCTTTGCAATCCTTAAGGTGCTACATACATACCAGCTATTGTACTGTGAAAAGTGTGATGGGCTTGGCTTCAGGGCTCTTGGGCTCAAATCCTGTTTGGACTATTTACTAGCTTTAGCCATCAGCTAAATTCTCTGGGCCTTGTTTTCCTCATCTATAAAATGAATGACTTGGAATTGATCACCTTTAAGGTCCTTTCCAGTTCTACATTTAAGATGATGGTTTTGTATATTATTTTACTATATTATATTATGTTGTGTTGTGTTATACCATAACCTACTGTATCGCATCACATCACATCACATCACATCACATCACATCACATCACATCACATCACATCACATCACATCACATCACATCACATCACATCACATCACATCACATCACATATAGCTATTATTATTATTATTATCCCAATTCTAAATTGGCAATCTTTTAATCTCCATTTTTCTCTCCTTCCCCAGAACATGTGTTCAAATTCATGCTAAATGTATTTAGTCCTTGTGCTCCCAAGGGCCAAAATACCAGCTTAAAATTAAAATATTTTGCCAATAAATTGGCTCTTTTGTGGTCCAGAGGAAGACACCTCCCTTTGTTGATTCTTTTGCCCTATACAAATGGCTCATTGTTTTCCATAATTCAGTTCATCCATCATTCATTGGATGCCTGCTAATAATAGCTGACATTTATAAAGTTTGCAAAGTGATTTACATCCATTATCTCATTGGAGTCTCACAATGAAGCCATGTGGTGGGTAATACATGAGGGATTGTTAATTGCCCCTCTAACAGATGAGGAGACAAGGGAGGCTCAGAGAGGTTAAAGGATTTGCCCAGGCTCGCACAGCTTGTGAGTGTCGGAAGTAGGATTTGAACCCAAGTCCACACTCTAGCTACTGTGGCAGGCTCTCTGTCTATGTAACTGGTACTATACTTAGTGCTAAGTCTATAAAGATGGAAAAAAGATGAGTCCCTGCCTTCAAGAACCTCATGATCTACAAAGGCCAGGTAAGGTACACTCAAATTAGATTTTTATGAATGTGTGAAAGAGGCACCAAGAAAACACCATAGGAATCTCAAGGAAGAGAGATGGCTTTCAGGTTTGGTGAGAAAAAATCGGAGAAGGGTTCATGAAAAGGGGACATTTGAGTTGGTCCTTGGAGGATGTGTGGAATTCCACCAGGTAGATGTACCAGGAAGAGCCTTCTTAAAGACATAGCTAAAGGGGTAGCTAGGTGGCGCAGTGGATAGAGCACCGGCCCTGGAGTCAGGAGTACCTGAGTTCAAATCCGGCCTCAGACACTTAACACTTACTAGCTGTGTGACCCTGGGCAAGTCACTTAACCCCAATTGCCTCACTAAAAATAAAAATAAAAAAAATAAAGACAGCTAAATTATTATTGCATTCTACCAAAGTCAACAAGCATTCAAGAAGCTATAGCACATGCAACGGCCACACCATCTCAGTATATACACTAAAGCATGTTGAGGGTGACTTACATGCTTCAAATTTGTAGGTGAGTTAGGGGATGTCTACCCCAAGCATGTGAAGACATTTCTCAGTGCAATGGGTGGATGCAAACAGCTTATTCCAACCACCGTGAAGTCAGCTGAAGTAGGCACTATGGACCTCTTAGAGCTTGGTGAGACATCAGAGTTGCCAAGGTTGTCCACTGCATCCTGAGCCCTGACTTTTGTCTTGCCACTGGACCCTGATGACTCAAGAGGAGAGAAAGAGGCTGATGGTTTTCTGCAACTCCACCTCACTTAAACCCAATTCATGCCCAAATAATCACCCGTGATGCCACTGGTCCTCTTCAAAAATGAAGGGCAAACAATAATTAAGCACCTAAGCAACCTAAGTCAGCAAGCATATTTACTAAATATTTACTTCATTCCTTTAGAAAATCCCCCACCTTCTCTACACTATGGTTTCCTTATCTGAAAATTTGACAGGTAATGCTAGCTGTATCTAGAGAATACCAAAAGAACCAGGTGAAAAGATACAAGTTGAGCCAAACGACTGGTCTTTTAACAAACTATTTCTAACCAAATAGCCAGTGGAATTGATTTGCATGAACTGACTCTTGGTTTGTCCAGCTCTCTCTCCCCTATGAGACTGTTTTTTTTTTTAAAAAAGTATTGGTAGTATTGGTGACTTAATAGGATCTTTTCCATCTTGCATCTGATGATAAGCCTCCCTCTTTCTTTTTTCATTCTAAGTCATGACAGCTGACAAGGACATAGCCTCAGCCCCGTACACTCAGGATATAGTCTCATTTCTGGGCTCCTCATTCACACATGGATGCCAATCTGATTTGCATGGGATAGTCATCGTGCAGTTCTTTAAATAGTGGTGAAGACCAAAGAGAGAAAATGACAGATTGGGATAGCCAGAAAACACCAACACAATTGGAAATGGGAATTCTTTGCTGAAGAAGGTGACCTTGCTTTTTCCAATTGAGAATAAAGGCTGAAAGCAGTGGGGATGTTGGGGTGGGGAAGGTAGGAAGATCCCATCTTTCATTTATAGCTATTGGCCCTGATTGCTTGGGAAGTCTCCTTATAGGAAGGGGGCCAGCTGCACCCTGGATGCCCATGCCCCTTCAGAGTAGCCAATGGTTTGCCCATTGTTTCTTGTACTTTGAGATTTTTTTTGAAGCTAAGCTAAACTTTTATGTTTTTCTGAGTTAGCCTTGTTCTAATATCCCAATATTGGTTTAATCTAAAAATGAATGAATGAAAATAAAATTATAAATCTGCTAGGCACTGTCCTAAGTCCTGGAGATAAAAATAAAAGGAAGCTGGATAGTTTACGACCCCAAGGAGTTTTCATTGAAATAGGTGAAGCAGGGAGCAGCTAGGTGGCACAGTGGATAAAGCACTGGCCCTGGATTCAGGAGGACCTAAGTTCAAATCTGGCCTAAGACACTTGACACTTACTAGCTGTGTGACCCTGGGCAAGTCACTTAACCCTCATTGCCCCCCTCCCCCTCCCCCCCCAAAACCCCCCAAAACAAACAAACAAAAGGAAATGGGTGAAGCAGACGCAGATGAGTAAATACAACATAGTTCGAGGCGGTAGAGAGGGGAAGCATCATTTAGGGTTATAACTTTACAGATTCCTCTCTCTTGTCAAAATAATGCCAGGGTTTTCATGTTAGAAGGAACTTTGAGCCCACTTTGATCAGAATGATACACTCTACATTTTTGAAATTGAACACAGTTGACAAAGTTATTGGAAAATACCTTCTAGGATGCCTTCTTGAAGAGAAAAATACAAAGAAACTCATGAAAACAGTTTGAAGGCCTCGAATGACAAGAAAAGAGCCTTCACAGTCTCATTCCTATCTTCCTTGGTGGCTCTTTATGTTAAGCACCTAAAATACATGGTTGATATCATATAGTTGTTCATGGTCTCTTTGGACCTTCAGTCATCTTCTATTCTACGGAAGTTTTCCTACAGCTTTGGTTGTATACCTGCATTCACCACTTTTTCTTGAGTGATCCACATGGATGGAGTTCCATTCTTTCCTCCTCAAAGCTGGTCTTACCCACAATAGTGATCTCTTCTGTTACACAAGGAATACCACTGGCTTATGGGAGATGCCCAGTTCAGTAGTGACTTGGCCTTTCTCAGACTGTGTTGGTGGATTTCCAGTGCTAGCTGTACTTTGATGTGCCTATACACTTCTCTCCTGCTTGCCCTTGCTTCCCACTTTGGCTTCATGTGGAATTAATCCCATGTCCTAAGCAAAGGCTGCTAAATCAATGATACTTGTAGTCCAGCAACTGGATTTTATTTTCAACCTTTAGCTCAGTAATTTGGCAAGCAGGTATTCCTTTAATATTTTGGAACCATTCTTCAAACACTAATTGTTAGAAAACTGGCTTTTCGCCGACCTTGTATTCTACTAAAATGATAGGCTATGGAAGGACTCAAGAACATTCCACATTCAGAAGTTTTGTAAAGGGGATGGGTGTCTTCAATGTTTATTTTAAAATAAAATAGGTTCTTGTCTTTTCTTTTTTCTTTTTTGCAGGGCAATGAGGGTTAAGTGACTTGCTCAGGGTCACACAGCTAGTAAGTATCAAGTGTCTGAGGTTGGATTTGAACTCAGGTCCTCCTGAATCCAGGGCCAGTGCTTTATCCACTGCGCCACCTAGCTGCCCCCTGTCTTTTCTTAAAAAAAAAAAGAGAAAGAAAGAAACAGATTAGAGCAAATTCAAAGAATTTTGATTTGGAGAGAAACTGGTGGTAATATTAAGGAAGAGGGGAAAACCTTTCTGCTGGTTGTTTTTGATAAAATAAAATGGGAGAGCTATGACTTGATACTCTCTTAAAAAGATAATCTGTTGGGGCAGCTAGGTGGTGCAGTGGATAAAGCACCAGCCCTGGATTCAGAACGACCTGAGTTCAAATCCAGATTCAGACACTTGACACTTACTAGCTGTGTGACCCTGGGCAAGTCACTTAACCCTCATTGCCCCACAAAAAGAAAAAAAAAAGATAATATGCCTTAGTTGTGGTTCCTTACCGCCCCCCAAGTCTTACCTAAAAAACAGTATTTCTTTTTACATTTGACATCTGAATGCTAGCCTTGTACAGTATGCATATCTGCTTCTCCACTCTAGGCCCCATAAAAGCAGTAAAGATACCCAGAGTGGTGTTTTTTTTTTAATTAAAAAATTTTTTTTTACCTTTTCTTTTTTTTAATTAATAAAGTATTTTATTTTTTTCCTGTTACATGTAAAGATTGTTGTTTTTTTAACAGTAAAGTTTAGAAATCCCATGATCAACATTAATAATATGCATATAACCATGATCTCATCATCTTACCTCTCCTGGTAACCCTCTGCTCCAGGTAACTGCTGCTCTTCCCCAAAGACTATTCCATTTGAGAGGTTTATCTCGATACAGGCAGAGAGCTTTTTTCCCCTTTTCTTTTTCTTTTTAGTGTAACCAGAATCTGAAGCTCTCAGTTGCTTTCTTAAATAGCTGGTTTTAGGCTTTCATTTGGACAGAGGCCAGTTGTCAAAATGAAAAATTTCCTTTGGCGTTAGAGAGAGATTGCTACTCTGCAGGTATAAATCTCTTCCTTTGTGTAGTCTCCATCCTCCTTGTTCTCCCCCTCATTTTCTCTTTTATATTTCCCCCCTCTCCTGTTCTCATCGTCTCTATTCTTCTTTCAATTCCCCCTCTATATCTTTCTATATTTTCTGTCATCTTCTCTCTCTTTTCCTCTCTTCTCCCTTCTCTCCATTTTCTTTCTCTCCTTTCCTTCTCTCACTTCCTCTTATCTTGCCCTTCTCTTCCTCCCTGATATCTTTTTTCTTTCTAGCCTTCCTTCTTTTTCTTCCTTCTTTCTCTGTTTCTCTCTCTCTCTCTCTCTCTCTCTCTCTCTCTCTCTCTTTCTATCTCTGTCTTATTCTCTAATCCATGATTTCCTTGGTGTGGGGTACCCTTAATGTGGAAACTTCTTCCCTCTATGTTCATCAACAACTCCCTTGTACCTTAGACCGTTTCCTGGAAGCATGGAATGGTAAGTTAAGTCACTTGGTGGTAGAGTGCTGGACTTGGAGTGAGAAAGAGCTGACTCTACTCATAAGCAGAGGCAGTGTTTGAACCCAGGTCTTCCTACCTTCAAGCCTCATTTTAATCACCACTCCACACGGATTCTTTGTGTCTTTTCATTATTTTGGGGGGCAAAGGACAGACTTTCATGGAAGTTTAAGAAAAGTCTCATGCATCCTCAATGAACTCCTTGGAATGTGATGAAGGTTATGGGCACTGCAGGCAACAGAGGATCAGAAATGGGCATCTTTGCAGTCGAGCTAGCTTCCATGCTGATAGAGTAATGTGGGCTAACCTACAAGGCTATGCCCTTGGTGATGCCCCATTAGAAAAGACTTCCAAGCTCTAGAATTTTCTTATCAAAGCAATCAAAACAACATTCTCAAATAACATGTTTTCCTCAAGGAAACAAGCCTCCCTGCTCTTCTTAGAAAACCCCTTGTCTTTATTCACCTCCACCTCCCCCTTCCAGCCCTGCCCCATTTGAATTAGCATTGCTACCCCATTTAGATTGAGTGCTGGTTGGCACTCTTTATTTTCATTACAGCTTCAGCCAGAGAGGCTGTGATTCTGGCTGCTCATCTCCTGAGAGGCTGAGCCTAATAAAAAGGGGAGAAGTAGAATTAGATTTTTATACTCTCATTCCATTTCTTATTGGAGAACCCCCAATTGCCAAGGAGGAACTTTTCCACTAATCCAGTATTTATAGATAGACCTGCCCAGCTCATTCCTGGGCTTCATCAAATAGCATCAGCCTTAATAGGCTGGGCCAATGTCTCATGACTTCAAAATGCATCTTGTCCATGCAGGGGGCCTTGGAGGTCATGGAGATAGAGTTCAGATCGTTGATTGTTTTTTATCTTGGGAGGCTCTTTGCCTGCTTACCCACCTGAACCATTCAGGGCTTGGGAAATGACCAAGTTCTGTCCTTGCAGCTCAAGGTCAGGCAGTTCCGAGAAGCTGCAGAGCCTGTCTTAAGCACTCATTTGCTAGTTTCTCAAGACTAAGCTGGGTTGGGGAGCCAAGTGAAGTGAGCTGGGCAGATTTCTCATGAATTATTCTGGTTATGAAGGGCTTTATTGAACCTGAGCGGAGGTTCAGAAGTGTCATTCTGCCTCTCAGAAAGCAGCTTTTGCTTTTATTGGGGCATTTGGACCATAGAGAGTTAGAAGGGACTTTAAAAACCATCTAATCCAACCTCTTCATTTTGCAGATGAGAAAACTAGGGTCTGAGGAATGACTCACCAAAGGTCACACAGTATATGTCTGGGGTAGGATTTGAACCTAGGTCCTCTGACTACATAGCCAGTGCCTTTTAAAAACAACAACAACAACAACACATTATATCATGCTATCTTTCTTGATCCAGTAGATACTTATTAAGCCCCAACTCTAAATTTGTGCTAGTCTCTGGGAAAACAATGACAAAAATAACATTATGCCTGATCTTAAGGTGTTGACATTCTGTTGGGAGAATGTAATATGTATAGGGATATAGACATATAAAGTCAATACACAAAAAAATTTCAGGTCAGAGAGGTCAGTGACAGCTAGAGGGCAGGACATGGATCAGGAAAGGCCTCCTGTAGGAGCTTTGGAGGCTTTGAAGGGCTTTGAAGGCAGCCAGGAATGCAAATGGGCAGAGCTGAGCTGGGAGGTCATCCCAAGCATTGGGCAGCCTGCTGCCTTTCTCCTTCACCTTATCTGCCTTGAAGGTTTGGAAGCATCTGCTTTGCTTTTTGTAGCCTTGGCCTAAACAAAGACTACAAGCTATGCTTCTAAACAGATGAGATGAATTGCGTGAGCTTCAGTTTATGATCATGTGCCACAAAGATCTTCATGGGGTAGAGGAGGCAGTGGATTGGATTGGGAACGGCCAGCTGAATGACCATGGGCTAGTAGCTTAGTATCTCTCGGCCTCTCTTTACTCATTTGTAGAATGGGAACATTTCTCTCCGTAGCATCTACTTTAGTGTTGTTATTAAGCTTAGTCAGAGGGGCCTGGTCCTGTGCTGCAATTAGCACTGGGAATTCCCAGGTGAGGGAACCCCATCTATCAATACAGGTCACTACCTTCTCTCCAATTTGTAGTCTTAAAGAGCTGCCTGGAGTTTGGGGGTTAAGGGGCTTGTTCAGGATTCCTCAGTCGGGATGTGTCAAAGGCAAGACTTAAACCTGTCTTCACCGGCTTCAAGGCTGATTCTTTCTTCTCCACACCACTCGAGTTAATGTATGTAAAGTGCCTCACCAGACATAGGTGTTGTAAAGAGGAAAGGACTAAGTATTCAGTTATAGATGGGAGGGTTCTCTGGGGGTCATTGGCTTAGAGCAAAGGATTCATTGTAAAAGAAGGTTTCATTGAGGCATGGAATCCCTGGGGACTAGCATTCCATTCTAGGGCTCTTCTTTCTAGATGGAAATGATGAGCAGAGATCATTTTCTCTGAGGTCAAGGAGATCTGGGCATTCGTCTTGACAAGCGATTAACAAGAGATTGGAATGTGGGAAAGAATAAACAGGACCGATCAATTGAGTCCAGGGTATGCTGAACTCTGGACATCTAAGCAACCACAAAGACCATCTCCCTCCTTCCCTTTGCATTTGTCATTAACATGACAACCCTTCCTGTTAGTCACATTTATACTTAAAAAGGTTAGTGAATAGCCTTGCAGAGCCAGCAAGACTTGGGTTCATGTCCCATCTCTGACTGTCCAAGTCTCATTGCTGGCTGGGTGACACTGGGCAGCCATTTAGCCGTGCTCTGGGCACTACTCTAGGACTATAACTTTCAGAGGAGGTACCAACATGCTTTGCTAGATTGATTTTCCTTCTCCAAGAGTTCCTTAAATCAAGGAAATGTCTGGTCTAGTGTAGGGAAGCTGGGAAATTCCCTCAAAGACAATGGATTTCTCCATGAACCCAAGGGCCATCTTTCTAATGCCTTTACACTTCTGGGGGAGGCTTTGGTGAGAGTTGTGGAGCACTGTGGGCTCTAAATTACTCCAACTGAGTCTTTCTCTAAAGGCAATGGAGAGGCATGTGCAGGGTGGGTGTGAGCAAGGTAGGACACAATTCAAAAAAAGAATTCTGTGCCAAAAAGAGCCTTGGCTTAAGAGTCAGAGGGCTTGGGCCAAGGGCTGGCTCCTCTGCTTTCTACCTGTGTTACCTGGGACAAACGACTACATCTCTAAGTATCAGTTTCCTCATTTGTAGATTAAGAGGGTTGGACTCTATGTCCCTCCACATTCCTTTCAGATCAAAATCTCTGCTCCTTTGATCTTTCCTCTTTTCCTCCCTAACTCTTCCTTTCCCTTCCCTCCTTATCATCACAAGGTCCTAGCACTACGTTGCAAAGGATCTTTGAGCCTATCTAGTCTAAACTCTACATTGAACTAAGTTGAACTAACATTGAACTAACTCTGAGCTCATCTACTTCAATCTCCTCATCGTATGGATGGGGAAACTGAGGCCCAGAGAGGTTAAGGGGTTTCCCCAGAATAATGTACTTAGTAGGTAGCAGAGGTCATAAGTTAGTCATCATTCAATTACCTCTTATGTGCCAGACATTCTGATCATAGAATGAAGATTACAATCTGTAAGATTATAGATTACAGAGCTGGAAGGACCCCAAGGACCTTAAGTTAAGCCTCTCCTTATACAGGTGAGGAAACTGAGGCCCAGGGAGGCTGTGACATAGTCAAGGTCACAAGGTAGCATGTAGCAGAACTGAGATTTGAACTCAGGTCCTTAGACTCCAGATCTAGTGCTTTTTTTCCACTGTGCCAGGGCACCTCCCCAGACCTTTATCAAGTGTGGACTCTGTGCCCAGAATAGCAGCCTATCACCTCTCACTGGTCTTGGGCCGTAGTCATCAGCACAGATGAAATCATGGAAAAGCGTCTCTTCTAGCTGGCTTCTTTAGAATACTGCTCCTTCTCCCCAGCTTCCTTGTCTTTTTTTCTTTTAAAGATTACATTAAACCAACATTTTATTTTTTCCAATTCTAGGAAATATTTCCTCCCTCTCCTTTTTAGGTACAGTCTGCCCCACGTTTTCTTGATGGCCACCAGAAAGTTTCCCTCTGATCTTCTCTGCCAAAACAAAGGGTCGTGTGAGGATGGAACTTAAAGAACTAAACCCAGCCCTGGGTACTTCTGGGGACTGAGGGAGGCCTGTGACCATGGAGGAGGAGGAAGAGGAGAGAGAGGAGGAAGAGGAGGAAGAGAGGGAGGAAGAGAGGGAGGAGGAAGAGGAGGAGGAAGAGCAGGAGGAGGAAGAGGAGAGGAGGAGAGGGAAGGGAGGGGGAGGAAGAGGAGGGGGAGGAGGAGGTGAGGGGGCACAGGACTGCCTAAGGCAGCCACCTTCCCTCTAGGCATCAGAGATGCTGCTTGTTCTGGGTGGAGCTGTTCTTCCTTTTCTCTGCCCTATGGGGCACCCGCCTCACCCCAGAGGCCTGCGTTCATCCCCTAGCCCCCAGGAGGACCAATTGAGAACTCTGAGGACATGGCCTTGGCCCTCCCTGTCCAAGGGGACAATGAACTCTGGAGAAAGCCAGCTGGTGGCCAATGAAGTGATGGCAGCCATGTTCAGCTTGTTCTCTGTCTCTCTTTCTCTCTTCTCTCTGTCCCTCCCCACTTTCTCTGTCTGTGCCTTTCTCTTCCTCTCCTCTGTCTGTCTGTCTCTCCCCCTCTCCCTCTCTCTTTCTTGCCCCCAGGCTTGGCATTGGGAAGGCCTGGGTTCAGCTCTTCTCTCCTATACTTACTAGTCTTGTTACCACAACTAAGTCATTTAACTTCTCCCAGCCTCAGTTCCCTCCTCTATAAAATGGGCATCACAATACCTGCAGAGCCTTCCTCATACGTCTGTTCTGAGGCTCAGATGAAATAACATGATGTGTTTTACAAATCTTGAAGCCCCATAGAATGTCACTTACCACCATTCCCATTGGTACCGACCCCCCCCACCCCCGCCGTCCCAGTGAGCCTTTCCCTCCGTTCCCTGCTGGGGCCATTTGCCTGGGATGCAGAGAGGGCCCCCTAAGCCTCTGCCCATTAGCTTCTTCTCCAGGAGGGATTTTATCTATCACTTTAAAGGGGATCCCGAATTAGTATCTTTTATGTAACAATATAAAAACATCTGCCCATAAACAACTGGACTGTGGGCTGTCACAATCAGAGCATCATCTGCTGCCTGGCGGATTGCAGCCTGGGGCTGGAACAGCATCCAAGACCACGTTGTCCCCTGTGGCTGAACTACAGAGCAGTCGTCAGGACCAGAGACCCTGTGACCGTCAGCAGCGAGGGAGCATCCACCTTGGGATGGCTCGGCTCTCTGCGAGGCAGCAGGTCCCTGTGACCTCATTTTCCAAGGCCATTAACTAGCTGTCATAATGGTAGAACCATATGGGTCAGAGTAGCCCAGGCCCTGGAAATGAGAGCTCTTGGAAAGGGGGAAAGAAGTATAGAGGTACATGCTGAACATTCCCGCCTGTTACTGGCTGTCCCAGGGCTTTCCACAAGTCAGATTTGGTAGCAAAGTACAGGCCACTCATTTAGATGAGGTCACTACTTCCCATGGTCACTCAAATGTGGAAACTTTCTGACCAGAGCTAATTTTGTCTGTAGGAGAATGATCCAGGAGAGATCCAGTCTGTGCTCCCAGTGATGGGAAGGAGTCGCTGTCCCTTTTATTTTTCAACAAACCTATTTTGAACCTGTCAAGAAAGGTTGACATTTAATAGGTAGATGAAGAATGTTAGATGAAACTCTCTGAAGGATCCCCTTCAGCCTGGGATTCCCTTGGACTTTTTGGCTTCTGTGTGGGTGGGTGGTGAATGACCACAGGAGTTTTTAAAGGGCCCCTTGAAGTGAATTAACCTGAGAAGTAAGGTTGGGGCTTCTCCAATGGGTCCTTCTCAATCACTTTTTTCTCTTGAAGGAAATAAAAGCACAGTGTGAACCAGAAAAATCAGAAAACCTTTAGAGGAAGGAGTAGAAAATCTGTGATACTTGTTAAGGAAATTCTCTTTTTAATTTTGTGCCAAAGAGTAGGGGGCCTGCCAGCCCAAATGTCTTTTTTTCTGAGTTGCTTTCCCTTGTTAGAAGGTGAGGTTCCTTGCAGAGCTGAGAGACTTTGCCCAGGAATGACTTTGAGGTAAAGACAGAGGTCATTAATAGAACATATTTAAAAAATAAAAATTAATGAGGTATCTACTTGAACTGTTAGGCCAAGCCTCCTTTCATGCAATAACATGGAGCATTTTTTTTTTAACTCCTGCTCCATGAGTGTCAAGAACTTAGATGCACTTACTGTGTGTCAGCACTGCGTGAAGTGCTGGAGGTACAAAAGAAAAGCAGAATTCTTTCCCGCAAGGAGCTTACAGTCTAAGGGAGAAGACAATGTGTGCCATGTGGTCCTTGTGACTGTTTGGAAGTGTGGTTTGATGGAGAGAGAGCTGGAGTTGGAGCCCCTAATTAGAATCCTGGCTTTAATGCTTATTATATGTGTGTGAAAATCTCTTTCTGCTTATGATCCTCTGTTCCTTCATCTGAAAAAAGGAGGAGGATAGTTCTTGGTCTCAGTTTCCTTTGGTGTCTGCCCTTCATATCTACATGATCATCAGTGGAAGTCAGAGGCAAGTGAGAGAGAGATACAGAGATAGAAAGTGACAGAGATAGAGAGAGACAGAGACACAGAGACCTGGGGAAGAAAGAAGACCTATATACATTGGAGAAGTTTAATGAGCTAGCTGGGAGTCCTGAATGGGTGGATGCTGGGTGATCCTCACTTAATTAAAAGCTGATCATGTCAGGCATTAAATCGACATACTCACAAATGTGCTTCCCTGATTCTGGCTTTTCCAGCTTAGTCTTTCTGGAGCTCATTAGCCTGAATCTCACAGGTTTAACACTTCCGACATCTCACTTTGCATCTCACCCTTGTTGTGTAATCATGAGAGGAAGATCTGAAGGATGGAAGCAGATCAAGCCCTTCCTTGCACTATTTTATCCATCTATCCATCCATCCATCCATGCATCCATCTATCTATCCATCCATCTATCCATCTATCTATCTATCCCGCTCTCTCTCTCTCTATCGCTCTCTCTCTCAACTATGTGGTACAGTGAATAGAGTGCCATGCCTAGAGTCAGGAAGATTCATCAGATACTTACAAACTGTGTGAACCTGGCCAAGTCACTTCACCCTGTTCGCCTCAGTTTCCTCATTTGTAAAATGAACTAGAGAAGGAAATGGCAAACCACTCCAGTATCTCTGCCAAGAAAACCCCAAATGGGGTCATGGAGAGTCAGACATGACTGAAAATGACCGAACGACAAGAACATATACATATTGTTTGGGGAGAGAATTAGTGGGCTGATTTGGAGCAGATCTGGACAAAACCTGCCAGTTTAAGCTATGTAGTTTCTTTTCATGCTCCAGTTATCATCTTAAACTGGAGGATCTACCTCTCCAATCCCTTGGTGAGGTTAGGAACGCATTTTATTTGGCTTCATCCTTCTACTTCTATCAAAGTGCGAGCCAGGTCTCCCTCATCCTATGGTGGAAGAAGTAGGGAGGGAATAATACCTTTAATCTAAAGTAGGGGGTCTTATCCTGGGGCCTTAACATTTTAATTTTTAATCTATTGTGAAAAACAATTTAAAGTGCATTTAAGAACATTATTCTGAGAAGGGATCTGTAGGATTCATCAGACTGTCCAAGGTTTCCATAATAACAAAAATGTTAAGAATCCCTAAAAGTTTTGCTATTTTTCTTCTTTTTCTTTAAAAAAAAATATTTGGATGGCTTTCTGGGAGGAAGAGAGGGAAAGAAATTCTTATGGTATAAAAAACCAAAAATATGATTTTTTTTTTAAAAAAGGAAACACTTGATCTAGGGAGACTTAGTTGTACCCATAAGAGGGATGGTACAAGTCAGATAGATGAGAACTTGTGGACTAGTGGCTGGAAAGCAAGTATCTTGACCCTTTACCCTCCTCTCATCCTTAGTTTACCCTCCTGTAAAATGAATGGTTTGGGCCAGAAGCTGTCTGAAGTCCCTTCCATGGATAGACCTATGATACTGTGAAAACAATAGCTAACCTTTATACATCACTTTAAGGTTTACGAAGCACGTTCCATAAATTATCTCATTTGCTCCACACAACAGCACTGGGAGGTAGGGGCTATTATTGATTTTGCAGAGCATAAGAGTTTCTTGATTGCCTAAGGCTCTAAGAAGCTAAATGACTTTCCTATGGCCACATTGCTAGTAAGTATCTGACACAGGATTCGAATTTAAAAGGGAGACATGTGACACTGGACATAAGAGGCAGGAAAACCCGAGTTCAAAACCTGCCCTTGGCATTGCTTAGCTGTGTAGCTTTGGGAAAATCATTTAAAATGTTCTGTGCCACCCCCATAGTTAAACTTTTAAAAAGAAAGTGTTTGTTAAGATGGTACTGAAAAACAGTCTGGGGGCAGCTAGGTAGTGCAGTGGATAAAGCACTGGCCCTGGATTCAGGAGGACCTGAGTTCAAATCCAGAACTCAACACTTACTAGCTGTTTGACCCTGGGCAAGTCACTTAACCCTCGTTGCCCCACAAAAAAAAAAGAAAAAAGAAAACCAGGCTGTACACCTCACCAGCCCCCAAACAAGACAAGACAAAACAAAACTCCAGGAAATAATCTATTGCCAGTACATACAAAATCTAAGGGAAAGTGGGCTGGAGTGGAAAATCCTGTGGCAAAGGGACATCTCATAGCTCCTGGTGGGAGTTGAGAGTTTTCTCCTTTCTTGGAAACCCCAGTAGGTTCTTTTGAGGTGTATGTAGCTCTCTGCTGGGTCCTGAGTGCCACTTCCCCTTCTTGTTGAGGTGCCACTCCCTGAAGCTGCCTTTCCTCAGCATTCCTACTTTGTTCTCTAGCTGGATGCATCCTGTGTTACCAGTCCAGCCTCCACAATATCATGGTTGGGGCAGGCAGGGTGAGGAGTGTGAATGAAACTTCTTCAGGGTTCACTTCCTCCTTTCTTTCCCTTCACCTTCATTACCCTCTGATTACAGGCATAAAGCTTTGCTTTCTCAAAGCACACCCAAAGCCTAACTCTCTAATTGGCTACTGAAATCTTTTGCTGGAATCTCCTCCTTTGGTATACATAGGCGCAGAGGTGTGTGGAATTCTTTCAACCAATCTTCATACATTTTGTCATCTGATTTTACCAAATGGCTTCAAGCCACCTCACTTTTGCCATCTTGATTGATTGGTTCAGTAGGGATGTCTAGGGAATTATTCAGAACTCTTTATACCTTTAATTGATTGAATCTGTAACTTAAAGAGGCATTCTCACCTGATAAAGGTGCCTGGGCTTAGAATATCTTGTTAGTTACATTGAGTTGGGAGGGTTGAGTGGGACACCCCTCTTACAGATATTTATAGATTGACCACACCAGTGATTTCATCGGTGTATGCAAAGAATTCCCTCTAATGATCTGCTACTTAGAATCTTAGTAAGTTGACTGGGGTGCTAGAAAGTTAGTGACTGGCCAATGGTCCCATAGCCAGTATGTGTCCTGTGTAATTGAGTAATGGTCTTCCTGGCTCTTCATCTGGTTTTCCATATACTTCTCCAGGAGAAGGAAGTGGATCCCTAGATCCACTGTGGAGGATTTAGGGAAGGACATAGATAAGAATCACAGGATTGTTGCCCATATTGGGGTAACATCCATACCAGTGCAATCCACTGAAGTGTCAAAGCAGTCTCCACCCTACATTCCCAAGACATGGGACAGTGGATAGAGAGCTGTTGTCTTTGTAGTTAGAAAGGTGATGTTCCAATCTTGCCTTTGGAAATATTAGCCACATATCCCAGGGCAAGTTATCCAACCTCTTCTTGTCTTTAAGACTTTAGCTTGTAGAGAAGGCAGCAATCTGCATGGCTAAAAGAAGGCCTTTCACTGGGAGGTCCCAATAGGTCCAGACCAGAGCAGTTCTCCTGTCTCCAACACAAGGGCAGAAATTGAAAGTTAGAAGCACTTCAGAGACCATATAGTCCTAACCCTTAATTTTACAGTTGAGCAACCTGAGGCCCAGGGAGTTTAAAGAACTTTCCCAAGGTCATTCATCTACTGAGCATCAAAAGTAGCATTTGAATCCAGGTTCCCCAAATCTGAGGCTCTTTTGACTGCCCCCATGATCTCCCCCCAATGCTTGCCCCTCTGTCCATAGCTCAAGAGAATCTGAGCTTTTCTTTGATGAGACATTTTCCAAAGTGCATTTTTATTTCCCCCGATTTTCTCATTCCTTCAAGAGAGTGGGGCCACTGATGCTTAGAGTTATTCTTGAAACTGCCTCCCAGTGAAAGAAAGAAAAAGCATTCCTGAAAGACAGGGACCACAAAGCACCACATTTGATCAGGCTTGGAAGCCTGCCCATCTTACCATCTGGAGACATGTTCTGTCCTCCATCATGTTGTGTGCGGCACCTCATGGAAAGCATTGTTTGCCTCAGCCCGACGCTTCTCCCAACATCCTCTCGCACGGATTTTGCTGGGTAGTGCCAATTTGTTTGACATGAGGGGCTTTCTTGGTATGAAGGGTGTAATGGTACCATATGCTGCTGCAGGGGTGGTGAGCTTTCTCTGGGGACCTTAAAAAAACACAACAAACTTTGAGTTTTCATGGGCAGTAGAACTTACCTCAAGGGGTCACTTTTTCAGCCAGCTTATAAAATCTTAAGAGCTCTTGATTAGGAAATAACACCCCTTTCTGAAGTTTAACCAAAGGAAAATTGGGAAAGCTCTGGTAGGCTCTTGGCAGTAGTAATGTCACCCCTGAGAACATTTGGCCAAGTGTCTTTATTATGACAAGTGTAGTGTGAGTCTGTTCTCTCACTTCTAATTGGTTATTATCAACAACAAAAAAAAGGTCGAGTGATTTGGTGGAATAAGGAATAGTCAGGGAATACGGGCCTGTAGACTTGAAATGCAAAAGAATATTGGCTTTTATAACATCATGGGTTTAGGGTTGGCAGGGACTTAAGAAGTCACTGAGTCCAATCATCTTGTTAAGGAAATGGAGGCACACAGAGTTGAAGTGACTCAAGCAGGTTCACACAGCTAGTAAGTCAAGGTTTGAATTTAGTTCTTCCAGACTTTAAATCTAATGCACTTAGCCACTGTTTCAGCATCATCCCCACCTCTCTAGTAGCATGGTGCCAGTAGTCAAGCCAGTACTAAGTCAGTGTTTATTAAATGCTTTTAGATTGGTTGAAAGATCAGTCAAAAGACAACGGAGAGGCCCAGGATGGGCACGAGTAGGTCTACTAGTGAAGAGCTTTATGAGAGTCAAATAAAAGATGTCCTTAAAAGAAGGTGAGTTGGGTGTATGATGAGATTAGGGCATGCCCTATGGGCAGCTTGTGTGCTCCATCAGTATCCATGAAATAGTAAGAGATTTGGAAAGAGTCCCCCCCACCACCACCATTTGTCTTGTGTGGGAACTATGAAAGGGACTTGGGTGAGAAGGCATAGATGTGTTTCAATCAGCATCACTGGAGGGGGGACCCCCTGAGAAGATCATAGCTCCATCAGCAGCCATCCATGTCTGCCTCCTGTAATTTAAAATGGAAATGTGGCGGCACCCTTATAGGGTTTCTGGAAACATGGAATTGGACTGAAGGTGGCCTGGAGCTCAGAGAACCACAGAATGACAGGGAGCCTGCAGTTGGTAAAGCACGATGAGTAATTGGTTGTTTCCCTGTGCCCTGTAGAGCCCTAGGCAGCTGTCATGCCCTCCACGCTTTTGGCATGGACAGTGGGAAAGCACATTGTCCATTACAGAGGTTGCAAATAGCTAGCTTTAGCCCAGATAATATAGAATTCAATACAGAGAGTACTGAAAACTTAGGAATGGAAGATAGTTTCTACACAGAAATAACAATTCGTGATTGATGGTTGGAGAAACAGCCTCATATAGTGCAAAGAAAGCTAACCTTGGAAGCAGATGGAGCTGGGTTCCGGTCTTGTCTTAGACACATATTGGCTGTGTGCCCTTGGGAAAATCACTGAACCTCTCAGTGCTGTAGGCAATTTTATGAGACTAGAGAGTTGGAGAGAAGGTGCCACTCTGCATGGGTAGAGGGGTTTCCTTATCAGGACTTCCCTATACCAAAACAACCATCAGAATTGGCTCAAGGAGGGAATGATATACACACTCAATTGGGTGGAGTAATCTATCTAACCCTGAAGGAAAATAGGAGGGGAAGGGGATAAAGAAAGAGGGGCAAAAGAAGGGAGGTTAGATTGGGGGAGGGGACAGACAGAAGCAAATCCCTTTTGAAGAGGGATAGGGTGAAAGAAGATAGATAATAGAGTAAATATAATGGGGATGCAGGGAAACAGTTAACAATAGTAATTGTGAAAAAGAGAAAAGGGGGAAAATTGTACAAAAAATATTTATAACAACTCTTTGTGGTGGCTAAGAATTGGGAATCAAGGGAATGTCCATCAATTGAGGAATGACTGAAGAAACTGTGGTATATGATTGTAGTGGAATGGTATTGTGCTATAGGAAATGACAAACAGGATGATACCAGAAAAACCTGGAAAGACTCATATGAACTGATGTATAGTGAAGTGAGCAGAACTGGGAGGACATTGTGCATAGTGACAGCAGTATTGTTCGATGAACAATTGTGAATGACAACTACACTCAGCAATACAATGATCCAAGACAATCCCAAGGGACTAATGATGGAGCATACTATCTACCCCCATAGAAAGAGCTGAAAAAAAGAGCACTTGTGGATTGTACATATATAACCTGTATCAGATTGGCTGATGTCTTGTGGAGGGGGGAGGAAAGGGAGGGAGGCAGAAAAATTTGGAACTCTAAATCTTATGAAAATGAATGTTGAAAACTACCCTTACATGTAACTGGAAAAAATAAATGTTTGTTGCACTGAAAAACAAACAAACAAACAAACAAACAAAAAACCCAAAGAAAAACAATTGCTGGCCCAGTCCAAACCTGACAGGAAGTTTTGTTTTGTGATTCTTTCCAAAGATCTGAATAATAATGACATATGTTTGTATAAGGCTTTAAGATTTGCAAATTGCTTTTCTCACAACAGTCTAGAGATAGGTGAGTCAGGGATTATTAGTTTTATCTTATACACTAGACAATTGAGGCTCAGAGAGGTCATGACTTATCCAGGGTCATATCATGAATGCCTGCCCAAGGGGGCATTTGAACCCAGTTCTCCCTTCTTCCAGGCCATTGCTCTAAGTCCTGTGCCATACTGCTTCTGTTAGTGCTACTGTGAGACACTGCCTCATGGCTGGGCTGTTCCCCAAAGACCTTCTCCAAAGCCGGAGCTTGGGCAGTCTTCTTATCCCTCCATTGCCGCCATGTTGGCAGCCAGATTTGTGTACACCCACAGCCTGATCTTTTTGGCTGGGGGCTTCAGACTGGCTTCCAAGCCTGGAGTGCACAGGAGCTGAAGCAGAGCATGTGTGTGCCAGGAAAATGACTGAAATGCAGAGCAAACACGAGCCTTGGCATGAGAGCATCTGTGACTCGCGGTAGGCTGCCCCGGCTGACTCACAAAAGCTACACGGCTTTGGCAGGGTTGCCTCGGGCCCTTGTCAGGGCAAAGCATGCTGGAGCTGGGTCGTGATGGCAGGAGGAGTGAGAAGAATCAGTGCACTGGCTTGGGAAAACCACGCAGTGCTGCCTCGCACCCCCCGCCATGTCCTCAGAAGGTCAAACACTGAGCACACACTTTGTGTCACCTTGGCCAATGAGTCAGTTGGGATGAAGTATGATGCCATAGTGGACAGAGCTCTGAACTTGGGTTCAGGAGGATCTGGGTTCAAATCCAGCCTCTGACTAACTTTGTGGCTCTGGACAAATGACTTCATCCCTTAAACTCTGGTTTCTTCATCTGTAAACATGAGGGAGTTGTAATAAATAGCTCCTGGGGAAGGCCCTTTCCTGCTCTAGGTTTTTGGTCCCATGGCCTGAGCTCCATATTTTGGCTCTACCACCTGCTACCCATGTGACCTTGGACAAATCACTTCAAATGCCTCAGCTTCAGTTTCCTCACCTGTGAAATGGAAATGTTTCATTGGGTAGTGTCTGAGATCCCTTCTAGTTCTAAATCTGGGATTCTATAATCCCAAGGTCTGGCCCGGTACTGGATGATATAGATAGAGAAAATGCCTGGTTAATTCTATGTGGGTTGCTGGATAGGGTTCATCAAAATGCCTTTCAAAGCCCTGTGTGTATGGGACCCTGTGCTAGGTGCTTGGAATAGGAAGAAAACAAATGAAATGGTTCCTGCCCTTCAGGAGAGTACATGGAGAGGGGTGTATGGGGATGGAATGTCTACACAGATAAGTAAATAGATATTTATAAAAGAAAGATAATGTCACCGGGGTGAGGGTGGGACTAACAGTTGGGGGAATCAGGAAGGGCTTCTTGTAGGAGAAGGCACTTGTGATGACCCTTGAAGGGAAGTAGGGATTCTGAGAAATGGAGCTGTATATGGGGAGAACATTGCAGGCCCAGAGGAGGGAGAGTTAATGCCCCACAGTAGGTGCTTTTGAGTCTGGAGAGTTCTCTTCTGGAAACGAGTTGTGAAACTTGCAGAAGCCCTCTTTGGGCTTTTCCCATTAGGAAACATTCTTACAGCTTATAAATATGGATGGTGGGAACTGACGGCTTGACCCTTCTCTACAACAGGCAAGATGAGTCATTGGGTTCAATGCAAAGCATATGGAAGGATTCTGTCAGGGCCTCTTGGGTGCTAAAAATAATCCCTTCTGGAAACTCATGAAATGAGGGAGATGCAGCTCTTCATGAGAATCTGTTGGACATGTTCCTTCTGACTTGGGTTTGAACTGATTTGCTAACTAGTGATTTCCTGTCTCAGAGAAGGCTCCAAATTCTGCAGAGGGAATGGTGACATTTCAGGCCTGTGCTTTTGGGACAGATGATTGCTATCTTTTTTTCACTGCCAATTCTATTTCTGGGTGCTTGTAGTAGCAAAGCTTCTCACTCTTCCAAATAGGACATGGTTTGGATGGGCTCCCTGTGCTCACCTCTTTAATAAGGGGATATCCCCTGGCCCTGCTTTTCTTTCCATCTACTGGAACTCCACTGAGAGCAGAGCAGGGATAGGCACATGGAACATATGGATGCACGTGTGTTCATAGGTTTACTTGCTTGATTTCCTCTGACTCAACCATCACTGGCTCATGGTCTTACCCAACATGTGATTTGATGCTTGGTAGGCAGTTTGTACACAGCAACATGAGAACCTCACTCTGCATGAATCCTGGGACCCCCTCAGGGGCTGCAAATCCAACTGCAGTATTTTCTTCTCTACCCAGCATTCTCCACCAGCAAATGTAGACAGCAAGACCTGAACATTCACCTGGATGCCTGAGCTTTCCATTCACATGATATAGTGGAAAGAGTTCTGGGTTTAGATTCAGAGGACCTGGGTTTGAATTGAGGTTCTGCTGATGTTACTTGAGTGACTTCTCACAGCCTCTCTGAGCCTCAGTTTCCCATTTAAAAAAAATAAGGCAGGGGCAGCTAGGTGGCGCAGTGGATAGAGCACCAGCCCTGGGATCAGGAGTACCTGAGTTCAAATCCGGCCTCAGACACTTAACACTTACTAGCTGTGTGACCCTAGGCAAGTCACTTAACCCCAATTGCCTCACTAAAAAAAAAAAATAATAAGGCAGTTGTACTATATGACCTTTAAGATCTCTTTTAGCTCAAAAGCTCTGATTCTTTAATGAATCATTTGTCCCTCGGCTGAACTGGTAGAGGAAATTTCCTCACTGAGAGCTTCCTGTATCAATGAAATAATAGGTTCAGTTCTCCTTCTTCCTCAAGAATGGGGAGAGAAATGAATATGTAATCTAATCCTTCAGCCAAGCGAAGATCCCTTGAGCACACCTCTAGAGACTGCTTTCATTGAACTACTAATGAGTGCTTTTTTGGCTTCTGCCTTTAACCATTTCTTTCTTATGTCACTTCATTTTGTACACAAGAATAGCACAGGAGACTACATCAAATGCTGTGCTATACTGAAATTGGGGCAACAGTTATCCATGGGGCTTTCCTTATCCACCAATCTGAAACTCTGTCAAAAAAGGAAACAAGGTTAGTCTGGCATGACCTACTCTTTATTTAGTCATGCTGGCTCTTTGTGATCGCTACTTCTCTTTCTAGATGTTCCCAAACCATCCCTTTAGTAACATGTAGAAATTACCTAGGAAGCAAATTCAAGCCCACAAGCCTGTAGGTTTCAGAGTGTGCTCTCTCCCTCCTTTCTGGGGAAAAATCAAGACACCATTTGGCCTTCTCTGGTTCTGTGACACTTTTCTCCTTCATAATGATCACTTAAAGGTCACTGCCAGGGGCTCAGTGTTCACAGCTGCCAGGTCTTTCAGTACTTTGGGAATATATTTCATCTTTCTCTGGGGAGAGATGGGTAGCTAGATGCCCTCTTGTTATTACCTTACTTACAGCCCTATTAGTCATTTTTTGTTCTGACCTCTCTAGTCCAAAGATCCTTCTCTCTGGCAGAGAAAACACAAACAAAACAAAAGTTGAATAATTGTGCTTTCTCTCCACCATCCATTATCACCCCCTCATCCAACCCAAGAAATGGTCCCAACCCCCTGTCTATCCTTGCATGGGGATTGTGAATCAGCTCAACCAAATCTCAAGATCATGGAACATCATTCTGTGTGTGCATATAATACAGAGGTATAAGCCTGTTCCCAGAATATTAATTTTTTCCCATCTGGGTGTGAGAGAGCTTTAATTTTTCCTTGATTGATTGGAGACTGGCAGTATAGTGTGAACATGGTTGGAAATGAAGTGGATTAATCTGTCATTGCATATCACTTTAATTTATAGTATTAAAGGAATAATGGGAAGGGGAAGAAATATGGATTTATTCTTCTGTCAATGACAATAGAATTTATTTCACCTTGTTTCCCTCCAAAAGAATAAATTCTTCCTTCATAGAGTCATGGTGGGACAGTGCTTGCCCCCGTGCATATCCTACAAGCTTTATGTGGTAGAGGTCAGGTGGTTGAGGTCAGGACCATGGGCAGATCCTCAGCAGAGACTGGGTGCTGGGCCTTTGCAGAGCCAGGTAGTGATTTTTGAAAATTTGCTTAGGTCATCCAACAGGTGTTTTTTGAGTACCAACAGGGTACAAGGCACCACGCTTAGCACTGGGAGGGATATAAAGATGAATAAATGAGACTAAAGCTTTTGTCTTCAAGGTAATCTTATTTCCTCAAGTAGATGCCATAAGTTTATACACACACACACACACACATATGTATATGTATATATACACATACACATATACATACACACACATACATGCATATAATATACATACACACATTGTATACATATGTGGTGTGTATTTATGTACATAAAACAACTATTAGTAATAGTAGTAATCAAAGCTAACAGTTACACTTTGCTAAGTAGTTTATGGGGCAGTGAAGTGGCACAGTGGATAGTGTTGGGCCTGGAGTCAGGAAGACTCATCTTCTAAGTTTAAATCCAGCCTCAAACACTTACAAGCTGTGTGACCCTGGGCAAGTCACTTAACCCTGTTTGCCCCAGTTTCCTCATCTGTAAATGAGCTGGAGAAGGAAATGGCAAACCACTCTAGGATCTTTGCCAAGAAAACCCCAAACTTCATTATGAAGAGTCAGACGTGACTGAAAAAGGAAGCATCATCAAGTCGTTTACATATATCATTTGATTCTTACAACTACCCAGTGAGGTAGGTACTGTTACACTTATTTTATAGATGACAAAACTGAGGCTGATCAAGGTTAAGTGACTTGTCCGGGTCATACAGCTAGTAAGGGTCTGAGGCTTGATTTGAACTCAGGTCTTTCTGAATCACACAGCCAGAACCCTCCCTGATGTCACAATGACTCCCTAGGAGACTGATAAAAGCTGCCAAAGGATTAGAGATTATTGGGTACTAAGTGACAAAGTGTGCTTTCCAACCCAGGTCCTCTGATTCTACTCCCAGGTCTCTTTCCATTGCACTTTGTTGGAGGGAATACTCTACTAATTCAATGAAAAAGGATTGGAAGCGTCTAAGTGTTAGAAGGATAATCTACAGAGTGGTGTCTTCTGCCTTTATTTTTATTGTGCTTTCATCCGCTTGATACTGTCATAATAAAGTCTGATGACCCCAAATGCTTTAGCTAAGGGGCCATGTTATAACAATAATACTATTTGTAAATTATTAATTATAAAAACAATACCAGGCATTTCTGTAACTCTGAGGTTTGCCAAGTCCTGTGTATGTGCTGTCTCATTGGATCCTCACAACAACCCAGTGACATTAAACACAAAACTCTCTTTGTTCCAGCCCTAGTCACTGAAAGGTCCTTGAGAGAGTCTTAGTTGCTGTGGACACTTAGAGCAGAATCTGTGTCGAACTTCAAGTGCTCATGGACTTTCAGAGCTATGATTGTGAACCCTGAGCCTTTCCTGCAGTCCTCTGCCCCCAACGTGGGGAGATTGCTCTGAATGGCTACTGACCCAACGAGATCCTGAAAAGTCGTGGGGGTTGTTTTAACTAAATTCCCGTCAGCCAATTTCCTTTTGATTTGTCTTCCCTTAAAAGTAGAATCTTAAAAAAATCCACTAACTGAAGGTTCCCCTTGGTTGGATTCTCATTAATTCAGCATAGAACATCTGACTTGAAATCAGCATGATCTGGGTTCACAATTGAGAGCTATGTGACCTTAAGCAAGTCCCTTTACTTTTCTGAGTCTGTTTCCTCCTCTGTGAATGGGGAGTAGAACACCCGGAAGACATGCAGTCATTTGCCAAATCTTGTCTTTTCTGCCTCCCCAATATCTTCTGCCTCCGTCTTCTCTCCACTCCCACAGCTCCTATCCTAATTCAGACCCTCAGAACCAAGAGGTTCCTAATTGGTGTCCTTGCCTCAAGTATTTTCTCCCTCTAATCTAGCCTTCACACAGTGTCCAATGTGATTCTCCTAAAATGTTGGTTTGACCATGTTACTCTCCCTCTTTTGCTGTTGCTACTACCAATAACCAGCATTTATAGAGCATTTTATGGTTGGCAAAATGCTTTCCACATATTATCTCATTGATCTCCTTACAACCCTATGCTAGTGGGTGCTAGCATTCCCACTTTACAGATGAGAAAACTGAGGCAGAGGTCAAGTGATTTGCCCAGGGTCTTGCAGCTAGTAAATGTCTGAGGCAGGATTTGAACCCAGTACTTCCTAACTTTTAAGTTTAGTACTGTACCACCTCTTTACTCAATAACCTCCAGTGTCTCCCTCTTTAAGGATCAAATCCAAATGCCTCTTTTTGGAGCTTATAGCCCTTCCCAACCTGATCCTTTCCACCTTCCCAGCCTTATGACACATTCCTCCTCTTCATGTACACAACAGTCTCCCAAATTGGCCTCCTTTCCTCCTGCACAACCCTCACTTCCTCTCCATGACTTCCTCCTAGCTGTCCTCCATGCCTGGAATACCCTTCCCTTTATCCTCTGCTTCATGGAATTCCTGATTTCCTTCAAGATGCAGCTCCAGTCCTGCCATCTCTAGGAAGCCTTTCCTAACCCTCTGCCCGCCAATCCCCTCGTATCATCACAAGATCCAGCACAGACCCATTTTATATTAATCCACACATGGATGTGTTGCCTTCCTCTATTAGAATGTAAGTTCCACGAGGTCGGGGGGGGGCGGGGAGGGGTTCACTTTTGTCTTTGCATTCCTAGCACATGGCATGTAGTAGATTCTCCAGAATTGCTTGTCCAGTGACTCATTGATAGCACTGACTTTAGAGAGTTGTTTTGAGGACAAAAGGAGCATATGTAAAGTATAAGATTTCTATAAAAGTCAGCTGTTTTATTATTTCCTGTTTATGATAAATGCTTTTCATCTTCGCCTATTACCTATTCCTAGCATGGTTGGTTGGTCCTGTTTCTCAGTGTTCATTTAACTGGGGCGTATTTGTTAATAACTGGTAAAAGTTCAGTCCTCTCCCATGTCTTTCTTTGCTTTGAATGTACATGATCTTTTCTGGGTCCCCATGGGATAGACTGGCATGGTAGTAGCTACTGAAGAATAATATTTTTTTCTGATGGATCAAAGCCCTGTTAGCTTATTCTGCCTTCCAGACTGGGAAATATAGATGCAAAGGAGGTGGGTGATTGGAGTTGGATCCCTACATCTAGCTGAGTAGTGTACATTGAGGCAGTGTGGTCTAATTCTGCACCTGGAGTCATGTGAGACCTGGGTCTGAATCCTACCTCAGGCACCAAGCTTAGTCAAAAATACCTTGTCCTTGGATCAACTAGGTGATGCAGTGGATAGAGCACTGGCCCTGGATTCAAGAGGACCTGAGTTCAAATCTGGCCTCAGACACTTGACACTTACTCGCTGTGTGACCCTGGGCAAGTCACTAAACCCTCATTGCCCTGCAAAAAACAAAATAAAACAAAACACCTTGTCCTTGTCCTCCAGGAAGAGATGAGAAAAAAGGATCTCATTCCCTTCATGGAGCACTGTGTATATTGTCAGACTGTTGATGTGTCAGTTAATTTTGCACAGCTTTTCTTTCTTTTTATTCTGAACCTGTTTCCTCATCTGTACGACCGAAGAGAGTATTACGCCACATACTTCATAGGACCATCCTAATCTGGAAAAGCTTTGCCAAGGTTAAAGCATCGTCAAGATGGAAGTTGTTATTTTTACAAGTGTAAGATGTGGTTATGGCCCCAAAGCTTCCAAACCAAGGTCTAAAGATTCCCTGGGGTGCTCAGATCCCAAGCTCCAGCTGCTTCCATTTGTACTGTTGTAATACTGGAGCTTAGTGGTCATTTTAATCTTTGAAATATATGTGATACTCGGTGGAGCTCTATAATTCAGATTTTTTTCATAGCATAGGGGATTATAAATGGAAAGCTTTTAAAAATGATTTGTGAGGGAAGCCTTGCTTTTCCATCTTTGCTGGCTGTCTTTGAAACACCATTTAAGTTTTCTAGTGGGGTATTTCTCCTTGTGTGATTAAGAAAACTGGATCACATTAGCTTTTGGTACTTAGGTGTTGTTTTTTGTGGTTGGGTTTTGTTTGTTTTGTTTTGTTTTGTTTTTGTGGGGGACCTGATCTCAGTGGTAACCCTTTTTAGGAATTCAGCTTTGTTGAAAGTCTTCAAGAAGCTTTCTCCAAGTATTTGCTGAGCATGCTATGACATAAGAGAAGTGTGTGCCCTTAGACATTTCTAGAAATCCTCAGTCACTACTGGCTCATCAATGATGCCTCTGTTGGTAGTGAGCATCTGAGAGGAGAAAGCCTTCATTTTCAAAAAGACAGCTAGTGGATAGAGCTCTGAACTTGGAAGTCGGCAAGACCTGAGCTGGGAATCTTGCCTTAGAAGCTTGCCTAGCCGAGTGACTCTGCACAAGACACTTAACCACTCAGCCTCAGTTTCCCCATTTGTAAAATGGGAATAATAACTTCACTTGCCTCATAGAATTGTTGTGAGGAAATAATAAAGAGCTTTACAACCTAAAGTGCTATGGAAATGCCATTATTATCATCATGAACGTTTTAAGAAGGAAGCACATTTCTAAATCTTTTTCTCTTAACAATTTTATTGATTTTTAAAAGTTTTGTTCCCATCATTTCTAATTTATGCCATCCTCTTCATTTCCCAGTACTCCATGCCTTGTAACAAAGAATAAAAATGATAAACAAATGTTCAGCAAAATTAACCAATGGGCCAATAGTCTGGCAATATATACAGTGCTTCATTCCCATAGTCCTCTACCTTTGTAAACGAAGGAGGGACTTGGTGTTTTCTCATCTCTTCTTGGAAGACAATGATAAAGTAATTTCTCTGAGTTCTATCTATCCTCTCGTCCCCTCCCTCTTCACTCTACCCCCCTCCCCCAAGCGCTAGGTTGAATGCATTGTGGGTAATGGTAAATTTGCATAGACATCAGCAGCAGCAGCAGCTTGGGAATCCTAAGTGAGAGCCAGGAGAATAAAACTTGGGTTTGGAGTTAGAAAGCTTGGATTTGAATAATAGCTCTACCTCAAGGGAAATATCCTTGGCAAAGTCATTCAACCTTCTTCAGCCTCAGTTTTCTTTTCTGTACAGCTAAGGTCTTGGGCAAGTCTCTTCGCTTTTCTGGGTCTCAGTTATCCAGCAGTGAGTGTCTGGACAAGATGAGCTGTGAGATCCCTTCTAGCTTGGGCCCTGGGATCCTCAATTAGGTCAGCGGGCTGACCATCTCGGGGATAACTAAGAGCTTTTCCCCAGAGACAGCTGTAGGTCGGCCAATGAGGGGAATGCATAAGAACCTTATGTGGGAACAACATCTGTGTTCTTAGAGGATTTGAGGAAGGCCATGCACTGACTAGAAGCCTCCCCGGCCTGTGGAGGCCAGATGATGAACATTCTGAGGACAGTTTGGTGTCCTCTGCCCCAGACCAGCATCTGGGCAGGTGAAGAAGGGGGTAGGCCCTGTAAACAATGGGGCTGATGTCGGCCACTAAGATCAAGTTCTCTTTCCAGATCACCGTGACCCTTGAAAAAGTTATAGGCCAGAAATTAGAAGAAGACCCCTCCAAACAATGATCTCAGGACCTCAGAGGCCCCGTACTTTACAGTTAGGGAAACTGAGGCCAGAGAAGTTCTGTGATTGTCCAAAGTCATACCTAGGACCAGATTTAGAACTGGAAGGGACCTCAGGGGTCATCGAGTCCACCCCCTCCCTCATTGTACAATTAGGGAAACTGAGACCCAGAAGCAAAGTGACTTGCTAGTAAGAGCACGCAGGTAGTAAGCATCAGAGGGAAGATTTGCACCCAGGTCATCCACTCTAATTCCAATACTCTTTCCATTGCACTGTAAGGATCCTTCCCTAGAGTATGGCAGTACAGTGCGGGTTGCCTTGTTGGGGGGAAGGAGAGCTCTTCTATTCATCAGGTGTCACCTTCTGGTTCTCTTGTACTAGGGAGGCGGGGGATCTGTGGCCATAGTGCAGTTGTCTTCCTGGGAAGATTGTGAAAGACTTTGGAGGAAGCAAGAGAACAGCAGGAAACCCTTTGGGGCCGTCTGAGGGGAGCCCTGATTTTATTTCGTGTCACATTTGTAGAAGCCTCAGGCCTGGGGATTACTCCCATGTTCATGGATCATGCCATTTCAAGCACTCACTGCACTCTGTGACCCCGGGTGTGGGACTGTGCCTCACTTTCCTTATCTGTCAAAGGAGGCATTGAACTTGACGGCCATAGGGTCCATTCTGGATCTTGGGCTGTGCATGATTCTGACTCTCGGCGAGAAAGGCACAGAACCCCTTGCCTACTTCATTCACTTGCTGTCTCCCATGGTCCAAGACAGATGGGAGTCTCTTCTAGGCTATGCGCCATGGCAAACTCTCTCCATCACCTGTTCTGGTATTTAACAACCCACACTGTCAGCAGATGCTGCCTAACACCCTCCTGCCTAACATCATCCTAGCACTGAGCAGCTCTGTTTATTTCCTCTGACCTGGTCCTTGGTGGAGATGCAGGACAGCTGGCCATGGGTTCTGACGAGTCGGCCTCCCGAGGCCTGCAGGTTTTTAGTTCATCCAAACCAGCGTTCCTCAAACTGCACGAAAGCTAGACATTCATTGGCATTTTGTACACATTAGGGGCTTTGTGAGGAAACATTGAGGCTAGTGAGACTTGCTCTCTGAGGGACTAGATTTAAACTAGATTTAGACTAGATTTGTATGTATCAACACTGCTTAGTACACACAGCATTTTGGGGAAGTACAAACAGTCTTACCTCCTTCTCAGAGACTCTGTCTCTGGTATAGGTTGGATTAAAAGGCCCCCAAGGTTCCTTTTGAGCAGCTAGGTGGTGTAATGGTTAGAGTGCAGGGCTTGGAGGCAGGAAGACCTGAGTTCAAATCTGGCCTCAGACACCTACTAGCTGTGTGACTTTGGTCAAGTCACTTTACCCTGTTTGCCTCAGTTTCCTCATCTATAAAATTAGCTGAAGAAGGAAATGGCCAAACCAGGATCCCTGCCAAGAAAACCCCCAGTGGGGTCATGGAGTGTCAGACACAACTGAGCAACAACAAAAAGGTCCCTTTTGTTTCTATGTCCAAAGCTACTATGATTCATCTTCTGTTTTTGATTCTTGTTGATTTGTTATGAAAGATCAATGAGAAGAATAGAAAAGGGACATCATGATCAGCAGAACTGGTCTGCCCAATGAATCCAGCAAGCTTTTATTCAGACCCTAGTATGTGCTAGGCACTCACTGTGTTAGATGCTGGGGAGGCAGACAGATCAATTCATCATTCAGCAAACCTCAGGTGCTTATGCTGTGCCATGGCTGGGCAAGGTTCATCCAAAACATTTTTTAGCTAAGCAATCAACACGTTTTTAATAAGCACCTACTATGAGCAAGGTGCTGGGGATACAGCTACAAAGACCGAAACAATTCCTCTTTTGAAGGGGCTTATATTCTATTAGGAGAAACAACACACACGTGCACATAAGCCATAAATACATGAAAACAAGTTAATTAAGGAGGGAGGGCACTGGCCCTTCAAAGTGCGTGCAAAGAGCTTACCCATTCCCTGGATGATGTATACACATATACACATACACGTGCACACGCACACTCACACAGACATATACACATACACATACTCCATACCCCCACAAATATATAATATACATAGTATAACATACACATATATAATATATAATACTATAATTCTATTTCTATATATAACTATATATAACTATAAAAGAACTGTCCCCAAGTTAATCCACGGAGCTGCCTGTTTTTTTTAATGTTTCCATTCCTTGGCTCATGTTCTCTCTCTCTCCCTCCCTCCCCCACCCCTTCTCTCTCTCTCTCTCTCTCTCTCTCTCTCTCTCTCTCTCTCTCTCTCTCTCTCTCTCTCTCTCTCTCTCTCTCTCATCATTTCTGTTTGTTATACTTCAGGGTCTGGGTCTATCATTTCACTGGGATAGGGGACACCCTGGTGAGGAAAGTTCCCCCACCAGGGCAGGTTGCTACCTTCTCAGAGCCATGGAGTCTTAGAGAGTTGTTTTGCATACATTATTATCTCATCGATCTCCACATAAGCAGGTTACAGGACGTCCTGAGGACCTTGAATTGGGGTCCTTCTGGCTCCTGGGCAGGGTCACTCCCCACTGTACCACACTGCTTCTTGGCCATCTGTTTGTTCAAAAGCAAAGCAAAGCAAAGGCCTTCAGCCGAGCCAGCCCAGAGTCCTGTTGTCAGCCAGGGCCTAATTGGCCGGGAAGGAGAGCTTGTCTTCTCTGCTGAGGAGCCCTGCCAACCTCTTGCAAGGAAACCCAATGGTTTTCTATTAAGGCAGTAGAGGACAGTTGGATGCTCACCTCAGTGGGCTGGTTCTAAGGAGAGAGGAGGGAGTTTTTCTAAAGCAAGAGAGAAGTAGCATTATGCAGTGGAAACAAAGCAGGATTTGGAATCAGAGGGCCTGGATTCAAATTCTAGTTCTCCTCTTTGCTACCTGGGTGACCTTGAGCAAATCAAAACCCAGAGGCACCTGGACCTGAGTTCAAATTTGACCCCAGACACTTACTAGCTGTGTGATCCTGGGCAGGTCACTTAACCTCTGTCTACCTCAATTTCCTCAATTGCAAAATGGGGATAATAATAACACCTACTTCCCAGGGTTGTTGTGAGGATTGAATAAGAGAATATGGGGGAAGTGACTGACGCATAGTAGGTGTTGTATAAATTCATATCTCCTTCCCTTTCCCTGGTTCCTCATCTGTAAAATAAAGAGGTTTAACCAGCTGGCTTCTGAGGTCTGACCTTTAGATCTGTGATCCTCTGATTGAGCCTCAGCACCCAGCCCCCTTGGTGGGAGCTTCCTTGGTCATTAGCTTTAGCTATATATAGCTTCTCATTTTGGAAAGTGATTTTAAGGCACCAGATTTTTAATGCAAGGGCTGATCTGGCATGTATAGGAGAGTATCTGGGGAGAAACAAGCAGGGCTCCCTAATGGAAGGGGATGGGAGAGGAATCACTGTGTGTGTGTGTGTGGGGGGGGGGGTGGAAATTAGAAAAAGGCCCAGAAGTAAAGGCATGGAGTGAGATGAAAGGAAATTTGTCCAAAATCCCCAATTTCTCTTGTCAGTGGTTAAAGTGATGGATTTGGATTTAGGAAAACTTGACTTCAAATCTTGGCTCAGGCAATTACTGTGTGACCTTCGGTAAGTCACCTAACTCCTCTAAGCCTCAGCTTTCTCCTCCTCTAAATGAAATGTGACCCATTACTCATTTTTCCCTTCTTATCTGCCCTCTTCTCCAGGCAAATTGTTTGTGTAAACCATTTTTTTTAATGTAAAAAAGACCCTTCATGGAATATTATGGAAGAGAAATTAATACACTTTTGAAGAAAGTCAGTTTTTGAAGTCAATTGATTTTGAGGTTCTATGAACTTAGGATCATAGATTTGAAATTGGAGTTGACATCTGGTAAGTAAGTGTGTGTGTGTGTGTGTGTGTGTGTGTGTGTGTGTGAGAATGTAGTCAATTCTTTTAGTTTTCATTTCTTTTAGTTGTATCTGACTCTTCATGACCCAATTTGGGGTTTTCTTGGCATAGATACTGGAGTGGTTTGCCATTTCCTTCGCCACCTCATTTTACAGACAAGGAAACTGAGGCAAACAGGGTGAAGTGACTTGCCCAGAGCCACCCAGCTATTAAGTATCTGAGGCCAGATTCGAACTCAGGAAGAGAAGTATTCCTGAATCCAGCCCCGGTGCTCTATTCACTGAGCCACCTAGCTGCCCCTTTTATTTTACAGATGAAGAAAGCAAGGCCCACAGAGGTGGTCATTTGCCAGCTTCCACTTACATCTGGTAAGTGGAAGGGGTGAGATTCAAACTCAGGTCCTGTGATTCCAAACCCATTGCTAGGTCCACTGCACTGGTCTGCCCCCTCAGCTTTCTGGGATGAGCCTGATGGCTTCCAATATTATTCTCTTTTTATTTTGAAGTGGGCTGAGACACTGGGGAGATCATAAACTACTTGAGGGCAGGGACTATTTCATTTATGTCTTTGTACTCAACCCTCAACATAGCTCCTGGCTCAGGGTAGGGGCTTCATTGAATGATATCATTTGGGTCTAAGACCTCATATGTCTCTTTGCGTTCTTTTCAACAGATTCTTTTGAGAAAAGCAACACATAGGCATTTCTGTCATTAAGTCACTTGGTTTGGTCTTGAGGGGGATGAAAAGACTTTGGCTGTCAAGGATAACGTGAGAAGTATTTTAGGATTAGTAATAGCTGCATATTTTCATCCATGTAATTAATAAATAAAGATAATTAACAATATGGCCTTGCTGTGGAGGAATCGTACCTAACTTATGGAGAGGAATGACCCCAGAGTTCAGGGCTTGGATAGAACAGAAATGAATAGGAACCCAGCCTTTTGTTTTTTTAAGGACATGCCCATTTCTCCTGTCCAGATGACTCTTGTTATTATTTTGTTTAGTTCTAGAGAGCAACTCCTTGCTTGTTCTGGCATTAAATCTTTTAATTAGATTAGGTAGTATCATCGTATTTCTTATCTTGGTTCAGTTGGCTGATGACCGATGAATCTATCTCCAATTATTTGATTCTTCTTTATCTCTGTAAACAGTGCTTTGTAGTTGTCTCATTCAATAAGTCAACAAGCATCTATTAAATGCCTATGATATACAAGGTATTTTATACACTCTTTACTTCCCTAGCCAAGTATTCAAAGTATCACAGATAGAGCACTGGACTTGGAGGCAGGAAGAGTTAGGTTGGGCCCCAGTTCTATGGTAAGTAAGTATTTAGAGTCAGGAAGACATAGTATAGGGAACTCTCTTATGAGAGAGCTGCCTCCCCCAATGAAGAGACCCTCCTGTTTCTGACACTTATCAATTGTGGAACCCTGGGAAATTTCTTTTACCTCTCTGTTCCTCAGTGTCATCATCTGTAAAATGAGGGAGTTGTTCACTAAGGGCCCTTCTAGCTTTAGCTCTATCATCTATCTCCCTTTGGATGCAAGAGGAGGAGAAAAAATTAGAAAGATTCAGATAATCACAACATTCAAATAACCACAAAAATAAGTAAAATTACAAAAAAATTCCCTGATACCAGAATATCAGGGATCGGGGGAATGAAAAGAACTCCATAGAAATGTCATAACCTAGAACGACGTTTCTTGAATACTTGGAACGCCTGATGTTTAAGCAGTTTCAAAGTTGTCTATACCTGGCCATCACACTCTAAATAGCTAGGGCAGAAAATACTTCCCCTGTGGGAGGGCTGGTCTTCTTTTCTCCTGAGATAATAATTTTAATGTTAGCCATAATGGAATGATGTTTCAAAAATATCTGTAACATTCTTCAAGAAGATGGTTGTAAAAGTTCAGCAGTGTTGGTAGCTTCTCAATGACCTTTGCATTTAGTGCTTTCTAATAGGCTGGGGGTAGCTTATCATGTGTGTTCAGGGACTCAAGGCTTCCAAGAAGTCCGATGAATCTTCAGACATTACTTCATGGAGCCTTACAGCCACCCAGTGTAGTCAAAATACATCAAAGATCATTGTTGCTTGGGAAACGAAGGCATTACAAAGCTTTCAGGACTTTCTCAGAGTCCCTGGAGTCTTGGCTCAGGGCCAGTCATTTGCCATCCCAAGGGTAGTTGCTGAACTATGTAGTTATACTGCAACTATTGCCAAGAAAGAAAGGAAGGAAGGAAGAAAAAAAGGGGAAACCACTGAATGTAAATCAACTTAAACAATCTTGTTCAATTCAGCAATTGTTCACTCAGCACCTCCTGTGAGAAAAAGACTGAAAATGACTCAGCCACAGTCCTTGCCCACAAGAAGCTTACAGTACTGTATTGTTAATAAACAACAAAAAACATCGGCAGCAACAATTAGTATTGACATAGTGCTTTAAGATTAGCAAAGCATTTTAAAAGCTTGGATCTCATTTAATCCATATAAGATCCCTATGAAGTAGAGGATGTTATTATCCCCATGTTTTACAGATGAAGACACTGAAGCACAGTGATTTTGAGTGATTTGCTCAGGCTAACACAACTCACAAACGTCTAGGATGGGACTTATGGTTGGTTTAAGGTTTCCCTATTCTACATCCATTTTTCCATCTATGTTATCCTGCTCTCTATGGCTTAGTGGATATGTGGGATATGCCATGTACACCAGTAGATATGATACAAGGAAATGTATGTGAGGTAAAGGTAAGGAAGTGTAAAATACACAAGGAGGGAGAGATCACTTTGAGCTGGAGAATTAGGGAATGCTTCGTGGAGGAGGTAGCAGCTAGCAGGGGCTTGAAGGAGATAAGTATTTCAACAGGTGGTGATGTGGAATTAATCTTAAATTAACACACATATTAAATCAGGCTCTGGGGATACAAGACCAAAAGGGAGCCAATCCTTGTTATCAAGGTGCTTCCCTTTCACTAAATGGGAAACGAGTACTTCCAAGCATTGGTCACCATCTTGAATGCACAGAGATGGGACAATATTTAGTTATCCAGCTTAGTTGGGGCATAGAGTCTGTGAAAGGGAGTACTGTGGAACAAAGACTGGAAATCTAGGTTGGAGTCATATAGTAGAGGTCTAAAGTGCCAGGCTAAGGGTTTAGTATTTGGTCTCTTGGACTATATGGAGCCATTGAATTTTCAGCAGGAGAGTGGCATACTCAGACCTTTGGACTAAGGAGGTTATTTTGACAGGTAGACTCAATCAATAAGAATTTTCCCTTCCTCCCTTCCTCCTTTCCTCCCTTCCTCCCTTCCTCCCTCCCTCCATTCCTCCCTTCCTCCCTCCTTCCTTCCCTTCCTTCCTTCCTTCCTTCCTTCCTTCCTTCCTTCCTTCCTTCCTTCCTTCCTTCCTTCCTCTTTTCCTTCCTTTTCCCTCCCTCCTTCCCTCTCTCCCTTCCCTCCCAAACTTAGTGTGGACACCTGATAAGTATCACTCACTGCATCACAGAAGTCCAGAATTCAAGCCTCCATCAGCCTTGGCAGCAGAGATTACAGGCTTATGCCACCCTATTCAGCAACAAACATTTATTAATCTCCTACTCTTCCCAGACACTGTATTAGGCATCAGAGATATAAATACAGAGAATGTGATAATTCCCACTCTCAAGGAGCTTACATTCCAAAAATAGCACATTAATAATAACTTTGTTCAACAACTTTTTTATTACTCATATCCAGCTAGTTATAAAACAAGGTGATAGATACTTGTCCATGAGATGGCCAGCACAGAGTCCATATAGAAAAAAAAAAAGGATTCCCTGTAGATAACAAGGAATGCATCCTGTTTGTGGATGAAATTTCCCTGACAATGAAATCCTCTAAATTTTAAAGAATTTCTTAAATGATGTTTGTAATAATTCAAGAGTTTGGCCTGACTTTTCATATGGGAACAACCAAGTGGATAAAGAATATTTATTATCCAGATTGCGATGTGTAGGCACTTGCATAGGTAGCTATTGAGTGTGATCCTCAGTCTACATACTTTGGACAAATGCTGCATGTGGACAATGAGCTGGGCCCAGGATTTAATAGCAGAAAAATTCTGTAGTGCCTTTTGGAAACTATGCAGTGCTTCGAAATTATCCAAGCTTCTCCCTCAGACAAAGCTCCACTTTTGAACAAGATTATTTAAGTGATATGTGATTCCAAGTCATGGAACACCCCAGTCTCCAAAGTCATGGGTCACTCAAACTTTGAGAGGTCTATGTTGCAGGTGTAGACTTATGCAGGATAAGTGATGGAGCAAAGGATGTCACTGGAGAGATACATGACAAGAAATGGAAGTGGGCTGATCCTGTAGCAAGAGGGAAGAATAATTGATGGACAGAGAGCATTCAGGCTCCACTGGTCTCCATGCAGTGTCCGTACAGCTGGAGGAAGGCACACTAGATGGACTCTTGGTCAGGGATTTATGGGGCAGCACGGACAAAAGTTGTGCAGGATGAGGAATCTAGATGGTGACAAGATCCCTGATCCAGGAGATAATCCAAGTCAGGAGATGGAAGGCCTGTAAACAGGGGGACTAGTTAGGTTTTTACAGCAGGTCACTGATCTAGAGAGCTGGAAGGGCCATTGGAGGTCGTCTAGCTCAAACCTCTCATACAAATAAGGAAACTGAGACCCAGAGACTCGATTCACTGATTTGCTCAGGGTCACAAAAGTAAGAAGATCATGCGGGATTTGAACTCGGGCTCTGGGCTC
Source organism: Dromiciops gliroides (assembly GCF_019393635.1). NCBI lineage: Eukaryota > Metazoa > Chordata > Mammalia > Microbiotheria > Microbiotheriidae > Dromiciops > Dromiciops gliroides. The sequence continues at coordinate 746,241,822 of NC_057861.1, forward strand.
TTTCTCCTGCATGACACTGTTTCCCATTCACTTGGGACAAATCATGATGGCTCGAGTCAGGGTGGTATTTGTATCAAAGGAGGTTAGGATGAATGCTTGAGATAGAAGATTATGGAATCATGGAGTTCCTTGGGTGGAATGGGGTCATGAGTGGAAAAAATTGAAGAAGCCCGAGGAGGTTGAAGACATTCTCCTGGCCATTGGCGATGTCCCTCTGTCCATCTGGATGTCAAGAGGGAAATCCTGTGTGATTGGAAGTTGTTGTTAAGGCTGTAGGTTCTGATAACCGCTGGAATTCAGGGATCTTGTGTAAGCTGGCTCTCACCCAGATAAAAAACATTGCTGTGGATAGGAAGGATGGGGCACGGCTGTGCGAGACGTTGGTGCACAGGTGACCTGACTCATTACCTGGGGATTGAACAGGGAGCTCAGCAGAGAGAGCCTCCCTTGCTCACTTGATCATTTGGTGCTACAATGTAGGTAGCATAGGACAAGGCTTGGGCCCTGGCTTCCCGAGAGGGGAATTGTTATTACTATTATTACTAAAGAGGGGGATCTCTGTGCTTATCTCTGCTGCTTAATTTCTGCCCTCAGACTTTTAGTCCTGGCTCTCATCATTTGACTCATCTATTTTAATTCTTTAGAAGTAAAGGAGCTGATGGAAGGAAAAGGAAGACTTTAAAGGAAAGAAAATAGTCCTTACGACCCATTTTGCTTGGGTTTAATGAAGCAAGGTGGCTGAAATGCTTTGCTGTCACTTGGAGAGCAGGCAAACTCTTCCTCTGATGCACTGTGGGAAGAATGGATTCTCGGTGATGGAGGGGAGAGCTTTCTGGAAACGGAATTTCTGTGGTTGCTTAATCCAAATCCTTTGCTTGCTGTTCATGTCATGCATCATGTCTCCTGTTCTGGTGACTTCTCTTTCCCCTTAGGAAAACTTCCCAGGAAGAGACTGTCCCATAAATCATGTGTTTGTGCCTCAGCTGTGGCCCTGTAGATGGAGACTCGGCTCAGAGTCATCAAGCTCTTGGTTCAATTCTTGTCTCTGACAGACCCCGGCTGCATCATCTGGAGCCAATAACCTTGATGTCACTGATCTGGACAAGAGGATAAGTGGCAGAGGAGGTGTTTAGCTGTATTACTGGAGGGATTTTCCCCCTATCCCTGTGAAATCCCAAGTACAGCCCCCGTCCCTATTCGTTGGTTATCAGATATCTCCCAAGGCAGCAGAAGAAGCAGAGACCATGAGTGGGGCTTTATTACACTAAGTGTTGTGCTAGGCTTAGAGGTCGGGGCAGAAGCTTCCAAGGATATGAATTTTGGCTTTGTTTTCAGCATCACAGACCAGAAAAGGATGTGACCCTGAGGCATCAGGTCCTGTTCTGTTTTGTCTCAATGTCCTTTTACATGGAAGAAGATGAAGGGCACTCTGGTGAGAGTAGCTGGTGGATAAAGATTGTCACTGGCTCCCATCTCTCCCATGCTTGGAGCCTTACAGAGCCATCTCCTCTCCAATTCTAAGTGGTGGCTTGTAGCAGGATTGTTACCCCCATCTTGAAGAAGAGGAAATCAAATAATTTGCCCACAGTCTCAGGGCTCAGGATGGTGCCTCCAAGGGGAGAACTTGAATCCAGGTCTAGTAAATAACACAATGCTAAATTGCAAATTCAATTCAAATTAAAAAAAATCAAATGCCTACTATGTGTAAGGAAGTAAGCATTTATTGAGTGCCTGCTGTGTGTGAGGGAATCTGTAGTTTTTGGAGGGAGAAGGCAAGTACACATATAGATATAAAACAAATGCCACACTAGTCCAAGGTAATTGTTCTTAGTGGGGCGAAATGGAAAGGCCTCAAACAGGAGGAAGGAGGGAAATGGGGGTTTCTGAGAGGCTGAGGTGAGCAGGTACAGTCATGTTACATGTGGTGAAGGGGAAATAGGCCAGGATGGCTGGACCTCAACAGTATAAAGGAAGCTAATGTGTAATAAGGCTGGACGGCACAGTAAGTGGAGAAACAATATTCTGGGTTTATAGTGGAAAGTCCTGGGTTCCAATTCTGCCTCCCCTGCTTAGCTGCGTGACCCTCCGGGAGTCTTAGGAACCTCCCTGTGATTCGACTTATTGGGAGCAGGGGGCCCAGGCTCCAATGCCAGCTCTTCTCTTTTCTACCCATGTAACTCTAGGCAAGTGTCCTTGGACTTCAGACTTCTTATGTGTAAAATAGAAGGGTGGGATTAGATGGTTTCTGAAGTCTCTTGTACCTCTAACCTGTAGTTTCGTGATGCAAAGTTACACTGCCTTCGTGGGGTAGTTTACTACATGCTGATGAAATCTTATATCACCTTTTTGTATTTGTGGGTGTGTCTGTGTTGGGCAGCTAGGTGGCATAGTGGCTACAGTGCTGGGCCTAGATTCAGGTGAATCCAAGTTCAAAGCCAGACTGGGACCAGCTGTGTGACCCTGGACAAGTCACTTTACCCTGCTTGCCTCAGTTTCTCCATTTGTAAAATGAGATGGAGAGAAGGAAATGGTAAACCACTCTGTTATCTTTGCCAAAAAAACCTCCCACAAACTAAAACCCTAAATGGGGTCACAAAGAGTTGGACACAACTGACACAACTGAACACACATATATCTGTATAAGCATTGTGCTCAGTCCTGAGGACACCCAGCTAAAGGAAGACAGGATCCCTGCCCTCAAGGAACTTACACTCAATAGTGGTTGTCAGGAGAGAGACCTTGGGAGCACACAGATACGCACAACACACATCTGGGCGGGACGGAGGCAAAGGAGAGAAATAGTCCAGGTGTCCCAGGCAAATCTGAGTGGTGAGAGAACACTTCCAGCTACAGAGTGGGGGAGGGGGGGTTGGAGAAGGATTCATGGAGCTGCCAGTTCCAGGGCTGAGCCCTCAAGGAAGAGAAGACTCTGGAACGGCCAAGGAAATCTCATGATCCAACAGCTCTGGGGTCTTTTCACGTGCTCGAATGCTATGTAAAGTCATCTCCTGTATCTTAATGCCCTGGATTAAAAGACTTTTTAGATGAGTTTAGTCAACATCTATTAGTTTGTGTTAATAAGAACAATAATTTAAAGGTAGAGGAGCATAAATGTTGAGTTGGAAAATCAGTTGGTAGATATTTGTTAACTTAATTAACATTTTATTATTAAATTAAATGACATTTAATATGTGACAGGCTTGGGGAGGCTAGGTGGCACAGTGGATAAAGCACCGGCCCTGGAGTCAGGAGTACCTGAGTTCAAATTCGGCCTCAGACACTTAACACTTACTAGCTGTGTGACCCTGGGCAAGTCACTTAACCCCAATTGCCTCACTAAAAAAAAATAATATATGTGACAGGCACTGTATTAAGTGTTGGAAAGGACCACAAGTCGTCTAGTCTAATCCCTTTGTTTTATAGGTGAGGAATTTGAGGCAAAGGGAAGAACCCATCGACCAGTATCACACAGGTAGAGAGGACATCATTTCCATTGGCTAATTTTTCTCTGTTGGCTTTCCAAGCTTTTTCTCATTTCAGTAGAGAATATCTACTCCTTCCCCCATATGCAATCCTTCCCAGGCACACCAGCTACAAAATCCCACTGTATATCCTTGTTTTCCATAACAGATGAAAAGCATGAGTCACATTTGCTTGACCCCTGCGGGCTATATATCTGCCTTGTCTTTTCTCAAGATGTTTCTCTGCCCTCCCATTTCATGGCTGATTACAGGGACGTGCGTGACTGTTGACAGGAGAGGTCAGGGCTTGTGGTGAAGAGAAGGATTTTCCTCCACTTGGCAAACACAGAGCAACGTCACCAGTTCTCTGGGAGGCTATCAGTTGCTTCCGTGAAACAGTAGTCCGAGGGGATATTGATTTGGCATGACTGGTTAGCGGCAGCTGAGACAAATGACCCGCCCACACCACATCAGGGGCTTTGCAGTATTTATGTGATGGAGCCCCATTAAAAAAAGCTTGAATGAGAATCATATTTTAAAATGCCAGGTGTGATTTGCTCAGCTGTCATAAGTATGGAGTGTTTTCTCACAGGCATATTAAGTTGCTGCCAAGGTACACTCATATTTTGTTCTGAATGAAAAACTTTGATAAAGTTCTTGAGTTAATTGTTTAAAAACTACAATATTCACCATCCAGTTACTGGTTTTCTGGAGTCTCTTTTCCTTCAAACATTCTTAAGCTTCCCAAAACATTCATTATTGTGTTTTTTTTGTTTGTTTTTTTAGTGAGGCAATTGGGGTTAAGTGACTTGCCCAGGGTCACACAGCTAGTAAGTGTTAAGTGTCTGAGGCCGGATTTGAACTCAGGTACTCCTGACTCCAGGGCCGGTGCTCTATCCACTGCGCCATCTAGCTGCCCCAACATTCATTATTGTTAATATTTCATTCTCATCTTCATGTTTGATAGGGTTCAGATGCAAGTGATCCTAGAACAAGTCTCTTTCCTTGATTTATTCTTTTATATCTAATGGTTCATTGCACAGGTGGATAAAATAATTGATTTTCTGTAATTAAACAAAAGTCCTGGGATGTTAGCTCATCTTCAGCAGACTTGTTCAAAGCTTCTTTGGGACAATTCCAGCAGCAGACAAGATGATGGAGATTATATGAACTTCATTCTGTTCCCAAATGGTTTTGATTCTTCCACTTGGTCTCTACGTTTTGAGAGCTTCTCATTCCTCCTAGTTTAGAGGTTACAAGTATTTGGTATAATGACATATATTCAATAGTTTGTTCTTAGGTGTCTGTGATCCAGTGTTAGATTCAGATGATTGTGGGAACAAGTCAACAAGTATAATCCATTTCATAATATGGTATATTTCTTATTGTCACTGGTCTTTTAATTGTTTATTATTGTTGGCATTATTTTATTCCAGCACTCTAAAATTTGAATCAGTCTGTGATCTCTTTCTGATAGACATTTCACTCAATGATGCAAATAACAATCTATCCATTCATGTCTAAGTTTTGGTTGGTGTTTATCCATGCCCTCCAGAAGATTTCCTTCCCAGGGTCCACCTGACATATTGGAGTTTTTCTCTGGGCTCTTTTGACTTTGTGGATACCAGTCAACCCAGCACTCTTACTATTCGATGGGCCACAGTTGTTTTCCCTGGTTGTCTGTCTCCAGTAACTACCTTTAGAATACTTCAACTGTGTGATTCTTCATGTCAATGGTCATATGTTCCAGCCTACTCGGATCAATTAAATTGGACTCAATTCAACAAGCACTTATAAAGTGCCTACTATGTACCTGACACTGTTCTAAGTGCCGAGGACACAAAGACAGAAACAAAGTTGCCCGTGTCCCCAGGGAGCTCACATTCTCCTGGCATGTACACAGATACATACAAAATCTATACAAGGTAAATGCAAAGTGATTTAGTGGGGAGGAAGATGAGGAAAGGTTTCATGTAATGAGCTGAACCTCAAAGGAAGCCCTGGATTCCAAGAGTTGGAAGTGAAGAAAGCACCTTCTAGGCACTGAGGTTAGCGTGTATAAAGGCAGAGGTGTGGGGCGTGGGATGTCATGTACAGGGAATTGGGAATGGGCCAGTTTAACTGAGCTCTGGAGCTCATGATGGGGAATAATATGAGTGTCAGTACTTTCTTGTCCCCTGCCTTTTGGGTCTTCCCTCAGACTCTAATGTTCCATCATTTGAAGTCATACAGTGTCACTGAGAGAATATTGCTGTCCAAAAGATTGGCCTTTGTTTCAAAGAGAAGCTTTGGGTCATTAGAAGTGTGATAGAATGTCTTAAATGCAGTCCAGCTCATTCTCCTCTTCAATTATGGGCCTAGTTTATTGTCAGCTCTCAATGTCTGTACCAAATACATGTAGCAATGGGCCAACTCTATGCATTTTCCATCTAATTTCACATCCTATCTTGGACAATAGGTATTTTTCATCCACTTGGTTCTTCTTACATGGATAGTTAGGTGAAATTTTTAAAAGTAATTTTGGACCTCATGAGGGGGTTCTGCAATATTCCAGGGCTTGATGAATTCAATACAATATTACTTGCAAAAAGAAACACCTGAAGTACTGTATTATCTCTATAAAATGTAAATATATAAAATCCTTACATTTGGACTTTGTGTTAGACATCTTTCATAATGGCAATAAGAATCTTTGATGAACATAATCTGGTAAATATCAGACACTTGGTTTTGCCTCACTGGATATTAATAGTCTTAGGATTTTTTAATGTAGCTTTCTTTTGTTACACCTTTCAACAAATATTTTAGGATTTAGAAATATACACAGGAGATACTATGTAGGAAGAGAGTCTTAAGGTAGTGTTTTGTACTGTCAAAGCAAATGCTTCTTTATAGTCGACAGATGAGTACAATGGGACCTTGTCTTTTTCTATTTGTCTATCAGTTGTATGGTAGTTAATATGTGATTTTTCTTTACAAAATGATTTGCAAAAGACCTCCCTATTCTCTTTTAATGGCTTCTAGATGCCCTTAATTCATGTGTATTCTCATGCAAGTTTTATGGAGTTTGGAAAGTAGGCATGTGAGTTGGTAATTATTCATAATATCTTTTTTGTAATAATGAGGTCCAAGTCCCCCCCAACCTTTGAAAGCTTCCCCTTTTCAGATATCTTGAGAATTACTGCATTTGTGTTCTTAAATTACATTGCACATACTCTCTATGAATATACTTGGTTTAATCCAGTTTCTTTTCCCATATTTTAAAACAAATTTCATTACTCTGGACTATGATGTTAGAGTATAAATGTGGTGAATACACTGTCAAGTGTTTGTTATAAAAAGCTTTTACAGATATTTTTCATTTTTCGTCAATTTGTTGTCTTCAGCTCTCTAAGTCATTTTGGGATGATATTTAATTTATTTTAATTTTTTTTATAGTGAGGCAATTGGGGTTAAGCGACTTGCCCAGGGTCACACAGCTAGTAAGTGTTAAGTGTCTGAGGCTGGATTTGAACTCAGGAACTCCTGACTCCAGGGCCGGTGCTCTATCCATTGCGCCACCTAGCTGCCCCTAATTTATCTATCTATCTATCTATCTATCTATCTATCTATCTATCTATCTATTTTATTTTATTTTATTTATTTATTTTTAGTGAGTCAATTGGGGTTAAGTGACTTGCCCAGGGTCACACAGCTAGTAAATATTAAGTGTCTGAGGCTGGATTTGAACTCAGGTACTCCTGACTTCAGGGCCGGTGCTCTATCCACTGTGCCACCTAGCTGCCCCTTATTTTTTATTTTTAAATTTTTTTTGTTGTTTGCAGGGCAATGAGGGTTGAGTGACTTGCACAGGGTCACACAGCTAGTAAGTGTCAAATGTCTGAGGCCGAATTTGTACTCAGGTCCTCCTGAATCCAGGCCTGGTGCTTTATCCGCTGCTCCACCTAGCTGCCCCCCTTTTTTATGACATTTAATTTAAAAGAACGTTCTAAAATGCTGTTACTCTTGGCTGCAATATTTCTCCACTTGCAAAGAAGATCATGCTGCTTCCTTTTTTTGGGGGGGTGCTCTTTACTATGAAAATATACCTATAAAATTAATTTAGGAAATTGTTATAATCTGAATCAAAGTCCATTCCTTTATCCATTTCCCATGGAGGTGAGTATTGACCTTTTGTTGAAATGGGTGAGGTTGCAATTGTTTTAATTGCACACCATTTAAAATCATTTTCAGTTTTATATTAATTTTTATTTTTGCTCTAACAAATATGTGGTCTGATTACATAGATAGCTGATTTGGCAATGACTCTCGCAATAATAAGAAGCATTTTCTCATGTTAAAATGTAAACAGTTTAATTTTTATTACAAAATTACATGGTATTCACCATGGTCAACAACTCCAAATTCTTTTATCAAAGTAAGTATTCATGAGGGGTAGGCATGAGTTTCTGTGTAGTCCCCAAATTGTTGGCCTGTCATATTTCTTATTTCTGGACAATATTGTTCACTGTATATCTTGCTTCTCTACTCTAGGCAACTTTTTTTTTTTGGTTTGTTTTTGTTTTTTGTTTGTTTTTTGCGGGGCAACACAGCTAGTGTCAAGTGTCTGAGGCTGGATTTGAATTCAGGTCCTCCTGAACCCAGGGCCAGTGCTTTATCCACTGCGCCACCTAGCTGCCCTCTAGGCAACTTTTACACTGAAGTCTCTTTTTGTTGTTCAGTCATCTCAGCTATGTGTGACTCTTTCAGACCCCATTGGGGTTTTCTTGGCAAAAATACCTGAGTAGTGTGCCATTTCCTTCTCCAACTCACTTTATAGATGAGAAAACTGAGGCAAACAGGGTTAAGTGACAGCTAGGAAGTGTCTTAGCTGGATTAAACTCACAAAGATGTCTTCTTGACTCCATGTCTGGTGCTTTATCCAATATTTATGTTGATTTAATGGTGGGAGTTGCATGACTTCTTTCACTTTCTCATGCTCTGCCACAGATATTGGTCCACTAGCTACAATCATTTTTGTGCTGGCCTTTTTTGCAAATAGTTATATGTCCTGCCATACAAGATGATCCAAAGTCTCAGGGAATGCATTTTCTTGCTGCCTTTGGATGAATGATAATACTAACTTCACCAGCTCCTTATTTACCTCAACCCAAGGGACTTGTGAGCCATTTTCCACTTAGCGACACCTTCCTTCTATTGCCTTGTTTTAGGTATGTCAGGAATGTCAAGATTGATGTGATTTAATCCCTCTTGTTATATTTCTTTTTTAATAGATAAATTTTATTGATGTACTTTGTTTTTTAAACATCTCCATAGTTTCACCAGCATCCCCTTTCTTTCCTCTCCCAGAGAACCATCCTATATAACAAGTAGTATTTTTAAAGACAAAAAGAAAAAAAATAAGCACAATGAATCCAATGAAAAAGTCTGAAAACATGTACAACATACTATGCTTGTGGACCTCCCACTTCAGCCAAGGGGTGGGGTGGGTGGGTGTGTCTTCTCACATCTTTTCTGCTGAGCCACATTTGCTCATCCTTGGCCACTGATCTCCCACTTAGAGTGCCAACAGCTAAGAAAATGTTTGAAGATGATCTAAATGTTGGGTTTCTCTTTGCACTCTCTGCTCCCTTTTTCATCCCTCTCCCACAATCACTGTAGAATCTCACGGGAGCCATGCATGACCCAAGGTCAGGTTGCATTTTTCTTTGCTTAATGGGCTGTCATAGCCACATGGCCTAGATAGCTGGTTCTAGGGAAGCACATATGGTGTGTTATTGGATTCGAGTATCCGTGATTCCTCCTTAGGATGGTAGAATCTGGAAGAGTTTGGTTTCTCTTGACAGAGCTTTGGTGAACCCAATGTTATATCTCTACCATAATGAAGTAGGACAATGAGGAAGGCTTTGCTCATAGGAACTTAATGAATGTTAATTAAATAGAATTGAATATTACTGCAGCTCTAAAGAGAAATATCAATGGATAACCATGTAGAATGAGAGTGAGCATGATATAGTGAAGAGAAGGCAGGTTCTGCCTCTGATTCCTACTAGCTCTATGACCTTGGGCAAGTCACTTAACTTTTCAGTGCTCCAGGAAGTACTCTAAGGCTACAAGTTACAGAGAAATTGCTGACCTATATTGGCAAAGGGGCAGCAGTGTCTAAAGCACCAGTCCTGAAATCAGGAAAACTCATCTTTGTGAGTTCAAATCTGGCCTCAGACACTTACTAGCTGTATGACCCTGGACAAATCATTTAAACCTGTCTACCTCAGTTTCCTCCTCTGTAAAATGAGCTGGAAGAGGAAATAGCAAGCTACGGTAGTATCTTTGCCAAGAAAACCCCAATTGGGTCATGAAGACTCAGACATGACTGGAACCAATGTTGTTCATTGGTAAAGGGAATTTCATCACCCAGGAATTCCCTATCCCCATAAAAATCACAGGTTCAGCCCCTCTTATTCTTTGTTTTTGTGGGGTTAAGTGACTTGCCCAGGGTCACACAACTAGTAAATGTCAAGTGTCTGGGGCTAGATTTGAACTCAGGTCCTCCTGAATCCAGGGCTGTTGCTTTATCCACTGCACCACCTAGCTGCCCCCAGCCCCTCTTATTCTTTCATTAAATGATAGAAATATCCTACTTACCATTCTGACATAAGTACATCATAGTTAAAAATCATATTTCTAAAGACAAGAATTGAATAAATCTCCCAAGTGAACAAATAAGTAAATAGGTATCTACTTATCAGATCTAAATGAGATCTAACTTTGGAGACAAGGCTTATGTGGTGCAGCTGGACAAAGCTCTTTGGATTATCCAGCTAAACAGTCATAGCTTATAAATGAAAACTGGACAATTCCACCCACCACAGGTCAGAAAATATAATTGAAGAGGCCTCAAAGGAACAATAATATTACCTGAAATGACTCTGCCTTCAATCATCCGTAGTGGCTGGTGTTAAGTATATTGATTTGAATATCTAGCCAATGGGGGTGAGTGATATCACTCTAGTCATTTAAAAATGGAGGACCAAAGGGTAATTGCAATGTATTACCACATATGAGGTTACCACATGACTTCCACTGTGATCTAGAGATGTACCTATAACTTAGAATATGTGTTAGGGGGAATGTACTTATTGGAATCCTATTTTTCATAGACTCACAGAGCCAGGAGGGACCAAATGATTTCCTCCTCCTCCTCCTCCTGCCCCCAAAGCAGAATGAGTTCTGATACACTCTTCTTTTAATTGACTTGATTGACTCTCTTTCCAAGGACTCAGCACTTTATCTATTCAAATGTTTTAGTTAAAATCTTCAAGTACTTCCTAGTTCTATTGAAGATAATCATTTTCATTTCTTCATTTACATTTAGCCAAGATAATTTCAAAGCCACTTAACAATATATGTGTTTGAGTCCTTGTGTCTTGTGCCATGGTGGCTGTGGCACATCAGCGATTTTATCATCTCTTCCTGAAATTGGGTTTGCATACTAATGGCTTTTAAATTGGGTCTATCAATTTCCCTTTCTACCCATCAATCAGGTCCCACTCCCTGTCCTGAGAACTCTTTCCATCAGAGGAGTGGAAATATCAACATTAATCAAGTTTTGATGGGATAGTCTAATATAGAACTGAAAAATGAGGGTTGTGGGGTCATGGACCCATAAAGGTCAATTTCATCAGCCTTGACCTATCAAAAACTTGGGTATTGAAAAGAATCATCAATAAGTTACTCTCATTTTTCCTTTCAATGGAAAGACTCACAGGGCCCAAAGGAAACTAAAGAATTCACTCACCTGCCTTTGCATAGGACCACTCAAACCACTGTAGAGAGATGGGATAATTTGAAATCACTTAAGATCTGCTTTGGAGTTGTGAGAATCTTACTGCTATTTTATTTTGCAAGATATCATAAGGATGTATTCAGTTGTTTAAAAAAACATTCAGAAGCATAGAAGGAAGTGTTAATAAGCATACTTTTAGATGGAGAGGATTAGTATTTAACTCCTTGCTTTGCATTTTTTAGACCAACGAATATTTGTTTTCTTCTCATGTTAGTATTCAGTCTGAGAAGTTATAATATTTATGATTTTCTGCTTCTAATAGTAGTTATGAAATCAAAACATGGTTGGCACATCACCTCCTGCTCAAAAACTTTCAATGGCTGCCCAGTTCCAGCAGAATAAATTCCAAATCTTAATAACTATTACAATAAGTGAACATTTACATAAAGCTTTCAGGTTTAAAAAAATGTTCTCCCCAAAACAATGCTGGGAGGTTTGTAGAGCAAGTATCATTATGTCCACTTTACAGATGAAGAAGTCAAGGCCCAGAGAGGTTAAGAACATGCCCACGGTCATATAGTCAATTAGGATCAGTGCTCAGGTCTTCTGACTTCTCTTCCATTATATAATTTATATGATGTTGTCTCTTCTTAACTTCTGAGCCTGACATTTAAGACCTTCTACCACTCTTGCTCCATCTTTCTTTCCAACCTTATTTTCTATAATTTTCCATAAAAATGCTTTGCTCTCCCCAGAATGGTCCACTATTTCCCTCCCTAGCCCCAACCCTAAAAGGATAACTCAAAGGCATGTAGAGCTTTGGGGTCTGGGGTTTGTAAAGTACTCACCTTACAACAGACCTGTGGGGTGGATGGTAAAAATATTGCAACCTCCTAAACAGAAATGTAGGGAGGTTACATGAATTCCTTCATCCCCCTTACCCCTAGGCACCTGGTGGTGGAGCCAGGATGCAAGCGCAGATTTTGCAACTCCAAGTTTAGTCATCTTTCTGAAGCATCATGACATCATGGTGCAGGGGGAGGTGGGCCACGCTTGAAATCATAGCTCTTGAGGTCAAATCCTGGGGAGTACTTGGAAGGTCGTGGAAAATATTCTGGATTCAGGGTCTAAGGACGTGGCTTTGAGTTCCTGTGCTGTGGGTATGTGTCTGTGTGACCTTGGGTAAGTCCTTTTCTAGGTTCAGTTTCTATATCTCTAAAATGAGGGACTTGAATTCAGTGACCTCTAGTGGTCCTTCCACATCTAGGTCTGTGATCGTCAGATCCTATGACTCATGGGCCCTCCTGCTTTGAGATCTGTGTGCCTGTCCCATCCTCCCAAGGACACCCTCTTTTTGCTCTTTGGCTTACCTTACCCTACCCAGCCTTTAAGCCCTAGGGTCCATTAACGTTTTTGAATACAGATTTTAGTCACTGCACTTCAATATAACTGGCTTCCTTTGTCATCCTATGTACTGTTTTTGGAGAAGAGGCCGTAGGCTCCGCCAGGTTGCCAAAGAGACCCATGACACCAACAAATGTTAAGATGGGGGATAAGGGAATAATCCTTTACACAGTCCCTAATATGTACCTGGGCCCAGGGTTCTATTCACGACGTCACCTAGCTGCTTCTAGAATGCCTGTAAGACCCATTCCAAAGCCCACTCCTTCTGTGAAGCCTCCCTCACTTGTAAGAGGCATAACTAGCCTGGGGCAAATGGGGTTTTGTCCCTGGGTGTCAGTGTGGGAGCGTGCTTCCTGCTGGGAGGGCCACTTCGTTGCTTGCTTACCTTGTGTCCTTTGGAGGCTTAGAGTGCATCTATTCTACTGGGCTGTCTGCGGGACAAGCCACCCCTTCCCTATCAGACTGTCTTTTGTGCTGCCTTTGCTGCAGGTGGTTTCAGATAGTGCATAGGTTCATAAGCAGCCGCTAGGGGGTGCCCTGGGGCAAAGAGCCAGTCCTGGAAGTCTAGGAGACCTAAATTCAACTCTAATCTCGGACACCAGCTGTGTGACATTGGGCAAGTCACTTCACCTCAGTTTCCTCCAATGTAAAATGGGGATAATAATAGCACCTACCTCATGAGGTTGTTGCAGGGATGGAATGAGATAAGATTTGTAAAATACTTAGCACAGGGCCGGGCCCGTGACTCCATACATGGCTGCCGTCCAGTGTTTGGGTCTTTCATTGTATGTCGAGTCCCTAGCACAGTTTTTGGCACATAGTAAGCCCTCAACAAATGCTTGTGAACTGACTAACTGACCACCCAGCCTTGATGAGTGTGGGAAGATGCTCATGGCCAAGTTGGATGGAGGGGAATGAGTTTTGATGAACTTGAGTTTCTAAATTCCATAGGAGATTCCATCTGTATCAATGCCAGTCAATAGAAATTTATTAAGTACTTATCATGTGCTAAGCTCTGAAGATACAAAGAAAGGCAAAAAGAGATAGTCCATGCCCACGAGGAGCTTACAATCTAAAGGGTATGGAGGGAGGGGGCATCTGACTGATGAAACAAGATATTCTGGAGCAATTGAAGCAATTTGGATTGTGGTGGGGACCACATTATTAAAGAGGTAGAAAAGCTTTGAAAAATTAAAAATGAGAATAAAACAAGGCGGTTTTATTATACCCCACTTCCAAAGATGAACGGATAATTGCTCCCCTGGTGCTATTTCAACCTCCATGACTTAGTAAATGGCCCTTAGGAGTTGCTGAGGACAGAAAAATAAGTGACTTGCTAGCCAGCCTTCTAGTGATGGCCCTTTTCAAACTTGGTGAGGCTGGTCCTTGGAAGGGAGACCCAGAGTCCTGCATTGAGTCCAGCCTAGAAGGACCAGCCAGAGTATGCCCCTCACTGGCATTGTGTCAGGGACTGTTCTCTCCCTCCCCTCACACCCCATCATAGCCTTCAAGAACCCAACCTTATGTCTTCTCCATAACTTTCCTGTTGCTGCATCTCAAAAGTTTTTCTTTCCACATTGCTTGGAGATTATGAGTATTTCTTAGTCATCTCTTAGTTCCTGTGAGCTTCTGAGGCATAATTCTGACTTCATGATTCTGTCTTGCTAGGTATTCGTGAGGGCTAAATTTTTTCAGTCTTCACTAAGGTATTGTAGAGTTTTGCCATTTCTGAGAATAACCTGCTTTTATTATATTACTTTAATGTGATTATAATAATATTATTATGAAATATATAGGCAGCAGTTTGATATAGTGGATAGAGGGTTGGCAATGGAGTCAGCAAGACCTGGATTCAAGTTCTGCCACAGTTACATATGAGCTGTGTGACTCTGGGCAAGTCACTTAAGCTCTCGTTGTTGTGCTTAGTGACAAGCATTTCTACTACCTTAGGCTGGTTCTAGGGCAGCAGAAATACTTCTAAGTTATGGACACTTTGTATTGGTGGAGTGAGTTTGTACATCAAGGGTTGCCCAGCCCAAGTAGACACAGGTCTGGATGAGCAAAGTTTAGCTACAGTACAGGGCACTTATGAGAAAGAGTAGCACATACCCTATCTGATGTGAGTTCTTTTCCCCCAGTAGCATATACCCGATATTATTCAAGTTATCTTTCTGGGGCTCTACTGCAGTCCCCTGTGAGGTCATTAGCACTCCCCAGAGCTGGGATTTTCCTTCTGATCTCCTCCCCTTCCATGAAAGATTCATAGACTCAAATTTAGAAATAGAAGAGACCCCCAATAGATCATCTAGGCTAATGTTATAATTTTATAGACCCCCTGCTTCACTCCTAGCTCCTTTCCAGATGATAGGGGATAGGTTAGTGTTGTGATCTGCTGAACTTAACCATCTTAAGGTGTGAGGTTGAGAATGCATTACTCTTATGTGGGGATAGCATGTCCTAAGCCAGTTAAAAAGCTTATTTCCAAAAGGTCTTGAAAGGGGACAATTTATATCATAACAACAGCCTTTAGCACCTTTGAGAGACTTAAGAACTCTGCTCAGTGTGACGATCAATCACAATTTCAGAGGGCGAAACATGCTACTCACTTCTTGACAGGGAGGTGATGGATTCAGGGTACCAATGGGGACATAGATTTTTTGGACATGGACAATGTTGCAATTTGTTCTGCTTTATTGTGCATATTTGTTACAAGAGTTTGGTTTTTATTTTATTCTTCCAATGGAGGAAGAGAGAGAGAGAGAATAGATGTTTGTTAACTGGAAAATTTTTTTTTTTTAAAGTATACTGAAAAGGTGACAATAAAGGTAATCATTTCAGGACTTGTGGCATTTGGCATGAAGAGGTCTTTCTTTTCAGACCCTTTATCTTCTCTCAAATGACACTTCAGGCCAATGTCTGCTCTTCCCCTCCCCCATTTCCTTTCCAAGTAAGTGAGTAATAATTCGAACCTGGTTGTTATTATTTATCTTGTATTAACTAGCTATGTACACACTGCTTCCCTCAGTAGATTGTGAACTCCTTGAAGGAAGGGACTGTTTTGCTTTTCTTTGTATTTTCTGTGCTTAGGACAGTACTTGGCTCTTAATAAATGTTTGTTGATTGACTGATGAATGGATGGAAGGGAGTAAATATACAATGGCTGAATGATACATATAGCCTTCCTCAGATGGAGGGTGGCATGTATGATTGCCCACTTGTGTACCCATTGAATGAAATTATTGATTACCCAGTCCCTTCAATTTGATTGCCTGTGAAAGATAGAGAAATTCAATCCAGCTAACACTTATTAAGACTTTCCTATATGCCAGGTCCTGTGCAAGGCATTGTAGGCACAAAGGTACATAGTTGGCTGGGTGTGGTGATGCACTCCTGTAATCACTGTTGCTGGGGAAGCTGAGGCTGAAGGATCACTTGAGTTTGGGAGTTCTGACCTGCAGTAATGCTAAAGGTGATCCGATGTTCACACTGTCTTGCACCATTCTGGAGGGCCCTCTGGCTCGAGGGCCACCAGACTGCCTGAGGAGGGGCAAACAGGGCAACACTGGAAATGAAGTGGGCCCATCAGCAGTGAAATCCAGCCTAGGAGTGGTCAGTGAACTTCTAGCCTGGGTGAGAGGAAACCCAATCTAAGCTCAGTGAGCTTACATCCTATTGAAAAACATGTAGCTAGTACAAGGACTTGAGTCATGGCTCCTTCTACTTACCTTCAGCATGCCTCTTGGATTTTCTAATTCTAATTGTAAAGCTTAGAAATCATCTTGAGGGGTGGTGTTGAAATTGGCCACCTTGTGGCATTGTGGCTTCTCCTGGGAGTCCACATCTTCATCTGTTTCTAAGGAACAGCCCAGCTGTTAAGAGTGTCCTGAGAGGGGCAGCTAGGTGGCGCAGTGGATAGAACACCGGCCCTGGAGTCAGGAGTACCTGAGTTCAAATCTGGCCTCAGACACTTAACACTTACTAGCTGTGTGACCCTGGGCAAGTCACTTAACCCCAATTGCCTCACTAAAAAAAAAAAAAAAGAGTGTCCTGAGGATTCACATTTTTTGGGGGGGGGTGGGGGGGTGGGGGCAAAGCCATGATTTCATTTGCCTAGGGAACTCTCACAATGAATCTTCCTTTTAGATTAGTTTACAGCTCAGTAAACTCTGGAACTCTTAGTCTAACTAGAAAATAGCCTGGGGTAATTGAGGGTTGAGATGATTTGGTTGGGCTCACACAGCCAGTACCTACCTGAGTCAGGACTTGGACCCAGGTGTTCTATATTCCAAGGGCAGCCTCACTATCTCCTGCTGGAACCTGGAGATGAGAGCTGTCTTTCAAACACCAAGTCATTGGAGGGAAATTCGAAGGAAGAATAGAAGACTAAAGTCCTGCCGATCCTGTTATCCTTTTTCTAAAAACAGGAGAAAATGTGACAAGCTAGTATGGAAGTTGTAGTCTGGTACTGCTTAGACTAAGGTTTTTTTTTTTTTTAAATTTTCAGCCATTGTAGAGTTTCTGCCATTTCTGAGAATAACCTGCTTATATTACTTTGATAATACTATTATTATGAAAAACATCATATATTGTATATATAGGCAGCAGTTTGATATAGTGGATAGAGGGTTGGCACTCATCCATCCATCTATCCATCCATCCATCTGCTTTAATATGCAGATGGCAATGCAACTTTGGAGGCAATGTAAGGGGGGCCGCATTGGAATTAGAAGCTTCCTGGGGCTGATCCCTCTCTCCTCTTCACCACTCCCGCCCTTCTGCAGCCTCCCAGGGGAGTGCAGATCCCGCGCGTTGTTTGCCTTGTCCTCTCGGCTGGGCAGATAAGGAAAGGCTTCCCTTGTCTTTTAGGTGTTGGGGTTTGGCGGCGCTTTCGTAGAGCAGGGGGGATTGAGAGGAGGAGTAGGAGCCCTGCCACAGTCAGACTGCGCTCATGGGGCTCAGGCCTCTCAATTATTGTCTTTAAATTTGGTTTCTCCCCTTCTGTAACTCAGTGTGATCCTCGCCCCTAAGCCTCCAACACCCCGCAGACCGTTGTGTGAGTGTGAGCCTGTAAGAGTAATCTGTGAGTGCGCGTGTGAGTGTGAGAATAGAGGCAGAGCGACTGACACAGACAGACGATACTCTCTCCTCCCAGTTAGCAGCTTTCTTGCTTGTTGGCAGAGCAGTTGGTAAGTGGAGGCAGGGGAGCCCTGGGTGAGAGAGAGATGGCAGACTTCCCTGCGGGCCCAGAGGAGTGAGCAGGGAGTGTCTAACGCGGACCAGGACGGGAAAGTTGCTGGGGAGCCCAGTGGCTAATGCGGACACAGAGCTAGCCGAAGGTCCGGCAAAGGAGGTGCGAGTCTCTCCTTCATTGCTGCCGCTCTTCCCCTTCAGAGACTAGCAGACGGCTCCCCGGCCCCCCAGTTCCTCGGCTTCCCTTCCTCCCCTCCTCTTTCTTCTCTTTCTCTCCTCTTTTCTTTCTCTTCTTCCCTCTCTCCTTTCTTACTTCCCTCCTTCCTTCTCCCCATCCTCGTTTCCATCTTCCCCTTAGTCCCCTCCCCCTCTCTTTCCTCTCCTCCCTCTCTCTTTCTCCCGCCTCCCCCCCCCCCCCCGCGCGCCTTCCTCTACGCTGCTGCCCTTCTATTCTTCTCTTTCTCTTTCCTTCCTCTCTCTTTCCCTTTCTGGCTGGCTGCCCTCTCCCTCCAGCACGCCCTAGTCCCTCCCTTCCTTACTCCCCATCCCGCCTGGAAGTGTAGGGGGACATGGCCTGGGGAGGGGAGGCGTGCACCTGGGGGCAGCCCTGAGCTGCGGGTGCTGCCACTGCTGCAGGCTGTGCTTAGGCCAGTTCCGTGGATCCTCACCGTGACGCGCGGAGGCACGGTCTCCCGTCCCGGGGCTCCCACTGAGGGGAGGGGAGGGCCCTCGGGCAGGGCAGGGCAGGGCACGGGGTCTGCAGGAGGATGTGGTCCATGGCCTCGCTTCTGGCGTGTGCTCGGTGCTGAAGGGACTGGGAGGCTCGGGGGACGTGGCTGCAGCGGGATTGGGGGGATCCCCAACGCGGAGCTTCACCCCAAGCGCTCCCCCCGCAGCCATGGAGTCCCCCACCAAGGAGATCGAAGAATTTGAGAGCAACTCCCTGAAATACCTCCAACCTGAACAGATCGAGAAAATCTGGCTCCGGCTACGAGGGCTGTGAGTATGTCTTCTTTCAGGATTCACTCCTGCTTTTGCCCCTGCTCCTGCCCCTATCCCTACCCTTGTCCCGTGTCCACACATCTCGGATTCCTTTTCAGTGACCCGAACCAATCAACCAACCAACTAGCCAACCAGCCAAACAATCACTCTTTCTCAGCCCATGCCCTGCTGGCTTTTTTAGAAACAGCCCCAGGAATTCCACATCTGCCTCCTTGTTAATTACAGTCACCCCCAACCCTCTCCCCCCCAAACTCTCCTCTCCCATCCCCCACTCAGCTATAGGCGGACTGGTGGTGGGGACTCCAGCTTTGGGGAAGGGGGAAGAAACACATCAATAGGTGGGATAGATAGGGGCAAAGAACTCAAGAAAAGGCTTTGGATCTTTACGCCCCAGGAGAAAAGTTTGGGGACACCATTAGCGATGCCTGCGGTTTTCTTTGCAGGTTGCTCAGCAGAAACAAAAACCAAAAAAACCCAACAACAACAAAATTCCAAACCAAAGTCCGTTCATTGAGAGTGGTCATGGGACCCAGGCTAGGGATGGGATGCAAACTGTAATCTGGATAATAAATCCTCTTTTCTGCCGCCCCCCCCCATCATTTTAATTCTGAATTTTCCCAGAAACTCTGCCAATAGCAAAACTGCTTATTGGAAAGTGTGGGGCCTGGGAAGAGAAGTAATCAGGGTGAGGGGTCCTCTAGCAGCAGTTAGAGAACAAGAAATGCAGCTTGCCAAACCTCCTGACTGGCAGGGTGCTAGTGGCATTGTGAATTCCTTTCCCTTTTCTCTGGGAAGGGGGGCAGGTTTATTTCTGCCCGTGCTGTTTGTGAGTGAGTGAGTATATGTGTGTATCTGGGAGGAGGGGGAGGAGGAATGCACCCATGAAGAGAGTTGGCCTATACTGTGGAAATGTTTTGTAAACACTGAATTGGTCACCTGGCTCAGTAAACTGACAGCTAACTTTCGACTCTTTACTTTGGGCTAACCAGATTTATTTGAGAGATATGCGGTGTCTCTGGCACTGGACCTGCTGCTCTCTGGAGCTGGATGTCTTCTCTTCTGGTTTCTCCTGTAATACCCCTTGGAGGAATGGAAGGGAAGGAGGGAAATACTGGAAATGGTATTTGTTTAGGGAAACCCCATCCAAGTCAGAACTTTGAGCACTTATTTCTGTTAAAGGGTTACTACTTATAGTGAGACTCGTAGAAAGCAAAAGCAAAAGCAGGGATGGAGTCTGGGCCTTCAATTTCACTGGAATAGGGAACTTGTGGTGAGGATGCTTCCTTTACTGATGTGGGTCAGTCAGGATGTTCTCTGCAATATATGCATTCTTTGGGCACTGAGAGTGGCTGGGGTCAGCCAGCCAGAATGTGTCAAAGGTAGGACTTATACCCAAGTTCCTGGGTTCAAGGTCAGGTCTCTACCCACTGGCCTACACCATCTTTCTTGAAGAGAAATACCCTTTAGTAAATAGATACAGGGAAGCATCTCATCATCAACCCTTTGGGCATCTATACAGAATTGTTTGATTTTAGAAGAGGCTTCTCCAATCTTGTGCTGCTCATCAGGGGATCATAGATTTAGAGCTGGGAAGAGACTGCAAGCCACTTGGCCCAACCTCTTTATCTTATAGGTGAAGGAACTGAGGCATGGAGAGGTCAAGGATTCACTTAAGGACACATAGCCAGGAAGCCTTGGGGCCAAGGCCGCATGCATTTGACAATTGGTCTGAGTTCCCCACATTTTTTTAACCTGCCAAGGTGATATCCCTCCCTTGTAGCTGCATTGCACATATTCCACTTTTGGGAAAACTTCCCTCATACACTTCAGTGACCCCATTGGAGGAACGAGTTGCAACTACCTGTGGAGATGGGATTTCTGTGCTGTCCACTAGCACCACTCCTTTGTTCAAGCATTGCCAAGGGCACTGTGCCTTGGGCTTCTTCCAGGGATTCAGCCTTGCTGCCTGCTACTCTTCTAAGACTTCTGGGTTTGGCCATTTGAGTTGGCTGCACTTGGCAATGCTAGGCTTTCCTGCACTTGTTTCCTGGCTCTGAGTTGGGTCTCCCCAAAGAGCGGGAACACTCCTTGAGGCCAAGATGTGGTTTCATAGTAGGTCTGATTCCATGGGTCTGTCGCTCTTCATTCTATGTAGTGCCTTGCCCGCTGGCAGCCTTCAGGGTTTCCTGGTTGAATACTCTGTAACTGTGTTTCTCCATCTTTCCCCTTGCCTTCTCTGGGACTCCAGACCTGTAACTCCCAACATGTAGAGAAAACACTAAGGGCTAATGTTTGCATGGAAGAAGCCCCATAATACAATTCTCCTTCTAACTACTCATGACCTTTACCACCGTTCTGGTTCTACTGCTACTACTAGCAATGAGGCAGCCTCCTTAGTGGTACCTTGGAGGGAGGGAGATTCAGGTTCATGTCTTGTGTCGAGGAAAGCTGTGGACCTTTAGCTACGTCACTATACTCTCCAAGAGTTTTCAGGTAAGAGTAGGTACATTTCATCTGCATGGGTGTGGGAACTCTTTCCAGGGGGAGATCACAGGTCCAAGTGCAGTCCCTCCCCACCCCCATCCCCTCGTGGGGCACATACATATATGTTCATATGATAGGAAGTGTGCGTGGGAAGGAGAGAGCAGGTTTCAGAATTGGGAAGGCCTGGGTTCGAGTCCCACCTATGACACACAATGTGTGGCTGTCTCTGGGTAAGTCAGTTAAGCTCATTTGCCCCCAGAAAATCTCTAAGACTTTATAACTTGCAGATCAGTTGCTGATCTGCATTGACAGGGAGTTTCCCCACTTAACATTCCTCAGACTGAGGAAATCATAGGTCCATCTCCCCTCAAATTCCACCGTGTATGTGTGTGTGTATACACACACACATATATACATATATATTTCTACATACAAATATATGTATGCATCTATAAATATATAAAATGGCTTTTCTCTCTCTTCTTTTCCTTTCTGTCTCTGGGTATTTGTCTCTGTCTGTCTGTCTCTCTATTTGTCTTTCTCTCTTTCTCTCGATTTCTCTCTTGGTCTCTGTCTCACTGTGTCTGTGTCTGTCTCTCAATATGAACTTGACAGCTACCTTTTCTCTGTATGCTCAAATTAATGCCCTCTTGATCTATTACTCCAAATTAGTAGAGTACATCAGGACATGGGCTAATGGAGCTATAATGGTCTGTCGGGTCTGAAAATTGCCCAGCTGTGAATTAAGCAATAAATCATTGCTAGTGAGCTATTGCTGTAGCTCCATCCAGGGATTTCTTGGGTAAGTCATGTGTGGGATGGACTGACTCCCTATAGCCATGTTTCCCCAATGGATTCAGAGTCTTAGCATCTGAGTTATGATCACAAATGTTATTACTTTGGCCCAAAGTGCCCTCCCCCAGTTACTTATACTTTTACCTTTGAAGTGAATGGATATTGGAGCTATTCACTTGTCAGCTTCTCCTGTTGGGGGTGCGTGGGAAATTTCAAGTCCTGCTACATGTCTGTGGGCAGGTCACATCGACTCTGTAGGCCCCAGTCAGCTTTCTGTGTGACTTTGTCACAGAGTCTGGGTTGATCTGCATTGTAGAGGGAGATCTCAAACTGGGATGAAATCACAGGTCTAGTGCATGGCCCCTCCCAGGGATGGGGATGGAGAGGAAGCTGCCTTCTCTGCCTGGCCAGGAGGTTCCAATACCCTCAAAGAGCACTCTCTCCAAAGGACTGAAGTGAGGAGACCAGAACAGGAGCATGTTTCCTCCTGAGCTCAAATGAGATGCTATTTGTACAAGGCTCTTAGCATGGTGCCTGGCACATAGTGGGTATTTAATAAATACTCATTCCCTTCCCACAAGGCTTAGGTAAGATCAGGGGCATATCTGGGTATATTAGATCCAAACACCACTGATCAATGTGGCCATCATCCCAGGGGAATGAATGGTCCCTGATTTCTCCCTAGTGCTTTCTATGCAAGGGAGTCTTTCTCTAGCTCCTTGCAGAGTTAGGACCACAAAGGACAGAACATGGCTTTTTGAGCATCCAAGTTGAGGCGGGCTTACATCCTGAGGTAGCTGATATGTGACAACATACATCAACACATCTGTCCAGAATATCCCCATGAGAGAGTGAGGCAGTGGGAATTTTTAGCTCCAGTTCACATGTGTGGACTCAGAGGCACAGAGATAATTAATATGATTTGCTAATTATAGCTGACATTTCCAGAGAACTTGATGGTTTTGTGAGAACTTTGCTGACACTATCTTATCTGAGCCTTGATATGCCTCTGTGAGGGAGGGGCTTCAATTAATACCTTAATTTTACGGGTGAGGAAACTGAGGCATAGTGAGTTTGAGTGTCTTATCTAAAGTCTCATAGCTAATCAGTTTAGTGCTGGGTTCTCTTTTCACTGTCCCACAGCAATTCACAATTATCAGATTTAGGGGCTGGGAGGTACCCAAGGAATCGTCACATGCCTGACCAACTCTCCCCTCCATAATATGGCAGACAGCAAATGAATGGATGGATGAATGAATGAATATAAGGCAAGTGGTTTTCCAGCCTTGAGAACCTCTAGTAAGAGAGAAGCCATTAGCTTCTGAGGCAGACCAATCTCCTTTTGGATGGCTCTTATTGCAATCCTTATATCAAGTCAGAATCTTCCTCCCGGAGACTTCTACAAGTTACTTCTCAAGAAACAAAAGAAAGCATATCTAATCTCTCTTCCACACAAGATCAAAATACGTGGAGAGAGCCATCAGATATCTCCTAAGACTTCTTTTTTCTAAGGCTCCATTTTTCTAGTTTTTTAGTCGATCTATCATCCCAGTCACATCATCTGAATGTATTCTATCTTGTCAATGTCCTTCCTAAAATGTGCCACTTCATGTGGGGCTGACCAGGGCAGTGAAAAAAGGAGCATCACTTCATTCATTTTGCATGTGACACCTTTAATGAAGAATAGGATAGCATTAGTTTTGTGGTATGTGAGTGTGTGTGTGTGAGTTTGTGTGTGTGTGTGAGTGTGTGTGTATGCCCACACACATGCATGCTGTTGATTACTAATAAGCTCACTGTTTACTAAACTCCCCCTAGATTTTTGAGAGGACCTTTGTCTAGTACCAATTTTGTCCTGAATGAATACATGATGGCTGGTGGGACCTTGGTCAAGTCTCTTTACCTTTCTGAGCCACAGCTTCCTTGTTTGTCAAATGAAGAGGTTGAGTTGGATGGTGTCAGGTCCCTTCCAGTTTTGTTACTATGGATTCTATGCCCTAGAGATGCTGAACTTATTGAGGAATGTGTATTCTGTCTATATCTTTTTTGTTTGTTTTTTGTTTTTTGTTTTTGCGGGGCAGTGAGGGTTAAGTGACTTGCCCAGGGTCACACAGCTAGTTAAGTGTCAAATGTCTGAGGCTGGATCTGAACTCAGGCCCTCCTGAATCCAAGGCCAGCGCCTTATCCACTGCGCCACCTAGCTGCTCCTGTCTATATCTTTATTTGTGGATTTTTGTGGGGGTTAAGTGACTTGCCTAGGGTCACACAGGTAGGAAGTATCTGAGGCTAGATTTGAATTTGGGTCCACCTGACTCCAGGGCCAGTGCTCTATTCACCATGCCACCAACTGCCCCAGTTTTAACACCCTACTAACCATTTTTGTTTGTTTTATCCTTTCCCATGTCCTTCCTCCTTGGAAAAGAAAACAGATGAAAGGTAACAGCTGAGACATTTTGCTTTCTCATAATCATCTTCTTGTCTACCCTAAAATATGATCTAGACCCTTCTTTAGCCTCCTCCTCTCCCCAGCACTGCTAAAACCGAACAAACCGTTTTTGGTGTTCTTGGACTTTATTGGTAGTGTCAGCTCATTCAGCTTTTGGCAGTCCTTCCATTAGCCTGGTAGGCCTTGGTGAGGAGCTCTCTTTGTATCCACTTCCATCTCTTTAGATAATCCCCCTTCCTCTTTCCTTCTATATTTCTGATTTGTTTGGGGATTTTAAAATGTCATTCTGGAGTGCTTCCCTTCCTGTCTGGGATAACTTCCCATGAAGGGCATGAGACCCTTGGCTTCTACCTAGCCTTTCTTGGGCTTTCCCCAGATTTGAAATACAAGTCAGACTTTTCTCAGTTTTCCTCCCTTTCTCTCTCCCAAAAGGCAGCTGTTACTTGTCCCTGAGGTTCCCATCATTTCCACCTTGGTCAACTGATTCCTCTTTGTTGGTGAAAACCAACAAATGAAATGGTAGTTCCCCTTTTTGCTCCCCTGGCCTTATGGAGAATAAGGAATCTAATAACAAACTTAGGACTTAGGTTTAAGCAGCACCCCATGGATTTATTTAGTTAAAATGTGAACTCCTAGAGAGGAGAGATTGTTTTATTCTTTGTCTTTATATTTCTAGCTCCAAGCACAGTGCTTGGCACATAGTAGATGCTTAACTAATGCTTATTGATTGATTGGTTGTGAATTGCTGGGGGCAGCTAGGTGGCATAGTGCATAAAGTACCAGCCCTGGATTCAGGAGGACCTGAGTTCAAATCTTGCCTCAGATACTTGACACTTACTAGCTGTGTGACCCTGGGTAAGTCGCTTAACCCTCATTGCCCTGCCCCGCCAAAATTGTGAATTGCTGAGATGTGTCTCTCTTCTTCCCTTGCTTGCCCCTCTACCCTATATTTCTCTTTAAATAAATGCCATTTATAAATATGGACTTTGCTAATTATCTTACATTGGATTAAAAAAAGTCCCTCTTTGCGATTGTCCTTAAGCAGGTGATGGGATTCTGGTGGTGTTTGTCAAATTAATATTGACAAAATCAAAGATCATTATGAATTTTACTAAAATAAATCAACAAGCATTTATGAAGCACATACTGTGTTCCAGGCACTGTGATAGGTGCTGAGGGGACAAAGACAAAATAAAAGAAACAATTCCTGTCCTCAGGGAGTTTATAGACTAATCTCAAGAAACATATACCATTGACCTGTCTTTAGACACAAAATATATCCAGTCAATTGAAATTGTGTGGGAGATGCTAACAGCTGAGGGAGGATCAGGGAGATCCTCATGTGGGAGTGGGGCTTTGAAGGTAGCTGGGGATTCTAAAGGACAGAGAGGGAGTGCATTCAGCACAGAGACAGTCAGTACAAAGGTTTGGAGGTGGGAGATGGACACTTGTGTTTGAGAAGCAGCAAGAAAGTCAAGGTAGAGTGAATGGAAGGGTACCTCCCGCCTCTTTGGGGGCTGTGGCCCCACTGGGGCCTTGGGGTCACATTGGAAATGGGAAGCAGAGCATAAAACTGATTTTACCTGTTGTGGGAGTGCTTACCTGGAAGCTGGATTGCTTCTGTCTGCTTGTTCTTTGTTATTCTCCAGTTAGGGAGAGAACTCCCATTACTGGCTGAATCCCAAACTGGGCCCACCCTCCCCTTCCTCTCTGACACTACCCAGCACCATTGTTCTTTGGAGAAAGAGAATGAGATTGAGATCTCAAATGGACTGTAGGGATCTCAGCGAGTCAAAACTCATTTTATAGTGAAGAAACAGAGATAGTAATTATCTGTTCAAGGTTAGAGAAGTAGTAATGACCAGAGCTGGACACGTTTAGTGCATTTGAATCTTTGCAAACCAGTTTAATAGCTAAAAATAGCTAGTATTTATGTAATGCTTCAAGGTTTGCAGAGTGCTTTGCAAATATTATACCATGCCATCCATATAACAATCTGAGGAAGTAGGTATTATTATTGTTACTGTTATTATGCCCATTTTACAGGTTAAGAAACTGAGGCAAGCAGGGGAAATGACAGGGTCACAGAGTCAGTTGAACTCAGCTCTTCTTGACTTAAAGTTTTAGTTATATTTCTTTGAGTTCAAAGGGAATAAAAACAGAGCTATCACCAATGAATCAGCCCCATGAGCAAGTAGCATAACATGTACCCTGAGGCAATCAGCATGAAAGATGACAGCAATAAACTTGTGAGAAAATTCAGTGTGTGTGTGTGTGTGTGTGTGTGTGTGTGTGTAGCGGGGGATATAAATCTTATTTAGGGGAAAGCCCCTAAAACAACAGAGGGAGCAGAGAGAACCTGAGGCTGGGACAAGCACATTTGGGGGGGTCTCTGTGAGGAGGGGGCTTGTGGTGGAGGAAGCATTCCATCTGGTATCTTCCTATTGCAATGAATTATTCTTGCTAAAGAAGTGCTAAGTAATTTCAGTTAGTTTATACCTGCTGAAGGAATGTAAGTGCTATTATCATCTAAGTTTTAGCATCATGAGGCAAAACTCCTCTTACCTCATCCTACTTACAGTTATAGCTATGAGGACATGTCATACTTCTGAGGATTTTTTCTAAGAAAAACTTTTTTTGCCATCTTTTGTTTTTACATCACCTTCCTTTCTCAATATCTCCTCCCAGAAAGCCATCCTTTGTAACAAAGAATAAAACAATAAAGAGAACAAAACACATCTAGCAACACAAACACATCCAAAAAAACTCTGATGTTCTATGCAGTGTTTTCTGCCCATGGTCAGCATGCCCCCTCTCCATCTCTGTAAAGGAATGGGGGATGGTTCCTTCTCATATCTTTTTTTAGAGGGGGGCAGACTTGGTCATTGTCATTTCACCTTCAGTTTGGATTGTTTTTGCTTTTTGTTTGTTGGTTTCTTTTCATGGACATGTAATAGCAAGGATTTATAAGTACTTTAAGGTATGCAAAGCGCTGGACAGCAACCCTTGGAGGTAGGTGTTGTTATTATTCTTATTTTATAGATAAGGAAACTGAGCCAGGATAGGTGAAATGACTTGACTCGGGTTAAACAGCTAATAAGTAACAGAGGCAAGATTGAACATGGGTCTTCCTGACTTTAAGTCTGGTGCACTTATCCACTGTATTTCCAGCTGTCACCCTGTCATTTTGTATGCTGTTTTCCAGGATCTCCTTATATCACTTTTGCATCAGTTCACTTAATCCTTCTCAGGCATCTCCATTTGCATCATATTCACTGTGTCTTACAGTTGCTGAGGTTTCTTAAATAAGTACATCCATGGGAAAGTGGCTTTGACTTTTTTGGTGGTGAGCCTCATTTTCCCCCCTAAACTTGTTTTTTCAGCCCGATACAGACTTTTCAGTGTTTTCCATGCCCTGAGGGTTTTCTTGCCTACTTCAGCTGGAAGAAATTGGTAAAAGATTTATAGAGGCCTTGCTTGGATCTTGACTTTGCTGGGAAATGTGGACATTTGTTCATTGTCCAATGGAAAATGTGTCTAGATTCTTCCCAGATGATTAGGAGAGGAAGGGATTATGGGTACATAGGGTCAGATCTGGAAGTGACCTTGTAGGCATCAAATCCACTCCCCCACCTCCCACCCTCTCCACCCCATTTTGTATATGGGACAAAGCAACCGAGTTGTGTTCTTTTCCTCCTGGGTTTTTCTTGCTTCCAATCTGCCGTGTAATTCCTGATGCCATAAGGGGGCTTCAAATCTGTTTCTGAACTCTCGGTTTCTATGGATTGCTGCCAGCCCTGAATCATTCAGATACGTCCTACTGTATTGAGAGAATTGCTTGCGTCAAGCTCAGTTATGCTTGGCATGTATTACTACTACATTTATCCTTATCCAAGGTGTCATTTATTTATTCCTCCCATGCAGCCACCAGGGAGCTCAGAATAATATTGTGTGTTTCACTGTATGAAGATCAAAATCCTTATTGTGCATTAGTTAAATTTTCTTCTTTATATAAGGTAAGGAAGCTGTTCTTAGTCTTATCTAAGGTTCCCTGGGAGCAGGGGCTATCCCTTGCCTCTCTTTGTGTCTCTAGTGCTTAGCACAGTACCCAACACATAACAGATCCTTCAAGGACTGTAATTTAAGAATATCTCCAAGGACCAAGCACATTTTTGCATCAATAGACACACCTGGTCCTTCCAGCATTAATAAATGTGAGTTGACTGACTGATGCCATAGAGGCATAGGGAGATGGCACAGGGACTAGACATGACATTCTCTAATGGATATTGAAAGCCTTATTCTCTCTCACTTATCAAGATTTAGAGCTTGAGGGGAGGTTGGAAGTCTCCAGTCTCATTTTACAAATGAGAAAATATAAACCAAGGGATGTTGTGACTTGCCGTTGGTCATCCAGGTATGGATTTTTCTGAATGGAGATCTCATTAGAAAACTCCAACATAGTTGAGTGCTATTTCCCCCTCCTTTTTTGCCCATGATTTCAACTTGTTTTGGCTAGAAAGTAGCCCTGCTTTGGGGGTTTTGAAGATCAAGTCCCATATTTCTATTTCTAACTTCTCTGACCCAAGGAATAGTGCTTTTTTTCTTCCTCAGTTTTCCCAAACAGAAAAGACTAGTGATCGGCCTCGTATAACTTTTTGAACAGTAGATCTGAAAAAATGATTTATGACTCTCTGGTCCATAAAAGAGCTTGGGACTTACTCGGGCATGATTCCTGTGTCAAGGATGATTCTCTAACAAGGAAATAATGCAGTTCTAGAGTAAATGTATAAATATAACTTGTTAATGTGATTCCAGCAGGCTTTTGTTAAGCATATACACATTACTCAAGCATCTCCTGGCAAATGTTAATCAAGTGCATAGCAACAGATGATGAAGTTAGGAAAAATACAGAATTCTGAGCTAGAACTCGGCTTGTTGAAGGTCAGAGAAGGGTCCCCTGTTGCTGTTGTAAACAGTCTTGGTACGTTAATTGAGCACACTTAGTTTGATTCAATTCAAGAAACCTTCATTCTAGGCACTGTGGTAGGTGGAGGGTTAATGACCTCTATGGGCTTCTCCAGCTCGAGGTCTATGATCTTATGACCCCAGGGACTGGGGTCACACACACAAAAGTGACATTGTCCCTGTCCATCAGAAACTTCCATTCTACTGAAAGGGTGCAATTGGTGAACAGATCAGGAGGTACGAGATCGTCAGAGGAGGGGGCAGAGAGAACTAGCAACTGGGGTGCTCAGGAAGACTTCCCTTTGGAGGTGGACAGTTGAGCTGAGCCTTGATGGAAGCCAGTCATTCTAAGAGGTGGCAGAGTGGAGGACAGTGCATTCCAGGCATGGGGTACAGTCTG
The DNA here is from genome assembly GCF_019393635.1 of Dromiciops gliroides. Taxonomy (NCBI): domain Eukaryota; kingdom Metazoa; phylum Chordata; class Mammalia; order Microbiotheria; family Microbiotheriidae; genus Dromiciops; species Dromiciops gliroides. Next base: position 746,271,758 of record NC_057861.1, read on the forward strand.
TGCAAAGACATGGAGATTTAGAATAGAAAACACCAAGCAGGCAAGTGTGGCTGGGCAAAGAGGACATGAAAGGAAGGATTATGAAAATAATTTGGCAAGGTTGACTGAAGCCAGATTGGGAAACATTGGAATGTCAAGTTGAAGAGTTTATATTTTAGCTTAGAGGAAATGGGAACCAGTGAAGCTTCTGGGAAGTGACATGGTCAGGCTTATGTATGCGGAAGGTTATTTTGGTAGCTATGAGGGGAATAGAGTGGAGGGAGGAGAGACCGAATGTCAGATCACCAGTTATGAGACTGTTGAGAATAAGATGATGTCAAGGGTTCATTAAAAAATCAACTCCCCAGGAAGGTCATAGAGTCCAACTTCCTTTACATTGACAACAACAGGACCATGCGGTGCCTGGAATGTAGCAGGCATTTAATAAATTTTTGTTGATTGAGTTCAGGAGAAATGATATCCATAATTACACTGAACTATATAATAAGATGACTATTTAATTTTTAAGAAAGATTAAATTACATTAACCAGAGTTTGAGTGTTGAAGGTATTTTACCCTATTCTAAAGCCTTTCAAACTAGAAATCCATATATAGGGAAGGACAGTTAACACATTCGTTACCAAAGCTCTTGTTTGTATGTGTATTGTGAAAGGGAATTCTTTTCCCCCTCCTTTATTTTTTTCAGGGCAATGAGGGTTAAGTGACTTGCCCAGGGTCACACAGCTAATAAGTGTCAAGTATCTGAGGCTGGATTTGAACTCAGGTCCTCCTGAATCCAGGGCCTGTGCTTTATCCACTGTGCCACCTAGCTGCGCCACCCCTTCCCCTGAAAGGAAATTCTTTGCTAGCTTAATTAACATCAGCCTTGGCCATAAAATATTTGTATTATTAATATAATCAGTTTAACTAGCTATAGTTAGAAAGGAGGGATTCTGTTAAGCTTGAAAGTGTTCACAGTAGGGTGAAGACCTTTTTGTTTAAGCTATAGCGATAGGGATAAGATGAGAGACAAGACCAGAGAGAGTTGATTAATTCAGGGAAATCTCAGATGAGGAAACTCCATTCACCTTCTCTCCTATTTGTAGTCTTAGAGAGTTGTCTGAAGCATTGAGTGGTTAAGTGCCAGAGCATCATAGGTAGGATTTAAACCCAGGTCTTCCTGATGTCAAGGTCAACTACTATACACTACATACATTTACTCCTACACACTACATATCTAGTTCAAGTCATATGAGAATTAATTAAATTAGGGGTTTTAAATTTTTTTTGTATCATGAACCCCTTTTGGAGCCTGGTAAAACCTATGGATTACTTCCCAGAATCATCTTTTAAAATAATTATAATGAAAGGAAATGCTAAATTTTGGTTAGTGGTTAATGAAAATAAAGATATAAAATTTTTTCTCATCCAAGTTCACATACTCCCTGAAATCTATTCCTGGACCAGATTAAGAATTCATGAATTAAAGGAAGAGTTGAAGGAGCTGGTAATGTTTACACAGAGAGGAGAAGATAGAGAGGAAACATGATAGCTGCCTTCTGACTCTAAAAGTCTGTGATTCTTCAAAGTATTTGAAGGGAAAACATATGGAAGAAAGACTAGAATTTTTCTATTTGACCCCAGAGGGTAGAACCAAAGAGCAATATTAGATAACTATAAAGAGGACATTTTAGGTTTGATGGTCAGGAAAAAAAATACAAAACTTCCCAACAATGAGAACTATTGAAAAGGGAGATGGGCTGCCTTGGGAGGGAGTGTGTTTTCCTGCACTGGAGGTCTCCAAGCCAAGGCTGGATGATCATTTGCCAGGTATTTTGTAGAGAGGATCTTTATTTATTTATTTTATTAATTTTTATTTTTTAGTGAGGCAATTGAGGTTAAGTGACTTGCCCAGGGTCACACAGATAGTAAGTGTTAAGTGTCTGAGGCTGGATTTGAACTCAGGTACTCCTGACTCCAGGGCTGGTGCTCTATCCACTGAACCACCTAGCTGCCTGAGAGGATCTTTATTCAAGGATAGGTTGGTCTGCTTGACCTGTGAGGTGCCTTTCAATGCTGAGATTCTGTGGCTCCTTCAGAATGACTGTTCTCTGAAGGTATAGGAGACAGCCGGCCCCCCAGGGAGGAAATTCAAGTGCAAATGGAGTGAATGCATGCGTGCATGCACACACACATTTAAATTACCTTACTGACATATAACTGTGACTAAGGAGAATTCATTCAAACACTCAAATGATTACATTTGACAATAACAGTTTAAACATGACTCAAATAGATTAATGAATTTGTGAATTTTTTTCCTGTCTTTGGACCCAAGCACTAGAGTTAGGTTACCATTTGTATAATGGTCTAAGCACGCTGTGTCCCCTTCTCCAATATGCTTGTGGGGGCAGAAGTGTGTTACGTGGAGCTTAGGGCCATAACTACCAGAAGTTGGTCACTACTTATTGATTTTTTTTGGCTGTGGCAATCTAAGAAATAGAACAAAAGAGAAAGTACTTTTAAATGAATAGGAGCCCCAATTCCATCTTTAATTGTGAACTATGTTTAAATATTTGTTTATGTGATAGAATTTTGGGAGACTTTGTCAATGGGCTCATATATGGGGTCTTTTTGGGAATCCCCTCATTGCATTACTTCTGAATTTCCTTTAACCAGGCTTTTCATGTCCAAGTAAGGGATCAGCCTGAAAATGCAGGTACTCCTGGGGCTGTCATAGTCACATTATCATGGAGCCCCAACCACTTACAAATCCAGCAGCCTATTATTTCTCTTATTGTTCTCTTCCAGTTCTTCTCCTTGGCCCTTATGATTGGTCTGCCAGCAGATAGCTGGTATGACTCAGAAGTTTCTTGCCTTACCTGGCTTCTCCCCCAGTGTTAAGACCCAGGCCAAGTCCATAGTGTAACATTTCCTATTCCAATCTGATGGTAAAACTTGCTTCCCCCCCAAAGTAAGACTATATCAACAATCCCTGCCACCAATCAGCTCAATATTCCTTCAGGTGCTTAGATGGGAAGATCACCAGTAGTGCTTGGGACATTTGTACATTTTTTTTTTCATAGAGGAAATCGTAAGAAGAATGTAAAAATGGTCCAAATCCAAGAACTGCTGTTTGAGTGAATCATTTTCTTTCTACATATGTATAGAGCGCAGAATGGCCAGGCCTGGATGGGTTGTGATTGGTGTCCCTGGAGTAGAATACCCACAATGCTGAGATCTTATATTCAATGTTGAGTATAGTCAACTCTTCATTGTCAAACAATGAATCAATAAACTCGATCATTATTAAACACATACTATGTGCCAGGAACAGTACTGGGCCAGGGGAATAGAAAGACAAGGATGAACGAGTCCCTGCCTTTGGAGACTTCTAGATGAATAGGAACGAGCATTGTCTCCAAGAATCCAAACATCCCACTTAGACAATCCAAAGATCTCTATTTGGCTTTGCAAGACATTCTTCAAACCTCCATTCATGTGGGCATCTGTCTAATGTGGTGGGGACTCAGAATGCTTCAAACGACATGTAGAAGCCACGTGGAGATCACTTGTCTTAGGAGGAAGAGGAGGAGCAGGAAAGGCTCTGTCCTGGTCTCAGTCTCATACCATACTTTTGTGTGGCACCTTTTCTTTGTGCTGGGGATGGACAGAATCGAGAGAAAACTTAGCTGCAATCTCTCCTCCTTCCATGCCTATTGGGTAGATCCTTCACCTCTTCCCAAGATTAAGGGAAGAAAGTAGGAGTTTTGGCTTAAAAAGTCTCTCTTGGCACATCTGCAACCTGGGAATGCGATGAGGCAGACACAGGCATCCTTTGGCTTTGAACCCAAGAGAGCTTCCGTGGACATTTGTCCTCTCAACTCCCAATTTGCATTGGTCCCATGCCTAGAATTGGACTTTCCCATTAAGAGAGGAAGCTTCATGTAGCGGATACAGAATTAGACTGGAAGTCAGGGACATCTTGGGTTTGAATCCTGCCCCAGACTCTCACTAGCTGGGTAACCCTTGGCAAGTCACCTCACTTTCTGAGCCTCAGTTTCCTTAGTGGTAAAATGAAGATAATAGTAGCATCTACTGTGTAGGGTTGTGAGGCTTAAATGAGAGCTGGCATGTGCAATGTAAGGTTTTCAGAGCATGTTTGCACATGGGCACACACACTTGCATACATACCCACACACCCACCCACTGTGATTGAGACTAAACAATATATTTTCAAATTCTAATATGGAATGGGCTAGAAGACCGAGAGAGGGCTTGACTCCAACCCTTGCTTTTAAACCCATAGTGAGACAGTTAGACCAGAGAATGCAGTTTCCAGGCATTCAAGAGACTCACGACACTAAGGAACGTCGGGGCATCTGGTTGGAAGTCAACTCATTCATTCTGACCAGAATATCTTTTTTTTTAAACCAACTATCTGCCAAGCCTGTGTGGGCAGCATCATGTTTTCTCCAGTTTTTGTACAGTAAAACATTTGCCTTTGCCAATATCAATATAGTCTTTTGTTTTTGTCACACACATGTACATTTGTAGGGCTATTGAGAGAGTGAAGCTACCTATTCTAGTCCTGGAGCAGAGATGGAGAATGCTAGGAGCTCGGAGTGGGGTGGGCCCTAAGAACTCAGCTAATCCAACCCAACCTGAACTTTGCAGTGCATGGAAAGATCTGGATCTGGAAGCTGGGGTCCTGGGTCCAAAATTTGGCTCTGACATTCACTTACTGCCTGTGTGACCTTAGGCAAATCACTTAATTCCTCTGATCCCCAGTTTCCTCATCTGCCAAACAAGGGGTCACTTTCAGCTTTATATCCTAGATCCCAAGTCACAACCTTCCTGGGCCTCATCTGTAAAATGAGGGGGCTGGATCAGATGGTCTCTTCAAACTCGAAATCTCTGACTTCAGCAACAAGAATTCATTCATTCTACAGCCTCCACATGTATTATGATGTCCCCTGGCTAACACAGCTACTTGCTGTAACTGCCTGGGGTCTGTGAGCTCAGTTGTTTGGACAGAAGCATTAATGAGGCCAAGGTCACAAATAAAGGTCTCACGTGGTCTAGCTGCCTTCCCTCTGAGCTGTGCCCAAGGGCTGTAACTTCTCTCCTAAGCTGGCTGTCTTGCAGAACACGGGCATGCATCACCACCACCATCATCATCGTTGTCGTCGTCGTTGTTGTTTTTAATTATTATTATTATTATTATTTCACAAGAGGGACCTGGTGAGAGAGTGGCTCATAGGACCGTAGATGGTTTAAAAGAAATATATCCTCGTTATTGAAACAACATCCCAAAGCACACTCCCTTCTGTAGGGGGCTTATCTTGTACACCAAGGATAGCACATTGCATTACAAGTGATTAGAAGTGAGAGGCTGAGCTCAGAGGGTTTAAGCTAGAGCAGAGGTGGCAGTTTTTGAGCATCTCAAGGCCTGAGGAGCCATCAGATCCAACTGCTAGTCAGGTAGACTTCTTTTGAGTAGGGGGTGCTCTGGACCTGTGACTTAATTGGGGAGGAGCATAACGGGGACTCCAGGCATGGAAACTACCTCCACTGATGAAAATCAGCAGCTTTGTAACATATAGTCTTGGAGAGTTATGGACCACAGTGAAAGGTGGAGTAATTGATTTGTGGTCACATGTCTTAGGCGGAACCTGTAGCCAGCCTTTTCTGACTTCCAAGTCAGACTTCTCCATGCACGATTGTGATGGAGCCATAGGAAGCCATGCGTCTGTGCTGACTAGGTCCCCTGCCTGTTGGTGTTCTCTGATCTCCAGTGGGCTCTCACTACAGCAAGGTGAGCTTTTCACTCCTCTCTGTTTTATTCTCTCCCCCACTCATCACTGGGGTTGCTCCTAACCCCTTCTCAAGCCGCTCATAACCACCTGGTCCCTTGTTTTATCAAGAAAATGGAGGTCATGGGTGGTGAGCATTTTCTTCCCTTCTCTGCATCTTATAAATCCTGGCATCACCTTCTCTCCATCTCTCCTTCTTTACTTGTCTCTGATGGCCTTTCTCCTTGCCAATAAATGGCGTGGCTGCTGTCCCGTCCCCTCTCCCCTCTTCTCCAGCCGGTCACCTTCCCTCTTCATCTCTCCCCCCACTTTCTAATTTTCACTATCTCATTATCCGCTAGTTCCTTTGCTGCGACTGACAAACATCCCAGGTCTGTCCATCCTAAAATAGCCCCACTAACTCCTGCCATCCCCAAATGTTATTATCTTCTATGTCCCTGCTAAACTTATTGAGAAGGTCACATACAATCAGTGCTTCTCTTTCCCTCCTCTCACTCTCACTGTCTTCCAAAACTTTTGCAGTTTGAATTCTGTCCTCATTGTTCAATTGGACCTACTTTCTCCAAAGTGATCAGCACTTTTAGAGCCCTTTAAGGTTTGCAAAACACTGTGCAAATATATTTTCTCTTTGGATCCTCACAACAACCCTATGAGGCAGGTGCTCCATTTGACACTTGAGGAAACTGAGGGAGACACAGGTGAAGTACTTGCTCAGGGTCACACAGCTAGTAAATGTCTGAGGTGAGATTTGAACTCAGGTCCTCCTGACTTCCTGTCAGCTCTCATTGCCTTAATTTTCTCCACCTATCTGTAGCATTTATGTTGACCACCCTCTCTTTCAGGAAGTTCTCTTCCCTCTGGACTCTGGGGACACCAATCTTGTTCTAATGTCTCCTGATCGCTTTTGTTCATGTGTTCATATATGTCTGTTGCCTCCCCTGATAAAATGTAATCTCCTTGATGCCAGGGTCTGTCCATTTTTGTCTTTGTATCACCAGGGCTTAGAGTAGTCCTTGGTTCATGGTTGGTGCCAAGATGGGATAAAACAAGATTCTCAAAGTATTGCAGTGTCTGTCTCTCTCCCCACATGCATTAACCAAGCACCTATGTGGGGTCCTTTCTTGGCTTACTCTCCAACCTCCTCTCCCCCCGACAAAAAGTCCTGGAAGGTTGGTTCTCCAGAGGGAAGTTTCATACTTCTTCCATGAGGCCTTTAGGTAGGGGCAACACCGAGGGTTGTGGCTTCTAAAACTAACCTTCCTGAACCCCCATCTCAGGTGTTTGCTCCAATATCAATTAACCAGTTGACATTTTCTCAGTATCAGTTGGCCAGTTAATATCAGGTAGCTTTTAATTCAGGTAGCTTGTTTACCAAGAAGATATATCATGCAAAGAAATTATAAAAACAACTCCTCAAACTGGGAATTGCGTGCTCTCATCTGCACACACACACACACACACACAGAGTACCTAGGCAGAGGGAAGAGGGGGCTCAAATAAAAATTAACCTACTGAAACACAGATGCAGGGAACCCATGGGACAGATGGGTACTTTGAGACTCCTACTCCCCAGGAGTCACTTTCTCCCTTTGAAGGGTTCCTAACATTTTTTTTTGGTGGCATATTGTCTCTTGTTTAGCCAGGCTAACTCTTTGCAGAACTGTTTTGGGTTATAGGTAGACTCAGCTGCTGAGTCTAGCAGGGCACCTGATGGTTCTTTTAGTGCCTCGACAGGCTTGGATGCTGTTGCCCTTGACTCTGGGGCTCTCTGGTTGCTCATGGGACCTGGGATGGTTCTGATGGATCTCCTAGGGTCATTGATCACCTGGGCGCTTTCATATCAAGTTAATCATTCACCTAAACTCAGGAAATTAGAAAGACAAAAGGGACAAAAACCAGAGGCACTATGCTTTTACAGGGGCAGCTGGGTGGTCCAGTGGATAGAACCTGGAGTCAAGAAGACTGAGTTCAAATCTAGCCTCAGAGGTGTACTAGTTGTGTGACCCTGGGCATTCCGCTTAACCCTGTTTGCCTCAGTTTCCTAATCTGTAAAATGAAGTGGAAAAGGAAATGGCAAACCACTCTAGTAGCTTTGTCAAGAAAATGCCAAGTGGATTCAGGAAGAGCTAGACACTATTGAATGACAATAAAATGCTTTCCCAGCCGCTCCCGTACCCACCACCTCACAACAAATAGTCTTGCTCCCTTGAAAGATGCCAGGGGAGAGAGCAAGAGATCATTTGCTTCAACATAACCTCTATTCAATCCAGCTCCTCAGTCAATCCAGCCTGATTAGAAGACCTTTCTTTATTGCATAGGGATTCATGGCTCCTCAATCACTCGTGTCTAGAAATTAGTTTCCTTAAGTTCTAGTATTGGATTGAAACCAGGCAGGGAGTTTTGCATGTGACATGAGGACTGAGCCCTAATTGGCCAATATTCCATTACATAATAACACATACACATTATGTATTCACACACATAAACACAATGCACATGTAAAGACAGAAATAGATCCATCCACATATATGCACGTATGCATCAGTGTGTGTATGTATATCTGTATCAGTGTGGGGAAACAGCGTATGAGAACTCCTTCCCTTAATGTAAGCACAACCCAGCTCTGACTCAGTACATAACACTGGGGACTTCTCTGGGACACACTGAGATCCATTGCTCTCCTGGTTCCTTCTCCATTCCCTTATGTCTCTTCCTCCCATCTCCAAATTGGGAACAAGCCCGGGCAATACTGCCATTTTCCTGACTGAGATTTTTTCTGCCCTTTGTGGGCAATCGTAGCTCCATTAACAAAACCAGTGGCTATGTCTGCTGGCATCTGGTGACTGTGATGGGGATGCAGGTGTGAAGAATTCCATTCCTTGGGGCAACTAGGTGTGGAGATATTTTCTTGTCCCCACACCTTTGTCTTCTGAACTCCTTTAGTGAAAAAGCCATGGGACTCTCCTTAAATTCCCCTCAGCGCAGAAATGAAGCATGAACAATAGGAAGCTTGAGATGTTGTAGAGAGAAGTGTCACTTGGCTTGGAGGGACTGTGAATACAGTCACTGAATTGGGAGAGTTTTAAAAATAATAATACCCTCTTTTTTGTACACCCTTCTAATTCTCGTTTGAGTTTAACCACAACTACCAAAGGCAGGCAGGGAAGGCACTGGGAGTATCTCCATATTACAGATGAAGAAACTGAGGCTCAGGTGGGTTGAATGGCGCACCCATAGGTACATGGCTGGTTAGTTTCATGGTAGTTCCTTGGAACACAGGCTCCTCAATCCCACCTGAATGGAACATTGAGCCCACCCATACTAGCTGGCATTTATATAGCAACCCCTCATTACAGATGAGGACACTGAAGACCATCATGCAGCTAGTAGGCATCAGAGGTACGTACAGAGAACCCAGATTCCCTGAATACATGACCAGTGCTCTTTCTGCTGAACTACCCCACCTAATTCCACTCTTCTGAGAGTTAAGTGCAAGCACCTACTGCCTCCTCTGCCTTTGGGAGAATAATCTAGTATGGCAGCATTTCAGGAGACTTTTCAAGGACCCAGCACAAAGGGCACTGCTGGGCCTGGTTCAAATTCTGCCTCTGACACCTGCCATCTATGAAACCTTGGTCAAGTTATTCACTTCTTTGCGCCTCTGTAAAGTGTGGGTGCTGGACTTCATGGCCTCTGAGGTGCCTTCTTGCTCCAAATCTGTAACATTATGGGCCTCAGTTTTCTCATCTGTAGAATAAGGGAGGTGGGCTAGTTAACATTTGAGATCCCAACATTTAGACTCCTATGACCTCAGAGACAGAAGCATCTGCTAATTTCTTACACTGCTCTTCTGCCCTTGATTTCTGGGCTCACTCATTTCCCCACCTTCTTCCCCTAAGAATGGGTCCATGATATCCACATAGGCTCTGCCCAAATAGGTATTACATTTTTAAAAGCTCATCATGGAGCCTCAGGAGCAGCAGGGACCTTGAGAGGTTACCAGCTCCAATCTAAGAGTGAAGAGAGAGAACAGAGCAGAGAGGATGCCTTCCTTTTAATTTTCCTATTCTGTGCCCATCAGCATATTGTCCCAACCATAGGCACCACCAGTAATTTAACCCATAAGTCCCTGTTTTCAGGCACAAGCCCTGGTGTTGTGTTTCTCCTCAACTGCTTATGGCCATATTCCACCAATTTAAACTCATCTTCCCTTCCCTCTTCCTCATCTTCCTCCCACTATGGACTCTTTTCTGATGTGTATTTATGTTTTTTCCCTACAGGAGAAAATATAAGAAAACATCTCAGAGGTAAGAAGGTCTCCCAAGTGAATTGGGAACATTTGAGGCACTATTTGCCTACTGGAGATTTTGTCTGTTTAGCAGGAGTTTTGCTTGGGAATATTTGGGGAAAATATGTTCCAAGTTTGACTCTGTGTTCTGGGGATTCATCCTTAATACACTGTTTTATGGTCCTGGCTTCTTCTGTGTTTTGTTTTGTTATTATCCACATGCAAAGTAACAATTGTGGACATTGCATGACTGAGTCAGTGGATATCTTTCTGGGAGATTGGGGATGAGGAGGAAGTCTGTGGGTTAAGAAGCCCTGTTGCCTTTTATGTGGCTAGTCATTTCACAGTATACCTGACCAAAGACCCATGGAAGGGGAACATGTGGTGCGATAGAATTATCATGACTTTTGGAATATTGTTTTCATTTGCCTTAAAGTTGTATGTCTAGGGGCAGCTAGGTAGTGCAGTGGATAAAGCGCTGGCCCTAGATTCAGGAGGACCTGAGTTCAAATCTTGCCTCAGACACTTGACACTTACTAGCTGTGTGACCCTGGGCAAGTCACTTAACCCCAATTGCCTCACCAAAAAAAAAAAGTTGTATGTCTAGCCTGGAGAGAGAAGGGTATTTTCTCTGATGTTTTACTATCTTGCTTGGTGCTCCAGAGCATGATGGGACTTTTGATCTGCTTACAGATGATGATGTTACTTGCCAATGCTGTTTGGGAGGGAGAATTTAAAGTGAGTAGACATGGGTTGGGACCACATCTTTTTTTCTTTTTTAGTCTAGATCTGTGATGTCATCAATGTGGGAAATCCCAGCTTAGAGTCCCCTCCCACCTCCACTGATGCAGATTGGAGTCGGAGTTGTCCAAAGTGTTGAGAGATGAAGGGCTTCAGCTGGGGTTTCATTGCTCATATGTATCAGCGACTCATACTTGGACTCAGGTCTTCCCAGATCCAAGGCTGGACCTCTCCCTCTCATCTCATGTTCCTTCTCCTTTCTGTAAATGCCATAGAGAGAGTAAGAATGGCTTATGTTTCCATAGCATATCAAGGTTTGCAAAGTGCTTCAACCCTTAGAGAGAATTAGTGCAAAGGTTGCTGTTCCCTACTTTACAGATGAAGAAATGGAAGCTCAGGATGGGGAAGGGATTTTGGCAAGATCCTATAGCTAGGGTGTAAGTAGCAGAGCTGGACCTAGAACTCAGGCACTGTGATTGCAATTGTGGTTCCCACTGTACCATATTGGCTAGAAACCAATTTGTCCATGTCTGTCTGTATATCCCCCCCTTTCATATAGGTCTATATCTAAAAATTATAGATGGTTGTGTATATAAATATGCTCATACACGTATATAAATGCATATATACATACATGTTTTTAAACAATGTGGGATAACAGAAATCATGCTTGGAATACATCTTTGTTTCTGTCTTTCATTTTTCTATCTCCCATTCACATCTAAGCAGTGATAGACAGTGGAAACTCCACTTGAAATCAGAATACCTTGATGTTTCCGTAGATATATATGTGTCTAAGTCATTTTACGTCCTTCCACCCACTTTCCCTTCTCTCTAAACTCTCCCTTATTCTCTCTCTCCCTCTCTTCTTCCCTTCCTTCCTCATTTGGGCTCTGTTTTTTTCATTTTCATGTGGCAAGGTGGGGAGGAAGTTATGATTGATGCAGAGTGATTAATGACTGGTTTGCCAGTTTCCCAAGTAGGCATGGTGCATTGATGACTTGTCACCTGTATTCTCCTATTGGCACCGATTTTATTATTGTTCCCATTATAGTTTGGGGTGCTTGAGTGGCCTTCCAATCTCTGGGGATTTCCCAGGATTATTCCTGTTTTTAAAAAATCTCTCAGCCAATTGCCTTTGGGGAGTTCTTTGCCTGTTTCCAAATAGCATGTGTGCATTTGTGCACATGTGCAGCAAATTGGGTGGGAAGTGCTCCAAATAAGAATGTGTGCATTAAGAAGCATCCTGTGAGTTGGAAAAGGACATCTTACTGTTTCCTCTTGGAGTCTTCCTGACTCCTTTTACTGCTCTTTTTAGAGTTACATGATAAGAGCTATTCATAGAGATTGTGATCGACAAGCATTTATTATGCACCTATTATTTGCCAAGTGCTAGGCATGTTCTAGGTATTAGAGATACAAATGCAAAAATGAGACAACTTCTGCCTCAAGGAGAATTTAGCTTACTTGCCATATTTGTCTGCCAGTCCCAGTGGCCCAGGGGAGAGATTATCAGAGACAAACTGAACACAGCAGTGAAGTATAGAGTTGATTTAACCTAAAGATCATAGATTTAGAGGTTGAAACGACCTTAGAGGTCCAAACCCTTCATTTTACAGATGATGAAACTGAGGCACAGAGAATTTAAATGACCTGTTCAGGGTCACACAGCTAGAGAGACTGAGGCAGGATTTGAACTCAGATCTTCCTTACCACAAGTTCACCACTCTATTCACTGTTGTTCAATCATTTCAGTCAGGTCTGACTCTTCATGACTCCATTTGAGGTTTTCTTGGCAAACATACTATACTAGTTTGCCATTTCCTTGTCTAGCTCATTTTACAAATGAGGAAACTGAGGCACTTAACTGAGGGTTAAGTAACTTGCCCAGGGTTACACAGCTAGTAAATGTCCGAGGCAGGATTTGAATCCTGGTCTTTCTGGCTCCATGCCTGGCACTCTATCTACTCAGCAACACCTAGCTGCCCTACTATATTTACTAGCTGCCTTAGTTTACCCTCTAATTTCATATATAAATTCCGTATTTTACAAATGCTTGGAAAATATGAAATTCTTAGATCTTTGGTAAATTTTTCAAAGAAAATCAGACAATTCTAGCACTACCAGGATTGGACTTGCATTCTCAACATACTAGGCACAGGTGTCAACATTTAGTCTCTCTTTGTTAGGTTTCTCCCAAAGAAAATGGGGTATCAATAATAATGACAACAATAGCTAACCATTTATAGAGCACTTTAAGATTTGCAAAGTGCATTTAAATAACTACTTTGATTCTCACAACAACCCTGGGAGGTAGGTGCTATTGTTATCCTCATTTTTCAGATGTGGAACCTGAGGCAGACAGAGGTTAATGACTTTCCCAGGGTCACAGAGCTAGTAGGTGTCTGAGGTTGGATTAGAACTTGGGTCCAAGTTCTAGTGCTCTCACCACTGTACCACCTAGCTATCTGGGCTTACCTTTTGTTGGCTTAGTGTGTCCTGTTCTAATGGAACTCTCTGCTTCTGCCCCAAACACCAGATTTCCTTGAGTTGGGCTCAGTGTTTAAGTCTATTACATCCAGATAAAAGACAGCTAATGCAATTGACATCTGCTAATGGGTTTCAACAATGACATTTGCGGATCATGGTCACATTAATCTCATCTTCTCTAATGAGCATCATCTCACAGCTGATGCTCCAATGTCATGTTGTTTCTCAAAGTAGGCGGTCATTGACATCAGTGGTTTTGTCACTCATGCTGCCATTTGGGACTGGGTGCAAGTTGGGGACCTTCCTGGGGAGCTTCAGCTGCTGGACTCCAGAACGTGGTGGTGGAGGCTTTTCTGCTTGGACTGATACTCTCCAGGTGCCCAAACCTCTTGGGTTTGGTTATCCTTAATGCAGGCAACTGCAGATGAGTCATGAGACTGTGATGGGAATTAATCATTGCTATTGGAGGGCTAGTCATTTGGGTCATCTGCCATCTTCACATCTCATTAACCTCGGAAAAGAGATATTTCCAGTTATCTCAGTTTTGTTTTACGGAAGAAAAGTAGATAAATGAGAGGGAGATTTAGAAGAGAATTCTTTAATAATAATAGTGAACAGCTACATGGTGCCAAGTGATAGGCATGTTCTAGGTATTAGAGATACAGGAAGCTTTTCAAATAACCTCAAGGGGATACAGGTTCTAGGCACTGTGCCCCAAGGAGAAGGTCAGCCTCTTGTGGGCAGGACTGTGTTTTTCCCTTTGTATTCTCAACACCAGCACATACTAGGTATTTAATAAAGGCTCCTTGGATTGAACTAAAATAAGAGGAATGGGTTGCTTTTCCTTGAACAAAATATGACTGCTTTGTGTGTCCATCTTCTCTTCTGTTCTAATGGGGAAGCTACCTTTGTGCTCCCATTCATGCCTCTGGCCATCTTCCCATCATATCCATCCACACCCAAGCCATCAGCTGTGCTCAAACAGACTCTTTGGTTTTGTGGAGCATTCCCCTCCCCATGAAAGGCTGGAAACTGTGGTAACAGATGTAGGTGGCTGAACCCATTTAGGACCTTGCTCTGTCCAGGTGGGTTTGTGCCCTAGTCTTTGCCTTTCTTCTTGGAGGTCCCCTTAGCCCTCTCCAGGCTTGGGTCTGACCATGTCACTCCTTACTAAGGAAAAAAAGCTTCAGTTGTTTCCTCTAGAAAGTGGCCTCTAGGAAATAATACAAATGCTTCTGTTGGACCTTCAAAGCCCTTATCAAGCTGTCTTCAACATATCATTCCAGGCTATTTTCACATAATCCCTGTCACATACACACACACTCTCTCTCTGAGGCAGACTGGCCTCCTTGCTCTTCCATAAGCCTTTGGACAGCCTCTCTCTCACTTCAGGAGTGTTCTCCCTCTACTGTTTGGAACCCCAAGCTCCAATCAAGGCTCAGCTAAGGTGCTATATCCCATAGGAGGCCTTTTCTCATCCCACCCCAGTTGTCAGTGCCCTCCCTCGCCCTCCTTTGTATTTACCATGTTAGTGTGAGGCAGTGTGAACTCAATATGGACTCAGCTTGCTTACTGAGATTCTAGTTGGGTGCCTTTGTTTTTATGGTTTGGCAGTACACTGGGTAATGAAGAAGTGGATGCTGGTAAGATGTCAGAACAGTCACAGACTCATGGATTCTCAGCATTTGGAGGGATCTGAGTGGCAGTGGAGTCCATTCCATGGGTGACTAGGAATTCCCTCCCCAACATACTTGGAAAGTGGTCACACAACTTTGCTTTTGAAGACCTCCTGTGAAGGGGAGCTTAGGACCTCCCAAGAAACCCCATTCTACTTTGACATGACTCTTAAGAAGGAAAAGGAAGCTTTTCAAATAACCTCAAGCCTAAGTTCACCTCTTTGTGACATCTACTCTTTGCTCCTAGCCCTCAGAAAGGAGGGATCTTGTGAGAGGATACATATTTATTAAAATTTTTTTGAGTTGTTATTTCACTTTCTGGGCATATTTATTGACCTTCTGCCCCCACAAGGAGTTTCTGTGATTGTCTGTTGCCTCTAGAAATAAATACAGTATGTTATTTTTGACATTTAAAGCCTTATCGATCATAGCTTCACAAAGATAGCCATCATGGTATCACCAGAGTCTTCTTTTCTCCATGTTATACTTCCCCCAGCTCATTCAGTTGCTGATTATATGCATGGACTCCAGGACCTTCTCCAATCTGAGTTTCCCTCCCCTGGGTATTCTATAGTTGATTAATGTCCTTCCTAAATTTTGATGCTTATAATCCACCAGGGGTGGTCTGACCAGAGCAGAGTATTATATAACCATGAATTCCCCCATACTGGACATTATTTCTCTCTTAACATTACCTAGATTTGCATTGGCTTTCTTATCTTGGCTCCCTGTTGATTCATGTAGGGTTTGCTTTATACTAAGTCCTCCATGTGTAACCCTATCTTGTATTTGTGAAGTTGACTTTTTGATCCTAAGCATGGAACTTTACATTTATCCCTAATAAGTTCATTCTGGTTGGACTTGTCCCACTGTCCTAAGCTGTCAAAATCTTTTTTGACTAATTATGAATAAACTGTGGAAATACAGAGGTTTGTGTTCAATAAGCTTTGGAATATATACTTTGATCTTGTGAGAGGATACATATTTATTAAAATTTTGTCGAGTTGTTATTTTACTTTCTGGGCATATTTATTGACCTTCAAAAGTTATTTTCATTAAAGAAAAAAATAAATCTGCCTGCTCTCAGGGTAATTATTATAATACTTCCTAACTTAATTGGAACACTTTCCATTTTCTCAGTATTTAATAAGATACTATGCAAATCTAAGCAGCACAGGACAGGGTGGCATCCTAGTGATAACACTGGATTATACTTTGTGTGTTAATGGAAATGTTTCTCCTTTCTAAGACCAGAGCTTTAGCCAGAAAAGATGTAGCAGGTGAGATATTCAAAGTCACCCTGGAGTGATCACTTTTCCTTTCACTCTTTCCTTCCCATCACCAATCACTTGCCACGTCCTGTTGACTTCATGTGCCATATCTGTCCTGTCCACCCCCTTCTCTTCCCTAAAACAATTCACTCCCTAGTTCAGGCTCTGACCACATCTGGCCTGACTAATAACCCCTCACATGATCTCCTTGCCCTCAGTTTCTCCCCTCTCTAATCCATCTTTCATGGAGCTGACAAACGGATATTACTAAAGCATAGGTTTGTTCTGTTATTCTGCCCCCACAGGAGTTTCTGTGATTGTCTGTTGCCTCTAGAATGAAATACAGTATGTTATCTTTGACATTTAAAGCCTTTATCGATCATAGCTTCAGCCTCTCAGAGCAACCACCCAGTCCACCAGTCCATCCACATTAACTAACAATAACAGGCATTGTGCTAGGTGCTAAAAATACAAATACAAAAATGCTATAGCTCCTGCCTTCGAGGAGCTTACATGCTACTCAGGTGATATAGCATATTCACAGATAAGTAAAATGGGATGTATGCAAACTAAATATTTGGTGGCTGGGAATGAAACACTAATTGGGAGAATTGTGAAAGGCTTCTTGTAAGAGTTGGCATTTGAGTTGAACTTTCATGGGACCATAGGAGTTTCAACAGGCAGGGAGAGGGTGGGAGGTATTCTAGGCATGAGTAACATCTAGAGAGAGGTGTGGGGAGGTAGGGAGGGAGGGAGAGAGAGGTGGGAGATAGAATGATATATACTGGAAGCGGCAACAACAAAAACAACAAACCCAACAGGCTGGTCAGAGTGTAGAGTGTTGGAGAGGGAGTAATGGATAATTGGTCTAGAAAGATAGACTGGAGCCAGGTTATGAAGGACAAGCAAAAGAATTTAAATTTTACCCTAAAGAGAATGGGGAGCTAGTGAAAGTTCTTGAGGTGAGGATTAATATGGTCACACTGATGTTTTGGGAATATCAACTGGGCAGGTATGTTAGATATGGATTAAGAGAGGGGAGAGACTGGATGTGGGGAAACTGGTAAGGTTTGCAGTTATAATAACTAATACAGTTGAGAGCTAAAGAGGGTCTGGATTAAGGTAGTTATTGTAGGAGTAGAGAAGACACCAGAAGGATGTTGAGGAGGCAGAATCAATAAGATTTGGGGAAATTATTAACTGTGGGGTACAAGTCAAGGATGATTCTGAAGTAGGATGAACCTGGCTTCCTGGAAGAATGCTAGTCGTAGCAACAGAAAGAGGAAAGTTAGGAGAAAGGATGATTTTAGATGGAAAGAGAATGTGTTCTGTTTTGGATTTGTTGAGTTGGAGATGCCTATGGGATATCTAGGTGGCAATGTCCCACTGGTACTTGGCAGCATGGAACAGAATCCTGGGAGAGAGAAGAGGTCTGGGTATCTAACATAAGGAAATTGTCTGCATATAGATGGTAGTTGGACCCATGGGATTGAGGGGCTTACTGAGAGAGAGTATAGAGACCAGAGGAGAGGGCTCAAGGTAGATCCTTGGAGCAAACTCACATAGGGGGTGAGATATGGAGAATAACCTTACAAAGGACACAGCAAAAGGATTTGCCAGAATAGGTAGAAAAAGAAGCATGACACAGCAGTGTTATGGAAGCTTATGGAGGAATGGGTTTCCACAGAGGCAGTAGTTATGAGTGTTTAATACTATAGAGCCAGTTTTTCTAGTTACAGGGAATTGCGACCATGCTGTGTGGTAGAAGGTGAGCCTAAAGAGAAGAAGCCCAGGGTCTCTGTTTATCTGTTAGCACTTCCCTGTACTTCTATTCTAGTCAGATCATATATAATCATCTTCCTTCTTGCTAGCATCTCTGTAGGTAGCTGTCTACCTTCCCAGCTCATTGCCTGAGCTCAGTGGTAATGACAGCACTATTTTTTTTTCCTTTTATTTATTTATTTATTTATTTTTTTGTTTTAGTGAGGCAATTGGGGTTAAGTGACTTGCTCAGGGTCACACAGCTAGTAAGTGTTAAGTGTCTGAGACCGGATTTGAACTCAGGTACTCCTGACTCCAGGGCCGGTGCTCTATCCACTACGCCATCTAGCTGCCCCTTTTTTTTCCTTTTAAATACTCTTTCTTTCAACTACATGTAAAGATAATTAACATTCATTTTAAAATAAGATTTTGAGTTCCGAATTTTTTTAGTGGTTTTAAACCACTTGGTCTGATCTTCTGAAAATCTTGGTGTTTTGCATCTCACACGCTTGGCCTTCACTGAAGATGATAGCACAGTTCCAACAAAAGTTGATTCAATTGTTCTTAAGTAATGTGCATGAGGGGGAAAAATCTCCCACCACCATGTTTTTCTGTCTAATAGCAACTATTTTAGTACTTAATAGCTCCGAATCCGTTGAAACTGTGAGTCAGTCACACACAAGTGCGTAACCATTTATGCATAAAAAGTAAATAATGAAAATAGACTTGGAAAAGAGAAAACTTGTTCTGTGCTTTTCTACCTTCTGCAAATTAGCTGCTTATCACTTTTGCATGGTACCCAAGCTGGGTAACTGATTTTCTCTACTTCCCCTTCTCAAATTCTTTGAATCAAGTGGTCACGAGAGTAAGAACCTGCTCCCCCTGAGAAGTCAGCATTTATTAAGAGCACCAGGCACTGTGCCACACACTGGAATGCAAATAGAAGCAGAAAGATGGGGCCTGCCCGCTAGGAACTTATATTCTAATGGGGGAAGATGACAAATAAAAGAAGGCTAAAAAGGTTTGGGCGGGGGAGATAGTTCAGGTTCTGGAAAGAACTAGCCAATCAGAGGAAGAGGCTGCAGGGGTGGGTACTTCCAGGGCTAGAAGTCCAGGGGTGAAGGGAACTTCCTGGGGGAAGAGGATTCTGGGGCATGGTAGAGAAAATTGGGAGAGTTAGGAGGTGAGTCTGTCCTCACCGGGATTTTTTTAAACTTTTGCTGCCCCCAAGCACTAGGCTCTGAATCCAGGATGACCCTGGGTCCACCCTTTTCTTCCTCCCTCTCTTCTTCCACTTCTATGCTCTTCTCTTGCCTACTTCCCCCCCTCTTTGATTCGTGAAATTGGAGTGTTTAAGAACTGCAACTATTTAGCACCGTCCTTAGGCCTGACCAAGAAACCCCATCTCCAAGGGTCACCCAGCCTTTGCTTCCTGGTCACCAATGAGAGAAAGCCCACAGCCTCCCTAGGCAGCTTGTTCTGCTTTGGAATAGCTCTTGGGTTGGAGAATCAAGGTTCAACTGTCTCCTCTGACACTATCTCTGTGACCTTAGGGGAGTAACTTGACTCTTGTTGGCCTCATTTTGTCATCTGTAAATGAGGGGGCCAGACTGGATGGTTTCCAAGGTCCCTTCCAGCTCTTAAACCTATGTCTCTAATCATTAGGAAGCTTTCCCTGACATTGAGCCTGAATCTGTTCTTGTGGGACTTTCCCCCATCTTTCTTGTTCTTCCCTCTGGACTCAAGCCATATAAGTATAAGCCGTCTTCCATGTCCTACAAACATACACATTCTATAGGTCTATCAACTTTTGAAGAAAGCTGTTAGGTCCCCCCCTACAATTTTCACTTCCCCAGGCAAAGCATCTTCAGTTCTTTCAATTCATCATTCTGGCAAGCCTCCTATGGATGTGGTTGGTGCAGGTTCTGTGTCTTTCTTACTCTGGCAAAGAGAAAAAGAAAGTAAAGTGGGGTTAGTGGGGTATGACTTGTTCTTGATGAAGCCAGCCTCGAGTGATATCTGTTCCCTTTGGAAGTGAGAATGACTAGATTTGTGGTTTCATTGATATAGGAAACTCTACCAGTCAATGCAGGTCAACACTTTCTGTGCAACTTGCTGTCCTAATAGTCACTCAGGGCTCAAAGATGTTGAGTGATTGATCCAGGGTCATAGTCAAAATGAGGCAGAGTTGGGGTTTGAACCCCTGTTTTCCTAGGTCAGCTCTGTCTCCATTACTAAGCCATGCTGCCTCTTTGCCTTTGGCAATGGTCAGAAATCATCCCATTAATAATATGCCTGGGATTTGGCCCCATGAATAGGAAAAAAAGCTTGCTTGGTCAAGAGCATGAAAGTTCTCCAGATTTCCTTTCTTTGATAATCAGTTATAGTCTTTGCCCTTTGCCAGTCCTGCTGCTCCTTTTCCATTATCTATTATCTCTAAAAGATCTTGGGGAGCAGTTCGGCAGTCGTGTTGTCCGGTTCTTTTTTAATCCTTTAGAGTATAGTTTATCTGGGCTGCATGACTTGAAGTCACTGAGGGCACATCAGTGTTCTCTTCCAATCTCTTCATTTAATTTTTGGCTCCCTGTTAAAATCTCATTCCATTCTTCCCAGTTCAAGGATCTTTGTCCTTGAAAGAGAAAACAAGCGAGGTCATCCAGCTTTTCCCCTGTTATCCATTGTCACCAATCTGGTCCTTTCCTCCTCTAGCCTTCAACATAACAACCCTAGCCTGCTTTTTTCACAGTAGCATTCATTCACATCTTCCATTTATTCTGGTCCTAAGCACTTTGGAAGCTATCCTTAGGGTTTTGGGGCACTCCTTTTAAAATTCTCAGCTACTTTCCCCTGCTTCCATCTTCTATACATTTAAAAATTCTCTCTGGTCTGTGAGTCCCCTGTGCAGCCACATTGGTCTCTTTGTATGACTTTCATTTTTTCTTCCTCAGAATTATTTTTGTTTGGGTACTCTTCACCCTTCCTGGGCCAAATTCCCTCATATAATTTTAGATCATTAGAGTCTACCTATCCATTCACCGACTAAATTCTGTGAAATCTGAAATTGAGGGCACATGTTAGTCTGTGTTTGGCATTCTCCTCCATTAGAAACTCTATGTATCCCACAAACATTTGCCATTCTCTGCAGATCTGTAAGTTTTCCTTGCCCTCCATTCTCTCTTCAAGCCAGATCTCCACTCCACTTCCTTTTTGGTAACTGTTCGCTCACCCTCATGGATAAATGCCATGGCCATTTTCCAGCTACATCTGGTCCATGTGCTGAGGGCTCAGTTGCCAGCGACTTGTAAACTTAATTTATTTAGGCTAGGCCTCCTGCCTTTTCTTGTGATGTTTGACACTCTATATCAATCTATCTTTACTTGGTGGTTAGCCCATTCTTGTCTTTCCCTAATTCTAGCATAATCAAACAGAGGTCAAGTAGAGAGATCTCTACTATTTCAGACTGATTTAGATGGAGTACTTTTTGACAGCAGAGGAATAATGTCAATCAATTCCTCAATCAATCAACAGCTATCTATTAAACACCTATTATGTTCTAGAGGCAGCTAGGTGGCTCAGTGGATAGAGCTCTGGGCCTGGAGTCAGAAGACCTGAGTTTAAATCTGGCTTGAGACACTTACCAGTTGTGTGACCCTAGGCAAGTCACCTACCCTCTGTTGGCCTCAGTCCACTGGAGAAAGAAATGTCAAACTCCAGTATCTTTGCCAAGAAAACCCCGTGGCCCGTACTGGTGTGCTATGGTCCATGGGGTAATGAAGAGTATGACATGACTGAATGATACCGAATTATATGCTAGGTGGTGGAGATACAAATTCAAATTATCCAACTCAGAAGTCCATTATTTGTCAGATTAGGAAACTGTAGCTTAATAAAGGGCAAGACTATGTTTAGAAACCCTTCTTCAATAAGGAGTCAATTTGTTAGCTAGCAAAGGTTCTGATATAGCACCGTATCCTGATGATCCTCATAGGATGGAGAACTGGAAGGGGCATCAGAGGCCATCCAGAATAACTCTCTCATTTTACAGGGAAGGAAACTGAGGTTCAGGGAGACTAGGTGCTGCCCCAAGGTTTTACAGGTAGAGCTAGGATTTAAATCCGAGTCTTCTGATCCCAAACCCAGGCCACTTTCCATTGCACCACACCACCTGCTATGAAGAGGCTCTGATCTCTGCCATGTCATGGTCTTGCTAGTTCTTTGTCTTTTGTAGGATGCAGGAACTCTTTTGCCAGCTGCTTTCGTGTGCCCCCCCCCCAACCTGCTTCTTCTGTATTAAGGAAACGGTTGCGAGGCAAGATTTCAGGATCTGACAGATGCAGAGCTGTTGAAGCCATCTCCAAGTTTGAATTGCTACCCACTTACCATAATGATTCTGAATAGAAAGAGATTTTTCCCCCAAATCAGTCTCTAGTTCAGAAAATAAACCATTTTAAAAGCCTACGTATCCATCCTGGGAGTTGAGCAGGAGATGGTTTTCTTTTCATGACAGGGAGAAAGTGCCCAGATAGGGAGTGTCTCTGTCAGTCTGTGCGGGACTGCTGGTTCCACCAGGAATCTATAAACACTATCCTGTCCAAATAAAAACTGACAGCATAAGTGAGACCAGCAAGGCACATACCTGTGCTTGACTCAATAGTCAATGAGAGTTGGAACTGGGAATTTTCAAAATCTTTAATCTTGTAATCTCTCTTTAACCCTTTTTGCCTCAGTTTCTTCATCTGTAAAATGAGCAGGAGAATAAAATGGTAAACCACTCCAGTATCTTTACCAAGAAAACCCCAAAAGGGGTCACAAAGAGTTGGAAACAACTGAAAATGACTACACAACAAAAACCAGTGTAAATCAGGAACTCCTCTGCAACCTAGCATTGAGGTTAGACTGCGGTTGTGACTTGCCTAGGGTCTCATGGCCAATCTGTATTGAGGCAGGGCTTGAACAGAGTACATCCTGACTCAGAAGTCTGCCATCTATTTCCTATATTGTATAGCTTCTAAGTCTAAGCAGAAGGGCTCTAATGTATGATTGGAACAACCTGATGAAGTAGAGTATCAGGTTTGAAGGTAGGAAGACCTGGATTCAAATCCTATTTCTCAGGCTTACCAGTTGTGTGACTAAGGGCAAAGACTTTAGAGTCTTTGACTTTATTCATTCAAGAAACTAAAGAGGAAGGATGGTAAAAGGGAGAATTTGGCTCCAGGGTCAGTCGAATTTCCCTTTTGTCTCTTACTTCCCCTTGGGTAAGTTATTTAATCTTCTTGGTCCTCAGTTTCCTCATTTATAAAGTGAAGGGAGTCAGACAAGGTGGCTCCTGAGGGCATTCCCAGCTCTAGAGCTCTGATTCTCTGATTTTTAGGATACATCCAGTCTCCAAGTCCCTGGGATATATCCCTAGTTCTTCAAGGTTTCATTCTATGTTGGTGGAAAGTGTTCTCACACCAAGAGTGCCTTGTACTGATGAAACCATAGCTTGTTTGTATGTTTACATATCTCATTATCATTAGGGGTTTGGCCATGAGAGCTCTTTGCAAGAGTTGGCCTCCACCAGTGACTTGTACCATTCATTCCGGAGACTAATTTCTCAGGATCTAATTTTGTTAGAGGATTGTCTGGAATGTCACCAGGATGCTATGGCCGGATGAGGAAGGTGCTTGCCCAGGGGCCTCAGGCTAATCAGCAGCTTGCCTGGTTGTTTCTGGGAAGGAGATATCAAGAGAAAAAGGAATGGCCTTCTGATGAAGTATGTGTGAGCTGAATTCAGAATGCAGATTTCCCACAGAGCTCCAAACCCAGGACAGCCCATGGCAGGTTTATGTGCTCTGAGGATGAAATATAGAGACTCAGGCTCCACTAAACCATGGGGTGAAACAGGCCATCTATATGGATCAACAGTCCTTAAGAACTGGGAGTAAATTAAAAAACAAACAACCAAACTATTGCCCAGAGGAAAGGTTCAGCTTAAAAATCCTTACGGTTTGAGTCTCAGGTTTGTGAAGCCAGTCATGGGTAGAAGATAGAGCATACAAGGCTTCCTAGTTGAAGCAGACCTGAGTTTCAAGGTCCTGTAGGTTTATATAGATAACTCATTCATTCATTCATTCATTCATTCATTCATTCATTCATTCATTCAGTCTGACCATGGGGTCTTGATTCTATAGATAGGAATATATGCAGGACCTTTTGGTCAGGGTGGATCCAGCCAAGAGAAGTCTGAAGCCTCATCTTTATGTCCTTGTCCTGTCTGGCAGGGCCATTTAATCAGTTGAAAACCAATGGACCAACTTTGTGATGCTCCGCCATAAGTTGGCATTTCTAGAATATCTGTGACTGCTACCTCATCAACGCCCTGCATTTATAACCCAGGAGAATGTAAGCTCATTGAGGGCAGAGGATTTTTAGATTTTTCATTTCTTTCCCCAGTGCTGTGTCTTACATATGGAAGGCCCTGACTCAGTGCTTGTTGAATGAATGAATGGATGGATGGATGAATGAATGAATCTACCCCATCTCTCCCCTTGCTAAAAGTGCTTGAAATGCACCAGACAAGATCTGATGATTCCCTGGGATAGCCAATGAGTCTCCTGCCTCTTGATTATTTACCAGTTTTAAAGGAGCTCAGAGCCAGCCTCCCCATGCTTGATGACTAATCCATGGACCCACATAGGATGCTGAAAATCTTTCAGCGTGGGAGGGTGGTTAGAAACATGAGGAAAATTTTGCAGAAATGTTGTGAATTGGCCCGATGCGACTCATTCAGGTGATTTGGAGAGTTGGTTAATGATGGACCTGTGAGAAGTAGCTGCTCTTGATAGGGCCAGGGACTCTGAGTGGGTCGGGGGAGGTGGGCTGAGGCCTTGGGAAGGAATCAGCTTCTATAAAAGAGAGAAATATCAGTAAAACATCTTTGAGGACTGTGTAGCAGGGAACATAAGCTGATAGAGCATGTTTGTCAATCTCTTGCTAAATTTACACACGTGCACACATAGTCACAATGCACATACGGATCATTGCTACAGGGAATCCCCAGGGGAGGGAACTCCCTCTCTCAAGGCAGTTTGGCATCTTCTATGCAAAGTTATGCTTAGAAGCCTCTCAGACTCTCAATGCCCCTAGACATCTCGCAAAGAGATGGTTAGATAACTTACCCAGGGTAACATAGCCAGCCTGGGTCAGAAGTAACACTTGAACTTAGGGTTTTCTGGCTTTGGAGCCAGTTCTCTAACCACTACTCTTTCCTGCCTTTCTCAAATAGTGTGTGTGTGTGTGTGTGTGTGTGTGTGTGTGCGTGCACGCGCACGTGCGCGCATGCTAAAAAATTCAGTCTTCTTCACTGTGAAAGGTCCTACCCTTTTCCTTGTGAGTGACCTTGGTCAGTGGATGACTAGATGTATAAATGAAAAAGTACCTATTAGACATGTTTATTATGTATCTGACTCTGTGCTCGGTGCTAGTGATGGAGATTTTAAATAGCAAGACAGTGCCAGTCTCTCAAGGACCTTCATTCTATAAAGGGAAGATAGTACATCAAGGAGAGTAGTGTCAAGGAAGAGGTGATTGGGATGGTGAGTGAAGTCATAGGGTAATTGACTGATGGCTCCATCTAGGAATGATAGTGTTATTTGATTATTGTTCCCAGAGGCAGAAGTAGAAAAGATGGACTGGGAGGGATGCATGAGGCTATGGAGTGGCAAGATGTGTGGTGGGTTTCTGGTGGGTTAGATATGGTGAACTCTCAGAAGCCTTGGACCCCAGTGCCGATTCCTGAATTTCTTTGGATCTCAGTTTCCTTTTCTATAAAACGGATGGTGAGATGTACCAGAGAGCCTCAGGCCTCTTCCAGCTTTAAATCTCCGATTCCATGATCCTAGGAGGATAGGAATGAGAATTCAGCAGTATCAGACGCTCAACAGGTGTTCTGAGTTCTTTGAGAAGATGCAAAGGACCTGCAATTTCATCTGTGGACCTTGGTCGGAGTAAAACTTTTGGAGTCATTCAAAGGACTTTGCCACCCCAATTCACCTCATAGTCATTATCCTGCTACTGTTATTCCATACTAAAGACATCCCACTTATTTGATTTAACTGTTTGATATCTGCAGAACATTAAATAGCAAGGAATGGTAGGAGGCCATTAACTTCCTCTGGGACCTTTCCTTCTTTCTTTCTTTCTTTCTTTCTTTCTTTCTTTCTTTCTTTCTTTCTTTCTTTCTTTCTTTCTTTCTTTCTTTCTTTCTTTCTTTCTTTCTTTCTTTCTTTCTTTCTTTCTTTCTCTTGAATAGAATTTTATTTTCCAAAATATATGTAAAAACAAATTTCAACATCAATTAAAAAAATTGTGTTCCAACTTCTCTTTCTTTCTTTCTTTCTTCCTTTCTTTTTCTTTCTTTCCAGGGCAATGAGGTTTAAGTGACTTGCCCAGAGTCACACAGCTGGTGTCAAGTAGTGTCTGAGGTTGGATTTGAACTCAGGTTCTAGGACCATTTCTAGCTGAATTTTTTAGAATATTATGAAAAAGGATATGAATAACAATAAAATGGCAACAGTGGGGATTTGGGATTTAAAGATTGATGCAGATGGATTGAGGGAAGTGAGGCATACATACCTGTAAGGCTGTGAACATTTAGCACCTACTAAATCCTCAGTTAGACATGACCTTGTAGCTAGAATTAGAGGCCAGAAGATGGTAAACTAGCAGATGACAAATACTCAAATTACAAATACAGACTTCAAAACATCCCAGCGAACTCCAGCAATAGATCATCCTGGAACCAAATCATAATCACTGACCGAATTGTTGTACGTTACTTTGACAAACACAAGCTTAAGAAACACATTTCAAATCAAAATGACCAAACCCAACACTCAGAGTCCTCAAGTTATATGGAATAAAAAACTTTCAAAACATAGAAACATATCAGAGGAGATCAAATCATGTGAGAGCAAGATAGGATGTGTAACATCTTCATCGATTTTTTTTGCTACTGGAGTTGTAAATAGGATGGCTTCAGTGAATGGCAAGGAAACCCCCTCTGCCAACATAGGTTGACACCTTTTCTGTAACTTATAATCTTTGAGAGATGTCATGGGGCATTGAGAGTCTGAGAGGCTTCTAAGGGCCACACAGCCTTTAGGGATCAGAGGTGAGATTTGAACCCATATCTTTCTAACCTGAAGCCAGCTTTCTGTCCACTACTCCTCAATGCCTCTCTGTCAGCATGATGTAGCAGCCAAAAAAGCTGATGCAAATTTGGGGGCAAGGGGCAGCTAGGTGGCGCAGTGGATAAAGCATCGGCCCTGGATTCAGGAGGACCTGAGTTCAAATCCGGCTTCAGACACTTGACACTTACTAGCTGTGTGACCCTGGGCAAGTCACTTAACCTCCATTGCCCTGCAAAAAAATAATCGGGGGGCACATAAATTGAAGCAGTGTCTAGAATGAGAAAAGTCACACTTTGTACTCTTCCCTCATTAGACCTCATCTGGAGAGCTTTGTATGGTTGTAGGCCCCCTGTTTGGGGAAGGGTAGTCACATAAAAGTGTCTAGTGGAGCATGGTCAGGATGATCAGGTTAAAATCAGGCCACATGCAGACCAGTTGAAACAACTGGGGAGGGTTAGCCTGGAGTCCATCCAAAACATTTATTAAGGTCCCATTACATGCTAAGTGTCGAGGATGCAAAGAGCTCGCAGGGGAGCTATCGTGAAAATGACCTTTGGAGGTAAATGAGATGCCCAGCACTGGAAGTCTTCTAAAGAATGTGGGAAGACTAGGCATTGAGAGTGTTATAGAGAAGATTATTGTTCAAGTCTGCTTTGGATAAATGTACCCTAAAGGTCCCGTTTGGCTCTAACATCATGAAATTCTGAGGATATTGGAGGCTGGCATGTAAGGGGTGGCAAGCCCTGATATAGAGGAAGAAATAACCTGAAATGGCAAAAGCCCCTATAGAGGAAGGGTTAGAGGAGAAACGATACCGCAGGTGCCTAATCCCCTGCTGGACCAAAGCTTGTGTAATTTGTGTTGGGTTTATGATGAGGTATTTCAGCCAAAGGCAAAATGGGGGCCAGAGCAGTGAGTTAGATCTGATTTGTCTATTGGCTGGTCCATTAATGAACATGGATTCTTCTTCTCTTTGCCTTTTATAAAGGGATCTGGAAAGCCCATGTTCCATTTTCATTGCTCTTCAAGGGGGGGGGGGAAAGAGAGTCCTGAGAAGGATCAAGCCACTGATGGGGTGAACTGGTCATCCCCTCCCCATGAGATGTGGCAGCTGCACTCAGATGCCCCAGGTCACATGGAAATGCTGTCCACATTCTCAACTCCAGACCCCATGTTAATCCAATATTTCTCCAGTGTCTCTTTTGGCTTTGCCTCCAAACTGAATTAGAAAATGTGAGTCATTCGAATACCTCTCCTCTCAGGTCAATCGGTCAAGATGAAGCAGGGAAAAGGACCCATGGAATTTCATTGTATAGGTTGAAAGGCAGTGACTTGTCCTATCCAGATACTGCAGATTAAAGGAAGAAAGCCAAGGATAGCATGACTAAGCTCCCAGGTAGCCCATCCTTTCTCTCCCATGTTCTAGAAAATGAGCAGCCTTCAGAACTAGAAAAAAGATAACTGCAATAAAGGAAAATAAGTTCCTTCCTCTCTTCCCCCCCTGCCCCACCCCCACTGTCCAAAGTGCTGAGTTAAGCTGGGAAGTATAGTCCTTTAATTATAAAGGGAATTGGGTTTCTTTGATGCATTGGATGGCCTAAAATGCAACCAGTTAATGCATTCTGCTGGCCTTTTTTCACTCTGCCTTCCAGACTGTAAGTTCATTAAAACAACTGAATGAAATCCAGCATGAGGAAGATTAGACTGTAATTTACTATATTTCATGGCTGGTTTCTCCCTTTTCTCTGAGTCCGTTCATCTGTGGGTGAGTCACCAGAGATGCCAGATTTATTACCGAATATTGCCCTTTTTCAGACAGCTTGGGAGACAGATATTTGGTTCTCAGATCAGAGAACCTCCTTTTTTTCTCCCTCTCTGTCCATCCTTCCTCCATCTAGGGGAGAATGAAGGTAACTAACCATCATTCAGTGGTTAGTTTACAATTTCAAGCTTTTTCTAGTGGCGTGGGCTGGGTATGTTTTTGAAGGTCATTTTGCAAGTTCCCACTAGTGAGCTGGCACTCTTAACTCAGCTGGATAAAACCCTTTGCTTTTTCTTTCTTTCTTTTTTTCTTTTTTGGTAGTGTTTCATCTTCCCTGTTTCCCTGTTGTCCTTTCTCATCTTGTTCTGTAATTTTCACATTCTCTCTGCATCTTCTTGCATTACTATACATGATTTAGATCACTCCTATTTTATGTGGCAAGCTACTAGAGGGGAGAGATGTGGTCTATTTGATTTCTAGAGTGCCCAGGGCAGCACCATAGATAGTTAGCTTTTAACTAATATAAAACCATTATTATTCATGTGAAAAGGAAGTTTGGAATTTTAGCTTAAAAAAAAAATCTTGGTTGTTATTCTGATCATATAGTTTACCTTTACTTTTTTTTTCGTTTTTGGTGAGGCAATTGGGGTTAAATGACTTGCCCAGGGTCACACAGCTAGTAAGTGTTAAGTGTCTACTGACAGATTTGAACTCAGGTCCTCCTGAATCCAGGGCCAGTGCTTTATCCACTGCGCCACCTAGCTGCCCCTATCTTTACTTTTAAATATTAGTTTTTGTTGTTGTTGTTTTTTTTCGAGGGTTAAGTGACTTGCCCAGGGTCACACAGCGAGTAAGTGTCAAGTGTCTGAAGCTAGATTTGAACTCAGGTCCTCCCGAATCCAGGACCTGTGCTTTATCCACTGCACCACCTAACTGCCCCTTAAATATTAGTTTTAGACATTTTTATGCCTTTCCCCCCTCCAGAATATAATTTCCTTTTCCTACTCCTCTCCTAGGCATGGAATCTAACTCTTGTACTCTCACCCAGAGCTTTCTCCACTAATTAAAATCCATACCTGTGTAATCATGAGATCATGTCCCAACATCTCTGGACCTGAGTATCCTCATTCATAAGTCAAGTCAAGCCAACAAACATTTATTAAGCACCTCTGTGCCAGTCACTCATCTAAACACTGATGGCACAGTGGGTAGAGCACTGGCCCTGAGCTTGGGAGAATCTGAGTTCAAATCTCACCTCAGACACTTACTAGCTGTGTGACCCTGGGCAAGTCCCTGAACTTCAATTGCCTTAAACATCTGGGGTCATCTCCAGTTGTCCTGATGTAGATCTTGTCATTCACCCAGATGGCTCCGGAGGAAAGAGTGAGGTCGGTGACCTTGCACAGTCCTGCCTCACTTCAATCCAATTCGCTGCAAGTCATGACACCAGTGTGATGTCACAGTCCTCTTGGAGAATGAAGGACAAACAGTAATGAGGCTGGGAGTAGGTGACCTCTAAGATTCCTTCCAGCTCTAAGTCTAGAGACCTTTGATCCCATGAACAAGCACCAGCTAAGGTACCATCTCTCAGATCTGTCCTGGCTCTTCATTTGTCTCTGATACCCTAGTGGCCAGCCCTTTGTATTTTACCTGAGCGTAGGTGATATTGGGTTTTTGTTTGTTTGTTTGTGGGTCAATGAGGGTTAGTGACTTGCCCAGGGTCACACAGCTAGTAAGTGTCAAGTGTCTGAGATCTGATTTGAACTCAGGTCCTCCTGACTCCAGGGCCGGTGCCTTATCCACTGTGCCATCTAGCTTCACTTGGGTAGGTTATATTCTAATTAGGATTAGAGCTGGAAGTTAGTCTTCCTTTTCTCTTCCACCACCCCATGGTCACATGACTCTCATCTCCCAGTGAAACCTCTTCTGATACCTCTAACCATAAAAATTGGGCCTTCTCACCTGGATTCTCTCAGGATGATCTCCTGGCCTCTCCTTCATGCTTTATCATTTCCTAAATTTGTTCACAGGTCTCATCTCCCTACTCAATTGGAAATTCACCTAGAATAGGATCTTTTCCCCAGAACCCGGCATAGGAGGTGCTTAATTAATGTTAAGTGAATGCATCAGATCAGTCCAAAATGTGCAGAGTATGGTGTACTTGAGTGTCAGAGGAACACAGAGGAAGCAGGTGTCAGGGTCCAGGGAGACTCAGGTTGAGTCTCAGGTCCAAGAAACTCAACCTCAGTTTCTTTGGCCTTTGAAAGAGGCAGACAGAGTAGGGAGGACTCAAGCAAGATGGGATGGAGAGGTGACTGAATGGATACACCCTTCTCTTTTTTTTTCAAGTGGATAAAACCCAAAGGTTAAATGACTCCCCCAAAACATAGAGGTAGTAAATATTGGAGGCAGGATTTGAACCCAGGTACTCTGACTGCAGAGGTGGGGAAAGG
This sequence comes from Dromiciops gliroides, assembly GCF_019393635.1. Taxonomy (NCBI): domain Eukaryota; kingdom Metazoa; phylum Chordata; class Mammalia; order Microbiotheria; family Microbiotheriidae; genus Dromiciops; species Dromiciops gliroides. Next base: position 746,303,169 of record NC_057861.1, read on the forward strand.
ACTAAGTATTTATGTAGCACCTACTATGTGTCAGACATTATGCTCTATCCTTTCCCCCCTCCAAATATTATTTGATCCTCACAACAACCTCACAAGGTAGGTGCTATTATTATTCTCGTTTTACAGATGAGGAAACTGAGGCAAACAGAAGTGAAATGACTTGCCTATGGTCACAGAGATAGTGTCTGAAGCTGGATTTGAACTCAGGTCTTCCTGAATGCAGATCCAGACCTCTGTCCTCTGCATAGTGGAAAGGGCCAGGCCTCTTTCCACTGTACAAACATTCACATCTTTGTGCCCTGACAGTCTTTTGTGCACATTTTGTTTTAAATCTACCCCCTGCCTTTTGGGAGAGAGGCTGATGTAGGCTTAAAGGCATGGCCCGCAGCTGTTGACTGCCATCCCCATCTGCCCAGGGTTTACATAGTGATGATGGGAAACCCAAGCCCTGCTGGTATTGGGCCCCCTGAAAATCTGCTCAAGTGCCCCCAAATGAATAGCATGAGTTGAAGTCCCAAAGTTTTTTTTTCTTTCTCTCCTTGGTGGTCTAGGACACATTGTGAATTTTCTAGGGAGCAACAGTCAACTAATGGCTGGAGCATCAGTGAGGAGGAAGGGGCCTGTTTCTAATGGTATGGCAGTCCTGGTAACTGACATTTATAACCAGTTTCAGGTTTGCATTCATTAGCTCATTCACTCCTCCTAGCAACCTTAATTGGGATTATTCTCCTCATTTCATGGGCAAAGAAAGGGCACCTCCGTGAAAGCAGCCTACTGAATGACTCAAATCCTGGGTTTCTTTCTCCATGTCCTTGGGCTCCAGAGGTCTCTGTCTCCTTTCCTGGGACTTTGGCTTTTTGGGTTTATACCCAGCTGCCAAAGGTTCAGGTTGCACTAGAAACTATGAAGATTATTCCTCGCTCTGAGCTGCTATGGTGTTATGGATTAGGGAGGAAGTCTAGGCACTGTCCATTCTCCTTGTATCATCTGAAAGAAAATGGAAAATCTGAGGGTGCAGTGAAATGTTGGGGTTCAAAGGAATCCTTTTGGAGTCTTGGCAGCTTGGTGCATGGCCCATAGTAGGAACTTGTACAAAATGTTGGCTGACTTTGTTGTTGGCTTGATAAAGCAATATTTTTAAATTATAAAAGTATTTTATTATTTCCAGTTACATGTAGAGAGAGTTTTCAACATTTGCTTTTATAAGATTTCTAATTTCAAATTTTTCTCCCTCCCGCCCATGCCTCCCCCCTCCCCAAGACAGCAAGTAATCTGATGTAAGTTATATAGGTACAATCACATTAAACATATTTCTGCATTAGTCTTGCTGTGAAAGAAGAATCAGAGCAAAAAGGAAAAACCTCAAAAAAGAAAAACAACCACACTCAAAACAAAGGAAATAGTATGGTTCGATCTGCATCCATATTCCATGGTTCTTTTTTTTTTTTTCCCGGATTTGGAGAGCATTTTCCATCATGAATTCTTTGTAACTATCTTGGACCATTGTATTGCTGAGAAGAGTCAAGTCTATCACAGTTGATCAACACATAATGTTGATGATACTGTTTATAATGTTCTCTTGGTTCTGCTCATCTCAGCATCAGTTCATGTAAGTCCTTCTAGGTTTCTCTGAAATCCACCTGCTCATTGTTTCTTACAGAACAATAATATCCCATTACATTCACATACCACAACTTGTTCAGCCATTCCCCAATTGATGGGCAACCCCTCAATTTCTAATTCCTTACCACCACAAAAAAGCAGCTATAAATATTTTTGTAAGTGTGGATCTTTTCCCCTTTTTTTTATGATCTCTTTGGGAAAAAGACCTAATAGTGGTATTGCTGGGTATGCACAACTTTATAGCCCTTTGGGTATAGTTCCAAATTTCTCTCCAGAATGGTTGGATCAGTTCACAGCTCCACCAACAGTACATTAGTGTTCCAATTTATTCCCCAGATTCTCCAACATTTATTATTTTCCTTTTTTGTCATATTAGCCAATCTGATAGGTGTCAGGCTGTACCTCAGAGTTGTTTTAATTTGCATTTCTCTAATCACTAGTGATTTAGAGCATTTTTCATATGGGAATAGCTTTGATTTCTTCATCAGAAAACTGCCTGTTCATATCCTTTGACCATTTCTCAATTGGGGAATGACTTGGATTCTTATAAATTTGATTTAGTTCCTGATATATTTTGGAAATAAGGCCTTTACCAAAAGAACTGGCTAAAAAATTGTTTCCCAGGATAAAGCAATATTTTAAGGGACAGCTTTGGTCTTGCTATCTCTACTAAAAAACCCTCCCAAACTAAAAGATGCGCCAAGTTTGTAGGTCAGCAGCTATTGTTTGTTAAGCTTTCCATATCTGATTTCATGATTCCATTCTTTGGATGGAGATGTTTTGATCTGATCTGATGATAATAATGCCAGTAATCACAGTTCCCACTTTCATAGAGCTTTCCAGTTGGCAGAGCCCTGGTGGAAGGTCTGGTTGGAGCTTCCTTGCCTCTGTTGACTTCTCTGTTCTTGAAGACTTGAGATGAACAACAGACAAAAACCAAGTCCTGCTGTGATGATTTGTGGGCATGGCCAGAGGTGACAAACTTGTGGGGTGCCAAGGCTAACCTGGACCTACGGGCAGTTAGCTTGTTCAGTGATAACTGGGCTATAAGGGAGCATAAATATAGTTCAGGGGGTGTGGTTGGCAAATGGCAAAATGTAAGTGCTGAATTGTAATCTGGAAGGATACAGTCTGAACCCTCATTATCTGGGGTGCGACCTTTATTGCACTGCCCGCCTGACTCATTGGGAACATGGTTTCTGGCTTGGAACTGTTGTTGGGGAGGAGCCTGGGTTATGGGCAGTATGCAGCTCTTGTATGCCAGCAGCTTGGGCAACCAGCTGTCACAGGAAGGAGACTCATTAGTAGAGTTTATTCCTGGGAAGGCATTGAATAGAAATAGAATTGACCAAAATCTCCTTGGTCCAAAGAGCTAGAAGCAGTCATTAGGTTGGGGGTCATATTTCCCAAGGAAAAGGGTCCTTGACTAGGGATTCACCACCTTGAGAGAGAATGGACTCCTCACCATTGGAAGTCTTTGAGAAGAGTCTAGATGACCACTTGTTGGGTGGGTTATAAGGAGTATCTTTTTTCAGTTAGCCTCTGTAGTCATCCTTTTTTAAGCTAACATTTGTGTACCACCTACTCTGTGCCTGACACTGTGCTAAGTGCTTTCTAATTATTGTCTCATTTATCCCACAATGATTCTGGGAGGTAGGTTCTGTTACAGTCTCTATTTTATAGATGAGGAAACTGAGGCAAACAGAGGTTAAGGGACTCACCCAGAGTTACACAGCTAGAATCTGGAGCCAAATATAAACCCAGGCCCTTCTGAATGCAGTCATGGTGCTCCAACCACTGTGCCAGTTGCTTTGTTCTCTTCTAACTGAGATTTCATGATTCTATGAATTATTTTTTGGTTCTGGTGATAGCTGATGATAAGCAAAATGATTTATGCCAGGCAGCCTTTGACATTAATTTTCCTCCTCTCATCTTAAGGGATGACTGTTAGCATATGGCCAGAAGCAGATTATATTATTATAGACTCACAGGGTTGAAAGGAACCTCAGAGGACATCTTGTCCAACCCCTACCTGAACAAAGATTTTCATTGAAATGCACCCAATAGGAGAGTGGTGATCCAGCCTCTTCTTAAAGGTCCCAGTTAAAGGGAACTCACAATCTTTCATTGTACTTTGGGACAACTCTCATTGCTAGGATTGACATCACTGAATTTCCCTCCTTGCAATCTCTACCCATTTCCCCATTTTCTGCTCAATGGAACTGACCAGAATAAGTTGAATCTCTTTTACTTTTTCTTGGCAGTTCGAAGACAATGCTTAGGTGTCTTTTAAATATCCTCTTCTTAAGATTAAATATCTTCAGTTCCTTCAACCGATCCCCATATGAAATCAAGCACCTCCACCATCTTGGATGCTTCTCTTTGGACCCTCACCAGCATATTGATGCTCTGCTTTTCTGCTTTGTAACCAATGTCCGGCTGTGTTACTCCTGGTGGTGGTGCTGGTGGTGTGTGTGTGTGTGTGTGTGTGTGTGTGTGTGTGCACCCTTGCCATCCCTTACAGACTTCCTGGTATTCTCTGACCCCTGCCATCTATAGAGAACTTGCTTCCTGCTTCTTCTCCCCATCCCTGGCCCTTGGCAAGGTCCAGTTCTCCCAAGCATGGCATCTTGACCTGTGACCCTTATCTTCTCACACTGCAGACTCACTGCTGCTTTATTTTCTTTCCTGGGTGGACCCTTGAGGACTTCTATTTTCAAAGCTTCCATTCCTGAGAATCGCTGGATGCATCATCTCCTGGGATCATCACAGCTTGTCAAAAAGGAGAAAAAAAGAAGAGTTTGAAAATCATCAGCCACTCAGCCCTTGAGAAGGCTGCTTTGTATCCTTTTGGCAGCAGGTGGAGCATACTTCCTAAATAAAGTAAAAGAAAAAAATAAACCCACATTTAAATTGCAATTCTGTCCCCTCTCTCTTGACTCTCCATTCCACAGTAGGGGAAGCATAAAACCGAGAGAATGGTTATTATGGATATTATGGACATTAGCAAGTGTGGGACCATGTTAGCATTTTACTAATGAGCACCTCCCTAATGGTGATGGGATAGGCCAGTGGTGGGATGAGCCACACTGCCCAGGACAGGCGATCTCCCCTGAAACTGGGCTCTGCTTTTTTTATTTTTCTTCAAAAGGGAAGGAAGGGGGCAGCTAGGTGGTGCAGTGGATAAAGCACTGGCCCTGGGTTCAGGAGGACCTGAGTTCAAATCTGGACTCAGACACTTGACACTTAATAGCTGTGTGACCCTGGGCAAGTCACTTAACCCTCATTGCCCTGGGAAAAAAAAGGAAGGAAGACTGTTCAGTCTAAAGGGGGGGGGAGAATGGAGCACAGTATTAAAAAGAGTTTATATTGAAAAGAAAGAAGGAAGGAAGTAAGGAAAGAAGGAACATTTGGTTGTCTGGAGGAGTACATCCGCATCATACACCAGTTTCATGACGGCTGGCTTGCACAGTTCTGGATAAAGGATGGTCTCACCCTTTCCCAGTCACCAGTGGAGTGAAGCAAGGTTGTATACTGGATCCTATTCGCTTCAGTCTGTTTTCCATGATGTTGTCAGACACTTTCAGTGAGGACAAAAATGGCATCAAGATCAGCTTCTGCACTGATGGGAAACTAACCTGAAAAGGCTACAAGCCAAGACTAAAGTGGAGGGAGAGTTGGTATTCAGCATTTTGTTATTGTACACTCAATGTAGCCTCTGAGACTAAGGTATAGTCGAGTATGGATTGATTCTCTGCTGTTCATATTAATTTCGGCTTGACAACCAACAACAAGAAAACAGGTCTTCGGCCAGACTGACCATCTATGTGTAGAACACTGGTCACAGTAAATGGAGAAATTTTGAATGCTATGGATAAGCTCCTTTACCTTGCCAGTATACTTTCCAGGGATGTCCACATAGATGATGAGGCTGATGCATGCATTGCCAGAGCTATCTCAGTGTTTTGGAGGAACCAAAGGAAAGTTTGGGAGAGAAGAGGTATTAGACTGACTACCAGACTGAAGGTCTACAGAGTTGTTGTGCTGACTTCATTGTATACCTGTGACACCTGGACAGTCTACCAGAGCCATGCCAGGAAAGTGAATCACTTCCATTTGAATCATCTCAGGAAGATCCTGAAGATCACCTAGCAAGATAAGGTACCTGACACTGAGGTCCTTTCTCAAGCTGAACTGCCAAGTATCCAGACTCTACTGCAGAGAGTACAGTTCCAATGGGCTGAATGCCAAATGCATGCTTGCCCAAAAGACTATTTTGTGGAGAACTCATACCAGTAAAATACTCACTTGGTGGTCAGAAGAAGTGGAATAAAGATACTCCCAAGGTATCTTTGAAGAACTTTAATAGTGGGTGTGAGACACAGGAAATGCTGGCACAGGACTGCTCAACATAGTGTACCCACCTCAAAGAAGGCCTTGTACTTTATGAGCAAAGTCGCATCTTAGAAGCCCAAAGGAAACATGAGCTGTGCCAATCCAGAGCCATCTCCACCCTGAATGTTCCAACAGACCGTTTGTGCCCGATCTGGGGTACTGCCTTCTGAACTCATGTTAGAGAAATCATCAGCCACAGCCAACACACCGAGCCCTGGCCCCAATGTTTTGTTGTCACTAGTCTTCTTCAAAAAGGAAGGACTGACAACAGCAAACAGCAACAAGCCACAAGCACCAGTGCCAGCAACAACAACATTATTACAAGGATAGTGCTAACTACTGAGGATAAAATCCCCAAAGAGACAGTCCCTGCCCTTACAGAATTCAGAGTCTATTTGGGGGGATAATGCACATGCATAGTAGAGGCCACATAGGCTTATTTATATACACTTTCTAGGAACAATAACAGAGTTGATTTTATTATGGTTCCAGAGTTTGAATGTGTGTGTGTGTGTGTGTGCGCGCGTGCGCACACGTGTGCACATGTGGGAGGATGTGGTCTAAAGTCAAGCAAGGACAACCTAGATGGAGTTGGATTATTTGAAGAATTCCATTCAAGAGACATTTATTAATTATTATTAATAATTAATTATTATTAATTAGTTACCCATTAATGTGAGGCCTATTGTCCAGTGCTGGGATTCAAAAAAAGGGGGAGGCCCTGCCTTCAAGGGGCTTATATTCTTCTAAGTATGTTCTCTGCAGACAGGGATAATTTAAGGTGGGAGCCATCACCTGTGTCTCAGAGGGTCCCAGGGAGCTCTTACCATCCCAAGGCTTCCGAGTGATGGCCACAAGGCCGCTTTAGGACTCGGCAAAGGAGAGATGAAAAGTGTTGTTCAGGAGCCAGTCAGTCTAATTTGATGGAAGCTTAGAGTTCCAAAAGTTGGCTCATCCTAGAACTGCCTTCACTACCTGAGGCTCCTTGTTCTGGAGCAGGTGGCTAGCTTGTGGCCTGCTGGGCCTGAGATATTCCTCTGCTCCCCTTCTCCCACGGGTAGGTGCCCTTTGGAGGCACCTTTGTGCCAGGCCTGGCCTGGCCTGCCTTCATTCTCCTCCTTGACTTGTTCCTCACTTTCTGGACTTAAAAAAATTCAGGCTCCATCTGCCAGGTCCCTTCCCCCGGCATCTTTTCAGGTCCTTTCTGTGTGTTTTCTTTCCCCATTGGAGGAGGAAAGGAGGCAAGAACTGTCTCTCTTTTTGCTTGTCTCTGCATCCCCAGTGTTCAACACGTAGTTACTGCCTAATGAATGCTTGTTCCTTTTCATCTTTCCTCCCAAATGTGAGAAAGGCTGCAAAAGCTGTTGGAGCCAGGGGCGGCTAGGTGGCGCAGTGGATAAAGCACAGGCCCTGGATTCAGGAGTATCTGAGTTCAAATCCGGCCTCAGACACTTGATACTTACTAGCAGTGTGACCATGGGCAAGTCACTTAACCCTCATTGCCCTGCAAAAAAAAAAAAAAAAGCTGTTGGAGCCGGGTTGTGGAAGGCTTTCAATGGTAGCCTCAGCAGTTTTCTTTCTTTTTTTTTTTTTTTGCAGGGCAATGGGGGTTAAGTGACTTGCCCAGGGTCACATAGCTAGTAAGTGTCAAGTGTCTAAGGCCAGATTTGAACTCAGGAACTCCTGAATCCAGGGCCAGTACTCTATCTACTGCACCACCTAGTTGCCCCGCCTCATCAGTTTTCATGTAATTCTTGAAGCAAGAGGGAGCAAGTGATAGTGGCAGAGCTGTGCCGTCAAGAGATGATTTGGGGAGGTATATGAAAGTTGGATTAGAGAGTGAGAAACTTGATACAAGCAGACTGATAAGGAGGTTTTTGCAATAGTCCAGGTGAGAGGTGATGAAGCCTTGAACTAAAGGGTGTGGTCCTATGAAGACAAGAAGAATATGGAGGGACAACCAACAGTAGGAGGAGTGGACGCTGACTGGATATGGGGCAGGAGGGAGGTAGCAGTCAAGGGTAACTCCAGAGCTTTGAACCTCAATGATGAGGATGGGGGTGCCCTCAGCAAGGATGTTTGGAGGAAGGGCAACTTTGGATAGGACAACCCCCTTTTACTTTTAGACATGTTGACTTTGAGATGCCAAAGGGCATTTCAGGAGGAGATTGTGAGCATGCAGCTGGTGCTATAGCACAGGAGCTCAGGAAGTGAGGTCAGCACCTAGTATAATACCCAACACCTACTAGGTGTTTAAGGCATGTTTATTGATTGTTTAATATTATTGTCCTTGCTTTTGTAACTCTAGCAATTAATGTTAGCCAGTAGAGTGCCAGGCACAGACTGATAGGGGCAGACTAAAGTTGGCATCTTCTCCTACCCTTGCCTCTTCCCTATCCCCCTCCCCCCCACCTCAGGCAGCTCTCCAAATATTATCTTTCCATGGCTAGATTTTGTGCCTGCCTCCTTATCTGTGGAATGGGCATAAATGGCATTATTTTTTGCATGTTTGGTGACTACTCCAGGGTTGGGGGCTTGGAGGATGCCAGCTTGGGTCCTTTTGTGATTAAGGTTGACTTTGTTTACATTTGCTGTTGGATCCAGAATGAAATACTTGTTTTCCCACAGTAGATCTAACAGGTACTTGAGCAGAAATACAGGGAACAAAATGAGAGCAAAAGACAGTGAGTCTGGTTGATCTTCAGCAAATATAATCTTCTACGTCATGGATCAGAAGAGATTTGAACTCCTGAAAGCTGTGCGCTAAATCTTTTCCTAATCCTCTCTGGCCTCTGCACTGATTTTGTTTTATTCATTTTCCTCTGTCTAAATTTTCCTCGAGGACCAACAGTTGTATAACTGAATGTAGAAGGATGTTATTTGTTTGAGTTACTCCGTGGAAGAATCCATTCAGAAAAGCAGACAGTAGCATTCTAGAAGGCTTTCTTGAAGTTCTAGGTTTCCCATTTTTAAGGTCAAGTGCAGAAGACTTGCAATTCCAAGTCTGATGACTCATCTTCAATGGGACCATACATGGGAATAAACAAAGAAACTAGTGGAAGAGTTAAATTGTTACTTTTTATATTTTAACTGTTCCCAGATCCTGAAAATCAAAACAAAGCAAAGGGATCATCAGCTTTTAAAGCTTGTAATGGGAACCTAACACCTTCTTTGTTATTTTTTTTTTGTTTTGTTTTGTTTTAGTGAGGCAATTGGGGTTAAGTGACTTGTCCAGGGTCACACAGCTAGTAAGTGTTATGTGTCTGAGGCCGGATTTGAACTCAGGTACTCCTGACTCCAGAGCCAGTGCTCTATCCACTGTGCCACCTAGCTGCCCCACCTTCTTGATATTAAATGAAGCAACAGCTTCCCATGATGCTAAATAAGTGAAGTTTTGCCCTTCATTTGAACACTACAGTAGGTCAAACTTAATGGGTGAAGATGCCTCCTGGGATTCCTTTGACAGACAGAAATGGGAGACATTCTGGACTCTTTGGAAAGATTAGGTTGCATAGTGTTTGACCAGTATCTTTGGCAGTTCCAACATAGAATGCTTAACATTCTATCTCCTTTTTATTATGAAGACCAATCGCATGGACTTGCAAGCTCAAAATGAGTCATTGGTATGATATGGCAACTAGAAAGACTCACACATTCTTGAGGTGCATTGAGAGAGTCATCTGCTCCTGGATTAAAGAGGGGATAGTTCCATTGTACTTTTTTTTGTCCTCTGGACTCTAGTACCATTGTACTTTGCCCTCAACAGATTACATCTGGAGTTTTGTGTTCCATTCTGGGCAGTGAGGTGGCTAAGTGGTTGGAATGCCAGGCCTGGATTGAAGAAGGCACAGAGAAGTAAAACCACTTGCTTAAGTTTGCACAGATATCAAGTGGCAGAGCCAAGATTTGAACCCAGGGCTTCTGACTCTAAATCTACTTCCCTTGTGCCATGTAGGCATTAGGGAGAAGACAACCAAAAAACAAAACCAACAAAACCAGAAAGGACCTACAAAATTTGTCTTGACATATTATGGGAGACTGGAGTGCATTTCTAATGGAGACTAGAGAGTTTCATTGTCTAGCGTTTTTCAAGAAATGGGCAAATCTTGACTTCCCTGTGGGTGGTTCAAAAGCAGCCTCATTTGGAGGGGGAAGAGGGTGGGGTGGGTGGGAGACTAGGGGATCATTCCCAGGCTCTCCTACTCCTGGTACTCTTAGATTCTATGGGTCTAAGGAGTATGCCTCTGGTTATGAATCTTGCTTGGATTGGAGTGTTAATTGATGGTATGAACTCAAAGTCTAGGGTAGTCTGGAGAGAAATTTCCCTTATATGTTGTTAATAACTCTGGTAATAGTATCCCAAGGACCCCAGCCAAGGGAGCAAAAAAATCTATGAAGGGAAAATTAGAAAAGAAAATAGAAGTAGAGAAATTCTATTTGCCTTTTTATCATTTACCCTGTCTCCATGTAATTCTGTGCTTCCGAGGGTGCCCGAGGCAGTCAATCAACATTAAATAAGAGTTATAATTCATAAATGGCAGGATGAATTCTCCTCCACAATCCCCGAACTCTTTTCTGCCTCCTTCCTTTCTCTGAAAAAAAGAAAAGAAAAGAAAGTTATCATGGAGAGAACGACATCTCCAAACTGAAGAGTTTGGTGGAAAACAATTTGTTCAGAAAAAGCAGAATGGAGAAAGCATGAACTATTGCCATGTTTGTATTAGGAAAAAAATGCAAAGATACTGATACCACTTCAAAACAGAAATGACTTGGTTGCCAGCTACAACTTATATGATCCTTTGATCATCCATGACACAGGTCCCTCCCATGAGTTCACATAATGGAGAATTGACTCCACTTTGTGTACAGCCTCAGGCACTTAAAAAGCCGCATGAGTTACTTAGCCTCTCTTTGTGTCATGTGTCAAATGGGGATAGTAACAGCACCTACCTGCCAGGGTCGTTTTGAGGATCAAATGGGATCACATGTGTGTGGTGCTTTGCAATCTTTCAAATGCTTTAGAAATGTTTGTTGTTATTGTTATTCATGGAAGCCAGGTGTTCTTCCTTAAAGAATACTTATTCCTATTGTAGCAAAGTTGGGCATAACCTCAACAAAAACAAAGCATAGAGTTGAAGGAAGAAACCTGGAAATTAAAGAAAACTTAGCAGTGGATTGTTCAGGATCCTTTTCTAAGCAATTTATACTCAATGTCCAGGTATTGTGGGTAGAGAGCCGAGCTTGGGTCTAGGAAGACCCAAGTTCAAGTCCTATCTTTGATATATACTGACTTTGTGACCCTGGGCAAGTCACAACTTCTCAGTGCTCTGGGCAACAGTGCCTGGCACATAGTAAGTACTTAAGAAATCTTATTTTGATCCATGGATTTAATCCATTGATTAATTGTTCCCTCTTTCCATCCACTGATCTCTCCCTTCCTCTCCCTCTCTCTCTCTCTCTCTCTCTCCCTTCCTTCCTCCCTCTTTCTCTCTCCCCCCCCCCCTCTATCCTCTCTCCTCTCTTTTCTTTCTGTTTTTGTTGCAGAAAAAGTGCTGACCTGAATTGGTAGGGAGAGTTTCCTCAGCTGAGAGGAGTTCTAGACCAGTGAAATCACAGATCTGCTTCATGTCCCTCCCCCTTCTAAGTTTCAGTTCTGTGGATTGCCCCTTCTATTGATCATTGATTCATGACCCAAGATCTGCTCCTGCTTCTTGTGCTGCAGAATGCATCAGGCATGCGTCTCTGGTGCTAAAGGGCACTTGTTTTCTGGTTCTGTTGGCATAGAATGGGCTGTGTCAATCAACAAGCATTTATTAAACACCTACTATGTGTCAGCAGAAGGGGCAGAGGATCCTTAGACTCATACATTTTAGATCTTCTCAAAACAGTCAAACCACTGCTACACTAAATGTGATTTTTTGGCTAATCAGTTGACATTATATGAGGAACTGGTCCATACCAATGTCAACATACTCATTGTAAATGAATCCAGAAGATATGAGGAAGTTTGTAATTAAACGGAAAGGTGGCCCGGAGGTTCACCATGCAAAGCAGATAAAGAAATGGGCATAATTAGTTTCATCTAGTACTCAGAGGCAATAGGAAACATCTTTTCATAGAATAACAATAATAGCTAAGACTTAGTGCTTTAAGGTTTGGCTAAGTATTGTATTCATTCTATCACATTTGATCCTTACAATAACTCTGTGTTGTTATTATCTATCCCTATTTTAGGAATGGAGAAACTAAGTCCAAGAGAGCTTAAGTGACTAGCCCAAGGTCACACAGCTCATGTCTGAGGCAGTTTTTGAATACAGATCTTTGTGACCCAAAGTCCAGTGCTCTTATAGACTGTACCACCTTGCTGCCACTAGTGGGTTACCTCACCTCGGGCTGAGGTACTCAGATCTTTAATCTCATTATGTCAGCAGTTCTCCCTCCTGATGAAGGACAACCGACCCATGCCTGCCCTACCTTACTCTAGTCTAAGTTGTCCCATCAATTTACCACAGTGGGGTACACCCAACATATTAGAGCTCTTCCTCACTTTCTTCTGGCCTCATAAAGATACCAGTGAAGGACTCTGGCTGTCCACTGGCTAGCTCTCATTTTTGCCTCATTACTAGCCCACCTTCTCTTCCCAGCCTACAAAACCTTGGTGACACCTCTTCTTGCTGTTCTTATTCAGAGTGAAGATCACTAGTTATATGTTGTAGCTGCTGTTCCCACTCCCCCTGTGCCTTGCCACTGCCCCTTGGGATATTAATTTTACATTCTCCAGTGGAAGTTGTTTTTCATGTCTTATGGCCACATGGTGACAGCTACAGATGCAAGTATTAAAATTGTGGGCCTTGGCTTTCATGGGAAGTTTGGGATTGGTAAAGACACTTTGTACTTTTCAAGAGGCAATCTAGCCTTCTGGGGCCAACTCTTCCATCCATTTTCTTTGTCTCAGATTTCTCTCTCTTTCTCCCTCTCCCTCTCCCTTTCCCTCTCTCGATCCATGTTCTATAGGGCATCCATTCAAATGCAGGTTGAAATTTGGGCCATAGACATCCTTTATCCACTTGGGTCTTTCCAGTGTGGATGGGCAGACCAGATTCCTTTGAGTGATGACAGATCTTTTCTAGGAATCTTGCTGACACTCATGGGATTGTCAAGCTCAGTGTTCCTTACAAACAGATGTATCTGGAGCACCTCTCCATCCATGGGGAAGCTTTCTTTGACCTAGACTCTGCCCTGGATCTAGTCCTTGCCAGCAGTGAGCCTGCAGCTTTGCCATCCATTCATCTCCCTGTTTTCTGCCTCAGCTGATAGTCAGTCATCATCAGAGGGTCATTGAATAGGGCTCTTTCTATTGTTACATCTTCCAAATAATCCTGATGATTGTGATGTATGGATGGAAGATACCTTGTTGCAGAAGAGCCTATTTGGTGGTCTTTTGTGCCAGTAGGTCAAATGTTTTTTCCTAATCAACCAGCTTGATGTGATCTTATGTTCTCTACATATTTCAGTTAATTGTGAGATGATAAAGATGTATTCTGTTGCTGGATAGTGCTTGCGAAAGCCTGCTTAATTCCCACAAACAATTGGCACTGTTTTCAATATATAGATGACTCTCATCAAGATTTTGTATCAGGGAGAGAGTAGGCATACCAGATGGTCTTATTGATCTTCTCTTGGCCACCTTTTTTGGTGTTAATAGGTTCCAAGATTTTTTCTCTGCCTTTGGTATCTTTCCCTCCTTTATTTACTTTATATGTCAGCTCCTCAGTGCCCCCACAATCATTTCCCCTCCCAGACTCTCTCTCTTGTTTAGAAACAAGACTCTTGTCCTTCTCACAGAACCATGAATCCCCATCTTCAACTTTTCCCACTTTTTCCTTGCAGTCCCCCAGTATCAGAATGTATGTCGATTTCATTTAGAGGGTCTTATCAAGTTCTTCATAGAATTTATTTACCTCTTTCATCTTCAGCAGGTGACATTGATGCCTAAACTGCTATTATTTTCATGGTGATCTTTTTTACAAGTTCTTACAATTAGTATGATGATCATGATGACAAAATATCTCATGGAATACTGTTGCTTGTTGCTTTTGGCTATACAATAAATCCCATTCCTTGTGCTGTGCTGACAAAGCAATCAGTTATGTCCTTGCCCCAGTGAGGCATCAGAGTAGGACTTTGTGTCAGAGGTATGTTACTGATGAACAAAAGTAAGCTGATCACTTGGGAAGCTAGGTGGCACAGTGGAAAGAGCCCTGCACCTGGAATCAGGAAAACCTAAGTTCAAATCCAGCTTCAGACATCTACTAGCTGTGTGGCCCTGGACAAGTCACTTACCCTTGTTTGCCTCAGTTTCCTCATATGTAAAATGAGCCAGAGAAGGAAATGGCAAACCACTCCAGTATCTTTGCCAAGAAAATCCCAAAAGGAGTCACAGAGAGTTGAATATGACTGAAGAACAAACTTATTTTTAAGTTTTTGAGTCTCATTGTTGTTATTTTGTCCAGAGATTACATAGTAGAGAGACCAGGTCATATGAAATGCACATATGGCTGTTGAATGCCTCTAGAGAAAGACAAATGCAGAATGATGCCTGGAGGCTGCTTCAGTAGTTCCCATAGTTTCCCTGTGTCCTATCAGGAAGGGCTAGCATTCTCAAGTGGAACCCTGGGCCTCTATTTTTCCCTCTGAAAGAATCCTACCAGTAATTGATGCAGTAAATTGTTTATTTCCTTGTTCCTATCAAGTGCTGCCAGCTTCCAATAGAGAGACACCCGGGCTTTTAGTGCATAAACTGGCCCTATCACAGGCTTCCCTGGGAGCCTATGGTTGCTCTGGTGTGAGTGATTCATTTCCTGATCACTGGATGTAAACAGAAGACTGCAATTAACACACACAGACGCACAGACACACAAGCACACACGCATGCAAATACTCACCCTTTGTTTGTTGTTGGGGGCTGCCGGTTAGCAATTGCTAGCTCCCGCTTACAGATGTTATGGTTATTGATGCTCGGAATCTGTTATTTTCAGATCCCTACAAAGGCTATACCTCCCTTACATCCTCACATCTCATGTTCATTCCATGGGGTTAACATGTGTTTAAAGTATTTGGAGAGGGAGAGTGGAATGGTGGAAAATGTGTGCTGGGTTTGGCGTGCAAGGACCTGGGTTTGAATCTCACCTCTGCCCCCTTGCTATCCATGTGACCTTGGGAAAATTACTCAAACTGTGTGTGTTTCAGTTTCTTCACTTGAAAAATGAGGCGTTGTATTAAATGGCGTCTGAAGTGCCTTCCAGCTACAAGTCTTTGATGCCATTCCAGCCGATGGAAATGTCAAATGAAGTTGCAAGTCAGGGTCTTTTATAGCTTTGGTAGAGAGATTGCCTTTCCCTGGCATTTGATGGATTTCCTGATTTAGACTGAATCTTTTTGTTTTAACACACTATCAGTAGGGTAAAACTAACCCATCCTGTGAGTGTTTGCCTCTTGGGGAGGTAGATTGCCTTAGTGGATCAAAAGCTGGCCTTCCTTGGAGTCAGGAAGATGTGGGTTCAGATCCTGTGTGGCTCTAGACAGATTTCTTAACCTCTCTGGGCACCTGTCAGTTCCCTAAGTTGAGGGGCAGGTGCAGATATGCATTGAGAAAGGGAATTTCCCCACGCAGGAGTTCCTCCTAACAAAGAAGTCACACATCTGGTCTATGTCCTGTTGCTTTAAGCCCACCTGGTCGGTCTTGCCTTTGGAAGGGAATGGCAAGGGAACCTTTTTCTTGCCGTTGATTTAAACCCATGACTTCATCCTTTTAATCTTATTTCCCTACATACTCCAGTCAGAGGTCTGGTCCCAGTAGCCTTATGTCCATTTTAATGGCCTTTCGCAAATTCATGGGCAGCCCTCTACTTTTCAGTTTTATGTCACCACAAAAAGAGTTGCTGTAAATATTTTTGTATGTAAATTATCTTTTCCTATTTAAAAAAAAATTCTTTGGGGTCTGGACGTAGCAGTGGTATAGACTTAAAACTTTGATCAGGTAAATGATCCATAGAAGGCTTCCCACTTAGGAATAGAGAGATGATGGATAAATATGCAGGATTAGGCATCTGGGTGGCTCAGTGGATCGAGTACTGTACCTGGGTTAGGAAGAACTGAATTTAAATCTGACCTCATAGTGGGCAGCTAGGTGGTGCAGTGGATAAAGCACTGGCTCTGGATTCAGGAGGACCTGAGTTCAAATTTGACCTCAGACACTTGACACTTATTAGCTGTGTGACCCTGGGCAAGTCACTTAATCTGTCTACCGCAGTTTCCTCTTCTGTAAAAGGGAGATATTGATAATACCTCCTAGGGTGATTGTGTGGATAAAATGAAATATTTAGAAAGTGCTTTGTAAAGTTTAAAGTGCTATATAAATGCCAGTTATTACTATTATTAATAATGATAATGTATTTTTGTATTTGATCAATGTGGGAATGTTTTCCTTGACTATGGTTACGTGATACAGGGATTTGGGTTGCTTCTTTTTTGATCTCTGTATTCAAAGAGACAAGGACTTCTGAAAAGATCCTTTTTTTTCCTGCAGGGCAATGAGGGTAAGTGACTTTCCCAGGGTCACATAGCTAGTAAGTGTTAAATGTTTGAGGCCGGATTTGAACTCAGGTTGTCCTGAATCCAAGGCTGGTGCTTTATCCACTGTGCCACCTATCTGCCCCTAAAAGGATCTTTTTTTGATCCAATTAAAAACCAGCATTTGAAAAAAATAATTAAAACAAAAAACGAAAACAAACCAGCATTTGTTGAGTGCATACTGTATGCTGGGCTCAGCACTAGGCACAAGGACAAAAACCAACAGTCCTTGCCCTCAAAGTAGTTACAGTCTATTGGGGGGGGGATACAGTATCATCACAGTTCAGGAAATATTGAGCATATACAAAGTTATACAGAGGAATTTCAAGGGGTAGAGGACATTTGCTGTTGGGGGGAGGGGGAATTAGAGAAGACTTCCTGTAGGTGGGGACACTTGAATAATGGTTATGGAATCAGCCTCTGTAGTCTAGATTACTGAGTCTCCAGGGGATTCTGGAAAATGTTTCAGATGCAGAGGGGAAGTTATCCCTGGATGAAGGGGCAGATGTCATTTCTTGTTCGGACTATATCTTCGTGGAAGGTGGATCCCTGACAGAGAATGAGAGAAAGAGGAGAGAGAAGAGAAAGGAAACGAGAGAGAGGAGAAAGGGAAGGAAGGAGGAAGGGAAAGAAATAATGAAATGAATAAATGAATAAGAATTAGAGTGTAGAGAAGAATTGGGGGTAGCTAGGGTAAAGGCAAAATCTTGGGGATGATGGGAGAGGATGGAACCAATGGTCCAGATGGAGGGGTCAGCCTTGGAAAGGTGAATTATTTAATCTTTTGGTACAGGATAGAAGGAGGGGGGAGGGGGGGAGGGAGGAAATAGGCAAGTTTGGAGGAAGGGCTAGTTGAGAGTTAGTTGTTCATTGTCTCTGTTAAGTCAGAGAAGTGAATGAATGAGAGAAGGTAGTAGGGGAAGGCTAGAAAAGGGAAAGCTTAGGCAGCCATATAAAAACAAAGGATGGGGGTCCCAAAGAGGCAGGGATTTTCTCTAAGGGTCCAGCAGCCCTCATGTCATGCCCTTCTTGCCATTATCATCCAATCTGCCCTGGTTGAAGAGAAGAAATGCGATGCTGTCCTTGAATGAGATAATAACAGTTTTGACAGATTAATTTATTTGTCAGCTGATCTGTTTTTAAGTCCCTTGAGTGCCAATGTGTTCTGGAACAGGGATTGATGGAAGCCATCTAAGCCGCTGCCTCACCATATTCATAAATTATACCCACAGTGTAGCTGACTCATGTGGCAGGATCTGATTTCCTGGTTCTGGGATGAGACCTCTCCAGCCCCCTGCATGCTGAATGAATGGATCATTTCTGCACTTCTTATAAAAGTCCCAGCCGAGCGTGGAGTCCATTTGCCTACATCAGCACTCCCCAAACATTGGACAGATGGGTGTGCTGCTCAGTTTGACAGCACTAGTATGATCTGAGCTGTGCTACAAAGTCCTCTGAATTACAATATCTGGCATTTCTAGAGGGATCCAAAGTTGATTAAGCATTTTACAGACATCTTTTCTCTCTTGAACCTCTCAACAAGGCAGATGAGGCAGGTGAGGCAGGTGAGGCAGGTGAGGCAGGTGAGGCAGATGAGGCAGATGAGGCAGATGAGGCAGATGAGGCAGATGAGGCAGATGAGGCAGATGAGGCAGATGAGGCAGATGAGGCAGATGAGGCAGATGAGGCAGATGAGGCAGATGAGGCAGATGAGGCAGGTATTTATAGGGGAAGGGATTGGCCTTGTGATTTTACTGGTGTGGGGGACTCCCAGGTGAGGACACTCCTTTACCAATGCTGCCTCTCATCATAGGTAGACATGAAGATTTATTTAATACACTCTCTGTTAGTGATTTACGTTCTATGGGTCAGTTTTTTTTCTTCTGTTTATATATCCAGCACATAGCACAGTGTCTGGAACGTAGTAACTGTTTAATAAATGCTTGATTGCTGGATTATGATCCCAGAGGAAAGAGCAGAGACTTGAGAGTTTTCACTGGCTGTGAACCGAACAATGTTGATTAACAAAGCTTATTAAAGGCACCTGGGTGGCTGACTGGATAGACCGTTCTCCTGGGATCGGGAAGACCTGAGTTCTAATCCAGCCTCAGATACTTGCTAGCTAGGGGACTCTGGGTAAATCACTTAGCCTGTTTGCCTCAGTTTCCTCATCAGTAAAATGGGGATAATAATAGCACCTCACCCTCCCCAGGGTTGTTGCGAGGATCAAGTGAGATAATAATTGTAAAGTGCTTGGCACAGTGCCTGCCACAGAGTAGGTTCTTAAAGAATCTTAATTGACTGGCTGATTGACTAAATCATTGGCCATAGTGTGGAAATCAGGGGTCTGAATACAGTTTGCATGAGGCTATCTAACTGAGTTACTTTGATCTTTTCTTTGGTTCCACCTAAGAGGCAGTGTGACCAGAATGAAGGAGGGGACAGTCCTACTCTCCTGCCCTGGTCAGAAGCACATCTGTGTACTGGTCCGGGTACAACACTTTAGGAAGGTGCTGAACTGTGTCTGGAGGAGGGGAATCAGAGGCTGTGAGTCTATGACTGATGGAGGATCATTTGGAGGAACAGGGGGTGTTTAGCCCAGAGAAGAGCAGACTAGGGGGTGGGCAGAAGGGAGGGTGGGAAAGGACGCCTCTTTCAAAGTTTTGAAGGACCTCAGGTGGAAGAGCAATGAGACTTTTTTTTTTCTACTTATCCGAAAGGACAGAACTGGCATCTTCAGAGAGGCAGAGTTAGGCTGCCCTAATGACTTTGGCCTAGTCACTTCACCTCTATGGAGCTCAGTTTCCCCTCTCTGTAAAGGGAGGGTGAGCTCTGAGAGCCAATTCTAACTCTGTGCATTCTGAACTGTGAATGATGATAGGAGAGCCTTGAACAGGCTGGGTTTTCAGCTTGTTCTAATCAACTGGACACTCGGTGACCTTGGCTGGATGCTGTTTTGTTGTCATTGCCCTTGGTGGGGGAGCTGCTAAAATTAAACTGTGCCTCTGGCTCCAGGGAGGGAGGCTCTGGTCCTCATTTAGGAAAATGTGCAGATATTAGACAACTTACCCATGGATGGAAGTTTGTCATGGAAGTAAATGAGTTTCTGTTAATCTCCTTTTGCTAAAAGCACTTCTGGTCGGCCCATTTGGGGCACACATTCTCGATGGAGGTAGTTGTGATGAAATCAGTGTTCAGGATGATCGAATTGCTCCTCTTAGTTCTTCTAACACCATTATGAACACTGCTATAGGCAGCAGTGACTGAGTTTAACTTTGCAGTTCTTTTAAAATGGGTCCCTGATGTAAACTCTAAAGGTAACTTGGAGGAGCGGAGGACCTGGGTTCGGACCTGGGTTCGGACCTGGCTTCTGATCCATGTGGGCTTTGAGATCCTGGACAGTTCCTTCTGCTCGCAATCCTCCTGGCTGTTCTCTCAGCCTCTGGACGTTTAGATGAGATGGTGATCTGTGGTATTGGATGGAGTTTCCACACTTGGAATTCCTCATACAGAAATCACAGTTTCTGGGGGAAAAAGATACACATGCACACACACACACACGTATATATAAGCATCATGGTATAACACACATGCAAATACACACACATGTGCAAATACATGTGTGTAGCCCACCTGTATGTATCTGTGTACTGTGCCATGGTACTTGTGTATACACACATATGTATATGTTCATTGCAAAACTTGATTTCAGCGTGAGGAACTCCAGTGTGAAAACTCCATCCAATATGTTTATATATGTGTGTGTATGTATGTATGTATTTTGGTATAGTGGAGAGAAGACTGGTTTCAGAGTCAAGGAGACCTGGGTTCAAAATGATTTTATGATGATTTCTGCTTTGTGGAAAGTTTCCCACATTGATGATCATGCAGATCTGAACCCCAAAACACAACAAATGATATAAGTGCATAATTGTTCTCTGTCTCTCCTGTCCTTCCTTGTCTCTTTTTCTCCTTCTTTCTTTTCCTCTCCCTCTTTTCCCTCCCTCCTTCTCTCTTCCCCTCCTCTTTGCCTCTGTCTCTTTCTCCCTCTGACTCCCTTTTCCTCTCTCCCCCATTTTTCTCTTTCTCCAGATCGTAAGATTATTTAATTATTTGAAACTTATATACTCTCAGAGAGGTGCCTGGGACATTGAGAGGCAAAGTGACAAATCCAGGGTCCTATGGAGAATATGTGTCAGAGGTGAAACTCGAACCCACATCTCTCTGCTTCATCAAGCTGTCTGTGTTTTTGTATGTGCCGATATTTGACTGCATCCCTCTGAGTTCACCTAGGGTGTGTACCTTGGTGATTTGATTTTAATAGCTCCATCTATGCTCATGTAGCACAAGTCATTGGGTGAACTCCAGATCTGGCAAATCATTTTATTGTTCTCTGGACACCCTCTGCTACTTGAAATCATATGCTGGATTATGGATACAAAGCACTTGACATTTGCTGTCTTTTAACTTTTCAGACATAATTCCCTTGCAAATCCAGATTATAACTATTTTCCCTGCCTCACAGGGCTCATGTGAGAAGTGAATTGGTAGGGTGTGACCATGCTGTAGAAATATGAACTAATAAGGCAGAGAAATAACCCAAGGGTCATCATCCCTATTTTAACAATGAAGAAACTGAGGGTCAGAGTTTAGATCATAGTTTAATAAGTGAGAGTCAGGAATTGAACCCAGCACCTTCAGATTGTGAGATGGGTAGTCTTTCTACCCCACCCCATGGCCTCTTAGAAAAGAACCTGAATTTTTCCTTCATCAGATCCTTTCATTGGGGTAATTTCATCAACTATTTATATCTTGGCTTTAATTTTAATTTTTATTGATAGAATTTATTTGGACATTAGAAGTACTTGCCCAAAACATCCCCTTCAAAGTATATTCATTAAGTTGGTTTATAATCCTTTACAAAAAGAAGGCTGTGCTTTTTGTTTCCATTGTTATTTTCTATGTCAGCCTCTTGGTGATGCTTTCTTTGCATCATTTAACAGAAGTCTTCCTTATGGTCCAATAATATTCCACCGCATTCTCATTCCATAATTGCCCAGACGTTTTCTAATCATTGAGTATGTACTTTTTGCAGGTTTTTGTCACTGCAAATATTGCTGCTGGGAACCCTTTTGAACATATGTGTTTCTTGTTCCTGTTATCAGCCTCCTTGGGGATGTAGTCCCAGCAGTGAAATCAGTGTTGATGGGTATAAATAATTTAATCACTTTTCTTAGCACTTCTTCTTGATGATGCCTCAGGGGAATTAAAGAGGGCATGCTCAGATTTAATGTTTTATCACTCATGAATAGTTCAAGTTCAAATTTTGGTGAGAGAGTTCTTTTGTATTTGCCATTAAAGGGATAAGTCAGTTTTCCAAGATGATAAATTTTCAAGAGCTAACTTGGGCTCACGTTCTTATGAGAAACCACTCTATGGTGGACAAGCTTCTCCGGGCCTTTTTTGTCAGTAATGGAAAACTCCACTTCTTCATCTAGTGCTTCCGATATACATCTGTAAGAGGCTTAGTGTGTGTCTAATAGAGAGAGATTTGTGTTCATGAGCAAAATAAAACTGTCCCAGCTGGGGAACTTTAACCCATGACTTTGACCTTATTAGCATTGTTTTCTATCCAACTAGGCTGGTTTGGGGAAGAGGGAGGAGTTTTGTGTTCATGGATAAAATAAAATTCTCCTGATCAGGGGAATTCAACCTATGATTTTGACTTAATTAGCTCTGTATTCTATCCAACTAGACTGACCAGCCAAAGATGATACTTTAAGTCACTGACCCAAAAGGTCACTTTCTCATGGCTCCTTTAAGTAGACTTTATCCCTCCCTTCCTTCCTCCTTCCCTTCCTCCCTTTCTCCCTTTCCTCCCTCCCTTCCTTCCCTCCCTCCCTCCCTTCTTCCTTCCTTCTCTGAGTAAAGTACTATTAACTTCCTATATACAACACAAAAGTGCTTTGGAAAGAAATATTTGCTCAGAATGAACTTCGGAAGATCACATAGATTCACAGCTGGAATGGACCCCTAGGCTTCTTCACCTTTTTGTGTGCCTTAGACCCCTTTGGTATCAGTCTTAGAATTATGGTTTTCAAGAATTGAAATTCTAAATTTCAATGAAAGGCAAGTGAAAATGAAGATGTCATTTTTGCCCCCAATCAAGTTCATGAACCCTATGGAACCTCTCAGTGAGTTTCTTATGAGCTCCATTGACAGCAAGGTAAGGACTTTTGCCCTAGAGCCTAATTCATCCCCTACATTTTATATATAAGGAAAATGAGGCCCAGAGCGGTTAAGGAAGTGACTCAAGCTCATCCATGTAGTAAGCAATGTAGCTAGTCATTGAATCTTCTCCCTTCAATACTAAATCCAGCACCCTTATAACTGCACCAGTCAGTCCCTCAATTCCTCTGGGTATACATTGTTCCCCCCAATAGACTGTAAACACCTTGAGGTCAGGAGTTGCTTTTGTCTTGATATTCTTAGCAACTAGCATCATATCTGGCACCTGGTCTTCACTTAATTAAATTAATGCTTATGAAATGAGTGCTTATCCATTTCTTGTATTCATTTTTCTCTTTTCTAAAAAAAATTAGTGGCCCTGATGATATTGCTTCTCAGAGCCTGGCATGAAGTTTGCACATTCAGCTGATTACACACTCTCTGAGCTTCCAGTCCCATGGCGTCCTCTTTGGAGTTTGAGGGGAGCCTTGGGCTGGAAGGGGAAGTGTCATCCCTCCATCCAGGGGATGGAGACACCAGTTGTTTGCGGTGGTACTTTGTGGTATGTTCCTATTGTCCAGCCTTCTGGGAGATGGATAGCTTACATGTCAAGTCATCCCTTTTCCCATCCATACTCACAGTGGATGTGACCAGATTCTAAAAGGCACATGGGCATTGATGACTGGCAGAGATCAGAAAGTAGATGAACAGTTGTCCCTTTCAGGGTTAGGTGGGTTATACACATACCCTCCCCCCTTGTTTCTTTGCACCTGCTTTCACCATCAAAGGACCTCCTGTCATCTGAATAGGCAGCTTGGCCTTGAGCAGGAAGCAGACATGTGGGATAAGCCAGAAACCGTCATGAGCATTACAGGCATCTGTTTGTAGTAGCTCCCATTAACAGTGGGGAGCTTATGCCTTTTCTTTGTGCCTCAGGGTCTTTTGATGGAACCCACCAGTCTACTGAATTCATGGAGTGACACAGCATGCTGAGGCTTATGTGAGGTGCCATATTGAATATCAAAAGTAACAGAAGGGCCAGGTCTTGCCTGTGAGGAGCTCCTGATTCAATAGCACAGGTTGTGGCTAATACCAATACAAAAAGAAAACAGTATATGCAGGAATGAAGATGAAAGAATATTCTCCAGAATCAAAGAAGGGCATATACATTTTATATATTTGAAATAGAATAAAATTTGAAGTCATCCATCAAGCAACCAGAATTACTTTAGAGTAATATGGCATACACTTAAGCTAAAGGTTGGGAATAAGAAGAGAAAGGCAGAAATGCTAGCTCTGGAGTCCCGGATTTTAGGAAGCTTATATTCTATTGGAGTCATGCTATAAAAATTCTCAAAGAAGGATGGAAAATGCCCTTTTCTATGGAACAGCATATCTGTATGGGAAATGAATGATTGTAGGCACTTCCCTGTGTTGATATTCTTGGTGCACCGAAGGAAACATTTCAATATGTGCCCCCTTGTCCATTATTCACTGCCTTGTAGAACGTACTCTGCTTAGATGCTCCTTGGTTTGGCGTGGAAGTCACTCCAAGTTCTCACAACTTATGCTAGAAGCTCAGGAGCTCTGATAAATGCAGCCATCAATGTCATCCAAGGATGGATTGGGCAAAGTAGTCTCTTAGCTCCTTTCTTAATTCTGAAATTCTAGACACTGGGGACCAGCCTGTGTGAGTTCAGGAAACACCATCACCAGGTTCTTTGTCTACTTCCACTCTCAAAGACTGTCTAATGAGTCACAGAAGGGAAATCTGTATGGATGGAGAAAATCTGTACACCAACCAGGTCCTGAGCAACAGCATGGAAGAGTGACTAGGACACTGGACATGGAGTTTAGATGCTAGTGAAATCCTGAACCGGTAATTTAATCTTTCTGTGCCTCAGTTTTCTCACCTGTAAAATAAGGGGTGGTGCTGGAGGAATGTGGACCTCAAAGGTCCCTTTCATCTCAAAACTAGGACCCTGTGATTTCTGAGACAAGTAGGGAAGACCAGAATGCCCCAGTGGATTTGTGTCCTTGGTGTAGCACACATTAGTGGCAAGGAGGTGCAGCAGTGGTTAGATTCCTGAGTCTGGAGCTGGCGAGACCCGAGTTCAAATCTAGCCTTAGACACTTACTATGTGACCCCAGGCAAATCACTTAACCTCTCTTTACCTTAGTTTCCTCATCTGAAAAATGGGAATAAGAGTACCTACCTATTCATGGGTGTTGTGAAGATCAAATGAGAGAATTATTGTAAAGTGCTTAGCATAGGTGCCATATAATCCATTTAAGCACTGTGTTGGGCCCTGAGGAAACAAAGACAAAAATGAAGCCATTCCTGTCCTTGGGGATCACACAAGCTCAGTGTCATCCTTGACTCTTCATGCTTTCATCTCCTATAGTCAATCAGCTGCTAAATCTTGTTTCTTTCTCTATGACATCTGTTTCATCGATTGCCATCCCAGTTAAGGCCCTCCATTACCTCTTATCTTCCTCTCCTCCAATTCATCCACCATAATAGTTTTCCTAAATTGCATGTCTGACTGTGTCACCTCTTGTCCCACTTGTTAAACATCGATGGCTCACTATTACCTCTAGGGTCGAATGTAAGTTCCTCTGCCCTTAACAACTTGGTACTAACCTACTCCTTCATCCTTAAGACATAGTATTCTCCTCTACACCCTCTAGAGTCCAACCAAACTTGCCTTCTTCCTTTCCTTACATATGACCTTCTCTATGTCTCTATATCCTGGTCTTTCTAGCAGTTGTCTCCCATGTCCAGGACAGCCTTTCTCACCTCCTCACTTCCATGTCTTAGAATCCCTTGTACCCTTCAAGACTTCACCTTCTCCATGATGCCTTTCCTGAATCACCAGCCACTTTCCTCTGTATTTTGCATATACCTGCATATATAGGCACTGTCTCCCAAGGTAGAGTGTCAGCTCCAGGAGATCAGGGCTTATTTCAGTTTTCTCTCTGTCTCCCTAATACCTAAAAGACACTTAATGGATCCTTGTGGATTGACTGACTATCTTCCAGTGAATTCTCTTTCTTCTCTTTCGCTTTTCTGTCTTATTTCCGTGTAATTGCCAATCAGTGCTCTGCAGATCATAATTTCCTTCCTCCCTCCTCAAACTCAGACTTTGATCCTTTTCTATATCTCTACATTTTTACTCTAAATGCCCATCAGTTAATCAATACTTTGCTCACTTTTAATTCTGGGGAATACAGCTAATTATTAAGGTATAAACTAAATGATTTGGAAGGGCAGCTATATGGTACAGTGCATACAGCGCTAGGCCTGGAGTCAGAAATACTCAATGTCTTGAGTTCAAATCTGGCCTCAGACACTTACTAGCTGTGTGATCCTGGTCAAGTCACTTAACACTATTTGCCTCAGTTTCCTTATATGTAAAATGAGCTGGAGAAGGAAATGGCAAACCGCTCCATTACCTTTGCCAAGGAAACCCCAAATGGGGTCATGGGGATTTAAATGTAACTGAAACGACTGAAACCAACAATTTGGGTGATTCTCTATGAGGAATACTTATAGCCTAAGTGGACCATTATAAAATGCTTGAGTTAGAAGGACCCCAAGAGTAAGTGACAAGAGCTAATCAGAGCACATTAGAAGATTCAGTCAGCTAGGCAGTTATTGATTGTGTAAGGGTGAGGATTAGAAGTGATCCAAACTTTATTGTATAAAATAGAAAATATCAGCATGAAAGGGAAAACAATAAAACTTCAGATGATTATAATTCATATTTACGCCATGCCTTCCACCCAAGAGCTTGAAGATCTTGACAAGTATTAAATTAATTCTAGGTAACAAGCTATCATTATCTGCTGTCTCTCCATGAGAAAGAACAATATGCCTGCTGTTGAACAAGTGTTTGGGGGGAAAAAGGCAATTTTCACTGCTTCAAAGTAGAAGGAGAAAATGGGAGCCAGATTCCATAAACCTGTGCATGTGTCAGTGTTAATACATCTTCCGTTTCATTATCCAAGGCATTGTGTGACCTTGGGCAGATGCATAACTTGGGAAGGGTGAACAGGTTTTTCTTTGCCCCAGGGTGGTGAATTTCATGGGTGGTCATAGCATTTGTACTTAGTCCTTCAGCAGCTTAGAAAAAAATGGAGCTTAGGGTCTAGTAATTAAGGGGGTGGGCTAAATTCCCAAATTGAGATCCCATAAATATTACGATACAGAAATATCCATCTTCTCTAACCCCTTCTTTATACAAATGAAGAAACTGAGGCCCACAGAGATGAAGTGACTTATGCAACATCACGCAGACATTCATGGAGTTCAGCAGGAGGCCCTGGGCATACAAAACCCCATTAGATTTGGGTCTTAGAGTCTACTGGGGGGAAAATATGTTCATCAATCTATATTTGTAAAATATAAATTCAGTAGAACTTGGCAAGATCTGGGGTGTGTGTGTATAAAAATTATAGTCTCCTGCTTCCTTATGTCAATTGTATTAATAATAGTTGATATTTCTATTAGAATTTTATGGTTTTTATGTGATTTAATTCTCCCAATAATTTTATGAGGTATAAATGTGATTAGTATATCCATTTGATAGATCAGCAAACTAAGTCAAGTGAACAAGCATTTATCAAGCACCTACTATGTGCTGCTTCCAGTTGGTATCTGTCTATAACCCTTTCCTACTTTAAATGGTGATTAATCCTATATTTAGTATCTGAATTGCCTTTGTAACCTAGTGCCAAACAAATAGTTGATGCCTCATAAATGATTTTATAAAAATGAGGCAATTGGGGTTAAGTGACTTGCCCAGGGTCACACAGCGAATAAGTGTTAAATGTCTGAGGCCGAATTTGAACTCAGGTCCTCCTGAATCCAGGGCTGGTGCTCTATCCACTGTGCCACCTAGCTGTCCCCAGAAATGATTTTTTGACTGCTTGATTGGATTATTGCAGGCTGTGACATGGTTTGGATGGGAAGCTCATTAAGGAACTTTGAAGGATAAACAATGGATGCAATTTTAGGACTAGGATGGATATAAAGAGGGAATCATTTTTGTGCAGAAGAATTGTGTGTGTGTGTGAGGGCCTCCTGCTGGCTGAGAGAGGAAGAAAGCGCTGTACCCTGGTGGGGCACCTGCCCAAGATCACTGCTGTGCCCACTGCAAAGTGCTTTCTTGTGATTCTGAAAGACTGCTCTTGTTGCCATTAGTCATATCACACTTGAGGTTCCACAGAGACAAGGACACATGATGCATGATCAGGGCTGTGACCAGGCAGGGGAGGGGAGGGAGGAGGCAAGATTTCTCAGTGTTTATTATTCCCCAAAAGAAGCATCATGACTCAGTGGATGGAGTGATGGCATCAATTCCAGTGGTTCCCATTTGCCTCCAACATCAAATATAAAATCTACTTCGCTTCCAAAACCTCCCATGATTTGCACCCACTCCCTTCAGTCTTCTTACTCCTTCTATCTCCCCATGTTTTCTTTGATCTAGAGACACTCGCCTCCTTGCTATTCCTCACACTAGACAGGTACTCCAGCTCCCAACCTCAGGCTGGCTCTCTCTCTCTCTCTCTCTCTCTCTCTCTCTCTCTCTCTCTCTCTCTCTCTCTCTCTCTCCCTCCCTCCCTCCCTCCCCCGCCTCTCCTCTTCTCTCCCCTCTCCTCTCCTCTTCCCCTTCTTCCTTCTGTCCCTCCCTCCCCTTCTCTTTTTTGTCCCTCCCTCCCCTTCCCTCCTCCTCCCTCCCTTTCTCCATCTCTCCCTTCCTCTCTTTCCTCCCCATCTCCCTCTCTTCTTTCTACCCTTCTTGGCTTCCTTCAAGCCTCAGCTAAAATCTCACCCTCTACAAGAAGCCTTTCTGGGCCTCTGTTAATGCTAATGCCTTCTCTTGATTGATTACCTCCAAAGTATATGGCACAGATCTTATTTTTATGTAGTTGTTTTCTCGTCATCTCCCCCATTAGACTGTGAGTTTTTTATAAGTAGCAATTGTCTTTAACCTTTCTGGGTATCCCCAGTGCTTAGCAGAATGCTCGGCACGTAGTAGGTGCTTAATAATGCTTGTTGAGTTGACTTGGAGCCTGGAAGACAGACTCACTAGTACCCTACTGGTGGACCTGTGAGCTGGTCCATTTGTTTCAGAAACCAAATTTGCCTCATACTAGAAAAGCCACCCTCCTTAATCTTTTGCCTGCCAATCTTACTTCTGGGCATAGATCCCAAGGGGTTAGAGGCAGAGGAAAGGGTCTCATAGATGCCCCAGAAAGTGCTTTTTGTCACAGAATTAGAAGCAGAGTTAGTGGCTGTCAGCTGGGGAATGGCTGAATGGACCATGGTTCATGAATGCAGAAGAATAATATTGCACCATAAGCAATGAGGAAAAGGGAAGCTTTAAGGAAATTCAGGGCTGGAGATAATAAAAGCTAGGTGACTCAGGTAGCCAGACATCTTGGGTCTGTAAGGGTATTTGGGAAGGGTGTTGGTTTAACCCCATGGGCTAACAGCCAGAAATGCCCTTGTTACACAGGGAGGTATATGAGCAGGACTTGGTGAAGCAGCCTCCAAAGGTCCCAGACTCCTTAGCAGATATGTCCACCTAGCTGCCCACCCAGCTTCAGCTTGTGGACATTCCGGTGCATTGGTCAGCAAGGCCGAGTTGGGATGGGCCGGACCACTAGTCCTGGGAAGAAATGTTCTGTTCCACAAACAGCCTGGGTCTGTGAGGCCGTTTCTAGCAGTTTGTTTGCTTTTGCAAACTCCCAGAGGAATGTTTGGTTTATCAAAAGGGAGCTGTTTAGGGGCGGTTAGGTGGCTCAGTGGATAAAGCACGGGCCCTGGAGTCAGGAGTACCTGAGTTCAAATCCGGTCTCAGACACTTAACACTTACTAGCTGTGTGACCCTGAGCAAGTCACTTAACCCCAATTGCCTCACTAAAACAAAAACAAAAACAAAAACAACAACAACAAAAAAGGGAGCTGTTTTTCCCAGATAGCCTGGCCAGCAAGTTCAAGGTCAGCTCACACTGGGCAATAGTTCTCCGCCCCCCCCCCCCAAGCCTTTATCACTTAAAAAAAGTCCAAGGGCAGCCAGTGCTTCCCTGGAGCTGTAGAAATACCAGTGGACTCCCTTCCTTCCCACACAGAAGTACTGCAATCATTGAGGACAAGCTGGAGGGGAGCTCAGTGGTTGTGTAGTCCCATCCCTTATTTTATACAAGTGGATGCAGGGGGCAGCTAGATGGCGCAGTGGATAGAGCACCGGCCCTGGAGTCAGGAGTATCTGAGTTCAAATCCGGCCTCAGACACTTAACACTTACTAGCTGTGTGACCCTGGGCAAGTCACTTAACCCCAATTGCCTCACTAAAACAAAAACAAAAACAAAAACAACAACAACAAAAAAGGGAGCTGTTTTTCCCAGATAGCCTGGCCAGCAAGTTCAAGGTCAGCTCACACTGGGCAATAGTTCTCCGCCCCCCCCCCCCCAAGCCTTTATCACTTAAAAAAAGTCCAAGGGCAGCCAGTGCTTCCCTGGAGCTGTAGAAATACCAGTGGACTCCCTTCCTTCCCACACAGAAGTACTGCAATCATTGAGGACAAGCTGGAGGGGAGCTCAGTGGTTGTGTAGTCCCATCCCTTATTTTATACAAGTGGATGCAGGGGGCAGCTAGATGGCGCAGTGGATAGAGCACCGGCCCTGGAGTCAGGAGTATCTGAGTTCAAATCCGGCCTCAGACACTTAACACTTACTAGCTGTGTGACCCTGGGCAAGTCACTTAACCCCAATTGCCTCACTAAAAAAACAAAAAACAAAAAACAAAAACAAGTGGATGCAGCCCAGAGAGGAGAAAGGATTTTCCCAGACTCACACCTGTAGTAAAGGACAGAAGTGGGTCCCAAGCCCAGGTCTTCCTGCTGTTGAGTCCAACCCTCCCTCCACCTACTCCCATGACCATGGGTTCTGGTTCGTAGAAGACACCCTTCTCCCTGAATAAAAACATAATCTATATAAAATGGTTTGACCAAGAAGGGATCTGTAGATTCCAGTTCCCTTAACTTCACCTCTCTTTGGAAACAGCATGAGATTGGGAAGCTGGGCACTGCCTAGCTGTGTAACCCCAGGCAACTATTTTCTGGGCCTCACTTTCTCCATCTGTAAACTGGGTGGGGTGGACTTGGGTGTTCTTTAAGTTCCTTTTCCATCCTAACAGTCTAAGGTCATAGGAAATGGACATCAGATTCCACAGTCAGAGATTTAAAGCTAGAGGTGAACTGAGAAATCTCATTGAAGAAACCAAGGCCCTGAGATGAAGGGACCTGGGCAGGGTCACACAGGGCAAATGGCAAAGCCAGGATTTGAACCCAGCTGCAAATCTCATATTCTTTCCTCAGCACCAGTCAGCAGCAGTTGATGCTTTCTTGTTTTTTTATCATATTTAAATTTAATTTAGTAGGTTTTTATTGTGTCTGATACTTGCCAGGCAACTGTGGCGCAGCCCCGGGGGCACAGAAACCCAAAGAAAAGGCCCTGCCCTCCAAGAGCTGATGGAAACGCTTTTTTTGGCCCGAAGCTCGGGTGCCTTTGGACGTTCCTTTGTGATGAGTCCTTTTGGCTCATTTTTGGAGGAGTTAGGGAATGAAGCTGGGATGCAATGCTCTTTTTGGTCATAGTGTTTATAATCAATGATACCCAATGGCATCACTAGTGATGCTGCTCACCAGATGCCATCACTAATGATACTCTGAAGAAGTGCCAGGCAGTCACCACACCAGATTGTCTGCCACTTCTGGTATTTGGGGTTCATTTTATTTATTCAATAAAAAAGTATTGATGGAATCCTAGTGGTCAAGGTAGGTTAGAGGTCATGTGGGGTGATGGATGGAGTATTTCATATGGATCCAGAAGAGAGCTGGGTTCAGATTTCACCTCAGATGCTTACTAGTTATATGTTAATGGGCAAATCTCTTACTTTCCCTGGGTCTCAGTTTCTTTATCTGAAAATGGGAGCAATAGTATCTACAGTGCTTACTTTATAGGAATCTTTTAAAATTTTTTCTTTTTTATCATAAAAGCATTTTATTATTTTCTAGTTACATGTAAAGATAGTTTTCAACATTTATTTTCATAAGATTTTTAGTTCCAAATTTTTCTTCCTCCTCCCTCCCCAAGAAAGAAAGCAATACAATATAGGTTATATATGTACAATCACATTAAACATATTTCTGCATTAGTATGTAGAAATCAGTATGGTTCAATCTGCATTCAGAATCCACAGTTCTTTTTTTCTGGATGTGGAGAATATTTTCTATCAATTTCATAGGAATCTTGTGAAAAACAAATGTTTTATCCACACATACACATATGTGTGTATAATTATAGTTATTTTACAAATATAATTTTATATATTCACATATATTATTTATATATTAATGACATATTTTTCTATAATTTTCTATATCATATGGAATATAATTGTATTATATATATTTTATATAAAAACATGTATAAATAAAATGTATAATATATAATTTATACATTATAATAATATCCCAAAAGTCAGTGCAATTTTAAACGAATAAGGCTTAGAACCTCACTAAGATTTGTGGGACACATTTAATGTATGATATTAAATATTATATATATATATATATATATATAATTTAGTCATCTAAATATCATTTGCTTTTTGTTGTCATTCCCCCAAAAATGTATTAAATGCCTACAATGTAGTATGTTAAGTGCTGGGGAAAAAAAAAAGGTAGATAGATATAATATGTGAGCCTAGTCCTGAATTGGGGAGGAGAGGAGAGAGATCTTTTAGGGTGAATTCCTCTGATGCAGTCTGGTTGCTGTCTCCTTTGCAAGTCCTTGCACTTCTTGGGGCTCCCAGGCAGAGTTGTTCTATTAGAGTGGAGGAAATGTCCACACCAAAAGTTCCTATCACTGATGAAGTCACATGCATCAGGGTAGAGTGGGAAATGTGATGATTAAGTGCCACACATCACTGAGGCAGACCTGGGAAGAACCCTAGAAGCCATTAGTCCAACCAACTCACTTTATAGATCAGGAAATTGAGGTTTTAAAGATGTATTCTTATTAAAACTTTTAATTAACAAGCTGCCACCTCTATTTGAAAAACAATGAAAAACACAAATAAAACCTTTGTAACAAATATATATATATATATATATATATATATATATATATATATATATATATATATATATATGTACATACACATGTGTGTGCCTGCATCGGAACATGAACATGCACATGTATGTGTGTGTATATACACACATATAAAATTCAATCAAAGCAAATTCCTTCATTGGGCCCTAGGGGGCTGGGAAGGGTGAACTGATTTAGGATCCTGGCTCTAGAGCTCGGAGGAACCTCAAGAAAGCATTGGGTCCAATTCCCCTATTTTAAGTATGAGCAAAACTGAGGTCCAGGGAGGTTCATCTGGCAGAGGGCACAAATAGTAAAGAGAAGACCTAGGATTTGAGAGATCAGAGAGATTTTTGAAAAATCATGTTTATTTAAATTAATTTTCTATTTATTTCCCTGTCCATTATTCTCCTCCATACTGGTGTGAGCTAATGAATGAGCTGAGGGAATGGGTCAGGATCTTGGAAGTCCCGTCTCTGTATCTTAGGTTAACCAACAATGGCTTCCATGTCCCAGCTGGATGTTCTGATGGAAGTTTCTAGAGAGGAAAGCAATGGTCTGCTCACATAGCAGGCTGCATCTCTGATCATGCCATTTTCTTTTTTTGTTTTTGTTTTTGAGGGACAATGAGGGTTAAGTGACTTGCCCAGGGTCACACAGCTAGTAGGTGTCAAGTATCTGAGACTGGATTTGAACTCAGGTCCTCCTGAATCCAGGGGCTGTGCTCTATCCACTGCACCACCTAACTGCTCCTGATCATGCTAATTTCATCATTTCTCATTTCCATAAACTGAATTCCCAGACATGTTTACCAATGGGGAAGTGGGCTGGAGCTGCATAACACAAAGGGCACCTCAGGAGGGCATGATTTTCAGAATCCTCTTTCCAGGTCTAAGAGTCCAGTGTAAAAGGCAAAACCATTCACTTCACATTAGCCAGGACTGAGGTGCCAGGAAGGAAGGGCGGCTCAGGCACTATAGTGGATGAGCCATGTGGAAAGGAGGCTCAAGGCGGCCTAGGTATGTGGATTTAGCATGTGTATAATGGCTTCGTTCCTAGTTATGGGCTTAGCTAAGGCCCAAGTAGTCTCAGCCAGGTATAAAGGAGGAGCAAGGTCTGGCTGAAGCAGGATGGAACCTAGAGTCAGATGCCCTGGATTGGAATCTTATCTTTAGTGCTGATTAGCTGTGTGACCATGAATAAGTTACTCACCTTCTCTGAAGTTCATTTTCATCATCTGTAAAAAGAAATCATACTTATCCTACTTGTGACATAGAGTTACTGTGAGGGAAGTACTTTGTAAAACAAAGTTTGACATAAATACAAGTCTGGTAAAGACTGTAGAAGGGAAAAGAATTCCCATAAATCATAGAAATTCATCCATCCATCCATCCATCCATCTACTCATTCATCCATTCATCCATCTATCCACTTATCCATCCATTCAGCAATCTGTCCACTCATCCATCCATTTATCCATCCCTTTATCCATCCATCCACCCATCCATTCATCCACTAATTCATCCATTCCATCCATCCACTCATTCATCTATTCATCCATTCATTCATCCATTAACCCACTAATTCATCCATCCTTCCATCCATCCATCCATCCATCCATCATCCATCCATCCATCCACTCATTCATCCATTCATCTATCTATCCATCCATCCATCCATCCATCCAGTCATTCATCCATTCGTCTATCCATCCATTCATCTATCCGCCCACTTATCCATTCAGTCAATAGATAGTAATATGTGCATTCCAGAGGCAGAAATGTTTTGAAGGTTCCAAGCTTCACCCTTTCCCATCTAGTAAGCAAATTTATTGGATGTTTGATATTTATTTCATTGATGCAAAATGCATTTCTTTTTTTCTGAGCTTCTAGCAGCATCCAAGTGGTTTGGGAACATGTCCCCTGTGGCCATCGATAGAGCCTGTTTTCAGAACGTTTGTTTTGGCGCCCTGCTCTTCGGCTCTGGATTAGAGGGCAGCCATAAACTGGCCTGAGGCTCTCCCTGAAACATTCTTCACCTTTTCCTGGCTCTTTCCTGGCCCTGCTTCTGGCTCTTCTTGTTCCTCATCTGCTAAACAGAAGCTTTCATAAAAAAAAAAAAAATCCCGTAATCATTCATCTTTTTGTAAAGCCTACACATCCCAATTCGTGTGTAGGCAGAAGAATTCTCCTGTGCTGGTTCTTTGAGTCTGTGTAATGAGGAGCAATCACTGGCATTTTGTCTCTCGCTGAGAGCTAGGACGATTTGTACTGTGACTTAGAGAAGACTGTGAAAAGAGTGAGTGCGCAGGGAGGGGGCTGGGTGGGAGAAGGAGGCTTTCATTGTAATTCCAGCACCTTTCCAAACTGCACGATCAAAAGAGATTTCTGTGAAGCTTCCAAGTGAACACCCAACCACGCTTTGTTCAGGTTGAACAGGATGAGACACCGAACGTTTCTGTTTTTCAGACGGGAAATTTAATATATGTGAAGGTTAATGGGTGGAAATGGGCCCATTTGCAGAGAGGCTGAACCGGAAGAGCTGCCCAAATGGATTTCAGCCAAGTCCTAGTACAGTGCCGAGAACACAGTAGGTTGCAGAGAATTTCTAAAATCATGGGAATATCGGACAGATTTGGTTATTGTGGCTCATGAGTTTGGTTCACTGGCTACCTGTGTGACCTTGGAAAAATCACAACGTTTCTGGGGCTTGATTCCACATCTGTAAAGGGAAGGGGTTGCACCAAAGGACTCTTTCAAACTTTAAATCTATGGTCCTACGATCTCAGACATTTCCTAGCTGTGTAACCCGGGAGGGGAAGGCAAGTTAGCATTTATTAAGCGCCTCTTAAGCGCTGTGGCAAGTGCTTTACAATGATTTCATTTCATCCTTACAACAACCCTGGGAGGCAGGAGTGATGATTATTCCCATTTTGCAGTTGAGGAAATTGAGGCAAACAGAGGTGAGATGACTTCCCCAGAGTTCCCCAGCTACTAAGTGTTTGAGGTTGAGTTTGAACTCAGGTATTCTTGACTCCAGGCCCGGTGCTCTGCTGCACTTTGGTGCCACCTAGCTGCCTAACCAGCTAGGCAAACTCTCGGAACCCCAGTGTCCTCATCTGAAAAATGAAGATAATAATAACGATGTCATGGTTATTGAAGTTTAAAAAAAATTAAGTTGGTAAAGTGCTCTTTGTAAACCTTCAGGCACTATAGAAATAGAAACTGTTGTTATTATTATTATTATTACAATTATTTTTCCCATCTATTTTTATTGGGGTGAAATATGGAAAGGAGAGGGGTGACTTGTCACTATTCGGTTATTGTTCTTTTCTATTGAATTATCAAGGGACCGTGGATAAAACAATTGCTTTCTGTAGTTAAATGCAATATTCTCACTATTATCTTCACCATTTTCCTTGACAACTCCTCTGATTCTACTAGTTACGGAGCTTCTAGTGAGGAAACTCCTTCCACCAATGCAAGTCAGCAGTACTCCTCAACTAGGTCTTGGAGAATTGCCAGGAGCACTGAGAGAAGTGACAAATGTAGCCAAGATCAGAAGGAAATCAGAAAATTAGGGGGAAATGTTTATAGACAGTTTATAATATGTTTCATATGAAAATATATAAATTACTTTGTCCAATCTATAAGAATACAAGTCATTTCCCACTTAAGAAATGATCAAAAGAATATGAACAGGCAGTTTTTAGATAAAGAAATCAAAAGATTTTATAGTTAGGTGAAAAATGGTCTAAATAATTATTCATTAGAGAAATTCAAATTAAAACAAGCTTCAGATACAAGTTTATACCTACCAGATTGGCTAAAATGATTGAAGGGGAAAGTAACAAAAGTTGGAGAGGATGTGGAAAAAATGAGACACTAATTCATTGTTGGTGGAATTGTGAACTGATCTAACCATTTTGGAAAGCAATATGGAATTATGTTCAAAGAGTTATTAAACTGCCTATACCCTTTGACCCAGCAATACCAGTACTGGGTCTATTTCCAAAGATGATTAGGGAAAAAGGGAAAGAACCTATATGTTCTAAAATATTTATAGCAGTTCTCTTTGTGGTGGTAAAGAATTAGAAATTGCAGGGATGCCCATCAGTTGGTGAATGGCTGAACAAGTTTTGAGAGAGAGAGAGAGAGAGAGAGAGAGAGAGAGAAATTACTGTGCTATAAGAAATGATGAGGTCAAGGACTGATTGTTGGATTGAATTGGCTTGTTTGTCCCAGATAATAAAACCAGTCAGTGGAGAGTCTGTGATGTTTAAAATCTAAATTAATCTTAAATTAGAAGCTTTAGTACCAGTCTTTGGGCATTAAGCATTTGTTAAAGCATACCAGGTATTCACATGGAGTTCAGAAAGTTAAGAAAAGGCCTATCTAGCCTAGAGTTCCAACCTGCTCGGGTTCTTCCTCAAGTCCTCCACCACGAGCCTGCTTCAACCACGAACTCCTTGTGATGGTCACTGGGCTAAGGTCCAGAGCTACATTCAGAAGTCAGGGTTGGGTTTGGATCTCATCAAGTCTTAATTCTTGGACAATTCTGTATCTCAGTTTTATACACATCATTATGAATTTCATACAATGAGAAAACAGTTTCACATGCAAATCTGATCGTGGGCTAGTACTCTAATTGTTTTGTTACTCCAACCATCTTGGTTAGGCAGGGAGTGGGAAATGTGACAAAAGCCAACCCCCAAAACGCCATGAAAAGGGAGATTGAAAATAAATAAAATCCACAGATAATACACGTTTCATTATATTCAGTAGTTCCAACCTCAGCTTCCAGGAAAGGGGAGAGGGAAAGAGGAAGCTATGAAAGAGAGAAGATAGCATGGAGGGGGAGTGAGGGAGTGAGGAAGACAACTGCCTTCAAAATCTGAAGGACTGTCATATGGAAGAGAGATGAGACTTTTTCCCTTGTGGTCCCAGAGGACAAAATTAAGAATGATGAGTAGAGGTTGCAAAAAATGGGAAGGGGGAGGGAGGAAGATAGACATAGGAAGAGAAGAGGAGAAAAGAGAAGGGAACGGAGGAAGGAAGGAAGTCAATAAACATGAAGTTCCAGTATGTGGCACACTGTGTTAAATGCTGGGGATATAAGGCACACAGAGTCTTTGTTCTCAAGGAGCTCAGTGGGGGGTGGGAAGACAACAGAAACACAGCTGTGTATGAACAAGATGGAGATGGTGCAAATTGGAGTTCATCTCAGAAGGAAAGCATTAGAATTAAGAGGGATGAGGAAGGACTTTTCTTGTTATTGTTCATCCTTTGCTCTCTTGAAGAGAGCAAAGTGATGTCACAGAGTGATGTCCTTCCTTGGGCATGAATTGGATTTCAGTGAGGCAGAGCTGGACAAAGTCAGCAGCCTCACTCTTTCCTCCAGAGTCAATGAGTTCCAGTGGCAGGACAAAAGTCAAGGTGACTGCCCGGGGTGCAGTGGGCGACTGTGGCCTTTCCAAAGTAAGCTCTTTCCCAGGTCTCAATTTGAGACTTGGAGGGAGCCAGGAGACAGAGATGATGGAGAGAGACAGTTTCAGGCATGGGGGACAGCCAGAGCAGATGCCTGGAGCCAAGGGATGCAGGGTCTTGTTTGAGGACCAGCCAGGAGGTCAGCAATGTAGCATTTATTAAGAACCAACTATGTGCTAGCCTGCCTAGGTTTCCTTCCATGTCTTCCAGTAAGCTCAACAACACTCTTTACTATCAATAGATAATAATTGACATTTGCTTCAAAGTTTAAAAAATAAAGTTTACCTTCATTATTTCATTTGGGCCTCACAATCACCCCTTAATATAATTATGATAAGTTTTATCCTCATTTCACCAGTGAGGAACCAGAGGTTAAATGACTTACTCAGGGTCACACAGCCAGGATGTATCAGAGGCAGGATCTGAACCCAGGACTGAGCAGTGCACTTTTTTGAACCACTTGGAAATTGTTTATACAAGGTGGTAGGATGGTGGTAGTATCTTTTTTTTCTCCAATAAATCTGTGATCTCGATAGGTCTATGCCCATCCATCCTTTCTTTGTCCCTTTTACCAGCAGCCTCCCCTGAATCTTCCTCAGAGGTTTACCAGATTTGCAGGTGAGGCATGAAGATCATTATCTAATGCATGTTCTTGGAACAGTTTACTCCTTAGGTCTTTATGTTATTGCCAGAATGAAGATAATTCTTGCCTCCCGAGGAGCACCACATCATGCCTGGTGCTTCAGGTAGGGACTTCACATTGTTACTTCAAAGATGGGCCAATTATTCATTGGGATTCTTAGGCTGTTTAAAGATTAGAAATAGATTGATAGATTAATAGATGTTTGTATAGCTAGATTCATTCATTACATTGTGTCTGACTCTTTGTGACCCTGTGGACCATAGCATGTCAATACTGTCCATGAGGTTTCCTTGGCAAAGGAGTGGTTTGCCATCTCCATCTCCAGTGAATTGAGTTGACTTGCTCAGGATCATACAGCTGGTATTCCTGAGATAAAATCTGAACTCAGGACTTCCTGACTCTAGGGCCAGTGTTCTATCCACCTAGCTGCTTCCAAATCATTGGTAGATACATCAATAGACAAGCAGAAGGAAGGAAGGAAGGAAAATAGATGACAAATAGCCTGATAGGTGATAGACAGGCTATACAGATGTGGTAGATAGAGAGATGATAGAAAGACAGACAGGGTAGACAGGCAGACACAGATAGACAGATAAATGATAGATAAGATAGGCAGGATAGACAGACAAACAGAATAGATAGATGGATGGACATATGGACAGATATAGGCTAGAGAGTTAGACAGGATAGATGGAGAGATGGATAGAAAACAGATAAACAGACAGCATAGACAGGCAGACAGAGATAGATAAGATAGATGGGATAGATAGATGGATAGACTGATGGATGAATGGATGGACAAATAGACATAGGCTAGACAGTTAGACAGGATAGATAAAGAAGCAGACAGCATAGATAGATGCAAATAGACAGATAGATAAGACAGTTGAGATAGATAGTATAGACAGACAAGAGATATAGATGACTAGATAGAACCATCCCAAGGCAGGGTTGGGCTGAGGGTGTGTGTTCTGTTCTTGGGATCTTCAGATGAAGCACATATGGCTCTTTGTTGGGGATAGTCTGGTGCAGTGGTATCAAACTAAAACAGAACCAGATTCCTTCAGCCAAAACTACAAAAGAACATTATCTATGTTTTATTGTATTTTTAATTGTTTTGTTAAATGTTTCCCTATTTCATTTTAGCCTGAGGGCAGTGGGTCTGACATCTCTGGTAGAGAGAAGACTGGGATCCCTCCAACTCTGAGACCCTCGGAGTTCTATTTTCTGGGATCTGGGAGCTTTCTCTCCACTTCTCTCCCACGTCCTCCTTTGGAATTGCTGGCATGCCTGCATCTAAAAACTCAGCATCAAATACCCATGCTAAGTCTAGAGGCAGAGTGGTGTAGCAGATAGCCTTGGGGCCAGGAAGACCTGGGTTTGAGTCCACCTCTGGCCCCTGCCAGCTGGGTGATCCCGGGTACCTCAATCGACCTCCCAGCGCTTTAGGATGAAGTCTCAGAGAAGGTGATGACCGACCTGCATGGGAAGAGAGATTCCTTATCTGGGAGTCTGGGAGTTACTTATACTAGTGACATCTCAGGTCCGGTCCCCATCCCCTCTCCCTGTATTTTTATACTTCAGGAGTAGGAGGGCTTATGCAACAAAGGCTTTGTGGGAGGACTAGGTTTCAGAGCTAGCTCAGTAATGATCTTGTGACACTGAGGTGGTGGGATGCTATGATGTCATCTGTTTCTCCCTCTTAGCCAAGGAAAACATTGTTACTTAAAGGCCAGCATGGCATAAGAGCTCCTTGGGGACAAAGGTGCCCGCCACTTGGGAAAAGGCTGGTACACAAATGGCGTGGAATATTGATAAGCATGAAGATATGATGAATAAGAAGAATTCAAAGACCTGGGTTCGAATCTCATCTCACACACTCCCTAGCTGTGTGACTGTGGGCCAGTTATTTCATGTCAGAATCTCTGGGGTGACTGAGAGACTATAACTGAAGGGCACTTGCATGATGACTGGGCTTTTGTCTTGCTATCTCTAGTCCTTGGCACAAGGCCTGGCCCCTACAGCTGTTCAGTAAATGTTGATTGGTTGATTGATTGATACAGGAAGAAGAATACCTGCTCCAGGGTCCGAGAACATGGGTTCACATTTCCACCTCTGATGTTTATTAGTTGTATTACTTTGGGCAACTCACTTACACTCCCTGGGCTTCAGTTTCCTTTTTGGTAAAGTGAGGTTAGACTACATGGCCTCTGAGGGTCCTTTTGGCTCTAGACCTCTGATCCTACAATTTATTTCTGTATAGGAGAAACTCTGGGGTGGGGGAATCAGGCCCTGACATTAGGACCCTCCTGGACTGTGAGCCTAATAAATCATAGCTGGCTTCCATGTTTTGCCTCATTTCTGACATCTGATGAAGCCTAGGAGAGACTACCTCTGGTTAAAAAGGAGGTTTCTTAGACCACACAATCTCAGAGGGAGAAGGACCCTGGGAGACTATTCAGCCAAACCAGATCGCCACCACTAACCCCCCGTACATGCTGAAATTTGGATGCCCAGTCTGCCAAGGACCTCCAGGGAAGGGGAGCTCCCTGCCCCCTGGGGCAGCCTGCCCCACTTTTGGACAATTCCAAGTCTTAGGAAGTTGGCTTTTTGTTTGTTTTGTTTTGTTTTCCATTCATTAAACCTATGTTTGACTCTTTCTACGTCACATCTATTGCTTCCAGCTCTGCCTTGTGAGGCCAAGCTGACCCAGGCTAATCCCTCTTCCATTCCACAACCCTTCAAAGAAAGGTTTGCTTGTGTGCATAAGATTGAGGTCCTCGCCAATGGTGGGGATCTGTGATTGGAGGAACATTGGTATCTGCCTTCACTTGGCAAACAGAGGCAGACACCTGTCCCAGCTAAGGACCTGTTGCCAAGCAGTGCCACTAATTGGTTTCACATAGGCCTTCCCGCTCCTTGCTGGCACCTTTGTTTCCCATGTCTATCTTTGAAATCAGAGAGCAATGCTTTGTGTGGCACCAGGAGCTTTCACCAGAAGATCCCAAAGCACTCTGCAAATATTAACTCAACCAACCTCACCACACCGTGGGAAAAGGGAGAAGCAAATAGCAGGTAAGCCAAACCTTGGACTTCCTTTCCTAGGTCAGGGTGAGGACGAGTCTTTGAACAGGTTTCTGTGTATTAGGATGAGTGGTTGCCTGTTCATCCTTCATTCCCATGCAGTCCCATGTGCCCATGGTGTAGGCTCTGGTCATTAATGAATGGAGGCAAGTGTGAACTGCCTATGCTCATGAGCGAATCACTAGATCTTGGTGTCTCCCACTCCAGTACTTGACACTGATGGAGTGTTTGAAAAGTTGCCGAGGCTCTTATGACTCTCATCTCATTTGATCATCGTACTGGGGGGTGGGATTCAGAGTGAGAGGGATCTGAAGTCAGACAATAAGGTTCTGAATCTTGACTCGGCCGTTCACTTCCTGAGCCTATTATCTGGGGCCAGGGGGATTGTAACAATTTTTGACTAACCCACTTCTGATTTAGAGGCAATTTGTGGGAACTTGTTATGTGAAGTGGAGGGAGACAGAGTAACTCGGTGGAAAAGACATTGGCTGTGAAATTAGAGGACCTGGGTTCAAATCTCACTCTTGAAACTTCCCATCAGGGACCTCAGTTTCTTCTTTGGTAAATGAAGGCTTGATGATCCTTTCCAGCCCCAAATCTCTGATCCTGTAAATGTGGGCAGATCACTTTGCTTTCTGAGCCTCACTCCCATTTTCTGTAAAAGGGCAAGGTTGGACTAGATGACCTGCAATGGCCTTTTAGCTCTAGAGCTGTGTTGCTGTTATCATCTCCATTTTATAGAGAAAGAGATTTCGGGGCAGAGAGATTGTGGTGTCAGGAAGGGTCACATTGTGTCAGAGGTGCTATTTAAACCCAAGTCCTCTTGACTCCAGGATTCTCAGCGTCAACTTGTGCTGCTTCCATGTTCTGGGAGCTACTTGGAAGGAAGGAAGGGAGGAAGGAAGGAGGGAAGGAAGGGAGGGAAGGAAGGAAGGAAGGAAGCAAGGAAGGAAGGAAGGGAGGAAGGAAGGAGGGAAGGAAGGGAGGGAAGGAAGGAAGGAAGGAAGGAAGGAAGGAAGGAAGGAAGGAAGGAAGGAGGGAAGGAAGGGAGGGAAGGAAGGAAGGAAGGAAGGAAGGAAGGAAGGAAGGAAGGAAGGAAGCAAGGAAGGAAGGAAGGGAGGAAGGAAGGAGGGAAGGAAGGGAGGGAAGGAAGGAAGGAAGGAAGGAAGGAAGGAAGGAAGGAAGGAAGGAAGGAAGGAAGGAAGGAAGGAGGGAAGGAAGGGAGGGAAGGAAGGAAGGAAGGAAGGAAGGAAGGAAGGAAGGAAGGAAGGAAGGAAGGAAGGAGGGAAGGAAGGGAGGGAAGGAAGGGAGGGAGGGAAGGAAGGAAGGAAGGAAGGAAGGAAGGAAGGAAGGAAGGAAGGAGGGAAGGAAGGGAGGGAAGGAAGGAAGGAAGGAAGGAAGGAAGGAAGGAAGGAAGGAAGGAAAGAAGGAAGGAAAGAAGGAAGGAAGCAAGGAAGGAAGGAAGGAAGGAAGGAAGGAAGGAAGGAAGGGAGGAAGGAAGGAGGGAAGGAAGGGATGGAAGGAAGGAAGGAAGGAAGGAAGGAAGGAAGGAAGGAAGGAAGGAAGGAAGGAAGAAGGAAGGAGGAGGAAGGAAGGAGGAAAGAGGGAGGGAGGGAAGGCAACGAAAGGAAGGAAGAAGGAAAGAAAACAGAGAAAAAGTAAAGAAGGAAGAAAGAAAAGAAAAAAGGAAAGGAGAAGGGGAGGAAAAAAGAAAGAAGAGGGAAAGGTAGACAGAAAAAAGGAGAGGATGAAAGGAAGGAAGAAGGGAAAGAAAAAAGAAAGAAAGGTAAAAGAAGAGAGTTGAAGATTGCGCCTCTTGAAGGGAGAGTGTAAGATAGAGCCTGTTCCCTCTATAGAGATGCTAACTTTCCAAGGAGGTGCAGACTGATTCATCCTGATAGAAGGGACACAGCAAAGCTGCCTCATTCCCATTCTTTGTTCCCATGATGCTTGGAGCACGGGAGAACCTTTACCAGCTTTGTTGTTCAAAATGGAACATTTTGCCCTTCAGAATGGACTCCAGCTACTGGCTGGAAAAACAGGGGTGAGTCACTGCTGATGTGTGGCTTGTGGTGCTGTCACCAG
This sequence comes from Dromiciops gliroides, assembly GCF_019393635.1. Classification (NCBI taxonomy): domain Eukaryota; kingdom Metazoa; phylum Chordata; class Mammalia; order Microbiotheria; family Microbiotheriidae; genus Dromiciops; species Dromiciops gliroides. Next base: position 746,347,509 of record NC_057861.1, read on the forward strand.
CTCCTCACTTCAGCGTATTACCACGAGTCTTTCAACATTCAGCCCACTTTAGCATCATGCAGCAAAACAAACTTGACTACCCAAATCAGCAGATACAGCAAAATGCAAATCAGTGCCAACCGAAATTGCAATCTTTTCTAACATATGGCATTTTCCTTTTGGATGGTCTATTCCATATCCCTTGAGCTTGGAGGGCATGAATAAATGCCATGTAATTACTCTCTAACTGCATAATGATTTGCTCATTCATGCCCTGTGGATTGCTTAGCAATTATATTTTTTTATTTTCTGCAGAAAGTATGTCATCTTCTCAAGTGGTTTTGTGGAGACCTTAGGGCTAAAATTTACTTATTTTGATATGTCGTGAAGGGTCCATGATTTTGTCACTGTGGGCAGTCCCTTCATTGGTGTATATAGCAATCCTTCAATGTCTTAACCTGCCGGATAATTCTTATACTTTTCTTTCCTGTGAATCCTCTAAAGAAAACACATGTCTTTCTGACATTCTAGAAGATTCTCTTTTGTTCTTCTGGCATCTCAGGGAAATGAATGTTTTCCCCAAACTCTCTCTTATTCTTATGACATTACAAGCCCAAGTCCTTTAGCAGTGTCAAATATCCTTGACAACATTCTTTAAAGTGCTTCTCACACATCTCATCATCACCATCAACTTCAACGTCATTGACTGCCCTTTGTGTTGTCATTTCACTTCTCTGATCATGATCTTCCATGACTCTCAGCATCACTGAGAGGATATAATCAGCTTTCGCAACCATCATAGGTTTGTATCCCTGAAAATTCAGAATTTCTCTGAATCCAATCCAAACAAATCTCCAGTTAAATTTTAGGTCCATCTCATTGTCCATCGTAATACTTGGTTAAGACACATATTCATTGGCCTAACTCAATGGACTTCCTCTCTTACTTTATGCCATAGCCTGAGAGATATGTATTTCTATCCACTTTGTTTATCCAGTGCAGATAATTAGATTACTATTTTTCACCTATCTACGGAGTTCCCCAACAAAGTTTTGTAGTATTCCAGGCTTCAATGTAACCAATAATAGGTCATCTGTGAACTGGAACACTGGGAGACATTCACCACCAATAGAAAATGCTTCTTTTGTGTGATCCTTACATAAACTATCTTCCATAACACTGGAGAACCTTTGGTGAACACTGGTCTCACTATTTAACACTTGGGTAACTTTATGTTACTAATCGGCATATTTTGGAATCGAAGTATGACAGTACTTGCATTTTTCAAGGAATCTTGTATGATTTTGATCATAGTATCCCTTTCCCCAGGTTTTCATGAGGGTAAAAGTAGATATTTGTAAGACACTTTGCTTAGCTTATGTTGTGATAGATGCCTTGTTGAGGAAAGCCAGAGACTTTCTTAAAATGATCAAACAGCAAATTCGGAGGGCTAGCACCCTCTATTCACCTCTCAGTTACTGTGTGACTTTAGTCACTGTGGTGTCATGTGTTTATGACTTTATACCCTTTTAACCCTGTTATGGAGGTTGGCCTTCCTGTGTACAATGGATGATTCTCAGAAACGTAAGGAAGTAGCGTTTGTGGTGTCTGTGATTCTCTTGGTTGCCATTTTCCCCCAATAGAAGCAAAGTGCACATTTTTTCATTCTTTTTGACTCCTGCTCTATCTAAAATGCCCTCTGTATCAACCTCTTACTTTGCCACTCACATAATTTGCTTGGCTACATACAGTAACTCTTTCCAGCTTCATCCTTTCACATGCTGTTATGTTCATTCCTTCTTCACCTTGTCCATCCTATGCAGAAATGATGGAACCCAAATCATAGGTTTCCACTATTGCTTATGAAAGCAGATACCCATAGGAATGCTGGCAGATCTGTTCCATTTTGCATGCACTTTTTTTGCCTCCTGATTAAACATTAATAATAACTATAAAAAGATAACCTGTAGGTGCTCTGGCTTAGCCAGATTTCACACAAAACTGCAAGTTTGTCATTCTAACTGCACTTTGCTGTTTTTGTGAGATGATGCTAAGAAAAAAGAAAAAAAAAAGAAAAGATAGAGTCAGGAGGACCTGAGTTCAAATCCAGCCTCAGACATTTGACGGTAGCTGTGTGACCCTGGGCAAGTCACTTAACCCCAATTGCCTCACCAAAAAAAAAAATGATGCTTAAAATCTTATAAAAATTATAGGATTAAATACATTATTTTAAAACAGGGGTTTAGTGTGTTCAAACAGGTTGATTCTGAGGCTGTATGACCTTACACAGTGCTGCCTTCATTTTTTTTTTACTTTCTTCCATGTTGGTATTCGATACTGACTTTTGATCTTACTACAGATCTGGCTTGCTGAAAAAATAAGATGTATTTGGGAAGATGTTGGTCTAACCCTAATTCCTGCCCCAAAGGTTTATCAATTTTGTCCCCAGTTCTCATATGAAATGGAATCCTTCCCCCTAGTTGCAGCTTCCTTATAATGTCTTTCAGTTTCATTTAAAGTGAGAATATTAACATGGAATGTTAATATTATAAAATATGTATAAAATATTTATAATATATAATATTATAAATAATTAAATAATAATTAATTAACAAACCCTTAATATTCCAGAATCCCAGAGTGGAAGGGGACCAAGGTTCAAAGAAGCATCTAGACCAATCGATATCTAAAATGAAATCTCCTCTGTGGCACACCAGACCAGTGGTCATACACATCTTAATACCTTCAGTGATAGAGGACCCGTTGTTTCTTCAGGTGCCTAATTGTTCTGCTTTTGGAACTCTAATTGCTGGGATGTTTTTCTCCTGATTTCAGACCTGTATGGTTCAGTTCCTTTAATATCATTTCAGCTTTTTGGTTATTGGACAAAGGTTAAACACTGAAATTACCAAGAGTTAAAATAACGAATGAATGCGTAAAAGCCCTATATTTAGCATTATGTGCCAGCTACTATGCTAAGCATCAGGCTGTGTGTGTGTGTGTGTGTGTGTAAATACAAAAATGAGGTAGCCCTCCCTCTTTAGACACATAGCCTAATAGGAGCAAACAGCACACATAGGCCAGTAGTGACCAGGGAAATATATTTTCATCTGGAAAGTCACAATGATGGGGATGGGAGCATTATATTTGAATTGAAGAAGTCTTGGGTTTGAATCTAGCCTCAGACCCTTAATAGTTGTATAACCCGGGAAGGTCATTTAATCTCTTTCAGTTTCAGTTCCTTAGTTGTAAAATGGAAATAATAATATCATCTACCTCCCAGGGCTGTTGAGAGAACCAAATGATATTCTCATTAATTGCTTTACAAACCTTAAAACGCTATATAAATGTGAGCTATTATTTCCCAAATAACACTTCCAGGTGCTCTGTTAGAATTGCTCTGTTCAACTGACTTTCTCAAGTAATACAGGCATTATTATTATTATTATTTATTTATTTATTTATTTTTAGTGAGGCAATTGGGGTTAAGTGACTTGCCCGGGGTCACACAGCTAGTAAGTGTTAAGTGTCTGAGGCTGGATTTGAACTCAGGTACTCCTGACTCCAGGGCCGGTGCTCTATCCACTGCGCCACCTAGCTGCCCCCAATACAGGCATTATTAAACAAGAGTGAATACTACTTTCTCATAAGCTCCTGGGGGGTAGGTGATGGCTCTTTAAATTTCCATTTGTGCATGAGTGCTTAATAAACACTATAATAATTTCAACAATTTTCTCCTGTTTCAGAACAGAAAATCCCATTATAACTTCTCTTTTCACTGGTACTTGTTGTTCTTGAAGTAGGTTGAAAAGTGTCCAATGTAATATCTGTCCAAAATGGATTAGATTTATTCTACTAGGAATGTATTCTAGAATTAAATACATGTATATGTATTTTTATGTCTAGAAGGAGTGGGGAGAGGTTTCAGAGAGGAAGACTTTCACTGAATGTAAGGATACTCTTCCTCTCAATGAGTTGCCATAGATGTGAAATGGCTGACATTCAAAGACTTCATCATCCCAGGAGATTCCAAGGGCAGACACAGAATAAACATCCCTGAGAGATATTCAGGAGGGGGTTTCTTTTTAAATATGAATTTACCTAGATGGCCTCTTTTTTAACCCCTGAGATCTCATGGTCCTACCTATTACCTATGGCTTACTCTGCTCCTAGGGCAACCTGGCCTCCTGCTGTTTTGAATGTTGCACCCAAGATTGAAATACCTAGATTCTAGTCCTGCTTCTGACACTTACTGTGTGACCCTGAGCTACAATTTTCTCATCTGTCAAGTGGGCATAATAACGTCTGTAATACCCAACTCATAGGGTTTAATTAAATTTCACAAGAATTTATCAAGTGCCTTCTATGTCCCAGGTCCTGGTGATACAAAGCAAGTCAAAGCCTTTGCTGTCATAGAGTTTACTTTCTATGGAGTTGTCAGGAGGTTCAAATGACATCTAATATAAAGAGGAAGAGGACGGAGTGGGAAAGACACTTAGAAATGACTTACCATTGGCCAGGCAATAGGCTTCGCCATGTTTAAAATACATTGTAAGTGTCAGCTTGGTTATTGTTAAAAAAATAAGGAGAGGATGTGATCCCAGTCCCACAGAGAGTTTATAGTCTCATCAAGGAAATGAGCCTTGTTTCTACCAATTAGAGTAACAGACACATATTAATGAAAAAGCTTTTAAATATTAACTATGTGCCAGGGACTGTGTTGAGCGCTGGGATGGGGATGAGCAAACAGTTAAGCCAGACCATCTCTGCCCTCAAGGAATTTACTTTCTGACAAGGGAAGGGAGCCTATGGCTTTGTAAAACTGGGAAGCCAGGTTACTGAGATGGTAGGGAAGTGGCTTGGTGATCCTGGGACTGGGCAGGTAGCATGACCTGGAGCCTAGTACACTTTTCTCAAGCTCTGATTGTTAGGTAGGTTCCCCCCCCCCCTTATATTTCGGGAAATCTTCCTTCCTGAAATGTCAACCCCTTGTTCTTATTCCTCTAGTAACAAGCTGAATAAAATCAGTTCTTCTAACTGAGAGCCTTTCAAGTACTAGAAGACGGCTGTGAGATACCCTCTTCCCTGAACCTTCTTTTGGCTACCATGAGTTGGTTGATGCTTGCTTTCTGTGTAAACTCTGAGTTTGCCAAGGTCAGTGATTCTGTGTCCTTGAACTGCTTCCAGAGACAGGAACCTTTCATCGTGTTCCTTTGGCTTCCATATGTTCCCCACACTTTTTCAAAATGCCCCCAAATAAGGCAATATTGTTGAAGATGTCAAAGTTCTGAGCTTCTGGCTTCTAGCTATCCCATAAGCCATAGTTCCTCATCTGGAAAATGGGCTTAAAAATGCGGACACCACTTAGGTTACAGGGTTGATGTGAGGAAAATGCTTTGTAAACTTGAAAGTGCTAAATAAAAGTAAAGTTCATTTCCCATGGAATGGGATTCTTCCACGTAGTGTTATTTTAAAATTGTTGTGAAATAGCTTTAATCTTTTCTCAGGAGGAACCATTTTTGTGGCACCTCTTAATCTGTGAGCCATTTTTGACCTCAGATTTTCCTTTCTGATGAGCAAATCGGAAGAGCTAGAGTCCATTGACTCTATAAAGGGATTTATGGAAAATATGGGGCCATAACTAGAGACCTGGAAGAGATTTTGGAGATTTTCTAGGCTAACCTTCATCATTTGACAGATAAGGAAGACCTATGTTCAAATCCTACCTAAGACACTTACTATGATTTTGGAGAAGTCACTTAACAGCTTGTCTCCTCGGTTTCCCCATCTGTAAATTGGGGCATTGAACTTGATGGTCCCTGATGTCCCTTCAGCTCTGAATCCTCTAATCTAAAATGATTTTGTCCAAGATCACACAGCTAGTAGGTGGCAGAATTAGGATTTGAACCTAGATCCTCCATCTTCAAAGAGTGCCCTTTTCACCGGACCATTCCACTGTAAGAATTTGATGGGCAGAGGAAACAGGGAGGGCTTGTCAGATACAAGTATGGAAAGCATATTCACAGAGACAAAATCACAGACCCACCAGGCTCCCCTAGACCTTATGCTGGTCCTAGCAGCAATCATTCACAGTCATTGTGAATGACCAGTCATTCACCACACTGATTTTGTGCCTCTATTGAATAAGAATGGAGGTGGGGCTGTAGGTGGGGACTTCCCTTGCTGTTTGGTTAAAGCAGATAGAACAATGGGTTGAATGAAGGGTGTGTTTGAATCTATGGAAGCTCACATCTTCAATCTGCTTGGCTGAGCTGTGCCTCATTCATCAGCAAGGCGGATGGTGGCCAACTGCTACTTTGAAGTCATCGTAAGAGTCTACACATTCTCTCTTTCTTTAGTATCCTGACAAATTCATTTAACTAGAATCCTCCCAATCATTCATTGTCTTCCTCCACCATTTCAATTCCCATTCTGTGCCTATTTATGCTTTCTCTGCCTACACTCCTCCCTCCTTCTCCACCCCTGCCCCTTGTGTAGCTCCTAAGGAGTGGTTCTTTCTTCTAGAAGCATGTGGGTCATAGCTATTTTTAAAGGAAATGTGGCCCCTGAGCTCCCTTGTTCCTTCTTAAAGTGCATCGAGTTCACCAACTTTTGCTTTTCAGCAGAAGGCAGATGACAAAGAAGGGTTCCATTTCTGTCAGGAAATGTTGAGCCATATTCATTGGCCAAGATGGCTTTTAAAGATATTTGTACTTTTAATCTTTCCATAGCAAGATTTGAGAGGCAGTATGGTGTAGTGGCTAGAGCATTTGCCTTGAATCTGACATTAGAGACTTGCTACCTTTGTGACCCTTGACAAGTCACTTCGCTTCTGTATGCCTCAGTTTCCTCGACTTCAAAATGGGGGTAATAGCAACTACCTCCTAGGATTATTGTGAGGATCTGTTATGGGGAAATGGAGCATGGTTTAGGGATAGGGAATAGGGGTTTGGGGTCCTTAGGAATTCCTCTTAAAAATTACACCCTCTTGCACACAAAAGCAATTAGAAGAAGATAGTCGTTTATTTAGGGGTGAGGGAAGGGAAGGGAAATCATGAAAGAAGTCCTTGGACTTCTCATGGGGAGAAGGCATGGAACAGAGTGTGGCTCTGAGACACCAATCTCCTCGAGCAAGAGACAGGCAGGTTCTTTTATAGAGGACTGATGGAGGTGACCATCTGATTGTGGAAAGTTCCCTTAGTGAGGGAGGACCATTCCCCTGCTGGTGGTGGCTGGAGGAGTTGGGTGAGGGTTGCTGCAGATCTCTCAACCCCTCTCTCTCCTCCGGACACAAAAGAAGCAGCCACACCTAATCTTATCTCCCCCGGGTTAAGGGAGACTAGAATGAAGGGTGGAGGTCCTGAAACTAGTTCAGTCTGATCTGGTTCCACTTATCTATTTAGGTATATCTGTCCTTTGGTTTAGCTTGTCAAGGAGAAGCTTCCTTGATGTCCCCCTGAGAATTTCTGGGGGTGCTTTGGGCCCATAACAGATCAATAGACAATATCTGCAAAGTGTTTAGCACAGTATCTAAAACACTGAGTCATTTTTCAGTCGTGCCTGACTCTTCATGACCCCATTTGAAGTATTTTTGGCAAAGATATTGGAATAGTTTGATATTTCCTTCTTCAGCTCATTTTACAAAGGAAGAAACTGAGGCAAACAGGGTTAAGTGATTTTGCCCAGTGTCACACAGCTAGGAAGTGTCTGAGGCCAGATTTGAACTCAGGAAGATGAGTCTTCCTGACTCCAAGCCCAGGGCTCTATCTACTTTGTCTAGAGATAATATCTGGACAAAGAGAAGTAAATGCAAGAGTGTGTTTGAGATAACACAAAAGTAGCTTTTGGAGGTTGGGCACCCTAATAACCCTGACTGTTGTTTGTCCTCATTCTGGAAGAGGACCAATGATAACATTAAGGTAACATCTTGACTTGCAAATTAATTGGATTTAAGTGAGGGAAGGCTATACAAAGACATCAGCCCCAGTTGTCTCCTCACAGTCCTCAGAGTTCAGTGGTAAGACATAGGTCAGAATGGCTGGCAATGACCCAGGATGCAGTGGGCGAACATTGGCCTTTTTAAGCTAGGTCTTGCCCAGGTCTGAGGCAATGCCCATTCAATAATTAAAGGCTCGGGAAGAAGGAGGCAAAAGATAGTTTAGTTTGCCTTCACAAAAGAATTGATCTAGGAAGGGAAGACCTTAAGAGTTTCTGACTGGGAGCAGAATCTCAAAAAAGCCTTCTTGGAGGATGCAACATCTAGCTGTGCTTTGAAGAACGTTGGGATTCTGAGAAGCAAGATGAGGAGGGAGGGCATTCTAGCTTTCTGGCTCAAACAGATTGGATTTGGTGTATGGCAAAGTGAGTCAAGAAGACTCTGAAAAATCTGGATTTGTATTCTTCTCAGGTACTTGACTCTGATGTTCTCGGGAGGGAACATCAAGTCATGTCCTATGAGGATCTCTTGAAGGAACTGATCATGTTCATCTTGGAAAAGAAAACTCCTTGAGCATCAGAGTAAGCCTCTCAACTAATTGAGTTGTTTTGGACAAGGGGTAGGGTTAATCCACTTGTCCCTAGGAGACAGAGCTAGGGGTTCTAGGGTTCTAGGGCTCCTGTGTAAAGACTAAGAGTATTATGTAGTCCTTTAAGGTCTTCAGTGTGCATTACATACATGATCTCATTTAATCTTTACACAACCCTGGGAGATAGGTTCTATTATTACCGCAATTTTATAGATGAAGTAATCTAAACTGAGAGAAGTCAAGTGACTTGCTCTGGGTCACATAGCTAGTGTCTTGGGCAGATTCAAACTCAGGTCTCTTTGATTTCCAACTCCAGAAACCTGTCCACTGAGTCACCCTTATGCTTTTTTTTCTTTTTTCTTTTTGGTGGGGCAATGAGGGTTAAGTGACTTGCCCAAGGTCACACAGCTAGTAAGTGTCAAGTGTCTGAGGCCGGATTTGAACTCAGGTCCTCCTGAATCCAGGGCTGGTGCTTTATACACTGTACCATCTAGCTTCCCCCACCCATACACTTCTAAAAGGGAGCGGGCTGTCTTGGAAGGTACTGAATTCTTCCATATTGTCAAGACTGCTGGATTCCCACTGGCTGGGAATGATGGAGAAGACATTCTTGCTCATGTATGGGTTGGCTGGAATAATCTACAAGATTCTTCCCAACTCCAAGGTCCCAAAATTTTGAAGAGAAGCAGTGTGTAATAGAAGAAGGAGGGTTGGAATTGGATCAAAAGGTTTACATGGAAAACCTGACCCCAACATGTATACCTGTGGGACTATAGTGGGCAAGTCACTTAACCCTTCCCGTGCCTCATTTGTTTCATCTGTAAAATGGGTGAGGGATCAGAATTGTTCTGCTTGGCCTCAGAGGACAGGACTAGGAGTAATGTCTGGAAGTTGTGGAGACACAGATCTCAGCTTGTTGCTAACAATTAGGGCTGTTCGACAGTGGTAATGGACGCCTCAGGAGGCAGCTGGCTTCTCCCAATTTCAGGTCTAAAGCAAGGACCAGAGCCATGTAGTAGGGATTGTTTTCCAGTTCAGGGTTAGACTAGATGGACTCTGGGGTCCCTTTCAGTCTTCATTTTATGATTCTAGGATCCATCCTTCTATGTTTCTAACTTCCTTTCTGCTTATAGCTGTCGATACTGTTTCCTCATCTACAAAATGAGAACGATGCCCTTGCTACCGACCTCATGGGAATGTTGTGAGGAAAGTACTTTGAAAACAATGAAGCACTATAAAAATATGATGCCATTTAACCTCTTACCCACCTGTCTCCAGTCATGGAGATGATGGACTTAGGGGTGCATATGCCTATGTCAGGAATTTCTTTTGCTTGACTATACATATTTACTACAATGGTTTTTTTTTTTTTCTATTGGAGGAGAGAGGTGGGAGGAAAATTTAAAAATGAAATGAAATTGAAAAAGAAATGTGATATGATGAGTTAAACTACACAGTAAGCTTTGTAGAGGCAGCTTGCTGGCTTAGTGGATAGAGTGTCAGGCCTTAGTCAGAAAGACTCACCTTCCTCAATTCAAATCTGGCCTCAGACACTTCCTAGCCGTGTGACCTTGGACAAGTTCACTTAACCCCATTTACCTCAGTTTCTTCATCTGTAAAATGAGTTGAAGAAGGAAATGGCAAACCACTCCAGGATCTTTACCAAGAAAGCCCCAAATGGGGTCACGAAGAGTTGGACAATAAAACAACCGAACAACGACAAAGCTTTGTAGGCAGTAGCTGCCATGTGGTTGATAGGGACAACATGTAGAGGAATGTTAACCACAACTGTGCTGTCACACTCCAGCAATAAGAGTTTAAAAATTTAGAGTAGCTGATGGGGATTCAGCTAGAGGCCTGTAGCTGCCTAGTGCCTAGAGTAAGCCGTCCTAATGATGCTGAGATGATAACATGTATGTGTGGCTGAGGATCATCAAGGACTGAGTTGGCCGGGACTACTGAAGTCATTACAGTTGACTCTTCCCTGAGCAATATCTCCTGCACAGCCCCTAACAAAGAGCCATCTGGTCTCCTCTTGAAGACCTTCCTTCAGAGCTGCAAAATCCACCACTTGTCAGAGCAGCCCAATCCTCTTTTGTTAGTCCTGATTACTAGGAAAGATTTACTTCTCATCCATGCCCTTTTCTTTTTCTTTGTATCTTCCCTCCCTTTCCCCCAGCTCTCTTCACTGGTGGCCCTTCAGAGAACATTATCATGACTCCCTAAATCTTCGGGCTAAACGCCCCTCGACAGGGAGGATTTGCAGTCCCCTCACGCTCTTTGTCATCTGTGTTTTAATGGCTTGTCCAGCTTTTCATGTCGATTCTAAATGTGGGCTGTAGAACTGCAACTCATATCCCAGATGCCATCTGGGCAGGGTGGAGGACAGCATAAAGTGTCATAAGTGCAATGGGTGATGTTTGTAGAGGGAAATGGAAGCTTGAAATAGAAAAAAAATCAACCTTTTAATGTTTTCAAATGTGAAGTGGGCAGGCTAGGGAGAGAGTCAGTGGATTTCCCCTCAATAAAAGTCTCTGAAGAAAGGCTGGATACGTTACAGATGGTCTTTTCCGTTGGAAACACATGATGGTCAGGTCCCTCTGGACTCCTAAGATGCCGGGTTGTGCTATAAGCAAGCCCCGTTCTGATATCTTTCAGTTGATGCAACAGTTATAATATCTATGCTCCGTTGACTCATTTCACCAGAGATGAAATTGTCCTGTTTCATCATTGTTTATAAATTACAAATACAAAGTAGGATTGCACCTGGAGACGGTTTCAAGTCCACTCCCTAATCACAAAAATAATGATGATAGTGTCGGTTATGTTGCTGCCGCCACCCGTGATCCGTGATCATAGCTAACACGTCCATAGGTTTGAAGGTTTACGCATCGGATCTCATCTGATCCTCCTGATGGAACAAAAAGGTTCTGCTCTCATCACTTCACACCTTGGACTATTGTAATAGCCTGCTGCGTGTTCTCTCTTGCTCAGTTTCTCCCACTCTAGGCTGTTGTCACTCAGCTGCCAATGGACCATGGCACCCCCCACACATACACAGTGAACTCCCCTCCCTTTAACTTTTAAAGCCCCTGAGAGCCTTAGGCCCCTTTCTATATTTCTGGTTTTCTTATGTCTTGCTCCCTCTTCTGTGTACTATGGGAATCCACTGACTCTGGTCTCTTTACTGTGCTTCTCTATGACATTCCATCCTCCATCTCTATGCCTTTGGGCTGTTCTTGTTTCTCTTCCCCACCCCTGCTTCCTGGCTCTCCTAACTTCCTTCAGGACTCAGCTCAAATCCCATCTACACAAGGCCCTCTCCCTACTTCCCTGCTAGGGACTGCCTGACTGCCTCCCATTTACACTGTAGAGAGGGGCTCCATATGTAGTTTCTGTGTTTTGTCTTTCTCATTAGGATGGGAATTTTTTTTTTTTTTTTGTGGGGCAATGAGGGTTAAGTGACTTTGCCAGGGTCACACAGCTAGAAAAGTGTCAAATGTCTGAGGCCGGATTTGAACTCAGGTCCTCCTGATTCCAGGGCCAGTTTTTTATTTACTGCCCCACCTAGCTGCCCCTGGGTGGGAACTTCTTGAGGGAATCAACTAGGTTTTTGGCTATCTTTGAATCCCTTAGTACTTAGCCTAGTTACTGGCACATAATAGGTGTTTAATCCTCATTGGTGATGATTTTTATTTTGCAAATGAGGGCTGTGAGGCCAAGAAAATTAAATGACTTGCCCAGGGTCACACAGCTGATACATGTCTGATTCAGAATTGGCACTCAGATCTTCCAGGCTCCAGGCCACTCTGCCACCCACCTCCAAACCAACAGGAATTGATGATACTTGTGTTGTTTTCCATACACTGGGCTAGAGGTTGAGTACACCAAGACAAAAACGACAAAACTGTCCCTGCTTTTAAGGGACACATTCCTGAAATGGAAGTTGGTCCTGGAGTGTTGCCATGATCTATTGTCATATTGTTGTGTCCCCAGTAACCAGTATTGGGCATGTCTGCTCTCCAATGATCAGTCCTGATAGGATGATGTGTCCTGATAGGAACCATTAGGACCCCTTTTCTTTAGGATCATTGTACCTCATAGGGGAAGACAGCAGGATTTAGAGGAGGGGAGGAGTGAGGCAGGAGGTCAAAAGCTCATTAGAGCAGATTTATTCAATCTCAACATGAAATACAAATATGAAGACTTCATTGTACGCTCAGAGCAAGCTAAGTCCCTCTAGCAGTGCAGATTTCAAAGGGCTATGGTTTGGAGGTTAGCCCCCTCTTGTTTATGTCACTTGGCTCATGTCCAGCAGTGACACAATTTCATTTTCCTAGTCGCTGGTGGGCTAAATAAATGGTACTTCCTTTTTTTTTTTTTTTTTTTTTTTTGCGGGGCAATAAGGGTTAAGTGACTTGCCCAGGGTCACACAGTTAGTAAATGTTAAGTGTCTGAGGCTGGATTTGATCTCAGGTCCTCCTGAATCCAGGGCAGGTGCTTTATCCACTGTGCCACCTAGCTGCCCCCAGCACTTCCTTTTCTCACTTGGTGCAGTACTTAGAATTTATGGCTTCCAGACATCCATTGAGCAGAAAGTTGGCTATTTCTGGACTACTGAACATTCTCTACAACATAGTGACGGCAAACGGGGCTTGTTTTTTTAAATAAATAAAACTTGAGAGCAGCTAGATGGCACAGTGTGGATAAAGCATTGGTCCTGGATTCAGGAGTGCCTGAGTTCAAATCCAGCTTCAGACACTTAACACATACTAGCTGTGTGACCCTGGGCAAGTCACTTAACCCTCACTGCCCCGCAAAAACAAAACAAAACAGTTAATCTTTAGAGTCATTTAGCATCTGGCTAAAAATAAGGGGGTGCTAATACCAATTAATCTTGGGAATTGACCTATGGCTGGGTGTGGGACTTTCCCCTGACCCACTGAGCTACAGCTGGAAAAAGAGCTGCTAAGAAAACACATTTTTGTTCAGCTGTTGAGGAGGATTTGGCCCAGCTTATGAATAACTCATGAAAAGTGGGGAAATATCATCTTCCTTTTGAAAAAGGAAACCTGGGGAGAAGAGACAGAATAGTATATTTCAGGTTATAAGCCAGGAAGATGTGAGTTCAAGTGCCATGTCTGACACTTATTGGGTGGCCTTGGGCACGTCACAACTTCTCAGTCTGTTGATTGCTGAGAAAAGTACTTGGCCTCCACCAAAAGTCTGGTCCCCATCCTGAAAGAGAAATGAATTTTCTACCTGGCGGTGAACCATTTTAAAGTCATAGATAACACACACTTTTTTTCACAAGTGCTGAACTTGCCTGGGCAGCTCCACTAACTCATTGATGAATTCAACACATGGAAAGTCATTCCCTTTTAGCCTCTACCAATATGGCTAACAGCCCAGCTGAGCCTTGAGAGGACTCAGTTTTACAAGGGGTTAGGTGAGATGGGGCCATCCCAGGCATGAGGGACAAGCCGGGGCATAGACAAGGACATAGGAGAGAGACTTCTGGCCTGAATACAGAGCATGTGAGGGGCAGTAATGAGAAGTCATTCAGATCTAGGTTGTGAAAAGCTTTCAACAGAGAGAAAGTTTACAATTTATGCTGGAAGTGATAGGACTCTTGACATTATTGGGGCACTAATGGAGTGGCCACACCTGTGCTCTAGACCAGCCATTTGATGACCTGTATGGAAGATACCATGGAAAAGGGCTGAGAAATGAGGCCAGGAAGCTGTAGCCTTGGCTAAAGTGACTGATGAGGAGGTAGTAGCTGGGTGAGAGAAGGGGATGCTTAGTGGAGCAGCAGATGCAGGACCTGCTAACATTGAGCACAGGCCATGGTGAAGGAGAGGGAAGAGCAGAGGGTTCCTCTGAGCTTGTGAACCTGTCTGTCTGATTGGAAGGAGCTTTGTGTTTATGACTAACAAGGAAGGCTGTCACAGCCACAGCTGAGGAACAACACTCGGGGAATTCATGAACTATGCTTGTGTTTTAAATTCCAAAGGCCAGATTGTTTAAAATATGACTTAAGCCTTTCTGTCTGCTGCACAGTGGAGGTTTTTAATAAATGTTTGCAACACTGCATGGATGTTTTGACTGAACCTGGGTTTCTGGTGTGAAATTTCAAAATGACTTGTCAAGTCCTAATGTACTTGTGAAATGTAAACATGGTCTTACTGATTAATGGGCCCATGGGGGCTTGAGTCAAGTCATAAATATTGGGTTAAACCACAATTAACCCAAAGCTGTTCCTATTTTGTTAGATATCCATGGATTTTCTCATCAACTATGCTTATCACTTTATTTTGTCTCGAGTATGTTATCATGACATATTTGGAAAGATTAAAACAACAACAACAACAACAACCCACAACTAGACCATGATTTCATCAATGTGTGGAGAGCCCCTTGTGAAATCCCCTCTAGCTAGGCAAGTCAGCACCTGTTCTGCAACTTGGTCTTAGAGATTCAGTGACGTTCCCAGGGTCACACACCCCATATATATCACAGGTGGGACTTGAATCCAGAGCTTCCTGGTTGTCTATCCACTCTACCATACTGCCCTTTTGAGGGTAGCAACTGCCTTGTTTGCTTTTAAGTGCATCCCCAGTGTTTAGCACCATGCTAATGTTCTTTCTATCTCAATCAAGAAACATTTAAGTGCCTATATCTACATATGTATCTTTCTATTTTTCCTTCCTTCCTTCCCTTCCTTCCTTCCTTCCTTCCTTCCTTCCTTTCCTTCCTTCCTTCCTTCCTTCCTGTCCTTCCTTCCTTCCTTCCTCCTTCCTTCCTTCCTTCCTTCCTCTCTGTTTCTTTTCTTTCTTCCTGCATTGCTGAGAAGAGGCCAAGTCTATTGCAATTGATCATCACACAATGTTTGCTGTTACTGTGTACAAGATTCTGCTGATTCTGCTCATTTAACTCTGCATCAATGCACTTAAGTCTTTATAGGTTTTTCTGAAATCTTCTTGCTCATCATTGCTTTTTCTTTTTCTTTTTATACAGTCTTAATTTTATTTTATTTCATTTTTTTTTCCAGTTACATGGAAAGTAAAGGAAGTTTTCAACATTCATTTCATAAGATTTAGAGTTCCAATTTTTCTCCCTCCCTCCCTTTCCTCTCCCCCTCCACAAGGACAGCAAACCAATGTGATATAGGTTATATAAGTACAATCCACAAGTACACTTTGTTTTAGTCTGTGTTCAATCAATATCAGTTCTTTCTCCTGGAGGTGGATAGTATGCTTCATCGTTAGCCTTTGGGATTGTCTTGGGATCATTGTATTTCTGAGATAATTAAGTCATTCACTATTCTCTTAGAACAATACTGCTATCACTGTGCACAATGTCTTCCTTGTGTATCACTTCACTATACCTCAGGTTCATATGAGTCTTTCCAGGTTTTCCTAAACCATCCTGCTTGTCATTTCTTTGATTTTGTTTTTTGTTTTTTGTTTTTTGGAGCGGCAATGGGGGTTAAGTGACTTGCCCAGGATCACACAGCTAGCAAGTGTCTGAGGCCGGATTTGAACTCAGGTACGCCTGAATCCCAGGGCCAGCGCTTTAACCACTGTAACCATCTAGCTGCTCCCAACTGCTTGTCATTTCTTACAGCACAATCATATTCCATTACAATCATATACCATACGTTGTTCAGTCAATCCCCAATTGATGGACATTCCTTTGATTTCCAATTCTTAGCCACTACAAAGAGTTGCTATAAATATTTTTTGTACAATTTTTTCCCTTTTTCTCTTTTTCACAATTACTATTGTTAACTGTTTCACTCCATCCTATTCCCTTACCCATAATATTTACTCTATTATCTATCTTCTTTCACCTTATCCCTCCTCACAGGGGATTTGCTTCTGACTGCCCCTCCCCCAATTTGCCTTCCCTTCTTTTGCCCCTCCCTCCTCATCCCTTTCCCCTCCTATTTTCCTGCAGGGTTAGATAGATTACTCCACCCAATTGAGTGTGTATGTTATTCCCTCCTTGAGACAATTCTAATGAGATTAAGGTCTTTGAGCCAATTCTGATGAGTTTTAGGCTCATTTACTGCCCATCTTAAATAGATTACTCAATTGGGTGTGTATGTTAATCCCTCCTTGAGCCAACTCTGATGAGATTAAGGACTTTGAGCCTATTCTGATTAGTGAAAGGTTCATTTCCTCCTGCCCCATCTCTCCCCCAGCTCCATAAGCCCTTTCCTGCTTCTTTCATGTGAGATTTTACCCCATACTACCTCTGCCCTTCCCCCTACCCAGTGCATTCCTCCTCACCCCTCAATTTTTACCCTAAAGAAGTCATCATGGGCAGGCTAGGTGACATAGTAGACAAAACACCCGCCCTGGACCCAGGAGGACCTGAGCCCAAATTCGGCCTCAGACACAAGACACTCACCCACTGCATGACCCCAGGCATGTCACCCAACTTCAACCACCCCAAAAAAGAGATTAAAAAATAAATACTTTACAGATATCATCCCTTCATAATAAATTCCACCTTTCCTCTTCGTAAATTATTTCTATCATTTGCCCTAAGACTGAGAAAGTTTCTTATGAGTAGACATATTATATCCCATGTAAGAATGTAAAAAGTTTAAACTTTTTAACATTTCTCTCTTCCTGATACTTTTTAATGGTTCCTCTAGGGTCTTGTAGTTGAAAGTTATGTTTCCATTCAGTTCAGGTCTTTAAATCACAAATAGCTGAAAGATCTCTTTTTCATTGAAGTCCATTTTTTCCTCTGAAAGATTATACTCAGTTTTGATGGATAGGTGGATTCTTGATTGTAATCCCATTCCTTTGCCCTCTGGAATATCATATTACATGCCTTCCAATCCTTTAATGAAGAAGCAGCTAGATCTTGTGCTATCCTGACTGTGGGTCCACAGTACTTGAATTCTTTCTTTTGCCAGCTTGCAATATTGTCTCCATGACCTGGGAGCTCTTGAAATTTTGGCTATGATATTCCTGGGAGTTTTCCTTTGGATCTCATTACAGAGGTGATTGGTGGATGTCTTTCACATTTTATTTTACCTTCTGCTTCTAGCATATCAGGGAAATTCTCCCTGACAAATTTCTCGAAAGATGATGCCTAAGCTCTTTCCTTGATCATGGTTTCAGGTATTCCAATAATATTCAAATTGTCTCTCCTGGATCTGTTTTCCAGGTCAGCAGTTTTTCCAAGGATATATTTCACATTGCCCTCTATTTTTTATTCATTTGGATTTGTTTTATTGTGTCTTGATTTCTCATAAAGTCATTAGCTTCTATTTGCTCAATCCTAATTCTTAGGCAATGCTTTTCTTCAGAGAGCTTTTTGTACCTCCTTTTTCATTTGGCCAATTTGGCTTTTCAAGCTGTTGACTCTTTTTTTTTTCTTGACCCTCCTGCATCACTCTCATTTCTCTCTCCATTTTTTTTTTTTACTCTCCCTCTCTTACT
Organism: Dromiciops gliroides; assembly: GCF_019393635.1. NCBI lineage: Eukaryota > Metazoa > Chordata > Mammalia > Microbiotheria > Microbiotheriidae > Dromiciops > Dromiciops gliroides. The sequence goes on from NC_057861.1 coordinate 746,365,477, forward strand.
TTATCTTCAAAGTCCTTTTTGAGTGCTTCTATGGCCTGAGACCAATCTATATATTTCTTGGAAGCTTTGGATGTAGGAGCCCTGATGTTGCTATCCTCTTCTGAGGGTGCACCTTCATCTTCCTTGTCACTAAAGAAACTTTCTATGGTCCTCACCTTTTTCTGTCTGCTCATCTTGCATACCTTTTGGTTGGCTTTTAGTTCCTTAAAGTGGAGCACTATTTCCAGGCTGCACTGTCCCAAGATTCAGGGGATCCCAGGTGGTATGATTTAAGGAGGGGCAGGTTCTTCAATAACCTGGCCTGTTCCCTGGTCCATAGATAACCCCAGACCAACTTGCTAATTATACATACAGCGAAACTTTGTGTGCTTTGTTTGTTAGCTTTGATGAGCCCGTGCCCTTCCCCAACCTAGGCCACTGCTACTCAAGCCTATCTCCCAAGGGCCTTCAGACAAAAGCTGGATGCCCACCTGTCAACTGCATTGGTGAGAGGCTTCTTCAACAATTGGCTGGACTTTGTGATCCCTCAGGGTTCTTCCAACTCTGGCAGAATGGATAATGTGTGAGAATACTTTATCTGGATGATCATAAGCTATACAAGTGACAGAGATTTTAAGAGATAATCTAGTCCAACATCTTTATTTCATAAATGGAAAAAAAGAGCCTGCTTCCCTTCCTAAAACTGTACAGACAATTAGTAGTAGACTTAGGAACTTGTTGTTGTTGTTATTCAGTTGTATCCAACTCTCTGTGCGCCCATTTGGGGCTTTCTTGGCAAAGATACTGGAGCCGTTTGCCATTTCCTTCTCCAGCTCATTTTACAGAGAAGGAAACTGAGGCATACAGGGTTGAGTGATTTGTCCAGGGTCACCCAGCTAGTAAGTGTTTGAGGCCAGTTTTGAACTCAGGAAGATGAGTCTCCCTGACTCTAGGACTGGCGCTCTATCCATTGTGGTGCTACTTAACTGTCCCAAGTCCTTGAGAGAAAATGCAACCAACCCTAAGTTCCATTGAGCACACTAAGGTCTTCTTTTTGTAAGCTTCACATTCAGTGCTTTGTTTTATCCTCATAATGTTCCTGGAACAGAGGTGAAGGAGATGTGATTCAGGCCAGAGGCCTGCTCTGGTGTGGTGACTAGACTAGGCTTTTTTAGGCATGTCATCTTTAGCCCAAATGATCCATTTTCTTGTAAGCCCCAAATTGGTTGAATTGACATACAGATCTGGCTTAACTGTCTTTGGTTGCTTTTAGTCTTTTCTGTATCTTGTTGATGGTTACCCTCATTTGCTTCTCCTTTTTGAAGGATGAAGGGAAAGGAGGGGTTAAGAACAGCCCCCACTTGAGGAGGGTTGGAGGGCATTCCGTGGCAGTTGGTGGGGGGTCAGGGGAGATAGTTCTCACACTTGGAAGGGAGATGCTCAGGGGAGGGAGTGGCTGACAGCCTTGGAGGTGGAGAGGGAGGATAAAGAGAGCTCAGGGTAGAGGGATCAGGTCACATAAAAGACAAATCTAGCCCCCAGAGTAAATAAACAGTCTGGCATAGTCCAGAAAGAGGCAGTGTTGTATAATGGATAGTGTCTGGAGAAACCTCAGTTTCCATCCAACCTCTGATAGTGTTTAATGGCTCTGTGACCTTAGGTGATATACAACCTCTATAAACCCTTTTTCATATCTGTGAAATGGGAAGAGTAGCTATAGATTTACCTCAAAGGTGTATGTGTGGAATGGTCAGTCAGTGAGATAATTTCCATAAAGCCCTATACGAATTTCAGCTATAATTACAAAGAAGGGCCTTGGAGGGCCCTTCTCTATTTCTGTGACTAAGCACTGTGACCTCTAAGGTCCCATGGAGCATAGGGGAAGTCGAAGAACAAGGGAGGAGAGAGTTGGCTATCATACTCTGTGATATGATCAGGCAAGCTATCCCAAAGCCAGATGGCTGCTTCAAGTGAAATGACTTCCCCACCCTAGAGGATTTTCAAGTAGAGATCATATAAACCATTCATTGAGTAACAAAGAGCTGTGGCCAACCATTTTTGACTAGGTTGACCTCTGATCTTCCTTCCAACCCCTGAGATACAGTGATTCTGGGAATACTTGATAGTAGAGGAGCAGAAGGCATGAAGATGGCCAAGATCCCCATATTTTCACTGTGTGATTGTCTGACAACATGATTTATACATTTTTGTCATCATTAAATATGATTTCAACTCAATTCCAAAAGCTTGTATTCAGAGACTTTTAAAGGTCAGGCACTGGCTAGACAAGGAACAAAATGGAAGCAGCTTGTGCCCTCAAGTTCCTCATATCTTACTGGAGTGTGGGTCAGAGGGAAATGGACTGGGCCAGAGAAGTAATATGTAAACAGATGGGGAAATATAAACTGTGAAGTGTGAACCAAATGACTTTGGGGATCGGAAACCTAATGATCAGGGATGGAGCAGGAAAGACCTTACATAGAAGTTAGCACTTGATCTGTGCTACAGTGGATTCTAGGGGTTCAGAGGGACCTGGAGGTGTGGCCTGGGTGTGGCGAGGTGGGGGCAGGAGAGGCCCACTAATTGGAATCATGTGTGTGGGAAACAGCAAAGAACCCAGCTTGGCTGGAGTGGGAGAGTATGTGAAGAAGAGGGAGAAGTGTGGAATTAGTCTGGAAAGCTAGGTGGAGGGTCTTAGATGCTAAATTGAGGATCGATACATCACCAGTGAGGCAACAGTGAGCCAGAGAAGATTTGTCAGCCGGGGAGTAACCTTGTCAGACCTGGACAGCTATCAGATATCATTTTGGGAGTTGTCTGCAGGGTGGTTTGGAGAAGGCAAAGGTGGGGAGACCAAGGAGGAGGCCGTGGCAGTAGTCTTGGTGAGATGTGATAAATACCTCAGCTGGGGTTGAGAATGGAGAGAAAAGAAGAGACTTGGCAATCTATGTATTATCCAGTTGCTGTGAGAGAAGAAGGGTGGTTTGTGATGACTCAGAGGCTGTGAACATGGGTAACTGGAAGGCTGGTGGTGCCCTCAGTGGAAACAGGGAAGCTAAGCTGAGAAATTAAAGTGAGCTGGGAATCATTGCCACGTCTTGAATATTTCCCCTTTGCTCCACAGGTTACATATAGTTAGCCACTGTTAACTGATGACTGTTGACTCTAATGAGAAAGAGTAAAAACCTTACTGGTGGGGAGACCTCCGCAGTCTCAGAGCAGCTTGTTCCTTAGTCCAGCTGGGGGCTGGGTTTGGGCACCTGGTGAGCATTGTTCCGTGGCAGGGTTTGAGTTAATTTTTTGATTTGCTGTGGATGACTCCAGGGTCTGATGCTTCCTCACTTATTTGGAGAGAAGACATTCCTGGAGCAACAAGGTTATCCAGTAGAGAATTAAGCCTTAGCCTTGGAAGAGAGGCCCCAGCCCAGTCAGCGCCCCCTGCCTGCATGTAGTTCAAATTAGACTTTACATCTATGGGTGGAACATTGAAATATCTGTTCTCCTCTAGCTGATTTCAGCTTCAAACTTCATGAATTCTGATGGATTATGAATCACTGGTGCCAGGCTCGATCCCTACAGAGGCTTGATCTCCACCTAAGTGGAGACTGTGGAAACCCAGAGTAGACAGGCAAGGCCAAGATGAGAAAGGAAGAAGCGACAGTACCTTTTGGTTGGCACCACGGGATAGGGTTAGTGGCCTTGTTACTAAGGTCTCAGGGGGAGGCAGAATCCTGTGGGTGTGAGCTCAAGGGCCAACAAGGTGGGCCCCAAACTTGGTTTGTTTTGTTTGCTCCTTAGAGGAATTCATCCCTTTGATTTAAGATTCTGTACTCTGGCAGACCTGGGAGAGAGAGAGAATGCTTTCCTCAGAGCTAGGGGTAGATGGTGCAGGAGGAACATGAGGAACATTGTGTGTGTGTGTGTGTGTGTGTGTGTGTGTGTGTGTGTGTATGCACGGGGGGGGGGGGGGCTGCAGTTGGGTGACAGAGGGCTGAGGAGGGGAACCAATGAAAGGGGAAAAGAAGACTGAAAAAGAGAGGCCTGTCCACTGAAGGTTGCCTACACCTTGATCGTCATTTTTAATAGGTAGAGTTAGTCTCAGACAGTAATCATCCTGGCAAACTGGCCCTCACAGGCCCCTCTTCCTTTACAAATCTGATTCTGCATGGCAGAAATATGATCCTAGCTTTGTTTATGTAGCCGTCCTCTTGGGGTAACGGGTAGCCAGCGGGCAATGGTGTCTTCAGCCTTGCTCATGGGCCCCTGCTGGGATCCTGCTTGATGACTCCCTGGTGGTGGTGGCTGCGGCAGCTGCCACAGCAGCAAATCGAAGAGGGTTTTGCCCTTGGGTGGCCTTGCCTTATGCAGTTTAAACCTCCCATCATGATGCCCAACAATGATCAGGAAGAATGAAGTCAGAAATTGAGTGAGGGCTCCCGATGGTCTCGTTATGTCTTAACATTCCTGCCTCCTACCATAGGACTTGGGCCTTAGTAGGAATGTTGGTGCTCAAGTGCTGGCACATGTCTTTAATCTGCTCTCCCTGGGTACCTTCTGTCCACTTGTGTGAAACATTCTGTTACCATGAAGAGCTAGGAACTGTCAGAGGATGCTAAGGGGGGAACTGTCGGGTGGGGGTGGGGGAGGTAGGATAGGGGTGGTGGGTGTGGTTAGCTAATGGAGGTACAAAGCCAATATTCAGCCCCCAAGTACCTGGTCTCACTCCCCCCTCAGTGGAAGTTACTTTGCCACTGCCTCTGGGTGAGGGCCAGTTCTGGGGCTAGGATGGCCCCAGGAATGAGACAGGGTTGAAACACACTACATGGATCAAGAGAGTAAATAGAAAACAAAAGGAACTCACCAGCGTTAATATATAGAACTCACTGAACCACTCAGCTCTTCCTTTGGGAGGCTTGCACAACTGATTTCTTCATTCCTACCCTCTGCTGAGGCTGCTGTCTCTCCACAGAGCTGCTGCTGCCCCTGGCACCACTGTAGCAGATAAAGGAGCTGAATGGTTAGAGCCAACTTCAAGGGTGCTGGAGGATGAGTCAGCCCAAAAGACCAGGCACATTCCCCTTGAGGGCAGCCAATAGAGGCCCCTTTGTCAGAGCTACAAAGACCAAAAGGGCCTAGGGCAAGAAGAGTAGAGGAAATAATAGTCAGCAGCATATTTGCTTGGCTTCTCCCTTCTTCAGAGCCTTAACTAGCAATTTTGGCACATGGGGTGATTCGCATTTTGGGTGTGGGAGGGTGTTACTATGGGAGTTGCTGGGATGATTGGGGTGGGGCTGGGCATGCCTCCTCAGGAGGCCTCCTTTGGGAAACAGTCCTTGATTGGCTGTTGGTCAGTGGGGCTCGGCTCAGCTCATGCTGGTGGTCCAGAGACTCTTCATTTGGGGCCTTCCCGTCCTTTGAAGCTGGCCTTGAGGTCCCACTTGAGGTCCTCCCTCCTGAGCTCTCTAGTCCATGGTGATGCTTCCCTTCTTTGAATTCCTCTCAACACTGGTCATACATGCTACACATGTGGTCCTGAGTCACATGCTGTGTGCTGGCTTTGCCCCTCTCCCTAATCACCTCTTCTCCTGCGCTTGCCTTGTCCCTTCAGGTGGATTTTGAGCACATTGGGGTCATGATTTTTGATCTCTCACAGTGCCTAGCACGTTGCAATGCATATCATAGGTTCTCAGTATACACTGGGTCATTAGAGGTCACTGACCCAAGTGTACTTTGGAAGCTCCTTGAGCCCAATCCGGGCCTCAGAGGAACCCCAGCAATACCACTTAGAATATATGAAGATGACCCTCCTGACCCACCATTACTAAAGCATGTGCTTGGACTACTTTGCCAGAAATGATGATGGATTTATACCCAGTCTCTCCCTGGGCCTCCCCTGTGCCAAGGCCTTCTGGGGTCCAGGAGTAAGGTAGAGGAAACCTGGATTTATCCCAGTGCTTTACTGAGTCTGCCAACCTCTGGCTAAAAGTAATGGGGGGATGGGCTTGTCGGGTATGTGTGGCACAGGTCCCATGGACCCTTGGGGTATAGCCCTTTCTAGCCACCCATCCCTCTTCTCTGAAGCCAGTCAACCTCTGTGACACCCCCAAGTCCTGTTCTCCAACCCCTATCTGGTTCCTTGTGTACATGGTCAGATTGTGTTCAGGGCTGTTCTGTTATCAGCTTATGAAATGTTCCTCATGGCTTACAGATGTTCTTGCAGATGCCACAGAGGGGCTGCCTCCTTCACTTCCCTGGGCTGTGCAGCCTGACCTGAGGTTGGGAGGGGGGAATTAACTGGTCTATTAAGTGGGGCTACAAGAGAGCAAAAACAGCTACTGTAGAATGAAATCCAAGGGTATTGGCTTCCTTATTAGCCTTGAAGTGTTTGGAAATACTTGAACTTCAGTAGGATTATAATTTTTATTATATTTGTTCTGTCTACCCATGAGCAATTAATATTTTTTCCAGTTATTTAGATCTAACTTTATTTTTGTGAAAAGTGTTTTATAGTTCTGGTCATATAGTTGCTGTGTTTGTCTGGGGAGGTAGACTCCTGAGCATTTTATAATGGCCACAGTTATTTTAAATGTTTCCTCATTACCTATTCTAATTCCTTTAATTTCTTTTTCTTCTCTTATTGCTATAGCAAATATTTCTAATACAGTATTAAATAATAGAGGTGATAATGGACATCCTTACTTTACCCCTGATTGTATTGGAGAGGCTTTTAGGTTATCTCCATTACAGATAATACTTGCTGATGGTTTTAGATAAATAGTTCTTATCATTTTAAGGTAAAATCCTTTCAGTCCTGTGCTCTCTAGTGTTTCTCATAGGTATGGTTGCTGTATTTTGGTTTTCCAGGGAATGGGACAAGCAGGAGCCCCTGACTTCCATTTGTGAGAGGCTTCCTGCTTTGACTGATCAGAGAAGTGGGCTAGACATGGGGGAAAATGAGCTGGATTTGAGGTGTTTCATGATATACCCCACACTTGTGCTTAGCTGCTTCAGTTTTTTATGTGTTGATAAAAGGCTAGAAGGCACAACAATCCACCTGGTGGATCCCACAATACTGGGAGGAACATGAACACAGTCAGCCTCCAGAAAGATCTTGACAACTAGAATCCTGAACCAAATCTTCCTGGGATTCAGTTTTGTAAGAATCAGTAGAAAGTCTTCCTCCTAGATTCAAAGGCACAGGGGAGGGATGATTTGATAGCGATTTTTCTGAAAAAGACATTAGGTGTTAAGGACCTGTGAGGAGTCAGAAGGTCCCAAAACAAAACGGGAAGAAGGAGCCTTGAACTTACTCAGAAATAGGACAATGGCAGTTGCACGGGCATCTCTCCCATGAGGGCTCCTTTGAACTTTCATGTTTGGCTCTGGTCGACACAGTTTAGAATGGAGAACCTTTGTTGGAGGACAGCTCTGATAGGGAAGAGTCGTGCCCTGTGAGGTTTGGTTGAAGGGGTTGAGAACACTTTGCCTGGAGCAGACTCAGGGGTATGTGTGTGTGTGTGTGTGTGTGTGTGTGTGAGAGAGAGAGAGAGAGAGAGAGAGAGAGAGAGAGAGAGAGAGAGAGAGAGAGAGAGAGAGAGAGAGAACACAACGGCTCTTTTCCAATATTTGAAAGATTGTCACGGGGAAGAGTGACTGGGCTTGGTTTTTTCTGGCTTTAGAGGGCCATCCTTGGAACAGTGGGCAGAAGTGGTAAGAAAACCTCCCTAGCAACGGAAGCTGTCCCAGGGGAAGATGGGCCGTGATGCTGCGGCCGAGAGCCTAGGACTGCTCTTCCATCCAAGGCCCAGTGTCTGCTGGGGTCTGTGCATGGGGATGGGGCAGGGGGAGATGAACAGGACTGGGGGACTACGGAGGTCTCATCCATTCTAGATAAGCTAACTCCACTCTCACTTTTCTGCCCTGTTCATTATTCTTGAGCACATTCTATAGCCATGCCATGTCCCTTGGAGCCGTTCACTATTCTAGCTCGGGTGCTCTTGCAGAAGAGGCTTGATAACACCTCCTCCTCTCTTTAGAGCACCCCATCTCTTGGATCTCACTGGTGGCATTAGGGTAGTGACTGTGGGCATCACCGTTGTCAACCTGCCTGTGTTGTGCCTAAAGCTTAGTGGGAGGACAGCCTCATTTCCTGTGTGCATGTATAGGTGTTGCTGTCCTCTCTAAAGCATGTCCCACAGCTGTGAGGATCTCTTCTCCTTGATATCCTTGCTAGGAAGGGGATCCATAGTCTCCTCCCCCTAGGCCTGCCTCCTCCTGCACATCTCTTTGTTGGTAGTATGCTGCAGCCTGCTCACACCCGCCCGCCATGCGCCTCTCCAATGCCCTTTGGGTGACCTACGAGTTGGACTTCTTTGGAGATTCCATGGCAGGCATCCACCATCCCCACCATTAGCCTGAGAATCCATTTTGAAGGCACAGGGCTTAACATCTCTGGTCACTTGTCCATAGGAGAAAGTTTTAGAAAGAACTTGCCCACTTGAACTTGCAAAGGGAAAGCAGCAAGTGGGATTTGGGGTTGTCCCACAGCACATGGATGTATGACACTCGCACAATTCTCCCCACAGATGCTGCAGGCTCAGCGGGTATGTGCTGGTGGATGGCAAGACCACAGTTTCCTCATGTGATTGCATTTCTAGAGGACTTCCCCAGGGCTCTGCCACAAAGAGCTGAGTAGTTTTGCTTTCTGGCCTGCTGGGTTCTTAGCCTTCATTAGGATGGGTTCTGGCCTGGGCAACTTGTCTTTCTGATGCCCAGAGAAATGGGGATAGACTAGAGGTCTTCCCCCTGTGGGGTTTTGTTTGACATGGCGGGTGTGGGGAGAGGCAAAAGTCTTGTTAAATATGCGAGACCGCTCTTTCAGTGCTGGGGTTCAAATTACAAGGTGTTGGGAGTGACTAAAAGAGAGGGCCTTTTGACCACAGCGTCAGAGGTTTTTATGGATGGAGCCACAGGATCAGGTAGAAATCATCCCGGTGGTCTGCTCCCATGCCCTGGCCTTCCCCCTTGGTGGTGTTGGCCCACACTGCAGCTTCTGGCACTCTGAGGGATGCCGCGCTCCAGGCTGTCCGTGTCCTTGGAGATGTGGAGGACACTGCTCTGTACCGAGCGGATGAGCCACCCAACCTTTGGGACTTCCCCCAACAAGGGACCCAGCTTCAGTTTGTTCCTACTTACCGGATGTTAACTGATGAGCTCATAAACAAGCGCCATCTTGAGTTGTGTGCTCCCGTACTGACTCCATCTGGCTCATGCAATGACCTCTAGTCTAAAGAGGAGGGACGGACACCTTGGCTCTCTTTCTCGTGTGCAGGCATTCCTCATCAAGAGGAGCACTGCTGCTTGCTAAGAAGGAGCAGCGCTTTATGTCTCACAAAGAAGGGGAAGGCACGCCTGGGCAGTGCCAGGGGTGCCCATACAGCAGTGCTGGCCTGGTGACAGAAAGGCTCTAGGAGGAGATATTGAGGTGGAGACAGCAAAGTGAGGTCTGCTCACCTCAGCTACAAACACGGAATGTGTGTCTGACACTTAGAAGGTAAAGAGAGTCAGCGCACGTTGGGGAACGTCTCCATGGCAGGGCGAAAGGACAACTCATGATCTCGATGCAAAAAGGGGAAAAAAAGGGACAGACAGGAGTGGCCTTCTGCTGGTATCTGATGGGGTTGGCTCTGGGGACAAGACCCTCCCTGGGTGGGGCAGGATGGTCATGAGGGGGAGTCAATGTGGTGGAACCCAGAGAAACAAGTCCTGCGTTCTGGCTGGGGCTTGGACCTGGATCTATCTTGTGTGGGCCTCCATTCTCCCTCCTCCCAAATAATAAAGAGTGGGGGGAGCCCTTGGGGGTGAGGCTGAAGGATGGGAAGATTGACTGAGTCCTTGAGAGGCATGAGGGAAAGCAGATCCCAAAAGCCTTAGTGAGGGAATGGCCCTGGAGGAGGGGGAGGGTCTCCTGGATGGTTTGGTGGAGACAGGCCCCTTCCTGCTGGGCTGCCTTCAGCTGGCTTCGCTGGGGCTGCCAGGCAGCCAAGGGGTGTCTGCTGGCCCCAAGAGCTCTCTGGCCATTGACCATGATGGGGGAGAGGATCAGGGCTGGGTCTGGCCTGAGCTTGGAGCCAGTCCAGCTCCCAGCTCCCAGCCCAGCTTTCTCTGCCAGTTTGTGGAGCAAACGATGCTCACCTGTGGCTGGCTGGGGAGACTGGCATTCGTTCATTGAGAAGGTCAGTCATTTCTTTCCATAGGAGGGGTCTCCTTCCAATTGTTCCTGCTGAGGTGGGCTGGGGGTGCTGCCCATTGATTGTCAGTGGGACCAGGGATAGAGCAGGGACGTGCCTCCTGGGGTCACAGTGCAATGGCGCCAACCTGTGTCAGTGGGGTAGGATGGCAGCCTTGGAGGTGGGGCTTGTGGTAGGGGGCTTCTGGCCACTGGCAAGCTGAGCCTCTTCCAGAGTCCTTGGAGGGGAGCTGGGCACCAGCCTGAGGTTTGACTGGGGAGTGGGGGGATCCCTGAGACTCAGGGGAGACCCTCTGAGGCCTAAGAATTTGAGGTTCAGGAAACCTTAGGGATCACCTAGACCAAGCCCCTCGTTTTTGCAGATGAAGAAACTAAGGCCCAGAGAGGAAAGTGGTGAGCCCAAGGTCACCCTGGGAGAGAGTGGCAGAGGCAGGATTTTGAGCCATGCCTTGCAGCTCCCCGTGTGGTTGCTTTTCTCCTGGTGCCCATCCTCTCCTGCCCTCTGTTGGTGGGCAGGTGGGCGGGTGGCAGGTGCTGCAGGCATGGGGGGGAATGGGGGGCGAGCCGGCATGTGGAGCTTCAAGCAGGTATTTGCATTTCCTATTCCTGGCTGGGGGAGGGTCAGGAGCGTCCTCACTGAACATAAATGAAGTCCTCTAGTGAAGGTCCAGTTGGTGGCCTTGCTTTGATTTTAGAACATATTTATCTCCAGAAATTTGGGGGATCAAAAGAAAATAAATAGAATTTGATTGGCCTGTTTGCTAAGCGTGTATCTTCTTCTTTCCAATTGTCCAGGAAGTTTTGATTTCATTTGATAAAATATTTTCAGAGGCTAATATGGTTACTGACATCCCAACAGAACCTTTATCCCACAACAGTATTCCTTCCAAATTCATAGAATTATTAAATAGGCAATTACTAAATGGCATAGTGTCTAAATACTTCAAAGAGAAAGTCACTAAAATGGGACAATAACTTTTGTCGCTGATGACTGTGGCATTCCTCATTGGAGAAGCACCCCTAACCAGTAGAATTCATTGACTTAAGGAGCTGACTTAGTGAAATGGCCCCTCCAATGACACCTTTACAAATTGATGGTATGCAATGGCACAAAGAAATCATAAATGAGGAAAGATTGAAATATTGACTCTATCCTATGTAGACCATAAGGCAAAATAGTAATCAAGAAAAGAAATAATGAATAAAATACCTAAACATAAAATGTGACTAAGCAAAGATGCTCTAAAAAGTGAGTCCAAAAGTAAACTATAGAAACCCTAAATATTTTCATTAAGGAGAATGACTGTTACCAAAATGTTTGGAGTCCACCAAAGCTTTGGAGAAAAGAAAGTTTATTTTTTTAAACATGCTTTTACCAAGCAGAAAAAAGATTCAATTAATGAATTGGGCATATGATTAGAATTATGAAAACCAATAAATGATATCTCAAAATTCACAAAAGAAATTTAGAGTATTAAATGAAACAAATAAAATTGAAAACAAATTACTATTGACTAGATCACAAAAAGAGCTATTTTCTGATGATTAATAAAGTTGATTACCTTGATAAGAAGAGAGGAAAACATTTCCAAAACAAAAAAATGAATGTAGTGAATTCACATCCACAGAAACTAAAGGCAAACCACATTGCCCAATTATGTAATATGTCATGAAGTCAGAGAATTTAGAGATTGAAAAATCAGTATTTATACTTGAAGAATACCAAAAATATAAAATAACCCAAAAGAACTGAAAAAGGGAGATCCTTAAACATCCAAATCTCAGAAAGAGAAAATGATGAATTGGAAAATGACCTGTCAAAGAAATACAAAATAAAACCAATTTCCACTAATCCCTATACCAGAAATATTTACCAGTGAATTATGTAAAATTTAAAAGTTTTCCCTATGCCACATAAATTCCTTTTAAACACATACAAAAGGACATTGGATCAAACTTTTTATGAGATAGATTTGGTCCTGATACCCAAAATTGGGAGGGATAAAGCAGCAAAAAAGAACCATAGACCCATATTATTTATGAATATTGATGAAAACTTTTAAATTCTAGCAAGGAAACGTAACTGTGTATCCTGAGAAAGATTTATTTGGATTAATCTGGTTCATAACAGGAATGCCACGTGATCCAATATTAGGGAAACAATGTACATATTCACATACTGAAAACCACATGATTATATTGATTGATACAGAAAAGGTCATTGGCAATACAGACAATTCTAATTTTATGTAAATTTGCATTAGGTAAATTTGCTTTACATAAAGAATTCTGAAAGATATCTGTATTCCAAAAATTTTACAAAAATTCCCTTATGCAAAGCAGCATATGATAAGATGCTGTATGATGAGGGAAGCATAAATGGTGTTGGGAAGCTGAGAAATGGGTCTTCAGACAGTGTGATACTGTGCTACTCCCAGTGTTCAATAGTTAGTGATCTTTATATTTTTCACTGTGGCTGGTGGCAATAGGCTTTTAAGGTGAAAAGTGAGCCATCTCACAAGCATAAGCCAATAGACTTGGAGATGAAAATGAAAATAATTAGAAAATGTGAAGTAAGGCAAAAATTTTCATTGATAGCACATGAGCTTAGTCTTGCCCTGAAGATTGTAAACACAGTAGAGAAGGATTATGCAGATAAGGGAGCAAAAAGGTAGTGCCTACATGAAGTCAGTTTATCTGTTGGAATAAAGAGAAGGTGCTATTCTAGAAATAAACTATCCACTAAGAGAGAAGACCAGACTCAGAAGAATATTCCTTTAAACTTGATGACAATTTAAACCAAGACTTCAAAACTCTTTGACGATTGGAAGGTAAAGTACTCTGAAGAGAACACAGATAGTTACAACAAGAAGCAGTTGCTTTGCATGATTTCTGCAGGATTTCATAATGTGCAAGTGTCAGGAAAGGCTGCTGGTGCAGATATTGAAGCAGCAAAGAAGTTCCCAGAGTTCTTGCAAAAAATAATAGACGAAGGTCCCTACTGTCCAGTGCAAATCTTCATATAAATGAATCAGCCCTTTTTTATCTCAGATGGCCATCTTGAACCTAAACATGGTGGAGAAAAACACTGTGCTGGGACATAACGCTTGCAAAAGAGTCACTCCTTCTTATTGGCGGGAAGGCCTCTGGGACTTTACTTACAATTAAAACCCTGTTCTCGTGCACTATGCAGAAAATCCAAGAGAACCAAGAGGAATCATCAGGCAATACTACCTGGGCTTTACATCCCTAACCCCAGAAATTTTGTTATGATAATGGCATTCCTTTGGAGATTCTACATGTTTTGGATAATGCCTCAGGTTCACACCATTTGGATAATTTGAATGAAAATGTACAAATTGTCCAACTTCCCCTCAACACCTACTTCATTATCACACCCAAGGATGAGGGAGCAATTGTGAATTTCAAGGAATATTATTTATGTACTATATTTGCCCAGGCAATTGCAGCTTTTGATGCAGAAAAGGCCTTGAAACAGACATTTCTGGAAGTCCTATAATATTTACCATGCAATCTGGAGTGTTGCAAAGATGTATAAAAACATGTAGATAGAGAGTATGGGGAAAAAAAAAAGTGCCCGCAGTTTGTTCAGATTTTTGTGGATTGAACAAAGATAAAATATTTGAAGTGAGTAATGAGATATAAAATGAGCACAAGAATTGGAGCTAGAAGAGCATGAGAGTAATGTGGAAGAGTTGATTGAGTCTCATAGAGAAGAACTGTGGAATGAGGATCTCATTGAGCTGCTAGCTGTGGGAAGCTGCAGAACCCAAGATCCAACCAAAAATGTTCATAATGAAACAGTTGCCAAGAGCATTTCCTCATTTGAGTGTTTTTCTTTTTCTTGTATGGAAAAGATGGATTCAAATACTTCAAGATTTGTTTGTTTGTTTGTTTTTGCGGGGCAGTGAGGGTTAAGTGACTTGCCCAGGGTCACACAGCTAATAAGTGTCAAGTGTCTGAGGCCAGATTTGAACTCAGGTACTCCTGAATCCAGTACTGGTGCTCTATCCACTGCGGCCAGCTAGCTGCCCCCTACTTCAAGATTTTTAAAGTTATTACTTGTTATTATCAGACATCCAGGGAAAAAGCCTCTGTCCAAACATCTCTTGATAGCTTCATCAAAAAAAAAAATCACACAGCCAACCACCAGTGATAAAGCCTAGACGTGGTGATAGAGGTGGGGGGAAAGGGGCAACATACTGCACCCCAACGTTACCATATTTTGCTGTATATTATCATGCATACTTTGTCATTAACTTTATCTTTTGTTTCACAATTCTGCATATTATCATGATACAACATTGAATATGTCTGCATTTAGTATATTTTATGACTACATAAAGATATTATTTTGTATAAATCTTTGTCGTGTAGACCAGGGCGTCTTAAACTTTTTGCACTCACAACCCCTTGTCACCAGAGAAATTTTTACACTACTCTAGGTATATAGGTACATAAATTAGGTATACATAACCTTTTACTGTTGCCAAATTTTTTGTGATCCCCCCACATTCAGTTACATGACCCAATATGAGGTTGTGACCCACAGTTTAAGAAGCTTTGATGTAGACTAAGTGAAGTGGGTGAGTAGGAGCAAATTTGTATTATGTAAAAATCACCATATGAGGTCTGCAGAATGGTACACAGAATGGTCTACCTGTGTAAAGTGAGAACTCTCTGTATACATTTATGTTAAAAATTTTTACAAAAGCATAGGCATGAGACAGCTTTCCTTAGTTTGATCAAGAGCATTTTTGTAAAGCTAAGTGGAGAAAATACCAAAACCAGTTAATGGCAAAAGCATGGATGAGTGTACTTACTCTACACTATTGTTTGACATATATATATATATATATTTTTTTTTTACAAATATTTATTTTTTAAAGTAAAACCATTTCATTTATAGTTTTGGGTTCCAGTTTTTATCCCTTCTTCCCTTCCTCTCTCCATTTCCTCCTTCCTGAGGCAGTAAGCAATCAAATATGAGTTATACATGTATGATTAGGTAAAACATACCATATTAGTCATTTTGTACAAGAAAACTTGAATAAAAGAAAAAAGTGAAAAGGTGAAAATGGCATGCTTTAGTCTGTGTTCCATCAACATCAGTTCTTTCTCTGGAGGTGGATAGTATGTTTCATCAACACTACTATCTTTAGTAAGAAGAGATAAAGAAAATGAACACCATCATCTGCCTGAGCAAGTGATATGTGATGGTTTAATGAGAAAAAAACTGGAGCAATATTAATAACTTTAACAATATAACAGGAGACAAAATCCACAGACAATCATTCAAAATTTCTGTATATTCTAACAAAGCCCAGAGGAAAAGATTAAAGAGAAATGCCATTTACCTAAAAATGCAGAATAATTACTAGAATTAAAATACTAAGACACACATACAGGTGATAACACAAAAAAAGAAACTTTTATATAATAATTAAAGGTTTGCAAAGCAATTTTATGTATATATCTCAACCCCCCATTTTTCAGATGAGGAAACTGAGGCAGACAGAGGTTAAGTGACTTGCCCAGGGTCACACAGCTAATAAGTGTCAAGTGTCTGAGGCCAGATTTGAACTCAGGTACTCCTGAATCCAGTACTGGTGCTCTATCCACTGCGCCAGCTAGCCTGCCCCCTACTTCAAGATTTTTTAAAGTTTATTACTTGTTATTATCAGACATACCGGGAAAAAGCCTCAGTCCAAACATCTCTTGATAGCTTCATCAAAAAAAAAAATCACACAGCCAACCACCAGTGATAAAGCCTAGACGTGGTGATAGAGGTGGGGGAAAGGGGGCAACATACTGCACCCCAACGTTACCATATTTTGCTGTATATTATCATGCCTACTTTGTCATTAACTTTATCTTTTGTTTCACAATTTCTGCAATTATCATGATACAACATTGAATATGTCGCATTTAGTATATTTTATGACTACATAAGATATTATTTTGTATAAATCTTTGTCATGTAGACCAGGGCGGTCTTAAACTTTTTGCACTCACAACCCCTTGTCACCAGAGAAATTTTTTACACTTACTCTAGGTATATAGGTACATAAATTAGGTATACATAACCTTTTACTGTTGCCAAATTTTTTGTGATCCCCCCACATTCAGTTACATGATCCAATATGAGGTTGTGACCCACAGTTTAAGAAGCTTTGATGTAGACTAAGTGAAGTGGGTGAGTAGGAGCAAATTTGTATTATGTAAAAATCACCATATAGAGGTCTGCAGAATGGTACACAGAATGGTCTACCTGTGTAAAGTGAGAACTCTCTGTATACATTTATGTTAAAAATTTTTACAAAAGCATAGGCATGAGACAGCTTTCCTTAGTTTGATCAAGAGCATTTTTGTAAAGCTAAGTGAGAAAATACCAAAAACCAGTTAATGGCAAAGCCTGGATGAGTGTACTTACTCTACACTATTGTTTTGACATATATATATATATTTTTTTTTTTTTACAAATATTTTATTTTTTTAAAGTAAAACCATTTTCATTTATAGTTTTGGGTTCCAGTTTTTATCCCTTCTTCCCTTCCTCTCTCCATTTCCTCCTTCCTGAGGCAGTAAGCAATCAAATATGGGTTATACATGTATGATTATGTAAAACATTACCATATTAGTCATTTTGTACAAGAAAACTTGAATAAAAGAAAAAAGTGAAAAGGTGAAAAATGGCATGCTTTAGTCTGTGTTCCATCAACATCAGTTCTTTCTCTGGAGGTGGATAGTATGTTTCATCAACACATACTATCTTTAGTAAGAAGAGATAAAGAAAATGAACACCATCATCTGCCTGAGCAAGTGATATGTGATGGTTTATTGAGAAAAAACTGGAGCAATAATTAATAACTTTAACAATATAACAGGAGACAAAATCCACAGACATCATTCAAATTTCTGTATATTTCTAACAAATGCCCAGAGGAAAAGATTAAAGAGAAATGCCATTTACCTAAAAATGCAGAATAATTACTAGAAGTTAAAATACTAAGACCACACATACAGGTGATAACACAAAAAAGAAAACTTTTATATAATAATTAAAGGTTTGCAAAGCATTTATGATATTATCTCAACCCCCATTTTTCAGATGAGGAAACTGAGGCAGACAGAGGTTAAGTGACTTGCCCAGGGTCACACAGGTTAGCAAGTATCTGAGACTGGATTCAAACTCAAGTTTCTGGATTCCAAGTCCGATAATGCCAGTGTTCTCAAAGTAAATTAGAAATAGGTGTCACTAAGTCACATGTAAGGATTTCTTTGGATGCATATTGACTTAGTTTTAAAAAGTAATATTATCTGTGTTTTATTGTATTTTTATTTTGTTAAATATTTTCTCAATTACATTTTCATCTGGTTTGGTTCACACTCAAGAAAGTTGTGGGCTGTTTGTGTTGCTGCGTGTTGGACATCTTTGCACTTGACCATCTTGCTTCTAAGTACAAAACAATTGTTTTTTTTCCTGAAATGAAGGAAGACCTATATAATTAGAGATGTATTTGATATTCATGGCTGAATCACAGAAATATAGTAAAAACTGATATTACCTAAAATGCTTTGATTTAGTACTATTTCAATCAAATGAGCCCAGGGAACTGTTTAAAGAGTTGGATCAAATACTAATGCAACTCAAAATGGAAAAATAAAAAGTCAAGACCATGAAGGGAAATAAATGAAAAGTAGGAATAAAGATTGGCTGGCATTCCCAGATCTCATGTTATACAACAGTGATTATCTGCAAGCATTTGATATTGATTAAAATTAGAAATTGGTCTAGAACCAGAGGCAACCAAATATAGTAATCTCTAAGCTGATAAATCCAGGAACATCAATTATGAAGGGAAAGACTTTTATTTGATAAGAATTGCTCCTTCAGTTCAAAGAAGTTTAGAGTGGAGGGCTTGCTTCTTAGCCATTTTTGTGTGCTGGGCCCCTTGGACTGTGGTCTGGTAGAGCCTATGGACCCCTGGTCAGAATTATGTCTTTAGATGCATAAAAAATAAAATATATAAGATTACCAAGGAAATCTATTGGAAATACAGTAATCAAGTTCAGAGACTCAGGTTAGGAATCTTGGTTTTAGATCAGTGATCAGTCCTATACTAACATTCCATAATCAGTTCCAAATAATCAAGATTAATGGAAGGATTTTACATCTTTCAAAACTATGACAAAGACTTCCTAACAAGTCAAGGAATAGAAGAGGTTACGAAATGCAAAGACAAATCATTTTTTATCTGTAAAATGGGAAATTGGAAAGGATAGTCCTTTCTCATTTCTCTATCATCTACAAACCAAAAGATCATCTCAGATGTAAAAATACAGGCTTTTTGAAGGTGGTGGTGGTTGTGCTGGGCCTAGAAAAATGCATAATCAATGAGAATACCTTATTCTTGGGAGAAGAGATAAAAGGATCCTACTCCTCCCCCCACCCCCACCTTTATTTTTAGGAATAGAAAAACAAAAGCTTAAGACACTTGCCCAGGGTCACACAGCTAGTAAGGAGTAGAGCTGGGATTCCAACCCAAGTCCTCTAACAAAAACAAAACATGCATGTCCCTGTCTCACTTTATTTTTGCACATTTCACAGCCACTGTTTTTTTTTTATTTATCCTCAGCAGCAGGTAGAGAGGTAGGAGAATGGGTCAGGGCCATTTTTCAGATGAGGAAACTGAGACCCAGTTGGACCCAGTGTCTAGTCTAAATAGCATGGCCAAGGAATGTTTTTCTCTAGCTAGTATCCAGCCTGTATCGATGCTGAGCTAATATGAAAAAAACTATATTAGGTTGCTCTGAATCTTTTCAGTAGCTTTTAAATGGTTGACTGGAAGATAGGCAACTTAGGTAGTAAATGGGTAGGCTGACCTCCTTCTCTTTTTTGGAAGCCCCAGGGAAGATGGAGGGGTTAAAGACAGCCCCATTCCTTGGGAGGGAGGGGAACATTCCATGGCAGTTGGTAATAGGAGGTTGGTGTGGGGGGAGGGGAGGAAAAGGGGAAGATGGCAGAGCTGGAATGATGGAGGCTGAAAGGAAGAAGGAAAAAAGGCTCAGGTCAAATAAAGAAAAGAAAAGAAAAAAACAAAAACAAAAACAACTCAACTCTTCCCTCCCTCCCTCCCAGCAGGAAGAATGATCCCAGAAAAGAGGCCAATGGGTCTAGAATCTGGAGAAACAGGACACTTAGAAGATGCCGGACCACCTTTAAACCTCTTTCCATGTCAGTGAAATGAGGAAAAGCATTCCCTTGAGCTTCTTCCTTACCACTGGTTGAGAGGTTCAAATGTGATAAGGTTCACAGAAGTCCTTGGTTACCTTGAAATGATTATGTTCGTGTCCCTTGGGAATATAAAGGAAGGCTTTCTCTTGGGGAAAAGGAAAATGCTTGGCTGATGAGTCTGAGCACAAGATTTTAGAGGATAGTCTGAAGATGAAGAGGTAGTTAGAAATGAGCCCTAGCTAGACCATGACTGGAACTTTCCCCAAAGGAAAGGGGGAGTTGTGGGGTCCCCCTCACTGGAAGATTTCAATCAGGGGGTCAGATTGTGGTAACGTCCTGAGGCTCAGGTGGGGGTTGGATCAGTTAGCATTTGACTTTCTTTCTAGTTCTGAGATTCTGGGATTCTGGGGGTGCCTGGTCCTTTGAGAGGACAGCTAGAAAAATAGCAGGACCACAGAGAACCCAGCTTAAGTCTGTGGGGGTTGATTTGCTCCCTGTGTCTTATCTCAGTGCTGATTTGCTTTGAGTGTCTTTCTCATACAGTGTGAGGTAGCGGATGAGAAGTTGGGTCTCCGAGTCAGGAAGACTTGGGCCCAGGTCCCACATCTGATACATACTAGCTGTGTAACCGTGGACGAGTCACTTAACCTCTCAACATCTTGTCTCAAGTCTGGAAGGATCTAAATTGCAGATGTTTCACCAGGCTGCACTGGCGTCTTCACACTGGCAGCTCCCCCTCTCTGATGAAATCCCATGTCTGGATCAAAAATATGATTATTATTTTTTCTTAAGAGATCTTTACTCAATAATAGGATTTCTTTTACATTGAGCTGTGGGAATGATTATCTTTAACAAACTCTTTCCTTTTCCTGCCTGGTTAAGCCATACAATTGCTAGCTAGCTACTGGTAGCTGACCCATTAGAGGGGGAGAGCAAACAGATTGGTGGGGAGGGAAGGCTTTTTTTCCCAAGTCATCTTGGACCTCTGTTTTGGGTCAAAGCTTGGGGAGGGAGGAAGTGACTAACCAACTCGTTATCTCGTGCCAGGGTTTGGGTTTAGTCATGCTTGATTCTCTCTAGATAACTTGAGAATCAGATTTATCTCTAGGGTATTATTTTATTGGAGAGAGGAGGAGCATCAGGTTATATGGTAGACAAATTATTCTTCCTCCTTGTAGACAGGGACTGTTGGCTGTTTTTGTATCTCCAGCACCTGGTCAAGTTCCTTAAATGTAACAGGCACTTCAATAGATCTGCTGACATCAGTGGCTTGTCTACACCACTGGATAGAATGCATCTCTGCCTCAAGGAGATTGGGGTAGGGATTGTAAGGGCCTAAAATTCTAGCTATGATGTCTAAAATCTATATGAGTGGTCTTCTTAAATAAGAAGCTTTAGCAAGAGTATAGACTTTTAAGTATTTATTAAAGTGCCTCAGAAGTTAGTGAAGTGAGACAGAGAGAGGTCAAAAGCAAACTTCATCTAACTATCTAAGAGAGTCCCGCATCTGTCCTCCCATCAAGCCCAAGTCAGGAACCGAAATGGCTCGCTCCTCCCAGAAGCCTCCTGTGAAACAGGAAACAGGGCCATCCACACACACAGCTCCAAGCTAACTGATTGGTAGCACTGATTGACAGGACCCATGGGGCGGCAAATGTCACTTCCAGACACTAAAGTAACATGGTTTCTTTTCAGGCCAGAGCTCACAATGTCCCTCTCAGCAGGGAGAATCCAATTATCATAGGATCGAATTATATTTTCTACCTGGGTGTTTATTACATAAACTCAGATTGCCTTTGGACACCTGGTAGGAAGAAACAAAAGCCATTCTTGGTTGGCCATTTTTGGACACAGACTAGTCAGGTGTTAACTTCAAAGGATTGAAAGCATCCCTTAACCACCCCCTCCTCCCCGCTCCCTTCCCCTCCCCCCCTTCTCTGATCTCTTTTACCTATTTCCTTAAATCCCACTGTTAGAAATCCATCCCTTTGGCTTCATATTTTATAGCCTATGGAAATACATCCCTGGGAAGTGTAACATTCATTTTCAGGTGAATGAGCTTTGAGTCATGTCCTATGAATCCATTTTACTCCAAACTCGGGTGGAAAAGCCAGGGTTGTGGGCTCATTGGCTTGGAGCCACTCCGAAATTATCCTGTCCAGTCCTCTCATTTTCCACACAAAAGGAACTAGATCAATGAAGCTTAAAATGCCTTGGCCAAGGGCACATAGTAGGTAGTAAGTGGGAAAATTGGGATTTGAACCTAGGTCCTTTGACTCCAAATCAAACACTCTTTCCACTGCTTTGGGCTGTGTTTGAGGGGATAGGAGGTTTCTGTGTGTGGAAGGTGGGTATCGATGAATGGGCACAGGGAGCAGAAGACAGAAGGAGAGGTGAGGTTGCTGAAGAACAGCTGTACCTCCTGCCACATGGTTTGTCAACAGGGCCCATCCTGGACACTAGATCTGGATTCCAGATCATCCCTGAAAAGTACCCCTCCCACCCCATCCCTCGTCACCCGCTCCCACCTATGTTTTCCTCCTTAATTCTATATTCTGTCCTGGGTGTCAGAAATCCGATATCAGCTTTCTTTTTGTAGCCACACTCCCAGATGAAGGACTATCCAACAGGCAGTGGTATTTCCAACGGCAAGGGTAGATGGATCTACTTGGTATTATTTCAGGTGCCTACCAGGGCCTGACTCAGTCTCCAAATGCCTTCTCCACCCCCACCTGAATGGAGCTTTATTCACTGGGTCTAGAGTCTCATTGCCTCAGGGACCCAAGGGGAAGAAGGAAAGTGCTTGGAAATGGGGGACTGTGGCGCCATTTTGAATTGGGCCCTTCTTAGCTGGAGAATCAAACTAACTTTGTTGCTGATTTTCCCTGTACCTTCAAATGAATCTTCACTGGTCTCAATTGGGATATTTTGAGGTCTAAGTAAATGTTATAAAGAACTCTCCATAGGATTGTTTTTTTTTTTATTACTCTCAGTGGGATACTGAAGTAGACATGATTCCTTCATTGGCTGGGAGTGAATGGATTCAAACAGTTTTTAATGCCAAAGTCAGGAAGTATAGATCGATACAGGGGTCCTCTCCTTTCCTAACTGGGACTCACTTTGTTAAAGGGATAAGCAGCAGATAGAGGAGAAGAAGCTGGATGGGAAAACATCTCCACCCAATGAGATGCTAGAATGCATTTAGGGATGTTCAACTTGTTTCTCGAGAACGGCCCCCTTCCTGGCACCTTCTCGCTTTGGGGCATTCTGCTCCCTCTTGCTAACAGGGCTTTTGTTACCCTGGAAAATGGGATCTCTCCTGTTATGTCAATCATAATCCCCTGTTAAAGGGACCTGAGAAGTCATGTAGTGTAATCCCCTCATTTTACAGATGGGGAAACTGAGGTCTGCCCTAGAGGCCAAGTGACTTGTCTGTGATCACACAGGTAGTAAAAGGCAGAGTCAGGATTCAAAAGCCGGGTCCTTTGACTCCAAATCCAGCGCTCTTCCCACTGCCCCGCCCCCCCCGGGGGGGTCCCGGGCGTTCTGTCCGGGTACGTTCTGCCCAGGGCAGATTTTCCTCTTCGGGGGGGTGGGGGTGGGGGTGGGAAGAGGGGATGATCAGGGCTCCCGGCGGGGCCACCTGGGCCTGGGGAGCTGGGCTTTGGCGTTGCCCTCAGGCGGGCGGAGTGAGTGTTTGTTGATGCCCACACTTTTAGGGATGCTGACGAGTGACCTCTTGAAGAGAGGGAACCCCCACTCAGAGAACTCTTGAAACCCGCCCTCCCCGACCCCCCCCCACACCCCCTCAGATCCTGGGTGGTGACCCTGAGTCCCGTTACTGGCTGCCTTTGAGTGGGGAGGAGTGCCTTGTGGAGACTGAGGCCTCCGGCAGCCCTCACATGGTGGCCCCTGCTCCTCAGAGGCCCAGGACACTGGTGAGGAGGGAGAGCCAGGCTTGTGTTTTCGCCTAGGGTGCCCTGCCACCCCAGCCTGACTATCCCACAACTCTTCTTGGTCCCCTCTCTGTTTCTCAGTCTCTGCTTTGGTACCCGTGGCAGGGCCCCATTTTCTGCCCTTGAAACCATCATTTGAAGGCTCTTGGGTCTTTGGAGGGGTCACAGACTAGCTTGTGGGGTAGTCCTTTGGCATCAAGCCCCCAGATGTGTTCTCCTCTTCACCTCCATCTGTCTGTCTTCATGGGGAGAGAGGGAAGGGGAAGCCCCCAGAGGCCTCTGTGGTCTTTGGGGCAGAGGGGGACCCAGCAAGGTCTCAGATCAGACTGCTCATAGATGGATTTGGCGAAGGCACTTCTTTTTGTTTTGTGTGTGGGTACTTCTCAGAGATGGCCATTTGTTCATGTTTGCCTTGGGCTGGCAGTGGCCGCGGTGGCCTGGGCCCCTTGAGTCCTGGTGATTCATTTCGACAAGTATTTATTAAGCGCTGGTTATGTGCCAGGGACTGTCCTGGGATTAAAAGGACAAAGAGGGATTGGCCCTTGTCCTCAGGGAGCTTATATTACATGGGGGGGGGCAGGAAATGGGTGAGTTGGGTGGGGCACATGTCCATAGATAAGGAGATGCCAGATGTAGACAAAGTAAGTAGGAATTGTGGGCATGGGGGGTTGGGGGGGGCCTCATGTGGGAGATGGCACTTGAGTTGAGCCTTGAATGGAGCTGAAGGTTCCCAAGAGGCCAGATGACGAGAGGGAACACCCCAGGTGTGCGCCGGGGTGGGGGTGGGGGTGGACGATGACAGGAGCCTGCCAGGTTGGCTGAAATGTAGAGTGTGTGAGGCAGAGGAATAGGCTAAGTCTGGAAAGATAGGTTGAAGCCAGATTCTGAAGTATTAGCACCCATAGGACAGTGTTTGTTCCTCAGTTTGGTAGGGAGTAAGGGACAAACCTTGAGCAGGGGAGTGATGTGTTGAGGCTGTGCTTTAAAGACATACATTTGGCAACCGTCGGCAGGGTGTGCTGGGATGAGGGAATCCCAGCAGGCCCCTGGCCCTGGCTTATTATGGTCAGCTGCCTCCTTCTCTCCTGGGGGCCTCAGTTTGGCCGGAGCAGCACCAAACAAGGGCAGACTCCCCTCCTTCAGGTGGGTAGTTTGTGTGTGTATGGGGGAATGGGGGGATTCTCTTCCTTGCTGTTTGGAGGTGCTCTTTTTCTGAGGGGAGTCACAGGAAGTAGAAGTGAGTCTCCCAGTGCAGAGTGGGCAGCAGACTGAAGAGGATCCCTGTGGGACTCTGGATGCTTTTGAACTTGACTCTGGAACCTAAGACCAACTCCCTCTGGGGGGCTCAACGCTTGGCTCTTGGCTCTTGGCTCTTGGCTCTTGGCTCTTGAATTGGGTGATGTCCTTTCCACTTTGGGCTTCCAGGGATCAGTGTCTCATCCAAAATGACTGACTTTCATTTATTCCGTTTTAATCCCGGATCCACAGGTCTGAGCCACAGAAAGCATTTGGACCAGGATATTCTGCAGCTCCCCCCCCCCCCCAAACACATGGGCACACGCATCACGACTAACCCAAGGCAGAGCTCAAAAGGACAGCAGCTAATTCACATAAGGGAATTTTCTGGATAACTGAACTTGCAATTCTTTTATCTGCTCAAACTCTTAAGAAAATATGTATTTTAATTTTGATTGAAATAATTTTCCAATGTATTGCAAACCCAGTCGCCTTCTTAAATAGCACACAAACATAATGAATCTTTTCTTAAGGATCTAGTAATCACTAACACTGTTACACTGGGACAGTGAAGGACTCTCAAGGACCACTGTTTGTCCCTACAACCGCTGACATCAAACTGACCTGCTTCCTCGTTTGTTATAACTGTTTGCTTTTGACAATTCCTTGGTGTCCTTAACACTTTTCAGTGTAGGGTAGTCACAACTTACTGCAGTGTTAGGACACTTGGCATCCCACATACCCTTTTAGTTGCTACTTCCCATCTGTTGTGAGCTGGGATAGAAGAAAGGGCATGCGCAACATATTGAAATTGTCCACCAAATAAGAACCAAATGAGCTGTTTATGTGCGGGTCAGGGGTAGGGCAGTATTCTGTCAAGAGTATCAGGCACGGCCTCACTGACATCTGGCTTAGGCACATCCTATGGTAGCTCAGCTTACTGCTCAGCGGGATAAATAACTTTTAAATCATTGAGTGTATATTGAGCACATCTTGTACCAGACTAGGCAAACTGAGGGGAACACATTCAACATGAGGACTGAGACATTAGAAGATAAAAAGAATCTGGCAACTAGGGGCAGAGAAAGGTGGGGGAAATCGTGGGAGGGTTTGTTGAAAAGACCTCAGTCAAGGACCCATCTCGGGCATCTTTCCAGCCTGTACCGGCACTACCTTTTTCTGAATTCCTCTCAGCACCATTACCTTGCCAGTCTTAACTTGTCTTGTCTTCACTTTCCTCTTTAATTGCCTCTTCTCCTGTGCTTGCCTTGTCTCTGCAGGAGGACTTTGAGCACATTTGGCTCATGATTTTCATCCCCCACATTGCCATGTATATCATAGATTCTCAGGATATACTGGGTCAGTGGAGGTCACTGACCCAAGTAGGCTTTGGAAGCTCCTTGAGCCCAATCCTGGCCTCAGAGGAGCCCCAGCAATGCCACTTAGAGTATATGAAGATGACCCTCCTGACCCACCATTAGTAAAGCATGTGCTTGGACTACTTTGCCAGAAATGATGATGGGTTTGAACCCAGTCTCTCCTTGGGCCTCCCCTTTGCCAAGGCCTTCTGGGGTCCAGGAGTAAGGTAGAGGAAACCTGGATTTATCCCAGTGCTTTACTGAGTCTGCCAACTCTGGCTAAAATTAATGGGGAGATGGGCTTGTTGGTTATGTGTGGCACAGGTCCCATGGACCCTTGGGGTATAGCCCTTTCTAGTCACTAAACCCATCCCTCTAACCTGATGCCAGCCACTCTCTGTGCCAACCCCAAGTCCTGTTCTCCAGCCTCTATCTGGTTACTTTGTATGTAGGCAGGTTGAGGACTTGGTGTGGCTTCCCAGTGTTGTGGTGTGAGCTTGTAAAATGTTTTTCATGGCCTGATCAATTATTATCGCAAATTCCACCAAGGAGCTCCTTGGGGTCTGCATCATGATGGAAAGGAATACCCTTCTATTGATAAGTTGGCTGAATGAAGCTAGGGATCCACCCTGTGATGATCACAGGCTAGAGAATCACTTGCTACCTGGAACTCCCAATTTTATTGGAATAGGGAATCCATGAGCTTGCCTCCATTGACCTTTAAATGATTAGAAATCACTAAGCCTGAACCATACTTGGCTACCACCAGATGAGTTGGGGCAGGCGGGGGGATGTATTTTCTGGTATCTATGGCAACAGTTCCCATCTTCTATTTTCTACCTTTTCTGACTTCTGCACTGTGTTGCTTGCACATCCCCAAGATCTATTTCTCCCTAATGTTCCTCTCCTTCTCAGTCCGGACTATGACAGAAGGCATTTCCCAAAACCCCTCCTCCATAGAGAATCCCCTCTCCTTGATCTCAGTGGGGTTTGAGAAAAAATGGGAGTCAGGGCAGGTGCCAGGGTGAGGGTCATAATAAGAGAGTACTCCCTTGAATTGCTTGACTGGTCCCTGTGTATATCCATGCCTTCCCCCAGGAGGAAATCAAGCCTGCCAGGCATATCTCATGATTGTGATGGTGATTCAGATCAGCTTCCTTCATAATATTTCTTTTGCTTGGAAGGCGATCCAGCCTCCCACCCTCATCTGAGAATCATTGCTTCAGGAGGGCTTCAGGAGTCTTCCTGTTTGGGCATGATTTAGTGGAAAGAGCAAACAGCCCTAAAGATGAATCTCAATGTCTTCATCCATGAAATAGGCATAACAGTATTGGTGTTGCTCCCCTGGCAGGATTGTTGTGAGCAAAGTCATTTGTAATTGTTGACTAGGTGAGCCGATCCCTCTCTACTTTAAGTGTATGATTCTAGCATCCTTGGAATGTTGAAACATGAGACATAATTTTTTTTCCTATTGATCACATTGATACTTCCAAGTATTAGGTAACATAATGTATAGGAAAGAATTCATAACCATAAAGTGAATCATGGAGGTGTGTTGTTATTAGGATCCAAACCCTCGGGAAATGGTCTCACAGAAAGGATGCAGGATTAGGCTATTGAGGGGTTCCAGATTTTCGTCGTTATTCCTAATGAATTTAGTTCAAAGGTGCTAAAAGTGGTAATAGATTTAGCATATACCCGAGGGAAATCTGTTTTTCCTTCTGCACAAACATAGGACTCTGTCTGTTCCTAGGAATAGTGGCAAATCACCCAGCATCTACTGCATAGTGGAAGCATTCATGGTTCTGAGAACATGGCTCTCGGCCTCCCCGCCTGAGCCAGGCATCGGTCACACTTTAGGAGGCTTGGGGTAACCAGAAAGAAGGCCCCCCTGGGCAACTGGGGACAGATAAAGAGCTCAGGAAGGACTCTAAGTAAAGCAAAAGGATGCAAAGAGTAAGGAATGTGTGTGCTGTGGGAGTCACCTGGCGCCATGCTTGGAGCGTCCAAGAAGGGTTGCCATTTGTAGACTTCACAAGTTAGCAACAGCAGTGGTCAGATGCACTATGCCATTTGTAAGTTTCTTCCAGGTTTGCAGAGGAAGAAGGTTTTTAAAAATGGATTCACTTGGAGTTAATTCCCAGAAGAGCATCACTTTAAAAAAACAAACAAACTCCCAGGCATCTGGCTGTTGGATTTAAAACAATAGTCATAATAACAATCATAAATGAAGTGGTATCAATGTCCTGGGGGCAGGGACAATTTTGTTTTCCCCTTGGTATCTCTAGCACCTAGCACCCTGCCTTTGCAGACAGTAGGTGCTTCATAAATGGTGCTAGAATCAAGCCCTCTTTACGAGAGTGCAAATGGGATTTTGTAGTCAACTGGGAAGTAAAGGACACATTTGTGAAGGAAACAGACAGGAGTGATAAAAGGTCCGTTCACGTGAAAAGGAGATGCTGGTAATTCTTACAAATTATAAAATTACTGAGTTACTAGACAAGGGATAAGATTCACAAGACTTTTGAAATCATAATGTTTTTTGAAAGGCATTTCTGATGTAAACACCACATTGGCCAGCAATATTTTGAGGGAAAGAGCTCCTCCAAACCAGATATCCGAAGGTGCCCTGGTGGAGCAGCAGAAGTAATGGACAAGGACACTGAAGGAATCTGAGGGAGACTGATCGCTCCATATACACTCCAGTTGAGTAGAGGACACCCCTCCCCACCTGAAGTCTAAGCTCCTTGAGGGCAGGTGCTGTGTGCATTTTTTGTGTCTACCTCCCCAGGACCTAGCCTAGTTCCTGACACATAGTGCTGCATAAATGATTGTAGAATTGAATGGAACTCCCATTATGAAAGCCTAACAAAGTTTAACAGTTAATTTGTTCTGACTTTGAACCTTTCTGAGAAAGAAATGGGTGGGATTGTGGGAAAATGGGGATTCTTGCTGCTGTTTACAGGATGTAGTTGGAGAGAGAGAGAGAGAGAGAGACAGAGAGAGAGAGAGAGAGAGAGAGAGAGACAGAGAGACAGAGAGACAGAGAGACAGAGAGAGACAGAGAGACAGAGACAGAGAGACAGAGAGAGAAAGAGGAAGAGACTAAGGTCAAGGAATCCAGTGACAGGAAGACCTGGGTGACTATTATTGCTTTTGTTCAGAGATAATTGAATTAGATTTATGGCTTCTTAGGGCCCAATTCAAGATTTTAAGGACTGGTTTTTGTTTTCAGGAAATTTAGCTAATTGAGGACAAATTGGTAGCAAAACAACAAGGCCATGTGGTCATCTTCACTTTCCCCCCATTCTTTCCCATTCTTCCCCTCCCCCCATTCTTTCTCCTATTCTTCAGGTCCCTTTCATACCAATATGGGGCTAACTAGTCCCTCCAACATGGCAGTCTGTCCCAAGATGCTCCCCAACACTGGGCTATCCATTGACACCAAGGGATCTGGAGCCATCTTTGAACAGACCCTGGCGGAAGATGTGTGCACTCTTGGTCCGAGTTCTAGATCCTTACTGTCACATGCATGGTTTCCTCAGGCATGCTGGCTGGCCCTGCCTGCTCCTTCTCTCTGGGGGAAGGTTCTGAGACCGTCTCAGAACTTTAGGTACAAAGAGGAAAGGATGGATACAGAAACAGTGGAAGGCAGAGCAACAGCTGGAGCCCAGGAGTCAAAGGTTGATGGAATGAAGGCCAATGTCTCTCTGCCTAAGTGGAGCCAGAGAGGGTGCTGGGCCTGAAGTGAGAGGACCAGGCTGCATCCTGCGTCACCTTGGCCTCGACTTCCTCATCTCTAAAATGAGGGTGTTTGACTGTATGTCCTCTAAGATCCCTTCCAGCTCTAGACCCATAATCCTATTATCTCCATCAGCATTCTCAGTTGGGCCTCCGGGGGCCATGACTGTGGGGAACTGGTCTCATTTCCATCCTTCATTTTGTTTTTTTGGTCTCAGTAGTCAGATGCCTTTGGCACCAGCCACATTAATTTATTAGGACTCATCTACAAGGAGGTGCATTTGTTCTGTGTTTGGGGGCTGGCCTTGATTGATTACTCTGACTTGTTAATGGTGGGAGAGATGATTGGAAGAGAGCGTTTATTAGGTGCTTGCTGAGGAGGAAGTCCTCTGTGGTGGCCTCAGGCACAGGTGGAAGGGTTAAGAAGGCCCGGGCTGGTCCCTGCTCTTCAGGAGTGTGTGAGCTCATCATTAATGCTTGAACAAGAGCAGGGGAAGGCTGGGTGGGGCAGCTAGACTCAGAGCTCACAAGCCAGAAGAGGGCTCGGAGACCACCTAGTCTGACTCCCTCATTTTGTAGAAGAGGAAACTGAGGCCCTGGGGAAATGACTTGCCTGAGGTCACAGGTGTAGTATCTGAGGCAGGCTCTGAGTCCCCCGAGTCCAAATCCAGATGGACGGGAAGGATTCCTGGTCAGAGAGTTGGAAGGGACTCTAGCAGTGACCTTGTTCAGTGTGTGCCTAGAAAAAGAAATCCTCTCTGGAAGATCCTCCCAACTCAATGGGAAAAGAATGGGAGGGAGGCCAGAGGCCAACCTGAGGAGAAGATGGAGCTACTGGAGCATCGTCCCTGTGCATGTTGGCGTGGGGGGGTGGAAGGCCAACAAGTGACATTTCCTGGGCAGGAGGGGCCTGGTAGATGGCTGTGTCTGTCTCACTGCTCGTCACCTAGTGTAGGGGTTAATAAATGCTTACCGGTGGAGGAGGTGAACAGGGAGCCTCTGAATTTTGTTGAGCAGAGAAATGGCATGACCAGCTGCCAGCGGCAGGGTGATGGCTTGGCCAGCGGGCAGCTGGGCGGCTGGGCCGGGGGAGCCAGCTGAATGGTCTGTGACCGCATGAGTGTGAAGAGGAGATGCATAGGATGCCAAAGGGAATGCTTGATGGCTTCTTCTGTGCTTTGGAGGGGGTCTCCGCAGGCTGCCTGCCCTCCTCTGCCCAGACCAGGAGGCCCGTGAAGACCGCTGGCACCCCAGAAAAGGGAGCCTCACTTTGTGTCATGGCCAACAGGACCTTGAGCTGCCTGCTCCCTCCGGCTGTCCCTGCCAGACAGCCTGAGTATGAGCTGGCCTGCAAAGCTAGGAGCGACCGGCCTTTGAAGGTCTCTTCCAGCTCCAAATGGATGATCCTCTGACCTGGTCTTGACCTTCCTCCCCTCCCCTCCCTCCCCCCCCCAGAATGAGGGGAAAGACTATTTCGTTTTTGTCTCTGTATCCCCAGTGTCGAGCCCGGGGCTTGGCACACAGTAGGGGGCTTACTAAATGTTTGCTGACTGACTGAGTGAATACTGAGGAGCAAGCTCAGGGGGGCTTGGAGAGAAGAAGGAATGCGTTGCTTCCCCCGGCCCCACCCCAGCATGCAAACCCACATCCTTCCTTCAGCCCACAAACTGGGCCAAGTTAGGGGCTTTTGAGCAATCATTCTTCAGCACTGATGAACACTTTCTGTGGGCATCCCACAAAGCCACAGGCTCTGCCCGATGACCGCACTTCTTCAGGCCCGCTCCTGAGCTCTGGGCAGCCTCTCTATCTTGGTGGGACCGTCCACGCTGGGAAGGCTGGGGAGGCCTGAGCGGCTTCAGGGCCTCTTTTTAGGAAGGTAGAGAAAGTTTATCTTAGAGGCAGAAAAGGAGGGACTTTTCCCAAGCAAAATCATAACAAGAATACTTAGAGTTGTGAGAAGCCGCTGAATCTATGTTTGTTGATTGAGCGCTTGATACAGGAAGATGGGTCCTTGATTTATTTAGCCAGGGCTTCCTCATTTGCAAACACCTTTTCCATACATTCTTTTATTTTGTGTGGGGGTAGAGGAGAGAGATGTTTGTTTTACCCACCTTTGCTGAGGGGCAACAGAAAGGACAGACAGGAGTGGCCTTCTGCTGGTATCTGATGGGGTTGGCTCTGGGGACAAGACCCTCCCTGGGTGGGGCAGGATGGTCATGAGGGGGAGTCAATGTGGTGGAACCCAGAGAAAACAAGTCTGCGTTCTGGCTGGGGCTTGGACCTGGATCTATCTTGTGTGGGCCTCCATTCTCCCTCCTCCCAAATAATAAAGAGTGGGGGGAGCCCTTGGGGGTGAGGCTGAAGGATGGGAAGATTGACTGAGTCCTTGAGAGGCATGAGGGAAAGCAGATCCCAAAAGCCTTAGTGAGGGAATGGCCCTGGAGGAGGGGGAGGGTCTCCTGGATGGTTTGGTGGAGACAGGCCCCTTCCTGCTGGGCTGCCTTCAGCTGGCTTCGCTGGGGCTGCCAGGCAGCCAAGGGGTGTCTGCTGGCCCCAAGAGCTCTCTGGCCATTGACCATGATGGGGGAGAGGATCAGGGCTGGGTCTGGCCTGAGCTTGGAGCCAGTCCAGCTCCCAGCTCCCAGCCCAGCTTTCTCTGCCAGTTTGTGGAGCAAACGATGCTCACCTGTGGCTGGCTGGGGAGACTGGCATTCGTTCATTGAGAAGGTCAGTCATTTCTTTCCATAGGAGGGGTCTCCTTCCAATTGTTCCTGCTGAGGTGGGCTGGGGGTGCTGCCCATTGATTGTCAGTGGGACCAGGGATAGAGCAGGGACGTGCCTCCTGGGGTCACAGTGCAATGGCGCCAACCTGTGTCAGTGGGGTAGGATGGCAGCCTTGGAGGTGGGGCTTGTGGTAGGGGGCTTCTGGCCACTGGCAAGCTGAGCCTCTTCCAGAGTCCTTGGAGGGGAGCTGGGCACCAGCCTGAGGTTTGACTGGGGAGTGGGGGGATCCCTGAGACTCAGGGGAGACCCTCTGAGGCCTAAGAATTTGAGGTTCAGGAAACCTTAGGGATCACCTAGACCAAGCCCCTCGTTTTGCAGATGAAGAAACTAAGGCCCAGAGAGGAAAGTGGTGAGCCCAAGGTCACCCTGGGAGAGAGTGGCAGTGGCAGGATTTTGAGCCATGCCTTGCAGCTCCCAGTGTGGTTGTTTTTCTCCTGGTGCCCATCCTCTCCTGCCCTCTTGTTGGTGGGCAGGTGGGCAGGGTGGCAGGTGCTGCAGGCATGGGGGGGAATGGGGGGCGAGCCGGCATGTGGAGCGAGCCGGCATGTGGAGCTTCAATGCAGGTATTTGCATTTCCTTATTCCTGGCTGGGGGAGGGGGAGTTCAGCATCCTCCTTGATGAGTAGTTAGAGGATCTACCTAAAGGGTCTTAGATCTATATTTAAAAGCTGGAAAAGTCTGCAAAGCTTCTGGTGCAACATTTGAGAAAACCAAGGCTCAGAAGTGACTAACCCAAGGTCACACAGGTAGTCAAGACACGAGATTTGAACCTAGGGCTGCCAGCTGAATTCAGTTGGGAAGATCAATCCAGTGAGGGAATGAAAAAACAACATGGAGACTAAGTGGCCCTGAGCTATAGGGAGAGAAATATGGGAAGTCAGAAAGGGAGGGAGGTGTGCAGGGGAGAAATGGCCTCCCAAAGATCTGTATCTGAAGAGACCTGGGCAGTCTCAAATTGGATAAAGGGGCGGTTATGCCACAGTCTTTCCCAACCCAAACTCTCCAGCAAATGTTCACAAATGACCTGAATTTTCATCCTAACCCAATTACCATGATAGCTGGGACATAATACACAAATGCTAGAGGTCAATGTGCCTATCACTCTGACATGATCTATTAAATGTTCATATCATTGATCTGGACAGACAAGGACAGCATTCCTAAGAGAAGGCATTGCCGTAGCAGCCTTAGGTTGGTATCAGGTCCAACAGCTGTGAGCATAACCACTTCCATGTTACAGATGGGACTTAAGGCTTCTTCCCACTTTCTCCATGGAATCTGGGTCGACTTCTTATTGGTCACCACTCATTGGATTGAGGAAGGAAGGCCCTTTGGGAATTTTAAGATTTGTTGTCCAAGCTGTTGGGAATTCCAGGATCACAGAATCATAGATTATTGAGTTGGAAGATCCCTTAGTGATCATTAGGACTAGCCCCCCCACCCCCATTTTCCAGGACACTGAGGCTAGGGAAACATTAATGTATCACCCAAGACCACACGGAGGTAATTCCAAGATTTGATCCCAGGTCCTCTGAATTCATATCCATCAATGAGAGAAAGAGCAATTAAAGCAGGACTCTCTGTTCTGGAGGGGGTTGGGGTGCTGTGTTGGAGAACATGGTAGACCAGGAGCAGTATAACCCTTGTCCCCTTATATGAACTCTGTGTGAGTCTTTACAGTGCGGGGAGGAAGAGAGAGATGAATGGGCAGAGAAACCCAAGTCTTTTGCTGACCCTGGCATATCCTTGTCTTCTGTCTCCTGGCTGCCTCTGTCTGCCACAGTGTGAAAAGAGGTGCTCAGGGGAGGGCTGGCAAAAGGTCTTACAGTGAGGCATATCGCTGACCAAGGATGAATTCCCAGTATGTATGAAAGAAGGATGAGCTGTGTCTGACCTCTGGACATTAAACTGTGGCCACGTTGGGGGTGGGGTGATCCATTCCTCCTATGAATGCATAGTAGAGGGCTTAGATTCTGGGAAGGTCAGATGGGGGGGGTAAAAGAACTGTCCTAGCTGGGATTCTCCCACCTCCACCCCCTAGTGTGCTTCTGGAGCTTGACCCTCCCGGTCTTTTGGAAAGTCAATGCGTGGCTCAAAGTTTGCTTAATAAATGCTTGTTGAATGAATGAATGAATGAATGAATGAATGAATGAATGAATGAATGAATGAATGAATGCATGCCCATACCATAAAATAGGGAGGCAGTCTCGGGAAGTGCAGGTAGGGATGGGGGCAGGGGGTAGGACTCTCCAGGGAGCCTTCCCCACCTGCCGTGTTATCCGTGTATTCCCTTGCCCTCGATTTCCAAACCTCCATTCCTCCCCATCCTTCACAATCTCTTAAACCTTGTTCCCACCTTAGGGAAATTGGATTATGGAGCTGAAGGGTCCGGAGCCAGGTTATTGGATCCCAACCAGAATGGTTTGCTCAGACTGAGACAACAGAACAGAGCTGGGGCGGGGAGAGAATTGGAAGGGAGGGGAGGGGGTGCTCCAAGATCTTTGGCTGGACAACATCTGGTGCCCTGTGGGCATCAGAACTCCGGGAGTTGCCAAGGCTTCAGTAGCCCTGGCGCTCCGGCACTTTGTGGCTGAAAACATCAGAGCAGCTCACTCTGTCAGAGAAATTTTGATGGTGCTTGGGAAAGCCCTCAGCTGCAATGTTAAGACAATGGAGCCATTGTTCCTAGTAGGAATTGTTCCCCTCTGAAAAGTTGCTTCCCTGTCATTGTCGAGTCTTGGTCACAGGACGGGGATGTAGCTACAGTCGCCACTGTGCCCTGGGGAGGGTCAGACTTGGATGGCGGTCCAATGGATGCTTTTGGACAGCTCCACATTGATAGAGCCCAGTATGGGGAGGGATGGCCTTCTGAGGCAATCCTCTCTTGGACTGGGCTGATGCCCCATGCATGATGGCCCTATGGGGCAATCTGAATATTGAACTGGCCCCGGTATCAGATGAGTCCCCCCAGGAAGGGAAAATTTTCCAGTGACCCTCCCTCTTTGTCTTCACCACCTCCTGTAGCCTAGGCCTGGTAGACCACAGGCTTGACTTGGTCTTCTCCTTGGATCTCATGAAGAGAACAGTGCATGGCTTGGCAATTTTGTACCCCAAGTCTCCTGGGGATGCAGGCAGAATATGCAGGATATGTTTCTTTAAGGGAACCTTTGCTGCCCCAGAGAGAATGAAACAAGTGCTGAGCAGAGAGGTGGGCAAGGACTCCATGGAGAGCCAGTGATGCTGCTGATCAAGGATGAGATCTCAGCATGTGTGAATGGTGCCGAAGCTTCCACTAGTGCAGACACTTAGTGGAGGGCTAGAGGGTGGATGGGAAAGGGGGGGGGCGGTGCTGTAACTGTTTCCCCACAAAAGACCTCCAATTTTTAATGCTTTCCCTCTCCCCTCTTGCCTCCCCAATTCATCTTAAAGAAACCTGGGCAAGAGCCTTAAGCTTCCTGTCTCAGAAACACAACTTGAATGACAGAAACTCATCCTGACTGTGGGATTTACTCCCTGCTGGGCCCAGGTCATTAGTTCCTGAGTATGTTGGACAACTCTTTCCAGCTCTGGGATAGTTATTCAGAACTTTCTGAATTGTTCTCTGCAGGCTTGATGAGGTCTCTGTGCTTCCAGCCATCCATCAGCACAGCCAGCCTGAGACATGACATGGTGGGGCAGAAGCCTCTGGCTTCCTTGACCTCACTTTGATGTTGGACTGCCCCTGCTCCCCATATGCCCCCTCCTCTTGTCTGGCTTTCCTCCTCTGGATCCCTCCTAATCTGGGATCTCTCTGGAGCGAAACTCTCACCTACCACGAGGAGCCACCTTGCTAACTGGTGCCCCACCCCTACCTGTCAAAAGTCAGAAGAGGAAACCAATCAGATACATCTGAGTGAGCTCCCTCTTTTGGCCCCTCCCATAAGGGGGTAAGCCTGTTGGTTGGAGGAGTCACTGAGAACCTGGCCTAACCTGAGGAGTGAAGAGAATAGTCTTCCTCCTCATTGATTCCCTTCATCCCACTGTTGGGCCTAGACCTTCCACTGGCCTGAAGCCTGGAGCCCTGTGCCTCGAGCTTCCTCCGGAGATGACGTTCTGTTTGATTTGGGCATGATCCCGCTGCAGCCTTGCCCCCTCTCTTCCTCTACCCTTCCCTGAACAGGCTCTAAAGTTAACTTTCTGCCCTTGAATAAGATCAAATGCATCCATAAGGCTGGTTTGCTGCTTCTATGAACATAAATCGACATCCGTCCCCCAAACACAGCAGTAAGGAGGATTGGGTCCCCCAGACCTTGCCCTTGCCCTTCTCCAGACTGTATTTCTAAGAGCCTAATTGAGGGTGCTGCCGTCCTTTGGTTGCCAGGCCAGACATCTGAGTGTTATCTTGGACTCCTTTACCCCCAGCCCCACTTCCAATAGCTGGTCAGTTGTCACATTCTCTCAAAGCTATCTTTACAACACAGATCCCATATGTTCCCTTCTCTCTACTTATTCCAAGTTCTGTTCTAGTTCCGACCTCCTCCTCCCCTCACCCCATCTGGTATCATCTGGACTATCGAAAAAGATTCCTAATTAGTCTCCCTTTCCCCAGTGCTGGCTCATCCTCCCAACAGCTGGCAAAGTGATTTACTGCAGCCCAGGTATGATCCCGTTACTCCCCTGCTCAAAGAACATTTGTGGCTCCCTACTGCCTCTAAGATGATAGTCAAGTTCCTCTGCTTGGCCTTTAAGGTGCACTAGAGTTTGGCGCACACTTATTTGTGTTATATCACGGGGAAATAGGATGGTAGGGGTTCCTTAGGTATTCATCTTTAAAGAATTACACCCTCTCATACACAAATCCAATTACAATAAAAGAAAGAATCTTCTATTTAGGTTCTAGAGAAAGGAAACCTCGACAGGAGTCTCCAGGGGAGATAGTTCAGATATGATTCTCTGAGATACCTGTCTTCCTGAACAGGATAAAGGCCATGGCTTTTATAGATGATAGATGGGGGTGATCACCTGAGCCCTTATTGGAGATGAGCTGAGAGAGGTCGGGCGAGGGAAGGCTGCTGGAGCTATCTCTGTCCCCTTGGTACCACTCAGGCAGCAGCAGTGCCCAGTGGGATTATCGCCTCAGGGGTGGGGGAGACTGGAATGGAGGATGGTGGTCCTGGAGCTATCTCAGTCCCCAACAGGTGCTGCTTATCTTCCTTGCTTCTTTAGGTGTGTCTGTCCTGTGCTTTAGCTTCTCAAGGAGAGTTACTCCAGACTTTCATCCTCCAGTTCAGCCAGCCAGTTTAACTTCAATAGTGCTAACCCCATAACATCTCCCGATGGATTATTTTGTGTGATGGCTCCTGATGTGGTTATAGAATCCCCATTAATTCCTGGAATGAATCCTGTGATGTGACCCCATGTATTTGACTCCGCACTATTTGAAATAACTATTAATGTGTGGTAATTGGTTCCAGCTCAATTGAAATATGCACGACACACTCCAAAAATCAGACTGCTAAACAGGTTCCTTATAATCTGGGTCCAGATGAACTCTCCAACATGCCTTCTCTGTTCTGGTCCCAGGTGGCCTGTGAAGTGCTGCTAATACTCTGTGCTTTGGCATCATTTGGAGCTGGAAAGGGCCTTTGGGGCCATCTGGTTCAACCTCGTCGTTTATGGAGGAGAAGCTGAGCATGGGAGGTCATGACTTCCCAAGGGTCGCACTTAGCCAAGGGGTCAAGGTGGACCTCAAACCCCCCTCTTCCCGACTTCAAGACCAGCTTTCTATACATTAAACCCTTCTTTCTAAGACTTGGTTCCTTGAATCTGGAATGCATCCTACCTCTTCCATAAAACTAAAGTGCCACTAGGCCAAGGCTTGTTTTATTTTTGTGTTTATATGCCCAGAATCTGGCATGGCTCCCTGCACATAGTTGGAGCTAAATCAATATTTGTTGGGTTGAATTCAGTTACATGGGAAGCAGGGCTGACAACAGTAATTAGAAGGACTACTAATAGGTGGGATGAAGCATTGGGAGGAATGGTGCAAAGTCCTGCTGGAAGAAGACATGGCAACATGGGGCCAATGACCTCGATGCTCCCTGGCTGAGGAGTTAGTGAGGACAGAAGATGAGAGGGTGGAGATGGAACTCCCCAGCTAGGACTGTCACAATGCCTTGGCTAGGAGGTCTGACAAGCCTTTCTGTCAGCCCACTCCTTAAGACCCATGGGGCCCCTCTCCTCTCCTCATGTCTCTCTCCATTCCGGCCCATTCTCCACCCAGACATCAGTGATTTTTCTTAAAGATCAGGTATAACCATGTCACCCCACCACTCCCACTCAATTAACTCAAATGGCTCCTTGATCCCTTAAGGATCAAAACTAAGCTCTTCTGATTGGTGTTAACTTTCCAAACTTGGCATTCCTTATTCCCCTTCCTGTACTCTGTGGTCTGGCCAGACTTGCCTTGTTCCTCACACATGGTGATATCCCATCTTCCATCTCGGGGCCTTTGCAGTGAATATCCCCATTCCTGAAATATTCTTCCTCTTTGCCTCCCCTTCTCAGGATCAAAAGTCAGCTCCAGCACTACCTTCCACATGAAGGCTTTATGATAAACCTCCATCACAGCTGCTAGTGCCCTTCCCCCAAACTGACCTGGTCTACCATGTCTATCCATGTATATTCTCTTGCCAGATAAAACATGAGCTATTTTATTATCTTTGAATGTCCAGTGTCACATAGCACAAAGCCCAGCACATAGCAGGTACTTAATAATTGCTTTGTAGTTAATTGCTAAGAGATGGTGGGTTTAGGGGGCATTAAGTACACGTCCGTGCTGGAATGTTTAGAGCAGAAGATAACCCTTGTGGTTATTGCACTGTTAGGGGTCAGCAAACCACTCACATGCAGTTAGAATAGCCTCTTGCTTGGTGACAGGGACATTTTCCCTTCCTCTTTGGGGAATCTTGGCATCCTGAGGTCTCCTTACCTCCTGGCTTTAGTGGTGTGAAGCGTCAAATGAAGGGCCAGGGCTCTAGAAGTGAAGGCAGAGGCATTGGGAAAGACAGCCCATATTTAGGAAATTCCCCCATATTTGAAACATTTTCTCCAGGCTTGAAATGCCCCCATATTCCTCCTTGTCTCCCTTGACTCAGAGACACAGCCCTAACTGTCTCTATCTCCATTCTCATCCCCACCTCCATCAACAACGTCACCCATATCACCCTTCCTATCTCCACCCCCATCCATCCCAACTCCCATCTCTATCCTCACCCCCACCCTCATCCCCATCCCAGTCCATGTCTCCATCTCCCTCTTTCTCCCTTTTCCCATTCCTCGGTGATTCCCTAGAGCAGCTGCCTTCTGTCTTTTCCTTATCCCCACCCCCATAGATTCTCATCTTCCTGCAAGGCTTGACTCAGGCACCCCCTCTTTTTCAAGAGTTCTTTGCTGACCCTCCCTCAGAAGCATGTGCATTGCTATTGCCCTTCCCCCTTGACTTTGCATCTCATGTCTGTTTCCTTAGTCTGTGTGCCTTTGGTAAGACCTGTGAGGGCAGGCACTGTTTGCTTGCCTATCTTTGTGGCAGATAGCAAGTGCTCAACAAGGGTCTGTTGGCTAGGGGGTGTTGATGAGAGGTGGGGCAGGAGCTGTCCTGGGCTTTTCTTAGTAGTTCTCTGGTCGCCCCTTCAGGGCAGGGACTTCCGTCTGCCCACCTCCTGTCCAGCCTTTGTTCACAGGAGAGTAGAGATGAGGAAGAGGAGACCCAAGAAAACAGTCTGCTTTCTGCCAGTGTTCTAGGATCCTGGGGGCAGAGGCATTGTCCAATGGGGGTCTGTCCTCCTCAACTCTTCACACTCCCTGGCAGCTCCCTGTCCAATCAGGGCCCACGTAACATCTCTCATGTAGGTCACCCCTCCATTCCTGTGCCCAGCATCCCAGTTCGGGTCCTCATCTCTACCCTCCTAGACTACACCCTACCATCCACAGCTGCTTCTCCAGATGTTAAAGGCCAGAGCTGATGATGGGCTCAGAGGAAGAGGGGAACAACATCTGCAGGACTCTGGGAGATTCTGGAAGGGGCTGCCCATCACCTCTGGATGCACGTCCTGGAGGACAGGGAAGGCTGCATATTTGTTTTCCTCTGGGACCCCAGGTTCTAGTCCAGTTCTTCGGCATGACTGATGGATTGATGGATGGAATAAAGTAGCAATGCCTTTTTCTGCCATTTGTAGTGCCCCATGGTCTGGCGCCAACCCAACTTTTCAGATTAATTTCACAGGACTCTCCCTCCCCTTACCCTCATACCTGTCCCTCCACTCTTCCAGCACACATACACACATGCACACGCACACGCACACATACATATACATGCATATACATGCACACACACATGCACGCCCCATTCATACAGCTCTGCCTCACTTAAATCCAATTCACTTCATGTAGCCATGACCTCTCCTCTGATGTCCTAGTCCTCTTCCAGAAGGAAGAACAAGTTGGTTTAGCTGAACTGTTTTTTTTTTTCTTAAGTATTTGTTGTAAGGGATACAACAGATAGAGGAAAGTATTATATCAAAATATATCAATAATTTTTAAAAAGTTGATTTTTACTGATCTTTTATGTTTTCATTATAAAGATTTCTCACTGTATCCATCCCCTCCCAGAGAACCATCCTTTCGGACAAGGATTTTTTTAAGAAAA
The DNA here is from genome assembly GCF_019393635.1 of Dromiciops gliroides. NCBI lineage: Eukaryota > Metazoa > Chordata > Mammalia > Microbiotheria > Microbiotheriidae > Dromiciops > Dromiciops gliroides. The sequence goes on from NC_057861.1 coordinate 746,406,725, forward strand.
GAGAAAGAATAAAAACAATCAATGCAATGATCAACAAGAAAAAAAAAACAACTAAAAACTAAAAACTTAAAAAAAAAAAAGAATGAATATGATCTCTGTTAGTCAGAGCCTTGTTCTGGGTCGGGACATTTGGTACCCTTGAAGCAATGGCACCTGATTCTGTGCCAGGGTTGGTACAATGTTCATAGGATGTGCTAAATCAGTGTCTGCAGAATTGACTTTGGCAGATTCTGAGTCAGTTGTGGCTGCTGCCCCACACGGGGCCTCACTCTCGGAGTCACCGTTGGGTTTTCTGTGAAGTCCAACTGTGGGCCTCTTGCCTGGGATGAGCCCAGCCAGGGGATAGTGGATGTATGTCCTTTGGAAGGGCCAGCTTTAGGTCAGCAGAATAAACCTTTGGAGGGCTGGGAACTTAGGAATGCAAACCCCCAAGAGAACATGGTGTTTCCCTGGTCACCTATTTCTGATCCCATTCTAGACCCTGAACCCAGCAATGTGCTTGTCAAGATGAAGATGACATTTTCTTTTGACAATGCTTGCCCTCTTTCAGCCTGGAAGTGGTCAAGAAGAAAAAAAGTTGAGCAGAATAAGGAATTTCATAGCCTGTATTCCTTAAAGGAAAAAAATACAAAAAAACCAAACAAACCTCTTTGCTTAAAGAGCACGAACTAAATGTGTGGAGAGAGAAAACCACAGTTTTCTAGCATGTTCTTCCATCCTGCTTGAGAACCTTGGATAAAAGGTAATTTCATATTGACCTCATGCAGTGGGGGATGGGAAAGGGTAGTGCCAACACTGGGCTGAACTGAAAGAATGAAGTATACCATATGCAGTGCAACAAGAGTTGGGTCACAGCATAGCTAATGAGGACAATCAGTGTAGCTGATGGATATGGATGCTAGAAGACTAAAAGGGTCTTGTCTCTCCACTTGGTTGGACTTTTCACCATTTCTTGCTCCTCCTCTTCTCTATTCCAGCCCTGGGGTTTCCTTGTTCTTCCCAGGGACTCCACCTCCCACCTCCAGGCCTTTGCCCAGGCTGTGTCCCATTCTCAGAATGTATTTCCTCCTTACCTCTTCCTTTTAGAATCTTAGCTTCCTTTAAGGCTCTGCTTGGGAAGCCTCCCCCAGGAAGCCTGTTTGGAGCACCTTCATCATCAGGGCCCCTTCCTCAGTTCTGTTTTATTTAGGAATACTGGGAAGTGGCATGTGCTGAACATAGTACAGTGATAAGGAAAATAACTGTCCAATCCTAGGAAAGCCAACAATGATGGGGAGAAGAGAATGGAAAGAGCCCACCCCAAGTCATCCTTACCCAAGAAACAAAAGAAAAGAGGACAGAAACCCCTCAAACTGCAGATCCTATCCCCATGGCCTTTGAGGTTGCTGCCTCCTTAGGCGGTGACTTTGGGGGTTAACCTTTGGCTGTGATTATGGGCTTCCCTGCCTGCTAGAGAGGTGGGAGCAGTAGAGGAATGTGGAGCCCTGCCGAAGGAGCAAGGGGCCTGGACAGCTGGTGCCTTTGAAGCTGTTTGGGTCTGCTCTGGAGGAATGGCCAGTTGACAGAAGGAGAGAAGAGACTCTAGTGGTGCAAAAGTTTCTGGGAAATTCTCCTTTGGAGGGTGCATCTTCTCTCACTCCTTTTGTGGGAGGACCCATAACTCTGATTTTTGGCCTTTATCTTTCTAGTCATCCCAGGGACTGAAGGCAGTTTGTCACAGATAAGAGAGGGGCTGGGCAGGGCAGAGAAAAGGCCCCACCACAGTTGCCTCTCAGCGTCTCCCTGAATCAATGTCCCTATGGGTTTTCCCCACCTCTTGGAAGGTTGGCTTGGATCTCATCCATCCCAGGGGTCTGAGAGAAAGGAGGATAGACTTAGGGTTTGGGGAAGAGACCCAGTCACCTGGGCCTACAGAAGGAAGAGAATGTGTGGTAAGAAAACTCCTGACATCAAGGACAGTGTCAGTGGAAATAACTGGAGCTGATGTAGCCAGGAGACACAGTCTGACCTCAGGTGCAGCCAGGCTGCCAGGGGAGGCCCACCTCTCCAAGGGGGGGTGGCCCTGCATCCTCCCATGATGCAAAGCAAGCACCTTGCACATAGTAGGTGCTTAAATAAATGCTTGTTGAATTAAAGTAAAAGGGTTTATTCCTGATTAAGATCATTTCCCATAAAGGCCGCTTATTTCAGGAGAGAATTTAGCAACAGGAATCAAAGAGCCTTTTTCCAATACCAAGCCTGTGATACGCTGGCTTTGTGATCTTGGGCAAGCCAGTCTCTCCAGGCTTCCATTGTCTCTTGTGTAGGAGCAGCTCAGCCTTGCCAAGTCCTGGAGTCCCCTTTAGTGGAAAAAATTATGATAGTAAACAATGAACCCTCCATCCTCCTCCATTGGATCCCTGTTGGTGAAAGCCATTCTTCCCAAACTGATAAGCAGAAACATCTATAGCATCACTGGAGAGGGAGCCATTATGTATAACCAAGATGCCACAACTTACAAACAAAATGTAGCAAACTGAATCATTTGGGACTGGAAATTTCTCAAAGGTACAGGAGACTTCAAGCTAATCTTACCCATTTCACTTTTTTTGTATCTGTACCCCTAGCACCAAACATAGTGACTAATACATATCTGGTGCTCCAGAAGTGCTTACTGATTAATTTATTGGCTAATCCTATCCCCAAAGCAAGAATCTCCCAGAAGTGGTCATCTGGCCTTGACTTTGAACACCTTCCAGTAAGGGGATCCTGCTGCCCCCCACCCCGCACCTCGTAAATCATTTTGAAAAGTTTCCTAACATTGACCTGAAATTGGCATCATTGTCACCAGCACACATTGATCCTGGTGCTGCCCTTTGGGGACAAGTGGAACAAGTCTCCTCTTTGCCCACAACCACTTTTTGAATCGCTAAAGGCAGTTGTAATTTCTCTAGTGCCTTGAATGGAGAAAAGGAGCATCAGGACCACCTGGTTTTATTTAAGGAACCTCTAGCATTTTTGTATGGGGGGGGGTGGGCAGTTGCCATCTCTCAGGAAGTCTTGTTCAGGCTCCATCGAATACTTATTTTGTGGCCTTGAAGATGTATGTCATGCAGGGGAACCTCAGTATGGTAAAGAGGGTTCTGCCCCAGCTGCTTCCTTTGTCAGAGTCCTATCCCATGGGATGGCCATGAATTCCCAGGTGGGACTTTAGGGACTCAGAGGCAGGCACTACTGAGGTTTCAGACATGGCACAATGGGCTTCAACATTCTTAGAGCGTGCCAGCAGCCACTGTGACAGACCAGAACTTTGGGAGAAAGGTTGAGTCAGCCAAATGGCCACCTGCATCTCCAGCCCAGAAAGTTCTTTGCTCCTTTTAGTTTAGCAGAACCCCTAATTTTAGTCATCTGGAGAAATGCTGGCACCCCCAGACCCCTCTGCTATCAGATCCTTACTGAACCCTTGAATTAGTCTTTGGGCACTTGCTAATCTTCTTTGGACCCTGCTTACCACACTGACCAAATGGGAAAAGCGCCCTCTACCCCATTCTAGTCCCCCTCTGCGGTGATGCAGTGGCTCTGCTTTGGGCAGGATGTGACCCACGGTGAGCAGCACAGTTGGAATCTGAACCCATGTCCCTGGGCTCCAAAACTTGGGCTCCTAGAGGTTCCCAGCTGGGAGAAAGACCTGGAGAAAGTCCAAGATGACTGACAGAAGCTCAGGGCCCAGAAGAGCCAGCAGCAGCTGAGGTCTGGAATCTGAGAGAAGTACCAGAAGCCTGGAGGGGAGACCCAGAGTAGTGACTTGCCCAGGGCCATCCCCGCAGTTGCTGACACGTGGAAAGTCAGTGAAATAAAGGAGGAAAGAGCATAGATCCCCAACTAGTGAGAGGGTCTAGGTGCAAATGCCATCTGATACCACCCATGTAAACTTGGATAAACCCTGTATTCTACCCAAGACTACATTTACTCATCTGCAGAAGAAGGGGGTTGGACTAGTTCAAAGGATCTCATCCTCCCTCCCCTTTTCAGCTGGGAGAACTCCAGGCATGGGGATTTCCTACACCAGTGCAATAGCAACCACCACTCACGGAGCAGATGAATTGTAAGAAGTTGCTTGAGGAACAGAGAGGATTAAATGACTTGTCCAGGGTCTCACAGGTAGGAAGTGTCAGATGCAGGATTTGAATTCAAATCAATTTTAACTTCACTATGCCACACTTCCTTGGGATGACTTTAACAGTTAAAAAAAATCAACACATTATTCTCTGGGTCTCAGAATAAGAGGAAAGAGCATTTGGAAAGCACTTGGATTTCTTCCTTCTGAAAGCAGTGACTATAGGAGAACTTTACATTCTTCCAAACAGCAAAAAAAAAATCCATCTTGGGGTCCATTTTTTCCATTCCCATCTCCACCTTTTTTTTTTTTTTTTTTTTTTTTTTTTTTGCTAGGCAATTGGGGTTAAGTAATTTGCCCAGGGTCACACAGCTAGTAAGTGTTAAGTGTCTGAGTTCGGATTTGAACTCAGGTCCTTCTGAATCCAGGGCTGGTGCTCTATCCACTGCACCACCTAGCTACTCCTATCTCCATGTTTTTGTAGTGGTTGTGCTTCTCCTCTATTACCCTGTATTTATTTCATAGATATTTGTCTATGTATTTTTCTGTATATGTCATCTCCCTCTGGCAAGGACTGCTTTTGTATCCTGAATTGATTGACTCACCGGTGACAGCAGGTGCTTAAACAAGATTTATTGACTAACAAACAGATGTGTAAACTCAGCTGAATCCACCAATCACTGATTAAGCACCTACTATGTGCAAGGCACCAAAATGCAGCAGGAGTAGGTCAATAGTCGTTTATCACATTTTTACAAAAAAAAAAAAAGGCCAGGTCTGAGCCAAAAGAAAATTACTTGGAAATCATTCTCAGCTTTGTGCCCAGGCCTAAATGACCAGGGGGAGGAAGGATCTACAATGCTGAAAACCAAATCGTCCCGAAAAATCATCACCACACAGCCCGCTCTGGCCCCAGTGGGCTATTGTTTCCTGGGGTGTCATGGCTCATTAAAGTTGCCTTTTATATCTAGAAACGTCACTTTACCCTTGGGAGAGCACTTCAGTGGGTTCAGTTACCTCAGGGAAATTCTACCATGCTTCTAATGACCCCACGCATCTCCCTGAAATGACTTCCCATTATTCTCATGTCACTTCTTTTAAAAAATAGTTTCCCCAATTATACAGAAAAAACAATTTGCAATATTCATTTAAAAAGAATTTTCAGTTACAAATTTTCTCATTCTCTCCTACTCCTTTCCCCTCCCTAAGACTGCAAGCCATCTGATATGACCATCCACACAAAGCATTTCCATATTAGCCATGTTGTGAAAGAAAATATACTCCCCCCCCAACAAATACAAAAGTAAAAAAAAAAAGTAATATACTTTGATCTGCATTTAAATTCATTTCTTTTTCTGGAGGTGATAGCATTTTTTATCATTAGTTCTTCAGAATTGTCTTAGATCATTATATTGCTGAGAATACCTACATCACTCACAGGTCTTCATCAACAATATTGCTGTTACAACATTCTCTTGGTTCTGTTCACTTCACTTTGCATCATTTCATGTAAGTCTTTCCAGGTTTTTCTGAAATCATCATACTTGTCATTATTCTAGCACAATAGTATTCCATCACTATACCCAAACGGCAATAAAACTGTGCATACCCTTTGACCCAGCAATACCATTATTAGGTCTTTTTGTTGTTGTTGTTGTTGTTGTTGTTGTTGTTGTTGTTTTTCGGGGCAATGAGGGTTAAGTGACTTGCCCAGGGTCACACAGCTAGTAAGTGTCAAGTGTCTGAGGCTGGATTTGAACTCAGGTCCTCCTGACTCCAGGGCCAGTACTTTATCCACTGCGCCATCTAGCTGCCCCCTACTATTAGGTCTTTATCCCAAAGAAATCATAAAAAAGGGAAAAGGATCCATATGTACAAAAATATTTATAGCTCCTCTTTTTGTGGTGGCAAAGAATTGGAAATTGAGGGGATGCCCATCAATTGGGGATTGGCTAAACAAGTTGTGGTATAGGAATGTAATGGGATACTATTGTGCTGTAAGAAATGATGAGCAGGAAGATTTCAGAGAAACCTGGAAGGACTTACATGAACTGATGCTGAGTGAGATGAGCAGAATCAGGAGACCATTGTACACGACATCAACAACATTGTGTGATGATCAACTGTGACAGACATAACTTTTCAGCAATATAGTGCAAAGTAATTCCAAAGGAATCATGATGGAAAAAGCTTTCCACATCCAGAAAAAAGAACTGTGGAATTAGATGCAAATTGAACCATACTGTTTTTACTTTTTTTGGTTTTGTTTGTTTTTGGTTTTTTTGTTCTTTGAGATTTTTCCATTTCTGATTCTTCTTTCAAAACATAACTAATGCAGAAATATATTAATCAGATTGCTTGCTGTCTTGGGGAGGGGGGAGGGAAAGAGGGATGGAGAAAATTTGGTATTAGAAATCTTATAAAACAAATGTTGAAAACTATCTCTACAGGTAACTAGAAAATAATAAAATACTTTTATTATTAAAAATAGTATTCCATCACAATCATACACCATACCTTGTTCAGCCATTACCCAACTGATAGACATCCCCTCAATTTTTCATTCTTTGCCACCACAAAAAAGAGCTTCTATAAATATTTTTGTACATATAAGTCCTTTTCATTTAAAAAAAATCTTATTTGGGTTACAGACCTAATAGTGGTATATCTGGGTCTAAGGGTATGCACAGTTTTGTAGCGCTTTAGGCATAGTTCTAGTTTGCTCTCCAGAATGGTTGAATCAGTTCAAACTCCATCAATAGTGCATTAGTGTCTCACTTTTCCCACACCCACTCCAGCATTTGTCATTTCCCTTTTCTGTCCTATTAGCTAATTTAACTGTGAGACGGTACCTCAGAGTTGTTTTAATTTGAATTTGCATTTCTTGAATCAAGAGTGATTTAGAGCATTTTTTTTTCATATGACTATAGATGATTTTGATATCTTCTTCTAAAAACTCCCTCTTCATATCCTTTGGCCATTTATCAAATGGGAATAAATCACATTCTTATAAATTTGATTCCCTTATTTATTTGAGAAATGAGACTTTTATTAGAGAAACTTACTGTAATGCTCCCCCAATTTTCTGCTTTTCTTATAATCTTGGCTGCATTGTTGTTGTTTGTGCAAACCCTTTTTCATTTAATGTAATCAAAATGATAGATTTTATATCCTGTCTATCTCTTTTTTGGTTATATATTTCCATTATCCAAAACTAAGACAAGTAAACTATCCCATCCTTCCCTAATTTGCCTATGGTATCACCCTTTATGTCTAAATCATATGTCTCCATTTTCACCTTATCTTGGTATATGGTCTGTACCTAGTTTCTGCTTTGATGTCACTTCTTTCAGTGATATCCCATGACTCTGAGTCATGGAAGGAATCCCACCATCTCCAAAGTATAGGTCACCCAAAGAGAGATGGCAGGCACATAGTGGGCAGTAGAAGGCAGTGACACAGGAGAAGCAGCACTAAGGATGTCTGAGAGCTCTAAGACTATAAAAACAGGTACGTTAGTAATGTACTGAGGGCAAAGGACAGCCTATATGTTCCCCAGGAAGCCAAGCAGTGACAAGATAACTAGAAGAAAACTCCTCTTTTGTGGGGTGGACGTCTTCCCACCCTCATCCCATGGCAAATGTATAGGAAGAAGAGGTTGACACATATAGAATGACAAGGGCTGCACTTGACAGCATTTGAAGGGGTGTTGAGGGAGTGTTTGTTTGTTTGTTTGTTTGTTTGTTTTTAGTGAGGCAATGGGGGTTAAGTGACTTGCCCAGGGTCACAGAGCTAGTAAGTGTCAAGTGTCTGAGGCTGGATTTGAACTCAGGTCCTCCTGACTCCAGGGCCAGTGCTCCATCCACTGCGCCACGTAATTTCCCCTTGAGGGAGTGTTTTGAGCACATCAAGAACAAACACTGGTGATAACATCCAGGTCCTCCCTATATGCCTCCAGACTGAGAGCTGGAAGGGACCTTCAAGGTCAGCTAGACCAGTCCATTTCCTTTTACAAATAAATTAAAGTGATTTACTCAAGATCATTTAGAAGAAGGCATGTTGGTGGGATTTGAACCCAGATCCTCTCACTCCAGGACCAGTGAGGATTCTTTGACAATTCCTTACCACTCAGGGTACAACCATGCTTCTCACCACCCATGTTTTCATCTTTGCCTTTTGCCTCTTCATTACTCCTTCATGCTACATCACTTACCAAGTCTTTCTCATATGATGTCTACACCATCTCTCACATGCTGCCCTCTTCTTGACTATTTTGGCTCCTGTGACTCAGGTTCTCATCCTATATTACCTAATATGTGGCAGTAACCTCCCATTTATCCTGTCTCTATCCTGTCTCCATTTAAATTCATCTTTCAAATAGCTGGAAAACTAGCAGCTTGCCTGAATTTGTCACACTCCTCAAAGGCTCCCTATTGCTTATAGAATAAAATTAAAACTCCTCAAATTGGCTTTAAATTCCCTAACAATATTCTCAGATTGAATGGAATCAAGGTGAAGTGAGTTGAGGCTGACCTGGAGTTCAGCCTCCTTGGTTCCCTTTTGAGTAGCCACATTCTCCTCAGGATGCCAGCAGTTTTGGGAAGAGTTAGAACAACCTGCCAATATTTGGGAATGAATGCCCTGTTTCATGAACAAAACATTGATCTCACTGTATTCTTGTCACATCACAGGCAAGAATGACAGCAATCTAAAATGCCCCACCTTGCTTGTTGTTCACTGAAGCTCATCTCTGCTTCTCTGTCTTCAACAGTGGTGACTCCTGTCCTGTCTCATGCCCCTACCCCTGGCCTGCTCCCTTGTTAGCCATCATGGTCAATCTCTGCGGCCTTTCCCCCCCAGGATTAATAGAATTGTATTTTCCAAAATATATGTAAAAACAAATTTTGACATCAATTTTTTAAAACTTTGTGTTCCAAATTCTCTTCCTCCCTCACATCCCACCTCCCACCCACAAGAACTCAAGCAATTCAAAATAAGTTATACATGAGTAGTCATGGAAAACATTCCCACATTAGCTAGGTTGTGAGAGAAAACAGAAAACAAAGCTTCAGATTAAGGAATTGTCAAAGAAAAAAAATTAAAAACAAAAAATGTGTTTCCATCTGTTATCAGATACCATCAGTTCTTTCTCTGCAGATGAGTTGCAATTTTCATAAGTCCTTCAGGGTTACATTGGATCATTGCATTGCTGAGAATAACCACATGCTTCCCAGCAGATCATCTTACACTATTGCTGTTACTTTGTATACAGTACATTTCACTCTGCTTCAGTTCATGTAGGTCTTTCCAGGTTTTACTGATAGTATACTGTTCATCATAACCTGTATATAGTACCTTAAACTTGACAAAGAATTTTCTTCATAATAGCCCAGCAAAGTAGGTACCATATGTTTTGCCATTATAATCAATCATCATAACGATTTCTCTCCTTTCTATTCCCTTCCCATGATATTTACTCTATTTTCTATCTTCTTTTACCCTATTCCTCCTCAAAAGTGTTTTACTTCTGACTGTCCCCTCCCTCGCTCTGCACTCCCTTTTTTCACCCTTCCCTCCTTATCCTTTTCCCCTCTTACTTTCCTGTAGGGTTAAATAGATTACTCCTCCCAATTGGGTGTGAATGTTATTCCCTCCTTGAGCCCACTCTGATGAGATTAAGGTCTTAGAGCTAATTCTGTGTTCTAAATTTTTCTTCCTCCCTCCTCAACCCTCCCTATGAAATCAAACATTCAATATGTCATACTTGTGCAGTTATGCAGAACATTTTCACCTTACTTGAAAGTGTTTTGCTTTTTACTGCTCTCTCCCCTAATCTGCCCTTCCCTCCTTCCCCTCTTCTCCCCCCCCCCATCTCCCTACCCTTGCACTTTCCCTCAGGGCAAAAATATATTACTATACCCACTTGAGTATGTATGTTATTCCCTCTTTGAGCCAATTCTGATGATATTAAGGTTTACTAACTCCTCCACTCCTTCCCCCTCTTCCCCTCCATAAGCTTTTTTCATGTTTCCTTCATGTGAACTACCTCCTCCCAAACCATCTCTCCCCTTCCCCCTCCCCTAGTCTATTCCTCCTACCCCTCAACCCTATTTTAAAGATGTTGTCATGGGTTAACAGGGAACAAAACACCAGCCTTTCACTCAGGAGGCCCCAAGCCCAAATCCAGCCCACACACAGGACATACCATGCTGTTTACCCCACAAAGAACAAAACATAAATGATTTACAGATATCATTCCTTCATATTCAGTTCAGACCTGTGTCTTCTGTGAATTCCTTACTTAGAAAGTTCTTATGAGTTCAAAGTATTATCTCCCCATCTAGGAATGGAAACAGTTTGATCTTTTAATATCCCTCATGAAGTCTTTTTCCTGTTTACCTTTTTATGCTTCTCCAGGGTCTTGTATTTGAAAGTCAAATTTTCTATTCAGTTCAGGTCTTTTCATCACAAATGCCTAAAAGTCCTCTTTTTCATTGAAGTCCCATTTTTTCCTCTTAAAGATTATAGACGGTTTTGCTGGGTATGTGATTCTTGGCTGTAGTCCCAGTTCCTTTGCTCTCTGTAATATCATATTCCATGTCCTCTGGTCCTTTAATGTAGATGCTGCTAGATCGTGTGTTATCCTTACTGTAGCTCCACAGTATTTGAATTCCTTTTTTCTAGCTGTTTGCAATATTTTCTCCTTGATCTGGGAGCACTAGAATTTGGCTATAATATTCCTGGAGGTTTTCCTTTTGGTATGTCTTTCATTAGGTGATTGGTGGATTCTTTCAATTTATATTTTGCCTTCTGCTTCTAGAATATAAGGGCAATTTCCCCTGACAATCTCTTGGAAGATGGTGTCTAAGCTCTTATTTTGGTCATGGTTTTCAGGTAGTCCAATGATTTTCAAATTATCTCTCCTGGATCTATTTTTCCCCATCAGTTTTTTTTCCCAAGGAGATATTTCATATTGCCCTCTTTTTTTTTTTTTTTTTGTTCATTTGGATTTGCTTTACTGTGTCTTGGTTTCTCATAAAGTCACTAGCTTCCATTTGTTCAATCCTAGTTCTTAGGCAATAATTTTCATCAGACAGATTTTTTATCATCTTTTCCATTTGGCTTTTCAAGCTGTTGGCTTTTGTTCTCATGGCTCTCCTGCATTGCTCTCATTTATCTTTCAATTCTTTCCTCCACCTCTCTAAATCTGCCTTCTATCTCTCCTACTTTCTCTTCAAAGTCCCTTTTGAGTGCTTTCCATGGCTTGAGACCAATTCATATTTTTCTTGGAAGCTTTGGATGTAGGGCCACTGAGGTTATCTTCTTCTGAGTTTGCACCTCAATCTTCCTCGTCACTAAAGAAACTTTATATTGTTCTCAACTTTCTTTGCTTGCTCATCTTGCCATTTTTTACTTGACTTTTAGCTCCCTCTTAAGTGGAGCCATACTTGCAAGCTACACTGTGTCAAGGTTTAGAGGGTCCCAGGTATTTCAGTTTGAGGGCGGGCAGCTTTTTCTTTTGCCTGGCCTTCTCTGATTTGAAGGTAATCTCAAGGCAACTTGCTAGTTAACCAGCCAGCAGAGTGCTGTGGTGGTTTTTAGCTTTGATAAGCCTGCACCCCTCCCCCAGCTGGGCCTCCCACCACTCAAGATTTCTTCCTGGTTCCCTGCTGGGGTGGGATATCCAAACTCCTTCTCAGGTCCCAAAGACACCCCTGTGTTTTCCGCCCCCTGGGCCAGTCGTTCCGCCCTCTCACCTGAAGGTAAGCTTAGTTCCAGAAGATGCTGGTGCTACAGCTGATTCGGAGGCTGGGGTAAGTTCCCCTTGTGCAGGGTGTTTGGGGTCTGTGTCAGCATGATCGGGGGGTTGGATTCTGCACACAGCCCAGTATGGCCCCCTTTAATCTGGAAAATCATCTCAGTGTCTTTTTGTGGGTTTTGCTGCTCCGGGGCTTGTTTTATTGCTGTTTTAGGGGTAATTGTGTTACGAGCTCTGTGTGTTTAATGTCTTTCCTCCACCCCCAGGAAAAAGGTCACTCTGCACCCTAATGCAAGTATAGATGGGAGGGCCATGGAGTGGGCAGAAACTGTCTAGGTAAAAGGGGTGAAGTATACTTCAGGTGGTCATTCTTTAAGTCTCAGCCAGGTGAGCTCTTCCCCATTACTTGCTCCAAAGTTGGAGTTCATTAGATATTGGGGGCAAGGAGGCAGGGAAGGGCTCAGGTGGGCCTTTGATCCTGGACTAGTAGGCTGTGTGCAGGGGCAGGGGTGACCAAACCATGGACCCACCTGATGGTCAAGGCAGGGATTGATAGTTTCATGAGGTCTGGCTGGGTATTGGGAAAGAAGAGCATTTCCTGAGCTCCAAATCAGGAAGGGCTAATACCTCTATTAAAGAAGACTTTCCTAAAAGCTAAAGGGATGGGATGGATCTAATTAGATGAACTTCAGTAGGAATGGATGGAGAATATTGCCCTGTGGTACAACATGCTAAGCTTCATTAAGAGAACAAAGGGAAGCAGTTTTGATAAGGATCTGCTGGTTTGAGTGGGATACACCCCCATTGGAATCAGCAGTGGCACAGGGTGTGGCAGGCTCCTCTAAATGAATGGGACCTAGGCAAGCTTGTAGGAACAAGGAGGAGATATTCCCTCTGCCCTCTCCAGACCTCAGCTGGAGCCTTGCTCAGTGCTGGGGGCCTTGGTTTAAGAAGGATGCTGACAATTTGGACGACAACCAGAGGAGGGGAGCCGGGACAATGAAGTGCTTTGTGTCCATGTCAGATGAGGCTTGGTGGAAGGTAGTGAGGCTATTGGAGCAGAGAAGGCTAGGGGGCAGGGTTAAGAGCTGACTTCAAGCATCTATCTGAAGGGCTCTTCCATCTTCTTGGGCCACAGAGGGCAGAATCAAGAACAGTAAAAGGGAAGCTGCCAAGAGGCCAGTTTAGGCAAGAAATCTAGAAAAAAAGACAACTTCTCCACAATGAGAACAGTCCCAAAGTGGAATCACCAAGTGGAGGCTGGCTGACTGCTTATCAAGGATGCTCTGCCGGGGCTGCTGTTGGGTTAGATTGGCATCGATGGCTATCGTGGTACCTTCCAACCTTCAAGTCCTGGGATAGCTTGAATTGTATGGTTCCGTGCATTCTTTTCAGGTGGATGGGTAATTTTTATAAATGTGATTTAGAAATTCCTGCTTTATTGCCTTAACTTCTCTGGTCCATTTTGGAAAGACACTACCTTGACTCTATTGCCTTCTTTAACATGCTTCTGTACAAATGCAAAAAACATGTTATAAACCAGATTTCTTTCATGCCTTGTTTTCACCCAAGTGTATTGATTATAATTCATTCTTCTGAAATTTCCAAATGTTCTTCATTTACCTTTGAAAGACTCTCTCAGGTCAGCTAGGTGGCCCAGTGGATAGAGCACCGGCCCTGGATTCAGGAGGACCTGAGTTCAAATCTGAATTCAGACACTTAACACTAACTAGCTGTGTGACCCTGGGCAAGTAACTTAACTCCAATTGCCTCACAAAAAAAAGAAAAGAAAAGAAAGAATCTCTCTCCCAGAGAGAGGCAGAAAAGTATAATGGAAAAATACCAGCTGGGAAGCTTCCTAGCTATGTGATCTTGGACATCTTTCTGAGTCTCAGCTGCCTTAAATATCATATATGATTTCAATAATCCCATGGTCACCCCAAAGGAAATATGTGCAAAGCCAGAAAGCAAATCATAAAGCACCATATAAATGGAAGATAGTCCCATTGATATTGATATCAATAAAGGTTTATGACAACCTGTGCATGTATTCAAATGCTTGTGTATTACTACTGATGCATTTGGACCCACAGCAGAGAGGAGAATCATAACCTTCCTATTGATACCCCAGGATTATAAAATCTGAATTAAAACCCTATAAAAGCTATATTACTATGCAAATGAAGACAAAGCCATTGAAAGAGATACAAAATCTGGCTTTGCTTTTAGAAACCTCTTTGCCAAGGGCAGTCATGTTCAGATTGTAATAGTCTAGTTCTCCGGAAATCTTGTCCTGGTTTCCTCACAATGGCTAAATTGATCCTTGATGCTCTGTGCAAAGCATTGTGGGATACTTTTGAGGATGGCTGTAAGGGTTTCAAAGGTGAAGGGATTTGTAGAATTTGTGGTAACATTAAAGGAGACTGTGAAGGAGCTTTTAGGTAGGAAGAGAACCAGGCAAGAGCAGTGTCCCAGAAACCCAGAGAGGAGAGAGCATCCAGGAGCAAATGGGTCCTGGCAATGTCAGAGGCTTCACAGAGGTCAAGAAGTAGCAGGACAGAGTACAAGCCATGCAGTTTGGTTGTTAAGAGAGTAGTTGGATATTTACATAGGAAACTGAATGGAAGAGGGTTTAGAAGAGAGTGAAAGGAAGCAAGTTTAGGATCTTTGCTGAGGAGTTGTTCAGTCATTTCAGTTGTGTCCAACTCTTCATGATCTTGTTTGGGCTTTTTTTGGCAGAGACACTGGAGTGGTTTGCCCTTTCCTTCTCCAGCTCATTTTACAGAGGAGGAAACTGAGGCAAACAGGCTAAAGTGACTTGCCCAGGGTCACATAGCTGGCAAGTGTCTGAGGTCACATTTGAACTTACAGAGATGAATCTTCCTGACTCCAGGCCCAGCGTTCTATGTACTAAGGCATCACCTAACTGCCTGTATATGTGTAGAAGGGGAGCACAGATTAAAAGGTGATAGCTAGCTTGGCAGGTGGTGAAGGACAAATGGTCCCTCAAATCCCCCTGTATTCTACTAGGTGAAGGTTCACCTTATCTTGTCTGCATGGAGGCCTCTGCCTCACTTTCCAGCTATTTCCAGGTCATACCCCTGTATATATCTCCCCTGTCTGTTTTTCCACTTCCCCCTTAATATATAATATATAAAAATGTAAGCTTCTTGAGGATGTGATCTTATTTTATTTGCTCATTGTTTGTATCCCCAGAAATTGGCACAGTGACTGGTACATAGTAAGCGTTTAATAAATAATAAAGTCTATCATCCATCTCTCATCCCCCTATCATCCTTCTATCTATCATCTATCTCTATCATCTATGTATCTATGTATCTAAGCTATCTCTGTTCCTCCCTCATCCTCACCTTTTCCCCTTTCCTTTTCCTTCTCCCTTCCCTCTCTCTCCCTTTCCCCTTTTCCCTCCCTTAACTCTCCTTGTCCCTTTTCCTCCTTCCTCCCTCTTTCCCCTTTTCTCTTCCTTTCTCCCCTATTCTTTTTCTCTCTCTCTTTCCCACTCCCTGTATTCTCCCTCTCTCCCTCTCCCTCTCCCTCCCCCCCCCCCCTCTGTCATCTATCAATTTCACCTGAAGGCCTGGGTGGAAATACAGCAGGCCAGGAGAGGTGGTTTGACTGCTGTATGTCCCAAATATTTGGGTCCTGTTAAGAGACAAAAGTTTGGGAAAACATTCTCTTACTTTCCTAGGGAGCAGTATGATCTGGGGCCAGTGCTTGGACAGGGAATGGAATAATGTCATGTCAGCTGGAGGCATCTCAAGGTGACTAAGTGTTTTGGTTTAGTTTCCTTGTCTATAATATTTTATTGTGGAGTAAAACCAGGTGTGAGCCAGACATGTGGAATGTCTGCGGCCTGTCCAAGTGGAGGTCATTCCCAGAAGTGCATAAATCCTGTTCTTCCAAAAGGCCACTGGAGAAAATCAACAACAGCAGCTAGCATATGGAGCGCTTCACACATGTTATCTTGTGTGATTGGATCCTCATAATATTCCTGGAAGGGAAGTTCTATTATCATTGTCGGCTGGGCTAAGCACCTGAGGAGAGCAGGGAGAAGTCCTTGGCTTTGATTTATTATTTACTCCTCTCTCATCCTAGGAACCAACAGGTAATGGCCCTGAAGCATGGTGGGGGGGAGGGGGTTAGTCCCAGCTCTGAAACTGACTGGTGTTGTGACACGAACCATGCACAGCCTCTCTTGGCCATGGATCCTGCTTTTGTAAAATAAAATTGAACTTTGATGGTCCTGTAGGGTTCCATACAAATGAAGGATTCCCTGACTCCCATAACAAGCCATGATGACTTGCTTGATCTATTGTTACAATCCAGCACTTGGAGTCAGGGAGACCTCCATTGCTCTGGAGAGGTAGAATGTGATCTCTTAGAGGGAAGGGTCTGTTTTATTTCCATTCATTTTTTTGTTGTGGTTTTGGTTTTGATCGTCTCAGTGCCCTGCCTATGATACTCAGCATGTCCCTCTTTCTCAGTGCCTAAGGCTGTATAAATGGTGGTCAATTGGAATTGGGAGAAGGACTTTCCTTACTGGGAGTTCTCTCCAAAATCAAGTCAGATGTCTGGCTAAACAAATGGAGGGGAGGGGTAGAAACCAAGATGTGAGTTAAGTTTAAAAGGATCTATGGATGAGGTTAAGTTGATTCTTTTAAGGGGATGCAGAGTTGGTCTACTGTGTATTGATTCCATATTTGCATATCCCAATTCCACAGATATTTTGCATATAGGACCTGTTAATAGTACTACATGCCACTAATTTGAATTCTGCCTAGAATTTGGGGGTATGCTATTTCTGGAACCTTGAAGCTAGAAGTTACTTGCTCAGGGTCACACAGCCAGTAAGTCCTCCTGACCCCAGGGCCAGTGCTGTATCCACAGTGCCACCTATCTGCCCCTTGAGATATGTAAGACACGTCAATAAAGGACCTTGACAGCTTCCCCAAACTTCACCCTCCAAATAAATCTCAGTCCTTTAATCCCCTTCTGTTTACCTTGGTGTCCCTTCAGACCTCTGGAAAATTATTTTGGGAGACTTAACCACTCCAAGCACTCATAAGCAACTCACTCTCTTTTCCCTAAATATTGGGTTGTTTGTGGTTCTTTCATTGATGATAGCCTGATTTTCAAGAATCCCAGAATCTCAGATTTGGAAGGGACCCCAGCAGCCACAAATCCTGTGACATCCCCAACCAGTGGCCATCTGACCTTGGCTTGAAGACTTCCTATGCCTTGTAGAAGTGGCCTAGGCCACCTTTGGATAACTAATTGTTAGTAAGTTGTGCTTGACATGGAGCCTAAAGATGTTTCTTTGCCACTTCTACATGTTCTACACTTGCTAATAAGTGTCTGAGGCCAGATTTGAACTCAGGAAGATGAGTCTTGCTGACTCCAGGCCCAGTGCTCTGTGCACTATGGTGTCCCCTAGCCATCAGCAAGATAAAGATGGGACAACCCTGTTTTTATTTCTAAATCTGAAGGATTTGCCAGGCTGCTGTGGGAGGGTTTGGAGGAGAAGCTTGAGTTAAAGGCGGGGGTGGGGGCGGAGGACGGGACATGATGCTATGGGGGTGACTGAGCTGAGGAGAAGAGTCTGGCCCAAGTGTAGGGGCAGGAGACTCACTGTGCTGCATTACTGCTATGCATTACATCTGCAGCCCTCTGGCGCTTCCCATTTCAGAAGGTGATCTTGTAACCAGAGGAGTGGTCAGTCCTCTAGTGGACTGAGGCAGGAGAATGGAAGCCCTTTGAGGGCACGCCCCATGTCATTTTCATTTCTTTTGCTGTTGTTGTTTTGACTTAGTCTCCTCAGTGTCTAGCACAGTGCCTGCAAATACTTAGTTCCTTATAGATAGTCACTGAATGAATGAATGCACTCAACTTGAGGCAGCTCAATCTTCATCTATCATGAAGCATTTATTAAGTGACTGCTGTATGCCAGGCACTGTGCCTTGGGGAGAAGCGGATGACTGATATGTTCAAGGAGGTTACATTCTTTCAAGGAAGACAGCATGCACACATATAAGCCAATGATGTGATCCGTGCTCATTTGAAGAAATGGTGGAATTCACAGATAAATTATGCTGAAAAGGGACTGAGAGAAAGAGGAAAAGAATGCTAGAGAAGGGAAGAGGACGTATAAGACTTCCAGGAATAATCTGACATAACCCCTGCCCCGCCCTCCACAGTGAGGATTCCTGGGGGGGGGGGGTCACTGGAGAACTTAACCTCTCCTTGGAAGCTGGGAGCCAAGCATGGGGAAGAGGATGGGGGAGAGGGCAGCTATTCCTAGGGCTAGGCAGCTGTCCTGGGCACTTTTTCCTCCTTATTCCATATTTAGCTTCTGGGTGACACAAATTACCTACATTTGTTCTTGTTGCTCCAGAAGTATGTAGCGTGGGGCCATATGCATAGCAGCCATTTAATAGATATTTCCTGAATCAAGTTGTAATGAATGACTTTGTGGCCTCACCCTTGTCTTGCCCCAATATTACAAGTCTACCGAACTTTATCATCCCATGATGGAATGAAATAGTGGAAAGAAGGCTAATGCTGTAGACAGAGGGTCCTTTTTGAATCCTAACTCTGCTTCCTGCCACCTATT
This sequence comes from Dromiciops gliroides, assembly GCF_019393635.1. Classification (NCBI taxonomy): domain Eukaryota; kingdom Metazoa; phylum Chordata; class Mammalia; order Microbiotheria; family Microbiotheriidae; genus Dromiciops; species Dromiciops gliroides. The sequence goes on from NC_057861.1 coordinate 746,425,211, forward strand.
TGACCTTGGGCAAGTCCATAAGGTGCTGTCCAAGGTTCTGGAGACACAGCAACAACAAAGAAATGGTCCATGATCCCTAGGACCTATACTGAGATGCAGGTAGGTTATACCAAGGTGTTTTTTGGTGGGGGTTGGAGGGGGGCTGGCAAAGAAGATTAACACTGAAGGAATCAGGAAAGCTCCCAAGTAGGAAGGAGGCAATGCTTAAGCTGAATCTTTAAGGGACTTAGAGATTTTATGAGGTGAAGGTGAAGAGGGAGAGAAGTCCATGAGGCATAGTATGTGCCTGGAAGGCAGAGATGGAATGTTATATTTGAAGAACAGCAAGAAATCCAATTGGTTGGAATGTTCAGTTCCTAAGAGGGAGAAATGTCAATCAATAAGCATTTTTAAGTGCTTACTCTCTCTCTCATCTATCTCTATCAATCTTTATCTCTATATCTATATGCAATGTATGTGTATATGTGTATGTATATAAGCCAATACACGTACACATATGTATACACACATGTACACATGTGTATGTACATACACATGTGTCTATGCACACATACATACATACATACATACATACATACTTGAGAGCCATAATGCTAAATCCTAGAGAAACAAAGAAAGGCAAAATCCCATTCCTGTCCTCAAGAAGTGTATAACCTGGAGAGATGGCTTGGGGTCAGATTACAGAGGACTTTGAATCCCAGAAGAGGCAATAGGGAGTCACTGAAGCCTCTTAGGCAGGGCAGTAACTGGCAGACCTGTGCTAAAAGAACATCAGTTTGGCAGCTGCATGGAAAATGGATTGAAGCAGGAACAGGACTGTGCAGGGAAGCCTTTTGAAAGCTAGTGGACCAGAAGGGTGGGAGGTGATGAGGGCTTAATATGTAGTGGTGGCTATGTAACTGGAGAGAGGGTTCAGACACAAGGGTGGGAGGGGGTTGTGGGTGTAGAACCGAAATGACGCAAGTCACTTTTCCTGTCTTGGCCTCAGTTTCCTTTGCTCTTTGAGGATAGCTGGACTAGAAGGCATCTAAGGTCTGATCCAACTTTGCATTTTTAAATCCATGATCTTCTGGAGAGCCTTGGCATTAACTGGCATTGAAAAATCCCTTGGATATATGGTCCTTTAGAATGATTGTTGGCCCATGCTGATGGAAGGGCAGTGATGTCAGGGTTTTCTTACCAGCCCCCGTCTGTTCAGTAGTGGGAGCCTATGAGTATATTTGTCCAAGTAGAGCTTGGAGTCCACCAAGCTAATTGTTCAATACCCTTGTTTGAGATGGTTATTTCATTATTTAGTGTGATTATTTGGAAGAACAAAGACTATGCTCTAGACTGGGCTCAGTGCTAAGTCTTTAATTCCTGTTCAGTATAGATAACTGAAGACAACAGGGATAATGAATTTGTGTAGGTTCTTTTGTGTCCCTTGCTCAGCTTGATATTTTCCCATTTTGTGAGATTGAAAGGCTATTAGTCTGACCAGGGACCAAGACAAGGAATGCTGTTAAGTCCAACATTGGAGGAGTCTTATTCCTGGGTCTAGAACATGGAAAGGCCTCCACAAAGACCTGACCCAGACATGAGGATGAATTGGAATGTTCCTATGCATGGATCCAACTCATGGATATTTTTGCTCACAATTCGTTTGCCTTAAAGGGTGATAGGCTCACCTTGGATAAAGGCTTGCAATCCTAAATATTTAAAAAATATTCAGCCTATTGGTGCTACATTTAGTGATCAGCATAGACTAAGCTCAAGAAATCCAGTTGTCTCAGCCTCTCATTCTCATGGGCACACATAAGCACTCTGGGCTCTCTTAAAATCTTTAAGAGAAACCAGCAGTCACAAATTTTCATTCTGTTTTCCTTTTAAAAAATTCTGGTGTTAGGGCTCACTTGTTTTTCATTTTTCTTTTCAAAGGAATCAGTGGGACACAGGGTCAGAGGACCTTGGTTCAAATTTTGACTGTCCTTTATTCACTACGTGACTGAGAAACTCACTTATTTTTTCGGGGCTTTTGTTTTCTCCTCTGTACAATACTTGGATTAGATGACCCCTATTTTCCTGCCAGACCCTAAAGCTACAATTAATGCTCTGATACTCCTCCTAACAAAACGAACTTCCCTTATATATTGTGGTTGGTTGGTGTTTCTATTAGAACTGAAACAAAGGCTGAGATTACATGTCTCAGGATGTGGTGATTCTTATCCGTACTTGGATTTCAGGGATCCTGAATTTGCCAGCACTCTGGAAGGATCCTGGGTCATAGATTTAGGCTTAGAAAGGATTGTCAGAGCCATCTCTTCCAATCCCATTATTTTACAGGTGTGGAATCTGAGACCCAGGAAGAGAAACACTTGCCCAAGGTCACATAGGGAGTAAATAAAGCTTTTTGAGTCCCTCCCTTTTCAGATGAGGACACTGAAGCCCCAGGGGAGCAGTGGTAATAAAGTATTAAGATTATTGTTGACAACTTTTTATTTTTATCCTGCCAACGATGGGTGATTTTATCAGTGTGGAGATTTCTTCCACCAGTGCAAGTCATATGCATGCCCCTTTATTTAAAAAAAAAAACAAACAACTTAATGAGTTAATGTGGTTAAAAACATTATCACCTGCTGGCCAGCACAATGATGATGAGCCTTTCTGAACAGGCTCTCTGATTCGAGCTACTCCAGTAGCTCCACATTACCTCTGAGATCAAGAAGATCCTCTCTTTGACATGGAAAGTCCTTCATCATCTGGCTCCTTCATAACTTTTCCCTATTTTTGTGGGTGGGGCAATGAGGGTTAAATGACTTGCCCAGAGTAAACACAGCTAGTATGTCTCGAGTGTCTGAGGCTGTATTTGAACTCAGGTCCCTCCTGAATCCAGGACCAGTGCTTTACCCACTGTGCCACCTAGCTGCCCCCTCTTTCCAGTATTCTTAAATTTCAATTCCCCTCTATGACTTCTGGCCATTTCATCTCCCAAACATTGCGCCTTTCCAGTGGCTCCCTCCTTGCTAGAACACTCTACTTCCTCACCTCTGCCTACTGCTTCCCCTAGCTTCTTTCAAGGCTCAGCTCATATCCTACCTTTACAAAAGACCATTCCTGGTCCCTCCAAGACCGCCTTTCCTTTGTACATATGTTCTTTGTCCACAGTTTTCATGTTATATTTCTCATTATACTGTAAGCTACTTGAGGGCAAGGACCGTTTTTGCCTTTGTATTACCAGCATGTAGTAAGCATTTAATAAATGCCTCTTACTGTATACTGACAGAACAGTGTGTTCAATGAATGATAGGCTACCTAACTTTGGGACCTATTCAAGAACTTGCTCAGTTGGTAGAACCTGCTATAGTATGTTCCACTAGCATAGCCTTCAGCAATGCACAGCCTTCACTTTCCATTACCATGAAACAATTAGAGGATGTTGGGAGATGTCTTTTTCTTCTGTTCCACCAAACAGTGTAGGGGTGTGGTAGGTAGTATGTGAAAGGAGAGTAATGGGTTGCCAACCTCCCAACACTGAAATAATCCAACCTTTCCTGCCTTTTCCTTGTATTTGTTCTTAATGGCATGGGCACTTCCATGACATAACCAAATAGAAGATCCTTGACTCCTGGATGGAGAGGAGGAGTTGGAGTGGAGATGTGAAGAGGCATGCAGAATGCTTCTTTGCCCCAGTCCATTCATCCACCTGTTGTCAGTTTTATGTATTTTAGCCTAGCCATCACATTGTCTTTGATGTGATGGCTTACTCCACTGCTGAGCTCTGCATTTCAGAAAGAAACAGGCTATATATGCATTTTCTTGGGGAAATGCTTCATCTTTCACAATTACAGGCAGATCTACAGAGGATGTTAAGTTTGGAAGGGACCACAGGAAGGGTCCAGTTTAACCTATATCTGACACATCATCATCAAGCCTTTGCATGAAGACTTCCATTGGGGAGTGGGAGAGGATCTCCTGAGGCATCCCATTTCAATCATGGAAAACTTAAATTGTTTGGAAGTTTTCCTGATATCTAACCTAATATACCCTTTTGCAACTCCTACCCATTGTTCCTGGTTCTAACAACTGGGTGGGTGTCAAGTAGAACAAGCCTAATTCCTCCTCTGTGATAGCCCTTTAGGTTTTTGAAGGCAGTTATCATGTCCTCCCTTCCCCATCCCAACCTGTCCCACCACTTTGCAGATAATCTGAATCTGGAGAATCTTAGATTCCTGACTCCAAGGCTGGAATGGTTCTCAGTTGAAGCCTCTCATTTTACTGGTTAGAAATCTGATACCCAAGGATGTAAAGAGACTCACCCAAGATCACACATGTAGTCAAACTTTCCAACTAATTTGGAAACTTGTTTCCAAAGAGAACAGAATTGCATTAACTTTGGTGGGCAAAAGAAAGCCAGAAGCCATTTAAAAATTACATGATCCCTTTTTTTTTTTTTTTTGAATCTGTCTAAATAAATTACATTGGTCTGGGATAGATACCTCAATCGATGTTTTCACGGCTTGGACTTAAATTAACAACCAAATAGACTCTTAGTGAAAGGTAATGAAAATAATTGCTGGCTTAAATTGTGCCTTTCTGCATGCCCTGGCCCCCAGCTAGGGGCAGGGAAGAGCTAAAGCTCAGTAATGGGCTGCATCCATAAAGAAAAGCCAAAAAGGAGATTTTGTGTAAGACAAACTGTCATTGCTGCCTCTTCTCAAGTGTATCTTTACCTCTTCCTTGCGTTGGCCTCCACGTCATGACTTAGAATATTTTCCCCTACCAGGATTTTCTTTCCATCAAAACCTATTAATTGCTCTCAATCACTAGCACAAGTTACGTCTATCTTTGTAAGGGGGAGGCAGAGCAGACAATAATGGCACTGGCTTTTTACAAAGAAGAGTGCTGAGAAGTGGGATCCAGGAGGCTTCCAGAGGAAGAGCATTAGTGAGTTCTGAAAAGCTCACGTTGTTAAAGAGCTCATTCTTTGTGTGTGTGTATGGAGAACGGCAAATGGTGGGATGACTCAATTCACTGTAAAGTAGCAATATCCCAGCAATATCTATTTTACTTGTCATCTATATGTTATTTACAGATCTGACTGTATAATAACAATGCAACCAGATAGCAGGATTGGCAAACATTAGTGCCTGCCCTGGGATTTTCTTTTCTTTTAAGCAGCATCAAGATTTAATTACAAATTACATTATATGACAGAGAACTTCCTGGAGATGAGGGGAAGGTTGGAAGCAGGGTTTAAGCATCCAAAATCATGTCTTATGTTCTGAGCTAGACATAGACTTTCTAGTTGTACTTAAAGTCATTAAGCCTTAATGTCATTCTATTGAATTGGTACTAAAACTAGAGACCTAACTAGGTGGGGCAACCTGGCTTTTCCCCTGGGGGCAGTGGAATGTCTAGGGGTGTCAATGCATGACATAGTCTGTGTTATTGCAATTTCTAGTCAGCTTATTCAATCACTTTTATTTCCTAACAATTAGAGCTATCCCAAAGTTGTATTCAGTCCAATTCATGTCAGCAAATGTTGACTTTGAACCAGGCAGTCTGCTAGCCATTGGGATTACAAGATAAAAAATGTAAGTGCTGTTGGCCAGATGAGAACAGATTCTATTGGGAAAGGCTTCCCCTGCCAAAATGATGAGTTTCTTAAGGTCTTGGGCTACTTATTGGAATGTGATAGAGGGTCTGCTTTTTCAAGTGTTCATTGTACCAGTTGTCAATGTGACTGGCAGAGAAAAGTGCAGTTGGAACCCAGAGGACCTGGGTTCAAGTTGCAGCTCTGTAACTCCCCATGTGCTGTGAGCTGGGCCTGCCTTAGCCTGGTCCCCTGAGAGTTTGGGTCTATTGTGTATTGAAATGAGGCTCTCAGAGGTCATTCAGAAAGCTAATGAAAGGGAGGTTGTGAGTCAGAGCAGAGGAAGGTCCTTCAATAAGGATATTGAGTGAGGACACAACCTTGTGTCAGCTGAGTCTAGCTCATGTTGTCTGTCCACAGTCAGAAACCTCCCTTGGAGCCTTCTGTACTCAGGAGAAGAGGCCAACAAGCTGAAGAAGTCCCAGAGTCTATCAGCACATCCCCCAGGAGAGTTTCAGGACTTCCCAAAGAAGAGAATCAGCTCAATATGTGTGAGGCAGGACCCTAGGGAAAGCCAGCCCGACCCGTATAGCAGGACCCAGGAACACACTTCCATTTACATTATATGTATCTATGCTTGTACGAATGGCTTTTTGCCATGTTGTTTACCCCATTAGGATGTGAGATCCTTGAGTCTGGGAATGGGTTAGTTTGATCAATTCTATCATTCTTTACTGCTCATGATAATCTGTAGGTATGACCTGCTATGGTTTTTTGTTCCATCCTCCTTGGAAATTGGTTGGGGAGAGGAGGCAATGCTGGGGAATCTGAGTTAGTGCATGGGAGAAAAGGAGCTAAGAGAAATCGATGGGATTTGCATTACTTTAAAACACTGTTAGTTGGCATTTATGGTTCATTTCCATAACATATTTTGGTTAATAGCATTTGCCGATGATACCATACAGGGGCGGCCAATTTCAAAAATCAGCCAAAATGTACAACACCAAAACGACCTGCAGCATAATTTAATGTTTCCTTGATGACTCAGAAGGAACTTTAGAACTCCAAAGTGACTTAGGGTCATAACATGAAAAATAATCATCCCATGCAAAATAAATAAACAATAATCATCCCCTGCCTTATTGAGGGATGGGGGTGGAATTGAGGGAGTGGTTTCTACTTCACAGAGAGATGCCTATCAGGAATGTTTCTGCCTCACAGGGAAGAGAGGAAAGCAGATCCGAATTGATGACTTGGCTCATCCCAATGTGGCACAAATTCCTTGTCTGCAGCCCTGTGATTTGAATGCCTCCATGACTTTATAGTGGATTATACTGAACCATCAGACAAAAATGAAAAAAAAATGTAGAATAGTATTGTTGCATTCTTCCCAGTGATGTGCATGTGTGTGTCTGTGTGTGTGTATGGTGTGTCTTAAAGGTCTCAATGAAGTTTTAAACTTCATGAAGATTTTTGGAACACCACACACACACACACACACACACACACACACACACACACACACACACACATAGAATCTATTTTTCTATCAGTGTATAAATATATGTTTCAGTTCTGTGCTTATAGGTGGTTACCTCCTGACTTAGTAGTCTTATTCTGCATCCCCTTTTTTTTTTTGGTGGGGCAATTGAGGGTCAAGTGACTTGCCTAGGGTCACACAGCTAGTAAGTGTCAAGTGACTGAGGCCAGATTTGAACTAATGTCCTCCTGAATCCAGGGCTGTGCTTTATCCCACTGCACCACCTAGCTGCCCCCTCTGAATTAATTTCTGCTACTTAAAGCAAATCATTGTGTGTATACATGCTCACATCCGTGCATGAGAAAGGCAGCGAGAGACAGAGACAGAGGACAGAGACACATATTACCCTTCTCTGTAGAGAGATCTTCATTTAGCCTAAATTATGCACATATGAATATCTACTGATGGGGCCTCATTCTCCAAATATATGTAAAAATGCATCTTCCTTGCCTCCGTTTTCATTTCTGCATTGCAGATTGTTTTTCCCAGTTTTGGGGTCTGATTAACTTTCTCAACTGAAATCCATTGCATAGTAATGCATCTTAATACATTCTCACCTGCAAAGCAGGAAGTAAAAAGGGAACTTGAAGTAGGTATCTCCCTAGCCTATTTCACAATACAGGAGGGTCACAGGGTTTGGCTGCTAGACCTTTAGGTGGCATATGCTGATAACATTTCTTTGTTGGTGCTGGTCAGATGCTATTGATGCAAACCTTAAGTGTGACCACATGATGCTATGGAAAGAGCTCTGGATTTGCAGCTCGAGACCCTGCCTTCAAATTCCGTGGCTGTGGGAATGTTCCTTCCCTCCTCAGGCCTCAGTGCTGAGGAGGAGCTTGGATTAGGTGGTCTCTAAAGTCCCATTCCAGCTATGATTCCCTGACATGGGTTCAAATCCTAGCTTGTATTTGAGTGATCCCTATCACTCCCCTCCCCCTATCCCTATCCCATCCCCATCGCTATCACTAACCCTATCCCTATCCCGGTCACTACTCCATCCCTATTTCCATCCTTATCCCTAATCCTTTCCTATCCCATTCCTAAATCCATCCTCAAGCTGAGCTCAGCTTGCACTCCATAATGAATGTGGGATAGTTACTAAAATGATTTGAAATAAGTATGTGGTGTAGTGATATGACCATAATAGTAGTCATAATAATAAAAATAGCTAGCATTCACATAATGCTTTAACATTTGCCAAAGTAATTTACATGGGTTATCACATTTAATCCTTACACAAACCTTGTGAGGTAGGGGCTATTATTTGCATTTTACAGATGAGGAAACTGAGGCTGAAAGAAGTAAGTGGCTTGGCCAGAGTCTCACAACTAGTATCTGAAGCTGGATTTGAACTCAGGTCCAGATGCGTTATACAGAGGATAGGAGGTGGTAATGATTGTTTAGTTATCTTTTCGTTGTGGCTTGCCAGCCAAATGTTGGAATCACTTTCTGCCTCGTCTTTTTGATACTCTCCATGACTCATCAGCATATTTGTGAACGAGGGACCTGAAAGGCCAAATAAATTTGGCAGCCCTTGAGTATACAGTGAAATATATGGCAGAGTTTTCCCAAAAGGAATCCACAAATATCATAAGTCAATTTGTTATTCACTGTTTTTTTACCTTACTCCAACCCCATACATGAACAGAACCTAGCAACAAACCATGCTGTTTATAGATAACAAGAGACCACCCTCTGAAAAAGAAAATAAGAATGACTAGAAAATCCTCAAGTCAGAAACCCACTAATATCTTTGTACTTTTAAAGAATAAGCTCAGAGCCTCTACTGATCTAAACCTTTGACCCCTTTCTTCAAAATCCATCATCCCCTGGCATGACCATTTCTCTCTCAGAGTAACATTTACCCATATATCAGCAGGATCTGAGGCTTAGAGCTGGAAGGGGGTTTTTTAGAGACTATTTGTCCAATCCCATTTCTCCATTTTTCCAGTGAGGACTTGAAGACTCAAAGAAGATGAATGTGGCTCATTCATTTCCCACAGCTAGTAAATTTCAGAACCAGGATTTGAACCTAGCTCCAGATTCTAGGTGCTTTCCACTATACAATTAGCAGTGAGTCACACTTCTCTCCCCCAACTCCTCCATTCATCCCATGCTTGTCTGGCATACAGGAGGCTCAGCATCCCATTAGCAGGTTTTCCAGGGGATTGCTAACAGATGTTTAGCATCTCTCTTTGCTCCTTTATATTCCACTTGGCTGGCATGTAATGGTGCCATCAAATTCCTCCAGTGATATGTAAAACTGCCTAAAACAAATTATTCATAATATCTTTCCAATTCAGGGTTGGTCTTTTAGAGCCCAAATCTGCTGTTTTCTTTGAGAGTTGGATTATATGGAAGCCTGAAGTCACCCCAAAGCCCCACCATATTTATTCCAATATCCTATCCCAATACAGAATCCCGCAAGTCTGATATATCCCCCAAAGGAATGCCCATGGCAACATACCCAACAAATGGTCATCCCAGCTTTCTCTTGAAGACCTCCAGAAAGAGGGAAGCCCTCACTTCTTGGGGCAGACCATCCTATTTTCAAACAGCGTGAAATACTAGGACACCTTTCCTGACCTCAAGCCAAAACTGGCCTCTTTGAAACTTTCACTATTGTTCTATAGCTTACATTTTCCTTATCCCATTTTGAAAATAATAATTTCATTTCCCCTTTCCTTAATTTATTCTTGGATTGGAAACAATACCTACCACTTTCAGCAAGGAGCTCTCTGCAGTTACGACATGCTTTGTCTTTGCCAGGGCTGACAAGGACGTTAAATGAAGTATGCAGCAAATTGCTTAACCCCAGCTGGGGAGAAATATTCAGCATTCATATTTCTATTTCCTCTGGCCTCAGTTTCCTCATTTGTAAATGAGGCAGTTGGGTTAGATTGCCTCTAAGGTTCCTTCCAGTTCCAAATGTGATATCTTCGCACCCCAGCCCTACTTACATGGCTCGTCCCCCCTTCCTTATCTCAGTTTCTTTTCTTCATCTTCTGAGATGGGGGCATAGGACACTCCAAATTTACCTTCAACTCTTTGGGAAGACTGAAGGCAGAAGGTGGGCTTCAGCAGCTACCTATTTCCTTTTCTTCTATACAGCAGTTGTTAGGATCCTAAACCTGAAATTTCAAAGAAAAAAGAAAGACATGCTTCCTGTAAATACTGCCTTCCAGGCGGTTTAATAAATAATTGCCTTTTTTTCCATCTTATAAATACTAAAGTCGAGTGCCAAAACCTTAAGAAGACCATTCAAAGCAGCCTTTTACTTGCAACAGTGAGAGATTGCTTAACAATATTCTAAGATCCAGTTTTCCATTGCCCTTACCACTGATTGCTGTTGTAAAGACAAATGAGTCACTGTTCTTGAGCAAATGGAGTCTTTGGTAGTAGTTGTGGACAGGGCCAGCAGGGTGGAGTGGGACCATAGTTTCAAAAATTTAGGAAGGTTGTTAAAGATAATAACAAGTCCCCATATGTTCTGACATTGAGGGAAATGATTGGGACTCATGTGAGTAGGTCTGATAAGATGGGGCAAATGAAATGCCACTTTTATCCTCCATTTTTTTACTTAGATAAATTTGTTCCTCTCTCTGTTTTATACTACCCTGACTGGATGTCTATTCCATTTATCACCATCAAAATGGCTGAAGGAATTTAATCTTGTGGAATCATTTGAGCCCCAGTAGAACAAGATGAGGACAGGCAGCACTGAAAATGACAGCTATGGAAACGCCTTCTGTAATTCATGACGATAGTAGATTGCCTTTCTCATTCTGAAGGCAGAGACGCACCAGGTAATTTGCTTATCCTTGTGCCTGGCTCTGGACCATGAAAGAAAAAGCAGGAGAATATAGGGCCGAGTTAGGTTGGGCTCATGGCAGTGTAGCATGACTGAAGATGTCCTGGAACTGGAGTTGGAACCCCACTTCAAACACCATGATCCTGTCTAAGTTATTTAACCTCTGAGCCTCTATCTTCATTTGCAAAATCAAGGTAGTAATATCACCTACCTCTTATCTTAAATGACATGAAGTATGTCAAGTATTCTGCAAACATTGAAAATCCAACATAAATGTTAATTATTTTCATGCTAACATGAGGTAGAAAAAATATACTTACTCTTTGGAAAAACCTATGAAATAGATATTATTGATACCCAGTGAGCCTCATCTCACAGGGTTGTCTGAGGGTCATAAGAGATAATTATGGAAATGGCTTTGCTAACTGAAAGTTTTTAAAAAATCCTAAAATAGGAGGTACAAAATCTGTTTAGGTCTTCATTGTATGGAAAATGGGTATAACTGTCCTATTTATTATATAGCATTGTTGTGAGGCTCGTCTCAAAGACAGGAAGAGGTAGGTTCAACTGCAGTGTCTGACATGTGGTTGTGTAACTTTGGATAAGTCACATAACCTTCCCATGATCCCAGAAATTCTCAAAGGTTAGAAACTTCAGGTAGGTATTGTTCTGTATTGGTAGAGAGAGTTCCTCCTGGGGAGTTCCCTACATCTGTTTTGTTTAAAAAAAAAAAAGTCTTAGGATTCATCTTGTTCTTCTCATCTTTTTCATTGGTGTTTAGATAGAAACAGTTCTGGGACAAGCCCCTTAAGGGCTGCTGTTTGTATTGAATATTCTTTCTGCACAGGCAGATGAAATCACTGCTTGAATAAGAGTATTAGATATCAGTGCATCTTCAATATGCTCAACAAAAGCATCTCACACATCAAATGTTATATGCCATATATTTTAAAATAATTTTATAATGACAATAGTAATTCTGACTTACCCATTATAATAATGTTCACCTGACTCATTGGTGATTATTCTTCCAAATATACCGAGCATTATTAAGCACCTACTGTGTGCAAACATAATGTTGGTCCCTGGTGGAATATGGGCATGTGTGTGGTGTGCATGCATATGTGTGTTTGCATGTGTGTATGTGTATGTAGATATATCTACCAGGCTAGATATTCTAGCCACTAGAGCATAAGCTAAATAAACATTTTCTTTGTTCCCTAAGTTTGAAACCATTCTTTTTTTAATTTTCATTTTTAGAATTTTATTTTTCCCAAATTACATGGGAAATACATCAATTTCAAAAAACCACTTTGTTCCAAATTCTCTTCCCACAACTCAGAATTCAATATAAGCTATCCATGAGCAGTCATGCAAAGCATTTCCACATTAGCCAGGTGTGCAAGAAAAACAGACAAAAACAAAACTTCAGATAAAGGAACTAACAAAAAATTATGCTTCAATCTGTATTCAGACACCATCAGTTCTCTCTCTGTAGAATGGACTGCAGAAACTATTCTTTTGGGGGTCCTTGTCTTCATGAAGCTTATGGTTTGGTGGCTGAGTGCCTGGCTTGGTAGATCAAAGTACAAAAAGCTAGTAACATCTCCTCTTTCCCCTCCTTTGGCTTATAGCAATTTCCATTTAGTACTCACTCATCTCCATGCTACTTCCCCCTCACCCCCCACCCCCATCTGGGGGATCTTGCAACCTGGATGGGAGGCTAGATCACCCAAAGAATGGAAAGCTCATAATGAATCTTGTAAAATAAAAAGAAATCTATTAGGAGAGAGGAATTTGGACTGGGGAACAGATCACCTTGTAAACTGACCCAATGAAGTAAGAGAAGACCTGGTGTTTTCTATCTTTATAAAACAAAGAGAGTTCCCCTTTATATTACAAAGCACTGGGAGGGAAATGCAAACAACAGGGAGGGGATTTTGGAATAATGGGGCAACAGTAAGATATGCAGCACCCATCCATATCTTGCATATCATCTTGTAGACCTTGGTATTGCTTATCAGTGTACCAGGGTCTTTGATTTGCAACACCCATTCCAGGAAGTAGGAGACAGAGCTGCTCCTCCCGGGAGAGTCCAAGGATTCCTTGGGCGGTTGGGTTGTTTCAGTTCCTTGGGTCCACTGCGTTCCCCATAACACATACATGTCATAAGATGAATCTGGTGACAAATTGGGCCCTTTTTCTGTGCATGTCACTTTTTGATTCCCATGTCCAGTTCCCAAAATATTTTCCTTTATCAGTTTGAATTCTGTACCCTGTCTGTGTAATCATTGTTTTAGTTAAGGTCTCTATGACCTGCCTCTTTATGTTCTTGTTATGGGTGCTGATTAATGTGGAACTGTATTAATGAAGACTCAAGTTTTTAAGTTATTAACTGGGATCTGAATCCCTCTTAGAGCTCAGATCTACAATTAGAGCTCGGATCTCAGGTTTTTCTGTTAACCCCTTTTTTGCCTCCTACATCAAGTAGGGATGCTAAGGGAAGGAGGGTATTATGGCAAAGAAAAGGGTCTGGGCAGTCACGACCACAGAAGATGATCCAGGTTCTTACAAACATGAATTTTGCTCATATACTTAACTATGAATTTATAAAATGACTCATTTTGTCCTTTTTTGTCGTTGGGGGAAACTTTGCCATTGCTCCCCGCAAAAGACCCTAATAGTCTTTGATGTTGACTTGACAAAATAATGTTGGGATATTTACTTTTTTGGGCGGACATTTTGACTTACTAGGGGGAAATGTGCCCCATTCACCTGACCTGCTTGGATGCCAGACCAAGGAAGTCAGTGAGCCTCAAAGAAACACCACCTACCCAGAAACTCTGAAAATAGGTGTCAATTCTGTTTCTTTAAAGAAATTACAAGACATAAAAAAATAGTTCTCACACCTAATCATTGCAATAATCTTCTAACTTGGTCTTCTCACCTCAATCTCTGCCCAATTGAGTTTATCTTCTATTCAGTGGGACAAAGTCATCTTCCTAAAGTAGTCTTGCCCAGGTTATGCACCACACCGCACACACACTCCAATAAACCCCCAGTGGCTCCCTATTCACCTTGAGGATCAAAAATCAAGTCTTCTGTTTAGATTTTTGCCAAACATGGCACCTTTGTATCTTTCCAGTCTCTTACCATTTTCCTCCCCTTCATTTACTGTCATTCTGCTTTTCCTTGTGCCTTATGTTCCTTCTTCTGATTTCATTTCTGTAGCTGTCCCTACACACCTGGAATTCTTTCAAGATATAAGTCCATTCTTGATTTCCCTGGTTCCTTTGAAGACTCATCTCCAATCCCAGTCTTTGCAAGAGGTCTCCCTATGACTAGAGCCTTCCTTTTGGATATTATCTTCCATTTATATTCTATGGATCTTGCTTGGATGCATAACTTTTTGCATGTTTGTCTCCCCCATTAGGATGTGAGGTCCTTGAGTACAAGAAACCATGGTTGTTTTTTTTTTTTTTAATTTTTTTGTATCCCCAGAATTTGCCACAGCACTAGCTTAAGTGTCTAATTAATGCTTGTGACTGACTAAAGCTGTGAAGCCAGTGTGGTGTAGTGATTAGAGTGCTGAACCAGGTGTCAAGAAGATCTGAGTTTTCAAATCCCACCTTGGGCTCTCCTAGCCATGTAGCCTTTGGCAAGTCACTTAACTTCTCTGACCTCAGTATCCACATCTGTAAAACAAGAGGATTGTACTCAATGGCCTCTTTCAGCTCTACATCTAGGAGCCCATGATAGCAGAAACAGAATACTGCCTCCCCTTTTCTTGATTTGTAGGGATGACTGGTAACACTAATTTGAGTATCTGAACTCCTAGGTGTCCATTTGGGGGCATCAAAACAGAGCTCTGGGTTGTTACTTAGTGGTTTAAAGACTTTTGGGGGGCAGCTAGGTGGTACAGTGGGTAAAGCACCAGCCTTGGATTCAGGAGGACCTGAGTTCAAATCCAGCCTCAGACACTTGACACTAGCTGTGTGACCCATGGGCAAGTCACTTAACCCTCATTGCCCTGAAAAAACAAACCAAAAAGACTTTTAGTGTATAGAGTGTATTAGCATGGAAGGAGCCAGTGAATTCTATGAGAGTCTGGTCATGATGAACATTCAAATAAGAGGGAAGGGGAGTGTGTCCATGAGAAGTTAAAGTGGGAGAGCATCAAGTGCTTAGAATGTGGTCAGAGAGTGCAGAGTTTGGAAACCCAGACTTGGCATGAGAACAGTGGGAGTTGCTTGGGAATAGGAAAAGGATGGAGGTTCCAGCCTGGGGCTAGATGCCAGATGCAGCTAGTCCTGTAGCCTTATACAAGTAGGGAGTGAGCTAGGCTGGAAGAACAGGTTCTGTCCCCAATGCGAATCATGGGAAGCTGAGCTCCTTCCCGGTTTTCATTACAGAAACAGAGTGCTTGGGCTGGACTGGGCTGCATATTGGGAGAACATCTGTGTATCCTGAGAACTAATAAAAACAAGTGAGGAACATGATGTGATTCTTTATGGGCTTCTGCCCTTTTCAATTGAAAATCATTCCAAAGGGACAGTTTCTTCCTCTGTTTTCTCCCAAGCACACTCTCAAGCCCAGTACAATACTTTGGAAAACCACTAGTCACATTCTGCAATTTTTAAATTGCTTGGTAATGCCATTTCAATTTAGATGCCATTTAAAATGAAAGATTTTCTGAGGAGATGTGCCCAGATTTAAAATGTTTTTAATGTTCAACCAGGAAATCATATTACAACAGAGACTGACACCAGTGCTTAAGGGAATGGAAAATGCTACATGGACAACACCACGACATTCTGAAAGCTACCAAAAAGAGTAGTTTTCAGCTATGGAGAATGACTCATTAGGGGGCAAAGGAGGTGTTTTAGCCAAACTGCTTTTTCTGTTGGGTCCTTTGGTATCTCTTGCCTATTTCTTTCTAAAACCAGTAGGGATGGAGAGGCCTCTTTTGTTGTCTGTCTGTACTATCTCCTCCTGTCTCCCCTCTGTCTCTGTCTCTCTTTGTATTTCTCTGTCTGTCTCTCTTTCTCTCTCTCTCTTCCTCTCCTCTCTCTCTGTGCATGGGAGAGGGGGGATTGAGGATGACCGAGTGCATCTCTGTCCTTGCATATTTGATAGCGGCTAGACAAAGGATGGAAGTGACATGGAGGACTGGTTCTGGTCAAGAGAAGTTCTTGGAGCCCCAGCATCACAGGGGCAGAGTCCAGGGCTGGTAGGAGGGAGGGTGACCGATAGAGTCAGGGAGGTTTAGAAATGCCCCAAGAAATGACCCTCAGGACTCCAAGGCAAGAAATTCCACCATGCACACTGTCTCTCACCCTGTCTAGGGTTTACCCTGTTAAAACTGTTTTCGCTATGATGGAATTAGTGTTACTATTTGAAGTAGTAGTGGGGCTATTGGCCATAATTTCCATAAATCAAAATTCATGTCAGATCAATTCTTATCCCTCCATTTTCCACTCTTTGTTTTTTGCACACATTGCACTTTATGCTTCTAGTCCCTTGGTCAACCAAACTTTTCAGGAAGCCTTCCTTGGTATCGAGGAGGCCATAACAGATTCCTTCCTTCTTTATTCTCTGAAGTCATGCTGTTTTGACCTCTTCTTGCAAATGGATTGTATTATTACTACATTATATGCATCTGTGTACATTCCCTTAGTAGAATGTAAACTGGGCAGGGACTCTGTCATTTTCATATTTGCATCTTCTGGTTGCCTTGCACACACACAGGTACTTAATAACTGTAATTGAACTGAAGGTAAGGCATGAGTGTGAGAGATATCAATAGGCTAGGCAGATTAATGGGAAAGTGCAAAAATATATATGAAGTGTTTTCATAAACAGTCCTTCAAACATCATCTAATTTCTCACTGATCTTTTTTTGTCATTACACCATTCAGAGATGCTTTAAGTGCCTCTCATGTCTTTGGGTTATTCAGGACAGATGTTTCTGACGTGCCTGGCTTGTCAGGAATTGGAACGAGCTGCTGATTCTTCTAGTGAATGGCTGCCAATGAGAAGGACCATCAAGAAGTGTGTACCTTTTGGCAGACTCAGCGAGAGCTCCTCCATTCCTCCACCATTCTCGCCCTTTGGGGAAAGTTGTTGCATTTTCTGATTGATGATTTTCCCTTCCCTGCAGAGCAGGTGTCCGTTAAGTGGATTTTATCAGGGTCCTGTGATCTCTGCCTGTAGGGTTCTGTCATTAGCCAATCAACCTTGATTAAGAACCTACTATATGTTAGCTAGGTGGTGCGTGGATAGGATGCTAGGAAAATCCCTCTTCTTAAGTTCCAATCTGGCCTCAGATACTTACTAGCCATGTGACCCTGGGCGAGTCATTTGACCCTGCTGTCTCAGTTTCCTCATCTGTAAAATGATCTAGAAAAGGAAATGACAAACGAGTTCATTATCTTTGTCAAGAAAATACCAAACGGGGTCACATAGAGTCAGACAAGACTAAAACAATTGACAACATGTGCCAGACACTGATAAATGTTGGGGATAGAAAGAGAGGCAAAGACAGTCCCCTACTCTCAAGGAGCTAGGGGGAGACCACCGTTGCGAACAACTAAGTCCAAAGAATAGATAGGATAGATTGGAGATGATCAACAGCGGGAAGGCATTAGAATAGGAAGGATTGAGAAAGGCTTCCTATAGATGGTGGAGCTTGAAGGAAGCCCAGGTTCTCTGACTTCGATAGGCATGCTTAAGAGATGAGAGAACAGAATCCAGAAGGTACCTGGCCTCTATCTGATGGTGTAGATTTCATGATGACCAGCCTCTTTGGTACAGTGGGGTTACCCTTGACCTCCAGTAGTTTAGCTAGCATGGCCCAGCACACAGGATAGCCCCAGGGAACACAATGTGACCTGGAAAGGACCATGCCAAGAAAACACTCAAAGACCCACTTAGTCTTTTCTTTCCATTTCCCAGCATTGTGTCCACTAAGGATCATGAGGTCTGATCTCCAGGGCTGAGCAGTGCCTCTCGAGGTGAGGTGGTTTCTAGCCAAGAGTGAGGCTGATGCCCCTGGACTCCTCCATTTCCCATGGCGCGTCAGTCCTGCATTCTCTTGCTGTGTTCAGAGGTTTTTAATTGGTGGCACTTCCATAAGTCCTTCCTATGAGATGGTAATAATAGCTAGTCAGACTTTTTGTTTTTCTTTGTATGTCTAGCATGTCAATGCTAGGTACTATAGTAAGTGCATAATAAATGCTTGTTGATGGGTGAGCAATATAGTTACAGTCTAGAGTGACAGGCCAAATGTTTTGCTGCTGGCTTATAAAGATTTCCCCTTTTATGATGATCCCCTGACTAGGAAAACTGGAATATCCTGTGCTTTTAGTGTAACCATTTGCTTTTAACCAAAATTAAGGCATTTCATTATGTAATTCATTGGTCTGGCCTGGGATTCACTTAGAAAACCCTTTGCACCTTGATGGAACTAGGATGTTACTGATGTACTGTGGAAAGAGGAGGTTCACAGTTTTGCTGCTCTGGGGCAGCAACTCTCAAAAGTATAGAAAGCAAAGACAAAGAGAATGAGAGTATCGATCACTTTGGTCTTAGAGCTTTCCTAGGTTTTCAATTTTCTCACATATTGTCTAATCTTTTTACAGCTCCTGGTGCTCTGTGGTCTATACTGGACACTTATTGTTCTACACACAGAATATACATATCCTGTCTCTGTTTCTTCACACCAGCTATCCCCCTTGTACTTCACTTAGCCCCTTTATCTATATCTATATCTATCTATCTATCTATCTATCTATCCTATCTATCTATCCTAATCTATCTATCTATCTATTCTATCTATCTATATCACTTTCTACAGGAGGACTTTCTAGTCCCTTGCTGCTAGTGCCTTCCCTTATAAAGCATTATAATCTTGTTTACATCTACTTCCATCTACTTCAAATATATCTTGTATGTATTGATCCCTATCCACACATTCTTCCCCGTTAGAATGTAAACCTCCTTGAGGGGGAGGGGACTATTTTCTCTGTATCCTCTTCACTTTAGCAACAGTGCCTCTAATATAGGAAGCACTTAACAACAAGATTGTGCATTGATCGTATATTGGCAAACTAGATCAAATGCAGGAAAATAAAATCATTTGGCTTAATAGAAGTTGACTATTACTCTGCTCTCACTATCCATGTCAATGGACTGGAACCATGGCAGAATGAATCTATAATAGAAGATACATAGAAGCTCATTTGTGTTTGCAATGCAAAAAGAGATGCTTTTCTTATGAGGATTTCCTTTCATAATTCCTGAAGGCTACTATTCAAATTTATTTGCATTCCATTGGGAATCCATGGAGAGTAAGAGAAATACCTGGGAATTGTGCAAGATTATTGATAGAAGAAGGCTGAGCATAATTATAACAGCATAATTCATTACTTATTCTGTACTTTGATAACCAAAAGATTTTAATTAGTCTTTCTTTCTAATTCCCTTTTTGTTCTATTGAGGGGGTGGTGGTGGTGGTGGTGACTGATTTATTTGCTATAACAAGCACTTAGCTCCTTTTTGCCTAGTCTTAGGGGGAGCAATTGAAGGAAGTAGAGGGAGTTGGGAAAGAAGGCATTGATTGAATGGAAATGGGGCCAATTCCATTATTCAATGGACCTAATAACAATTTTTGTTGGCTTAATTCTTTTGAAAAGTACCTTGTAGGCCTTCCCTAAAGCATTTTTTAATTGAGCTCCTTGTATACAGTTCCATTTATTATAGTATAATAAACACGATAAAAGTTGGCATAATTAATCTTGGTACTGGTTATTTTTCATTGGTGTTATCTTTATATCTGGTTGGGGAATCCCCACAATTGATCCCTTCATACAACTAAGTTTTGTTATTTTGTTTTTCTTGCTGTCAACTTCTTTGTCTATAAACCCATTAGTGTGATCTCTGGGGTCAAAGTATATGAATGGCATAATCATTGTTCCTGCCCAATCCCCAGTTGTTTTCCATTGATTGCAGACCATTTTCATAGTTCTATCAGCAGAGGATTTAACATGCCTGTGTTCTCACAGTCCTGTCCACATTGAATTTTTCTTTCTTTGCCAATCTGAAGCATGTGAAATGATATTGCAGAAGTAGGCTAGTTTATAGTTCTCTGATTATTAGCAGTTTGGAGTATTTCCCCCCCCTCATAGTTGCTGTTAATTTCAGTTGTTTTTTTCTTTAGAGAATTTATCTGTTGGGGAATGGCCGCTAACCTTATTGGTGTTTACTTTAACTTACCTGACCTTTTTAAATCTTCTATTGTAGACCAAGAGATAATGAAGATTTGTCTGTCCACTTCTATTTCTTACGTTTTTCTGTGACTGACCTCACATGTGTTGTCTGATTTCAGAAAATAATAGCTCACTATTCTTCCTTTATCTTCCTTTCAGTTTTCCAGTCTTTCTATTTTTGTCTTTTTCCTTTTCTGAGGGATATTATCCCCTCAAATTCCTAATCTTGGCTGCTTTTGGTGACCTGATTAAGGTCAGGATGTCAAAGCAACATAACCTTAAGCTCATAACATGGAAAACATCTATTCATTGTTTTCTCACTAATTATGCTCCAGTCTTGTTTAGGAATCAGAGTGGTTGGGTAGAAAGAACAGTGGATTTAGATGAAAAAATATGACTTCCAATTATGGCTCTGCCATTTATTACTGGTGTGATTTGAGCAAGTCATTTAACCTGTTATTTAATCTGCAAAAATAATGGACTGAAATAGTCTCTAAATCTATAATCCTGGGATTTTGTTATGTCTGTGCTGTTAGAGCAATTTCCATGTTAAGGGCCCTGTCCAGCTCTGGATTTTTTAGAAAGAATAAAATTATCAACATTATTGAAGAATCTATTTTCTCATGATGTATTCTCAGCTTTTTAGAATTAGGAGTTTGTGGTACACATTGATTTTTATTGCTTTTCATTGACCCAGTATAATTTCATCTTTCAAAATCCTGTTGTTTTTGTTGAATGCTATTAGGTAATATCATTTGGATACTTTTTGAAGACATGAATTATTTCTTCCTGGCTGCTTTTAAGAGTCTCTCCACAATGAAACTCTGAATATGGTGAATAATATTTCTGGGTGTTTCAAATTTAGAGTTCTTCTCTTTTAGTGTCCTGTGGATTCTATCTATCTATCTATCTATCTATCTATCTATCTATCTATCTATCTATCTATCTATCTATCTATCTATCTATCTGTATATATATGTATGTATGTATGTGTATATGTGTGTGTATATATATGCATATATACACACACACTAAATAAAATGTGTGTGTACCCACTACCACCCTTTCCTCATTATTTTCAGTTTTGCTATATGATTTTCATGTATTTTTCTAGGAGACTAATATTTTCTGATTGTCCTGTCAAGCTCTGTTCTAGCCTTTATAGTTTTGATATGTAGAGATGTGATATTCCATTTCATTTGCAAAGTTAAAAATTGTGCTGTTAATTATTCTTCTACTACAGCATTTTTTATGGATTCTGCTCTTTATATAGTGTACTGCTTTATTAAGATGTTCCATTCCCTTTTCTAAGCTATTTATTCCCACATTTTTCTTATATATTTTGATTAATAGTTATTCTCATTCTTAGAGACAGAAGAGTCTTCTTTACATCTCTCATTGAGATTCTACTGTACCCTTAGTATTGTTGCAGTGTATCTTTTCCCTGTTCTGGGAGGTCTAATTGTGATTGTCAAAGTCTCATTCTTTTGCATATTTCTCCTTACTTCCTTTGGCCAGTTAGTATTCCTTTATATTATTGAGGGTCTCCTTTTTGTTTACATATATCTTTAGCTTTTCCATTAGTTTTCTTCTCTCCTTTTTGTACTACAACTTGCCCTCAATTTTAAGCAGGATATTTATCCTCTTCCTCCTCTCCTTTCTTTTTCTTTCTTCTGTAGGAGTCATCCAAAAAGAATAGTTAGAATCCTCCAGAACAACTCCCTTTCCTTAAATTCTTAAGAAGATTTGGTCTTCAGAGAACCTACCCAGGACAGATTATGCTATTTGGTTATTTGATTTAGTGTGCAATGAAAGCTATTTTATATTATAAAGGTCTAACGGGCTAGCAGGCTAACATGCTACTTTTCATACTTTTGGCTCCATACATGCTGATTAGAAATGGTATATTTAAAGTAAGGTAGGCTTGTTCTATTAGGAAAAAAAAAATAGAGAAATATGGATGAGGGGTTTGGGTCATGGTGGCAATAGGAGAATGAAGTTTTAATGCATCTATTTATCCTTTTTGTCAGTATATATTGCCTCTTATTGTTCTCTACTGTTTTTATATAAACATATGCCTTATCTTCCCTCCACGTTCAGAAGCTCCTTGAGATCAGATGCTATGAAGGTGCTTTTTAAGGCAACTTATTATAATGGATGGTATGCCAGATTTGGAGTCAGGAAGGGGAGTGAAATAGAATACTGTCTCAGTTACTTTATGTCACCCTGAGCAAGTCATGTAAAATAAAGATCACATTCCTTCCAATGCCTGCTTTAAATGTCGTGGTGAGGAAAGTGCTTAACATCCTTAAAGCTAACATAAATTGAGCTATTGGTAGGAAAGAGTGGTTCTTATGCATCGTGGCTACCTCAGTACATGTTGATTATTTCTCTAGGCATCTGATAAAGATGTGGAGTTTTTAGTGGACCACAAGCTCAGTATCAGTGCGCAGTATCTGGCAGCCAAAATTGCAAATACAGTCTTGGAATGAATTTGAGAGATTTCTCCAGGGATACCTTCTGATACCAGGAATAAGGAGGTGCTAGTCCACTATTATAGGAATGGCACTTGGAGATCTCTCTTCCAGCTCTTAGATTATAGGTGTCTGTGATTCATTTCAGATGTAATTTTGATGATTCTTGAAGAGCAGAGGCAGTTTGACCTTCTCAAAGTCACAAGAGGTGGAAGAGTCCAGCACTCGGCATCAGGCAAATCATGTTTTGATCTGAAATATTGTCTTTATTTGTTATATGACCTTGGTCAAGTCATGTAAATCTTCAGAGCCTCAGTTCCTTTGTCTGTAAAATAAAGATAATAATATTCCCACTCTCCATGCCACTGGATTATGCTGAAGAAAGTGCTTTGTCAGAAAATTAAATTAAATTAATTAATTTATTTATTTTTTGCAGTTGTGTTTCCACTGGCAATAAAACTTTAGGCAAATTTGGAGAACTCATCTTTAAGTGGCACTTTCTGTAGTAACTGGCTCTCTTTTGTACCTTTTTTCTTCTTAGGTTGCGGTCTTTGGTAAAACAACTAGAAAGAGGAGAAGCTTCTGTAGTCGACCTCAAGAAGAATTTGGAACATGCCGCATCAGTTCTTGAATCTGTATACATCGATGAACAAGGTAAGAAGATGCTTACCTGTCCCAGGGAGGTTTCCACAGGCTGGTGGGAGTCTCTCTGGGGAGTCTTTTCTGTTGTAAACCATGGAAGAGAGGCTTGGGCTTAAAGTCTGGAGGATTTGACTTCAATCCTCCTTTAGTACTTACTCTCTGTGTGACCAAGGACAGGTCACCCTTTACCTATGTCACCTGCATTTCCTCATCTGTAAATGAGGGATGTTGGAAACCTCAAATGAAACAATATAGATGAAGTGGTCTGCGAACTCGAATACATCATATCAAGTTTGGTGACTAATTTCAGGTGGCCCCAGGAAGCGATTTCAGAGAGATGTCCTTCTTTAATTTAGAAACATCGCTAATTCAGACAGGGGAAGATCTCATTTTGCACTGTCCTTTGAGCAAAGTGGATGCTGAGAACATTGGACATGGACTGAAAAGGGGTGGCATTTGCCCATTGTGGGGAATGAACTGCTTTCCACCCCTCTATTTCCTTAAAAAGCGTAATTCCAGTGTAAACAAAGACTAACCTTCACTGGCCTTTTGCTTTGCATTTCTATACTAAATGCAAAATCGTTCTAATGTGGGCATTGAAGCCATTCTGCAAACTGTACATCATTTAGAGGAATAAAATTGCATTTCTTTTCAAATGCATTGGTTAAGACTTTTGCTAATTCTGCCGTCCCTCCCCAATTAATCTGGACTAGTGAGGTTTATATAGTTACCAGATGCAAAGCTGAATGAGTTTTGCTTTTCCTTAAGGCTTGTGTGGCTTATGGCTTCCTTTCACAGGTGACTCCAATTGAAAGGAATTTGGGGCAGCTAGGTGTGCCTGGTGTTAGGCAGCATAGAGTAGTGGTTGGGGCCTCAGTTTTCTCAAAGGTAAAATGGGATTAGGATAAGGTATGGGCTCAATGGATACAAAGATTCCTTCCAGTTCTTAACCTCTGATCCAGTGAAAGGATGCAGGATAGGCTCTGGGCCTTTGATCCCATTGCTGTAGGGAAATCCCAGGTAAGGAAACTCTCTCATCTGAAGTAGGAGGGTACTTTGGTGCCTCCTCTACAACCTTTAGTCTTAGAGAATCTGCAGCACTTTAAGGACTGTTAAGACGTGGTCCTATGATATAAAGACAGAAATAAACAAATGTCTGCTTACACTCAAAAGGTACCTAGATAAGTCAATGCAAAATGCTCGTAGTGAAGAGAGCCCTGGCGTTGGAGTTGCATGTTCTGGGTTCAAATCTTGTTGCTGATGATTACTTTCTTCATGACTTAGGGCAGGCCACTTGAGCTCCCTGGGCCTTAGTTTCCTTATCCATAAAATGACAAGTCACTTCACCTGTTTGGGTCTCAGTTTCTTCATCTGTAAAAGGAGCACATTGGTCTAGAAGACCTTTGAAAGCTCTTTTAGCTCTAGATCTATGAGCCCATGATACCCTGACCTCTCTGGACTCAGTTTTCTCATCTGTAAAGTGAGTAGTTTGGGGTGGGTGACCTCTAAGAACCCTTCCAGCTCTATACCTGTGAGCCTGTAGTTCATTTCTTGTTTCTTTTTCCCTCTCCTAGGCGACTCCTGGATACAGAAGATGAGCTCAGTGACATTCAGTCAGATGCCGTGCCCTCTGAGGTCCGGGACTGGCTGGCCTCCACCTTCACTAGGCAGATGGGGATGATGCTGAGACGGAGTGAGGAGAAGCCCCGATTCAAAAGCATTGTTCATGCTGTGCAGGCTGGGATCTTTGTGGAGAGGTAAATAGTGCAGCAGAACAGAGTTCCCTGGCTAAAAGATCACATTCCATACAAAGGCTATATTTAATTGGCATCTGTCCATAGAACCTAACTGGGCCTCTTGATGCTATCCATCCCTTAGAGTCCTCTGAATTACAAAGGAAAGTTTAATCTGAATCAAGTTCTGAATTTTCAAGCAAGAAGAGGCAAGCTCACAACCTAAGGATAGGTGGTCCTGCTCCAGGGATTGCATGTGGCCACTGGGTTCAGCGCATCATTTGCCCATCATATTTATCCCAACTTCTATAGGTTTGCCCAAGATAAGACAAACTCCTTAAAAGAAAGAAAAATGAGGTCTCTCAGCCCATTACCTCTTAAAGAATTTGGATAAGTGATGAGTATATGAAAAACAGGGAAGAAAGCAAGGTGTGAATACCATGATAATTCTTGATGCAAGCAAAATGGTACCCAGGCAAGGGTTTCATGTGCTTAAAACATGTTTTCCCTTTTGAATTTGAGCCTTTTACAATGAAACCCTGTCCCATATTCCTTGCAGAACCATGTGCTCTCTATTTTGAAATACCACACTGACTCCACTGAACCCTTAAGCTCACTAAAGGGGGAACCTTTAACTTGGTTGTTTGAGGGTTCTGGAGAACAATAATTTCCAAATTGCTCTTCCACTGGAGCTTTCCACTTAGAGTGGCACACTGTGTGATAGAGCATCACTGTCTGTTATCTGTCACACTTAGTGTCTGGTGCAGCCATAACTAAGGTGGAATAAATAAGGCTTTGTCCTTCCTCCCTGACAATGAGAGCATTTACTTAAAGGACTTCTAATCTGTCAGTATCATAGGAATGAATGGATTTAGCACTTAGTAAAAATCTTTGGTTGAAATTGCTACCAGGCTTCCTTTCAATTTGCAACCATCTTCTGGCTGAGGACCTACACAGTTTAGCCTGGTCCTGTTTCTCCCATCATCTAATTTCCCTTCATGTGGCCTGGAGTCTATCTCTCCCATCTTGAGTGGTTCCCTGGAGGTATTTCTCATTAAAAATTTGATCTGAAGGCATATTTTATATAGATTACCCTGGGCATCAAAATTGCTAGTTATACCTTTGGCATCTGGCAGGAGAGGCAGTTAAACATTTTAATTGTCATCCTAGGACATGCAGATTGAGGTTGTTTTTCTGCTTCATGATCAGGTGTTTGGGGGTTACATTAATTTCTTCTCATCTTCAAATGTAGGCCATCTGGTTTACATATGACAATAGCATTAGAAGAACTGAAAGGGCCTCTGGGCTCTGGAGGCTGTCAAGTAATTTCCAGAAACTCGACAATGCATCAAGTTTGTCATTCTTCAGGCAGAGTACTCAGGACCTGGGGTCTGTTTTTCCCACTTTGTGTGATTTGACATTGCCTTTTTATTTTCCCTGACTTTGCTAGAATGTACAGACGGACATCAAACATGGTTGGACTAAGCTACCCACCTGCTGTGATTGAAGCATTAAAGGTAATTTCAGGGAACCCATCATTTAGTGCCTGATGCAGTCTTTCAATAGAGTGTCCCTGTTTGATATAAAACATTTTTCACACTAGCTTTCCTCTGTCTTTTATGGGTTCCTAATTCTCTTCTTTCTACTTTTTTTTTCTATCCCACCACGGAATCTCATCGCCCAGCCTTCTGCTTTCTTTCATCTCTCAATGTTTTTTTTTTTATTCAATTCTCATCCTCTTTCCTTCTTGGAGGGCAATCGGGTTACCTTGCCGTGGATAGTAATATTTTCTAGTCCTATGCCTTCAAAGTTGAGTCTATTCCTGGCGTTAATAAGAAGGAGTTTCTATATTGGAAATTTTTACATGGATAAAATTAAGATTTTACCCCAAATTCCTTAGACCAGGGGTTCTTAATCTAGGGTACTTGAATGTATTTTTAAAGTATTTCAATAACTCTATTTTAAATTATTTTAATAGCATTTTATTTTACTTTTTCTAATTTTATATAAAGATAGTTTTTAACATTCATTTTTGTAAGATTTTGAGTTCAAATTTTTCTCCTTCCCTCTCTTCCCTCCCCGCTCCCAAAGCAATCTGATACAGGTCAATAACCTGTATTTTACATGTAGTTGGTATTCCTTGCAAACCCTCAGTCTTTTGCATTTTAAATGCATTTTCTGCATTTATGTATTTGGAGAAGAGGCTCATAGACCTTAACAGACTGTCCTGCCTAAGGGGGTCTATGACCCAAGAAAGGCTAAGAGTATACCCTAAAAAATACTGAGATCCCTCTTTGAGGGGTTAAGTAAGTGACTGACAGTGCTTTTGGTGCATTTTCTTCATTGAACAACATCATCATCATCATCATTATTATTATTATTATTATTATTATTATTATGGGCCCATAATGCTTAAATTGCCACTGCAGAGATAAAAGATAAATCAGGATTCCCACTCCATGGGTTCCTAGGATCACAGAGTTAGACTTGAAGACATTTTAGAGGGCATCTAGCTCAAACCTTTCCTTTGACAGATGAGGCAATCGAGGCCAAGGGTCACAATGTTTGTGTCAGAGGACAGATTTTGAACTCAGGTCCTCTTACTCATGAGCTAAAGTTCTTTCCCCTGTGCTAGGGAGGATATAATTTAGTGATATTTAGTTGTAGGGGAGCAGTGGTGATAATGACAATGCCACAGAATATTTTCTCTTCTTGGATATTTGGGTATCAAGAGAGGCAACCTGGTAGATATAGAGTCCTGGACTTGGAGTCAGGACATCTTGGGTTCACATGACCTCTTCTTAGCTTATAAATCCCTTTATCGGTCTGATCCTCAGCTTTCCAATCTGTAAAGTGGGCATAAGAACAGTCACTCTTCTTGCAGAATTGTTGTGACGAATACACCTAATATAGAAATGCCAGGATTATCAGCTTGGTGGCCAAGAGAGGAAGAATGAACGATTCTCACCCCAGGAGCCCATGGGCTACAAGCAAGATCAGAAAAAAAAAATGGGTTGACTGATCAGCTGTGAAATCCTGAATGAGCATTTCTGTGGGACAAGAGTCCCAGTGGAGGGGGAGGGGATGCGGGGAGCGGGCATTGGAAGACAGGACGGAGGGTGCTCAGAACATTCGTTCCATCTCCTTTTCCTCATTGCAGGATGTGGACAAATGGTCCCTTCGATGTCTTCACACTGAATGAAGCCAGTGGAGATCATGCCTTGAAATTCATTTTCTATGAATTACTCACCCGCTATGATCTGATCAGCCGCTTCAAGGTGAGTGAGAGTGAGTGTGCTGTGGGCTCCTCGTTCCTTCAGAAGCACGTGGAAAAGGAGGACTACCAAAAGATGTCAGTCCTTTTTAGGGCTTTAGTTGGAATGTCCTTCATTATAAGCGTTCCTAAGTAAGGCACCTGACTTCCTCTTCTGATAGTATCAACATTATAAAGTTAATCACGTTTTATACTGATTCTTATTATCTGCACCAACATTATGATTTGCCTTGGGAGAGTAGTAATAGGCAAGGCTGATAAGGCATTAGGAAAGCCATAGTTAGTCCTTTTCAGAAGGGAAATCTCTCATGTTCAGGCTTTGGCAGAAGTATAGATAATGGGGGATGAGCCATTAACAACCTCTCTACCAAGCACAGAGCCTCAGAATCATAGTGATGCCTCTTAGGAATCATTGCAGATGATGTGTTGGGGGAGGGTCGACCAAGGAAAATAGTTTCTGCTTTGGGCTTCGGTAAGGTGGCTGACCCAATATTTATATTTATGCCAACTCCTCACCAACATATATCCTCTCTCTCTCTCTCCCTCTCTCTCTCTCTCTCTCTCTCTCTCTCTCTCTCTCTCTCTCTCTCTCTCTCTCTCTCTCCCCCTCCTTTCTTTCCCTTTCCCCTTCCTCTCCTCATCTTTCCCTTTCTCCTTCTCTTCCATTTCCACCTTTCTATCTTCTCTTTTCCTTCCTCCTCTATGCCCCTCTCTTCTTCCTTTCTCTCTCCCTTCCCCTCCCTATTTTCTCTTCTGCATCGGTCTCCTTCTGCTTCCTCTTCTTCTTCTCCTCTTCCTCCCTCTTCCTTTTTTTTCTCTGCTCCCTATCCATCTCTGTTTCTGCTCTGTCTCTGCCTTTGTTTCTGTCTGTCTCTGTCAGTCTTATGTTGTGTCTCTTTGCTGACTAAAGTACATCAGAAATAAGGGCCTTAAACATTAGCCTCTGGTGGCAGAGGCCAGGTCACAGCAAGAAATCCTGGCTAGTGTCCTTCAATGCACACAGAGCATCTTTCTCAGGCTACTAGGAACTGCCAAACAAAATTCTCCTCAGTCCTTTACCTAGCAGAGAATCCCTTTTGCACTTGGACTCTGTGCAAACACCTCTTCTTCTGTCTGTGAGGTCCACAATCCACCTCCCCCTTTTCCCCAAGACAAGTGGTAATGAAGGCAGGGAGATTGAGGTACCTCCAGGCTAACACTGTCCCTTCCTTTTAAAGGTTTGCACTGGAAAGGACATTGAGAGGTTTCCTCATGGAGGGATCATAGTCAACTTGAGGAAAGCACTTGCAACAACAAAGTGAGGCAGCTGGACTAGAGTGGGGTGTAAGTAAGATGAGAGGATGAGGCCTGGAACTGGAATCATGAAGACCCCGGATTAAAATCCTACCTCAGTGCTTATTAGATGTGAAGACCCTGGACAGTCATTTGTCTTTTCCTGCCTCATTTTTCTCATCCTGTAAATTGAGAGGCTTGGAAATTGGACTGGAGTCCCTTCTCGCTTTTAAGTTTATCGACTCTATGATCCTATGGACTGACCATAGTCCTCTAGATGTGCATCAAGTAATCGGGGTTTACAGCAGGATAAGCCGTTCTGGACCTGAAACCCTTGGTAAATGTAGCCAAGGAGATGATTTTGTGATCTCTAGGTCAGACCCTTTGCTTAGGTGAATCTGCCTCCATCAGTTCCCTGACACTTCTAGTCTGGCTCATGGGCTGGTGTCTAGCCATACCTTTCCCAACCTGGATTTGGGGAGTGGATATTTGGAATTTAAAATTAGGACCTTAAATTTATCCCCAATTTAATATCTTCTCATATCAGACTCAATGTTTTCAAACATAGATGGAGGGTGTCCCCAAAGTCTTAGGTTGATTGTAAGCTACTTTGGGCACACCATGTATGTGTATGTGTATGTGTATGTGTATGTTTATGTTTATGTGTATGTGTATGTGTATGTGTATGTGTATGTGTATGGGTATGTATATGGGTATGTATGTGTGTATGTGAATGTATATATGAATATATATGTGAATATATATGTGAATGTGTGTGTGTGAATGTGCATGTGCATATGTATGTGTATATGAATGTGTGTGTATATATATATATGAATGTGTTTGTGTATGTATATGTGAATGTGTGAGCTGCTAGGTGGTACTGTGGATAGATTACTGGGCCTGAAGGCATGAAGACTTATCTTCTGAGTTCAAATCTAGCTCCAGGACACTTACTAACTGTGTGACCCCAGGCAAGTCATTTAACCCCATTGGCCTCAGTTTCCTGTAAAATGAACTAGAGGAGGAAATGGAAGACTACTCTAATATCTTTGGCAAGAAAACCCCAAATGGGCTCACAGAGAGTTGGACGTGACTCAAATGACTGAATAACAAATATGAATGTGTAATGTGTATGTGAATATAAATTGTCAATGTGTCTGACAAAGTGTATGTATACATATGTATATGCATGTATTTGTGTATGGTGATGAATTTTTTAACAATATTGACTTTCAACTCAGTCATAGAGAAGTGGGCATCTGTGATGGATTAACAAACCACTCACTCAATTCTTGTCAATTAGTTAGCAATTAATAAGTGCCTCCAATATTCCAGGCCCCAGGAAGAATAGGTTTTTAAAATATTGTAGTCATGAATGCAGCAGATATGTGCAAAAGGAAAAGAAAGAAACCACCATGAGGCTATGCGAAGTGTCATTCTATTGAGGTTACCGATTTCTCTGGTTAAAGACCTCAATTGGGCTCTTGGCCACCCCCATCCATTGCCCCTGGTTCTGTTCTCCAAGGACAAGCCAGGGAAGCCTACTCTCTGTTCTGTGTGATGGCCCTTTAAGTACTGATCGCTTCTGAATCCTCACAAGGCTAAGGACCTTGGATCCTCATTGTCCAAATGTGAGTCTCAGGCACTTGTTGTTTAGATCCCATCAGGCGTTGGATTCTTTGCCATTTTCTTCCGAGGCAACAGGCCCACAGTGATGCTGGAGCTCTGAGCTTCCCAATCCCCTTTCTCTGACCTCCACCATCGGTCCTCCCCCAAGGATCAGCATTGGTGCCTCATATTGTTGCTCCTTGACTGCTAGTCACCTGTGCCCATGACTCTCACCTTCTTCTTCCAGATTCCCATTTCTGCTCTTGTCTCATTTGTGGAAGCACTGGAGGTGGGCTACAGCAAACACAAGAACCCCTACCACAACCTGATGCACGCGGCAGATGTCACTCAGACTGTCCACTACCTCCTCTACAAGACTGGGGTTGCCGTAAGTGTGAGGGCAGATGAAACTGGGGTCTCTTTAGATGCTGCAAATGTTCTACTTTGTTACATAGTCCTGGGGAACTGAGTCATTGTCTGGTGGTCTTTACTGGGACCAAGACCAAGAGAGTTGCTGTGGGCTGCCCTGCTCAGGGGGTGGGGGTGGGCGACAACAGAGTGAGGAACTCAGGGGTTGGAACCTGGACTAGAAGCCTGGCTCTGACTGAGCAATTGTGTGGCCTTGAGCAGGTCACTCCAGCTCCTGCAGCCTTAGCGTCCTCTTCTTCACAATCGGGGGTCCAACTAGGCGGCCTCTAGATCTGGGGGTGGGCTTATTGTTTCTACTTTCATTGGTGTCACACGAACCCTCCTCAGAATTCCTCTGGGGTTTTGTGGGAATGGAATGGACTCTGACACCTTCACTATTGACGTTGGGTAGAATGGAAGTGCCTTGAACAGAGTAACATGCATGTGTGTGTGTGTGTGTGTCTTCTTCCACTGACTAACACAGTTCTGGTTCATGCATCAATATAGCAAGAATTTGTGAGTTTGTCCACATGGGCACTGCCACCAATAATCAAGCAAACAAGCATTTATTAATCGCCTGCCGTATGTAGGAATAGAAAGATAGGAACGAACCAATTCCCACGTGTCCGATGTGAGTGTGTAGACAAACCAAAGTCCTTCCACGGTTTAACCTCTCTCATTCTATACTACAGTCAGTGCCCTCAGTTTTCCCCGTCTGTAAAATCGAGGAGGTTTGACCAGCAAACCCTGTGATCCCTCAGCACAAAATTCTTTGAGTTTGTGATTCGACCTTTGTGAGACAGACTGCCCCACGAGTTTGCTTCAGGGACAGCGGTAGGCTGCCACAAGGGAGCAGGGAGGGATGGGGGGGGTGGGAATCAATCAGAGGAAAGGACCGATAATGGGATTCCTTCCTGTTCTCCTTTTCAGAACTGGCTGACGGAGCTGGAGATCTTTGCTATCATTTTCTCAGCGGCCATCCATGACTATGAGCACACGGGGACCACGAACAACTTCCACATTCAGACTCGGTGAGGCGGGGGAAGGGTAGCTGGACACATTGTGATGAGTGTATATATAAGTGTGAATGTGAGTGTGGTGTGTGTTTATATGTGCATATATGTGTGGGGGTATGTACGTGTGAGTATGTGGTGTGTATGTGTGAGTGTGTATGTATGTGTATCTGTATGAGTAAATTTGTGTGTATGTGTATGTGTGTGTGTGTGAGTGTGTATGTATGTGTATCTGTAGGAGTAAATTTGTGTGTATGTGTGTGTGTGTGAGTGTGTATGTATGTGTATCTGTACGAGTAAATTTGTGTGTATGTGAATGTGTGAATTTGTGTGTGTGTAGGACAAGGGAGGGCAGGAGAAGGGAATGAGGTTTTAATTTAAGAACATTCTGAGAAATGGTCCATAGGTTCCCCCCCAGCCTGCTATAGGGATCTAGGACATATACAGTTGTTAAAAAAAAAACAAAACACGGTTATATTGAAACATGGTTATCAAAATGTGGGTTTATGTGTGAATGTGGATGTGAAAGGGAAGTGGGCAGGAAGACCTGGATTTGAATTCCATCTGAGTCCCTCACATGACCCTAAGCTGGCTAAATGATGCTGCAGATAAAGTGCTGGTCCTGGCATCTGGAGGACCTGAATTCAAATCTTGCCTCAGGCATTGACTGGCTGTGTGACTCTGGCAGTCACTTAATGTTTTACAGCTTCAGTTTCCTCATTTATGAAACAGTCACTGTGAATATCAAATAAGATAACATATGCAAAGTTTTTCACACCTTACAATGCCTTGTGGATGTTAACTATGATTATGATTATAATGAGTAATTATTAGACAAGCCACTTAGCCTCTCCTGACCTCAGTTTCTCTTTGTGTAAAATGAGATGACTCAGGGGCCTTAAGGTTCCTTCCTGTGCTAAATCTCCAATTCCATGAACTTTAAAATGTCTGTTATTCAGTTATTTCAGGCATGCCTGACTCTCTGTGACCCCGTTTGGGATTTGTTGGCAAAGATGCTGGAGTGGTTTGCCATTTCCTCTCCAGCTCATTTTACAGATGACGAAACTGAGGCAAACAGGGCTAAGTGACTTGTCCAGGGTCACGCAGCTAGGAAATGCTTGAGACCAGATTTGAACTTACAAAGATGAATCTTCCTGACTCCAGGCCCAATGCTTTATCTACTGTACTGCCTAGCTGCCCAGAGATAGCTGTAGGGATGCTATTCATGAGTGTTTATCATTTTAAACTTCTGCAGTTATCAGTAACACACGAACGCACACAAATACCATTAAAAACACAGAGGACAATTGGGTGCTGATTTCAGATGGAGTGTGACTGAAGAGAAGAAGAAATAGAAAGAAAAAGAAGAAGAAACAGGAGCCTTTCTAGGAAGAGGCTGAGAAGGGAACTCAGGACAAGAAGGTGGATGGTGGCAGCAAAATGCCATTCAGGGCTCTAGCAAGCCCAGGCCCACCCAGGGATTTTTCCTTTTTTTTGTGAGGCACTTGGGGTTAAGTGACTTTCCCAGGGTCACACAGCCCACCCAGGGCTTTCTGATGGTAAACCATAATGTCTTTGAAGGGTACAGCCCTCAGTCTCCCTGCCCCAAATTGTGGAGGCCACCCCAAAGAAGCCAAAGTGACTTTGGCATGCAGCTTTCATTGAGGTTAGGTTTGCCAACCCAGAAAAACGGATGGATTTTCAAGGGTTTTCACTATGCTTGAGAGCAAAGCTCTTTAACTTTCTGCTTTGAACTCATCCATGTCCCAAATTGACCTAGAGACAAGAAAACTTAGCACAGATCACCCCAAAACTATAGAAATGCTTAATGTTTACCTAAGGCTGTAATTTCTACCTATGGTTGTGAACCAGAAGGGTCTGGAGGAAAAGAAGAGAAATCAAATGATTTAAAATCCTATTTCTAGGGGCAGCTAGGTGGCACTAGTGGATAAAGCACCAGCCCGGATTCAGGAGCACCTGAGTTCAAAACTGGCCTCAGACACTTGACACTTGCTAGCTGTGTGAACCCCCCTCGAGCAAGTCACTTAACCCCCCATTGCCCCACAAACAAACAAAAAATAAGGGGGCAGCCTAGGTTGTGAAGTAGATAGAGCCCTGAAGTCAGGGGGACCTGAGTTCAAATCCCAGCCTCAGACACTTCGACACTTATTAGCTGTGTGACCCTGGGCAAGTCACTTAACCCCAATTGCCTCACCAAAAAAAAAAAAAATCCCATTTCTAGTCCCATGAAGGGGTTACAATACAATACCAATACAATACAATACAATACAGCGATACAATAAACAGATTCAGGGTGAGGACGGTGGTAGAGAGGGTAGGTGCCTCATACCCTGTCAATTGAAGCCAAGT
Organism: Dromiciops gliroides; assembly: GCF_019393635.1. Lineage (NCBI taxonomy): Eukaryota > Metazoa > Chordata > Mammalia > Microbiotheria > Microbiotheriidae > Dromiciops > Dromiciops gliroides. The sequence goes on from NC_057861.1 coordinate 746,460,197, forward strand.
GGGGATTTTCTCTGGCAAAACTTTGTAATCCCAGGTCAGCTTTCCTTGAGGTGTTTCTAGGCTTCCTCCTTCTATGGTGCCTCTGGTGTATTCATGGGGAATTCAAACTAATTTTTATTTTTTTTAGTGAGGCAGTTGGGGTTAAGTGACTTGCCCAGGGTCACACAGCTAGTAAGTGTTAAGTGTCTGAGGCCAGATTTGAACTCAGGTACTCCTGCTCAAGGCCGGTGCGCGTATCCACTGCGCCACCTAGCTGCCCCTCAAACTAATTTTAAGATTACTCTAAGTAAAGTCTAGCTGGAAAGGGAACTTTGTTGCCAAAAAAAAAAAAATTACATCATTGCAAAGTTACCTAGTGTTTTCTATTATCTAATTGTGGTAGTCAGTCCTGGATCTCAGGGAACAGAAACACAACCACACCCTCCCTCTAAAAGCACTATAGGTTTATTAGAGCATCCACATCAGGTAGGAAAGACTGACACACAAAAGGAGACAAGGAAGCAAGCCTGATCTTTTCTTACAGTTCTGGAGAATGGAATTGCTAATAAGTAAGTAGCATGTATATAGCACCTACTATGTGCCAGACAGTGTATGAAGTACCTTTACAAATCTCACCTCATTTGAGCCTCACAACAACCCTAGGAGGTAATTGCTATTATTCTCCTCATTTTAAAGTTAAGGAAGCTGAGGCACACAGGGTTAAGGAACTTGCCCAGGGTCACATAGCTAGTAAGTGTCTGAGGTAGGATTTGAACTCATAAAGATGAGCCTTCCTGATTCTAAGCCCAGGGCTCTATCCCCTGTGCCAGCTAGCTTCTCTACGTGGTGATATCTATATTTAATTTACCATATTAATTAGCACATTAGAACTTTAAACATCTTATTATTATTATAAAAATGGTTTTGACCTCACAGACCACCTAAAAGGGTCTCAGGGACCTTCATTCATCCCTAGACCACTTTGAGAACTACAGATCTGGTACAACACCTTCATTTTTGTCAGATGAGGAAACTGAGATTTGTAGAAGTGACTTGCCCCAGATAAGAGTTGACAGCACTGGACTTTGAAACCAGGGCCTCTGACTCAAACCCAGTCATAGGCAAACCCCACAGCAACAGGCCTTGATCATTTCTGTGGCAGTATTGACTTTGGAGGGGGTGGCAATGAGGGTTAAGTGACTTGCCCAGGGTCACACAGCTAGTCAAATATTTGAAGCAGTTTTGACTCTTAGTCTTTAATTTCTAGTTCTCTCTTTTCTGTGCACTGGGAAGGGTGACGATGAAGCAAGGAGAAATAAGGCATTCCCTTCAGCATGGGAAAACTCCTGAAAACAATCACAGGATCACAGATTTAGAGTTGCAAGGGATCTTAGAGGCCGCTGGGTCCAGGGTGGCTAATGGACCACAGGTTCAGATGAGGCAGCAGTGTGACCCAGAAGCCCCAAGAAGCAAATGCTCTTAGATGATACTGGCATGTCCCGGATGACATCAACCTGATGATCTGAATCAGTTCACCATCTGGAATCCTGGAGTGTCATAGGATCATAGGTTAGAAGTAGAAGGGGCCTCAGGGGTCATCCAATTCAGCTCCCTTATTTTACATAGCGGGAAACTGAGGCATATAAAGTCTCTGTATCATGTCCAGGGTCACTGAATTAGTAATATCTGAGGTAGACTTTGAACCCAGGACTTCGTGATTCCACATCTAGTGCCCTGCCAATAGGCCATTCTGCTCTCCAAGCCCAGCAGTTGAATATTTTGTTGCTTTTCTTTTTTTTTTTTTTTGTCTCTAGCTCAGACCCAGCCATTCTGTACAATGACCGATCTGTACTTGAGAATCACCACATCAGTGCAGCCTATCGACTTCTGCACGCAGATGAGGAATGAACATTTTGTCCAACCTTTCCAAGGATGACTGGAGGTAAGACCCACAGAAAACCAACCAGACGGCCCATCTTTGGGAGAAGGAATAATGCAACAGATGAGATCAGCTGCTTTTGGAAAGATACACTCTGCCTGTTCCTTGTTTAGTTCTTGGTGTGTGTGTATTAAATCACAATATACTATCTGGGTTGGTCACACGCTTCTATTTTGTTACTTAAACATTGTGATTAATCAGAAAATGGCACGAGAAATGTTTGAGGACAAATAATACAGTAATTTCTGATCCTCAGCAGTTTGACTTCCTGGGGCAGTGCCTCCATCGCCTTACCCTACTTCCTGCTCTGCTGCTCTCAAGAGCCCTCCCCCCACTTTCCAATAATGCATGTGTGTAGGTTTGCTTGTAAAACTTTTATGTCATGTATAATATCTGAGACTCTTAATTTGACGAAGACAGCAACGCTTATTAAACACTTACTACGTACCGTGCTAAGCACCAGGGCTAGGAAGAAGAGAATGCTACAATAGCTTCCCCGCAGGTTGTTTGTATTTTACTCAGGGGATGCACCGTGGACCCTGGGAAGCAATACAAAACAATTGGGGGGAGAGGCGCCTTAATAAGAGTGGAATCGATAAAGGTTTCCTGTAGGAAGTGAGGCCCAAACTGAGAAGGTCATGCATTCCAGGCATTAGGGTTGGGAGATGATGTGCTGAGCAAGGGCAACAGCCACCAGCCAGTATGGCTTGGGATATAGAGTGAGAGAAGGGCAGTCCTGAGAGATAACTAGGGAAAGAGAGACTGGAGCCAGATTGTGGAAGTTTGAAACATCAGGGCCTGTTTTCTAATATTTTGTCTTAGATGCATAGGGAGCCATGGACTTTTTTTTAATTTTAAATCAGGGTGAGTGACATAGTCAGCTTGTATTGAGGAGGATTACTTTTGCAGCTATGTGGTGGAAGCAGGGAGATCAATTAGGAGGCTGTTGTAAGAGTCCTGAGTGTCCTGAAGGAGGGTGCTGGGGTGAGTCAAGAGAAGGTGGCTTATTTCTCCTTGCACAATTTAATATACTATTTAAATCTATGCGTCATGTTGATAATGTGTCCCTCTCCTTTATCTTTGCTCCCCTCCCACACCCAATGCCTTAGAAGGTTGCCCTCCTATTGTTACAATTTCTTCTTTTCTTAGTTTCCTGCCCCTTGATTCATTTGGAGTCTTTGTTCAGGTATAAGAAATATAGAGTTTTTTGTGTGTTTGTTTTGTTTTTGGGGGTGATTAAATGCTTCTGGACAAAGCCATCTAAGGAATTCCACTCATGTAAACAATTTTGACTATCTAGAATCAGCACCCGATGCCGACATCCATTGGTGCATTTCTGTTGGTTGTTAGTTTCCCTCCTCACCTGCACCTCTTCTCATCCCTGGATCATTCCTTCAAGACCCCGCTCAGGGCCACTTCCTTCAGGAAGTCTTTCTTGTTCTCCTTTGTGATTGGTTCTCTTCCCCCCCCCACCTCCCAATATTCCCATATATAGAGATCTGTTTACCAGCTGTGCCCTCCCAGAAGACTGGAGGCTCCTCAAGGCAGAGCTGGCTTTCCTTGTGTCTTTCCATCTATAGTATCAATATTAAATAAGTCCTTGTTGTATTGGAGCATATTTATATTAGAGCATATTGGGATCTGAATGAGAGTCTGTTTGGCATTCAGCCTCAAAGCCGGGAAGACGGAGTCTAAGTCTGCCTCTTAGACATTCTGGCTGTGTTTCCCCAGGGAAGGGGCTCTGGGCCACTCTTGGGAGGCTAGAGGTCACAAAGACTGCACCTCCCAGCTAACACCCAAATCGACTTTTATTGGTGAACACATCTTTTTCTATTGAGGGGCAAAGTTGTGGGTGGAGAGATGGCTCAGAGTCATGAAGACCTAAGTTTGAGGTCTGCTTTTCACACATCCCTGCTAGATGATAGAAATCAAGGTTTCCTGTGGGAACCTGCCGCATATGCTGCATTTGGAGGGGGACTCCAAATTGAGGGAAAACATCATGATATCAAGAGACAGAGGTGAGGGGGTCGAACTCCATGTCTGGTGGGAGATGGCAACAGCAAGCTGGAGAGCCTGGCAGCTGTCAACATCTCAAGCACTTCTGTGGTGTCCCTGCCTGGCTTTCCCTCTCTCTCCACTGTTAGAAACCTGAACTCTGCTTCCCCTTCTTCAGCCTTTTGCCTTATCTATCTAAGGAACCAAACTGCCTCCTGCAGTCTTCCCACCGTGTGTCCCCTATTAGAATATGAGTTAGGCAGCTAGGTGGCACCGGTGGCTAGAGTGCCAGACTTGGAGTCAGGAACTCTTCATGAGTTCAAATCAACCTCAGACTCTAGCCTAGCTGTGTGACCCTGTGCACGTTACTTAACCCCATTTGCTTCATTTTCCTCATCTGTAAAATGAGCTGGAGAAGAAAATGGCACAACCACTCAAGTATTTTTGCCAAGAAAACCCCAAGTAGAGTCATGAAGAGTTGGATGGGATTGACAATGGCCTAACACTAGAATGTGAATTCTTTGAAGGCAGGGACCATCTTTATCCCTTTCTTATATATCTCCAGAGTTTAGTACCAAGTTTGGCCCAAAGAATGCTGTATTTATCTGTCAAGGCAACTCTTTGAGACAAAAAGTTACCAAGAAGGTGCTACTCCTGCTTGGTAGAGGGTGTGTCCCTCACCTGCTCAGTTCTCTAAACCAATGGCATCCTGGGGCCAATCCCTTTTCCACCCTTGGTCATTGAAAGTGTTAGTACCAGGAGACATCTGAGAAATACAAAACTCTTCACTAGATCAATGATTACCAGGTGGATCATAGCACCGTACATTTTACCTAGGTGGGACCTTCCAGGTTTTCTAGAGCAATCTTCCTCATTGTACATATGGGGAATCTGAGGACCAGAGTGGTTAAGTGAGCTGTCCAAGGTCATGAGTACTATGGTCTTGATTGAAACCCAGGTCCTCAGAGTCCACTTCCAGGGTGTTTCCATTACTCACATTGCCTCTTTCTTCAGACAAGGAGCCTTTTCTGTCTCTAGCTAACAATATGATAAAAGACCTGATCTGAGCCGAGAAGAGCTTGCTTGTGCTTGCTGCTCTACAGATGGTTGGTCAGGTGATGGGTGTTTGGGTTGTTTGGACACTGGGCATCTTTAGCTGCTACACAAGCATGTAAGAAATACCAAGAATCTCTCATGATTGACATTTCGCTTCATCTCACAACATATTTCTAAGCCCCACTGTCCCCTAACCAATACTGACCCCTGAGCTATGTTCTCTCTTGGGTCCTGCTCATAGGCCTATATTTATTTGTTTCAGGCCACCTGCTGTGTTTACTTAACGTTAGAACAAGCTGGGAAATTAGAGGAGATAGTAGATACACTGGAACACCAAAAAAGCCTATTGAATTAATAACACAAAATGAAAAGCTGGTTATTTGAAAAAACTAACAAAATCAATAAGCCTTTAGCCAACTGATTAAAATGAGAGAGGAAAATCCAAATAAAGAGGAAGAAACAAAACAACTTATTGGAAAAAAAACATATAAAATTCTATGTCAACAAAATTGAGAATGTAAAAGAAAAGGATTATCTTTCTGTCTCTCTATCTCATCCATCTGTCCAAATACACAAACACACAGAGCTAAATGAATAGGACAGGAAATAGAGGTTTTAAATAATACATTTCAGATATTTCACATATGAAGGAATTACCAAGGGAGGAGGGACTATCTGCTCCAGATGGATTCACAGGTGAATTCTCTTAAAGAATAACTCTCTATACTATATACCTATTCACAAAATGGAGCAAGAAAACATTTGCCCAACTCCCCTTTATGAGACAAATATAATCCTATATTAAATCAGGAAAGAATAAGGAAAAAGAAATATAACTGATATAATAATTGAATATAAATATTAAAATAAAACTTATATGTATGTATATATACATATATGTATATATGTGGTTAGTATATCACACACACACATATATATAGCTATATATATAACCCACTATGATCAAGGGACATGTATACCAGAGTTGTAAGGATTGTCTAATATTAGAGATAAAATTAATATAATTAATCATATTAAACATCCCAAATACCTCAAAATGCATGGTTTATTATTTAATTCAGAAAAAAAAAACTTTAGACAAAATATAATACTCATATATGGCAAAAAATCTGCTAGTGTGGCTTTGAAATAGAATGGCCATTTAAGAAAATATTATTAAAAGTTATTTCTAAAACTAAAAGCTAGTGTTCTTTGCAATAATAAATGGCAAGTATTTGCACATTAGGAGATTTCCCCAAGAAATAAGGAGTAAAGCAAAGATGAATTCCTTGCTGTAGAGTTATTTGACAGCTCTGAAAATGTCAGCTATAATGGTAAGAGAAAAGAAACAATTTAAATGATAAACACAAGCAAATAGAGACAAAACTGTTCTCTATTTTCTGATGACCGGTAATTTACTTAGAAAATTCCAAAGATTAATCAAAATGATACAATAGTTTCATCAAAGTAACCAATACACCAAATACACTTTCCAAATCAATAGTATTTCTACACAATGATGATAAAATCCAGGAGGAAATAAGAAAAAAAGGAATGTAGCATTCAAAATAACTACAAAATGCATAAAATTCTGGGAAGTATCTATGAAAGGACACTCAGCCTTAGAAAGATTTCATATAGAAACACTTTTAAAGAAATAACGGACAACTTAGATAATTTGACAGCATTCAGTGCTCATGGTTGGGCCTTGCCAACCATAATAAAAATGATAATACTGCCTAAATTAGTTTATGGATTTAGTACTATGCCAATCAACATACCAAGAGGGTGTATAGGGTGTTTCAAGGAGGACTAGCCCCTCTGGTGTGATGACTTTACAAGCCCATATTCAGGGTTCTTTATCCAACTTTGGTGTCTAACTGGCACTCAGCTCTCACATGTGGCTCTCACACATGGCTCCAGGAAGCTTTAGCAAGTGTGGTGGCGTACCTTATAAACAACCCTCTACTGATGGGCTAATCTAGGTTGAAGGCAATTGACAGGCCCAAACTGTTGGTGAGGTAGGGGATGTCTACTTCAAGCATGTGAAGAATTCCCCTGGTAGAATGGGGCCTATGAGAATAATTTGTTGAATAGCTATGAAGGCAGCTGTAACAGGCACCGTGGGTTGTTTAGAGCTTGGTCAGACCCTGACGATGCCATGGTCGTCCGCTGCATCCTGGACCATTGCCAGCAGTCTTCACTGTTGTCCTGCCACTGGACTGTGATGACTCTGGAAGAGAGAGTGAGGCTGACGACTTTGTGCATCTCTGCCCCACTTAAACCCAATTCCGTGCTTCAAGTCCAGACATCACCCATGATGCCATTAGTTCTCTTTGAAAAAGAAGGATGAATAACAATAACAAAAAAAAGAAATAACTCATTTGAAGGAGCAAAAGGATTAGAATCTTAAGAGAAGTTTTTTTCTTAATGATTAGAATGAAAGGGGAATAGCTCCTTCTAGCCTTTAAATTATACTATAGGGGGCAGCTATGTGGCACAGTGGATAAAGCACCGGCCCCTAGATTTAGGAGGACCTGAGTTCAAATCTGACCTCAGACACTTGACACTTACTAGCTGTGTGACCCTGGGCAAGTCACTTAACCCTCATTGCCCTGAAAAAAAAAACCAACAACAAAACAACAACAAAAATTATACTATAAAGCAGTAAACATCAAACCATATGGTATGGGGCCGCTAGGTGGTGCAATGGAATAAAGCACTGGCCTTGGATTCAGGAGGACCTGAGTTCAAATCCAGCCTCAGACACTTGACACTAGCTGTGTGACCCCTGGGCAGTCACTTAACCCTCATTGCCCTATTAAAAAAAAACATATGGTAATGGATAAAAATAGAACAATAGATTTGTGGATCAGATAAGATTAAATGATAGTGTATGTGTATATACACACATGTATGTGTGTGCCTGTGTGTGTGTATCCATCCTAGCTGGCAGGCCTGACCTAGACGAGTACCACAGATTGTCCCTTTCCTCACCTACCTAACACCTTATTATCCCATCTGGTTAGTATAGAAGAAGCAGGCAACGTGGGAAGCTCTTCTACAACCTTCCTGCTAATTCTCCCTCCTCCTTTCCCCTCTTGACTGGCCCCTGATTCCCCGCCATTCCTACTGCTGGGAGGAAAAGTCCCTACTCTCCTTTAACCCCTCAGCACCACTTCCCCCCCACCTCTTCCTGACAGTGATAGGGCACCTCCATCATCTTCGACCTTGATAAGTGGACATAACTACATCTATTATTTGGATGAACATAGAGTCACCAATTTCAGGCTTCTGGTGAGGTGGAAGGCCAGCAGGCTTGACCATCTGCCTTGGTACTATACCCTCTAGATTTCCCCTCCCCCAGGCATTGTCACCTGAGGGCTCTATCATCTATCATGTAGCTACACCCTTAGGACTACCTGCCTATCCCATCCTCTCTGAAACTTGCTCTTCCTCTATGTGTTATCTGTAATGTGAGCTCATTAAGGGCAGGGAGTATCACACTCTTCCATTTGTACCCCCAACTACTAACATCATGATTGGCACCTAGTAAATCCTTAATAAATGATGTGATTATTGATTTAATTCATTTAGTAATCCAATATGTAGTAAAAATGAGAACAGAAATTACTTGGGGGAAGATGTCCTCTATTTGATGAGAATTCCTGGGAAAATTGAAAGGGTTCCTCTGGTAGAAATTAAGTTCAGACCAACACCTTCCACTATATATCAAAATAACTCAAAATTAGATGTGTAACATAAATATTAAAGGGGATCCTTAATATCCCCATCGTCCCCATCCCCTGGAAATAGAAGTTACATTTACATAGAATTATAAAGTTTTATATGTATATATATATATATATATAAGTTATACTTCTATTATAGTTATGTTTATATACATGTGTGTATTTATTTGTTTATTTATTTTTGTTTGTTTGTTTTTCCGGGGCACACAGCTAGTAAGTGTCAAGTGTCTGAGGTCAAATTTGAATTCAGGTACTCCTGAATCCAGAGCTGGTGCTTTATCCACTGTGCTGCCTACCTGCCCCTACACGTGTGTATTCATATATATATATATATATATATATATATATATATGTGTGTGTGTGTGTGTATGTGTGTATGTGTGTGTATGTATATATAAAGAAGTAATATATAAATAGAATTACAATCAGGTTATATATATATATGTATATATATGTATATATATATATATATATATAAAATTACAAAATAGAATTGTAATCAGGTAATTTTCTTAGTTAAGGTTGAGGAAGAGTTCTTAACCAAAGATGAGACAGAAACAACTACAGAAGATAGACTAGATCACTTCTTTTACATAGTATTTCATTGATAAGAATACTCTTATACTTTTCTTAGATTCTTTGCGGGGTATTTTCCTTCTGGCCATTTATCTTCTGTCTAATCCTCCCTTCACCCTGAGTCTGGCATCCATACTAAATAATTCATCCCTTTATCATGATCATTCCTTACACAAAGAGACCATCTGAATGGCTACAGAAGCATTGGATGTGTCAGAAAGAATTAGACATTATTGTTCAGAATGGGGAAAAACTCTTATTTTCTCCTTTTCCCTTTCCCATTCTTCCCTCTATCTCTATGACATCTCCACTTCAGGGAATTCCGGACCTTGGTGATCGAGATGGTGATGGCCACAGATATGTCCTGTCATTTCCAACAAATCAAGGCCATGAAGACAGCACTGCAACAACCAGAAGCGTGAGTCACTTTATTTTTCACCAGGTTATCAGCACATATTACAAAGGAAGGAGTTTCCCTAAGAAGAGAAGTTTAAATTCAGTGTAAGGCGAAGCCGTCACGATTTCTAGGATTTTCCCAATCACAGAAAAGAGAAATGCTGAATATTGGGAGACTCATGACTGCTAGTTTCCCTTTGCCCTTTGGTAAATCAACACATGCAAGATTCAAAATCAGGTGATGTAGACGGCTATTTTTCAGGGGCGTTCTGTCTATTGGATCCGTCTGGGGATTGTGAGTCCTATTCATACTTTGGGGCTGAAGCAGGGTGTGGGAATGTGTGAATTTTGTTAAGTGATTACAGATGGTGGAAACACCTTGTCATTAAACTGTTGGTTCCTTTGGGTTTGCAGAATCGACAAGCCGAAAGCCTTATCTTTGATGCTGCACACAGCTGACATCAGCCACCCAGCCAAAGCCTGGGATCTCCACCATCGCTGGACCATGTCCCTGCTGGAAGAGTTCTTTAGACAGGTAACTGAGAGTCACAAGGTCATACTGCTGGCTCCACTTGGTGGGTCCGTGGAGCAGGGCAAGATGACTCCCCTTTCTTTAACTGAATTTTCCCGACTTTGCATATATGTGTGATCTTCCGGGGATATTCTCTATGGTTTAGAGCTGGGGGAAGGAACACTTTCCCTGACTCTTACGCTTCCTTATTCTGGAGTTTCTGAGTCTTGACCCATATGATTCCTAGATTATTTAAATATTTAGAAAATCATTTTTTTTCTTTTCAAAAGCATTGTGAGGGGCAGCTAGGTGGCGCAGTGGGTAAAACACTGGCCCTGGATTCAGGAGGACCTGAGTTCAAATCCTGCCTCAGACACTTGACACTAGCTGTGTGACGCTGGGCAAGTCACTTAACCCCCATTGCCCCGCAAAAACAAACAAACAAACAAACAAACAAAAGCATTGTGGCATGACTAACTTTCATCCAAGCAAGTTTTGCTTCAATTTCTTAAAATTGTAATCATTGCTTTAGAACTAGAAGCTGACCTCAGAGGTCATCTAGCCCAGGGCTTCTTAAACTTTTCCCATTTCTGACCCCTTTATTTCCTGAGAAATTTTTATGCAACCCCAGGTATATAGGTATATAACCTTTAATTGTTGTGAAATTTTCTGTGACCCTCACATTCAGTTATATGACCCCATTTGAGGCTGTGACCCACAGTTTAAAAAAACTTTGATCTAGCCTAAGCATTTCATTTATAGATGAGCAAACTGAAGGCCAGAGAAGGTAGGTGATTTGTCCAAGGTAATACAGATAGTAAGGATTAAAAAGCAAACAAACCTCAAACTCCAAACCAGGGACAGTGTACACTTTGACAGTTGTTTACCATCTACTAGAAAGGATTCTAAACATGAGAATAACATGACACACAAACTTGGCGATACAACTTTTGGGGCTGTAGCGAAAACTCTTTATTTGGGGGTCAGAAGACCTTTGAGTCCTGCATCTGTCACACTCTCGGTGTTTCATTGAACAAGTTATTCAGTGTCACTAGACCTCAGTCATTTTGCCTGTTGAGTGTGGAGCAGTGGCATCAGAGGACCTGGGTTCAAATCCCTACTCAAGTCTTTAACTTACTGTGTTTTCATGGGTGAGTCCTTTGCCATCTCTTTACTTCATCTAAAAATCAGACCAGATGACATTTAAAGTCCCTTCTCACTCCCAGTCTATGACCTATGGCGTCTACCTTACAGGGCTATTATAGGATCAAGTGAAATATTTCAAACACAGCCCTTGTGTTAGAAGCTTTCTCCTGACATGAAAAGCACACTAGTGGGGACCTCTTACATTTCTGGGTGCTGTCCTCCCTGGTGGAACTAAAGAATAGCGGCCTCTGCGACCCTCAGCTCTTTCTCATCACAGTGTTCTGCAGTTTGAAAATTCCCGTTCCCAAATTGGATCTGTGATTTCCTTGAAGTAGTGAAATTTCTCCTGTGCATATTCCTCCTCCTGATCCCAATCACTTTCTCTACAATTTATAATCTTAGGGAGTTGCTTGAGGGGTGGGCTGGTTGGGGCTGAGAGTTAAGTGATTGGCCAGGATGGGTACAAGGTGGGTAGAAATATTTCTGACTACAAGGCTGATTGGCTCTCTCTCCACTGTACACCCTAAGGCTCTGTGGGACAAGAACAACAGATATTAAGTGTCTGTGCTGGCCAGGAGGGGGTGCACTATGGTGTACTTAGATATAAGAGAGTGTCTCAATTCATACCCTAGATAGTGTGAGTCACTTTTATTTTCTTATACTTCCAGTATCTATGACAGACTAAAGTGCAAACTTTATTTCATAGTAAACACAATCTTATTGTTAAAATATGCCCATTTTATAGATGAACAATCTGAGGCTTACTGACGTTGGAGTGGAGGTAGCACAGTAAAGTGTGGAAAGGACCCTGGATTTAGGGTCAGAGGACCTGAGTTCAAATCTAAGTTCTGGGCAGCTAGGTGGCATAGAGGATAAAGCACCAGCCCTGGATTCAGGAGGACCTAAGTTCAAATCTGGCCTCAGACGCTTGACACTTACTAGCTGTGTGACCTTGGGCAAGTCACTTAACCCTCACTGCCTCACAAAAAAAAAAAAGTTTTAAAAAATCTAAGTTCTGCTACTTACCATATGACCTTTATTGATTCATTTCATCTCTCTAGGCCTCAGTTCTTCATTTGGTAAATGAGGGGGCTGAGTTGATGGCTTGTTAAGTCCCTTTTGCCACTAGATCCACAGCTCTGGCTAGGTTGTACCAGGGTCTTCTTGACTCCAAGCCAGGCCTTCCACTGACTATGCCACATTTTCCTCTAGTTACAAAGAGCTGCATCACGTCTGAATCTTGATTTTGTGATTGAATCTGATGCCAGTTAGGGGAGCCAACTCCATGTTTCAGTAATCTTTATTTAGTACATTATTTTTATTGGCAGCATTTTAAATGACATTCTGCTTTCCCCAGTAAATGATCAATATACTATAGGTACAAAATGACTCCACATTCCAGACATAGATGTAAAATTAAAAGGAAAAAAAAATCCCAATGTTGTTGGGCTCATTGAACCTTTTAAAAGTGATTTCTGAATCTTGGGCTGTGAATTGAAATTAGGGAATGTACTTAGCTCCTGTGAAATAGTCTTTCCACGATGGGGAGAGTATCTCACATCTTCTCATTTTAATAATTACATTTTTCTAGTTCCAAGCCATTGCCTCCGGGTGATTTGGGAATGAAACATCAGCTTTCGAAGGTCTGTAACACTAGAAGGGCCAGAAAATAAGAATACCTCAAAAAACTAAGCTGCCTCAATGGATTTACTATGCCCCCCCACCCCACCCATGACAAAGAAAACAGAGATAAAAGGATGCTGAAATTTAGAAATTTACTGACAACTCTTGGAATCCTTCAGCACAGGGTTATTGCTAAACCCAATACCCAGTGAACAAAAAGGCTAAGTTAGGCTAGGAGGCCCTGAGATGTCCTGCTTCCTCCACGGACCCTAGCAGTGACCTCAGAGCGTCCTGGGGTCTATGTTACTACATCATCTCCACATGATCCACAGGTGACTTCCCTGTCACTTGCCCAAGCCAACAAAATGACTAGTTCTCTCTCTGAGTGAGGTGCCTCTTTGAAAACTCAGGAGGACATTGGGAACACAACTCTGGGCAAGCATTGTGTACTAGTGAAGCAAATAAGCATTACAATTTTATTTGATATTGGTCAATGTAAAGGGTAGTGAGACATAATAGATGCTGAGTTACACTGGGAGTGGGGAAAACTTAAGGTCAAATCCTACCTCTGATACTCTCTGTGTGACCTTTGGCAAGTCATTTCCATTGTCTGACCACAGAGGTTTGATCATCTCACCCCATCCCCATCCACACAAGAAACTTCACTGGCTCCTTATTATCTCCTGAATTAAACATAAATCTTTTGATTTTCAAAGACCTTCTTTAGCTTTCCCCCTCCACAGACACCTTTCCAGTCTTTTTACACTGTACTCCCTCCCGCAACATACTCTGGGATCCAGCAACACCAACCCTATGATGTTCCTTGCATCACACACTTTCTGTCCTATCTCCAGGCATTTCCACTGGTCACCAAGCCAACATGTCAGTGGTGGAATTTGGCTCTTGGACTTCCTGACTCCCTGGTCAGCCCAATATGCTTTATTCCTCACTATCACATGATCAATATAAAATAAAAATAAAATATTTCTGTTTACAAACAGAATAGAGATTGGAAGATTCTTTAGGCTAAGGACAATGACAAAAGATCTCCATTAATTACAGAAAAAAAGGCTTGACTTGATAGCCCATCTACATAGCCCCAGTTCATTTAACAATGACTCATTGGCTATCTTGTAATTCTAGTGTTGACATTGTCCAAGAATCAACCATTTCAAACAGGCACTGAATGTTAGAACTCCATGGGAGCTTAGGGATCATCCAATCCAATGCCTCCATTTCTTTTTGGGGGGAGAAGGGGAAAGGATTCAGTCAAGAATAAGACTGGGTCTCTAGTCCAGAGCTTTTGCCTCCACAGCCACTCCCCCGGCCATCTGAGCAGGCATCAGCATAGCATGTCTGGAGACTGGAGACTGGGAAGGAAGCCTGGTGTGCCCCCATACACAAACACAATATAAACAGCACACTGAAGGAAGCTCAGCTCCTGCTCACATTCCTGCAGCCCTCAAATACGCTTAATTCCCATTGTGCCCTTGGGGTTGGACTTCCACAAGGACCAAACCCTTTTCCTGCGTTGTGGTGGAACTGACGCAGAAATTGGTGCTTTGACTCTGTGGCTTTTTATTCTCCCATGGAACAAGATGTAAAGAACGTGAAGTTTGGGGAAGAAGCTTTAATTATTCTTCATTGACATCTGCTACACTCTCTAGACAATTCCACTTGGAATGAGGCTGATAATAAGTAGGGACCACAAGAAGGAATGGGTGTGACCACGTAGCTGCCCTGTAACAATGAAGACGGCCTCTGTTGCTCAGATTGTGCAGCCGAAGGAAAACAGTCCAATAGCCTTGAGCCTTTAACAGTCATAAAAAGAGACCCACGATCCCACGGGGGCTCTATTCTAAACAAACTGTCAGAAACCATAAACAGAAGTCCATCACCACAGGAAGTGTGGTCATCTTCTATTGTCCTGCTTTCCCCTTGATTTGACTGTTGATCATTTCTTCCAGGTCCTTATTTGTTTTAATGGTAGCTAGCCTTGCTTTAGATGCTTTACAGAATTTCATTGATGCTGATGATTGCATGAGAGGGTCTTTATGAATGAGCTCTAATGGATGCCTTTGAAGTGACCTGGATTCTAGTGGCTCTGGAGCCAATCACATACTTGCTAGCTCTAAATTACTTTCTAAGGTCAGAGTTCACTGGTGCTTTTTCCTCTCCTTCTTGGCTCATCTCCACCCCCTCCCCTCAACTCCTCCAGGGTCTTCTTTTTTCCCACTTGGAGATTACTGGGGCATACAGATATTACATCTGTCAGGGCTCGCTCCTCATTGTCTCCAGACTACTGGAATTGCTCCTTTGGGACACCCTGGGACTAATATGCTTTCTATCTCAGCAGTGAGCTGCACAGGCTGAGGGAAGTCCCTGTCCCCTCAAGCTGTGTTATTTCTCACTGGACTTATTTATACTCATTAAACTGATGTTCACTTCAGGCACACTTGCCCCTTGGTGGTTCCCCACCAAGGCTTCCCCACAAAATTCCTTAGATCTGTACCTAAACACCCCTTAAACTAGTGGTTATCTATACCCAAACTCACCCACAAACTACTTTGCTTTGACACGCTCTCAGCTTTTTGAGCCAGTCACTTCAGTCTCTAATCATTTGCATTCATGAGAGGCTTGCACAAAGTCACTCATGTTTACTATTCTCTTTCAATCTCAATCTCACCCTAATAGCTTTTCCATTTGTCTTTTTTTTTTTGTGAGGCAATTGGGGTTAAGTGACTTGCCCAGGGTCACACAGCTAATAAGTGTCAAGTGTCTGAAGCCAGATTGAACTCAGGTCTTCCTGACTCCAAGGCCAGTGCTTTATCCATTGTGCCACCTAGCTGTCCCGTACTAATAGCTTTTAAGTTCTTTTTTGGTTATAAACTTAGTAAGAATAGCCAGCAAAGATTTTTACAAATATCATTTCATTTGGCTTTCACAACAACCCTGGTATATAGGTGCTATTATTTCTCCATTTTACTGATGATGAAACTGAGGCAGGCAGAGCTTAATTGTCACAGGTCAAACAGCTAGTAAATATTTGAGATTGGCTTTGAAATTGGATCTCCCCGGCTCCAGGCCCAGCACTCTGCCCTACCTAGCTGCCTTAACAATCTTCAACACACAAAGAAACATCCCAATGTATAAAGAATGAGAAAAGTGCATTCACACACACACACACACACACTTTTTGTTTCTCTTGTGTTCTTGTCCTAACTCTCTGGAGTTCTCTTTATTGGTGCATGACCTCTGTCTCTCCTAGGAGATCTCTCCCAAGGAAGGGACCAGGACCCATTCCTCATTGTTCTTTGGCCCTCTTTCTCTTTTATTCTTCTGAGGTTGCAGAGGGAGATTGTCCACGGGTGGCACTTAAAGGGGGCTTTGCAGAACTCAGCGTGCAGGGATGACTAAAAACAACAGGCTCCTTCATCTGTGATGTTTAATGGAAGATGATGTGCAATTACCCAGAGAGCCTCCAAGAGGCCTTTCTCCATCTCTTCCAGCTGCTAGGGGCCCATCCTCTGAGATGGCATTGACATTGTGTATAGCTAGCTCTTTGCATGGGGTCTCTCCCATTAGAATATGGACTCTTTGAAGGCAGGGAGAATATTTTTGTCTCTCTTTGTCCCACCAGGGCTTAGCATGACACATGACACATAGTGATTGCTTCATAAATGCTTGTTGACTGATGCCCAATGCTGGGAGAACCGAATGGGAGCTGAGGGTAAAATGAGAAGGGTACAAGGGTAGCACCTGACCCCCAAATAGGGAGACACAGGGTTTGCTCTCAGGCTAGGGCAGCAGGTAACATTTCCTTAAAGGGACAAAGGAAATTCCACATGATGAACCAGGGATCCAGCATGAGCTGAGGGAAGCTGGTGATGACGCAGGGTAATGGTCACTGGCCCATAGGGCCGTGCTATTCCTTTGAGTTTTCCATGATTGACGCTGTCCAAGGTAGGCACATCCCTGAAGAATTCTTAGCTCATCTGTGGCTTCCATTGGAGGCACAGTCACTACAAGACAAGTTCTGACAATATGACTATCCCTGGATGTCCCTGGATTCAGCCATGAGGGGCCCTGGCCTCTTGGCTCTTTTTATGCACATTTGCAGGGATTAGAAAAGCTTCTGTAACTGAAATAATGGAGGCCACGTCCAATGTCCCTCTGTGGTAGCTGCTGAGGTAGCAATGGCTAGCCAGGTTGGCCTCCTCCTAACCTTCTGTGCCCTTCTCTTTCCCCAGGGTGACAGGGAAGCTGAGCTCGGCCTTCCGTTCTCCCCTTTGTGTGACCGCAAGTCAACCATGGTGGCTCAGTCCCAAGTAGGTGGGTATCGTCCATCCTGTCTCTTGAAACCCAGACCCTCCCAGCACATGGAAGGGACTGCTTTCTCTCAAGGTCCGCTCGTGGGGGAGGGGAAACATGGCTGGGGAAGGAGAATGTTGCTGAGCCATGGCTGGCTTGTTTCTGAGGCGATTCTGCTTTAGAAGAGAATATGTCCATGTCAGAGCTAGAAGGGACCTTGTAGGCCCCTTGCTGGCTGCCTCGCTCTGGGCAAGTCATCCGCTTACCCATCCGTAAAATGGGGGCAATGGCAGGACCCGCCTCGCTGAGTCACAGCTAGGATCAAATGAGATGATGACTTAAAGAACTGCTACCAGTGTGAGGAACTTGAGACCCAGAGGAGGGAAGTGGCTTTTCCCAAGTAAGCCAGACGTCCTGGGACAGGCCCAGGAGCCGGCGCCTGGAAGGCCAGGACTGTCTGTGCACACGTGGGCTGTGTGCGTCTGACTCCTGTGAAAGGAGCTTTAATTTCTGTAGAGGCATAAGAAATACTTCTTCGTTGATTGATTTCACAGATGAGAAAACTGAGGCAATCAGAGGTTGAGCAACTTGCCTGTGGTCACATGGCTAGTAAGTGTCTGAGGCAGGATTCAAACCCTCATCTTAGTCCGGAACTCTATCTTCTGTACCATCTATCTCCTGCAGTAAAAGAAAGTGTCTACCCTGTGGAATTTGTGTGTCTGCTCCCTGAAGACCAGCCTGGCTTAATAGGGAGAGGTACATCATTGGGAGTTCAGCCACCAGGCAAAGAGACATTTTGGCCAAAGCCACTTGCTTTGGATGGCTGAAATGAAAATGACGTGGGTGAATGAAGCCATGAAATGGCTCTGTTGTTTCATCATCTACCCAAAGTCTACAGGAAACCTTTGCGACATTCGGTCGCCTTGCACTGATCCTGAGCAAAGAGACCACTGTGGTATCAGTATCTCCCATGCCAAGACTGACTGCAGAGAGGAAGAAGAGAAATTCTATGAAGGGTTTTGTCACAATCAGCAGACATAACTCTGCTGATTCTTTGAACCTCTGTGACTTCATTGAGAAAAGCTGAACAAGAAGCATATGGTGAAACTATGATGGGAAAGATGGGATGGGATGGGGGTCATTCGGTGGCCTCTTTTGGACAGCTATATGAGTTGGGCCTGTAATTGTTTAGGACACACACACATACACACACACACACACACACACACACAGAACAGGCTGATTTGCCCTGGGGAAACTGTGTCAGCCACACTTCCTCACAGACAATGTGCTGTTTTAACATTATCATTCTCCTGGTGATGTCATATAGTTCTGCCTCCAGTCAATGAGGCAAATGCTATGGCTATAGTTTAATTAGAATAGGCATTCTTAATTTGGGGTTCATAAACTTTGTTACATGCACACATGTATGAGTGCGTATAATAAATGTTTCACTATCATTTGTTTCCTTTGTTATCCATGTATCTTATTTTATATGTTTATTTGTATATTCTGAGAAAGCGTCCATAGTCATTACCAAAAGGGTCCAAGACACAAAAATGGTTAAAGAACACTAAACAAAAATTTTAGCAAAACTTTTGATAAAACATCTCATGCTATTTTTGTTAGGACAATGGGGGGGTTATGGATTAGATAGTAATACAATAATATGAGTTTGGAATTTACCTGCCAGATTTATGGGCAGAGGAAGAATGTAGGACCAAAGAAGATAGAGTAAAACAAAATGTAAAATAGATCATTTTGATTATATAAAACTAAAAAGCTTTTGCACAAACAAAACTAAGGTACCCAAGATTACAAGGGAAGAAGAAAACTGGGGAAGAATTTTTGAAACAAATATCTTTGATAGAGGCCTCATTTCTCAATTATAAAGATAACTGGGTTGAAATTTATAAAAATTCAAGTCATTCCCCAGTTGATAAATGGCCAAAGGATATGAACAGGCATTTTCAGACAAATCAAAGCTATTTATAATCATATGAAAAAATGCTCTATATCACTATTGATTAGATAAATGCAAATTAAAACAAATATGAGGTATCACCTCACACCTATCAGAGTAGAAAATATAACAAAGACGGAAAATATTGGATGTTGGAGGAGATGTGGGAAAGCTGGGATGCTAATCCATTCTTGGTGGAGTTGTGAAAAGATCCAGCCATTCTGGAGAACAATTTGGAACTATGCCCAAAAGACTATAGAACTGTGCATAGCTTTTGATTCAACAAAACCACTGCTAGGTTTATATCCCAAAGGCATCCCCCAAAAAGAGGAAACGACCTATTTGTACAAAAATATTTATAGCAGCTATTCTTGTGGTGGCCAAGAATTGGACATCAAAGGGATGCCCATCAGTTGGGAATGGCTGAACAAGCTGTGGTATGTGATGGTGATGGAATATTATTGTGAAAAGCAGGATGACTTCAGAAAGGCCTGGAAAGACTTGTATGAACTGATGTATAGTGAAGTGAACAGAACCAGGAGAATGTTTGTACAGAGACAGCAATATTGTTTGATGAACTGTGAATGACTTAGCTATTCTCAACAATACAATGATGCACGACAATCCCAAAGGACTACTGATGAAACATACTATGCACCTCCAAAGAAAGAACTGATATTGGTTGAATATAGACTGAAACATGCTATTTTCACTTTCTTTCATTCGTTTTTCTTTTATTCAAGTTTTCTTGTACAAAATGACTAATATGGTCATGTTTTACAGAATTGTGTATGCACACACATATAGATCTCATATGTGATTGCTAACTGCCTCAAGGAGGGGGGAGGGGAGGGAGGGAAGGAGGGATAAAAATTAGAACTCAGAACCACAAATAAAAATTTTTATTATATTAAAAATATAACAAATGGCTAGAGTCAGAGCGCAGTTGTTAACTGTTCAATATCAACATAGCAAGAAGCTCCAGTAGGGTAACTCGAGGGATCTGTGTGCTTTGTACTCTGCTGCTTAGCATCTTTGTCTGGGCAGCAATGGAACTCTCGTATAGTTTGCAGATGATGAAAAGTCGGGTGGGAAAGTTCTTCCTGAGGTCTGACCACCGCCCTCTACTCCTTGCTCCTAACTGCATTTATATTTAAAATTAATTTGATGGTATCTTCTGTGAAAATCAACCCTTGACATCATAATAAAGATGATAATGGTAAAGATGCTGATAGTAATAATAATAATAATAATATTAATAACAACAACAACAATAGGAACACTGCTCATTGCTATGCTTTCTGAGGTTTTGGAGTTCTTGTGTTGCAAAGGAGGAAAGGTTCCCTGATGTGCTTTAATGAGCATGCTAGGAGCCTAGGTAACCTTGAGTCATCTGTGAACACCCTGGTTTCTCTTCAGGTTTCATTGACTTCATTGTGGAGCCCACCTTCACTGTGTTGACCGACATGACTGAAAAGATTGTATCTCCACTTATTGATGAACCCTCCCAACCTGGTGGGACTGGGCACAGGCGCTCAAGGTCAGTGATGAACCTTGTGAGATACTGGGTAGGGACTCTGACTAATGGCTGGGGCTGGGGATTTATTTTCTACCACTGACAAGTGCCTACAATTTGATTTCTACCAATGTCAGGGGAGAGATTTGTTTTTGTTGCTTGATTTTTTTTTCTTAAAATGGGCAAAATTGTAATGATCAGGTTCCCCATCTACTCCAGTACTTTAAGGGAATGAGAGTGGGTAGGAGATAAAATGGAGAGAGACCCTTCATCATGTCATCCAAACTACAATAGTTCCTCTCGTCCCACTTCCATCTGTTTGGGTTTTATCATAGACGAGAGAAAGGAGAAGAGGAGTATTGAAGAAAAAGAAGAGGGAGGATTAGGAGAGGAAAGTGGGAAGAGTAAGCACTAGGCAATGTTGAAGGGAACTATACCCTCCACCTTCTCAGAGGTGAACCTGAATATTTTCTGCAAGCAATGGATTTATATCATAGCACCACTCCATTAATCATTTGTCATTTGGTGGGTTTCATAATGTCAGCATTTATATATCTGCATAACCTACATAATTAAATTTACTCTACCAAAAAGCTGTTTCTAAAATGTTTGTATTTATAATATTGCATTGCCATCCCTTTAACAGGTATGTCATTTTCAGTAAAAAAAAAGATGGGAAAAGGAGGGAATTTTGCATCAGAGGAAGCCCCTCACGTCCAAACTATTTATACCTCCCTACCTTCTAGTGACAATGATAAGGAGATACAAGTTGCCCAGGTGTATTATGGAGTCCAAATGTCAGGGTGAGGGGAAACTCTCAGTTCTAGGGAACTAGGGTAGAGCTGGGAGAAGAGAATGATGAATGATTGGTTAAAGTCACCATCTGGATGTTATAAATGGAAAGTCTTTGCTCCCATGATAGTGGGGCACAGAGCTGAGTGGAGAACTTTGGTGCAAACAGCAGTCCAATTCATTCCAAATTAGAAATTACAACAGGAAAGCTATAGACTGGAGGAGATAAGTGGAATGGAAAGGTTCAAAAGACCGAGTTGGAGAAGAGATACAGAGTTGAGATTTTCTGGAGCAGGAGAGGGAATGGACGTTGGTATGTATTAGATGCTTTCTCATTTTCAAAGCTTTCAGAATATGTATTCGACTTCCCCAAATTTGTTTTGGAAAATCAAGCGACCCTATCCTAAGACCCGGTGTACACCCACACGAGTGTATAAGCTATGCTTTCCTGAGGGGATAAACCTTGGTCAGTGAGTCCATCTGGACTGGCTTAGCTACAGATGCTTATGATATTAACTTGCTGTTCCCATGTTATGTCATCTGTAGCTTGAATAGTATCAGCCCATCAGATGCAAAGCGATCAAGCGTCCGGAGCACTGGGTCTGAAGGAAGTGCCTCTATCAACAATTCCGTCCTCACTGTGGACTATAAAAGTTTTAAAGCCACTTGGACCGAGGTGGTCCACGTTAACCGAGAGAGATGGAGGGCCAAAATTCCTAAAGGTAACTGATGTCACTCAGAATGTTCTAAGCACAATGATACCCTCAACC
This sequence comes from Dromiciops gliroides, assembly GCF_019393635.1. Classification (NCBI taxonomy): domain Eukaryota; kingdom Metazoa; phylum Chordata; class Mammalia; order Microbiotheria; family Microbiotheriidae; genus Dromiciops; species Dromiciops gliroides. The sequence goes on from NC_057861.1 coordinate 746,482,522, forward strand.
CTAACCAAATCTGACCCACTCTTTTTTATTTTTCAATTTTTTTTCATTTTTTTTTTTTTTTTGGTGAGGCAGTTGGGGTTAAGTGCCTTGCCCAGGGTCACACAGCTAGTAAGTGTCAAGTGTCTGAGGCCGGATTTGAACTCAGGTACTCCTGACTCCAGGGCCGGTGCTCTATCCACTGAGCCACCTAGCTGCCCCTTGACCCACTCTTAAAAAAAGGTTGACTGATGTTTTTGGTTTTATCTCACCTATATTTTCCAGTCTATCTCTTCTTCTCTCCCAGGGAGTCATTCTTTATAATAACATTTTAAAATGAATAAAAAGCAAATCTAACCAATATATTTAAAAATCTTGATGTTTCATGTGATGTTCAACACCCACAGTCCTCCACCTCTGAAAAAAAACCTGGGAGAGGTGTCCTCCCTGACATCACTTAGGCCCTTCCCCATCCCAGGGCTCAGTGATCTGCACCTCTTCTTCAATTTGACCTTTGGATGCTTTCTACTCGATTTTCATTCCTCAAACTTGTGTCTTTTCTTTGGAACCAAGCTTGATCACTATATATCCACAGCATTTCATTTTGCTTGCTTGTTTGTTATTAGTATTCCTATTTACTTGGTTATAATCAACTAGAATGTTATATTCCTGATGCTGCTTATTTCACTTTGCATCAGTTTCCTGTGCCTTCCAATGCTTCACTGTACTCATCACACACATCACTTCTTACAGCACAGTCATATCCCATTGCATTCATGTACCCCAGTTTGTTTAGCCATTCTCCTTTCACTGAAATCCACTCTTTCTCTTGCATTTTTTTACTTGATGTGACAAATTGCATCCTTGTCTTATAGGAGGAGGCATAACTGGTGTATGTCAACAGCAAGACTGAAAATACAGTAGTCTTAATGTCTTTTCTTTTGTAACCATTAACACCCGAACACTGAGTTCATAATCGTCAGAGAAACATTCCTGACCTCCCAGAGGATTAGGAATTGATTGGATGGCCTGATCCAGAAAAATGGTCATTACTTTGATGTCAGCTTGATGGGAGGTCTCCAGTGGAATGCCCCAGGGATCTGTGCTTAGCTCTGTGCTATGTAATATTGTTATTAATATCGATGATACAGATAATGACATGGAATGCCCATCAAATATGCAGATGACTCAAAGCTAGGAGGGATGAATAACTCACTGCATCAAGATTCAAAAAGATCTCTGGAGGTTACATAGATCATATAGGCACTTGGAAGCCACTGGCTGTAATGAGCATTCTTTTTTTTGGCCCTAGATTCCCCATCAAAAACTTACCAGGATGGTAGAATTTGCAGGGGTAGGGTCTGGACATGTGGTTTTGTTACTATGTAGAAAACTCCTACTAATACAGGTCAGTGCCTTTTCCTGAAACTCATAGATTTCGAGATTTTCCGGAACACTGAGAGATGAGTTGAAATGACATGGCTAGGGTCATATAGGCTGTATGTTTCAGAGGCAGGACTCCAACTCAGGTCTTCTTAGCTTTAAGATCAGTTCCTTATTCACTGTACCACACTATCTCATGAAATTGTGGGGCTAGAAAATTAGTTTGAATGGCAATGAAATTGAGGACAGAGTTTTCAACTAGTGGACATTCTCTTTTATTTTGGCAATTGTCCAGTGGCTACTTATATTGCCCAGAATCACACAACTAAGTGTCAGAGGTGGAATTTGAACTCTGGTCTTCTTAACTCCCGGCTCAGTGCATTGTCCATGGCACCACAAAAGAGCCAACAGTCTGTCTCTGGAAGTAGTGGGCTCCTCTCATTAGAAGTCTTCAAGTAGAGGCTTAATGGTCACTTGTTTAGTGTATTATTGAGGGTATTTCAAGAGAAGACTCCCTTTCAGGTGTTTGCACTTCGTGGATGAAGAGATTCCTTCTGTTTCTGAAACTGATAGGATCAAAGGGCCACAACACAGCTTCAGAGCTAGAAGGGACCTCAGAAACTAGAAAGTCCAATGCTCCCATTTTAAAGATGAGGAAACTAAAGTCTGGAGGAGAGAAGTGATTTGACCAAAGTCACACTGATCATAGGATTATAGATTTAGAGGTAGATGGAAGTTTGGGACCCATCAAATCTAACTTTATTATTAAATAGACCAGGACTGAGGCAGAGAGAACCTCAAAAGTAATAAGTATCTGAGGATGTATTTAAAACCAGGTTTCAAAACCAATACCCTATGCACTCTGCTCCATGCTATCTCCCATAGCAATTTGAACTGGAATTTGAACCCTGATCCTTTGACCATTCTTTTCACTGCAGTACCCTGATTCTGCGATCCTCTTTTTGAGACACTCACTTCCTGAAGCACAGACTTCTGGGGCTTTTGGGAGGCCCAGTGTGCCTTGTGGACACCTGGAATAATCTGGATGAAACAAGGTCCAGATTCCCCAAAATTCACCTTGAGGGCTTGTTCATGTTTGAATTTCTAATGAACTTCATGGATTGTCAAAAATGAATGAGTGATGTGGCTGGAAGGGTTCTTAATGATGACCACTTTTGTTTATCTTCTTCATTATGTGCTTCTTGTAACTGGCTGGTGGAGCAGAAGAAAAAGCCAAGCGGGAGGCTGAGGAGAAAGCCAAGCAGGAGGCTGAGGAGAAGAAAAAGGAAATGGAAGCGAAAAGTCAGGCTGAAGAAGGTGGTACATCAGGCAAGCCTGAGAAAAAAAAGGCTGGAGAGGGGAAGAATGGAGGACGAGGCCACAAAAATGAAAATCCTCATGGGAAACATCCTTCCAAAGCAGACAAATCTGGAGACAACAAACAGGCTCATGCGGGTGAGAAGGACAATTCAGTGGGAAGTGTTGATTTCCTCTCTGAGATTTGAAAAACCGCTTTCTCAATGGCAAAACCCATATTTCCATTGGCAATGCTTTGGGGAAGGAAGAGGGGGAGAGATGCATTGGGAAGCATAGGTGGTGTTAATACAATAGATATCAATAACAATTTATTTAAAGAAGAAATTGGTGTTCTTAGCAAAACAATCGCAAAGGTGACCTTTATTCAAGAGAACAAATATTTAGTTCTGGGGAAAATATTGGACTTGGGGGGGGGCGGTATTTTTTTTGTAATGCAACAACAATTTTTTCGCCTAAAAGAACAATTTGCTTTTTCTCCCTATGAAATTATTTGGCTAAGTGTGCATTTCTACTAGATCATAAACTCCAAGGAGGCAGGAATCATGCTTTTCATAAGCAACTCAACAAGCATTTATTAAGTGCCACTTGTGTCCAAGGCTCTATTCTAGGTGCTTTGGATATAAACAGAAACATTTTAAACAACTCCCTGTCCTTCATAGGATCACAGTCTATTGGGAGACACAACATATACTTGTAGATTTTGAGCTGGACAGCGTCTTAGAAGCCACCTTGTCCAATCCCTTCATTTTAGGGAAGACAACCAAGTCCATAAATATCATATCTTAACTTCTTCCCATGAATGCCTTCACTCAATGAGCTATAATTTGTCTTTCTACATTTGTTTGTATACAGGTTTTTTTTTGTTTGTTTGTGTTTTGTGTGTGTGTGTGTTTTGTGTGTGTGTGTGTGTGTGTGTGTGTGTGTGTGTGTGTGTGTGTGGTGTCTGCTCCATTAGATTGGCAGCTCATTGACAACAGGGATGATCTTTTAAAATTTTTTTTTTCTTTTTCTTTGTCTTTTTTTTTTTTCAGGTCAGTGAGGCTTAAGTGTCTTGCCCAGGGTCATACAGATAGTAAGTGTCAAGTCTGAGGCCAAAATTTGAACTCAGGTCCTCCTGAATCCAGGGCCAGTGCTTTATCCACTGCGCCACCTAGCTGTCCCCCACAAGGGATGATCTTTGACGTTTCTTTGTATCCTTAGCACTTGCTAAACAACATGCTTGTTGATTGTCTGAGTGACTTGCCCAGGGTCACACAATCATTTATTAATGTGCAGCCTAATTTGCTTAGGAAGAGCAAGCAGGAACAACTTATAGTATCAAGGGAATTTTCCGTAGGCAATAGTGCTTGAACTTGGCCTTGAAGGAAGCCAAGGATCTGAAGAGGCGGAGCTAAGAAGGGAAGCCATTTCCAGAAGAGGCGACAGCTTGTGCAGAGTCCCAGTGATGGGAGATGGGGTGCTGAGTTTGCAACAAGGAGGCCAGTTTGGCTGAAAAGTAAAATGGGCAAAGGGTAGTAATAGGACACAGATGCAAACTAGCAGTATTGTTGAAGTTGCAAGGAGGTAAATTTAGGCTTGATGGCTTTTCTTTTTCTTTATGTTTCTCTGAGCTGTTTTCATCATGGATGAACAGTATGTATAGTTGAACTACCCCAGGCATTTTAACTGTAGGAGAACAAATATTTAGTTTATCACCTTTGGCCCCTACAAGTAGCAGGATCAGGGAAAGTAAAGGCAGAGAAAGACTAAGCCAAGCAGGGTTATGTTTCAGGGGAGAGAGAAAACCATCCATACATTGAGAGCTGCCAAGAGTGCAGCAGGCTGTGGGCTGTGGGTGCTTTCTTCTTCATAGGAGACACTTGAGCATAGGCTGGAATACCACTTACTGGATATGTTAGAGTGAGCATTCATTTTCAGGTGTGGGCTGGATGTGGTAACCACTGAAGTCCATTCCAACTCTGAAATTCTGTGATTTTTGTTTGGGGTTTTTTTTGGCCGGACAATGAGGGTTAAGTGACTTTGCCAAGGTCACACAGCTAGTAAGTGCCAAGTGTCTGAGGCCGGATTTGAACTCAGGTCCTCCTGAATCCAGGGCCAGTGCTTTATCTACTGTGCCACCTAGCTGCCCCCTATTCTGTGATTTTAATTTATCTTTGTGTGTCTCTCCTCTTCCCTCTCTGCTACCATCCTGGTATACATAATAGTGCCTTATGGTATTTGACATTTATGAATGAAAGAATGAATTCATTAATTGATTGATGGATCAATCAATTAATTAGTTAGTTAATGAAATGGTAAGTTTTCTTTCCTGGCTCAAATCTTATTTTTGTTTTGGAGAAAAGCAAGTTGTGATTATGGTTCTCATGGACTATCCAAGTACAAAGTGGCCCTCATATTATCAGTCTATTAACAAAATATGCTGCTAGGAAAATATATTTGTTGTTTAGTTTTTTATAAGGCAGGAAAGCACTTTGTGAATCAATTCTGTATGGTCCAGAGGCAAGGGGATGACTACAGTGAGAAGATGCTATGTTCAGCAAACCTTGTTGAAAGCAAAGCATCTCTTTGTAGCAAATGGAGAGAAATCTGTTCCAAAAATGTCCTTAATTTGTATTTAGACAGAGGGGAAGGCTCCAGTAAAGAGGAAGAGGTGGAGTCTGACCCTGAGCAAGTCATTTACCCACTTTGAGCCTCTGTTTCTTCTTCTACATAAAGTGTGGCTGGACTCAGTGGCTTTCAGAGGTCCTTTCCACTTCAAAATACAAGATGCTCTTTATTTTTCTGCTAATGATATCAATTGCTATCTTGGAGAAATGATCTTTTTCCCCAAGAATATTTTAGATCAAAAGCTCAAGAAAATAACATTCTCACTTTTTTCTTGGAAAAAGTTTACATTGTGAATATAACATTGTGACCAAAGGTCACTAACTTCATGAAAAAAAAGTTTTACTTTTTTTAGATTTTATTTGAAAATATTTATTTGAAAAAAAAATTATTTTCAGTTCTGAATTCTTTCCCTCCATCTGACCTCTCCCATACTCACTGAGAAGGCAAGAAATAGCAACAGTCATTAAACATATGAAGTCATGTTAAATGTATTTCCACATTAGCTATGTTGCAAAAGGGGGAAAGCAAGAAAAACAAAGAAAAGGAAAGAAAATCTACTTCCATGTGCACTCAGAGTTCCCCAGCTCTTCTCTGGAGAGGGCTAGCATTTTTCAGCAAGAGTCCTTCTGAATTGTCCTGGACATGACAAAGATTCCCTTCATTGTCATGTCGAGAGAGCCAAAGGTCACCTGAGATGCCAATCTGCAGATTCCTTTGGCCCAACTTTAGTCAAGGAGGAGAAGCAGCATGGGATAGGGAGCTGGATTTGCCATTTGGGTCTTGGTGTTAGGAGTTCAGATCTGTTGCTTATTAGCTGTGTGACCTTAGACAAATATCTCAGCTACTGTGGCCCTGATTCCCTTATCTTCCTCATGACGGGGTTGGGCTACATGATCTCCCAAGTCCTCTGCTGCTCAAAATCTACAATCTTGAGTCAACTTTTCCTAACTCCCCACACTGAACATTACACCCCTGAACTTTCCCTCCTCTGCCTTTCATCCTGGCTCTCCAGTTTCAACTCAACTTGAGATTTAAATCAGGGAACTTAAATTAAGTCCAGAAAGTTCTCACCCAGTTCTCTCAGATTCTTCCTGAAGTACATAGGGTTAGACCTAGAGTCATTAAGAAGAATGCCCTGCACTCACAGAGAGTTGTTCCACCTATACCTGGGGGACGTGGCTACTTCAGTGGAACCCTTCCCCTCCTTTCTCCTTTGTTTAGTAAGGAAAAGGCAGAGAGGATGATGCCTGGTCTTTGGTGGAAGCAAAAGTCTGCTTCTGGGCCTGTCCCCCAGAGTAGGGCCACAGGAAGCAGGCTTGAATCCTACCGAAGCCACCTGGCCTGAACCATCTTGGGTAAGTCACTTCCTTTCTCAGTAAAAAATATAGTGGGAGGAGTGAGGGAAGAGTTGAAATAGAAGAGCTCTCAGATCCGCTTCCAATTCTAAAGCTGTGATCCTTTCATCCCATTTGAAGAAGGAATCTGTGAAGGACATTTGAAAAGGCCAAGGTCATACCTGTCTTTCATTACAGATGTTTGCCACAGGCCATCATCTCCCTAAAAATGTATGCATTGAATAAGAGGCAGGGAAAAGAAATCAATAGCAAGAAATGGCCAATCTAGCCACTGTTGGCTTGGGACCATCGCTCCTGGTGGTGTAATTAGAATGATTTATAACTACATGAAAAGACTCTTTCAGGTCTTTATGTTTACTAGATTACAGTTCCCATGGTTATTACTCCACATGTACCCATGAGGGAAATGACTAAATGTTCTTTATCTAAGATGGCAGGGGTGGGGCACAGTGGGAAGAGAGCTGAAATTGGGTCAGAGGGTCTTGGTTCAAATCCTGGCTCTGCTACTTCTTATCTTGGCAAAGGACTTAACCTGTTTGGATTTCAGATTCCTCACCTGTAAAAGGAGGGTCTTGGACTAGATGTCTCTGACGGCTCAAAATCTGCACTCTTATGAACATACAGCCAATCCTCAGCTCCCACAGGGATAACATTCCTAGAAAATTCCACAAAAGTAAAAATGGAAATGTTCTTTAACTGAACCTATGGGAAACAGAGGGTCAGGTGCCTGCAACCACTAAGAACTGGAATCTTTCACTAGAGATTGCTGCAAATGCATTTTTTTCTGCATGCAATTCTTTATAAGAAAACATTAACTCCAATAATGTGCACTTTTCCTAGCAAACCATGAAATAACCCATAAAGTACAGTACACAAAATAAAACTGGTAACATGCAAAACATTTTTTTCTTTCTAGCACAGTAATTCCCTATAATTCTGTGGCCTTTTGTGCTAGCATCTCAATAAAAATTTATTTCAGATAATATTCAGTTTTCATAACACATGAAATCTACAGGACAATAAATACTGTACAGGAAATAAAATTCTTAAAACTGAAACATTTTTTAACCTGAATCTTACCTTCCACAGTGTCAGATGGTGGTGTGAGAATGTTGCACTGTACATAGTGAATCGTTGATTTGTTGCCACCAAATTCATGGCCAACAGTGGCTGTAGATATTCTAGCACTAAACTTATCTGACAATTTTATTTTTTGACTACGTCACATCACTGACTTTGCACACTTGGGCTTAGGGTCCAAAGGACTTGCTCTAAGCTTCGGGGGCCTAATTGCAGTGTAAAGCTTGAGTTTTAAAGGCAAACAATGGAAATATGCAACAAATGCACAGGGAGCTCTATACAATGGTAAGGTGAGCATGACCAGTGAAGCAACTAGTGGGACACTAACTGCTCCATAAATCTGCATGCCTTGTGCCTCTCACTTTTTTCTACCGTGCATAGCCGTCAATGTGCACAGCTGCTAATATGAAAGAAAAAACGAGGTTACTAATAAAATCACCTTAATGCTTCAAGTCACAAAGTTAAGTGCATGAATGTTGAGGATTGACTATATCAAGAAGACACATGCCACTCTTCCAGCGAGTTCATTTAAACTTTCTCCTGGGTTGAATTTCAAAGATCATCACTGGGGCAGAGCACTAGAAGCTTCGTTGACCAGCAAATACTGGGATGTACACAGAGCCCCATTGTGACTGCTGGGGAAAGAAATCTTACTCTTTGACAACCACCAGTCTGTGGGCAGGAACTTACTGATGCTGTGGCTAAGTGCTGGCTCTGCATTCAGAGGATTCAGCATCACATCCAGGCTTTCCTACTTATTACCCATGTGACCCTGAGAAGTCATCCAACCTCTCTGCCCTTTGGCCTATGTGAATAGGAAGAGGACAGACTAGTTGACCTCAAAAGTCCCTTCCAAATCTAGATCTCTGAGATCTCAATCAAAGAAGAACAATTATCTTCAAACATTTGGACCGAAGGAATGAGATTTATCTGAAACATTAGGATAAAAGTGTAATTATGTTAAGATGGGAAATATTTTTATGACCCTAAGCAATGACTTTTACTCATTACATCTCTGGATATTCACAGAAATTCTAACTGGCAACGTAGGGCAGCTAGGTGGCACAGTGGGTAGAACACTGGCCCTGAAGTCAGGAGGAACTGAGTTCCAATCTCACCTCAGACACTTACTAGCTGTGTGACTCTGAGCAAGTCACTTAACCCCAATTGTCTTAAACATCTGGGGCCATCTCCAGTCATCTTGATATAAATCTTGCCTCTGGACACAGATGACTGAAGGAGAGAGTGAAGCTGGTGACCTTGCACAGGCCTCTCTCACTTAAATCCAGTTTCAGTGCATGTCATGACATCACCCTGATGCCATGCTCGTTTTGGAAGACAAAGGACAAACACCAATAACAAAACAATTGACAACATAGTGGCAAAAACTATTTATTCTCAGACAAACCACTTACTTCTCAGGACTATGTGATTCTCCAGTATTTCAAAAGGTTTGTGATCTCACTGACATGGGTCCAATTTCCAGTGATGTGCAGCCATTGGTGTGCTGGTGAACGCTTAAAAACCTGCTCTCCAAAAGAGCATGTATGTTGTGACACACTTTTAAATTTAATCTGCATTATTAATATCTTCTCCATTTTTTCTTAAGAAAGACATTTTCCTTCACTTCTTTCGTAAGTCTAGGCAATTGATAAAAAGATAAATGAAGCCAGGGTTTGTATTGTTTGCCAGTTTTCAAAGTGTAATTATTCACACTGAAATTTAACTTTCAGTTCCCATAAGGCAGCTCAAGCTTGCTCCAGCACACACCTGTCTGGGTGACAGTCTAGCCAGGGCTTCCCATCCTCTGCCACTCTTGTCTGTGTCTTTCCACATATTTGCCTTAGAAGATGCACAAACATGCTGTGCTCTTCATCAGTTTCTCTAACTTTACCTTGTCTTGAACCAGTCTACCATGCCCCTTCCTGGCACTTTATGAAACATGCCACTCCCCTCATCCCTTCATATGGAATGTAAACTTCTTAAGGGTAGGGAATGTCTTGCTTGATTGTTTTTCAACCCTCGTACTTGTACTTAGTACAGCCATTGGCACATAGTAAGTGCTTTTTAATTTATTCATTGCAAAAATAAAAGAGGACTTAATGGGCTGTATATTGGTTCTCATTCTCTTTCTCTCTCATCATTTGTCTATGTCTATCTTATTCTCTCTCTGGCTCATTTTTTCCATCCATCTATTTCTGAGATGACATCCATTCTGCCATTTTTCCTGCCCAGTTCCTCATTTGAAATGTGTTGCTGCCTGTGAAACATTGAGGTTCCCATTCCCCACACCCATCTTGATAGTTCTAGTGTGATTTCTAACTCTTTCTTCCTCAGCAGTCTGCTTACCCCACTTATTCTGTCACTTTCAGGTGATGAGAAAAATAAGACAGACAAGAAGGATCAGTCCAACGTTGGCAGTGATTCCAAGAAAACAGACGGTAAGAACCCAATTCCCATCATGCCTTCTCATAAAAGAGGCCAAACTTGTTAGAATTATAGCTAAATTGGAAATAAGGATATGTAACATATTTGTATATTCAGTCTTGGGGAAAGCTAGTCTTTATTATGGTTGATAAATCTATTGTCTTTTAAGAAAAGAATGGATGAATTACAACTTCCTCAACTGTCATCTTCCTCTCAAAGGTTTGAATTAAAACTTTTTTTGCCACTTTGCAAATGAATACTAGGAACAAAATTAATATTGGGGATAATTAGTTACCACTGATTGACAGTAACAAATGTCATTTACCATAGTATAATATACTATACTGTAATGTGTATATACATAGATATCTCTATGTACATATACACACATATTCCACAGTAGGTGGTGAGGGCACATGCTCAGTGACCCCCATTTTTACTATAAAATCCTCCAAGTAAATGCCATCACTGATGAGTTATCAGGGAGTCCCAATGAACTGAAAAGATAAACCACTGTCTGTTCAGTCCAGCATCCAGCACATTGCCATCTCTTCCCAATCCACTATTATCTTGTTCCCCATAAATTTTTCATAAGAAACTGATTTTACCTCCAAAAGTCAAATCACCCCCTTCCAAAGACCTGAATTTTAAAATTAGTTGATAATACAACATTAGTTGTTTGGATCTAATACGCATAGGATTAGGGTGAGAACTCCAGCCCCTAATGCTATCTCACTGAATAAATATATTTCATATTTTATTGGTACCTGACATTTGTCTATACCTGACACAAAAGCATAAAAAAATTAGGGTTTCTAGGGACTGCCTTATGTTGAATACCTTGTTTTAATTCAGTATTTTTATAGTCCCTGTGGTCCAGGAACAGTTAACAGATGCTGAATTACTCCTTTAATGCCTGTTGTTGGGGGAAAAAAAAAAACAAACCTCTCAAGGATACAATCTAGTTAGTAGTATGGTTGCCAAGGGAAAAGAAAAAATGAATCTGACATGAGAAGCTTATTGTGATGAGATCAGCCACTCTTATCTTTTAGCACCAATTCCTGATGATGGCAAGAATGCATTCTTTTCTTAGTTTTCATCTAGGGCCATTTTGAAATCCATTTCATGAGCTTTGTTAGAAAATACTTCTGTGACACCCACATCCAACTTTGTACCTGCTTGTTAATGTGAATGAAACTGTCTTTCAAATGAATGTGCTTTCCTTGAAATTTTTGTCACCTAGAATTTAGTTACACAAAGGTCAAAGAGAGTTCTAAGCAACTGGTGCTGTCCATTCTTGAGGTCTGTGTTTGCGATGACTTCACCTTTTTCTTTATGAAGTGATTATAGTATCAAAGAAACATAAAATCTAAGATTTGCAAGGAATCTCAGATGCCATCATGTCCAATCTCTACCCTAACAAGAATCCTCCTTTCAGAATTCTCAAAAAGTAGCCATCCAGCCTTTCATTGAAGATGTCCATTGTCTTTTTGGAAAGTTGTTAGCAATTCTTTCCTAACATCAAATGGAAATTCATCTTTTTGAAACTATCCATCCATTGCTCTCAGTTCCACCATCTGGGTCCAAATGGAACAAGTCTCTTCTTCATGACAGTCCTTATAATACATGAAGACAGAAATCATATGCTCCCTCAAGGATTCTCTTCTTCGTCCTCATTTATCTTATCTGATATAGAATAATTCCAAAACTCCTTACCTTTTTTAATGTCCAACAGGTACCCAGAAGTATTATTTTAAATATAATATTATGGTGGTAGGCCTCTTTGAAATTCTTAGTCTGTTCCTTGGAAAATGAAATCATTCAACCAATATTTGAAATCTTTCCAGTTTGATGGGACATATCTGATCATGTGGTCCACTAGCATAGCCTTCCAGGACCCAAGGTCATATGCAGACCAAGATGAAGCATTATAGTGGGCCTTTAATGGAGACCTAGATATGATAAAAATAGTGGGATCACAGGCATATTGATATAGAATATCTAGACAAATAGAAAAAAGAGAGAAAATATCTTAGAAATCACCCAACCCAACCTTTTCATATAAAGGACAAAACCAAAGGGCAGAAAAGATGAGTGACATTCATCAATTAATGTTTCAAATTAAAGTAAATAATTTTGTGTATACTGAGAAGTAACAATAAACATTTTATGCTCTGGTACTTCTCTAAGAGTCATCAATTTCCAGTTTGGATATTCCATGGATATCCAAAGGCAATATCCAGGAATGATTCTATTTTATATGCCATTTAATATCATTAAACACATCCAGTCCCAGAATGATGTGCATTCAAAGATTATCCTGGCAGAAAAGGATAGCCCTCAAATACTTAAGTGTTGGAGATATAAATAGAACCATATTTTATGGAAAGGTTCAATAATTATCTGAGTTAAATTGTATACTTTGGTGTCGTGGCTTCTCTAGATACTCTCATGGAATTTAACGTGAGTCGAGGCACTAAATCTCTCTCAAATTGACCTGAAGAGATATGAGTGTTTCTTCTTCTTGATACTTCAAATCATCTTCTCTAATTCTAGCAATGGTCCATCAGTGCTCCTATATGCCTACTCAGCTTCATTTGTTACCTTATAACTTACTAGTTCAGAGTTTCATTTTGCCCTAGTAAGCCAGTGTAAACCTGACAAGCTCTGCTTGAACTCAAGAGAAGGAGAAAATACACATATTTTGTCTCTTATAATTTGTTAAAAAACAAAACAAAACACAAAAACCCCCCAATAAACTCAATAAACAAGGCCCTGGAGTAGTATTTCCAAAGAAAATATATTTGTGGGGCAGCTAAGTGGCACAGTGGATAGAGCACCGGCCCTGGAGTCAGGAGTGCCTGAGTTCAAATCCGGCCTCAGACACTTAACACTTACTAGCTGTGTGACCCTGGGCAAGTCACTTAACCCCAATTGCCTCACTATTTTTTTTAGTGACTTGCCCAGGGTCACACAGCTAGTAAGTGTTAAGTGTCTGAGGCCGGATTTGAACTCAGGCACTCCTGACTCCAGGGCCGGTGCTCTATCCACTGTGCCACCTAGCTGCCCAAGAAAATATATTTGTACAGGTACTAAGTGTTCCTTGGACAGCTCCACTTTAACTACCCTCCACAGTTCTTTGTATAGAAGCCTTGGAAGAAGGAGGTAGAAAAGAGGACCAGCATATGGAGAGAAAGAAGAGAAAACTATTTGTAAGAAATGAGAAGTAGCAATAACAAAACTTCCAGACTATGGAAAATATAAAGAGAGGTCACTGGGAAACATCTCCAAGCTGCAGGGAGAGAGATCCTATTACCCTAACATTTCCTTTGTATTCACTGAGTCCTGTTCATTGTAGCATATGTAGACATTGTGTGTGTGTATGTGTGTGTGTGTGTTTGTGTGTGAGCATCAATAGTCATGCAATGTTTTCTATTTTTTTAAAGGTAAAAAAATAAATTTGGTGAGGCAATTGGAGTTAAGTGACTTGCCCAGGGTCACACAGCTAGTAAGTGTCAAGTGTCTGAGGCTGGATTTGAACTCAGGTCCTCTTGACTCCATGGCCAGTGCTCTATCCACTGCGCCATCTTGCTGCCCCAATGTTTTCCATTTTTAAGAAGAAAACCTGTTATTCCAAACACTGAATTGCAAGACAGGCCATAACTTCATCAAGCCTCAGTTTCCTCAGCTGTAAAATTAAGGAATCAGTTTTTATTACTTCCAAGGGCCCTATCAACCCCAAACCTAACTCCTAATACTAAGTCAGCTGTGAACTTACTTTGAAATGTTCCCTTGTATCCATCTTGCTCTCTTGTTGGCCCGGCTCACTGCTCTCCACCATTTAGTTGGGGGTGGTGGTGGGAGTAAAGTTTTCCAAATATAGACTCCTTATGCTTCCAAACATAGAATCATAGAAGTAGAACTGGAAGGGGCCTTAGAAGTCATTTGCTCCAACCCCCTCATTTACAGAGGAAGAAAATGAGGCCCAGAGAGCTTAAGTGCTTTTCCCAATGTCACATAGCTAGTAAAAAGGAAGATCACGATTCAACCGCAGGCCATCTGGTTCCAAATCCAGCAGTTTTTCCATCCCCAGGTTGAAGCTTTTTGGCATCAGTCAGCCTCAGTTCCCTCCCAAGTTGTGGGAGATCATTTAACGTACCTGGAAGATATTGCCCCTTATTTATGACATCAGAGTGTCAACTCCAAAGTGACTGAACTGTGGAAACTCCTCCAGACCTGCCTAGACATCACCTTGGGTACAAGGTTTGATGTTGATCCTGGATCTATTGGGACCTATAGTGATCCCAGCCTCTACCTTCTCCATGCCTGGTTGAAAGTTTCGATAAAACTCAACAAGGAACAAGATAAACCAACCAATCTATTTTTATACCAGCAAAATAAATTTAGAAAATTGTATTGGTGACTCGGATACAATCTTCTCTCTCCTTAAAAGAAACCCTAAAACTTACCGTTCTAGGGACCTGAATTGGTCCACTGACTGTTCACATATGCTAAATGAAATCATTAATTTCTTTCATTTGTTACAGTTTGCTTAGAAAGATCCAGCATACACACAAGAGTGCAATTCCTGAATAATCAAGTAATTTATTCTTACTGCTTATGATCCCTTTCTGAACTCTGTCCACCGTGGCAAGTAAAGTGGGGAATTGGGACAATTTTTCAGTTAGTTTTTCCTGAAAAAGCCCACTGTTGAGGGAAAGGTTGTCTACAATGGATTAATTCATCTATCTATTCATCAATTTCTGAGAAAACCAGAGCCCAAACCTTGCTGTAAGCTTTCCGGCATCTCCCTGGGATCTAAGAAATTCTCTTTTTTCTTTCACCTGACCATTACAAATTAGATAAATCATAGTAATGGAGATAGGAGCAGGGAGTTAGACTATTTCATTCTCCTGGCATAGTACCTAGCATATAGTAGGTGTTTAACAAATACTTGTTGATTGATTGGTTCCTGCTTTATTTCACTGATTTTCTTGGTTTCTAATAAGGACCCAGGAAAGAGTGTGAATGAGCTCCTTAGGAGTTTATCTCTTCAATCTAATTGAAAAATATTCAAATCCCTTAGAATTGGTTAATTGATGGCACCTAAACATCTTAATGCAGGTGAATGTCCTGCCTCACTCTGTGGTGGAGTTAGTGCTGTTAAATCAAGAGAGGAGTTGTACAATATCATAGACATATGTGACCCTGTAGATGAAGATGAAGAAAATGATGGAGCCTCATGGCAGCATTTCATGGTAGATATGGAACATTACCAGAAAAACGGGCACCTGTAGGGCAAAGATTGATGCATTTTTTATTTCATAGCCCCAGTGCTTGGCACACAGTAGCATCTTAAAACTACTCATTAAGTGAAAGAATGAATGGATTTAGATATTTTGCATGAATTCCTAAGTTTGCAGAATTGTGATTTCACCAACTCCACAAAGTAGTATTTTGTGCCCAGCAGGTGCCTATGGTTTTACAGTCCAAGTTTTGAGATCAGTCTGGGCTCTCTGATACTTCATGTATGCATAGGACCTTGGAGTTGGAACAATCCCATTTCAAAATGGTTTTAAAGGCACCCTGTCATTTTAACAATCTTCTTAGATCCCTCCTCATCCTTCTCAACCTACTTTGACTTATATTACATTTTTATAAAAACAGAAATACTCAAAAGATTCCCAGTTTTCCTTTGAACTTCTCGATAGAGGAGATCTGAGAGAAATTTCATTGTTACTTATAGTCTAGTCTTTGGAATCATTAGGACCTCTGTGATTAATCTAAATTTGATGCTTCAGTATTTAAGTGCCTACTGTGTGCCAAACATTGTGCTAAGTGCTGAGGGTACAAAGACAAAAATTAGAATAAATAATTAGAAATTACCTGTATGTATTGTGTAATTTAAGAAAACAGAGAGCAATAAAATCTAGAGCAAATTCATCTTGAGAGAAAATGAGGATTCTAAGAGGCATGGTGAGGAACAGGTGCATTCTAGGCATGGGGGAGTAACTATCCAAAGCCATGGAGGCAGGAGATGGAACCGTCAAGTTCGTGTAATAGCCAGTGTACTCATTTATTTAGAGAGCAGAACCAGATCCACCCATAAACACATATTAAACACTTACTGCTTTTCAGGCAATGGGCTGGATACTTTGGGTTGCAAATAAAGTAAATATTCCATGCCTCAAGTAACTCATATTCTATTAGGAAAATAACATGTAAATCACTAGATAAATGCAAGATCTGAACAGAGTAGATGGGGGTAATCTCAGAGGAGAAAGGCAGGAATAGAAAGAGTATTCTGCAGAAGATGCAATTGGAACTGAATCTTAAAGAAGGCCAGGAAAATCAAGAGATGAATGCAAAGGAGCAGAACATTCTCATAAGGTGGGGGAGAAGACAGTACAAAGGCATGGAGATAGGAGATTCAGTGTTGTTTTCAAGGAACGGCAAGGAGGCCGCTGTAACTGGATCATAGAATGTGAGGAGAGGAGTTAAATGTAAAAAGATTGGAAATGTAGGAAGGAGCCAGGTTATGAAGAGTTTTACATAACACACATAAGGTCATTTCTGATTCTCTTTCCAAAATTGCTTTGAATTGACCTGGTATATATTTTCCATCTACATGTATGTTATAATAGAATGGAAGATACTTGAAGGCAGGGGTGTTTCATTTCAGTCTTTGCATCCCCAGTACTTAATTCAGTGCATGATACATAGTAGGTATTTTGTAAATTCTTCCTGAATGAATAAATGAATGAATGAATGGTTTTCAAAAATATCTTTGGTTCTTGGTGTTTCAGAATAAAATAATTCAGTGCCATTTCTTTTCTGGTGCCCCAAACTATGTTGTGTGACCCTGGGTAAGTCACTTAACCCTTCTCAACCTTAACCTCAGTTCCCTCATATATAAAACAGGGATAATAAGAACACTTATTTTCCAGGGTTGTTGTGAGGCTCAAATGAGAAAATACATGTAAAGCATCTTGAAGAACATAAAGTACTATATAGCTGTTCACCTATTCTTTCACAAATGAGGGAACTGAGGTCTCCAGAGGTTAAATGACCCATCAAAGGCCACACAGCTACTAAATGGCAGTACTGAGATTCAAAATCAAGGTTCTGTGACTCAGAGTCCAATACTCTAACCAACACATCACTCAGTCATTAGCACACGTCGTTAGGAGGGGAAATTATAGAGTTTTAGGGAAAACACTGATAAGCTATAGTGAATACAGGTGAGATCTGTGAAATCTTGGATTTACCTCCCCAGGTTTCAGTTTCTTCATCCACAGAATGAGAGGCTTGAACTACATGGCTTCTGAAGTCCCTTCTGGATTTGGAACTTTGATCCCATGATGCTAAGTAAATATGCATGTACAATTATAGAAACTGAATAGCATAGTAAAGAAAACAATTGTGAGGCCCAATCAAAACAATCCTCTTTAAAGTGCTTTGTAGACCTTACAATGCTAGGTCAGTGCTAAGTTGTGTTATTAGCTATTGCTAAAGAGCCGCCTTGGAGGAGTCAAAAGGTGCATTTGGAGTCACAGGATCAATGGGGCCATTATTGGCCATGCAATTTTGGTCAAATTGTTCAACCACTCTGAGTCTTCAATTTCTCATCAGTAAAATGAAGAAGTCATATTAGGCTATCTCTAAGGTGCTTTCTAACTCCAAATCTGGCTTTACACCATGTACAAACCCAACTAGAATCTATCCAGTTCTCAGCACGTTACCAGTTAAACACATCATACAATTTTCTCATCAAGGTAGCTTCTTAACTCTTTTTAATGACACAATACATCTTCCAAAAGTAGCTTTTTCCCAATATAATTATGGGGAATATCAACGTTCATTGTTTCATTCAATCTTCTGGAGATCTTGTTACACTCTTAATGAGAAACCATACTTCTCCGTAGTCAAAAGCAGACAGTGGGAATTAAGGGATTCCAACTGCTAGTGAAAAGGCAACTTTTTTTTAAAATAAACGTTCCTTTCAGGACTTCCAGGACTCTTTAGAATCATGAAGAAGACATTTCTTTTTTTTTCTTTTTAGTCTAATTGCACTCTGTCCCATTCTTCAATCTTGAGTTGAGTCCACTTGGTAAAACAAAATGTGATTCAAATGGGCAATGTATGCCCTTACAATAATTATGTGCCAAAGCCAATATCTGGGAACTCCCAGCTCATTAACACAATTTCTTTTCTAGCCTTCTGAATGCCAAGTAGGCTGCTTAATGTGCCATATCCACCATTGTTCCTCTGTGTTTGTCCTCAGCATTCTCCCCTGAAGAAGCTACTTTGTCTCCAAGTAACTCTACCTTCCTTTCACTCAAATGCTTCTTCAGACACATAAGGATGAGATTGGTCTTCACACTTCTTTACCTGATACCTCAGAAGGAACACTGGATGTGTGTTCTCTGTTGTCTTTGCTTCTTAGCTTTGCTCTTCCTCTCTGAATGCTTTGCTGTCTTTCCCAACTCAATAGAAATAACAAACAGGATAATGGAAAAATTGCTGTATCTGCAGTCTAAATCCCAATAATCAATTTCACCTGGAAGTTCAGTTAGACACTATTAGAAATTGGAGGGCTGAAGAGGCAGAGTAAAAGATGGGGAGTTAGGAGGTCAGGATTTTATTCACCAATTTCCTAGGACTTTGTCTACTTTGGGACATCAGAGGAAGGACCTGCTTCAATTCTCCATGATACATTTTCTCCACTGCCAAAATAAATTATTCAACCACCTACCCATCCAAATCCCTGTCAAAGGTTGTGAAGATGATTCATATGATTATGGAAGTCAGATGATTTCTACTCCCCTGGAGAAAGATGATTGGGAAAAAAAAACTTACTTTGCAGTCAATTCTAAGTGAATATGGGCTGATTCCTCAGCTTGATTTTTCTAGTACTTATGCTTCTCCTTCCTGTTACTGTCCATTGCTTCGCTCCATTGCTTATTTCCTTTCCCCTCCTCCCTCACAAATGGATAGGACAAACAAAGGGACCTCTCATTAACACATCACAGAAACTCTGGTAAAAGGTTTGGTGGGTAATTGATACCTTTTTTCCAATTTGTCATTATCCATACCAGTGTCACAGTTAATATCCAACTATGCCATAATTTTACTTCTGTTTTGATTATAACAAACAAGGGACACAACCATACTAAGAAAAATATTAGGGGCCCCAACATGTGTCCTAGTTGGAAGTCTAAGAGAGGAGGAAGAAAAAAAAAAGAGAAGGGATAATGGAAAGCAGATGAATAAGGCAGATAGAGTAACGATGTTATTTTCCTTCTTCTATTGACTTATTTTTAATGTTTCCAGAGATCTCTAAGATAGAGAAGGAATGAAGGAAAGCAGCGTGCTAGACTTGACCCTCTAGTTCATAGATTATTTCATTTTGTTTTCTATTGGGAGTGAAAGGGTCAATATTGGAAGTAGTCAGTGTTGGGGAGATTTCACTAGTCGGGCATTCCCACAATATAGTCAAAAGAAAGAATTGTGATGATTGATGATTGAAGTGAATTAGCCAAGCAGCCCCTAGAAGTGAATCAGGTCCATGGAGACTCCTGAGTAACCAAGCATTTACTTTGTTTCACATACATAGGGCCATATTGTTAGACCAGGAAGGGACCTTAGAGAAGTCATCTAGTCCAACCCCTTTATTTTACTTACCAGAAAACAGAGCTCCAGAGAAGCTCAAGATGAGTCAGAATTTGAATTCAGGTCTTTCTGACTCTAAGTTGGAATTAAATGTCAGAATCAAGATTTGAACTCAGAATCTCTCACTCCAAATCCTAAATGCTTTCTACTGCACCAAGCTGGAAATGGTGAACAATTAGTGCTCAGAAAATATTAAACATTTTCAAAGTCAATTATCCTGGAAGGGCAAACCCAGTAACAACTGTTTTTAGGTGGCAGATAAATGATTGCCATCTTTAATGGACAAACTTAACAAGTGTGGTAAAAACAATTTAACTTTCATGAGGGTCCTAATGTGTGGGCCAAGTGCTTTCCTCACCACAAGCAAATGAAATAGGATGCACAGGTATTGTTGTGGGTGTCTTTACAGAATAAACTGAGACTCTAAGAAGTTAATTGACTTACTCTTGGTAATCCAGCTAGCAGGTGTTTAAGGGAGATTCAAACCCAGCCTCCTGACCCCTACATCTGGATATTTACCTATTTACTACTGTATCATACTAATGAAGGCAATGAAATTGATGCCCAGGCCAAAATTTCCCAAGAAAGTAATTTTCCTCAGTGCTGCCTTCTTATTTTTTTTTTTAGTGAGGCAATTGGGGTTAGGTGACTTGCCCAGGGTCACACAGCTAGTAAGTGTTAAGTGTCTGAGGCCGGATTTGAACTCAGGTACTCCTGACTCCAAGGCCAGTGCTCTGTCCACTGTGCCACCTAGCTGCCCCTGCCTTATTATTTTTAAAGACACGAGGTCGATAGAAATTTGGCTTTTCCTTCAAAATTTGTATTGACCCTCCTTACCTTTAGCCAATTGAAATGCAGTGTCCCTTGATTAAGTGACTCAAAGGCATTGTTTTAGGGCCACAAGAACAGAGATAAAGAATTTTCATTCTATTAAATCATAAAATTGTCTTTAAATCCCATAATCTTACCTTGAACTTGGTTACTGAGGGGGGACCAAAGAGAAGCGAAGGAGAAGACAGGAAAAATGTGGCTCTTTCTATCTGCTGGCCACTCTTAATACCTTCTTTGGTTCCTTTGAGGCAGCTAGGTGGCATAATGGGATGAACTGCCAAACTTAGGAAGACCTGAGTTCAAATCCTGACTCTGATACTAGTTGTATTACTCTATTCAAATTATTTAACCTCTTGGCATCAGTTTTCTTATCTGTAAAATGAGATAGTCATACTGAATGGATTCTAAGGTCTCTTTCAGTGTTGAACCTTTGATCCTTATTAGGGGAGAGAGCACATTGGGGAGGGTTCAGTTGCAGAGAGTCCATTTTGAAAATGGACTTCATTCCCTTCCCAGCTATACTTCTGACTTTGTGGAATTCAGTTCAATGAACCCACATAGATGAATCTCTCTGCTCCCCACCCCATACACATACACCCATAACACCTGATAGACAGTAAGCACTTAATAAATGCTTGTTGCTTTCATACCAGCCTGCCAGATGGAAATCCCCAGGGGTCCTTAGAGTTCAGTGGGAAGGAAAATTGTAATACATCTATTCTGCCGCATTCGATCTCAGTGACTATACTTGAAGTAGATTCTACAGGTTTTACTGTCCCCATTTTATTGGAAACTGAGGCCAAGAGCAAGTAGGAGACTTGCCCGGGGACACACACCTAGTAAATATCCTCGGTCTCGCCAGATTTCAGCTCTTTAGTGGAGGGAAGTAGAAGCCAAAAGGATTTTCTACATATAACCTCTCTGTTTTCCTATCATCCTTAACTCTTGAGGTTCTTAGCATTGGAGGCTACAGTTTTTTCCCTAGAAAGGTGGTTCCTCAGTTATGTATTCTGTACCCCAAACATAAGACTCTCTTATGGGAGTTGTTAACAACATCTTGAGGAAGTGAGGTTCACTGTCACAAAGTGTTCCAATTACTCCAGTCTAAATCATATGCCAGTGACCTCGTGTGAGAGGAAAGCACAGTCGACTTAACATTAATGGCCCCAATCCAATGTATAAAATTTTCTGAGACCAGCATTTGCTCCTGAGACAGGGAATAGGAGTGTCAAGCTGAATTTAAGTTCTCACTTAACTGCTGAGCCACTTTGGGAAGCTTTGAATTGGGTATGATTTACCAAGTGGATACTTCATACCATCCAGTCTAAGCCAATCCAACAAATATTCACTCAAGGCACAAAGCCAAAGGCTGAGGATACAAGATAAAATGAAACAAACAACTCTTTCCCTTGAGGAGCTTAAATCCAAAGGAAAACTGATTTAATGGATAGAAGATAAGCTTTGGAATTAGGAAGACCTGGGTTCAAGTTTTGCTGCTGACTTATTAACCATACGGCCATGAGCAAATCATGTAATCACCTGGTGCCCCAGAAAACTCTAATACTCTAAATCTGAGATGAGCTAGAGTGGTAGAAAATTGATATTTTATCATTCTTTGCATTCAGATCCCCAGGTAGACATACTTAATTAATACTAATTGATTGACAATAATAATAATAGCTAGTATTCATATGGTACTTTAAAGTTTGCAAAGCATTTTGCATATATTATCACATTTAGTCTTCATGACAGCCTTGTGAGATAGCTGCTATTTATAGCAGTTGTGACTTGCCCAGGATCACATAGCTAGTAAGTATCTCAGGTAGGATTTGATCTCAGGTCTTCCTGATCCTAAGTTTGGTAGTCTATCCACTACACCACCTAGCTACCTCAGGAAAACAAGGGAAAGCACCGGAGTAACCGAGAGGGAGAGAAAATGCAACATTTTCCTTCTCCTCCATCCGCTATATTATCAAGCTTCCTAAGTGATTGGTGGCATTACCAGTCTGCACCATGGTGATTCCCTTCTTTGATAAAATCACAGGTCCAATTCATCAAGACCCATTAAATGAAAAAACTGGTCATCTTGCTTCCACATGTTCACAGTCCTGAGTAGTAGGTTAGGCTTAAACTGAGCCAACAAAGAATTTTGTGTTTCCAGGACAACAGCCAGCTAGCTGGTGCAGTGGATAGAGCACTGCTGGCTTGGAGTCAGGAAGACCTGAGTTCAAATCCAGTTTCAGACACTTACTAATTGTGTGACCCTGAGCAAGACATTTAGTTTCTCTCTGTCTCAGTTTTCTCATCTTTAAAATGGGGGATAATAATAGCACCTACCTTGCAAGGTTATTGTGAGGATCAAATGAGATAATATTTGTAAGGCTCTTTGCACAGTGACTAGCACATAATAGGTGTCTAATAAATACATATTACCCTTCTTTCCATTAAGAAAGGCTGATTTGAGATCAATGCTTAGGATTAAAGGTCCTTCCCTAGAAGGAACTTCACAGGATATCTAGTTTAAATTCATTTGGACAAGTACAGAAACTGAGTTCCAGTAAGAAGTGATTTTCCAAAATTCATGGAGGTAGTAAATAGCAGAGATAACATTTGAACCCAGGTATTCAGAGTCCAAAGACAGCCAGCACTCTTTCCCCTGCACCATTGGAAAGCTATTTAAGAAACTTTTCTATTAATTGTGACTTGATTAATCTGCATGAGTAGATGGTGATTTTTTTCCATCTATGCCAAATGCATTAAATGATTCCTTTTTCCTCTCTGATTCCCTCTCTCTCTCTCTCTCTCTCTCTCTCTCTCTCTCTCTCTCTCTCTCTCTCTTTCTCTCTCTCCCCCTCCCTCCCTCCCCCCGTTTCCTTCCCCTCTCCTGTGCCTTTATCTCTTTGTCTCTGTTTCTCTCTCTCAGCTTCTGGGTGGGGGGAAGGTGGCATTGACACTTTTTCTTTTTCTTTTTTTTTCAGATCCAGAAGAATAACAGCACACACATACACACACACACACACACACACACACACACACACACACACAAACACAAAGAGCCTGCAAATTTCTTTCATCATTTCAGCTGAGCTTCTTCCTCCTTCTCCCTCTTCTTCTGCAAAGACCAGTTTCTGGTGGGAGGCATACAAGTTTCCAAAAACAACTCCCCCCTACTTGGCTGCCTCTCCCACCTCCCCCCACCTCCGCCTTCTTTCATGGGCTACTGCACAGAAAATGACTTTTTGGGGCTTCGTTTGAAGTTTTACTTTGGGGAGAGGTAGATTTCTACTAAAAAAAACAAACTTGAGATTTGCACAAACATACACATATGTGTGTGGCAGGCCTGCCTCAGACCCACTGTAACGTCCTGGCTCCTAAGGCATTTATCAGACAGGATGGAGATGGAGAATGGAGACTTGGTGAAAAAGGCTTGGAAATCCACCCCATCACCGCCATCACCAGTGTTCCCACTTGGAAAGGTTTTTGTTTTTTTTTTCCTTTTTGTTTTTGGGCTGCTGATGCTGGAGACAAATGTTGGTTTTGACAGAAGTTCCAAGGCTTTTCTTATTTCTTTTCATCTTCTGGGTGTTTGCTGGATCTGGAAATATTCTTCCTCTGTCCTCTCCTCACTTTAGGACTTGCTAAACTACAGCTGTGGACTTCTCCACGTTCTCTGATATGATGGATTTGTAAATGGATATTTGTCTTACAGGAACATTTTATTCAAACCTCATCTGACTTTTCTTTGTGCATTTATTAAAGTGAATCTAAAGGAAGGTGCCTACTCTTCCTGCCATATGGGAGGATGCTCTGAGGAGTATCCCTACAGATGTGGGGTGTCGAGGGGCAACCTGACAATTTCCTCTATGAGGTCTTGCATCACTAGGGCTTATGTCTAATGAGTTTCTATTGTTGGCTAACCATGGCTCACCCCCTTGCCTCCTTCTCTGGTAAATGCCAAGAGATGAGGAGCAGGGAATAACGCTAGTTAATTCTTTTCCATCACAATGGGATTTTTTTTCTTGACCAGATAGAAGCTGATTGCCGGAAATGATTAAAAAGACAGGTTAGACAAAGCCTGAAGAGGGAATAAAAATATTTAATCTGACTTCTAGATAAGAATGAGGAACAACCAAGGGGAAGACATTGATTTTTTTTTTTTTTTGTGGGGCAATGAGGGTTAAGTGACTTCGCCAGCATCACACAACTAGTAAGTGTCAAGTGTCTGAGGCTAGATTTGAACTCAGGTCCTCCTGAATCCAGGGCCAGCACTTTATCCACTGCACCACCTACCTGCCCCACCATTGATGTATTTTAATGGTGTCCTCATGATGTCAGGAGAAAGAAAGAAAGGTTCCAACACTTTGGTTACTCCCAGTGTCCCCATGCTGAACTTATAGGAGGATAGAGATGAGTTGTACAGATATGGTTAGATTTCAATCTGTATCAATGATAAGAATGTTCCTACTTATGAGAGAACCAATCCACTCTTGTTTTCTGGTAGAGCCTGATTGCCCAATCAATCAATTGATCGATCGAAAAGCATCTATGATGTGCCAGACACTCTGTTAGGCCCTAGATATATAAAGAAAAATTCAAAGCAGTTTCTGACATCATGGAACTTACACTCTAATTAAGGAGATGACATATATATATATATGCATATACACACAGAACAAAATGATAAGAGTAATGGCTAGCTGAGTGCTGTAATGTTGAGATTTTCCTTATGCGAATCTCAGTCTGGTTTAAGGGCTCATGATGGCCTTTGGCCAACGTGAGAATTTCCTCCAAATCAGTGGAAGGAAAGATAATCTTCTTCATCTTCCCATGATAGACTGGTCTACACTTAAAAGAACAAAATGGTTATTTCCATATGTTATAAAAAAAAAAAAGCAAATCCTCCCCCTGGAGAGAATTCCACAAGATTCTTTATTGACTTTGTGGCTAGTGGGAAGAGTGCAAGGAGGTAGCCTACAAGACTATTTTCTCTCTTCAGACCATACATATGCAGAAAAATGTGAGGATCTCTGGTGTAGACAACAGGCATATACTTCACTACTATTTGACTAGTTGTTTATTTGATTCATTTAGCAAACACTTATTAAGCACCTGTTATGTGTCAAGCCCTGGGACACACTGATGCTGGGGCTACAGAGATGAAAAGGAACAAGTCTTTGTCCTCTATGCGTTTTCTATCTTTTTATATTCACAGTTAAGTTTAATCTTGGTGATTTCGTTCATGTGCTTAATTTGCTCTATCTGCTTTCAGGACAGCCCATGTGGTTCTTAGTAGAGGTCATGATCACTGTATATTCTAAAAGGTGGTCTCTCTCTGTGAGTTCTTAGGAGCTAGCCCAACCTAGTGTGTGTCAACCTTCAGTCCCATGAAATGCAATGACTGCCGTGTTCCTCTTTCACATCCTTGCACACAGAGCCTTACAAACCAGCCAGCATCAACTCTCCTAGGCTCTTATTTTTAAAAGCAAGCAAATGTTTGTTGTGAAACAATATTGGAGAAAAATATAGGAAACATAGCCATTCCCCCCCAGATTAGCACAACCCTACCAGGAGTAAGAAAGATGATGATGCTTCGCCATTCAATGTTTCCATTTGGGGAAAAGAATGTGAAAGGATGTCCAGCCATCTCTGCTGCTTGGACTTAGAATCTCCCCAGGACATCAGTGAGAAATTACAAAGAAGGTTCATATGACCTTTGAATTTGTCTTTTACATTTTCTTTAGTGGGACTCTGCTAAAGATTTTTTTTAAAACCTACTTCATTGTCTAAGTATTTTTTCAGAGGTGAGAGGGTCATAAATTACAAACTGGAAAGGATCTTAGGGGTCATCTTGGCGAACTCCTCGTTTTATACAACAGGAAACTGAGGACCAGAGATACAAAGTGATTTCTCTCAGGTCACACAGCTAGTAAGTAGCAGAATTAGGATTTGAACCTAGGGCTTCCCCCCCCCCAAATATGACTCCCTTTCCACAACTCCATGTTGCCTCTCACTTTTTAGGGCCAAAAGTGCTCTTAGAGATCATTTAGTGAAATCCATCTATTTTACATTTGGGGAAACTGAGGCCCACACAGGTGAGGTGATTTAGAAAGTGAATTGCAAAGCCAGTTCTTGAACCCAGGTCATTTGAGTGCAAATCTAGCATTCTTCCCACTTTGTCATCTTATGTTTCACCTGAAAGTCTGGAAAATTCAGTTGAAGTTATAGCCATCAGTGGGGCTTGGATTTTGTGTCCTACCTTATTATGGCCAGCTGTCACTGCTGGAATTGAATGAGATGACTTAGGAATATGAATTTAGGCTTGGTGCCAGTTTCCAGCCCATTGTGATTTAGGGACTGGGGTTTCCCTAACACCAAATCCCCAAAGCAACTGATTGAAAAATGAAATTTTCACTTCCTAAGCTTTGGTCTATCTGCCTCTTGTTCACTAATGTGACTGACTGGTTGCTTTTGTATCAGCTGTAGTAGCTTTCACAGAGTATTTAATTCAATTAAAAAAACATTGATGAAACACCTACTATGTCTATTCAGCACCTTATTTTCTCCAACCCTTTTGATTGATGAGAACCACCAGTCTGTGAATTCAAGCAAAAGGACCTTTCTAAATTGTTAAATACAAATGGAATTTCCTGCCATTCTCTATTTAATTCAAAATTTCTAAAAGACCTGACAAAATTCTTCTAAAGACATGCTATATTTAAATAACAAGATCATGTCAACATGTTAATATTCTTTAAGTTCCTTTCCAGTGGAGACTGTTTCATTTTATTCATTTTATCCTCTAGTCCAATTCTGAGCACTTAGTAGGTGCTTACCCCATGCTTGTTGGATTGAATTGAAAAGAAATCCAGTGAATCCATCCATTTGGGGTTTTTTCTGATATTTTCTTCCAAACAACTTTTAAATGAGTGTATGAAGCTAAAATAAAATTAATACTATCAGTAGTAAATAAGATGATAAAAGAAAGGTAGAGCAGGACAGGAGACTGACATTGACCTCACACTATTAAAGGAAATAGATGTTCTTTTAGTATACTCTCTTCTATGGATTATTTATCTTTCTATGTAATTAAAATAACTTTTCAAAAATGTTCTGATCATCATTAAATTATTCAAAGACTCTTGAGCCATAAAGATTAGCTACCTTAGTAGGGTACCTATTGAAGGTGGCAAAAATAGCTATGCCTATGGATACAGAAGAGGGGGTAGTGAAGCCATAAACCAATGAGAGTGGCATTCTATCCATGTTTTAATTCAATTCAACAAACAAACATGCCAAGTACTTTACTGTGTCCTAGGGATCAAAGGCCAAACCTAAAAGCACTTCTTGACCTCAAGAGGCTTGCATTCTATTGTAGGGATGCATCATGTGCATGAATAAGCATGCAAAATTCATACAGAAGAAATATAAATGTAATTACAGGAGGGGAAAAGTCCAACCACATGAATGGTAGCTGGAAGTCTTTGTCTGCCTTTCTAAAAGGCAGAGCTAATACTTTAAAACTGAGATCCTCTACTTGTTGTCCATTCAAATATTCAGAGAATCCCTGGTGGATCCACTTGGTATAGCCAAGCATGGAGAATACAAATACAGGTCATTGGTCTGCTCAAGGAGCCTCATTACCTATCTAATACCTGCAGTATAAAACAAAACTCTGCTCTGTTATTTCAGGTCTTTCAAGATCTGGCTCCATCCGGATTTTCCTGTATTATTTCATATACTTCCACTTCACACTTTTATTTAGTAGTCTACTACAATTTTCTTTTAACTTTTTCTTCAGCTTTGCATGTCCTCTATGAAGGTAAACTCCTTGTAGGTATGGCTACTTCATGTTTTTGTAGAGGCTTGATAAGTGTTTGTTGATTTGAATTAATTCCTACAGACCATCTGATCACCCAGAGACCGTTACTTACTGAAAATTGTAATTAGCAATATCAACATTTTTTAGAAACTTCTCTGAGAATGAAGAGGCTCTTTTACCACCCAGGCCAGAGTGTAGCTTCCATTCTGCTATGACAATAGTAGCCCTTAAGACAACCTAGCTGACAATCCTGTGTTAAAGAAGCTATTTTCTGCAACATCACAAATCTATCCAAAAAAGGACCAGAAAAGTGCATTGGAATGAGAATGAAAATTGTGCTCCCAAGTACCATTTTTATAAATATCCAAGAATCTGAGGAAGGGTTGGTTGTCTGAAGAAAGGAAGGACTGAATTATTGATACTGAGTTCTTTGAGCAAATGAGTGAGTTTCTGCAAAGAGAAAAGAGAAATAAAGCAATCAGTGGCACTGTCACACACCCTTGCTTTACCCCTGGACAAAGGCAAATAGGTACTTTTTCTTCTGTAGGATGGGGCAGGGCTGAAGAGAAGGAGTCTTCTTTCATTCCTCTACTTCCTTCCTCCTTGACCAATGAAGCGGTAATTTGCATTCTTAAACACTGGCAACAATGAAGAAATGAATTCAGATGGATAAAATGTCATACCAACTCCCATTCCCAAAGGAAAACAAATGAAAATATTTATCAGAGTATGACTGTGAAATTCATCAGAAAATCGTGGATTTAGAGCTGGGAGAAACTTTAGTCCAATGCTTTCATTTTACACGTGAGGAAGCCAAGGACAAGAGAGAAAGAAACTTAGTC
Organism: Dromiciops gliroides; assembly: GCF_019393635.1. NCBI lineage: Eukaryota > Metazoa > Chordata > Mammalia > Microbiotheria > Microbiotheriidae > Dromiciops > Dromiciops gliroides. Next base: position 746,511,831 of record NC_057861.1, read on the forward strand.
AAAGTCACAGAGGTAAGATGGGGCAGAGGCAGGATTTGAACCCAGGCTCTCTGATTCCAAATCCAGTGTGATCAAGCAGATGTCCTTGTGAAAATATATTTGAGGTAAGCCAGAAGTAGTAGCTAAATGGCGATTAAGGTGTGTCTGTTGTGTTCCTGCTTTGTCTGGGGATACAAGGAGGAACACAAAGCTGTCTCTGCTCTTAAGAAGCTTACCTTCTGCTAGGTCTAGTCTATTTACATCTGTGCTGATTCCACCATCCCAGGGCAGACCTAGTTAATAGTCACAGTTTCCACCATTTTTATAAAGTGATTCTAAAAAAAAGACATTTAAAGAACAGTTACTATTGGTTAGCTTTTTAGAAGGTTTCCCTAGAGGAAAGCACACTTTTGTATATTGTTTTCTTTCCTTTATTATTCACATTAGAGTAGGAAAGGGCATCATTCCCCATATGTCTCTGGTGATTGAAGGGTGTGTGTGTGTGTGTGTGTGTGTGTGTGTGTGTGTGTGTGTGTGTGTGTGTGTGTGTGTGTTTGTGTGTGTAAGCATGCAGTCACAAAACTCCTGCCCCAGTAGAAGTGCTAAAACACATGTATGTTGCAAACATGTGGCTGTAGGTGTTATCTAGTGACAGGCATTTATAGTGGAATAGTGAAGTCAGCATTTTTCTCTTCTTGCTTTGATGCTATTTTTATACAATTTTATATGCTATACATTTGAAAAACTATTTGCTATTTTCATTTGTAGCAATCTGCTTAGGCTTTTTATCAGATTTGGGGACAGTTGCTCAGCCAAGTTTTTCCACTGTCTCTTCTCCTCTCTACCTGCTTTCTTTCTGCCTCCCCTGCCCTTTTTTCTCCCTCTTGTCTTTACCTCTTTTCTTCTTCCTTCCCTCCCTCCCTCCTTCCTTCCTTCTTCCTCACTCTTTTCTCTTCTTCTGTTCTTTTCTCTTCCTCTTCTCCTCTTTTCTCTACTTACTCCTTTTTGTTTCCTTCATCCTACCTCCACTTCTTTTTCCTTTTCCTCTTTCTTTTTCACTTCCTCTTCCTTCTTCCCCATCCTTCTCTCTTCCCTCCTTCTTTTTTCTTATCTTCCTCCTCCTTCCCCTGATATAAGCCATTCAAACACTTAGCCAACAAATCAAACCAAACTGTGGTCTTTTGCTCCTTTCCTCTGATATTGCAGCCCCCTCTCCCCAGGGGATGGATTAAGTGGGAAACAGAGGCCGCTCAGGTGCTCAAGACAGGTCATCTGACATTTTTGTAGAGTGAGTCTCAGGGATGGCTAGCCATGCTAATGTGGCCTTCCTTTGTTCCATCAGCTTTTTTGTCCATTCCAATGTTTGCTTTGGCTTTCAATATGCTGCTTGCTCATCCATGATGCTGTTTAGGAAGATTCAGTACAAGATATAAGCCATATGCAATTGGCCCAACTTTAGTCGTTGATTATATTCCTGTCCAAATGAACCTGTGGGAAATACTTAGTCTGGTCTTTAAGGAGGCTCAAGAGAGAAGGGAAAAACAATAACTAAACTTGAAACCTGAATCTTGCCATTTCAATGTCTCATTGAAGGGATTCGGTGGGGATTTCTCTATGTATTCTTAAGAGTTTCTTTAAGGTGAATGATATTACAATAAATTTATCTTTATTTAAGTGAAGTCATAGAGATCGGTGTCTGTATTTGGAAGAGAAAATGCATTGTGATGTGCATCAAGAGGCAAGAAAATAAAAATCGATTCTAAGGGTCAACATTTTATCCCAATGATACTGGTTTAGCCACTCAAGTGACATCATATTGTATCTCCAATTGCAAAAATAAACACTAGAGATTTATGTCAAAGAGTATTCTTTTTATCAGGAAAAAAGCACACTTACAAACATGTTCTAGTAAAGAATACATACTCGTGTGTTGCTCTGGTTACCAAATAAAAAACAGAGATATCCTCTCAGTTGGAATTTGAATGGTGAAAGAACTATTTTTCCCCCTCAACTGTTCTCCACATTCATACAATGATACCTCCCCAAGTCTGTTCTACCATACTTTTTTATATTCCCCTAACCTTCACATGTAAACCTTTCATGTCCAAACACTGAGATTATGCTCAAATAAATACACATGTAAAACTATACATAGAATCCTAGGATTTCAGATCTTGAAGTAACTTTAAAGGCCAGCTAGTCCCACCTCACATCCCTCCACTCCATTTTATAGATGAGGAAATGGAGGTCCATACAGGAGTAATCTCTTTTACAAAGTCATGTGTGTATCAAGTGGTATAGACTCAATTTGAACTCATCTAGTCAAAAATTCAGTTGTCAAGTCCTGAAATAGACCAAAGACAAGAGTTGAAGAATAAAGCAAACCTGCCACTCAGGGGGATGTCCCATGAGTTCAGAGCACAATGGATCTCTCAACCTGGAGACTATGAAAAGGGTTTTTATACCTTTAGGAGGGGAGGGTAGTATGAGGTAACAAGGCCTGGTCAGGAGACCCTTGTCACGCTTGTCAGTCTGGGCAAGGAAAATGACTTCTTTCTGGCTCTTTTGCCCTTTATGCCATGAATCCCAATGGAAGGGGAGCGAGGATACCAGGAATCACTTTTGAAACTGGTCTAGCTCAGGTTGGCTTTGTTTACAGGGTAAGATCCAGGGTGAGATTTAGGGTGAGGTCCAGGTCAACATAATGGATGTTACCTTGAGAGTAGGAACATAAGGACATTACTGGAATTCTGACTTTTCTAGCATCATATAAGGGACTTGGCATGTAAAATTACTTTTGGTATTAACAATTTCTGTCATTACATTAACACTTTTCTGTCACAGCTAAAGCACCATACCATACTACAGTGAGAACAATGAGCCCCCTGAAGTAGTCGCATGTGTTTGGATTCTCAGTATTGAAGCTAAAATTAGGGAAATTGTGGTGATTGGTTCCAGTCCAGTGGAAATAAACAGTGTGAATTCAAATAATGTAACCACTTCAGAGGATTCATTATTCTGGCTAATCAGGACCTAGCTGTGCCTCAAAGACAATCGATATATACTGTATGAGTCTCTATCATTTCCTTTTTCTCAGAACAAAACAGTGTTCTCAGGGATATTGTTGAGACTTGGAAGATGATAATTATACAGACTTCCCCAAGATGTCCTCCTTCATGGCCCAACCTACCTTCCATAGGGTGCAACTGCCGGGGGGGGGGGGGGCACTTGCGCCATCTTGCTGCTCTCTTTGGCATCCCCAAACTTTACATTCCTCATCCTCTAAAACACAGAGTTTATGACTGCTCAGGATTTCTTTACCCAAAATGGTCATCTGGTGCTGACTGGGGACAACTATTTCAGTCAATATCTATTTCTCCCATTCATGGTCATGAGAGAATCTTCCATGTCAGATTCAGACCTTGATTGCATTGGCATAGGGAGTCTCATTGGTGAACCTCACATTCCCCTACCCTCCTACAAAAGTGCAAGTTGGCCACTCCTCAGAATCTTATAGATTTACAGAAATGCCTGGGATGCTAAGAGTTAAAGTGTTCTGCCAATGGTCACAACTATTATTTAAATTTTTTTTTTAATTTTTTGCAGGGCAATGAGGGTTAAGTGACTTACCCAGGGTCACACAGCTATTGAGTGTCAAGTGTCTGAGGCCAGATTTGAACTCAGGTCCTCCTGAATCCAGGGCCGGTGCTTTATCCGCTGCACCACCTAGCTGCCCCCCCCCCCCCCCGGTCACAACTATAATTTAACAGAATCAAGACTTGTGCTCAGGTCTCAGGGCCTCCAGGGCTGGCTTCTATCTCCTCTATCCCAAGTCTCTCAAACTCCATGTTAGATAACAAATGTAGATTCCCATCACACCCGGCTGAAACTTGACTAAATGATTTCTCCAGTTTTAGATCTGCTCACCCTGCGAGTTTGACCCCACTGAGCTTTCTGACTGGCTTTGGTGGCGAGCCCAAAGCATGAAGGCCCCCTGCCTACTTTTGGTGGCTCTGTTGCTTGGACTTCAGGCAGCCACCACACTACAAGAAGGATATCAAGAGGCCATGAATGTCAGTCAGCCAATATATGACAGTTACAAAAATTGTCCCCATTCACCAGGCACTGAAATACATTTTAGAGATTGCAACAACAACAGGGGTATGTGTGGCAGGCTGTTTCCAGGCAATATGGTATGCAGATGGGGCCTGAAGTCAGGAAGACCCAAGTTCAAATTCAGCTTCAGACATTTACTAACTGTAACCCTGGGCAAGTCCTTTCATCTCTGCCTCAGTTCCCTTATCTGTGAAATGAGAATATAAAAAGCACTACATTCCTGGGCTGTTCTGAGGGTCAAATAAGCAACCTTAAAATGCTATATAAAGGCTAGTTATAATTGTGTGTGTGTGTATTGTCAATTTGTGCTTTTATGCCTGTCTCCTACAGAAAAAAATAAAAGCACCTCAGAGATATTATTTTCATAATGTCTCCTACGGGGAAAAAAAACACCAGATTAGAGACATACAGGAAAAACATAGTGCTGGTTTATTTGTCCCAAGAACAAGCAGGCATGAATCTTGCGGAGGCCCCTTTCAAAGAAGGAGCTTGAAGACTCCTTTCTGAGGGTATATAAGGTTTCTTTGCTCACTGCTTACAGGGTATCATCAGTTTCATTAGCATGATACAAATCAACCGAAAAGCAAATACTATGACAAGAATGGACCTAATGAAAATCAGTTTAACAATTTCAGTTATAACAAGTATGTAGGAAATATCAATCAGTTTAATAGTTCCACTTAACAGATAGAACACGATGATAAGATTATATGATTCCCAAAAAGGGTTTGGCAAGGAGGAAGATGCCCAGATATTTTTGCAATACAGGGACTTACCTGGGGAAAGAAGTCAGCAGATAGGGACTTATCTGCTAGCTATCTGAGTCCAGTTTGAAGTTCAGTAAAGGCATTTTGCTCATATTAATCCAGGGTTTCATAAAAATCCTTTTGGATAATAAGGCAGCTCCATCAAACCCAAGTGGTCCACACATTCATCATAATACACGCACACGTACATACATACATACACACACATGTACATATATATCTCTGGGTGTATACATACACACACATACAGGAAACAACTAAGTGGTGCTATGGAAAGAATGCCAGTTCTGGAGTCAGGAAGACTTATTTTTCTGAGTTCAAATCTGGCTTTGGACACTTATTAATTTTGTGATCCTTGTCAGGTTACTTAACCCTATTTGTCTCAATTTCCTCACCTATAAAATGAGCTGGAGAAGGAAATGGAAAGTCACTCCAGTATCCTTACAAAGAAAGCCCCCAAATGGGGTCACAAAGAATATGTGTGTGTGTGTGTGTGTGTGTGTGTTTTGAGAGCCTAGCCCAGGAGAGAGCAGCAGGAGACTGAGGACAGTGTCCAGTCCTAGCTTAGCATCAAAACCATGGGTGATGGGTGAGAATTGTGATTATTAGATAGATGTGTGTGTATGCATGCATACATAGTCATGATGGGGGTGGGGAGGGAGAGGAAGGTAGGCAGAGATAGACAGACAGACTCAGGGTGAGACAGACTCAGAAAGTCCCATATACACAGCTGACATAAGTAATACAAAAATGACCTTGGAGCCAGAAAGATCTGGGTTCAAGTTCTGTATCTGACACTTACTAGCCCTGACCCTGAATAAGTCACAAGCTCTCAGGGTTTCCACAAATGCTCTCTAGGAAAGGAAAGGAAACATTCATTACTATTTACTCTGTGACAGGAACTGGCTTGAAGCACTTTACAAATATGATCTCATTTGATCCTTATGACATTTCCGGGATGGAGGGACTCTTATTTTACTAAAATGTAGTTGTTTCCACACGCACACAAACCTCTGTATGTACATATGCATGCACCTATATGTATGTATATATGAAATATATTTTTAAGCCCTTGTTTTGTGAGACCAGCATAAATTAGGATAACATTGGTCATAATCTCATAATCATAATTCTCACCTATGGTTTTGATTCAAAGCTGGGATTCTAAGCCCTGTTGTTCCCAGTCGCCCAGTGCTTCCTCCTCTCTTTATCCAAGCTAGGCTCCCCAGAGCAACCAAGAATCCCTTTCACCTGACTCCCCCCCCCCAAATCCCCCCCTCCAGGGTTCTCACTCAGCTCTGCCAACATCAAGGCCAATCTCCCATGTCCTCCCCACCCAGTCCAGCAAATAAGGGTGCAAATATCCCTTAGACTTTCTAACTGCTCAGACCTCCTAAGAAACTCAAGTTTCAATTAGTTCACAAAAAAATAAATATTATCAAAGTTAAAGATGATTTAAAAATCATAGATTTTAGATGATCCTGGTCTTCAGTACTGATCGCGTTGAAAAGCGAATCCAGTTTTCCCAGTTCTCCTTTCTTCCCTGTGGACTCCTATCTGGCGTTTCTCTTGCTGGAGTCATCAGAGCCCTAACTAGGAATTTTGAAGCATGGAACATGCAGCATGCCACACACCCCTAAGCAAGGGGAGGGTCCAGGATAGGAGTGAGGGGGAGCTCTGTTCTGCTTGAATCGGTTTCATTCAATTTCACCTCATTACTTTTGTCAACCAGGTGATAGGTGCTATTGTCTCTGTCATTCAGGAGGACCCCCCCCCCGCCCACGCAGCACCCTGGGACACAGCCCTAGTTGCCCACCTTAGTTCAGAGCATCATAGATCTGGAGATGTCACAGACCTCAGAAGTCATTCAGGCCATCCCTCAGATCTCACAGACGAGGAAGCTGAGGCCTAGTAGTGTCAGATGAGTTGCCCCAAATCACACGGATAGTATACACAGCGGAGACAGGATCTGAACCCAGTGCTTCTGTCTCCAGATCTGGTTGCCTTTTCACATCAGCGACGCAGCCTTCCCAAAGTTTGGCCACTATTGAGACCTCATCATGGCTGAGATTAAGCTCTCCAGCTGCCATAGAGTCAAATTCACCACTAGGCTTTTAAAACTTGCTCCCTGATCTTTGGGCCCTTGAGGTGAGGAGGGCATTTCCCCATCTATCTCCAAAAATCCAGGCCCTTGGAGATAATCAGGAGGTATATTAGAGAAAGGGCTGGGCCTGGAGTCAGGAAGACCCAAGTTCCAATCAAGTTCCAGGTTGGGCAAGTCACTTAAACTGTTTGCCTCAGTTTCCTTAGCTGTAAAATGGAGATAACGTTATCACCTACCTCAAAGTGTTGTTGTGAGAATCAAATGAGATCTTATTTTAAGGTGCGTACCATGGTCCCTAGGGAATGCTATATAAATAGTTAATCCCCTCTTCCCTTCAGAAAGCTGACCCTTCTGCTCCTTTTGCTGTTGAATTTCCAAAGATGCCTCTCATAGGGTTTGCCCTTGCTCCAGCTTCTTACAAATCCCATTTCACCCTTGGCCCATTTATTTCTTTCCTGGTTAGGGGCAACTAGGTGGCACAGTGGCTAGAGCACTGAGGACCTGAGTTCAAATCTTACCTCAGATACTTCCTAGCTGTGTGACCCTGGGCAAGTCACTTAACCCCCATTGCCTTAAACATCCAGGGCCATCTCTAGCCATCCAAACATATATCCTGCCACTGGACCCAGATGGCTCTAGAGAAGAGTGATGCTGCTGACATAGCCTCCTTTATTTAAATCCAGTTCAATGCAAGTCATGACATCACCCTGATGTCATGGTCCTCTTGGAGAACAAAGGAAAAATAACAAACTCCTTGAAGGAGCTCCTGATGTGGGACACCTCTCCTCCTCTCACTCACTGTAGTTCACCCAACTCAAACCAAGCCCTGAGAAGTTAGGTGACTTGACAGGTATGAGGGATGGGGCTTGACCTTAGGTATTCCTGGTTCACTGTACCACCATACTGTTTCCTGAACTCAAGGTTACAATTAGCCATGTAGCAATAACAGTTTCCAGTAGTATTAAGGAAGATCAGGTTTTTGATAATTCCTCTCAAAATTTCCCAGAAGCCTTTGAGGCTGATGCCATTATGTCCATATGGGGATGACTTGCTTAGGGTTGGGGTTTAGAACTGTACCCACAAGTGATAATTCTTAGTGTGGGTGCTCCCTTCAAGGCCACAAAGTTAGTCATCACTGTTCTTTCCTCAATAAACCCATGGATTGCCTTTCAATAGAACTAATGAGAACATCCATCAGGAATATTTGAAACTCATCCATGTTTAAAAGGGGACATTGGAGATCCTCCCAAGTCCTCTGGTATCATGCACCTGACAAGAAGGAGAATGTTTCAGTGTGTACTGGGTACTGTCCAGTGTATTTCCTGAACTTACATCATTTACTTTCCATGTCTCATCAATTCCACCTCCACAACCAAACGCCTGAGATGCTTCAGGGATATGAGCTTACTTGATAGCTCTACCAGCTCTCCTAGATTGGTCCCCCCACTCCATTCACGTGGCTCTCTCTCTGATTTGCCTCACACCTCTTGCTGACCATGCCAAAAGATATTCTGACCATATCACTCCCCTGCTGAAGAAGCTTCAGTCCATCCCTACTGCCCCCGAGGATCAATTAATCAATCAACATTGATTAAGGACCTACTAAGTGCTGGATGAGATACAAATCCTGTTTGGCATTTCAAGCCCTTCAGAGTCTGTTTCTGAGCCATCTTCCAATCTGATTCTCCATTACAGTTCCTCCTCTATTTCCTTTTGCACCCAAACTCACCTGCTTGCTGTTCACAACTGCAACATTCCCTCTCTCCACTGCCCTTTCTTCACACAGTTTTCCCCTCACCCCCAAGCCTCAGCTATTCTTTCTTCTTACCTGCTTCTCTGAGAACTCTCAGCTCCACCCGTGGCTCAGCTTTCAGTCCTGCCTCCTAAAAGAGGCCTTTCCAGTTGTTAGCACAACCAAAGCCTCCTCTGGCCTCCAGATCATTTTTATTCACTTTGTGTATAATTTGTGTCTGTGAGCATGTTAAGACCCGCCCCTCCTTCCAGGCATGTTGTCTTTATCTTGTTCCGGTTCCCTCGGTAGGCAGCACTGTGCTTGGCACCCAGAGCTGAAGAAATACAGACTCAAGTGTTGGAAGGGATTCCATTGCCCATTGCACCCAATCCCCCCAAATCCCCCCACGGATATGCCCAACAAGCAGTGGGTCATTTAGCCTCTCCAAGGAGGAGGAGGAGCTGGGAGGGGGTCCCCAGAGCCCCCAGAGCTCCCTAGGCAGCACATTTCACTCAGGGGCAGCTCCCACCCCAAGGTCGGCTGGACATTCAGCCTAGATCTGCCTTCTTGTAACTCCCCCCTAAGGCTAGCTCTGTGCTTCTACCCTCTGCAGACAAACAACACGGCTCATCCTTCTGCTATGTGATAGGCACTCACATAGCTAAACCCAGCTATCATGGCCCCTGAGTCTTCTGTCCTCCAGAATAAACATACCGGGTTCTTGCAACCTGGGATGACCTGGACAGGAGGCCTTTCACCATTCTGGTCACTCTTTTTGCATATTCTCCAACTCATCAATTGTTGTTATTCAGTCAAATCCAACTCTTTATGACCCAATTTTGGATTTTCTTGGCAAAGATACTGGGATGGTTTGTCATTTCCTTCTTTGGTTCATTTTACAGATGAGGAAATTGAGGCAAACAGGGTTAAGTGACTTGCCATGGGTTAAACAACTAGGAAGTGTCTGAAGATGGATTTGAACTCAGATCTTCCTGACTCCATCCACTGAGCTCCAACTGCCCCATCACTGAACAGCTTATCAATGACTTTCTTTAAATGTTCCAGAATGGAACACAACATTTAAGCTGTGGGGCCAACCAAGGCAGGACTCTCAGCTCCATATTCCTGAAAGCCTGGCTTCTCTTAACGTCCTCCAGGACTGCATTAGCACTTTGGGCTGCCACACCACACCACTGACTCATGCTTGCAGGCCAGTGAAACCCTGGTTTAAACAGACTCCTACCAAACTTAGCACCCCCCTCGTATGTGTAGGAAGCTGACAGTTTTGTACCCAAGTTTGAGACTACATTTATCCTGATCACATTTCATATTGTTAGATTCAGCCCAGTGCTCCAGTCCATTGAGATCTGTTTGGATCCTATCTCTGGTATCCAGTTAACAACAACTTAGGTAGTGCGGTGGGTAGAGCCCTGGGCCTGGAGCCAGGAAGACCTGAGTCCAAACCTGCCTTCAGACACTTACTAGCTGTATGACCCTGGGCAAGTTATTTAGCCTCTCCTCGCCTCAGTTTCCTCATTTTTAAAATGGGGATAATAATAACACTGATAGGGGAAGCTAGGTGGTGCAGTGGATAAAGCACCAGCCTTGGATTCAGGAGGACCTGGGTTCAAATCCGGCCTCAGACACTTGATACTTACTAGCAGTGTGACCCTGGGCAAGTCACTTAACCCTCATTGCCCCACAAAATAATAAAATAAAATAATAATAATAATAATAACAACAACAACACCTATCTCCCAGGGTTGTTGTCATCAAATTAGATGATTGTAAAGTTCTTAGCACAGTGCTTGGCAACACATAGGATACACTATATAAATGTTTTATTATTCTTGTTATTATTATTCTTCTCCAGTGTGTTAGCTGTCCTTTCCATCTGACAATCTGTTGAAACGGCCTTCATTTTCAGTGAGTTTAACCAAGTCACTGCAAAATATCTGACTTGCCTTGAATTAAATGAAGTTGCCTTCATATGACCTTGTGCTTGGCTGTTTCTGTCTCCCTTGGATGTGAGCTTCAGGGGGCATTGATCAGGGCAGCTACTGATCTGACTGCTCTGGAATTAGTTGGACCAAGAACTTAGATGTAGAGGAGACCTGAGAGGCCATAAGATTCATCCCCTCATTTAAATATGAGGAAATAGAGACAGAGGGTAAGGGACTAGCCCAGGGCCATCTAGCTAATACCTGGGAAAAGATTTGGACCCAAGTCATCATGACTCCAATTCCCATGCCCTTTCCTCTCTTGGTTGCCGTGCAGTCTGCCATCATCAGCTGTGATTTAGAGATCTCCGATGAAGCTTTGTATCCAATTCTGGCAGCTTCCACATCTTTAATTAAACAAAACTTTATTAAGTACTTATTAGGCAGGTAATAAGCACCTGTTATGTGGCAGGTACCTGTTATGCACAATGCAATGTGCTAGGCACTGGAAACATGATAACAACATCAATACTACCCCCACCATTAAAGAGCTTGCATTTTATTGGGTATGTGCATTTTGAAAAAAAATAGACACAGTTGACATCCCCAAACCCCATTGATATTATCAGTGAGTATTCCTTCCAAAAATGCCAATGCATCACATCCATGCCTGCCCATCCTATGACCTCTCATTCCTGGTCTCACATAAATGTGAAGATCTGCCTCATGGTGAGGGTCTGTTTACTTTCTCTTTTTAGTGTGAAGATACCAATGGGAGGGGATACAGGGGCTGCTAATTTGGGAAAGGAGAGGGCACTTATAAATGGAAGAAGGTGTCGTGATAACAGTGACACCTGAATTGATCCAGGAAGCAAGGTCTCAATTCTGAAGGATGAGGCTGGAGATGGAGGGCATTCCAGGTGCCCATGGGAAGGGAGGGAAACAAGGGAGGGATGGGATGCTCCCTTCAGGGGACAGCTCTAGTCTACTTTGTCTAGAATGTAGAGTATGGATGTAGTTAGTGTGATGTGACTGGAAAGTTAGGTCAGAGCCATATTGTGGGAGCCTTTAAATGTTGGGCCAAGGAGTTTACATTTGCTCCTGGAGGCAATAGGGAATAACTGGAAACCTTTGAGCAGGGGACTATGTTGAGGGTTGTGCCTTAGGAGCGATCTTCAGCCAGTTGTATAAAGGATAGATTGAAGACAGAGAATATGGGAATGGACTTCATCAATTAGGAGCTATTGTAACAGGCTATGTGAGTGGAAAGAAGGGAACAAATGAAAGAGATGTTATGGAAATCGAAACAGCAAGACTTGTCAACTAATTGGATATGGAGAGGGTAAGGAGATAGATCTGGTTGTTGTGGTGCTCTCAACAGAAATACATTTGGAAGAACTGTAGGTTAATGGGAGGGTGGATAATGACTTCTCCTTTGAATATGTTTTTGGGATGCTGATGATAAATACTGGTAGAGATGTCCAGTGGGCAATTATTAATGAGGCTGGAGTTCAAGAGAGATTGGGCCTGTGTATATAGATTAGAAGTAAGAGAATCCTAGAATCCTAGATCTAGACCTGCTAGGGGCATCAGAGACTACATAGTACAACCCCCTAAATTTACAGAGGGGGAAATCAAGGCCCAGGTACATAAAATTGTTCGCACAAGAGCATATAAGTACTTAAAGTCACAGATCAAAGTTGAGCCCATTCCCCTGGCTCCAGAGGCGGTGTGCTTTATACCATATTGTGATGTCTGTTTCATTGGCATAAAGATGACAGTTAAATATGGATGGGTGAGTGAGACCACCAAGGAAAAGAGCATAAAGTAGAGAAAGAAGAGAAGAGGGCTCAAGACAGAATGATGGAGATAGCCATGCTAAACACTGGGAGACATCATACTGGGAGAACCAAGAGAAATCTGCTTCCCAGAAGCCAAGGGAGGGCAGAGTATCCAAGAGAAGAGAGTGGCTGATAATTTCCAAAGCCACAGAAAGGTCAGATAGGACAAGGTTGCCAGAGTCAGCAGGAAGGAGATTGGTTTCATTCTGGCGATGGGGTCAGAGGACAAATAGCAAAGAGGAAAGAACTGAGTGAGTGGTGGAGAAACTAAGGCAGGAAATGGAGAAAGAGCAGAGTAATAAGATGATAGCTCAGCAGTTGAGATGGAGAAAGGACTTCCAGTCTGGTCCCTTATCTTGCTGGGTGATCTTTAGAATCTTCCTAAGACAGTTCAGATAGAAGGGATTCAGTTTCCTGGTGTGGTGCTGGTAAGTATGCTGAATTGCTTCTGGGTCTTTTTGTCCATCCACATACTCCATCTAGAATGTACCCATTTTATCCCATCACCACACTCATTAGCCACACATGGAACCATGAATAAATCACTACACTTCTGAACCTCAGTTTCCTCACCTACAACATAGGCTTTTATAAAGATCAAATGAGCTAATGCTTGTAAAGTGCTTTGGACACTTTAAAGAACTCTGCATCAGTTATTATTATTGATATTGTTGTTGTTATTAGCATCATCATTATTATTAGCTCATTTGATCAAAGGAGGAGGCCTAAAGTCCCCTTTGTCTTTACTCTTCCTGTTCTTTTTTCTTATAACAGGCGTAAAGCGACGTCCTCATGGCTCACCAGCCCCAAGCACAAGCTCATCAAATCGTCTTACATTGCCAGGTCAGTCTACAGTATCACACCCCTGTATGTTGTATATGACTCTGCTGATGCATTGGCTCCCCCATTGTTGGGTTGAGTGGAAGCTTTGGTCCCTCACTCATCTAGGTTATGTTATATATATATAAGTATATTCATAGCTCCATTTCTGTCATCCAAACATTGATAGCTTCTTGGGAAATAAATACAGCATAAGCCTTTGTCCCTTATCAGTCATTCGCTGGCATTTCTTAAGCATCTCTTGTGGGCTAGGCACTGTGCTAAGCTTCCATTCTCACAACATTTAGGGTGATCAGTATGAATAAAATTATGAAGCTCCTTGATGAACTTGGCCACTTGGTAATATTCTCAGGAGTCTGGCTTTTAAAGTAGAAATTTAAGTCATATTCTTGAAAGTCTTTTGAAAATACCACCCAAGCAGTTTTTAAAAATAGATTATTTGATTCATTCTCTTAATTCTCTATCTGTGGTTGATTGAATAACCCCATAAATTCAGAGGCTCTCCATTTCTTCTTTCCTCCCCTCCCCTTCCCTCTTCTCCTCGTCCCTGCCTTTCTCTATCCCTCCCTCCTTACCTCTCTACACCTCTCCTCTCCTCCCTTTCCCTTTCCTTTTCTCCCCTCCATACCTCCTCTGTCTGTCTCCTCTCCTCTCCACTCTTCTGCCCTCCTCTCTCCTTCCCTCTCCTCCTCTGTTGCTCACTGAGTGAAATTTACTGAAGAATTCCTGGCATTTGAAAACCTTCACTTAGATAGTTATTTTGCCTATCTAATCTTACCTTTCTCCTCTCCACATACCCCAGACTCCACCCACCCCAGATTACTCACTGCTCTCCAAACTTTCATTGAATTAGAGACCCCATGCCTTTGTTCCTGCTATAACCTGTTCTGGAAATTCCCCTCTCCGTTCTTACTTGTCCCTGAAAGCCCAACTCCTATGTCAGGAAGCCCTCCGTGGACCTCATTAGTTAGTAATGACCATTCTTGTAACACCTATAAATCATTGGCTTTGTAGATCTTTGGTGTTTGTATCATGTAATTTTATATATCTTTGTTATTTGTGGCACCTTATACTTCTCTAGGGTCACAAGATCTAAGTCACAAGGTCTATGTTTTATCTGGACAATTTTTCTTCCCTAATGCTCTGTGTTTCACAAATGTTTGCTGAACAGATGAATGAGTAATCCTTGAAAATCACAAAAACAATGGAGGAGGAGGGACTGAGGTCTCAAGTGTGAGTTAACTCAGATTTCACTGCAAGAACTACAGCTAAATGAACCTAGGGAAACCTGGTATATTTGGATGTGGCTCTTTGCTTCATGTGGGATTTATTTATTTATTTATTCATTTATTTTTTCATTAATTCATTAATTCATTCATTTATTTGTTTATTTGTTTATTCATTTATTCATTCATTCATTTGTTTGTTTGTTTTTGAAACAAACATTTATTTTATTGTTTCCAGTTACATGAAAGGGTAGTTTTCACCATTCATTTTCATAAGATTTGGAGTTCCAAATTTTTCTCCCTCGCTCCCTTTCCGCCCCCCTCCACAAGACAGCAACCAGGTTATATATGTACAGTCCACTAGTGCTCTTTTTATCAGTTCTTTCTATGGGGGTGGATAGTAAGCTTCATCATTAGTCCCTTGGGATTGTCTTAGACAATTGCTCATTGAACAATACTGCTGTCACTATGCACAATGTCCTCCCAGTTTTGCTCACTTCACTAGTTCATGAGTCTTTCCAGGTTTTTCTAGGATCATCCTGTTTGTCATTTCCTATAGCACAATACCATTCCACTACAATCATATACCACAGCTTCTTCAGTCCTTCCTCAATTGATGGAGTTGCTATAAATATTTTTTGTACAATTTTTCCCCCTTTTCTCTTTTTCATGATTACTATTGTTAACTGTTTTCCTTCCCCATGATATTTATTCTATTATCCATCTTCTTTCATCATGTCCCTCTTCAAAAGGGATTTACTTCTGTCTGTCCCCTCTCCCACTCTGCCCTTCCTTCTTTTGCCCCTCTCTCTTTATCCCCTTCCCTTCCTATTTTCTTGCAGGGTTAGAGAGATTACTCCACCCAATTGAGTGTGTACATTATTCCCTCCTTGAGCCAATTCTGATGATATTGAGGTTTTTTAGCCAATTCTGATGAGTGTTAGGCCCATTTACTGCCCTGATTAAATAGATTACTCCACCTAGTTGGGTGTGTCTGTTAGTCCCTCCTTGAGGCAGCTCTGATGAGTTTAAGGTCTTTGGCCTTTTCTGATGAGTGTAAAATTCAGTTACTGCCCTGTTCCTCTCCTATCTCTTCCCCCATTCCATAAGCCCTTTCCTGTTTCTTTCATGTAGGATTTCACCCCATGCCCTCTGCCCTTCCCCCTCCCCCAGTGAATTCCCCTCACCCCTCAATTTAACCTTAAAGATGTCATCATGGGGCAGTTAGGTGACACAGTGGACAAAGCATCCACCCTGGACCCAGGGGGACTCAGCCAAAATGTGAACTCAGACATAAGACAGTCACCCACTGCATGACCCTAGGTATGTCCCTCAACTCCATTTTTTTTATGGTGCTCTAGGGTCTTGTATTTGAAAGTCTTTTCATCACAAATACCTGAAAGTCCTCTTTTTCATTAAAGTCCCATTTATTCCTCTGAAAGATTATGTGCAGTTTAGCTGGGTAGGTGATTCTTGGTTGTAATCCCAATTCCTTTGCCCTCTGGAATAGCATATTCCACGCCCTCTGATTGTTTAATGTAGAAGCTGCTAGATCTTGCATTATCCTGACTGGGGTTCCACATTACTTGAATCCTTTCTTTTTGGGAGCTTGTAATATTTTCTCCTTAACCTGAGAGCTCTGGAATTTGGTTATAATATGCCTAGGAGTTTACCTTTTAGGATCTCTTTCAGGAGGTGATCAGTGGATTCTTTCAATTTCTATTTTACCTTCTGCTTCTAGAATATCAGGGCAAATTTCCCTGACAATTTCTTGGAAAATGATGTCTAAGCTCTTTCCTTGATCATGGTTTTCAGGTAGACCAATAATTTTCAAATGATCTCTCCTGGACCTATTTTCCAGGTCAGCAGTTTTTCCCAGAAGATATTTCACATTGCCCTCTATTTTTTTATTCATTTGGATTTGCTTTATTGTGTTTTGTTTCTCATAAAGTCACTAGCTTCCATTTGTTCAGTCCTAATTCTTAGGCAATTATTTTTGTCAGAGAGCTTTTGTACTCCCTTTTCTATTTGGCCAGTTTGACTTTTCAAGCTGTTTACTTTTTTCTCATGTTTTTCCTGCATCACCCTCATTTCTCTTTCCATTTTTTCCTCTACCTCTCTAAATTTATCTTCAAAGTCCTTTTTGAGCACCTCTATGGCCTGAGACCAATTCATATTTTTCTTGGAAGCTTTAGATATAGGTGCCCTGATGTTGACATCTTCCTCTGAGGGTACACACCTAGATCTTCCTTGTCACTGAAGAAACTTTCTATGGTCCTCACCTTTCTCTGTCTGCTCATCTTGCCTTTTTTTTACTTGACTTTTAGCTCCTTAAAGTGGGGCACTGTTTCCAGGCTGCAGTATCCCAAGCTTCAGAAGTCCCAGGTGGTATGATTTAAGGAGGATCAGGTTCTTCACTCACCTGGCCTGTTCCGTGGTCCTTAGATGACCCCAGACCAACTTGCTAATCAACCAGCTTTTTGTGTTGTGGTTGTCAGCTCTAAGGAGCTTGTGCCCCCTCCCCCACATGGGCCACTGCTACTCAAGCCTACCTCCTGGTTCTCTGCAGGGGTGAAAAATCCAACTTTTGCCTCAGCACCAGCATAGACCCCTTCAGTCTCCCCCCTGCCCAGGGCTCAGCCCTCTCACCAGACTGTGAGCTTAATTCCAGATGACGCTGGTAATTCAGCTGATTCAGAGGCTCTGGGGGGTCTCCTTTTCTGGTGAGGCCTTCCTGGGACTGGATCTGTGTCAGGGTAACTATGGGGTTGGGCCCCACTCCTGTCTCAGCACAGAAGCTCCCTCCTTCTGACCTTCCAAGCTATTCTTGGTTAGAAGGTGATTTCTGCACATTATTCTGTGGGTTTAGCCACTCCAAGCATTGTCACGTGGCATTATTTCAATGTTTTTTGGAGCAATCGTGTCATGAGTTCAAAAGCTCACTCTTCATTTGCGTTTAGGCCTCAGCTTTCATGCATTAGAACTTTGAAAGCTATGCTTCTCTTTTTTGTTTTGGCCGGTCCTGAGCCTCTCAAGGGTTGTGGTTCTCAATGTCTCCACAAGAAAACCAGCGGTCATTACTCTAGCAAGCTTCCTCATCAAGCTGATGTAGGGATTCTGAAAATAATTGGTTTAAGGAAAAAGGTATTGACAGTGGAGTCAGAGGAACTGGGCTTAAATCTGACCTCTGTCTTCTTGGGCAAGTCACCTCACTTCCCTGGCCCTCAAGTTTCTTATCTGTAAAGGAGAGGGTTAGGTTATATGAGCTTTGAGGCTACACACACACACACACACACACACACATACACCCCACACTGGTCCCATAATGTAATGGCTCATCTTCTTTCTTGGTGAAGAGGGGGAAGATCAGGACAAAAGTTTAAGTTATTTAAGATCTGTGAAAGATCACTCCACAAATAGCTTAGGGTCTAAGGAAATTCTCCTAGAGCTTGCCTGGCATAGTAGATGGGGTACAGGGCTTAGAGACAACAAGAGCTGGGCTCAAACCCCATTTCAGATACTTAGCAGCCATGTGACCTTGGGCAAGTTGTTTGACATCCCTGAGCCTCAGTTTTCTCATTTGTAAGATGGAGATTATGGTAAGGTGGTGTGCTCCTCACAGGCCAGTGTGAAGATCAGGCAAGATGAGGTCTTTAGAAACTTTGAAGCCAATCAAGAGGGGACTCAGTGGATACCCATGGCTAACCTAGTATAGGCAGTTTGCCAGTTATGTCTATGCAGACTCACTCCTCATGGACAGGCTGAAGACATGGAGCAAAGCATCAGTGTAGGAAGTCCGATCATCACAATTAGTAGGAATGAGGAAGGAAAAGGTGAGAAGTCACTAGTCAGTGGATTTCTACCAAAGGCTTGCAAATTGCAGTTAAGAGAAGCTTCGATTTGTTTTCATTGGGGCTTTGGCTGAATCTGATCAAAACGATGAGAGTAAAGGTGGTGACACATCATGAGAAAAGATAAGAAATCGAATCTGAGAAAGCCTTACATCAGTGGCTCCCAAGCTGGGTTTTAGAGGCACCGAGGCAGTGTAGTGCATGGCGTGCTGGACTTAGTAGAGTCAGGAAGACCCGAGTTTAAATCCTGTCTCAGACACTTACTAGCTGTGTAACCTTGGGTAAGTTGCTTCACCTCTGCCTGCCTCAGTTTCTTCATTTGAAAAGTGGAGGTAATAATAGCAACATACCTGAAAGTGTTGTGACATAATGTGCAAAGTGCTTTACAAATTTTAAAGGGCCTTTTAAATGTTAGCCATTGTTTGTAGGAGAGCTAAAGTTTAGAATGAGCTGGGGCTGGAAGGGTATGATAAGGCTCTGTGTTTTTTTTTTTTATTTTTAATTATGTCACGGCAATTAGGAAGATCAAAGAAGAGAAGGGGGGTAGAATCATTGTTTCAGATGAATGGGGTGATGGTAACAGGTGACAGAAAGAAGAGAAAGCTACTCAACTCTGTTTTTGTCTCTTTTCTATGCCAAGAAGAATAAACTTAGTAATGAAAAAGCTAGAGATGGATGAATAAGGGAGAGAAAGAAGAGAAGATAGAAAGAAAAAAAGAAGAGGCAGAAGAGCATTATTTAAATTCTTTCTATATGCAAAATATACTAGGAATAACTGTTGATAAAGAAAAGCAGAGAGAGCCCTCACTCTCAGGGAGCTCACATTCACTAATATTAGAAGACATATATTGGGGCCTTCAGTTGTCAGTCACATAACGAGAGCCAGTGAGCCTTAGCGTTCAGGGAGAAGCAGATGGTGACATTTTAAAGCCATTTCTATTCACAAAATCATGCCAGTTTCTCCTATTGAACCATTCAATGATGTCAAGGATTTTGGTATTGAGAGTTTTCTTTTCTGGGTCTTCAGTGGCTGCAGCTGCTGAGAAGGCAGGGGCTGCAGAACCTTCAGGGAGGTGCTGACAGGTCACATAGTCATGAGGATTTCATGACGGAAGGGGTCACTGTGAAAAGGCAGGGCCAGTGGCCTGGGGGAGACTGATGCTTCCAGAGCCCTTAGACTTACCTGTCGATGGCATTCGGTTGGTGATTGGTACTAGGGGTGGTAGGGAATAGCCTATGCTGTCTCCCCCAGGGTCCAAGGGGAGATGGTTATTGAGGTGGTTTGACCCACTTGGCATATGTCTCCTCTTGTCCGTCCCTTAAGGCCCCTTGCTGTTTCAACTAGGCTGGTTTGCCTGCACAGTAGATTTCATTGGGTAAGTGGTTGTTGTTGGTGGTGGGTCCTTTCTCCATGAATTGCTCTGATCAGTGATTGCTATAGGGTCCAGACTGAAAGTGTCTGAGGGCACTGCTATTCTTTGGACACTTTAACCCAGGCCCTGGGATGTCTTTACCAGAATCTGAGGTGGTGGCAGTGATTTGAGCCACCTGGCAATGCTATTACCTGTCTCTCTCTCAGGGAGAATGATATTTTAACAAGCCTGGTTTGCCTAACAGGAGTTTGAAACCAACATAAACGAAATGGCGAGAAAACACCAACTTATCCTCCATAAGCTCTCGATAATTGTTATTAATAATGAAAATCAGTAAGTTGTGACACGTCAGCCTGGATGAACAACTGTCCATGCCAAGATACTGCAAGAATTAGCATATTCCCATTCAAAAAACCACAAGCAAACGTCATGGTGACCTCTGATCTTTCATGTCTATCGATGGCAAAGTAGCTTCCCAGGTGTGATATCCTTCCTAAGAGCCCCTCAGCAGCCTTTCCTTCAAGAGCCAGCCTGATGATTCACCAAGGAAAGTGGGGGCTGGGGAATGACAGAGGAGTGGGGAAGTATTCTCTTTCACTGCTGAAGGAGGCCACTGCAATCCATCCTCACCGCTAAGGACTCAGGGCTTCCATTGGCATCCAGTCCCAGGAAGCTTCCTCAGGGAGCCTTAGCCATGTCATTGGCCCGGAGGGATCCTTAGATTGGCAGGTACAGTACCAACCTCTCTGCTGGGCTCTTTTATTTAGAAACTCCCTTCTCTGTAGTGACTGAGGCTACCCTAATGTGTTGTAGTTGGTGCTATAGAGCTTCCAGGCTTCCTTTGATTTGCTAGAGTGCATTTCTTAGAATGAATGTGCCTTTTGTTCTCTTGCTGTGTCTGTTGGTCCATCCATGACATTGTATTTTTCCTGTTTTTAGGTGATTATGGATAGAAAAGCCTGCCTGAAGAACACCCAACAGAGAAGTGACCTATTCTGCTCTTGGAAAACATTTTAGGAAGTACACATTTATGAACAAGTAAAACACTGAGTGCAGTCTCATTCCTAGAGGAGTTCATTTCAAAATGTAATGCTGCAT
This sequence comes from Dromiciops gliroides, assembly GCF_019393635.1. NCBI lineage: Eukaryota > Metazoa > Chordata > Mammalia > Microbiotheria > Microbiotheriidae > Dromiciops > Dromiciops gliroides. The sequence goes on from NC_057861.1 coordinate 746,532,698, forward strand.
TCTCCCTGAGTTGGTTCAGGTCGATCATTCAAGTGTGAAGATGACTGCCAAATAGTTCACTACATAATGTGCTCCATGAATTCTTGTGTTCAGATTAGGAATTCAAGAGCCTTCCTTAAAAAGAGCTAAAACTAGGGCTGGGCAACCAGGATTATGCACCAGAGCATCAGGATTTAGAAGATAGAAAAATTCTGCACTTTCACTTGTCCAGAAACAACAACTAAGCAGTTAGCAAGAATTGTTCTTTAAAATAGGACACTAGTCAATTGTATTATTAAAATAGCTCTCATCTATGAACTATGATAGTAACTAATTCATTCTCATATTAAAATGAATTACCTTTAATTACTCTTGTTTTATTTTTTACACCACTATTCACGAAGATGACCTGAGGCCATGTTTCTTGCTGATTGCCTCAGACATCAACATTGCTTAATTGCAGCTCTCTTCCTCAGAATCCCATTCAAACAAACTGCAGGTGACCATCCTCTGCCTTTACCTTAAGTGAGGAGGCTCCCTGGCTTAACACTTACCATTCTTTCAGCTGAACGGATCAGAGTCCCCCAACTCCCTGCCACCCCCTCCAACAGGATGCGAAATGGTGATTAGTTATTGATTTAGATTTGCACTCAGAACCTGGATACAAAAAGATCTGAATTAAAATCCCATCCCAGACACTTAATATCTCTGTGACCATGGGCAATTTATTTAACCTCTGAACTGAAGTTCAGTTTCCTCATTTGTAAAATGGAGATTATAATACCTGTAAATATAGTACAGGGATTTGTTGTGAATTTCAAATGTGATAAAAAAATATAAATTACTTTGCAAATATAAAACGCTATATAGGTGACATTAGGTTCTGAGTCATTATTTGCTAACATTTTCTTTTTATTTATTTTTATTTAGTACCAGAGAGTTGTTTTTTGTTTTTGTTTTGTTTTGTTTTTACAATGATGGCTCTGTAATATAATTTAAGATATGGTGAGTTCAAATTCTTTTTTAAATTTTCATTATCTCTGTAGATATGCTTGCTTGACTTTTTATTCTTTGTTTTATGAATTTTGTAATTTTATGTAGTACTTTGATATATTCCATTTATTATGTTTGCTATAGAATTAAATTTATAACTATATGCATTGTCATCTTTACCATATTGGGTTGACCTAAACATGTGCCATGAAGATTTATCAAATGGTTTAGTTCTTTTATTTCTACCAAAAATTATCCATAGTTACCTGGATATAAACCTTGAGTTTATATTAATTTCCAGATAGTTAATGCATTTCATTGTTATTATGAATGGTATTTCTCTTTCTATATTTTATCTTGGTGATATATGGAAATCCTGATGATATTGTGAGTGTGTCCAAGTTAGCTGAAAATGTTTATTATCAAAATATAATTGATTTATCTTGCTTTTTCTAAATAGATTACAATATTTCTGCTAAAAGAGATATCTTAGAATCCAAATATTTTAGGATACAAATAGTGCTGATTCTTTTAATTTCTTTCCTCTTATTTTTATGTACTTCATAATTCTAGATCTGTGTGAAATAATAGTGAGAGTGAGCAGGTCAGTGAGCAGGTGTTTTATGCCAATAGTAGTGGTGGGAAAATTTCCAAAATTCCTCCACTACCCATAATGCCAAATTTTGATTATGTTGTTATGTGTAGTGCTGAGACAAAAAAATATGTATTTTATTTTTTAATATGGAACTATTTCGCCATTCCTGGTTTAAGTCCAACATTAATAATAATGAAGCTAGTTTATTGCTATTATTATCATTTCTTCCATAAGTCTAAAATGCACTTAGTAAGCACACAAACTATGCAAGTACACATACATACATACATATATACATAGGTATACTTATGGTAACATTTTATTTAATACTTAGCATGAAAATTAATTGATAATATTTTTTCTAATTCTCTGAATCTTCCTTATCTTTCTGAATTTTATCAATAAGCTACCACTAGTGACACATTTGGCAGCTTGTGGAAAGATAGCTTAGGAATAGAGAAGGAAAAATGTTCCTTTGATTTTCAAAAAGGGGAAGTAAGTGGGATCTTTAAACTAAGGGCAATGCGTTTGATTTCAATTCCTGGCAAAACTAGAAAGTATTATTAAAGGGATAGTTTGTGAACTTCTAAAAAAGAAAATAGTGATGACAATGCAACCATGGATTTTGCCAGACTAATTTTATTGATATTTTTGATAAGATTAACAGACGGATGTGTAGTATTGCTCAGAACATGATTTCATAATAAATCGTGTGTCCTTTCTCTCTCTTCTCTTCTCTTCTCTTCTCTTCTCTTCTCTTCTCTTCTCTTCTCTTCTCTTCTCTTCTCTTCTCTTCTCTTCTCTTCTCTTCTCTTCTCTTCTCTTCTCTTCTCTTCTCTTCTCTTCTCTTCTCTTCTCTTCTCTTCTCTCTCTCTCTCTCTCTCTCTCTCTCTCTCTCTCTCTCTCTCTCTCTCTCTCTCTAATTCTGTCCTTTCTAATTTTTGTAGAAATAGCTTATGGAATTCCAAGTACTATTTTTTTTAAATATGTGATGCTTCTTTCCCCTCTTAGTTGCTTTTCTTATGGTAATCTATTTGTCCTTCTAGTCTTGAAGTTGACTGATTGTATGCCCTAGGCATTTAATTTGAGGGTCGCTTCAATTGACACTCAGTGAATTCTATTTGAAAACTTTTGAAATATACCATTTTTGGTATTTTAAGGAAAATGTCATTATGATTTCTTGAAATATGATGGTGGAATTCTTATTTTTTAACAAAGATAAACTTGATTTTGTCCCAATTACACATAAAACCAATTTTAACATTAATTTTTTCAAATTTTGAGTTACAAGTTCTCTCTTTCCTTTTACCCCTCTCTGAGAAGGTAAGCAATTTGATATAGACTATACACGTGTGGTAATGTAAAATGTATTTCCATATTAGCCATGTTGTGAAAGAAAACACAAACCAAACAACCAAACAAAACAACAACAACCTAAACTCCCCAAAACCAAGAAAAATAAAGGTTTTTTTTTGTGTGTGGGGGGGCTATGGGGGTTAAGTGACTTGCCCAGGGTCACACAGCTAGTAAGTGTCAAGTGTCTGAGGCCAGATTTGAACTCAGATACTCCTGAATCCAGGGCTGGTGCTTTATCCACTGTGCCACCTAGCCACCCCCAAAAATAACGTTTTAAAAAGCATGTTTTGATTTGCATTCAAACTCTATCAGTTCTTTCTCAAGAAGTGGATAGCATTTTCATCACAACTCTTTTAGAATTTTCTTGGATCATTGTATTGCTGAGAAGAGCTAAATCTATCACAGTTGATCATCATACAATGTTGCTGTTACTGTGTACAATGATCTGACTTCACTTTGTGAATATACATCATTCCAGGTTTTTCTGAAACATTCCTGCTCATCATTTCTTATGGCTTAATAGTGTTTCATCATAATCACATACAACATCTCATTTAGCCATTTCCCAATCCCAATTGATGGGCATTCCCTCAATTTCTTATTTTTTTGACACCACAAAAAGAGCCATTAAAATATTTGTGTATACACACACACACACACACACATATTTTTAATATATGTCTTTTTTCTTTGAGCTCTTTGGGATACAGACCTAGTAGTAGTATTCTGGGTCGAAGGGTACGCACAGTTTTATAAACCTTTGAGCATAGTTCCAAATTGCTCTCTAGGATGGTTGGATCAGTTCACAACTCCACCAACAGTGCATTAGTTTCCCAATTTTTCCATATTCTTTCCAACATTTGTTATTTTCATTTTCTGTCATATTAGGCAATAAAAGGTGTAGGGTGGTACCTCAGAGTTGTTTTAATTTGCATTTCTCTAACCAATAGTGATTTATAGCATCCCCCCATGATTATAGATAGCTGTGATTTCTTCTGAAAACTGCCTATTTATATCCTTTGACCATTTGTCAATTGAAGAATGACTTTGTATTCTTATAGATTTGACTTAGTTATCTATATATTTGGGAAAATGAGGCCTTTGTCGGAGAAACTTGCTGTATAATTTCCCCCCAAAGTTTTCTTCTTCTAACTTTAGTCCTATTAGATTTGCTTATGTACAACCTTTTAAATTTAAGGTAATAAAAATTATCCATCGCTTTTCATAATGCTCCTCTGTCTCTTGTTTTGTCATAAATCTTCCTTTATCCATAGATCAGACAGGTAAGATATTCAATGCTCTCCTAATTGGCTCTATGTCTAAATCATGTACTCATTTTGACCTTATCTAGGTACACTGTGTGAGATGTGGGTCTATGCCTAGTTTTTTTTTTCCAAAATGCTTTCCAGTTTTCTTAGAAATTTTGTCAAATAGTGATTTCTTGTTTCAAATGCTTGGATCTTTGCAATTATGAAATTATTTTCTTAACAGTCATTTGAAATTTACTTTTTATATAAGCCTAATAATTTTAACCTTTGGTCTGTTTTTTTTTTCTATATCACTTACAATTCTTTTTACATCTGAGAAATTTAACTATGTTTTAAATATTTTGCTTCTAATGTTTCTTCTTCCATTATGTCTTCCAATAAAATAATCTGACTTTTTAAAAAACTACTGTTCTGTTTGTTTTCCTTGGATATTTCTAACCTGCTGAGCTTTATCATCATCTGAGCTTCCTTGGTTATAGTCAGTTCTTTCATGTGATATTATTTGCTAATTTCATTTCTTTTAATTACTTGAGTATAATTATAATAATTTTGTTATTGTTTGAGAAAATTTTGACTTTATTTCTGATTCTGCGGATCATGTTATTCTGCTATGATTTCCCACCTGACATCTTTGTCGCCACTTGTCTTAATTAATACTATTTATTTTTAATTGCAGGAGAACTTTTCTTTGGTTTGTTCATTTTTTTAGTCATTTAAAAATATTTTCTGTGAGGATTTCTGGTATTTGTGTTTGGTGCCATTTCTTCTTCCTTCCTTCCTTCCTTCCTTCCTTCCTTCCTTCCTTCCTTCCTTCCTTCCTTCCTTCCTTCCTTCATCCCTCCCTCCCTCCCCCCTGCCTCTTTCTTTTGGTGGCATAATTGATGTGTTTTTTGAGGGGGATATTGAGGTGTTGAGCTCTCTTGTAACTGTTCACTTCACCATCTTCCTGGAAATCCCTAGTTTACCTATTTTCCTCTCTTAATCCTATTAAAAATACCCAGCTGGTTGCCAGCATTTTGTCCTTTTGCTAGGAATGTTTTCAAAAAACTTAAAAGCTTAAATCTTTGTAGTTTCTCAAGGAGAAAAGTTATTTTACAGAGGGTTTTGGTGTCCTGGAAAGATTCAGAAAAAGGAAAAGTAGAACTAGAGAGAAGGGGAAACACGACTCAGAAAACAAAGAAACAAACAAAACAACTGCAATGAGAACCCGAGGAATGTTCAAGACTACTACTACTCTGCTAACCAGCCTACCAGAATAAAGACAAACAAAACCAACATAAAACAAAGCAAACAAATAAAAAACATGCCCCCCCCCCAGTCCAAAAACATAGCTTCAGAGTCTGCATCTTCCATATTACCTGCAGGCAATAATGTCACATAATACTCACCCAAGAGCAGAAAGACCGAAGTTTGATTCCTGCCCCTCACACATTATTTATGTCACCATGGCTAAGTCTCCACTCTTCTCAATGTCCTAGCAAGTCTCTAAGATAGTAGATTTTTCTCTTGGAAGTGGGAAGTTCCATGCTGGGAGTTTCACATTCCAATGATGTCTCAGAGCCAGGTCTTATCCACCACGGACCAAGGAAGTGATCTGAATAATCCATTTAAGTCACTGGCTCTATTACTCGTCTTAGTTCATTCATTTAGATGCCTTGCTATAGTTATTCAGTCTAACTGTCCTGGTCCTTTCATAGTTTTAACTCCATGGTAGTTTTCTGTGGACTAAAAACACATCTCATCTTGCAGATGAAGGGGCTCAGGGAATATTTCTTGAACGAATAAATTTTACTTTTTAATCTAATGTCTTAGAAATGATAATTATTAGGTAAATGGTAGAGCATAGGATGGAACACAGGCCCTGAAGTCAGGAAGACCTGAGTTCAAATCCAGACTAAGAGCCTCTGTTTGTCTCAGTTTCCTTAACTACAAAATAGAGAAAATGGCATCTACCTGGCAGGTTTGTTATGAGGATCAAATGAGACAAAATGTGTGAGAAAAAAGGTGTTTAGCATCTTGCCTGGCACATAGTAGGCAGCCTGTAAATGCTTATTTCCCCCTTTCTACCCTTTCTAAGAGGTTTAACCTCTATATCACTTCCCATTACAGTTCTTCTAAATCAATCGGTCAGCAAACATTTAAGTGCTTACTGTTTACCAGGCACAGTGTGTAGCGCTGGGAATGCAAACCATCATAATAACTTACATTCATAAAGATCTTACTGCAGGTCAAACACTGTGTTATCTCACTCGATCCTCACAAAAACCCTGCCAGGTAGATGCTCTTATTTTTTTTTTCCATTTTACAGATGAGGAAACTGAGGCAAACCGAGGTTAAGTGATTTGTTTAGCATCACACAGTTCTTAAGTGTTTGAGGACAGATTTGAACTCAGGTCTTCTTGATTTTAGACAGCTAGGTGGTGAGGTGAACAGAGCATTGGCTGAAAATCAGGAAGACTAATCTTGAATTCAAATTTGGCCTCAGATACTTCCCAGTTGTGTGACTCAGGACATATCACTTATACCCTGTTTGCCTTAGTTTCTTTATCTGTAAAATGAGCTGGATAAGGAAATAGTAAACCACTCCAGTATCTCTGCCAAGAAAATCCCAAATTGAATCATGAAGAGTTGGACACAACTTGAAAACAACTGAAGACAGATATACTTTCCGATCTTAGGCTCAGAGCTCTATCTACCTTGCCACCTAGCTGCTTGATCCCTGTTCTCAAGGACCTTACATTCTTTTTTTTTTTTAACATAAACCTATTCTTATTTTTAATTAAAATTTATTTTTTAAATTTTGCTTTTTTGTTTTTTGTGGCGCAATGAGGGTTAAGTGACTTGTCCAGGGTCACAAAGCTAGTAAGCGTCAAGTGTCTGAGGCTAGATTTGAATTCATGAAGGACCTTAGATTCTAATGAAAAATCCAGTGAAGATCTTGGGCTCATATTTTGTTTTCTTCTGTTCCCTAGGGAGTTAATGCTAGTATCCAGGTCTCTTGGACTTTCAAAAACACATCAATAAAAATTGCATTGATTTTTACTTTATTCACTGACATTTAGGATTGCAAAGTTCAGTAGAAATAGTTAAGTAAACACACAGCATTGTTGTTTGGAATTATTAAAAATGTAATATGTCAACTTCTTGGGAAATGTACTGTGTTGGAAATGACTTGGAAGAAACAATAAATGATTCCTCCACCCTGTTGTGTCTTATATTCTTCTTATAAAAGTGATATCCTGTTTGATCCAGCCATGTTTCCTCCAAAGACCATTTTCTGAAGTTTCCTTCTCAAGGGAGGAAAGCACATGGCTAAATCTCATTTTTCCAACTTTTTTCAGGTTTTAGAGATGAGGAGTCTGAGCTTCAGAGAGGTTGTGATGGGCCCAGGGCCGCACAGCTAGTGTCTGAGGTGGGATTCAAACCCGGGTCCTCCTGACTCCCAATATGACTCTGTATCAGCTGCCTCCATTGTTGTTTCTCATCTTTTCCTCCATAGAATGCAATAACATTGAACTAGAGGAGTCCAAAGATCCAGAAAAGTAGTTTTCAATGAGGAACTTTCTTTATCCCCAATGCAATGGAAGGCCAATGGTAGAGTCTGCTTGTGCCTAGACGCTGGCAGAAAGTAACCACTGGGAGCTCAAGGCTGGGGAGCACACCATTATTCACAGGGCCTCCCCAGGTCTGTCCAACAAATGGAAAGGGGGACTCGACACTGCTTTAGAGGGTCAGTGGGAGAAACTACCCTTTGGGACATGGAAAGATGCTTAAGGAGTACAGGAATTGAGTGTGTTCACAAGAGGAAAGAGGAATGAGAATGAAAAAGAAGAAATGAGTCCGTGTAGGGAAAGGAGAGAGCAGGTTTGGAGCCCCAAGGTATAGGGATGAGCAAATCTGTGTTTGTGGAGCCTAGTCTAGCAGGCAGGCTTTGACTTGTCATGAAGAGTTGGACTCTGTCTTTGGTCCTGGCCTCTCCTACCACCCTGTGATTGTTCATGCAGCAGTACCAGCCAATGGGATGCCATATGGGACTTTCAGCCTGATCTGATTCTGCATTGAGCACTCCAGCTGATGAATTCAGAGCTTCATAGAGTCTCTGATTGAAAGATGCACCCAGAAGGGTTGGGGTGGGTTGGAGGGTGGGGTGAATGCAGAATCCCTGGCGTGAATTACAATTCAGCTAAGCCCTTGGTTCAGGGCACCCACTGGCTGCATGATGGGCAGACTGGATCTGGGGCTTGAATTTCCTTTATATGTGTAAGGAATGAAGGCTCTCGGGTCTACTTTAAGAGGGAGAATAGATCTGGGCAACAGCCTCAAGACATTTTTGGAAGTGGAAAAGATCAGCAGAATAAGGAAAATGAAAGAAATAGAAGTGATTGAAAGAAGCCTTCAGAGGAGCTGAGGAATGCAAAAGTACTTGGGAACAAAGAGTACTTTAGAAAGAATGGTACATTTACAGAATCAAATTTAATGAAATTGTTTAAAAAAAAGAAGCAAACCCAGAAGAGATGGTTGATTTTGTGTCATCTTTTTAACTGTCCTTTCTTCCCTGAAGCATAAAAGAGAAAGTAATATAGATAATGAGTTTCTTAACATCAGCAGAGAAATATATACTTTTGTCAAAATCTTCATTGTACTGTGGTTGTCAGTTGTGACCAACCCCATTTGGGGTTTTCTTGGCAAAGATATGGGGGGGTTGCTATTTCCTTCTCCAGATAATTTTACAGATGAGGAAACTGAGGCAAACAGGGTGAAGTGACTTGCCCAGAGTTACACAGCTAGTAAATGTCTGGGGCCAGATGTGAACTCACAAAGATGAATTTTCCTGACTCTATCCACTGTGCCACCTAGCATTGTCAAAGGAAATTGGTTTATGGGAAAGGATCTTATACTTAAAAAAAAAGTATAACTAGATGAATGAAAAAGCATTTACTATGTGCTCAAGCATGGTGATAACCTCTGGGGATACAAATAAGAAAGCAATCCTTTTCCCTCAGGGAGCTTAAATTCTAATGGGAGAAAACTCCACAGAAAGTGGGGTGATGGTCACAGTGGAGCACTTTGGAAAGAGAAAGTATGGCAGAGGGTCAGGGTAAAGGGGAGCAAATTGATGCTCCTCATCCAGGAACAATGATAAAATCCAACTGATCATGGCTCCAGACCTGGCTAGGGGGACAAGGAGGAGAAAAGGAGCAACAATTTTTAGGATTGCCACTAAGGTACACACATGCACATAGTGCTGTTTCTATTCGGTGTTTCTTACCAAAGAAGAGAATATTAAGGAGTGCTCGTTTTAATTTAGTCCTGTCAAAAATACCACTTGATTACTTTGACTTCTCTGGCAATTAAGGGGAAATCATTCTCACCCAGCTCCCATGCTGCACCACGACTGAAAAAAATGTGTAAATGAATTACTGTCATTGACGCTAACTTTCTCCTAAGGAAAAAAAGACATTGAATAAAAATATGCATGAAGCATGTACCTTGGTCCATGAGCTGAGGCTCCCTGCTATTACTGCATGTTTCACTTCTCATGGTAAGGTACAAGTACATTTCAAGTAAACAAGCCTAGTTACTATGTGCCAACACTATGCTGGCTTCTAGGGATACAATGTCAAAACAAGAAACAAAGCTCCCTGCCCTCAAGGAGATTACATGCTACAAAATTTGCTCTAAGCACATTAGCTGTATCATTGTGAACTTGGTTGAGCATGAGTCTGATAGCGAGGTTAAGCATGGAGTCTCTTGGTGGTTGGTATCTATCTGCCAGCCAGTTCTGCTCTATAGGCATCAACTGCACTAGAAAGGGCCATATTTGATCTTGTCTATGGGAATGCTGGTAAACGATAAATGTTGCTTCCTGCTGAGAAGCCAGAATAGGCTATTTGGGATGAGTTCCTGCTGAGTTCTGAAAATGGAATTCTTGCATAGGGTGGTGATGACGCTTAAAGAGCAGTAACTCATCTGCTGCCGACATTTTCCAAACTCAGCTTTTACTCTAAAGCTCTGACTTGCCTGAATATTCTCTGGCAAGACAGGAAAAAAAATCTTTTCACATTTGTTCCTGGAGTATATCCGGCCTTGGTCCCCTTGTTTATCCTAACATTTCATAACAAAATTAAGCCGTCCAAGAAGAAGACTCTTTCTTTTGCTCTTGACCTTTTATCATCTTCCCTAAGTATATCCTTTACCCAAAGTCATGATTTAGCCTGTCTCCAGACTACGCCAAAGCCATAGCTGATGCTAGACTATCAGAGCTCAAGGGATCTCATTCACGCTTTAATTTTGTAGATGAGCAAACTGAGGAAGCTTAGAGAGGGGTAAACATGGTTTAGGATCACAGATTTAGAGAGAGAAGGGAACTGAGGTGGCATCTAGTCCGACCCACTAATTTTAAAGATGAATAAATGAAGACCCTGAGAGGTTGTGACTTGTCCAAGGTAACACAGGTTACCGAGTTACAGAGGCAGTGTTTGAACTTGCAAAGCTCTTTCCATTGTGCCATATTTTTCTCACACTGACTCAGGGTTACATGACTGCTGGACTCAGGCCTTAAGTGAATGGATAAGGCATTTATTAAGTGCTTACTGTGTACAAAGCACTGAGCTAAACTCTGCAGATGCAAAGAGAAAACTGAGATAATCCTTTCTCTTAAGGAGCTCATATTCTAATGGTGGAAACAATACATCTAGAAGGACCTTCCTTCTAGTCAGATGAAAAGATCCCATGGTCTTTAGGGTTCAGTAGCTAAGCAGATGGTAATGCTTCTTCTTCTTTTTTTTTTTTAAAATTTTTTTTTTGTGAGGCAATTGGGGTTAAGTGACTTGCCCAGGGTCACACAGCCAGTAAGTGTTAAGTGTCTGAGGCTGGATTTGAACTCAGGTCCTCCTGACTCTAGGGCCGGTGCTCTATCCACTGAGCCATCTAGCTGCCCCTGTGCTGCTTCTTTGATCTTATTTCCATTGATAAAATCATAGCTTCTGATGTTGAACAATTGAACAGGGCCAAGGCCTTTGGGAACCAGAACTTTCCTTTCTGGGTGTCCAGTAGCTGTGGCTGCAGCCCCTGTAGGAGCAGGTCCAGGCTGCATTTCCACTGGGGAAACTTTCAAAGATGATTGTCAAGAGAACTGCACTAGATGTGTCTCCTCCCAAGGCTCTTGGGTTCAGGGTTCTGGGCCTTTTCCATTGGCATCTAAGGAAAGATAGTGATCAAGGTGGTGTTGCTGGTGTCTCTGCCTAGTACACATTTTCTCCTGTTTCTCTCCCAGGGCACCTTGCTGCCTTAGCCAGCCTGGCATGCCTGCACTATGTTTGGTGGACAATTAGTAGAGATGGCTGCCCCCTCCTCCACAGGAGTTACTTCTCTCCATGATTGGCTACGACAGCTGGGCAGGAAGCCATTCTGGTAGATAGAACATTAGCTTTGGAGTCAGGGATACCTGGGTTCAAATCCTGCCTTGGACACTTAATTGCTATAACCATGAAAAAGTCACCTAACCTCTACAAACTTCTGTTTGTTGTCTGTAAAATGGATCTAATATCTACCTCACAGGGCTGTTGTGAGGCTCAAATGAGTGAATATCTATAAGGTACTACAAAAAGGGAGCTATTATTACTTACCGGTGACTTAAGAACATTTCTTCCTTTAAGAACACCATTATGTTGCAGAATCAGAGAATTTCTATCACAGGAATATCTAAGCCAACCCACTCATGAAAAAGAACACTTCTTATGACATACCAAATGAATATTCTCCTCTTTGCTTGAAGCCCTCTAGGGAGGGCAAATCCACTAACCCCAGAAGCAGCCCTTTCTTCTCTGGAATTACTTGGAATGCAGGGGACATTTGCTAATGGAACCTGACCATGTTATTGGCTCAGTGTTTAGCTTGTGACTAATGAAAACTCCCAGATCTTTCCCAAGTGAATTACTATCATCTTTAGTATAAACACAGTATTTTAAGTTTATCCCTGTTACTTTTAATTTTCTTGGAATTGGCCAAGTTTCCTGGTGTAACAGCAAGTTACTTTGGTTTTGTGAATCTTCAGTCTAGTGTATGGGGTAGATATTGGGTGGTGGGTTACTATTATTATGCCATTTTTGGTGCTTCTGCTGTAGGATTGAGTTCAAAGTGAAATGGTGATATCCTGGTACTTCCAGTAATGCATGCCCCAAGGCCCCAACCTTTAGTGAATTCCTCCTGATCATGGGTAATGTTACAGAGATGCTCTGATATACCTCACTGAGAAAGAGGCTTGAGACTTTGATTTTAGTTCCCGAGGCAGGCTTACTAAATTCCCAATTCTTTCCAACCTTCCCCCTTCTTGTTGTAGTATCATTTCCCTCTGTATGCATTAGATGGATTTTTTTTTTAAGTATCAAGGTGCTCTTCATTAGATTGCAAGCTCCCTGAGGGCAGGGATTGGGTCTTTTGCCTTTTTTTTCATATTCCCAGCACAACACAGTGCTTGGCAGTGAGTAACTGCTTAATAAATGTTCATTAATTGATTGATCTGCAAGTATTTTTAAAGAAGATATATCCATAGACTAGCTCAGTTTTCTACCCCATTCATTATAAGGAGCTTGTCACAAGAGAGAGGAAGATGTCAAAGGACCTTTTTCTGAGGATAGTGGAACTGCATTGGTTCTGGAGTAAGAGGATGTGGCCTCTGACACTATTTATGTGATTTTGGACTGTCACGCCATCTTCCTGGGCTTCAGTTTCTTTTTCTTTCAAATTAGATGGTTGGACTCAAGCACCTCTGAGTTCACAATCCCATGATTCCATGATGCATTATTGGTGTGTCTAATGGCATTCTCCCTTTCTTTCTATTCCCTCCAGTCATCAAGCCTCCCCTGCGCCATTTCAAACGACCAGCATATGCATCTGGCTCCTATGCACCATCTGTTCCAAAGAAAACTGATGAACACCCAGCAAAATATAAAATGCTTGACCAGAGGATCAAGATTAAAAAGATTCAGAGCATCTCACAGAACTGGAACAGAAAATAAGTCAAAGGAGAAAGGAGAGGTCAATCTACCTCTTGGTGTGGCCTAGATGATGGTGGGTATTCCATGGGAATCTCATGGAGAATGGGGGCCATGGATTAAACCAAGGTGAAGCCTCAATGCTCTTCTCTCTTGGAATGGTTTGGTGACAAACTCACTGGGGATGATTTTGTTCATAGGGAACAATATTAGGACAGTGTTGGTATTACCAAGGCTGTCTGCTGATGCACATTTTGTTAGCGTGGGCCTTCCCCAGTGTAGTTGGCGCCAAGGCAATGCTTGTGAAATTCAACATCTTCTTAAAAGATGCCTTTCCTCTTTTTTCTCTAACCACAAAAGGGGCTGCCCTAAAAAGAATAAAAATTTAGTGATCATTATATTTTAGGAATATAATCTATGAATATTGCTTCTAATGCTAAGATACTTATTTGCAATGCCAGAAAAACCATCCCTTTAAAGGAGAATGGACAGAAGACAGAAATACTATCAAATAAGAATATAAACAAGTGGCAGTGTGGTTGAGTGGCTAGAGAGCTGATGTCATAGTGATGAAGACCTGAGTTCAAGTCTTCTCTCTGATGTTCACTGCCTGTTTGACCCAAGAGAAGTCATTAACCTCCCAAAGACTTAGGCAATTTTCTAAAACTCTGAAGGGGAAGATATTTACCTGCATTGATAGAGGGGATTGACTTATGTGGGGGTTCCCTCTAGTAATAAGATCCCAGGTATAGTCTCTATTCCCTAAAAAACAAAACTCTGACCTAATATATTAGAGAATGACTGATTGCCAGGAATTTAATATTTGGGATTCCTTTCAGGTATATGTTGCACCAGGTGGTGACTGCTGAGGTCTCTTCCAATTCTAAACCTATGGGATTTTATGATGATGTTCTCATGCTTATAATAATGAATATACAGGGCCTTCGAAATGAAGGATTACACAAACCAGTTCAGACGAAGGGAGGCTAATTTTGGCTCCCAACTCACTCCCCAAATCTGAGAGAAATTGAATATCTTTTAGAGATTTGAGAATTTGCTTTTGTGTACACTTTGGCCTACATCTGTTTGATTATCTTTTTATTTCTTTTTTATTTCTTTTTTTTTTTTTTTAGTGAGGCAATTGGGGTTAAGTGACTTGCCCAGGGTCACACAGCTAGTAAGTGTTAAGTGTCTGAGGCCGGATTTGAACTCAGGTACTCCTGACTCCAGGGCCGGTGCTCTATCCACTTCACCATCTAGCTGCCCCATTATCTTTTTATTTCAAAGAGAATTCCAATGTTGAACTAAAGCCTGAATGTTCTACTTTTTAAATACAGCAAAAGCCAGTCATATGCAATCAGCAGCAACACTGGCCATCAATTAAGAGAACTTGGGCATCAGAGATTACTAGGACTAGCTTCTCAAAGGCTTTTGAAGAACAAATTGATGAGACCTTAGTCTTAATATGTCCAGTTTTCTTGTATCTATTTGGTTAGAGGAGGCCCAAGATTGGACACAACTTAAAACCAAGAAAAAGTTTTTTTATTTGAATTATTTTCTTAAGCAAGAGAGACACTGTTGTGGATAAAACATTTGTCTTGTGATCATAAGGGTCTGAGTTCAAATCTATCTCCCCTCTATCAGTCACAAATGTTTGAGAATAGAGGAAAGTCATTAATCTCTCTTAGTTTTAAGCAACTATTCTAAAGCTCAAAATTATAGATAATTTAGAATGATGAAGGGAGTTGCCATGGTGATGGACACGGGTCTTTGATGTATCAGTGGAATTCCTAGCCAAAGAGGTTCACATTTCCTGAACTAAGTTTCCAATCATTATTTCAGTAGACCCTAGAACATCCAATTATCCATTTTTTTTTAAACAAGACCTCTCAACAGAAGAGGGTCACACACCAACCAGTTGTTCAAATCTAATATCCTGGGATGACACTCTACACTAATAACATTTGCAACCATCTCTGGGATTTCTGTGTTTGTGATTCCCAAGACTTAAATGCCAGGAGTGATAGAGGAAAGAAAATGGCCAGAGCTTGGGATACTCTTACTGGGAATGGAGAATCCATTTAGAAAGAAAACCTCGAATAATGTCATCATGCATAATACACCACTGGACAAGTTGGGCACCCACCAGGGTGCAGAGATCTCAGTCCTCTTCTTCCCACTCTTCACTCATTTATGATTGACTCTAGTGAAACAAGTAGAGCCAGCTGCAGAGTTAAGCTCCCATCATACTTTTATACTCTCTATTTATTATAGGCTGTATGATGTCCTTCAAGGAAATTCAATGATTATTTTAAAATCACTGTGATTTTTTTTTTATTAGGGAAACTATCAGTTCCCTTCTAATGATGCTTCTTCTTGAACAATGAGAGAGATTGTCTGGAAGGCTTTGGCCAAGCCCCCAAAATAGTTCCTTCTATGTTCCTCACCATTTATTGGCAATCTTATGATAATCTGCCACATGGTCAATAACATTACAGTTACAAAATGAGCCCCTACTGCCTTTCTGAAATTTCAGGGAATAATGCATTATTCCTCTTGCCCTGACCCTGCACACACACACACTTTAAAATGGATCATTTAGGGGGCACCTAGGTGGCGCAGTGGATAGAGCACCGGCCCTGGATTCAGGAGGACCTGAGTTCAAATCTGGCCTCAGACACTTGACACTTACTAGCTGTGTGACCCTGGGCAAGTCACTTAACCCCACAATTGCCTCACCAAAAAAAAATGGATCATTTATCCATTAATACCTTCAAATTCTATACTTTTAGATCATTCGGCTTTCTTCTGTTGGAAGTCATGATCCAAAAAAATGAATTACACTCTGTAAAGGTTTTATTGTTCACAGATTTCATTATAAAACTTAGACTTTAAGGACATCACCATTCAGCAGTAGTGCATGTGCTAAGATTCTATATTGCTTGTAAGATAGCCTGTCAGGATTTGCATGCTATATTGTATAGAAATGCCAAATTATATTCTTATTCTAAGTAAAAAACCATATTTTAAAGGGCTTCTTTGTGTCTGTTATTTTTCTTCTCTGGAATTCTATGATTCTCTTGGAATGAGTTGGACTAATCCTGACTTTGAGATAACATAGGCCTGAATCTTATTTTAAGAACAGAGGAGAGAGAGTATAGAATTTGGAGTATAAAATTTGCCCTACCCGCTAACCCATCATGGGGAACAAGGGACAAATAAGGGATTGTTGCATCATTCCAAATAACGAGGTTTTCAATGCTGAAGAGTCTTTTCCCATGGAGCCTAAGAACATCTGACCACCTACATGATAGGTGCCTTATTACAGAAGATTAGGGGACTCCCCTGAAGGAGAGTAGATGTCTAAGTAGCAATAGTAATGTTAAGAAACTGATGCACAAATTGTAAGGAAGCAGTTGCATGAGTTGTCTTGCATAGGAAACAGAAATGGCTCCTTTCCCTTAGCTTCCCAGTTCTCTGGGAGTGGGGAACAAGAAAGGGTAGCTTGGGTACTTAGCAGAGGTCTACTCCCCTGCCAGGGATGGATGAGGGAGAAAGGGATGTGTCAAGGGCTTGCTGTGTTTGAATTTGACTTACAGCCCACATTCTCAGATCTTAGCATCTCTCAGGATTACTCCTTGACCCTGATCACTACTATCCTGCAATGGCAGCAAACAAGAGCCCTGGGTAAGGACCCACAGGAGGAGGATGCCCCAAACCAGGTAGACTGCTCAGAACCCTTCTTTCATCCCATTCCTTCTGCATGGGTTAACAAGATGCATGCTCTTCCACTATCCTTTTCTAAGAAGTCTCCATCACAAAAGGTTCCATGTTGCTAGACTGGCAAATTCTGGGAGTTTCCAAATTGTGGGGAAGAGTATGGCATCTCTGTAGCAATGCTCATGGCATGGATACTACATGATGATAAAATTCAGACGTTGACATTTTTCATGGCATTCATCCTGGTTTAAATGGTTGTCCTGTAAGGCATTTTGCAATGTTGTACTCATTTCCAGTGTAATACTCCTTTTTTGAAAAATGGGAACCTGGGACATCATGTTCTTTCTTAAAGTGGCATATACAGTAAAATGGTGGATCTGTTTCCAAATGTTAGCCGATGAAATTGGAGATGCTTCTATGGCATCCATCCAAATTATCTCTAGTCTTCAAAATCATCTGATAATTTTTAGACCTTCTGCTTTGCTCCGGCGAATTATTTCCAAGTATTTTACAAATGGGTTCTGTTTACACATTATTATGGGGAAAAGTAGAGCAAATCCAAAAAATGATTCAGATCCACTGGATAAACAGGACCGTGACAAAGTTTGTTTCTCCACTGGATTCAAATTTTAAGTCTGCCACTTACAACCTCTTTGACCCTAGGGAAGCAAGATTAACTTCAACTCACTGGACCTCAGTTTTCTTAGCTATAAAATGATGGAGTCAGACCAGCCCATCTTCACAGTTTCTCCTAGGTCTAAATCTATGATCCTGTACTCCTGGGATGGAGCTACAGTTGTGCTACCCCCAGCTGAGCCAGGAAAGACTTCTGGAACTTTCTCTAACACTTAAATCCAACCTATACTCAGAAAACCTGGAGAAATCCAATTGTTCAGTTGAGCTCACAAAGGATCCAATTGCTTTTGACCCAGTTAACAAGTTTACACGATCAAATTATATTTTTCTATTTCCAATAAAGAAACTCTCATGTATCTGACATAAGGATAATTAACAGTCCACCAGAGTAAATTGCAAAGGACTATAGATGCTTCCAATATCTTGGAGTCTAAAGAATTAAAGAACTAGTTTGTCCTTGTATTCACAGTCATTGCCCCCCCCCCGGGAACTATTTTTAATCTACCAATAATAATGAACTTGAGAGGGTTGGTGTAGACTTTGAGAAGTGGTCATAGACTCTGTTTTTTGTGTCATAATTTTCTTTCTCACAAAAATGGTCGTGCATTGGCTCCACACTGGAAAAAGGGATAGCAGCTCTATTATCTAGGTACTGGGTACTTTTCTGTGCATTTCCTTTGCTTCTCTCCTGTGAAATCTGTATCCCGTGCCATGCTCTGTGCTGAGTGGCCCCTTACTATGGCTTGACTGTGCTCTAGATTGTAAGCTGACCTCTCTTGTAAATCTTTAGCTAGGTAAAACATGAAAACTGATGGGAGATCCCTATAACTGCCCCCAAGTATTTGAGGGGCTAACTCATGGAAGAAAGATGATTCTTGTTCTACTTGTCCAGAGAGAATATGGAAATCACAAAGAGGTCAACTTAGATGGTCACGAAGACTTTCCTCATAGTCTGAGCTCTTCAAAAGTGGGATGAGCTGCTTTGGTGGTGGTAGGTTCACACTTACTGGAGGTCTTCAAGTAGAGCCTGGATGATGCTTTGTCAGGTACATGGATCACTGCTAGTTGGCTTCTGAGGTCTCTTCCAGCTCTGAACTTCTGTGATTCTGTGTTGCTCTGTCCCCCTGAACCTCAGTCTCAGATTCCATTCTTATCTTGGGAAAATCCTCAGAGCAAATAAACCCAAGGGGGAAAAATGGCATCACCTTTTTGTACTAGATAGAAATAGTTATCCCTTCCATCACCTAGGAATAAAGCTTGTTGACTCTCCCTTCATACCAGAGAAGAACTCTGATTTTTTTCTTTCTCTTTTATGGGTGTGCACAGTACCTTATTGTAAAATTTGGGTCAAGTATTTGATCATAGGCTCCGTGTTGTCTGCTGGCCTTTGTGTGTTGTATGTAACTCCCACAAAACTCCCCCAAATTTCCCATTTAATTTCTTATGCCGACCTGCAATATACTGAAACCATGATGGGGAATGTCAAGATGTAGGAGGAATAACTGCAGAAAGAAAGAAGAAAGCCCACCACGTGTTCTAATAAGCACAGAAAAGAATAATGGGGTCAGTAATTGTGGGCCTTGTCACTGCTCCAGGGCTGCAAACTGCAAAGACTTCCCAAGTATTGCTGAACCTCACTTCTTATTCAGCTCATTATAGGGAACAGTATTCAAACAAAACAATGAAGAATGCTGATCTATACACGAGGTGAATTCAGTGATGACTCCGGATCATTTGCCTCATCTGCAGACTCTATAGTATAAAATCAATGCATGGACTGACCAGAAAGAGAAGGCGCGGTCCGAAAATGTGCCTGGGTAGAATCTGTGCTTCGGCTCTTTTGACCAAGAGGGTCCAGTAGAAAGAATGTTGGATTTAGAATCAGAGAAGCTGAGTTTTCTGAAGGTATAAGGGATGTCATACCCATACCCTGGGAAAGAAAGAGGTAAATGAAATGTAGTCACCCTGAGTGTGAGGCAATCTGTTACCACAAGTGGAGCAGGCATCTCATTCAATTATTTTTTTTATTTTTATTTTCTGCCCCCAATAGTACATTCTGCACCAATAGATTAGGCAGGGCCTGCAAATCTCATCATATAGAATTTATGCAAGATAGAATAGTAGATGAAGATAACAAGCAAAAAGTAACCGATGGGAATAATTCTGTCCCTCCCCCACTTCATGCTGTAAGAAGTGAAGCTCCCTGCTCATGCCAAGCTCACTTGCAGCTCCTATGTCACATAGGGATAAACCTCCTCCTGCTCAGGCTTCTAGAACCTGGCTCTGTCTCCTTACTATAGGCCAGTCCTTGATGCCCTAACCCACTCCCTAGCTGCTGTTGTTCTTGATCCTTGAAGAGGACCAGTGACCAGCAGGAGGGTGGTGTCTTGACTTGCCTGTCAACTGGATTTAAGGGAGGCAGGGCTATGCAAAGAGCAGCCTCAATCTCTCCTCCAGAGTCATCAGAGTCCCATGGCAAGACATAGATCAGGATGGCCGGATGGCCAGCAGGTATTATTGCTTTAAGCAAGTGTTGCTTTGTACCAGCTCTTTTAGCTTGGGACTTCCTGAGCAACATGCTTCAGGCCACTCAAAACATCTTCCTTCTTCCCCTCTACCCCAGGGGTTGCCACAGACTTCTCTGGTAGCCTGGGGAAGCCCATGAAACTCTTCTCAAGAATGTTTTTTTTTAATACTAGATCTGTCAATTGGCGCAATTTTTAAAAAATGCATAAAATAGGGGGCAGTTAGGTGGCTCAGTGGATAAAGTACTGGCCTTGGATTCAGGAGTACCTGAGTTCAAATCCAGACTCAGACACTTGACACTAGCTGCGTGACCCTGGGCAAGTCACTTAACCCTCATTACCCTGTAAAAAATGCATAAAGTATGTAGGATTACAAAAGAAATCGATTATAATGAAATAAAAATGCAATATTTTTCCATTCAAGTTCATAGACCTCTCTCTCTCTCTCTCTCTCTCTCTCTCTCTCTCTCTCTCTCTCTCTCTCTCTCACACACACACACACACACACACACACACACACACACACACACACACACACGCACACAAAGACTATGGATGGATTTCTTGGAGGTCTATGGACACCAGGCTAAGAACTCCGGATCTTCCTAGCTTGCAAAAAAACTTCTTGACACTTAGATATTTGGGAGACCCTTTTCACTTGCCCCTACCATAGCGCACTTGCACTACCTTGAGTTGGATAACTCCAAATGATTTGCCTTTTCTTTATCTCAGTGTGCAAAACAACATGCGACTCACTCACGGCTAGTATTGAGTCTTTCTGAGCTTGAGAACAAACACTAACACCCCATTATCTCCATCCCTTCTATTAGGGTACTTTCAACTTCCATCATAGCCCCCTCCCAATCATGCAAATAGCCCCAACTCTGACGGGTCTCCTAGAAGGCACCAGAAAGGGAGGAATGGAACATGGAGGAGGAAGGGCAGACCAGAAGACATCCGCTCAGCCTTCCTGTTGCCAGGGAAAGGTTTCTTTACAGGTCATATGGAGTGGTATAAGATAAATATGCCATAAAATAGGTTAAAAAGCAAATAGCATAATAGAGTATTCATGGGAGGGAGGCACCACCTGGCTGAGGTGGGCAGGGCAAGAAGAACAAAATTCATGTGGGACTTCATGGGAGGAGAAAGAGAGATTCAGAGCAAAGGGTTTGGGTCTCAGCTACATTTTCTATAGGTTTTGCATGTAGCTAGTTATGTGTATATGTGTTTGTATATAATTTATATAACAGAATATGATACATAATAATATTATATAACATATAAGTACATATATGCACATATGTGTATATGTTGCTATACAAGTTGTCCCAAAAATCTTGGTGCAGCTTTAACTTAATAGCACCCAAGCTTTTGGAACACTGTGTGTATATGTGTGTGTGTGCGTGTGTGTGTATACACACACATATATACACATATATACATACACACATCTATGTATATGTGTGTGTATGTAGTGAGTCAATAAACATTTATTAAGGATCTACTATGTGCCAGGTACTGTGTCATGAACCTGGGATACTAAAAGAGGGAAAAGATAGTCTCTGACCTCAAAGAGCTCAACAATTATTGCAGGAGACAAGAAGCAAAGAAATATGTACAAACACACTATATATAGGATAGATAGGAAATAATGACAAAGAAGGAGAGCTCCAGAATTAAGAGGGTTGGAGAAGGTGGGCTTGTGGCTAAGCACTTTATTATTATTATTATGGCAATGAGGGTTAAGTGACTTGCCCAGGGTCACACAGCTAGTAAGTGTCAAGTGTCTGAGGCTCGATTTGAACTCAGGTCCTCCTGAATCCAGGGCCAGTGCTTTATCTACTGCACCTCCTAGCTGCCCCCTCAATTATTATTTCATTTGAGCTTCGCATAACCCTGGAAGGTAGGTGCTCTTATTATCTCCATTTTACCGATAAGGAAATTGAGGTAAACAGAAGTTAAATAATGTGATCATGTTCACACAGCCAGGAAGTATCAGAGGCCAGATTGGAACTTGTCTCTTCCTGACTCCAGGCCTGGCACTCTATATACTACCAAGCTGGTCCTATACACACACAATATATCTCTATCTCTATCTCTATCTCTATCTCTATCTCTATCTCTATCTCTATCTCTATCTCTATCTCTATCTCTATCTCTATCTCTATCTCTATCTCTATCTCTATCTCTATCTCTATCTCTATCTCTATCTCTATCTCTATCTCTACACATATGCATATGCGTGTACATACATGTATGTATATATACACACATGCAAATTTAAATGTATATAGACACACATAAGATAAATATATTATATGTGCACATATGTATACACATGTGTATATACATATACATACTCATTGCCCCTCCCCCCACTAGATGTAAGCTCCTTGAGGGTATAGAAACTGGTTTTCCTTTGTTTTCATGTCCCTAGCACCAAGCATAATGGTTGGATCACAGCAGACACAGAATAAATTCTTGTCTATTGATTAAATCATTGATTGGTTTACTCAGAAAAACCCAGAGGGTCAGCAGAACAACTAACTAAGATGATCACTTTACTGAAGCAGCAGGATACAAAATAAACCTCCAAAAATTATCAGAGTTTTCATATGCTGATAGCAAAACCCAAGAGGAAATGATAGAAAGCAATATCCCATTCCATTTCAAGTAATCACATAAGTCATATATATATCTGTAGTCAATCTACATAAGATGCTCCATATAAATTCAATCTTAGAATACTCTTTCTAGAAATAAAGCTAGACAAATAATTAGAGGTCTAATCACTGCTCCTGTAGGTGTCATCCCACTGCATCAGAAAAAATAAAATGGGTGATTTATGTTATGTGACATTGGAAAATTTTGGACATGAAAACAATAGTTAGTATAGGAAAAAGAACTTTGAATCTGGTGAAAAATCTTTACGTGAAATACCTCTGAGGAGGGTCTGATGTCCAAGATAGATAAGAAACTAACACAAAAGCATAGGACTAAGTACCATGCCTTAAAATAATATAGGTTATAAACAAATGGTTCTTGGAGGGAAAAAAGGTGATACTTTAAACTTTAACAGCCCTATGAATTAATTCTCCAAATTTCAAGAGAAATGCAAATTTAAACAACTCTGACCCAGAAAATAGCAAATGTGACAAAAGTGGTGATATCTATCTTGTGGGGCTATGGAAAGACAGGAACACTCCTGTACTATTGGTGAAGCTGGGAATTGGTCCAACAAGTCTGGAAATCAGTTTATAATTGTGCTAAAAATAAAGGTAGCTAATATACAAACTCTTACTACCCTGATATTACAGTGCTGAAAGGTTCCCTATACACCAAGATATTGGAGAAGTGTTTTTTGTGATATCAAAGTGAAAACAATAAGTATAGTCATCAGTTGGCGGATGGCTAAGCAAACTATGAGACATGAATCTAATGCAATATCATTGTGCTATGAGAAATTAATAATATTAGAATTTGGAGACCATGGGAAGACTTACATGAATTCATGCAAAGTGAAGTATCTAAAACCATGAAATCAATGTACTCAATCATCCCAAGTATATAAACAGGAAGAACAATACCATTAAAGTGAATATTATATAATTATACTGTCAAAGAAGCTGGACTATGGAGAGGAGATGAGAAAATTGACTTTCTTCCTTTTTTGGAAAAGTGGGGAAATATGGGTGCAGAAAGCTATATATGTCTTCAGACTCAGTTGATGTGCCAGACCCAGTTGGGTTTTTTCACTGTTTCCTTCTTTTTAAATCATTATTACAAGAAGTAAAGGTTTGCTTGGTAAGGGATGTGGAGAGTAGTATATTTGGGAAAAGAATATAATCCAAGAATTAAAACTATCAGTGAATTTTTTTTCTTTGGTCAGGGCAATGAGGATTAAGTGACTTGCCCAGGGTCACACACAGCTAGTAAGTGTTAAGTGTCTGAGGATGGATTTGAACTCAGGACTGGTGCTTTATCCACTGTGCTACCAAGCTGCGCCCATAGCAGTGACTTAAAAAAAATAGTGTTTATCTTGGTGTCCAGGAGTCATGGCTATAGAATTTGGGGTGTATGCTTGGGTGGTGCTCTGTTTCCCATCTCATTGAGGTAAGAGAATAATAAACTGTAGTCAGATTCCACTAAGCTGTGCCGTGGTCCTGAACCTGGTGGCAGTCCCAGGCCTCTGTGACCAAGGAAGCCCAAAGGGTAGCTCCGTTTCCTGGATCACCATGCCCCCATCATAGGGAGCACCAATTCTACCGCCTCCTGGAATTGCTCCCGTTCTTGTGCTTTGTCCAGATGTGGGCCCCAACCTTTGAGGCTGGTGGTTCTAACCCCGCCTTGTGTGAAGTGAACTACAACTCTGAGACTTGCAAACATGCATAACTTTACTACATTCCATTACCTGTAACACTATGGCTTCTTTGGGGACACCCCAGGGGACAATTCTATCATTCTTGCCTCTGATAAAAACCCCGTGGTTAGTGCCTCTCTGGATTGCACCAGGGAAGTGTGGCTATGATCTCTCCTTCCTGGAGAAAGGACAAAACAGAGGATACCACACATAAGCACGAGCCCTAACAACAAGCAGTACTTCGCGTGCAGTAAATAGATTTGAATGGCTGCAGCAGGGACCACCTAATGAAGAGGAGAGACCACTTATGGCCCAATGCTGCCCTCTGGTGCATTACAGGAGCATCAGCCGTCTCAGGAGTTTCAACAGGCGCTTAATGGCAACGTGTTACGTTGGTGGTTGTGCTAAGGCCATTCCGTGGTGAATTAGTATATGGTGAGGACAGAGAAGAATGGCACGATTTTACCCCGGATCTGAGTGTTAGTGCTGCCCCTTTAAACTGAACACGTCTAACTTCTTAGAACATCTTACATCAAACATATCTAAAACAGAACTGACTGCTTTTCCTTCATATTTTCTCTTCTTCCTAACTTAACCTCCTGGCTGGTCACCCAGGCTCAAAACCTACTTGTCACCCTCAACCTCTCACCCTTTTATACCCTCCATATCCAAGCAATCGTCAAGACTTGTCAACTGTACCTTTGCAACATGTCTCGAATACGCCCCTTTCTCACTGGCTAGCACGCTGGTACAGGCCCTCATCACTCCTTGACTGGACCATTGCTGGCCCAAGTCTCTCCCTACTCCATGTCACCCTCCCCTCAGTAGTCTGCCCATGTTACCTCCTTATTTAATCAAGTCTGCTGGCTCCCTGTTGCTTCCTGGGTTAGATATAAAATCTTCTATTTAGTTTTGAAAATACTTCACTATTTGGTCTTGTCTTACTTTTCCAGTCTTGCCTTACTCCTCTCTACCTTTCCAAGTACTCCATGATTCAGAGACCCTGGCTTCCTTGTTGATCCCTCCACAGGACACTCTATCTCCCCACTCAAAGTAGTTTCACTGACCAGTCCCCAAAAGGAGCCATCCTCCTTATCTCCATCTGTTGGTTTCCTTCAAGGTTCAGATAAAATCCCATCTTCTGCACGAAGTCTTTCCCAGTGCTCTTTTTTTGTGTGTGTGAGACAATTGGGATTAAGTGACTTGCCCAGGGTCACACAGCTAGTAAGTATCAAGGGTCTGAGGCCGGATTTTAACTCAGGTCCTCCTGAATCCAGGGCTGGTGCTCTATTCACTGTGCCACCTAGCGCCCCCCACCCCGCAGTGATCTTTATTCTTTTTTTTTTTTTTTTAGTGAGGCAATTGGGGTTAAGTGACTTGCCCAGAGTCACACAGCTAGTAAGTGTTAAAGTGTCTGAGGCCAGATTTGACCTCAGGTACTCCTGACTCCAGAGCCAGTGCTCTATCCACTGCACCACCTAGCTGCCCCCGCTCTTTATTCTTAATATCCTTCCTCTGAGATTGGCTCCAAATTCCCCTCTATGTCATACTTGGGCATATTTGGTTACCAGTTGTCTCGTTCATTAGGCTGTGAGCTCCTTGGGAGCAGGGATAGCTTTTTGTTTAACCTCCCTCAGGCAGCTCAAACACTTACAAAGGATCTTTTGCTGGGTGAATTTGATTATTTTTTCTTGGGTGTTGGATGTAGGATAGCTATGGGCTGGGAGAAAGTGTGTAGACATTCCCTTGTCCATCTCTAGAGCCTCAGCATCAAAAAAACTCAGGTTGCTGGGGGCTTGGCTTTCATCTCTCTCATATTCCTCCTGGCACATGAAGCTACAATTCTGTTGGTGCTTCTGAAGAGATCTTTGTTCCTGGCCTGCAAGCATTCCATACCTACTTTTCTTCTTCATCCTTAACTGTCAGAAGTGTTCTTGGCTATTTATCTTCCCCAACACACACACACACACACACACACACACACACGCACACACACACACATACACATATATACACACATGTGTAGGCATATACATAAGTGTATATATGCATGCATACAAAACATTTCTTTGGTATTCTTTTTTGTTTGTTTTACTCTCTCTTTCTTTTTTCCCCCAATCACTATCCAACCCTACTAACTCCATCTATGCTCCTCCCACCTTAGAAGCTCTCCATTTGAACCTCTGAGTATATTAAAACAAAAGAATTCATGAGCTATGTATGTAAATGTATGCTTCTTTCTGTTTGTCTCGAATCAGTTGATAAGTATTTATTAAAAACCTACTGTATGAGGGGCATCTAGGTGGCACAGTGGATAGAGCACCGGCCCTGAATTCAGGAGGACCTGAGTTCAAATCCAACCTCAGACACTTGACACTTACTAGCTGTGTGACCCTGGGCAAGTCACTTAACCCCAATTGCCTCACAAAACAACAACAACAACAACAACAAAACAACAAAAAGGACTGTATGGTAGTCAATGGGCCTGGGGATAAAAAAAAGGCAAAGACAGCTCTTGCTCTCAAGGAACTCATAGTTTAGTAGAAGGAGACAGCAGATATCTCTGCATGTATAAAGAAAATGGTTGTGAGGTGATTTGGGAGGAAGACAGGGAGCTGAAGGAATCAGGAAAAGTTTCATTTAGAAAAAAACATAATTGAATTGAGTTGGGAAGGAAGCTGGGAGTCCTGAGAGTCAGAAGTCATGAAGCAGCCTATTCCAGGCATGGGCAAGATCTAAAACAAAGGCATGGAGAAGGCAGAGGGAGAGATGAGCATGAGGAACTTGAAGAAGGCCAGGTTGGCTGGACTGTGGTGTGCATGAAGAGTAATAATGTTCAGTAAAGTTACAAGAGTAGATTGAAGTCAGGTTGCAAAGGTCTTTAAATGCCAAGCAAGACTTTCTATCAGATCCTGGAGGCAATAGGGATCTATTTCAGTAACAGAGTTAGAAACTGGAGTGCCTAACAGAGTGTGGTGGTTGTGTGAGTGGAAACAGGAGGATGATGTGAACCATTGTGGGGGTCAAAATCAGATGTCAGGTGAGAGGCTTTGTGGAGTGAGGCTGGGGGGTTTTTGATGACAACAATCTTGTGAACCTGTGTCACTACAGAGATTGCAAAGACCTTATCATTATTTGCCCCTGACGATTATTTGGCCCTAGGGGAAAACCCAGGAAAAATGGATGGAAGTTGCAAAGAGGCCATAGCAAAACCTTCCTAACAGGTAGGGCTACCCTGAAGTGTTGGTTGTTGTCCTTCATTCTCAAGAAGAACCAAAAGAACATCACTGTGTTACAATATATTTCAATAGTAGTGGTTGCCCATAGAGGTGGAGAATTCCCCACTCCTTGTACAAACAGTAGCTAGATGACTGCTTGTTCTTGGGTTATTGTGGGGATTACTTTGTATATGCATTAGAGTAGACAGGTCCCTTTCCAATCTCAAATTCTATAATTCTGTGAAACAGGGAAGTACAGAAGCAGGAAGGGCTAGGGTGGTGGTAGATAATGAGATGTCTCCAGGACATAGGGTTTGAAATGTCCAATAAGCATTTGGTGATGTGGGCCTGAAGCTCAGGAGAGAGACTAGGGCTGGAGATAAAGATCTGGCATCAGCATAGAGGAAATACATAACCCCCTGAGAGCTGATGAGGTCATGTTGAGAGAAAGAAGAGAAGATGACCCAGGATGGAGCCTTGGGGGCACCCCAAGTTTGGAGATCTGATGTAGATGCTGAATACTTAGCCAAAATATGGGAAGCATGCTTCATCATCAATCTTTCATTGTTGGCCACTAAATTGATCAGAGTACTAACATCTTTTACAGTGGTTTTATTTTATACTATTGTAGTCATCATGTAAATTATTCTCCTTGTGCTACTTGCTTCATTCTGCATTGGTTCACATGTTTTCCTACATCTCTTTAAATACATCTCTTTCATCATTTTTATGGTGCAATAATATTCCATGGCATTTATATAACATCATTTGTTCAGCCATCCCCTTATTGATAGTTACCTACTTTATTTCCAATTTTTAGCTACAACAAAAATAATGTATCTCTTTATGTGTGTATACACATTCGCATGCACACATTTACATATATTAATACATATATCAATACATATATATATACACATACATACACACATATATATTTATTTTACATGATTCTTTTCAAACTATCTTTTACCTCTTGGGATAATATATCAGCTAGTGGCTTTACTGGTAATGTCCAGTCTTGTGACTTTTGGGATATAGTTACATTTTCCCAGAATGGTTATATGAACTCACAGCTCCACAAATAATACATTAGTATCTCAGTCCTCTCAAAACCCCTCTTATAATTGTCATTTTCATTTATTGTCATCTTGGCCCACCTGATGTATGCATAGACAGTTTTCAGCTATCATTTGAGACCCGAGTGGTCCACTCCTTCCTTTTTGTCCTCAGAGGAAAATAAATCTTGATTCTTTATCAACAATTTTTTAGAGCTGTTTGATGGATATATTTCTGGAAGGAGTGATTGAAAGCCTATTCAGATGTAAATCCTCTCACCAAATCATCAGCTCATGAGTCACCTTTTATGCAAAGTGACATCCCTCATTCAAACTTCCTACATAAAAGAACTGCAGAAATTATTTTTTAAAAAACATGTCTAGGAAAGACAGCAAGGTTTGCTGGGAGGCATTCAGATGATGATGAGGAAACCTGGATTTTAGCCCCTCTGCTTTGCCTGGCACCAATGAGCTTTCTGACCACAGGAAGACATTTGGGCCACATCAATGTTTCTAAATCCAGAGTATATAGTGGCTAAACAGTCAAATATTTCAATTCTCTACCAAAGACTGCTATAGCCTGGTAAATACCAGTTCAGTAGGGCAAGAAAACCAGCAGTAGGTAAAAGGATGGAGAAATGGATGGGAGGAACAGACCAAGAAAAGGAATCTTTTTGTAACCATAATGTGAGGGCCAAATTTAATATATGGAGAGTTAATTGGGTGACTCGCCAAAATATTGGGGTCCCGGAAATAATGAGGGACCTCTAGGTTCAAAGCTCCCTCCCCTCTGAACTGCCCTTTTAGATATTTCCCCCAGGCCTATAAGAAAGGAGCCTTACAGCTTCTTTTCCACAAAAGGATCAGATTTTATTACTTGGGAATTAATTAAACAACAAAGGTGAAATTAATAAAAATCAAAGATAAGGAAGTAAGGAAAAAGAAATAGGATAAATTTTCCTAGCTCTAACCTAAGTCTATACAATCCCCACCTCATTTCCAATTAAGCTAATTCCAAGGAATGCTGGGCTATTGTGTTCACTCACCACACCTGGGAAGTCTGCTAGCTGCTCCAGCCACCTGGAAGGCAAAGGAGAGAGGGAACTATTGTTGCTGAAGTGCCTCAGCCTCTCCTCAGGGAGTGTTCAATCTCCCTCCCCCCAAAGGGGAGGTCCTTCAAAAACTGCCTATGGAGAGGTTTCTCCTTCTGCCCTCAGTAGCGTAGGTAACTTCAGGGTGGGCCAGGTGTGTCCCCTCCCAAATGAGTCAGCTAAACTCCAATAATTTTACCACAATAGGTAATTAAAAAAAAAACACCATTAACAATTTGAGGTGGAATAGTAACTATCACTTGACAAGTATTTGGGGAAAACACAATACTAGATGGTCCATAAGTTTCCTTCCAGAACTAACATTCAATACTTATAAAGATATTTGATTATACACCATAGAAATAAATGTCTCTTGGAAGCTATTACGGTAGGAGATCACCATATTGGTCAAACAATGAAAAATTCAAGTCACACTAAATTTTGTATCTAACAATACTAAACATCCTATTTAGCATTTTTCTAGTTATTGGATTGGCTAATAAGCCTTTGCATTCAACAAGCATTTCTCAAGTTCAGATGTTATTCTCCTGGTCAATAAACTCAAGTGTCATACTATTACCTCAAATCAATCACAAACCCCTCTAATTGTCATTTAAAACTTCACAACTTGGCTCCCAACCTACCTTTCTGATATTCTTATTGACCTCCATGTACTTTACTGACTCACCAACCTGGCTTTTTTAGTGTTCTTTATACATTTCAACCCATCTCTTCTCTTTGTACTTTGTTGTATCCCATGTCTTTGATGTGAATCCCTGTCCCAAGCCCACCCCTACCTCTTGAAAAGCCATCATGTCCCTTGGAATTTCCTTAGCTCAGGGAAGCTAGGTGGCACAGTGGATAAAGCACTGGTCCTGGATTCAGGAGGACCTGAGTTCAAATTTGGCCTCAGACACTTGACACTTATTAGCTGTGTGACCTTGGGCAAAGTCACTTAACCCTCATTGCCCTCCCCCCCAAAATACTTAACTCAAAGAAACTTTACCAAAGTTGCAGGATACAAAATAAACTCACATAAATCATCAGAATTTCTATATATTACCAATAAAGTCCAGAAACATCAGATAGAAATAAAAATTCTATTTGAAATAACTGTGGCCAATATAAAATACTTGGGAGTCTACCTGCCAAAACATTCTATTAAAATTGCCTATGTGCTTGTTTCCCCTTTGAAATAGAATGTAAGCTCATTGAAGGCGTGAATTGTTTCATACATACACACACAAACACACACATATGTTTATATGTATATACAGAATAAATGCAAAACAACTATAAACAAAGTGTAGGAGAAAGCACTATCAATTTGGGAGATTAGGCAAATCTTCAGGTAAAAAGTGGCACTTAAGCTAGGCCTGGAAACAAACTAGGAATTTGAAGAGGTAGAGTTGAGGAAGTATATTTCAATAAAAGTCAAAGACTATATGAAAGGCAGGAGGATGAGATTTGTGTAAAAGTCAGGAGATCAATCATCAAATCACCTCCAAACTAATTAAAGTAACTAATAAGATGCTAGGAAGATGATGGAGTAGCAGGAAGTAGAGCCTAACTCCCCAACACAACTCCAGAAAGACCCAGAAAATGGACCAGATGGGGTCTTTATTATAAAATCCAAGAAAAAGTTTATCATAGTGAGTAATTTTTCCAGTCTAGGTTGGTATGGAAGGACAGGCAGAAAAGTCTGCATTCGCCAAAATGTGGTTTAAGCCAGGAGCACTCCAACTAAGCAACTTAAAGAGGACTGGGGCTTTATACCAGAACAAGAAGTGATAGAGCCTCACAAAGGGACTTCATCATATTCACAGTGAGGAGAGAGTGCCAGCTGGAAGCTGTGTTTCTCACTAACCAACTTAGCATCATATATCCAGGAGGTGCTCTGAGCCTAGTGGTAATATATCAGGGTTAGGAGTGGTTATAGTTCCTAGGCCTGGAGGAATAAGAGATAAATTCAAAAGACTTAAAAATGGGCATTCTGGGAACATGGCAGAGTAGGTCAGAAATGTCTAGGCTCTCAGATTTCCTCCCCAAACAGACAGAAAATTGCCATAAAATTAACTTAGAGCAGCAAAGATAAAGGGGTAAAGCATTTTTCCTCAGAGGACATCTTGAGAGGACCTCAGGGAAGACTCTGAGGGCTGAGGTTTTGTCTGAGTGACCTGTAAATACCTCTAGGTCAATTCCACTGAATCAGCAAAGAGTGGGCCCTGAGCAAAGTAGACCAGGACTCAAGAAATTTCACCTCAGGGGCAGCTAGGTGGCGCAGTGGATAGAGCACGGGCCCTGGAGTCAGGAGGACCTGAGTTCAAATCTGACCTCAGACATTAACACTTACTAGCTGTGTGACCCTGGGCAAGTCACTTAACCCCCATTGCCTCACTAAAAAAGAAAGAAAGAAATTTCAGCTGAGGATCTTTTACCTCACAAACTTTCATCTAAAGAACAGCAGCTGAGTGAGGGAAGATTAAAGGACCTTCTGCTGTTTCTGGAAGCCAGGCCTAGTGGTGCTGACCAGACGTGATGCTGGATGTGGCTGTGCGTGAGGAAGAGCAAGCCCAGGGAGCGCCACACCCCAGGGGGCAAGAGCATTTCTGGGACAGCTTGCCTAGGGCTTAAGGGAGGAAGAGAGGAGACCTTGAGGTGGAGCTTCTGGACAGAATCCAGAAAACAACAGTAAGAAGGATCTGAGCCCGAGGACAACATTACTTACAAATTGAAATTAAAATTTGATAATAATAATATTATGCTGTTAAAAATTAGATAAATTAGGGGCAGCTAGGTGGCACAGCGGATAGACCACCAGCCCTGGATTCAGGAGGACATGAGTTCAAATCAGGCCTCAGACACTTAACACTTACTAGCTGTGTGACCCTGGGCAAGTCACTTAACCTCAATTGCCTCACTAAAAATATATATATATATATAAATTAAAAACAAAAATGAATATGGAAAGGAAAACAAACCTGACCCTTTCTTGTGAGTCAACATGTTACCATAAGTGGAGCAGGCATCTCATTCTATTATTTTTGTTTTTTTACTCTCTGCCCCCAGTAGTACATTCTGCACCAATAGATTAGGCAGGGTCTGCAAATCTCATAATACAGTATTTATGCAAGATAGAATAGTAGATGTAGATAACAAGCAAAAAGCAACCAATGGGAATAATTCTGTCCCTCCCCCACTTCATGTTGTAAGAAGTGAAGCTCCCTGCTCATGCCAAGCTCACTTGCACTTGTCACATAGGGATAAACCTCCTCCTGCTCAGGCTTCTAGAACCTGGCTCTGTCTCCTTACTATAGGCCTGTTCTTGATTCCCTAACCCAATTCCTAGATGCTGTTGTTCTTGATCCTTGAAGAGGACCAGTGACCAGCAGGAGGGTGGTGTCTTGACTTGCCTGTCAACTGGATTTAAGGGAGGCAGGGCTATGCAAAGAGCAGCCTCAATCTCTCCTCCAGAGTCATCACAATCCCATATCAAGACATAGATCAGGATGGCCGGATGGCCAGCTGGTATTGCTTTAAGCAAGTGTTGCTTTGTACCAGCTCTTTTAGCTTGGGACTTCCTGAGCAACATGCTTCAGGCCACTCAAAACATCTTCCTTCTTCCCCTCTACCCCAGGGTTTACCACAGACTTTTCCAGTAGCCCGAAAAAGCCCATAAAACCCTTCTCAAGAGAGTTTTTTTTTTAATACTAGCTCTGTCAGCACAATTTTTTAAAAAAATGCATAAAATATGTTAGGATTACAAAGGAAATCGATTATAATGAAATAAAAATGCAATATTTTTCCCATTCAAATTCATAGACCTCCCCCCCCCACAAAGACTATGGATAGATTTCTTGGAGGTCTATGGACACTAGGCTAAGAATTCCGGATCTTCCTAGTTTGCAGAAAAACTTCTTGTCACTCAGTTAGTAGGGAGACCCTTTGCACTTGCCCCTACTATAGCGCACTTGCACTACCTTGAGTTGGATGACCTCAAATGATTTGCCTTTCCTTAAAATAATAAGCAGTATCTACCTAAAACCATCAGCAAACATAATATGAAATGGGGATAAGTTAGAAGTAGTCCTAATAAGATCAGGGGTGAAACAGGGATGTCCATTATCACCTCTATTATTTAATATTTTACTAGAAATGTTAGCTGTAGCAATCAGAGAAGAAAAAGGAATTAAAGGAATTAGAATAGGCAAGGATGAAACAAAACTATCACTTTTTGCAGATGATATGGTGGTATACTTAGAGAATCCTAGAGAATCAACTAAAAAAACTACTTGAAACAATGGACAATTTTAGCAAAGTTGCAGGATATAAAAATAAATCCATATAAATCATCAGCATTTCTATACGTGACCAACAAATTTCTGCAGCAAGAGATAGAAAGAGAAATTCCATTTAAAATAAAAGTAGACAATATAAAATACTTGGGAGTCTACTTGACAAGACAAACCTAGAACTCTATGGACACAATTACAAAATGCTTTTCACACAATTCAAATCAGATCTAAATAATTGGAAAAATATTAATTGCTCATGGATAGGCTGAGCTAATATAATAAAAATGACAATTCTACCTAAATTAATTTACTTATTCAGTGCCATACCAATAAGACTACCTAAAATTTATAGAACTAGAAAAAATAAAAACAAAGTTCATCTGGAAGAACAAAAGGTCAAGAATATCAAGAGAACTAATGAAAAAATGCACAGGAAGGTGGGCTAGCCATACCAAATATGAAGCTTTACTATAAAGTAGCAGTCACCAAAACTATTTGGTACTGGCTAAGAAATAGAGTGGCGGACCAATGGAATAGGTTAGGCACAGGAGACACAGTAGTAAATGACTTTAGTAATATACTGTTTGATAAATCCAAAGACTCCAGCTTCTGGGATAGGAACTCAGTATTTGACAAAAAATGCTGGGAAAACTGGCGGATAGTATGGCAGAAACTAGGCATAGACCTTATACTAAAATAAGGCCAAAATGGGTACATGATTTATATATAAAAGGTGATATCATAGGTAAATTAGGAGAGGAAGGAATAGTTCACCTCTCAGATTTATGGAAAGAACAGTTTATGACCAAACAAGAGATAGAGAATATTATTAAATGCAGAATGGATAATTTTGATTACATTAAATTAAAAAAGTTTTGTACAAACAGAAGCAATGCAGCCAAAATTAGAAGGGAGGCAGAAAGCTGGGAAACAATTTTTATAGACAGGACTTCTGATAAAGGCCTCATCTCTAAAATATATAGGGAACTAAATCAAATTTATAAGAACCCAAGTCATTCCTGAATTGAGAATGGTCAAAGGATATGAACAGGCAGTTATCTATTAGCTATCTATTGCCATATGAAAAAATGCTCTAAATCACTGTTGATTAGAGAAATGCAAATTAAAACAACTCTGAGGTACCACCTGACACCTATCAGATTGGCTAATATGACAAAAAGGAAAATAATAAATGTTGGAGAAGCTGTGGAAAAATTGGAATACTAATGAATTGTTGGTGGAGCTGTGAACTGATCCAACCCTTCTGGAGAACAATTTGGAATTATGCCCAAAGGGCTATAAAGCTGTGCCTACCCTTTGACCCAGCAATACCACTATTAGGTCAAAAATATTTATAGCTGCTCTTTTTGTGGTGGCAAGGAATTGGATTGAGGGGTTCCCATCCATTGGGGAATGGCTGAACAGGTTGTGGTATATGAATGTAATGGAATACTATTGTGTTATAAGAAACAATGAGCAGATGGGTTTCTGAGAAACCTGGAAGGACTTACATGAACTGATGCTGAGTGAGATGAGCAGAACCAGGAGAAAATTGTACACAGTATCAAC
This sequence comes from Dromiciops gliroides, assembly GCF_019393635.1. Lineage (NCBI taxonomy): Eukaryota > Metazoa > Chordata > Mammalia > Microbiotheria > Microbiotheriidae > Dromiciops > Dromiciops gliroides. The sequence continues at coordinate 746,568,357 of NC_057861.1, forward strand.
AACATTGTGTTTTGATCAACTGTGATAGACTTGACTCTTCTCAGTAATATAATGGTCCAAGATAGTTCCAAAGGACTCATGATAGAAAATTCTCTTCAAACTCAGAAAAAAAAAATGTGGAATCTAGATGCAGATTGAACTTTTCTATTTCTACATTTTTGTTTTTCTTTTTTGAGGTTTTTCCCTTTTGTTCTGATTCGTCTTTCACACCATGATTAATGCAGAAATATGTTTAATGTGATGGTACATATATAGCCTATATCAGATTGCTTCCTGTCTTAGGGAGGGGGAAGGAAGGGGAGGGAGGGAGAAAAATTTGGAACTAGAAATTTTATACAAACAAGTGTTGAAAACTATTTCTACATGTAACTAGAAAATGATAAAATACTTTTATGATTAAAAAAAGCAATTTGATAAAATTATGAAAAGAGAGTTAACCAATTGGAAAAAAAGAGAAATGCAATTGTAAGAAGAAAATAAAAAGGAATTAAAGAAAATCAAATACGAGAGAATGAGGAAAAATAGAAAAAAATAAAACTAATCCCAAAAAATTATTAAAAGAAAGTTAACCAATTAGAAAAAGTTATACAAAATCTTAAGGAAGAAAATAACTACATGAAAACTAGAATTGGACATGTAGAATTGAATGGCATTATAAGACACCAAGCTACAAGAAAACTAGAAAATCTAGCAAATAATCTCAAACATCTCATTAGGAAAACAACTAATTTGGAAAACAGATCAAGGAGACAATATAAGAATTGTCAGACTATGTGCAAGTTATGATAAAAATAATCTGTATACAATATTACAAGCAATTATTAAGGAAAATTGCCCTCAAGTTGTAGAACAAGAAAGTAAAGTAGAAATAGAAAGAATTCACCAACCACCACCTGAAAGAGAACCTAGGAAGAAAACTTATCATGTCAGAGACAAGTTTCAAAATTCCCAGGCTATAGGGAAAATATATAGGGAAAATATAGGCCCCAAGCCCAAATCCAAGCCCAGACATAAGACATCCCACCCTGTCTGCCCCACAAAGAACAAAACATAGATGCTTTACAGATATCTTCCCTTCATATTCAGTTCAGACCTGTGTCCTCTGTGAATTCCTTACTGAAATAGTTCTTATGAGTTCAAAGTATTGTCTTCCCATGTAGGAATGTAAATGGTTTGATCTTTTAATATCCCTTGTGAAGTCTTTTCCCTGTTTACCTTTTTATGCTTCTCCAGGGTCTTGTATTTGAAAGTCAAATTTTCTATTCAGTTCAGGTCTTTTCATGGCAAATGCCTGAAAGTCCTCTTTCTCATTGAAATTCCATTTTTGCCTCTGAAAGATTATGATTAGTTTTTCTGGGTATGTAATTTTTGACTGTAGTCCCAGTTCCTTTGCCCTCTGGAATATCATATTTCATGCCCTCCGGTCCTTTAATGTAGAAGCTGCTAGATCTTGCTTTATCCTTATTGGAGCTCCACAGTATTTGAATTCCTTTTTCTAGCTGCTTGCAATATTTTCTCCTTGACCTGGGAGTTCTGGAATTTGGCTATAATATTCCTGGAGGTATTCCTTTTGGGATCTCTTTCAGGAGGTGATCAGTGGATTCTTTCAATTTCTATTTTAGCTTCTGCTTCTAGAATATCAGGGCAATTTTCCCTCACAATCTCTTGGAGGATGGTGTCTAAGCTCTTGTTTTGGTCATGGTTTTCAGGTAGTCCAGTGATTTTCAAATTATCTCTCCTAGATTTATGTTCCAGGTCATCTGTTTTTCCAAGGAGATAATTCACTTTGCCCTCTATTTTTTCATTCATTTGGATTTGCTTTACTGTGTCTTGGTTTCCCATAAGGTCACTAGCTTCCATTTGTTCAATCCTAATTCTTAGGCAGTTATTTTCATCGGACAGTTTTTTAATCTCCTTTTCCATTTGGCCTTTCAAACTATTTACTTTTTTTCTCATGATTCTCCTGCATCGCTCTCATTTCTCTTTCCATTCTTTCCTCTCTTTCTCTACATCTTCTTTCTATCTCTCCTACTTTCTCTTCAAAGTCCCTTTTGAGATCTTCCATGGCCTGAAACCAGTTCATATTTTTCTTGGAAGCTTTGGATGTTGGAGCTTTGACCCTGTTATTATCTTCTTCTGAAGTTGTATTGTGATCTACTTTTCCCCCAAAGAAGTTTTCGACAGTCTTCTGCTTTCTCTGCCTACTCATCCTGGCTTACTATTTCTTGGCTTTTATCTCCTTCTTAAAGTGTAGTGCTGCTTCCAGGACATAATGTTCATGCTACAGCATGGCCCAGGGGGGTGATTGGGCTTCTTCTCAGCCTGCCCAGCCTGTGAGTAATCACGGCTGCTTTCTTTTTGACCCGGAAACAGAAGTCTGATTGAACTCTGATTCTCTATGGTCAGAAGCTTGGCATGCTCTTGCCCCTCTCCCACTGGGCCACCACCATTCGATTCAGCCCCCTAGTTCAGACCCAGGGCACTTCACCCCAACTCCAGTAGATACTGCCTCCAGTTCACCCCAGCCTAGTGCTGAACCCCCTCACCAGTCCGTGATCTAAGCCTCAGAAGCTGCTGGTGCTGAAGACTTTGATAGGAGCTGGAAGCAGTGTCCCTGGCTGGAATCGGACCGCACACTGCGCTGTTCAGCCTTATCAGTAGGTGACCAGAATTGCCCTCTTTTGTAGGGAAATTGTCTTACTCTGTTCTTATGTGCAGTAGGCTGTTCTGGGTTTTGTTTTTTTACCGCATTATTTGGGTGTGAGTGGATGGGTTTTTCTGGAGCTTGTGGGAGATGATACATGTAATTCCTAAGAAATTTATCATTACTTGGGCAGTTAGAAGGAGCCTACTTTGAGATAGGGAATAGTAGTGAGTCAATAATATAGAGATGATCTAAAAAAATAGATGGGCAAGATAGCGGGATATGCTGAGAGAAAGGAGAAGGGAAAGGAAAAATTGTCTCCTATAAAAGAAGCACATAAGAAGCAACTTTTATAGTGGAGGGGGGAAAGGTAGGGAAGGAGCAGGCAACACTTGAACCTTACTCTCAATGGGATTGATTCAAAGAGGGAAATTATATATATATATATATATATATATGTGTGTGTGTGTGTGTGTGTGTGTGTGTGTGTATGTATATATATATGCACACACATATATACATATGTGTATATACACACATACTTATGCATACATACACACACTCAGTTGGGTATAGAAATCTATCTTTCCCAACAATGAAGGAGGGGAAAAGAATAAGAGAAGGAAATATGTGTGATAAAGGGAGTGAGGATGAAGGGAGGCAGTATTCAAAAGCAAAATAGATTTTAGAGGAGGGATAGGATAAAAAGAAAGAGAGAAGGATGAATAGAAGAAAATAGGATAAAGAGAAAATGAATAGTTAGTAATCATAATTAGCAAAGAGGAAACAAAATTATCACTCTTTCCAGATGTTATAATAGTCTACTTAAAGTACCCTAGAGAATCAACTAAAATCTAGCTGAAACAATAACTTTAGCAAAGGTGCAAGATATAAAATAAACACAGATAAATCATCAACCTTTCTATTTTACTAACAAAACCCAGCAGCAAGAGATAGAAAGAAAAAATCCATTTAAAATAAATGCAGACAAGATTAAAAAACACTTGAGAGTCTACTTGCCAAAACAAACCCAGGCACTATATGAACACAATTACAAAACACTTTTCATACAAATAAAGATGCATTTAAACAAGTAGAGAAATGTTAATTACTTATGAGTAGACCAAGTCAATGTAGTAAAATGACAATTCTACCTAAGTTTATTTACTTATTCTATGCCACACCAATAAAACTGTCAAATACTCATTTTATAGAGCTAGAAAAATAATAACAACATTCATCTGGAAGATCAATAGGTCAAGAATGTCAAGGGAATCCATTAAAAATATAAAGAAAGTGGTCCAGTGGTACTAGATTTTGAGCTATATTACAAAGTGATAATCATCAAAACAATCTGATACTGGCTACAAAATAGAGTGGTGGATCAATGAAATAGATTAGGTTCACAATACACAACAGTAACTGGCCATAGTAATCTAGTGTCTGATAAACTGAGGGATCCAGGCTTTTGGAGTAAGAACTCACTATTTCACAAAAAATTGCTGGGAAAACTGAAAATAAATTAGGGGAAAAAGCTAGGCATAGACCAAGATCTCACACAGTAACCAATTTAAGGTCAAAATCAATAAATGATTTTGACAGAAAAGTTGATATAAGTAAATTAGGGGTCAGACAGAGTAAAGATGACAGAATAGAATCTGCAACTCAGTTGAATTCTCCCAATTTCTCCTCTAGACAACTTTAAATTAAGACCTGAAATAAAATTCTAGAGTGGCAGAGTCAACAAAAGGTCAGGGTGAAACATTTTTCTATGCTAAAAGGTCTGTGACACTGTGATGGGGTCCGGCCTGGAGTGTATGCATGGAAACACCAGCAGCAGACCTTGGAGGTTGCTGAGACAATATCAGCAACAATGGTAAGGGGTCAAACAACTGGTAAGAAGGAGTTGATTATATTGAGATTTTTTTAAGTGAAAAGGTGAGAAAGAGGGATGCATTGGGAGAGGAGTGAAGAGGATAGGAGCATTGGGAAAATTATTTCACTTAAAAGAAGCATACAAGGAAGAGCTTTTATAGTGGTGGGGAAAATGGGGGAGTGGGCAATGCTTTGAACCTCTCTCTCATTGGAATTGTCTCAAAGAGGGAATAGTATACACAGTCAATATGGTATAGAAACATCTCATCCAACGTGCAACAAGGAGGGGAAGGGGATAGGAGAAGTAGGGTGTGATAGAAGGGAGTATAGATTAAGGGAGACAGGTCAGAAAGAAAACAGACTTTATTGGTAAAAAGAGAGAATAAAGGATAAAGAAGAAATGGGATGGAAAGAAATCCACAGTTAGTAATCATAACTGTGAATGCGTGTGGAATGAATTCACTCATAAAATGGAAGCAGATAGCAGAATAGATTAGAAACCTGAACCCAACACCATGTTGTTTACAAGAAATACACTTGAAACAGAAAAACACACAAAGTTAATATAAGGGGCTGAAGCAGAATCTATTATGTTTTAGCGGAGATAAAAAAGGCAGGGGTAGCAATCATGTTTTTAGACAAAGAGAAAGCAAAAATAAAAGAGATAAACAGGGAAACTACATTTTGCCAAAAGATTCCATAGACATTGAAGTAATATCAGTATCAATAGCATCGATTGTATAACATCTGAATTCTTAAAGGAAAAGTTAAATGTTACAGGAAGAAAAATACAGTAAATGTATACTAGTAAAAGACCTCAACTTTAGCCTCTCAGAACTAGATAAATCTAAACATAAAATAAATAAGAAAGAAGTTAAGTAGATGAGTAGAATTTTAGAAAAGTTAAATATGATAGACCTTTGAAGAAAACTGAATGAGAACAGAAAGGAGTATACCTTTTTCTCAGTTCTACATGGCACTTTCATAAAAATAGGTCATAAAAACTTCACAAACAAATGCAAAAAAGCATAAATATTAAATGCAACCTTTTCTAGCAATAATGTAATAGAAAGACATTCAAAAAAGGTTGTGGAAATTTTATTAAACGTTAATTAGCAAGTAAATAATTTAAACCCAAAGAATAAGTCAAAGAACAAATAGAAACAACCAATAGTTTCATTAAGGACAATGACAACAGTGATATAACATATAAAAAAACTAGTGAAATGCAGATGAGGCAGTACTTTTAAAAAATGTATCTTTCTAAAAACTTACATTAGTGAAATAGAGAAAGAATAGATAAATGCTTTGCCATACAATTAGAAAAATAATAAATTAAAAATCCTCAATTAAAAACCAAAATGGAAATCCTGAAGAACAACAACAAAAAAAGAGATTAATAAAATTGAAAGCAAACCAACCAACCAAACATTGAACTAATAAATAAAACTAGGAGCTAGTTTTGTGAAAAAAAAACAAACAATAAAATAGATAGACCATTGATTAACTTGATTAGAAAAAAGAAAACCAAATTACTAGTCTGAAAAATGAAGAGGACAAATATACATCCAATGAAGATGAAATTAAGGCAATTATTATGGGCTATTTTGCCCAATTAAATTCTAATAGATTTGACAGTCTAAGTGAAATGGATGAATATTTACAAAAATAAAAACTGCCAGATTAATAGAAGAGGAAAGAATGCTTAAATAACCCTTTATAAGAAAAATAAATTGAACAAGCCAAAAGTGAGCTCCCCAAGTAAAAATCCCTGGGACCATATGGAATCATAAGTGAATTCTACCAAACAGTTAGAGAAAAAATAATTCCAACATTCTATAAACTCTTGGGAAAACAGGCAAAGTCCTACCAAATTCCTTTTGTTACACAAAGATGGTTTTGATACCTAAATCAGGAGCAAAAAAAAAAAAAACAGAAAGAAAAGAATATACTAATTTCACTAATGAATATTGATATAAACATTTTAAATAAAATGCTAGCAAGAAGATTATAGCAACATATCACAAAGATCATACATTATGACTAGGTGGGATTTACACCAGGAATGCAAGGCTGGATCAATATTCCTAAAATGTTAGCATGATTGACCACATCAAAACAAAAAAAGAGCAAAAAATTATATAATTATCTCAATAGGTGTAGAAAAAGCTTTTGACAAACAAAACACTCATTCCTATTAAAAACACTAGAATGCATAGCAATAATTTCCTTAAAATGATAAATGATTGGGGCAGCTAGATGGTGCAGTGGATAAAGCACTGGCCCTAGATTTAGGAGTACCTGAGTTCAAATCTGGCCTCAGACACTTAACACTAGCTGTGTGATCCTGGGCAAGTCACTTAACCCCAATTGCCTCACCCCCCCCCCAAAAAAAACAACAATGATAAATGGTACCTATCTAAATCCATCAGCAAGTGTTATATGTATTGGTGATAAACTAGAAGCCTTCCCAGTAAGATTAGGGATGAATCAAGGATTTTTATCATTACCACTATTATTCAATATTTTTTCTAGAAATGCTAGCTAGCTACAGAAGTAAGATAAGAAAAATAAATTGAAGGAATTAGAATAGACAAAGAGGAAACAAAACAATCTCTCTGAAGATTATATGGTGATATATTTAGAGAATCCATTAAAATTAATTGAAAGTATTAACAACTTTAGAAAATTTTCAGGATATAAAATAAACTCACATAAATCATCAGAATTTCTATATATGAACAACAAAGTCTAGCAGGAAGAGCTAGAGAGAGATAGAAAACAGTAACAAAATTCATCAGGAAGAAGAAGAAAAGGTCAAGTATATCAAGTGAATCACTGAAAAAATTTTGAAGGAAGGTGACTTAGTAGGACCAGATTTTAAACTATATTACAAAGTGATAATCATAAAAATAGTTTGGTATTGACTAAGAAATACAATGGTGGCTAAGTTCCTAGAGTAAGTACAGAATATATAGTAAGAAATTATCATAGTAATCTAGTAATTGATAAGCCCAAAGATCCAAGCTTTTGGAACATAACATCACTATTTGACAAAAAAATTCTTGGAAAACTGGAAAGAAGTGTGGCAGATGCTATACATAGACAAATATATCAAACTGTGTACCAACATAAGGTCAAAATGGGTACATAATTTAGACATAAAGGATGATATCATAGACAAATTAGGAGAGCATGGAAACATTGGCTGTCTGATCTATGGATAAGAGAAGAATTTATGACCAAACAAGAGACAGAAAAGATCACAGGAATTAAAATGGATAATTTTGATTACATCAAATTAAAAAGGCTTTGCACAGACATAACCAATATAGCCAAGATTAGAAGGAAATCAGGAAATTGGGAGAACATTTTATGCCAAATGTATCTGATAAAAGCCTTATTTCTCAAATCTATAAGAAATAGAACTAAAGTTATAAAAAATAAAATCAATTCTCCAATTGATAAATGGTCAAAGAATATGAAAAGGCAGTTTACAGGAAAAGAATTTCAAGCTATCTATGGTCATATAAAACTTTTATTATTGACCAGAGAAATCCATAGGTACTCCCTCATACCCTTCAGATTGGCTAACATGACAGAAAAGTAAAATGATAATTGTTGGATGGAATGTGAAAAAAAAATTGAATGTCAATGCATTATTGGTTAAGGTGTAAGCTGATCCAATCATTCTGGAGGACAATTTGGAAACTATGTCCAAAGGGCAATAAAACTGTGCATATCCTTTGACTCAGCAATATCTCCCAAAGAGAACAAAGAAATAGGAAAAATATGTGTCTGTATAAAACTATAGCAGTCTTTGTGTTGGCAAAGAATTGGAAATTGAGGGGATGCCTATCAACTGGGGAATGGCTGAACAAACCATGGGATGTGCTTGTGCTGGAATACTATTGTGATATATGAAATGACAAGGGGTATGGTTCCAGAAAAACATGGTAAGTCTTATATGAACTGGTACAAAGTGAAATGAGAAGAACCAAAAGAATGCTGTACCGAATAACATCATTGTGATGATCAATTGTGAAATATCTAGCTCTTCTGATCAATTCAATGATTTAAGATGATTCCAAAGGACCAATGATCAAAAATGCTATCCATCACGTAAGAGAGATGATGAACTCTGAGTGCAGATTAAAACGGACTTTTACAAATTGTATTTATTTTTCTTTGTATGTCTATGTGTCTGTATGTGTCACAACATGGCTAATATGGAAATATGTTTTGCATGACTTCACATGTATAATCAATATCACATTTCTTGCTTTCTCAATGGGTGGGGGAAGGAGCTGAAGGAAGAAAAATTAGAATTCAAAATTTTAAAAATATTAAAACTTGTAAATATAATTGGAAAATATTTAATGAAATAAAATATATTAAACAGATTAATGTCTGATAAAAGAGTTTTATTCATTTATTTTTGTTTTAATGTTAGGTGAACCAAAGGGCAATATATTGAAATGCTTATGTTATTTGGTGTTGCTTAAAATCAGAATTACGTTCCAGGCCTAGTCACCATGGCTTTAGGTTGCCATTGGCATATGGGAACATAGAATTTTCCTTTGATATCAAGGAAGATGAATTTCTATCTGACTCTTTCATTCCCACTTATGACCCCAGTCTTTGCACCATTCCCAAGCATGAGATGTGATCATACTCATAAAGAGAATGAGGAAGAATTAAGCATAATAACATTGCATGTGACAATTTGATAATGATTCCTATTCTGTACCTTCAATGGAGAGGAACCAAAATTGATAGATTTCAGAAGTTGTCAGTCTTCAGCTAAACGTATTTTAGACAGCCGTAAACTTGCTTCACACAATATATAGAGTCCTATGTTCTATGGATTCCTGGCTTCTTTTAAGCACTTAGACTGATAGAGGACACAGTGGAGACATTTAGGGGTGGGAGTATACATAATAGGGTTAGGAAGAAAAATGGTATCACTAATGGGAAATCAGTCTTCAGATAGGGCTAAAATATTTAGACTTTGTTTTTTTTTAAGTAAAATTTTCTATTTTATTACATATATTTTAAATTATTTTCTTCTATTATACAAATGTTCTATTTCAAGAACTCTACTTAATCCATTTATTTTTAAATTCCCTAGATTTATTTTTTAATAATGCAAGTATTTTATATTTTTATTTATTTTTATACCACTATTCCATTTTTCTGGTTTAATTTTTTTTTTTAGTTCTAAACTCTCTCCCTCCCTTTACTCACTCTCCTATCAACTAAGAAGGCAATAAATATGATATCTCTTATACATATGTGGTCATAAAAACATTTTCATATTAGTTACACTTTTAAAAAGCAAGAAAAATTAAGAAATTAGATAAATACGCTTTAATATACACTTGGAGTTCATCAGTTTTCTCTCTGGAGGTAGATAATATTTTTATCATGAGTTCTCTGGAATTATCCTGGATCACTTTATTGCTCAGAGTATCTAAGTCTTTCACAGTTGATTATCTTTACAATATTGTAGTTACTGTGTACAATGTTATCCTTGTTCTGCTCACTTCACTTTGAATAGGCTCATATAAATCTTACCAGGTTTTTCCAAAGCCATTCCATTTGTCATTTCTTTTATTATTTCATCATAAGTAAAAAAAGCACAACTTGTTCAACCATTCCCCAAATGATGGGCATCCCTTCAATTTTTAATTTTTTGCCACCACAAAAAGAGCTGCTATAAATATTTTATATGAATAAGTCATTTCCCCTTTTTATTTGATCCCTTTTAGATATAGACCTAGAGGCATTATTGCTGAATCTAAGGTTGTACATAGTTTTTTTTTTTAATATTCAAATTTATTAGATCTTTCTCTGGAGATGGGAACATTTTCCTTCTTGGATCCTTTGTAGTTGGTTCATCAGTTCTCTTTTTGGACACGGATAGCAATTTTCATCATGTTTCCTTCAAAACTGCCTTAGTTATTGTATTGATCATAGCTAAGCCTTTCACAGTTGACCCTTACTACATTTTATTGTTATTGTATGCATTCATCTCATGGCTCTACTCACTTCACTTTGTTTCAGTTCATATAAGTCTTAGGTTTTCCTGAAACCACCTCATTATCATTTTTGTTGTAGACAATAGCATTCCATCCCAATCATGAACCACATCTTGTTAATCCATTCTCTGATTGATGGACATCCCCTGCATTCCAGTTCTTTACTAGAACAGAAAGAACTGCTGTAAATATATTTGTATTTACAGGCCCTTTTCCTTTGATTTTTTTCAGATACAGAAAATGGTACTGTAGAGCCAAAAATGTAGGTACAGGTTTTTAGCCTTTGGGTATAGTTCCAAATTGTTTTCCAGAATGGTTGAACCACTTCACAAATCCATGAACCGTTTATTAATATATTTTTTTTGCCCATCCAGTAATTGTCATTTCTGAATAGGTGTGAAGTAGTAGTACTTCAGAATTGTTTGCATTTACATTTTCAAAAACAACAAAAACAGCAGCATTTGCATTTTTCTAATCATTAGTGATTTAGAACATTTTTGCAAATGGCTATATATATATATATATGATTCAGTTCTCTCCATATATTTGAGAAATGAGACAAAGTTGCTATAAATATTTTATATTTTCCCATTTTTAATGATACCCTTTTGCAAAATATAATTTCCCTGATTATTTCTCAGGAATATTTTGCTTTTGCTTTATCTGAGATCATGATTGCTACACCTACCTTTTTTACTTTAGCTGAAGCATAATAGATTCTAACTCTGTGTGTTTCTGTTTTGAGTGTGTTTTTTCTGAACAATATATTGTTGGGTTCTGGTTTCTTATCTATTCTTCTATCTGATTCCCTTTTATGAGTGAGTTCATCCTGTTCACATTCAAGTTTTGAACTGGGTGTTTCCCGCCATCCTGTTCTTCCCTTTTTATCTTTCACTCTCTCTTTTTACTCTTCCCTTCTCAAGTCTGCTTTCCTTCTAACCACTGCCTTCCCCTGTGATTCACTGCCCTGCAACTGCAAACTGGAACTTAGTAATAGACAATTGAGGTATCAAATAGTTCCTATCCTGTGCCAGTGTTAGCTCAGGGATCCCCTGTGTTCTCTTTCTGACCAGGTATTCAGTGGTTGATGTCCAAAAGGACTCCCCAGTTTAGCATATGTAGTAACTGCCTAGAGACCTTCCCATTGAGCCTTTTGAGGCCTTTCTATATGGGGACAGATCTCAGTGTGAGGACGTTTTTTTGTTTGTTTGTTTTTTTTGTTTTTTGTTTTTTTGTTTTGTTTTTCCCCAAATCCAAATCAATCCCTTTGAAACTCCCAGTCAATGCTCCGATTCTTACCTTTTGCAGCCACCATGTGAGTCTAATCTCTCTTTCAAAAATTAGCCCTTCAAATACTAGATGCCAGCTCTCATGCTCCCCACTAAATATTCTCTTCTCCATGCTGAACGTCCTCATTAATCTCTCATAATACAGACTCAACACTTCACTCTCATGGTTGCCCTCTGCTGGACACTCTCCAGATTGTAAATGTCCTTTCTGAATTACAGCATCCAGGAATGAACACAGTCCTTTAAAAGTAGGCTGACTAGGACAGCATAAAAAGAGACAACCATCTTTTTACTCCTTGGTAACTGAGTCACTGTCAAAACAATTTAAGATTTCATAGTTTTTTTTCAAGGCCAAAAACAACAAAAAAAGGATAGGGCGGGGGGAGTCACTACTGACTCATATTAAGTTTATAGTCTATTGAAAGCTCCAGATCTTTTCTATAACTGTTGTTGGACAAAAAATTAAACCCACCTTGTATTTATGGAGCTTTTTTTTCTTTAAAATGTAAGACTACATTTGGTCTTAATGAAATTAATTTTGTTAGATTTATATGCTCTGACCTGTCAAGATCTTTTTGGACCTGACTTTATCACCCCATGTGTTAGCTCTCCCTCCCATCTGGGTGCAAATTGGATAAGCATGCCATCTATACCTATATTTGAATCACTGGTAAAAATGTCAAAAAGCACAGAACCAAACCCAGAGCCCTGGGGCACTCCACTGGAGACCTCTTGTCAATTTGAAGGTGATCTATTAATGATTGCTCTTGAATCCAACCATTCGAACTATTCAGAATCTAACATTGTTATCATTGAATCTGCATGTTTATGGGTACATGTTTGTATATATATATATATATACACATACGCAATAATGTACGTAATATAGACACTGATGTGTACACGTATTCAGATGTGTGTATATGTATACTTATCTGTGTATACACACATATTCCTCTAAACTGTGAGGTTAATAACCGTGTCCAAAAAGGAAGTAAGGTTGGTGTGCTATGAGCTATTCTTTATAAAACCATCTTTGGAGATCGTTGTAATTGTCACTTTATTTTCATAGATGTTTACTGACCATCTAACTCATGATCCTTTTCATAATTTCCCCCAAGTTCTAAGTGAAAATTACTAGCCTATGATTCACAGAGTTTCCTCTCTTTTCTTTTTTTTAAACACTGGCCCAGTTTCCCTTCTCCCAACCCCTTGTACCTCTCCTGTTCTCCATGTTTTTGTTTTATTTTGTTTTGACAGGGCAATGAGGGTTAAGTGACTTGCCCAGGGTCACACAGCTTGGCTGGTGCTTTATCCACTTTATCCACTGCCCCCTCTATGATCTTTCCAATATCACATCTGTCAGTACATTTGGAACTTGACGATTTCCTTCATCTTTTTGAAGTTGCCAAGAGTAGCTGGCGGCCTTTTTGTTTATTTCATTACTTTGCATGGACACCCACTCCCCAAAACATCAGCCATTTTTTCCTGTCCTTTCCAGGGCAGAGGTCATTCCCATGACAAAGAAAACAGAAAAAAACTTACAAATTTCTTTATCTCTATTATCACTTATCATCATCCCACCTACCTTGAACCATGATCCTTACTTTTTCCTCCAAAAATAGCTGAAGTTGCTTTCTCATTGACCTTACCTTCTCTCCCCAGCCCTGGCTCAATCTGAGTACTTCTGAGCACTACCCCAAGTACATTTTTAGTTCTTCTGACACTATTTTTATTGAATCATGCCAAGGTCTTCCATCCATCCTCAATGACCTGCCCTTGCTTTCATCTTTAGTTCATATGAGAGGATCATCTGATCCTATCATCCAAATTCTGGAGTTTTCCCAGAAGATAAATAGCAAGGCATTGAGGATTCCTGGACAGGCAGTTTGGCAATGGTTCCAGCAGGTGGCAGTGGTGGCTTGGAAAGATGGGTGTACTCAGCTCAAGATTTGTGAGAGAAGATTGGAGCCTGTATTTGTGTCCATCTTCAGTGGGCAGGAATATTTCATCTTCCTAACAGAGAACCCATTTTTAGTGAGCAGAGGGGACAAACCAAACTGACCCCTGGCAAGGATCTTTCTAAAATCTATCCCACAAGTTGGAAAGTTTCATCAAGGCATATCTCCTTTCATTCCTAAATCATACTCAGTCTATTAATTAGAGTGATTGTTCTGGATAGTGAGTTTATTTGTGTGGCCCTGTCCATGGGGGTACACTTGGTCCCAGTAGGGAACAATGATGTTTAGATCCTGTGTTTATTCCTGTTATGATGGGTCCATCTGTACACCTACCATATCCTTACAAGCCCCAAAGCTGGAACAGAGTCATAACTAGGAATTCTGACATTGGGGCAGGGGCAGATTCAATTAAGGCATTTGTGTAAGGGTGAGCTGAGGTTGGGGATACAGGGTCCAAGGGTTTGAAAATCCATCATCCCATGGCTACTCAATTCTCTTCTCTTCATTTCCAAAACCTTGAGCCTTAAAGAAGGCCATCATCCTCTGCCACCACTCCTTGATGCCTGTCCATTTTGGTCCTCCTCCTCCAGAGTCCCTTTCCTGGTCTTTCCTCCCCCTGCATTGTGCCCTGTGGAATGCTATTTATGAACTTCCCTTTGTATTAACCCTTTTCTTCTCACTTTTCTTCCATCTTTTTGCATTCATTCAACTTGAACCCCGCCCCCCCAACAGATGCTGCATCCTTCTGGGCTACTTTCTCTAGTTCTTGGTGTGCCTTTTCTCATACCGTTCCCAACCCGGCCCTTTCTCCCCAAACACACACAATCTAGACCAAGAGAAAGGGATAGACATAGTCCTTGTTCCTCACTGCCCTTAGAGCATCCCACTGCTCAGTCCTCCATCCACTAGGCCGTGACACTCCTCCCACAATGATAAGTGTTTAGTAAATATTGTTTCAATGGAACTTGACACTTGCTCACACCCTATGTTCTACGCCTGGCGTCAGGAAGACCTGAGTTCAAATCTAGCCTTAATACTTAGTAGTTGTGTGAATCTGAGCAAATCCCTGAATCTCTGTTTGCTTTAATCCACCGGAGAAGGAAGAGGCAAAGTACTCCATTATCTTTGCCATACACGGCCCATGTAGTCTATGGGGTACACAGAGTCAGACATGATTGAATGACCAAACAACAGCAACACGTCCTATTTTGCTTGATGATTCCCCTTTGTGTTTCTTTCTCAGCACTGTCCCAGTCTGCTCCAAGCCCCTGCCTCCTCACCAGTGCTTGGCTGGAACACTTGGCTTCTTGGCCCTGCCCTGAGGGAGCCCAACTATTTTCACGAAGGGCTACATCAAGTGCATGCTGAGCTTCCAGTACAGCAGTTCTGCCATCACCAGGTTGTAGGAGGATTTGTTCTTTGGGTCACTTCTGAGAAACCCAGTGAGTTTGGGGTTTTTCTCACTGTGAGCCACGTGGCCAAATTATTTCCCAGTGCTCAGAGTTAGGGGAAGCTTTGCTCATTGTTTTCACTGGCCTTGCATTTTCTCTGGGCCATAACTGAAGCTTCTCTCTTTTTCAAGCACCATCCTTTCCCCCCGTTCTGGTTCACAATTCATGTTTGTGTCAGAGTGACCCTGTTCTTGCCTCTGGGCAACTGCCTCAGTTTTGCTCTCCCAGAAGAAATCTTTTAAAGCTGAAGGCATCTCTTTCTGGTCTCCATCTTCACCACAGCGGAAGCAGGACTAGCATGCAGCTGTTTGTCTGTATGCAGGCTCTGCACACCCTTGAGGTGACCAGGAAGGAGACTGCTGCCCAGATCTGGGCCCATGGAGCATCCCTAGAGGGCATCCCCCCGAGGATAAGGTCCTGCTTCTAGGTAGCTCCCCCCTGGAGGATAAAGCCATCTTGGGGCAGTATGGGTTGGAGCCACTGTCCACTCTGGAAGTGACTGGCCAAATGCTAGGAGGTAAAGTCCATAGTTCTCCAGCCCAAGCTGGAAAAGCAAGAGGGCAGATTGCCAAGGTGGCCAAGCAGGAGGAGGAGGAGGAGGAGAAGGAGAAGAAGAAGAAGAAGAAGAAGAAGAAGAAGAAGAAGAAGAAGAAGAAGAAGAAGAAGAAGGAGACTGGGTGGACCAAGAGGAGGAGGTAGTATAACAGACACTTTATCAACATAGTGACCACCTTTGTCAAGAAGGAGGGCCTCAGTGCCAGCTCCTAAGCCCCGGCTAGTTTCTGTTGGTCCCCAGTAAAGCCTCTGACTCTAAAAAAAATTAAAATTAAAAAAAAAATTAAAAATAAAGCTGAAGGCAGATGCCTGGACCTTTTGTCAAAGCCCTCTCAGCTGAGATTCAGAGGCCTCTGTTTAATGCTACGCCCTTCATCGAATGCCTGATTTCTGAGGTTTGCTTTTTTTACCTACAAAATAGGAAAGAAAGACATTCTCCCAATTATCCCTGTTTTCAGCGGGACAGAGACCACATAGGCAGTGCCAGTAACCATGTCTGGGGCTCTCAGGGGCCTTTTCCTTCTAGTCATGGGGTCAACTTCCAAAATCAGTTCTGACACCCAGGGTCCCCTTCTTGTAAGACATCCTGATTCTGATCAGTGCTTAGAAGGCTCTCATTCTTTACTCTCTTTTCAGCAATGGAAAGTGATTTGTATATTTTATTTTATTTATTTACTTATTCTTTTTTTGAAATTTTTTGCTTTTTTCAGTTTTTTTATTTGTATATTTTATTTATGTATTTATATACGTATTATTTTTATTTATTCTTTTTTGTTTTTTTGATTTGTATATTTTAGAAGCATTTTAGGATTGTGGACATCTAAGAAGCAAAGGCAGCAGCACTAGGAGTTCTGAGCAGATACATAAGTAGGGTGGAACAATTGGAACTATGCCTCTGGGAATGGAGTTGTGAGGGTGCTGCTATGGGCAGCATGTCAATCCACATTTATTTATCTATCTATTTATTTATTGAGGCAATTGGGGTTAAGTGACTTGCCCAGCATCACACAGCTAGTAAATATTAAGTGTCTGAGGCCAGATTTGAACTCAGGTCCTCCTGATTCCAGGGCCGGTGCTCTATCCACTGTGCCACCTAGCTGCCCAATCCACATGTATTTATGAAGCACTTACTCTGCTTGTTCTGGGGATGCAATGCCAAAATTAAATGGTCCCTGCCCCGAGGAGCTTGTATGCTAATGGAATGGAGGACAACATGTACACCTATAACCTCCATGAACGAATGCCAGGCAGTTTGGGTAGGGAGGGTCCTATCAGCTGTGGGGACTGGGAATGCCAAGTTTCATAAAATGGATGCCCTTGAAGGAAATCAGGGAGTTCAGGAGGGAGAACATTCCAGACAAGGGGTACAGCAAGTGCAAACATATGGAGTTGGGAGATGGAGATACCTGTGTAGAACAAATAGGCTAGTGTGGCTGAGTACAAAATGCAAGGAGGGGAATAAAGCATAAAAAGACTGAAAATCCAGGAAGTGTCCAGATTATGGAAGAGCTTAAATGTCAAATGGGGGAGAAATATGGAATTTGGTCCTTGGGGCAACAGGGAATTGTTGGAGTTTGTTGGGTGTTGGGTGGAGGAAGGGGGGTTGACATAGATCTATACCTGGCTGATTTGGTGGCTGGGATTTGGGAGACTAAGGCATAGAGACTAATCAGGGAGGCTTTTCCAGTCATCTAGGTGAGAGTTTTAAGAGGACCTGAAAGAAAGCAACCTGAATGAGAGTAATGGCTGCATGAGTGAAGAGGAGATTTAGGTGAGCTCTGTTGAGTAGGTAGAATTTACAAAAGATGGCAACAGGTTGTTTCTCAGTGGTGCGAGTGTGAGAGAGGAGTTGGGAATGACATTGGGGTTGTGAATCTAGGGGAGTGAGAGAATGGAGACAGAAAAATACTGAGTTAGTGATTAGATAGTGATTCTGTTTTGGATGTGTATTTGAGATATCTCTGGGACTTCCAGTGTGATACATCCTGGTTGGTGATGGTGGATGGTGGCTCAGGGGAAACACTGAGGCTGGATATAGAGATCTAGGAGTCATCTGCATAGAGATTATAATTGAACCCATGGGAGCTGATGGCACAACACAATTTGATGCCTAGTTAACAAGAATAAATAGTTGGAATAGGTAGCTGTCAGATGCCAGGTTGGCACAGGCTCTTCTTTGCCCTGCTCTTGTCCCTGAAGTGAGGGTGCATTCTGTGCTGCTTGTTGTTATAGTACTGGAAACCCCAACCATGGTAGCACAGCAAGAACTTCATGTGCAAAGTGGATTACAAGGGAGAGGGGGAGATCTGTCCACTTACCATAAAGGCAGCATCTTCTCCCTTCCACTCTTGCTTCCAGGTCTCATTATTGCATGGAGGTAATTAGGAGCTCTTCAAGACTGTATCAGAGAGGGGGCAGCTAGGTGGCACTGCAGTGGATAAAGCACTGGCACTGGATTCAGGAGGATCCGAATTCAAATCCAGCTTCAGACACTTGACACTAGCTGTGTGACCCTGGGCAAGTCACTTAACCCCCATTGCCCCACAAAAAACCAAACAAACAAGATTGCATAGGAGGATTTCCTGGGTTGGTGGTTTTAGCCAAGCTGGAAAGAAGTCCAGTATAGTCATGTAAATGGGCTGTAATCTCAGTCTCGCTGTCCCAGAATGAACCTTGCTGTCTAGGGAGCTTAGCTTCATGCTCATGATGAGGATGGCCAAGGGGATGATGATGGAGACAATGTCAAGTTAATACATTAACACTACAAAATCAAAATTTGACCAAAAGTTCCTCAACACCTTAATAATATCTTCTAAATAATGTTACCATCCCATCAAATCCAATCCAACGTGCATTTAAGTGTCACTCACATTTAAGGCACTATGCTAGGTGAAGCTAGGTGGCACAGCAGATAGAGCGTCAGGCCTGGAGTCAGGAAGACCTGAGTTCAAATCCAGTCTCAGACACTTACTAGCTGTGTGACCTTGGGCAAGTTGCTTAACCCTGTTTGCCTTGGTTTCCTCCTCTGTAAAATAAGCTGGAGAAAGAAATAACAAACCATTCCAGTGTCTTTGCCAGGAAAACTATAAATGGGGTCACAAAGAATCAGATACAATGGAAAGGACTGAACAATACGCTAGGTGATAGGGATACAAAGATGCAACAAGAAAGAAAAACAAACCTTGCCTTCAAGAGTTTTCATTCTACGGATCCTTGATACTCAGTATTTTTAATGAGAAGTTGAACATAGATTTGAATGGACAAAAGGAACCAAGGAAATGAGGTTCAAGTCCAAGGAACAAAAGAGGTTCCAGTTTGTATCACTGACTCTGGAGTCTCCTTGCTTAACTTTCTAGGGACTCAAAGGTTGGCAGGAAGGGTATGACTCCTCTTCCAAAGATGCTAAACAATTGGATGTTTATCCTGGACACACTTGAACTCCTATTTATTGAGAAGCAGTGTGGTGCGGTAGGGGGAGACCTCTATGTTTGAGCAGAACATGTAGCTCCTGGCTTTGACTCTTCATAGTTTTGTGAAACAATTTCTCTGTGCCTCAGTTTGATCATCACAACAAATCAATTCAATGAGCAATGGGCAAAACAAAGAATTATGCTGGGTTCTGTTCTGAGATAGCTAAGTGGCATTGAGATTTGAATCAGGATAGACCTGAAGTCAAATCCTGTCTCAGATACTTGCTAGTTGAATGACCCTAGGCAAGTCACTCAACCTCTCTCTGCCTCAGTTTCCTCAATTATAAAATGGGGATAACAGCACCTACCTCACAAAGATGTTAGAGGATTAAATGAAATAACCTATGTAAAGTGTTTTGTAAACCTGAAAGAATCTAGAAATGTTTGTTATTACAATGACACAAAAATGTAACAATTCCTGTATCATAAGACTTGCTTTAATGGAACCAAGTGAGATAATGAAGGCCTGGTGCTTTGCAAACTTTAAGGGCATGTGAAGGCCAGCTATTCTCGTGATCTGTGACCAAGGAGTGGAGGGAGAGGACAGTGATTACTGTGACCTGGGGGAGCCAACACAGAGTTCATAAGGAGAGTTGGGCTGTGAAGAAATAGAGAGAACAGGAGCTCTGGGATTCCAGGTGGGAGAATGATGTAACGCGCCAAATACAGGGACAGGGGGTGACTGGCCTGGCTGAAACCTCGGCCATTAGGACAATGAGAGGTCATTGAAGTATTGGGGCAGAGAAATGATAATGGAGGCAGTGGTGAACGAAATGATCGACATCCTATTTTATCAAAATGAATGTTGTGGCTTGTGGGGGTTGGGTATTATTGAGGAGAGCCTGGAAGGGCAGAGATCTTTCAAGATCTTATTGAAATGATTCAGGAGTGAAGCAATGGGGGCCTGGTCTGGCAGTTGGCAGAAGGGAAGGGAACTGAAGGGAAGGCAAGAGAAGAGAAAGGGAAGGAAGGGATGAATACTAGGAATGGCACAGTGCATAGAGGACTGGACTAGGACTCAGGCAGACCTGGGCTTAAATCCTACCTCAGACACTATTTCTATGACCCTGGTCAAGTCACTTAATCTCCTTGGGCCTCGGTTTCCTTACCTGTAAAGTGAGAGGATTGGACTAGCTGGCCTCCAAGGGCTGTTCTAGCTCTCAGTCTGTGGTCCTAACATATCTTGCCTCCCTCAATTTCTTGGGCTGTACCTGATCTCTCACTATTCAGAGCTTGTCTGGAGATCAAATGGGTCTAGATATTTTTCTTTCCGTACATAATGACTATTTCTAGTAGTCTGAGAAATTGAATTAAATAATCAATACACATCGGTGTGTTAAGCTAAGAATATCACCCACTATTTCCAGTTAGGAAATTAATCAATACACATTTTAAAAATTAACTTTTCTCAATAGATGAAAGTCTGCCTTTTCTCCCTCTTCCCTTCTTCACTGAGAAAGAAAGAGAAACGAGTCCCCATTACAAACAAGCATAGTCAAGCAAAAGAAATTGCCATATTGGCCAAGTCTGTCCGAGCCTATCACCTCTTACTATGGAGGCAGGTAGCCTCTTGTCATCAAGAGTCCTCTGGAATTGTGATAATTAGCATTTATTAAGTTCCTGTTATGTTCCAGGCCCTGTGCAAGGTGCTGGCTTATAACAATAAAAGTGACAACAGTCCCTGTCCTCAAGGAACTTACAATCTACTAGAATGTGCATCTATAGGCATGTACAACATCAATACAAGGTGATTTTAGTGGGAACACCCTCACAGCTTTGAGGGGGCATGTTTCAGGAAAGATTTCATGTAGAATGAAACAGAGCCTTTGATTTAGGAAATGGGAAACGTTCATTGCTAATTTAGGTGAGGGGCCGTGTATAATAGGACCAGTCAATTTCTCTAACAACTTTACACCTGAAATAA
This sequence comes from Dromiciops gliroides, assembly GCF_019393635.1. Lineage (NCBI taxonomy): Eukaryota > Metazoa > Chordata > Mammalia > Microbiotheria > Microbiotheriidae > Dromiciops > Dromiciops gliroides. The sequence continues at coordinate 746,589,567 of NC_057861.1, forward strand.
TGACAAAAATACAAGATCAAAGTTCACCTCCCATCCCTGAGCCCTGGGAGGGAGCATGAGAAAGAGCATCAGATCTGGAGACCAAGAATTTCCAGTGAATTTGTCCATTTCTACCTGTGTGACCTTGGACCAGTCACTCAATTTCTTTGGGCCTCAGTGTCCTCATATGTAAAATGAGTTTATTGGGCTAGAAAATTTCTGAGGTTCCTGGGTCTGGCCCAAATACACGATCCTGTGGTCCTGTAATCTCTGGCCCCATTCCCTATTCCTGGTAGACACTCCTTGCCTGTCTTTTCTTGTCAGGATCCATCATTTCTTTCAAAGTACTGCTCAGGTGGCATCTTTTTTTTTTTTTAAGGCAATTGGGGTTAAGTGACTTGCCCAGGGTCACACAGCTAGTAAGTGTCAAGTGTCTGAGGCCATATTTGAACTCAGGTCCTCCTGAATCCAGGACCGGTGCTCTATCCACTGCACTACCTAGCTGCCCCTCAGGTGGCATCTTTTACACCAAGACTTCCTTGATTCCTCCCCTTCCCATTGTTAGAACTCTCTATTTCCTCAAAAAAAATCTTTCATTTCTGTATCTATGGGTATCATCAGAATCTAAATCCATATTACTTTGAATGTTTTTCCTTTTTTCTGAGTATATTTATATTTATACAAATTGTTGCCACAGTAGAATTATGAGCTCCTCTAGGACCAAGGTTATCTTATTTCTCTCTAAGTGCTAAGGACAGTGCTGGGCATGTAAGTAAGTAAGCACTTAAAACATGTTTGTTGAGTGATTAATTGACATGTTGTTCTCCCTAATATATAAGCTCCTCTATCACAAAAATGCGTCTCATGTTTTGCTTTCATGTCCCTAATGCCTAGCACAGTGCCTGGAATATAAAAGGCCCATAAGAAATGAATGAATGAATGAATGAATGAATGAATGAATGAATGAATGAATGAATGATTGCATAAACCTTTATTAAATGTTTACTATGTGCAAAGTGCCATGCTCAGCATTGGGGATACAGGAACAGAAAATGAAACATTGAAATGAATTGAAATGAACCATTCATGACTACTCGCTGGGTTCAGTTATTCAGCCGCTTCCAAAACAATGTTGTTGAGCTGAATTGCATCGAAAATAGGAAGGCAAAAATACATTCTTCTTTGGCCCAGGTAGGGAGATCTTTCACCAAACTCGTCGCTAAAAATCTCTCTTCCATGGTTGGCGCCACATGCCGGGAGGGGCTTTGTAACGACGGCACGGTTACAAATTATGAATGTGGATTTGTTTCGAACTGCACCCAGCTGATTTGCTAGTCTGTTTTTTATTGCTGCATTTCGGCATGGAGCCGCAGAAGCCTGGCTGAGATCTGGCTTCTGCTCGGCTCGAGGAGTCGTGGGGGACTTCATTCCTGTTCTAGCAGGCACAGAGTACATCCCAGATTGAAAGTGTAAACATCTCATATTAAAACCCATACATTACCCACACACATACACACAGCCACTCATTGAGTTAAGCATGAAAAGCTTGGGGTTGAGTCTAATGTATGAATGCTCATGCCTAGGAGACCCCCAGAAGGAAGGTAGCTTCATGGTTGATGGGTGAGAGAGGCCTGGGGCCTCCGCTGAACAGACAGGAATATGAGTTTGGGGGATGGACAGGGTGGACATAGTTGCTTCTGGGTTAACGGCAGCATGGAAAGGCCTCATATTAGAGGAGAACTTTTTCACAAATTCAAAAGTTTCTCATATTAGAAGAAAAATAGGTTCTCTGGGATCCATGATATCATTTTCTAAAATCCCTCAGAATAGACCCTACCACAGAATTAGACATAAGGGGAAAAGTTGGTTGGGTGAACCAATAGTAGTATTACTACTACTACAACCACCACCACCACCCCCTACTCCTCTTCTTTTTTCTCCTCCTCCTCCTCCTCTAACAACCCCTAGGCTCCCTCCACTAATCCATTGTCAGGTTAAATCCTGAGGGGTGACTGCTACTACTTTGGGGGTTTGAGGGGTAACCTTGTAAATGGGTGTCATCACAGTAGTTTACAAGCCCCTATCAATGTATATCCACAAAATAGTCAGACAGCTGACTCAGTTCTTTAGTAAAGGGAATTACTCAAATGGAATAGCAAGGCTAGTGGATATTATTTGGGGGGGGCGGGGCAATGAGGGTAAAGTGACTTGGCCAGGGTCACACAGCTAGGAAGTGGCAAGTGTCTGAGGCCACATTTGAACTCAGGTCCTCCTGAATCCAGGGCCAGTGCTTTATCCACTGTGCCATCTAGCTGCCCCCTAGTCATCATAATTTTCTCTAAACCAAGGGCACACACAAATACATGCGGACTCTGGTGGGGCTAAGGCAGGTGGGGAGGGAGAATTGAGCATAAATGGTTAAGTACCATAGTGTTAAGAACATGTTCAAGGAAGGAGAGGGAAGAAAATAAACATTTACATATAGTGCCTACTATGTGCCAGACACTGTGTTAGGTACTTTACAAATATTAGCTCATTTGATCCTCACAACAATACGGGGAGGTAGGTGCTACTGTCTCCCCTATTTTACAATTGAGGGAACTAGGACAAACAGAGATTAAGTGACTTGCCCAGGGTCACACAGCTTGGAAGTGTCCGTGGCTGGATATGAATTCAGTTCTTCCTGACTCCAGGCCCAGGGCTTTCTCTGTCCACCATGGTGCTGCCAAAGAACACAAGCAATTCACAAATCCAGAACTTCTAGGGTTTGAGGTCCTTTCCCTCTCTGGGGTTATCCAGAAGTTTATTGTGGGGTGTGGCATTAGTGATAGATATGTCTCTCTGCTGCTCAGTTGGACTGTTTCCTTTTGTGGCATCACATCTGCCCTGGATAAGCGGCTGTTGCAGCCGGGGTCAAGCAGATTACTTGGCTGTCCCATTGATTTCTTACTAGCATCAGTCTTTCTTCATCTTTGGGCACTGCCTTGGCTGGGCGGTATTACCTCTTTTCAGCTGGTGTGAAGTGCTTTTTAGCTGCAGTGTCGTGGTGTTCTCCCAGTCAGGCCAATGAACTAGCCTAGGATTGGCAAGAGCCTCCCTCCTGTGACCCCTTCAGCCCCTCAGTTCTGAGGTTTGTTACCTCCAGTTAGGAGCTAAGAGAGGTCTGGCTCCTCCTGGTTCACAAGCCCCTTCTCTCAGTGACACACTCCACATCGCCTTAGGCGGATCAGTCTGAATTCAGGCAGTTCTAGTTCCCACATCCTTTTGGGAATCTTATGCAGGTGAATGGCTAGAAATAGCCACATGGATGCAGCCAGGACACTAGACACCTCCATTGTCTAACTGTTCTCTTCCGATGTAATTGAGTTACTCAAACCTCTGACATTTTCTGGGGTGCCGAAGAGCCATTTTGCATCTGAAGGCTTTCTCCTTTACATGTAAATATATATATTTTAAGCCTCTTTATAATTCCAGCTTTTGTTAAAGTCTCAGAGGGACATTCTCTCTCATATCGTTGTAGTTGTCATCATAGTCATTATCATCAATAGCTGAACAAATGATTTGTTGTTGTTCAGTTGTTTCAGTTGTGTTTGACTCTCTGTGACCCCATTCTAAAGTTTTCTTGGCAAAGATACTGGAGTGGGTTGCCATTTCCTTCTCCAGCTCATTTTTACAGATGAGGAACTGAGGCAAACAGAGTGAATTAACTTGCCCAGGGTCACATAGCTAGTAAGTGTCTGAGGTCAAATTTGAACCCATGAAAAGGAGTCTTCCTGATTTCAAGCTCAGTGCTCTGTCCACTGCTCCACCTAGCTGCCCCAAACAAGTGATAGCACATGAATATCATTGTGCTATAAGAAATTAGGAAAGGGATGGTTTCAGAGAAACCTGGGAAGGTTTGTATGAACTGATGCAGAGTAAAATGAGTTGGAGAATAGCTTATACAATAACAACAAGATTATAAAGATAAATAACTTTGAAAGACTTGGTGAGTCTGATCAGTGCCACAAGTAAGCATGATTCCAGATGGTTTATAATGAAACATGCCACCCCTCCTCTTGGTAGAGAGGTGAAGGACTCAGAGGGCAGGTTGAGATTTTTTGGGGGGGCAGTGGGGGAACCTGGTGAATATGAGAATTATTTTGCTCAACTCCACATGTTTGTAATAGGGATTTTGTTTTTCTTACATTCTCAATTTGGAAGTGTTGGGGGGAAGGGGGTGGAAGGTAGGCAAGCCAGATTCTGAAAAAAATTAATTTAAAAAGAAGAGGGCATGGGATAAATGATCACCAATATAATCATGGACTCATTATTCCATCACATGCTACTTAGGCATTGAAGGGGTGGGTTCCTCACAGAGGTATTATTATCAATTCCTTTTATTTTAAATATAAAAAATAAATTGTCTTTCACTTCCTTCTTTTTAAAAATTCATTTAAAATTTTGAGGTCCAAATTCTTTCCCTCCCTCCCTGCTACCTATCGAAACTGCAAGCAATATAATGTCAAATATACATATGAAGTCATGCAAAACATTTATAAATGTCATGTTGTAAAATAAAAACAATAAAGAGTAGAAAACATAAAGAAAGTGAACAAAGTCTGCTTCAATTTAACCTCAGCATTATTCAATTTTCTCTCTAGAGGTAGACAGTATTTTTCATCATGGGTCCTTTAGAATTGTCTTAAACCATTATATTGATTAGAATAGCTAAGTCTTTCACAGTTTTTTATTACAATATTGCTTTTACTGTGTACAATGTTCTCTTGGTTCTCCTGGCTTCCTTTTACATCCATTCCTATGTCTTCCCAGGTTTTTCTGAAGCCATTCTATTTGTCATTTCTCTGGTACAATAGCATTCCATGATAATCATAAGCCACAACTTGTTTAGTCTTTCCCCAATTGATGGGCATCTCTTCAGTTTCCAATTCTTTGCCATTGCAAAGAACTACCACAAATATTTTTATACATACAGCTCCTTTTCCCTTTTCTTTGATCTCTTTGGGATGCAGACCTAGCAGTGGTATGGTTGGATCAAAGAATATGCAGTTTTGTAGCCCTTTGGTGTAGCTCCACATTGTTCTCCAGAATGGTTAGACCAGCTCACAACTCCACCAACAGTGCGTTAGAGTCCAAATTTTTCTACATTTCCTCTAACATTTATCATTTTACTTTTCTGTTATGTTAGCCAATCTGAAAGGTAAGATGCAGTACCTCAGAGTTGTTTTTATTTATACCACTTTTCTATGACTATTGATAGCTTTTAATTCTTCTTCTGAAAACTGCCTTTTTGTATCCTTTGAGCACTTGTCAATTTGGAGAATGGATCTTATTTTTATAAATTTGGCTCAGTTCCTGATGTATTTGAGAAATGAGATTTTCATCAGAAAAAGTTAGTATAATATTTTTCCTACTTTCTTGCTTTCCATCTAATTTTGGATGCATTAGAGTTTTATTTGTGCAAAATAGATTTAATGTTATCAAAATTATCCATTTTACCTCTTGCTATTCTCCCTATCTCTTGTTTGGTCATCAACTTTCCTTTACCCATATAACTGACAGGTAAAATTTGCCATGCTTGCCTTATTTGTTTATGGTATCTCCCTTTATGTTTAAATCTTATACTCATTTGACATTATTTTTGTATACAGTGTCAGATGGCTATACCTAGTTTCTTCCAAATTGCTTTTCAGTTTTCCCAGAAATTTTTGTCAAATGGTGAGCTCTTGTCCCAAAAGCTTGGGCCTTTGTTTATCAAACACTAGATTGCTATCGTCAATTACTATTGTTTATTTGTACCTGATCTATTCCACTGATAAGCCATTCTATTTCTTAGACAGTAGCAGATTATTCTGAGGATTACCATTTTGTAATATAGTTTGAGATCTGGTACTGCTACCGCACCTTCCTTCACATTTTTTTCCATTGATTCCTGGAACATTCCTGGATCATTTCATTTGTATTTTGGACCTTTTGTTATTTCAGATAAATGTTGTTATTATTTTTCTAGGTTTATAAAATAATTGTTTGGTAGTTTGATTGGTATGGCACTGAATAATTAAATTAATTTAGGTAGAATTGTCATTTTTATTGTAATGGCTTACCCTACTCATATGAAATTAACACTTTTTCCAGTTGTTTAGATGTCTTTATTTGTGTGAAAAGCATTTTGCAATTTTGTTCATTTTGTCCCTGGATTTGTCTTGGCAACTAGAGTCCCAAGTATTTTATAATGTCTACTGTTATTTTAAATGGAATTTCTTTTCTCCTTAGTCCTGCTGGGTTTTGTTGATAATACATGAAAATGCTGACTAGGGATATTAAGACACTTCTTTTAAAAACACCCTGAAGTTTTCTGTCTGGACCCTTATCCAAAAGAAAAAAAAATTCTCCTCCTACATGGAAAAATGGATCATTCTCCCAAGGAATACAGCTAAAGTTCATCAGGCAGTAGTGGCTGAATATAATCATGGAAAAGTCTTACCATGCCCAATGAGGAGCAAGGTCAGTGGTATCCTCAGTGGGGAACAATTCAAGTCACATGACATTACAAGAAGACAGTGGCTCTACAGCTTCTTTCCCCCTGCCCCTTATTCTGCTATTTCATGAAATATCTTTACTGTGAACTAAATGTGTCTACTGACTGACTAGTAAATATAAACACATTGGTGGGGGCTAGTGAGGTAAGATTTTGATTTGCTATTAAATCATAGACTACTTTGTAACCTGGGTTAGTTTTTCTGAGAGCTCAATATGAAACATAGGGGCTTTCCCAGATTTGGGAAGCCGATAAATTAATGGGAAGCCCTGAATTCGCAAAGCCCTTTTGAAAAGAATGATTCTATGATATATGATTTACATTTTGTATCTTTTTTCCCCATGGCTATATCTGCTTATTGTAGGAAGGAACGTTTATTTCCTTTTAGCACATAGCCAGAAAATCATGCTGATTGCATTTAGTACCAGATTTAAGAATAATGCTGAACTTGATTGCAGGAAGTTGCAATCCATGATTTCCTTCCAGGAGGCAGAACTTGCTGGATGGGCCCATATTTGGCAAATAAAATCGGTCTGTGTGGAGTCATGGATCTCTTTGGATACTGTGGAGCTAGGTCAAAGCCTCTCTCATATGAACAATAATGGAATTGGGATAGTTTAGATTTATATATTAACTGTGTCTTTGATAATATACATGTCATGGAATGTTCTGAATTCTATTTGCACATTCTTGACTTGCAAGAGGTCAGAGCACATCATTGGTCCAAGGGTGGCATAGAATCTAGAATATTAATTACAAAAGGGCAACTTTAAGTTAACAGAAATAATTGCATTCCATTTTCAAAACCACATGGTTTTGCAATCCATCCAGGCTTAAGACAACATTAGCAACAACACAGGCATCTAAAAGAAATTGCATTTGAAAGAAAACTCTGCTTGAGTCCTTTATGATGCTCTTTCCAAATTATCCTGCAATAACTCCAGTCTGCCTAAGTGATAATTAGACATCAGAAGTCGGCTGCTGTGATCTCTGCCAATGGCTTTGAAAGGGAGCTTGGATTCAAAGGAGGGCTAGAATGTTCCCTGGAATTTTTGAAGTACAGCAAAGTCTCACAAATTGCCTGTCTCCTGTCCTTGTGAAAACTCAAGTTTGGTGAGCAATTTCCTGCTTTAGTTGGCCAATTAGAATTGAGGCTCCTTTCATTAAGCTAGTGGCCTCTTTTGGAATGAACTTGCATACACAGTTTTCTTTGATGTCAGTGGGTGTTCTTTTCAGGAAATGTTTGCTCTAAAATGAAAGAAGAAATTTTTCTGTGAAAGTACTTCTAATCCCTAATGACTATAGTAAGTATAGTCCACATTTATATAATAATGCCTTATCCTTAATTTCACCTTTCCCAGTGTCTTGCATAGTATTTGGCACATTGTAAATATTTAATAAATGCTCATTAATTTATTCATTCTCCAGAAATGAGTAACCATCAGCAGAAGTAAATTCCCTTTGGTTTACAGCGTTCAAAGGAGTGGGTAGACATTTCTTTTTCCTTTCCCTAAACTTCCAGGTCACTCTGTGCCTCTTTCATTATTTTTTCACACTCAAGCTAACTTTAGGAGTTCATCTTGTATACATCTTCTCTTATCTTTAAGGAAAGGGACCTGTCTTACTTTTCTCTGTATCCCCCAGATACCCTAGAAATCACAGTGGGCTATTCCCTGTACAAGTATAAGGATCTATCAGTATATCCCCTAATATGATGCATAATCTCTGGAAAGATATAAGAGCTCAATTAATATTGATTGAATTAATGGTCTCATAAATCATGGGAACCTCTTTTGTGCCTTTAACTGATGAAGTATCTCCTCTTGATATGAACTTAGGCTGTGATGATAGCTGCTTTATGAAGTTAATCAGATTTGTTAGTCATTCAAAAATCATTTATTAAGCACCAATGATGTCAGACATTGTGCTTAGCCCTACAGATACAAAGAAAGGTAAATATAGTCCCTGCCTTCCAAGAGCTTACATTCTAATGTAGGAGAAAACACATTAATAACTAAATACACACAAAATGTGTAGAGAGTAGATGGAAGGTAACTGTAGTGAAAGCCAAGGAAATAAAGAAGCAGGGATGAGGAAGGAGAGCCTTCTTGGCATTAGGGACAGCTAGGACAAAGTCCTATGTTTGTAGAATTGGGTTCTAGAGTCAAGTGGTTGTTTTGTGTTCATCATAAAGGTCACACTCTATGCCACGGATGAGATGTGTGGGCTCACCCCATGGGTAAAGCACTAACCCAACCACTCACAAACGTGTCTTAGCAAACTCTGTTAATCCATTAGATCTGTCTTGTTATTGTGGCTCTATGAATGACTTGGTTTACTGGTGGTTTGGTTGAGCGCTCCATGCTCCATCAGCAACGTGGCCCCAATCTTACCCTCCCCCAAACTGTTCCTGATACTATCACAAGTTATACTGATTAATAGGGTAATTAATAAGTGGAGATTGAGGGTGGAGGAGATTGGAAGCCAGGAAGGGGATTGAAGATGATATTTATCATGGATCTACACAATGGTAAGGAAATACTATTGAGGAGTAAGATAGAAAAAAGAAAATCAGAATTACTTTCCATCTGATACATAGGTCTCAATCAAAGAAGACTAGCTCTGGAAGGTTGACTATGGGAAAATAAGGGTAGAAAGACATGTATATACATTGCAGGTCTCTACTGAAAGCCATTTTAGTAAATTCACAAGAACTCTCAGAGGGAAAAAATACTTTAAATAGGAATCTTTTCTCCATCCTTTTCTTCATCTTCCATAATCACTTTATGTCTTTCTTCTTGGAGAAGCAGGACACCTACAAAACAAAACAACACAGAACAGAAATCTGGGATTAGGGACCATTCATGAATCAATGAGAAAATCTCTGAGATGTGACATGAAACAATGCGCAAAAGTCTAGGAGGTTTGTAAACTTAATATTGGGATAGCTTGGGGCAGTTGAAAGAACATTGGAGTTGGAAACAGAGCTTCTGGGTTTAAATCCTATTCCTGAAACGTCAATTTTTTGACATTGGGCAAGTCACCTAACTTGTCTGGGCCTTGATTTCCTCATCTGTAAAATGAGAATTTGTACTAGATGAACCCTAAAGTCTTTGTTAGGTCTCACTCTATAAACTCATAGTCTAGTGATATTAGCTATCACACAGTGCTTTGAGATTTGCAAAGTGCTTTCGAAATATCTCATTTTGCCCACACAACAACCTTGGGTACTAGGGCCACTAATTATCTAAGGCAGCATCTGAACCTAGGTCTTTTGGGCTTCAAATCCAGTGCTCTATCCACTGGGCTACCTAGCCACCTTCAGCTAATGAGGGAGCTATTTCAAAATGAATGAGCTTGATTTGACGGTTTTCCAACCAGTTCAGAAAGCTGAATCAGATACATTTAGACATCTGCCTCTATAAGGGTGAGGATAAGAAAACGTAGGGAGCATGGTTGCTATTTCTCTCTCTTCTTTGATTTTTGGAATTTACAGTCTTTTAAAACCTTCAGCATCACTTGCTATTTGAAAAGATGGGCTGACTTTCTGGGCTCAAAGGCCTTGGGACAAATTTAATTTGGCATCAGGGAAGGTCCAGCCTTCCAGAGTCAGGAGACCTGTGTCCTAGGTTTGGCTCTGCCACTCTAAACTCCTGGGCAGTTGTCTTCTTTGACACAAAGTTTCTTCATCCTGTAAAAATGATTGGCTTGGCCTTCCAGCTCTAATTCCACAATTCTAGCTTTTGCTGTGCTGAAACATCTTCGACATCAGCCAAGGGCCCGTATTGTATTTTTCCACTTCTAGTGAATGAGGGAAATGCATCTGAGAGCAAGAGCAGGGAAACTGACTCAGGGCCAAGGCTCTTTCCTTCCATCCACGGTGTTTCCCTCTGTCACTTGTAAGGCTGCCAAATCCCTCCTTCTTCTCCACCTGCACTGCTGCCTTTTTCCCTTTCTCTCTTTATTATTCGAGGTCTTTTAGCACTTGGAGCATTTCACTAAGATCTGAGACTGAACAAAGAAGCCGCACCCCACAAGAGACCTTTCTTCAACACTGGACTCCATTCAAAGTGGAAGCCAATTAATGAACCTGCCGGGCTGCCTTAATGACAAGTCATTTGATTCTGTCCCTGCTCTGTTTGTGTGGGATCTTTACCAATTAGCTGATATTTGTTGCAGGAGAAAAACAGTTTCAAATGAAAATGAAATGAAAGCTTTTGTATCATTCGCTTTTGGAACACAGTGGGAGATAGTTCACATTGGTGCCATTTGAAAAGTGGTTCAGACTTTCTTTAGAAACCAGAGATGAGGATGATGAGGGTGCTGAAGATGATGATGATAACATATTTAGATAATGCTTTGTGATTTCAAAGCACTTTTATCAGCATCACCTCATTGTATCTTTCCAACAACTCTGGGAGGTAGGTGCTATTGCTAGCATCATTGCCATTTGAATAGATGAGAAAACTGAGGCTGATCATGGCTTTCCCAAGGGTGCTTCAGTTTTGTTCCCTATAAAATGAGAGGCATGAACTATATTTCCTTAAAGATCCCTCTCAGCTCTATGTCTCTGATCAAGAGAATTCTACAATCCCATGATTTGATGATCCTTTCTAATCATTCTCTCCTTCCACTTGGCTCCTAGACAGAGATTGTCATCTGTGTCACCAATATGGGGCCTTCACAGAATCTGTCCCAGACCTGGAAAAGACCTTAGGAGCAGTTACTACCCACCAAGCCCCACTCAAGCCTACCTGGTTGGCCATGATCCATTGTAAAGACCTCCCATGAGGGTGAAGCAACCTATTACCTCCAGAGACAGCTCAGGTCACCCAGAGATGACCCTGATGGTTGGGATCTTTTTCCTTGTATTAAGTCAAAGTTTCCTTCTTTCAACATAAATTTAGAGGTCAAGGTCCTACAGAGGTCAATCCCTTCATTTAAACAAGGAAATGGAGCTTAAACAAAGAGGTTAACAGACTTGCCCATGGTAGCATAAATGACTCATCCCTTTTATTCCAAGTCTTGCCTTCTTTCCAGTGTACTAAAGTCCCTCCCTACACCACTCATATCATTATTGAAAGACAAAGACCATATTCTTTTGTAAGTAGGTTACTAGTATTAGCATAGTTGAAGGACAACTCATTTTCTTTTCACCCTGTTGTTAAATGGAAATCCAGGGGAGCTAGGTGGTGTAGTGGACAGAGCACTGGCCCTGGAGTCAGGAGGACCTGAGCTCAAAGCTCACCTCTGACACTTACTAGCTGTGTGACTGTGGGCAAGTCACTTAACCCCAATTGCCTTATAAAAGCATATGGTACCATCTCCAGTATGCCCTGATGTATATCTTGACACTGGACTTAGATGGCTCTGGAGGAGAGAGTGAGGTTGGTGACCTTGCACAGCCCTCCCTCACTTAAATCTAAGTCATGACATCACCCTGATGTCATGGTCCTCTTTGAGAATGAAGAACAAACAACGACAAATGGAAATTCAGAATGCTTCCTCATGGCAGAGTAGAAAAACACACTGGACACTGAGAGAGGAGACAGACATATGGGTATTAGCTTTGCCATTTACTAACTTGTGACCTTAGGCAAGTCATGCTACTCTGAGCCACAATATCTGAAAAACGTTAATATTTGTACTACTAATCTCCTGGGTTATTATGAGGAAAAAGCCTTTTAAACTCTAGGTTTCAGCTGTATTCATACAAATGCAAATTGTCATCCTATTTAAGGTGATCAGTGCCCAGTAGATGAATGATCAAAGGTGTGACCAGGTAGGTTTCACAAGAGGAAATGCAAACTACCATGTTTTGAAAGATGCCACAAATCACTAATAAGAAGACACATGCAACTAAACAACTAACTATTTTCAAGTTTTAGTCATCTAATTGACAGATATGGAAAAGGATCAAAATGGAGTAAATAGTGATGGGAGTGTTGATAGACAGGGCCCCCAAAGTCCTGCTGATGTAGCTGTGAATTGATCTAACCATTCTGTGAGAAAAGCCCAGAAATTCCCAGGAAAGTCATGAAATTGTATATACTCTTGACTCACTGATAAAAATATTTTATATATACTCAAAGGAGGTCAAAGAATGAGGGAAAAGTCCCATAGACACAAAAATATTTACAGCAGCATTTTTCTATCTATACGCACCAAACAAAGTTGATACCCATCTATCCATCCATATGAAGATGGCTGATCAAATAGTGGAGTATGGCAATAATGGAATACTACTGGGCAGCTGAGTGGTATAGTGAATAGAGTGATGGGCCTGAAGTCAGGGAGATCTGAGTTCAAATCCAGTCTCAGACACTTTCTAGCTGTGTGACTATGGGCAAGTCACTTCACCTGTTTGCTTCGGTTTGTTCATTTGTAAAACGGGAATAATAATAACACCTACCTCCCAGGGTTGTTGCAATCCACTGTTGCATCTAGATACTGCTTTTAATGAGGCATAAGTTCTCAGATATGGCCAATGTGTTAGATTTCTACCTTCAACTATGAGTCTTTGTTATAAGAGAAGATTATATTATAGGAGGGAGTATCTTGAGGAAGTGATAAAGATTATTTTTCAAGTCTCAATAAAACATTAATTTAAAACATATGTCTAAGAATTTTTAGCTTTTCAAGTAGAGAGTGATGAAGGAAAGTCTAAGCTCTAGCTGAGATTTCCAAAGGCTCACTATTACCCTCATAGATCTAATCAAGAACTTTCATCTTGGATCAATTCCTTCTGCCCCAGCAAGAATAATCCAAGAGCCCGAAGTACCCTTGAGCTGTGCTCAGCAGGCTAGATCAGATGAACTGCAACTACTCACTAAGAGCAGGGCGCCATATGTCTTATTCATCAGGATGGGGAGTGGTGACAGCTGGAGGCCTTTGGGGACAAACCTTGGCTTGGCCCAGGATCTGGAGACAATCTGTGACGGGGGGGGGGGGGGGGTGTTCTGGGAAGTGTGAGTGGGGGAGGGAGGGGGCAGCTGGGAGGAAGGTCATTGGCCCTGTAGAATAATGGTACTTAGCAGGAGATTTATGGGTGAAAGGGAATCGGCTTCCTGTTTTTAGTTTGTTGAGGGCTAACGAGGAGGAGGCATCTCTAGAGTGTTTTTGCTTATGAGTTTCTCTTTGCACCCTTATTAGAACCCATGTATAACTCTTTGAACATCTGCCTCGGGCCATTTTCTGATCATTATCGCTAGCAACTCCATTCCTGCCAAATCTTCAGCTACTCAGAGGCTCTTCAAAAATACAATACTTCAGTTAATATGCTAATAAAAACGAGGATCATAGAACAATGTGTATGGATAAATAAATAGAATTGTGTCTGCCTATGCATACAAATGTGCTGGTACAAGGGATTTTGTTTTATGTGTGTAAATTGAGAACTAAGAAAATATAGTGGGTGGAATTTTAGGCTTGTAGGCATTAAGCTTCAGCTTCCTAGTCTACTTCTGGCTCTTACTAAGTACATGACCCTGGATAAGTTCCTTAACCCCTATATGCCTCAGGGCTTGTCTGCTTGATACACATTCAGAGCTGGAAGGGATGTTAGAAGCCATCAAATCTAACCTCATTTAAAATAAAACAAATATTTTTTCAAATAAAATTATATTCTTCTCCATCATTTCCTCTTTCCAATCCCCATTGGAAAAAAAGAAAGAAAAAACAAAATCATTGCAACACACATCTCTAGCCAAACAAGACAAATCCCCCAATCTGCCGTGTCCAAAAAGCATGTCTCCTTTTGCACTTTGAGTCCATCCCCTCTATGATAGGAAGTAAAAAGTCTGCTTTGCCCTTGAGCTTCTGGGAATCAAGCTCTCAAGTCTTTCAAAATTGCTTGTCTTTACAATATTGTCACAAATGCTCATTTTAAAGATGAGGAAAGTGCAGAGACCAAGGGACTTGTCCAGGGTCCTACACTTAGGTCTTCCTGACTTCTAATATGTCAGCGAGGCACCTCTAAGTCTGGGTTCTTAATTTTTTTGTGTGTATTTCCTAGACCCCTGAGGCAATCTGGTGAAATCTATGGACTCCTTCTCAGAATAATATTTTTAAATGCATATCAAAAAGTACACAAGATTAAAAAGTAAAATAATTACATTGAAATATAGTTTTAGAAAAGAAAAACAAATTCTTGGACCCTAGGTTAGGAACTCCTGTAATAAGTCATAGGTGGGCTGATTGATGGTACTTCCACACTGGCAGTCCCCAGTGTAGAAATCATTGATCCCCTTCATATCTGCATATGCATAAATCCGGACTGGCCATGTATATGTTATATCCAGTTTCTTTGATTTATACAAATGTCTTCTCTGGTCTGGTCACTGATGATTCAGTGCCTACTGTCAAGAATGTGTGGGAATGCTGGAATACAGGGAAATGGACACTTATGAAATTCCATGAATCAGTAGATTTTTATAATGAGAGAGAGGGAAAAAAAAACATATGGGCAGCAAAATCTCTGCCTTCGAAAGGTCTCGACCTTTCTGCTAAGGGCATTTGAACTGCTGGAAGGTGCCAGAAGCATTTGTTTGCATGAAGTAAATTCTGCTTTACAAGGAAGGCCATGGTTGGGGTGGGGGTGGGGGCAGGGAGCAGATCCAGGGATGCACAGTGCTAGGGCTAGCCATGGAGGTGTGCTGCTCCTCCTCTTCTTTGCCCTCCTCTTCCCGTTGGAATAAGCAGTGCCCCCCCCCTTCCTGATTTCCTTCAAATCCCAGCCACCTTCTGCAAGAAACTTAATCTTAGCCTTGCCCTTGTGTGGAATTTATCCTGCATGTCCCCCCCCCCCCCCCACAGTAGACTGTGGCTCCTTGAAAGCCCAGACTGTTGTTTGCCTTTCTTTGTATCCCCAGCACTTAGCACAGTGACTGGCACATAGTGGGTGCTTTAAAAATGCTGGCTGACTATGATTACAATCGATCTATGAATTTATGGGCTGAATTAGATGATTTTGAAAATGCTTCTAGCTAGAAATCTATCATCTTCTAACAGGTAGATATAGCGAGCTAGCTGGATGATAGATAAATAGTAGATAGAAGAGTAGATAGATAGAGCATTTTTTTAACCCACTTACTCTGTATCCGGCATTATGCTTAATTGCTGGGTGTACAGATAGAAGCAAGCAAAACATGTTTTGTTCTCCAGGAGACAGGAGGAAGACAACACATAAAGGGCAACTATGGGCAATAGAAAGCCAAAGTTGGCCAATCAGAGCTTACTTGATAGGCTCCCATCAGGGAGAGCCCAGACCTCCAATCCCCACACAGATAGCGGCCCATTCTACGTTTGGATTCCTCTAATTATTAGAAAGTCTTTTCTGATATTCACTGCACAAATGCTGGCCCTGCTCTCAGTAAATATTCAGTTCATTCAATAAACATTTATTCATTAAAAGCTTACTATGTGCCTGGAAATACAAAAACCATCTCTCTTGATCTTGTGTCTGGAGACAAGGTCTTTCCTTTGTAAAATTTGGAAACTCTCCACAATCTGCTTCCTCTTACCCTTTTACGCTTCCCCCATCCCTTTTCATATCATTTCTCCTCACATTCTTACTCTTCCAGTCAAACCAGCCTGCTAGCTGCCCCTTGCACGACAGACAAGTTCCCACCTCCATGCCTTTGTCTGATCTGTCCCTCATTTCCATAATGCAGTATCCACCTTGACCTTACACAATCATGAATTTCCTTCCTAGAACAGAGCAGACATCACCCTGGATACAAATCTTTCTTGATCCCACCCCACTCCAACACACAGATGTTGCATTTACCAAATGGTGTACATGCATTTTCTTTCAGGTAGAATATGAGTTCTTCTAGGGAAGGACTGCTTGGTTTTGGTCTTCACATCTTGAGTGCTGAGCACCCAGTATTAAACACCTAGATAACTGTTGCCTTATATTATATTGAGATAGAGAAAAAAGAAAAAGGGGCCAGTTGTGTGGAGCCCTTGGCTAGTGATTACATACCCTATGTTATAAATAATACAGAGCACAGACAATTAACTTAAATTTTTTCCCTACTGGGGCTTTTTTTTTTTTTTGGCAAAGCAATGAGGGTTAAGTGACTTGCCCAGGGTCACACAGCTAGTAAGTGTCAAGTGTCTGAGGCAGATTTGAACTCAGGTCCTCTTGAATCCAGGGCCCAGGGCCCGTGCTTTATCGATTTATCTCCTGCAACACCTAGCTGCCCCCCCCAGGGCTTTTAAGTCACCTTACAGAAGTCCAGAGAAGCTTTAATTACCTTAATAATATGATAAAGAGATCACATGAGTCTAGGGAGGGCTAGGCTACTCCCCCAGCAATATGCTTGGGTGTCTGGAGCAAGGACAGATAAAGGCTACTTGGTCTTCTGCTTTAACTTATAATGAGTTTGCTTGGGAAAGAGAACAGAGGAAAAATGTGTTTCAATTTTTTTTTTGTGTGTGTGTGTGTGTGTGGGCGGGGGGGGGGGGGAGGCACTACTGGGAGGAGGCGATCCTGTGTCATCAATATATCTGCCTTCCCCACCAATCTTTAGGGGTTTCTACAAATAGCGGGGTAGCTGGTTAGCACAGTGGATACAGCACTGGTTCTGGAGTCAGGAGGACCTGAGTTCAAGTCCAACCTCAGACACTTGCCAACTCACTAGCTGTGTGACCCTGGGCAAGTCACTTAACCCCAATTGACTCAAAAATAATCAGGGCAGGGGGTGGCTAGGTGGCGCAGTGGATAAAGCACTGGCCCTGGATTCAGGAGTACCTGAGTTCAAATCCGGCCTCAGACACTTGACACTTACTAGCTGTGTGACCCTGGGCAAGTCACTTAACCCCCATTGCTCTGCAAAAATAATAATAATAAAAAAAAATAATCGGGGCCATCTCCAGTCATCCCAATGGACATCTTGCCACTGGTCCCAGATGGCTCTGGAGGAGGTTGGTGACCCTGTACAACCCTCCGTCCCTTAAATCCAATTCAGTGCAAGTCATGACATGCCCCTTATGTCACGGTTCTCCTGGAGGATGAAGGGCAAACAACAACCATTAGTAGCATGGACTGCAATCCATTCACTTAAGCAAAGCCAGGGAGACTTGAAAATTCATAATTTCAAGTAAAGCTCAAGGTATCTCAGGCAACACTATGCGGGAGAAGAGAACAGCAATAGCCTGGAACTCAGGGGAGACTGGGTATTTGTACTAACAGTAACTGACATTTTTATAACCCCTACTATGTGCCAGGACTCCCTCCCCCACACCCCATGCAATAAGCACTTTAAAATCATTATCTCATTTGCTCCTCAGAACAATCTTGGGAGGGAAGTGCTAGTATTATTCCTATTTTGTAGATGAGAGAACTGAGGCAAACAGAGGTTCAATGACTGGCCCAGGGTCCCACAGCTAGTAAAAGTCTGAGGCTGAGGCTGGATTTGAATTCATTTTCCTGATTCCAGCTCAGTGTTCTTTGCACCATGACGCCACCTAGCGGCCTTTGTCTGCCAATACTCTCCAAGCCTCCATTTCCTCATCAATAAAATAGGATAATAACACCTATCTTGGGAGCGTTATGAAGATCGAATGAGACAAAGGAAGAAAAGGATTCTGAAAATCTTAAACTGCCATAGAAATGGGAGATATTATTTTCTTGAGTCTGATCTTATGTGCCATTTCTCATCAGTTTTGAGGGAGAAGAAGCCTATTAGGGCCTGTAATATGGGCAAGAGAACTGGTCTGGTAGCCTGGAAGCTCGGGTTTAAGTTCTGTCTTTGACACCTCTGGGCTGTGTGACTCTGGACAAATCACCAAAACTCTCAGTGCGCCAGGCAACTCACTAATACTTTTAAGTTGAAGAGAAGGTGCAAGGTTACTATATTTATTTGCTGTTGTAAATTGTGTGTCTACTCTATTCCACTGATCTACCTTTCTATTTATTAGGAAGTACCAAATAGTTTTAATAATTACTTCCTTATAATATAGTTTAAGGTCTGGCACTGCTAAACCTCCTTCCTTTACATTTTTTTTTCATTAGTTCCTTTGACATTCTTGACTATTTGTCCTTTCAAATGGCTTTTGTTATCATTTTTTCAATTTCAGTAAAATGTTTTCTGATAATTTAATTGGGATGACATTGAATATATAAATTAGTTTTGGTAAAATTGTCACCTGTTATATTGTCCCTCACTACCCATGAACAATGAACATTTCTCCAATTATTTAAATCTGATTTTTTTTTGCAGGGCAATGAGGGTTAAGTGACTTGCCCAGGGTCACACAGCTATTGAGTGTCAAGTGTCTGAGGTCGGATTTGAACTCAGGTCCTCCTGAATCCAAGGCCAGTGCTTTATCCACTGTGCCACCTAGATGCCCCCAATCTGATTTTATTTGTATAAAAAAGTTTTGTTCTAATTTTCTTTATCCAGTTCCTGTGTTGGTTTTGGCAGGTATACTCCCAGCTATTTTATATCATGTACATTTATTTTATATGGGGTATCTCTTACTATCTTTTCTTACAGAGGCTTTTTTGTGATATATAGGAATGGTCTACTTCCAAAGATGATTAGGGAAAAAGGGAAAGAACATCTGTGGTCTAAAATATTTACTGCGGCTTTCTTTGTGGTGGCAAAGAAATGGAAATTTTGGGGATGCCCATCAAGTGGGGAATGGCTAAACAAGTTGTGGTATATTAGTGTGAGGGAATATTACTGTGCTTATAAGAAATGATGGGCTTCTTGATCTTAGAAAAACATGGAGAGACTTATGTGAAATAATGAGGAGTGGGGGCAGCTAGATGGTGCAATGTATAAAGCACTGGCCCTGGATTCAGGAGGACACGAGTTGAAATCCGGCCTCAGACACTTGATACTTACTAGCTGTGTGACCCTGAGCAAGTCACTTAATCCTCATTGACCAGCAAAAAAAAAAAAAAAAAAGAAAAGAAAAGAAAAAAGAAAAGTGAAATGAGTGGAACCAAGAGAACATTGTATATAGTAATGACAGTAATATTCTAAGAACAGCTTTGAGTGAATAAATCATTTTAAATATTATAAATACCCAAATTAATTACAAAGGACACATGAAGGATAATGCTATCTGATAAGTAGAAGTATGTATAGAATGATTTTTACATAAATATATACATTTGTATCTACTGGTAGCCTTCTCTAGAGCAGGAGGGGGAGAAACAGAAGGAAAAAAGGGAAAAAAAGAATCTATGTGATAACTTTATTAGATAATTAAAAGGAATAACAAATTATGCATAATACATGTGGAGTTTTATGTGCAATCATCTTTTAAAAAATTATACTATTATGGAAATGCTTGTTTTATTCCAAAAATTAGAAATAAAATAAATATTTTTTAAAAGAGAAGGTGTGGACTTTTATGGGTAAAGGAAATTCCCTTTACTGTTGAAATTACAAGTGCACTCCCTTTTCCTAGAGAGAGCAAGGACAGGAATCATATGCAGTAATGCTAGAATGTCTGGGAGGCACAGAATGCTGACAGCCCTCACTTCTGACTGAAAGAGTTTCAGTGTTTTCAGTAGACAATAGGGAGCCAGTGAAGCTTTTTGAGCCCAGGAGTGACTAGAGAATGAGGAATATAGAATTATGGTCCTTTCAGTTAAATGAAGGATAAAGTGTAGGGAAGAGATGGAGGGGTTGATATCTGTTCAGAGGCTACCTGAATAGTAAAATGGTACCAAGAGTTTATACTAGGGATGGAGTGTGAGGAAGGAGAGAAATGTGAGGAAAGGGAAGGATGAAAGAGATGGGGTGGGGGTAGAAGGGATAAGACCCATTAAGTGATTGGATGTGAGAGATGAAGGAAAACAGAGAGCCAAAAGGTGTCCCAAGGATAGCAATACAGGAGACTGAATGATTGGTGAAGCCACAAGCAGAAAGAGTGAAGTCAAGAGGAGGAAGAATGTGAGGGAGAGGATAGAAGCTTCATTAGGTATTGGTGAGTATAAGGTACCAGAGGCCTTCTGGCTGAAGTTCACAGACCCAGAGAATCTCTCAACTGGAAGGGCCCTTGATGGTTGCCCAGTCCAACCCAGTGTCCATCTAGTTCAGCCTGGATTTGAACAAGAACCTCTATTCCAGTATTCTACAAATCTTAAAAGAGACAAGCTAACTACCCCAACAACCATAACGCCCTTTCATCAATATGTACTGTCCAGAATTTTGACCACAGCCCACAAAACCTCAAGAAATCCATTAGCCAAGAACAGACTCGGGTGAAGCATAAATTAAAGAAATGGGGGGGGGGGGGCAGCTAAGTGGCGCAGTGGATAAAGCAGCAGTCTTGGAGTCAGGAGGACCTGAATTTAAATTTGGCCCCCAGACACTTGACAGTTACTAGCTGTGTGACTCTGGGCAAGTCACCTAACCCTCATTGCCCACCAAAAAAACCCAAATTAATTAATTAAACAAACAAACAAATGAATGAATAGATAAATAACTTAATTAAAGCAATGGAATGGCCTTACTTCCCTATTTCTCCAGGAGACATTGAAACAGATATTTCAAGTAGGCATTCAGTGCTACAGGAGTGAATTAAAGGGGCCAACCTGCTTTTAGAACATTGAACTGAATAGCAAAGTCCATATTTGAATAGAACTGAATTAGATTGAATTGGGGGGAGGGGTCAGTATTGTATAGTGGATAGGGCTGGGAAAACCAGGGCTCCCATCCCCCCTCTGAGAGGGTCTCTGGGACCCTGACCAAATCAC
This sequence comes from Dromiciops gliroides, assembly GCF_019393635.1. Taxonomy (NCBI): domain Eukaryota; kingdom Metazoa; phylum Chordata; class Mammalia; order Microbiotheria; family Microbiotheriidae; genus Dromiciops; species Dromiciops gliroides. The sequence continues at coordinate 746,610,806 of NC_057861.1, forward strand.
TTTATCTTTCTGAGCCTTCGAGTCTTCATCCGTAAAAGAAGGAGGTTGTGGTGAACAAGGACCCTTCCAGCTCTATGTCTATGGACCTCTGAGCTGAATTAATTTTCTGCATTTGGTTTGTATATGAAATGCTGTACTGGGAGCAGGTGAAACTGCAACTGTTGTTGGTGCAGTTCTGAATTGCTAAGTTAGGTGGGAAATGTCATTTAACTGAGTGTCCTTAAAACTGAACCCTTGACAGAGAACCTACGATCACTCCAGAGAGAGATAGGGACAGAGAGACACAGAGAGAGACAGAAAGAGACAGAGAGAGACAGGGAGACACATACAGAGACAGACAGACAGAGAGACAGAGACAGAGACAGACAGATAGACAGACAGAGACACACACAGAGACAGACAGATAGACAGACAGAGACACACACAGAGACAGACAGATAGATAGACAGAGATACACACAGAGACAGACAAGACAGAGAGACAAAGATAAGAGAGATGCACAGAGAGACAGAGAGACACACAGAGACAGACAGACAGATAGACAGAGAGACAGAGACAGAGACAGACAGATAGACAGACAGACACACACAGAGTGACAGACAGAGACAGAGAGAAGAGTGGATAGATCACATTTATTATTTGTTTCATGCTGGTCACTGCTAACTGCTGAGGATACAAACATAAGCAAACAAGACAGTTCTTTCCCTTCAAGGAGATGACATTCTAGTGAGGGAAGAAGGCACATCAAGGGGACACATGGGGGTGGGGAAGATTAGGCACCTCCCCTCCCAGCATGATGTGAGGAAGGCTGGTATCATGGATGCCCGGTATTGGGCAAGAGAAAGCTCACCCATAAGGGGCTACTGTACCAGGGCAGAATCCAAAGTTATGTTGAGGTAGAGATGAAGATGAGGGCCAAGAATATACTACATGGTGAATAGAAAGAGTGTTGCTTGCTCTAAACAAGTTTGTGCTTCCCTGCCTTTTCTTTCCCAACAGAATCTAGCACAGTGCATTATGCGTGGATCAATAAAGATTTATTGGTCGACAGGGGCACTAATCTGTGCAGCTATAAACCATACATGCAGATATAAACACTTTCAGGATATGGGAAAGCCATCTGAGGATCTTGGGAGAGTCAGCTGCCTGTACCTTGGCAGGTTTGATTGGTTGTCATCATACCAGATAGTGATATAATGTGTAAAAAGGTCAAACAAAAATAATTCATGTAACTCACTGGTAAACCTCAAAACATTATATATGTGCCAGAAGGAATAGCATATGTGGGACAGCTATGGTGCTACAGTAGATAGGGTCTGGAGTCAGGAAGACCTGAGTTCAAATGCAGCCTCAGACACTTACTGGATGCGTGACCCTGGGCAAGTCACTTAACCCTGTCTGTCTCAGTTTCTCATCTGTAAAGTCAGCTAGAGAAGGAAATGGCAAACCACTCCAGTATCTCTGCCAAGAAAACTCCAGATGGGGTCATGAAGAGTAGGGCATGACTGAAAAATGACTGAACAATAACAACAGTGTGTATGTGTGCATACATATATAGAGTCAACATGCATATACACATACATCTTAAAAGTATTGTCTTCTCATATTATAGGAAGGTGGACACTGTAGAGCTGCTTATGAATATTTACATATGTGTATATATAGACATGCATGTATATGTATGTGTACGCGTGTGTATATATGTATACATATACATAAGTGAGTATACATACCTATATAATATAGAAACTGGATTTTTTTCAAAAGCAGCTTTACAAGTGCCTGCATTTCTACAACATGAGAAGATACTAGTTGATTTTAGCCAAAGCCATGTAAAAACTGAGATAAAGGCAGAACCAGGTTGCTGTCCATCACAAATAAACAAGGAGTCCAAAGCCTGTTGTAGGCATCAGCCCTGGTTTCTGCCCTGGCAGCCCTAGGTGAAGGCAGTGTCTCTGTCCCCTCCAGATGGTGAAATTGTTGACTAGGTGGTGGTTTTCACCTTTCCAATGCCCTGCCCCCACTCTTTTACCTGCTGCAAAAGGTGACATGTGTAGAGCAGGTGTGTCCTTTCTCCTTGGCTTTTTCTGCTCTAGGTCACTGTTATGAAGAGCTGGACTCAGTTTGCCCTTTGGTGGGTTCTCTTTGATGTCACATCTTTTTGATAAATGCTCAGAAAGAACACCTGCATGGGCCAGGGAGAAGACAAGGAGAAACGGTCAAACACCTACATAGTATCATGCAAAATATCTTAGGATCTATCTCAGACTCAGAGTGTGGTCTTGATGGTCTCCCAAAGCAGATTTCAGATATACTCTCTTTGTGTCTCTGCTCTGTCTCTGTCTTTTTCTCTTCCCCTCCCTCAAACACACACACACACACACACACACACACACACACACACACACACACAAGCAAATACTCAGGAATAAGATTTCAGATGCAGAGATGCAGACATAGAAGGAAACCAAGACTCTCCAGCTCAGGTGTTCTTAACTCCAGGTCTGGGAATTAATTTTTTTAATGTAATTTTGATCACAGTATCTCAATCTAATTTTTTTCCTTTATAATCTTAAGCATTTAGTTTATGAACTTTAAAATATTATTCTGAGAAAGGTTACATAGGATTCACTAATTTGTAAAAGGGATCCTTAACTCACAAAAAGCAAAGATCCTTTGATCCTGCTCAATACTTGCATTTTGTAGATGAGAAAATGGAGGTTAAGTGTCTTAATTAAGGTCACAGAGGCCGAGTCAGGATTCAAATTCATGTCCTCAGACCTAGATTCAGCATGATTTCCAATGTATTATGCAGAATGGTATCATGGATAGAGTCCCAGACTTTAGTCAGAATGAATTGTTTGAATCTTACCTCTTACTTTCTGGCTTAATCACTTAACATTTGATTTCCTTATCTCTGAAGTGATAGAGCTGGGGCTGACCTTGAAGGTCCCCTTTAGCTCAAAATCTACAAGGACTTGGCTACACAAGTCCTTGAACTTCACTCCAGCCCTTTCCCTCCATTCCAGTCCCAGAAGTACTTCTCGCTCCTACAGCCTGACTCAAGACATCAAGCTGCCCCCGAAGCTCATACTTTCTATGCTTCCTTTCCCCTTCCCCAATATCCACTTAGTGCCCACACTCACCAGAACTGAAAACCCAAGACTGTTTTCCCTAGCATCAAGTTGGCCCCATTTTATAGACTGAACAACCGACAGTATTGAGTCACCTGTCATAAATGGAGGAATGTGCAGTGCAGGTGCATCTTTTCTCCTTGGCTTTTTTTGCTCCAAGTCGGGGTTTGGGCCTCCCTGAATGGCTTTTCCCTTCCTTGGCTTCCTTTTAATGTCACAACTCATAATGAACTGCTCCGAAATATCATCTGCATTTGACAAAGGAAGGTAAAAATGGAATCCTGTAAGACCCTGGTCACAAAGTGAAAATTGGCTATATGAGACAGAAAATCTCTTTTAGATTGTTTTTGGGTTTGGTTTTTGGGGGGTGGAGGGAGAAGGAGAAGGAAGGGTGCAAAAAGTATATGATCAGAAGATGCAATTTAAGCTGTAATTAAATACATGATGACAGAATGGTTTCCAGTATTTATAGTCACTCTCTGCCTTCTCTTGCGGTAGCCCTAAGGGCACCTGAACACTCTGCATTTTTCTTGCTACTAAAATTCATTTAGAAGGAAACACAGATGAGCAGGACAGTTTTGAAAGTTACAAGGTAAATGTGTCACAGTTTTAAAAAAGTATTTGAGATTCATATTCTCATATATAATCACCTTTTTTGTCTTACTGTGAATATAGAAAATGTTATTTTACTTTTTGTATTTAAATGAAGAATTTTTAAAAAAATTACCTTATATAAGACATAAAATATAAAATTATCTTATGCAATATATAAGGCAAATATATAAAGTGTAATTTTTTCCTAATTCATACCTCAAACAACCAGTCATTAAATCCTGTTTCTTAGTTTATATAGGTAAAAACTCTCACTTCACATATATGGAAACAGAGGCCTAGAGAATTGGAGTTTCCCAGAATTAATCGTCAAGAATTTATTAAGCACTTAGGGGCAGCTAGGTGGTGCAGTGGATAGAGCACTGGCCCTGGAGTCAGGAGTACCTGAGTTCAAATCTGGCATCAGACACTTAACACTTACTAGCTGTGTGACTCTGGGCAAGTCACTTAACCACAAATGCCTCACTAAAAAAAAAAAAAAAATTATTAAGCACTATATGTACCAAGCACTATACATAGGTAGTGAGTTTCAAAGGCAAGATTTGAACCCAGGTCCTTTGAGCCCAGATCCACTTTGTGCTTGGACTATTAAAATAACCTACTAATTGTTTTGTTTGTCTCTACTTTGTCCTGTTACATATCATAATTCCTTCTTAGTGTACCCTTACTATAAATGAGATGAGGCCTCAGTTGAGTTTATACAGAGTTTCTTCAGGACACAGGTTCACAAGCAATAATCAATATCTCCTTACCTAGTCTAGTCCCACAATTCATAGACAACTGATATTGGGGAGCTGCCCAGAGCCTAACTCACCTTAAAGGACACAACACAATAAGGTTTTCTCTACCATATAGAGCCTCCAGAAAATCATACAACTGACACAAAAGAAAGGGAGCCTTCATGGCCACAAATGGAGTCCTGGATCAGGTCTCATTACGGTGTTAGTAACTGGCACCAAATTAAAGCTCACCATTTTTAAGCTGGCTTAACTTGATAGGTTATTTAAGATGACCAGCATCAGCAGTTTGCTTGGACTTGTGTGTGTGTGTGTGTTTTTTAATCTTGGTATCTCAAATATGAAATTTCCACAGCGTGAATACTCCCTCCCTACACTGATTCAAATTGTGGTCTTCTAAGTCCTAGTTAATGGTTTCATGACCTATTGTGGTCACAAATCAATTCTCGACTTGCTGTGATTGACCTTTTTTGAGCTCCACTGAGCTAATATTTGAGTGAAAGACTTGGCATCTAGCATGGGGGCCTTGTCTGTGTAGCTAGTCTGTTTCCACGGATGCTTCCATCAATCCACCTTACACACAAATGTGAGATTAATCTCTTCCTAAAGCATCTTTTCTATTGTGAAATTTCCTTCTTTGATAACCTGTCTCTTTCCCGCTTTTTAGGTCCACCAACCTAACCCTAACCCTTCTGGGCCTTGGTACCCCATTCAAGGCATTTTCCCTAATCTGAATGCTGTCCCCTCTCTTCTCTGCAAATCTATACCCTTTAAGTTTATCTAGACCCAATTTATCTAGGAGATATAGAGATAAAATGCTGGACACACAGTCAGGGAGATATAGATTCAAATCCTGCCTGAGACATTTAGTATTTGGGCAAATCACAACTTTCTTGAGACACAGTTTTCTCATTTGTAAAATGACTCTGACATCTAGGGTCCTTGCCAGATTGGAATCTATAGAGCTATGAGTACTATGCACAATGCTGAGAATACAGCATTTTTTTTTCTTTTCAAAGAGTTTAAAAACTAATGATACTTAGAGTAGGAACAAAATAAGTAGGGACAGGAGTGGAACCTGTGATTTCATTGATAGATTGAACTCCAGGATGAAGAAACTATGGCTACTAATGGAGGTGGGTATATTCACTGTCACTTAAGGTATTCGGGAGTTGCCTAGAGCACCAAAAGTTTAAATGACTTGGCTAAGGGAACACAGATAGTGCTTGGCACATGGTAGGTGATTGATAAATGCTAGTCAATTGACTCTCAGAGGTGGGATTTACACACAGGGCTTCTGGGTTCTGAGAAGGGTTCTCTAATTGTTACATTGTATTAACTCCATAAAATGAGAATAAAACTATATTTGAGGGGCAGCTAGGTGGCACAGTGGATAGAGCACCAGCCCTGGATTCAGGAGTACCTGAGTTCAAATCCGGCCTCAGACATTTGACACTTATGAGCTGTGTGACCCTGGGCAAGTCACTTAACCCCCATTTCCCCACCAAAAAACAAAACAAAAAACCCCACAAAAACTGTATTTGAATCAATATGTAATATAGGTGAGGGGAGAAGTGGGGTAAAGAGCTCAAGGAAATTTGAGGAGGGAGTGATGACTTTTGTCATTACTCAGAAAGTTGAACTTCAACTGGACCTGCCAGAAAGTGCGGGGGTTTCTTCAGGTAAAGATGAGGTGGGGGAGAATTCCTGAGTAAATACGTGGAGGAAGAAGAAAGAAGGGTGATATTAGGGAGTAACTGGGAGACCAGTGTGGCCACAATTTAAGTGTACAATGGGGCCTCCTGTGAAATAAAGGGGCTAAGGCTTAGAGGTAGAATGGGGGCAACCTTGAAGGCCGGACTAACAAGTTTGTATTTCATTTCTTAAGCATTGGGGAGCCATTAAAAACTGTTGAGCAGTAGAGGGTGATGGTCAGACAAGTGCATTAGGAAGAATAGCTTGGCAGCTATGTGCAGAATTGATTAGGGAGGGAGGGCAGTGAGGAGAGCATGTGACAGATGCTTTCAGAAAGGCAAATGATGAAGTCTCTCATGATACTATTGTGGACAAGATGGAGAAAAGTGGGCTAGACAACAATATATTTAGATGGCTATGGAACTGGTTGAATGACCTAACCCAAAGTACAGTTATTAATGGAATGATGTAAACTCTGTTCAGTAGGGATCAGGAAGAAGAATGGAGGGAAGAGGTCTACAGAGAAATGCTCCAGGGATACATCCTTAGCCTTGTGTTTTTCAATGCTTTCATCAATGCCTTGAATGAGGTCATAGATATCATGCATGCCAAATTTGCAGATGTCCTGAAGTTGGCAAGGACAGCTGGATGTGGATCTTTTTGTACCCTACCTAGCTGGGGAGTACACACAGGATGACAGGCAGGATCCAAAAAGATCTAGGCAGGCTAGAGCAATGGGCAGGATCCCCAAGATAAAATATCATAGAAATAAAGATCACAGGGAGAATGGGTCAAAGGGTGGTGGGAGTGGTGGTTAACAGGTCACTGGTTACCCACCGCATAGAGAGAGAAAGCTAGTAAAATTGGGGAGATAGGAGTGGAATTGCAAAATGCTGATGAGTGGGGGTAAGGAGAAGAAAACCTTAAGTCAGGGCCTGTAATGAAAGGGAAGACTGGGGAAGGATTGATAGAGCTTGAGAGGGTGGTTAAAGTCAAGGGTTGGCCTTTTAAAAATGATATCCTAGACCTGAGAATGAATGTAGGCAGACAAGGAGTCAACAGAGAGAAAATTATAGAGCAGATCATTAGAGAGATAGTTGGTGAACGTGTAGAAAGGGAAACAGAGATTCCAGGGTTCCAGCATGGATGGCTTAATCAAGAGTAAGGCATGACAGGCTAATCTCATTATTTTTCTGTTACATAGAGTTTTCACAAACCTTTGATTAAGAGCATTATGTTATTCTTGAGAAGATGATGAAGAGACATGGGTTTGGAATTGGTCAAAAAGTTTTCATGAATTCTTCAACATCAATGTTAATTAAACAATCATTTATTAAGTACCTACCAGTACCAGACACTAGGCTAAGTGCTGTAGACACAAAGAAAGGCAAAAAACTTCTTGCAAGGAGTCCACAGTCTAAAGAAGTCTCTGGTAGAGCACCTCAGGGATCTGTGATTGACTCCACTGATAACATCTTTATGTTACATAAAAACATAGACATCACGCTTATCCCATTTGCAAATGGTCCAAAGCAAAATGTATATCTAACCCCCTGAATTATAGAGTCAAAGTACAGAAAGATAGAACACCATAGGCTAGAATAGTAGTTCTCATAGCTTGGTTTGGGGAATCCTGAGACCCTTTCAAAGGAGCCCATGACTTTGATACTAGTTTCATGATGATATCAATATTTTAATTTTTAACATGGCAAACATATCACCAAAAGACAAAAAGACCTATTTGTACAAAAATATGTATAGCAGGGTTTTTTTGTGGTGGCTAAGAACTGAAAATCAAAGGAATGCCCATCAATTGGGGAAATGGCTAAACAAACTGTGGTATATGATGGTGATGGAATATTATTGTGCTATAAGAAATGACAAGCAGGATGACTTCAGAAAGGCCTGGAAAGACATGTATGAACTGATGTATTGTGAAATGAGCAGAACCAAGAGAACACTGTACACAGAGGCAGCAATATGGTTTGATGAAGAACAGTTTACAACTTGACTATTCACAATAATACAATGATCCAAGATAATCCCAAAGGACTTTTGATTCCAAAGAACGAACTGATATTGATGGAACAGACTGAAGCATGCTATTATTCACTTTCTTTCATTTTTTCCTTTTAATCAAGTATTTTTTGTACAAAATGACAAATAGGGTAATATTTTACATAATTATACATGTATAACCCATATTTGATTGTTTGCCACTTCAGGGAGTGGGGAGGGGGGCAGAGAAAGAGGGATAAAAACAGGAACCCAAAACTATAAAAAAATAAAGACGCTATACTGTAAAAATAATAAGCCTCATCAATATCCTCTTTTGGGGGGAGGTCTTCAATAATTTTTAAGAGTATAGAGGAGTCTTGAGACCAAAAGGTTTGAGAACCAGTGGGCAAGAGTACTGAGCTGGATTGGTAACTGAGTAGAGATAAATAAAAAGGCTTATACTTGGGTACCAAACAACTAACTCCATATCTCCAAGATGTAGATGTCATGGTTAGATAGTGATTGTTTTAGAAAAAAGATCTGGAGGCTTAAGTAGACTACAAGGTTCTATCCGAGCCAGCAGTGAGATGCAGCTACCAAAAAAAAAAAAAAAAAGTGGCTGCCTTAGAAGGGGAGGAGCTTTCAGACATAGGTGAGTGACAGGTAGTCCTGCTGTAGTCCCCAGATCTAATCAGACCTCATCTGCAGCATTGTGTGCCATGGTTTCAAAATGGCATCAATGAGCTAGGGAGCAGCCAAGGAGGACAGCCAGGATATGAAGGGCCTTGAATGCAGGTCATGTGATGACTGGCTGAAGAAACCAGGTATATTTAGACTGGATAAGACTCTGGAGAGGCATGAAAGTCGGCTTAAAGTTTTTGAACTTGGGATTGTGAAGGAGAGATTATGCTTGTTCTGTTTGGCCCCAGATAACTGGGAGCAGTGGGTTGAATATGAAAAGATGGAGGGAGAGAGGGAGAGAGAGAGATGGAGAGACAGAGAGAGACAGAGGAAGAGAGATAGATAGAAAGAAAATGAGAAAGAGACAGAAAGAGAAAAAAGAGAAGAGAGACAGAGAGGGAGATACAGAGAAAGACAAGGAGAGACAGGAGACAGAGAGAATGGTGGGGAGAGGGAGACAGAAAGAGACAGAGACAAAGAGATAGAGACAGAGGAGTCATAGAGAGACAGAGACAAAAGAAGGGAGAAGGAGAGAGACAGAGACCCAGACAGAGAGGAAAACAGACACACATACAGACACAAAGACTTGGTCTCAGAAACAGAAACCAAAAGGTACTAAGAATTAGAAATATCCCAAAGTAGAGAGGGTTGCCTGGCAAGGCTCTGGGTGTCCCCTCACTGGAGTCAGGAATGACCTGGTAGAAATTCTGATTCTGATTAGGGTTGTACTGGCTGGCCACTGAGCTTCCTTCTACTTTCATTTGTGATTCTGTAATTATTACAAAGAAGTCAATAGTATGTCTCTCATGAACATTGCTACATGACGTCCTCAAGACCAATCTGAACCATGATCCTAACAGTGGATCCTCATGGAGAGCACTGACCCATATGGCCCCTAAGTCATTACTTCCATGTTCTTTTTCCAGAGCCTGGATTTTGCTTCAATTTTGACTTTTACTTAAATTGCGCCTTTTGTGGTTTCCAATTTTGGAGAAATCTCTGAACATAAACTATCTTGATGGCAAATGGGGAGGGGGCAGAGGCATGTAATAACCAAAGAGGAGCATAAACAAGGACTATGAATATGCAAGAGGCACATCGATCAAAAGTGGGAGCATCTCATTTTTAGAAATGGGTAGAGACCGAGATGCTTCTGGTATTTTCATTACAAAGGTTATGCAAAAAGTCAGTTCTGGAAAGGAAACAGATTGACAATAAAGCTGAAAAAAACTGTTTAAAATTCTGTCTTGATAGGCAAAAAGAGATATTTGAAATATTTTATTGAAACCGCACATGGGGTGCATGCATACAAGTAAATACTGGAAGCGGGCTATAATGCCACATTCAGTTTATTGCTTTACAAATGCTGAGACCGTGACTCTTTTCTGATCAGAGAGGAGAACAATGCCTCGTTCTTTTTTTTTTTTGGTCTCTAATTAATTTCGCTCTAGAGCTTCAGCTAATATTTACATGCTGAGCCCAGCAGGAGCAAATACTTTTTGTCTGTCCATCTGGCAGTGGCTCTGTCACCAGAAGGCGCAGTCTATCAGGTTTCACAGGGCCTCACTTTTTCTCCATTGAAAGCTGCCAATGGGCAGCATTTATTGCTGGAGAAGAGACTTCTGATTCCCACAGTGGCCCCTGACATCAGCCCCATGATATTTACCCAAGTGGTTGCTGTGTGTGTCTCGCTTGTCCAGTCTTTCTTCTGGGAGTTTGCATGACTGGATCCGCTCAGTGGACATCATTGAAAGGAGGTTATCCGAAGCTACAGAAGAGTGAGAAACACTCATTAAATAATCCACTCAATAGACATTTAGTAAGCCAACGTTATATGAGCTTCCTCACCCTTACCCAGAGTCCTCTATGGCAAGGAATTCATAGGTCTGGATTCTCCATGCCTATTTCCCCCTCCCTCCCACCCCCCAAATTGCAGGGAAGACACAAAAATTTAAGTGACATAGAACAAGAGATTTAGAACTGGGAAAGATCTTGGTGGTCCTCTGGTCTTCCCCCAGCTTTGTTCGACAGCTGAGGCCCAGAAGTCACACAGGGAAGAAGGACATTTATATGGCAGCATAAGATTGAAAACTTGATGTTGCACATGCCATCTCATTTGATCTTCACATTCATCAGAGCTGGAATTTGGGCCCGAGTTTACTGATTCCAAATTCAAGACTAAGTCCATTTACCACACTGCCTTTCTCCCAGTGATCCCTGAAGTTCCTCATATATCTTCTTGCTACCAAGGCACAATGCCTCTCTACACTCAAGATGGTGGTGTGTGTGTGTGTGTGTGTGTGTGTGTGAGAGAGAGAGAGAGAGACAGAGACAGAGACAGAGAGAGACAGAGAGACAGAGACAGAGAGAGAGAGAGAGAGAGAGAGACAGAGACAGAGACAGAGAGACAGAGAGACAGAGAGACAGAGAGAAAGGGAGGAATATAACCAATGGACTGGGCTCCCTGTGAATGCTTAACCTCAGCCTTTTCTACAGTACCTGGAACAGAGTAAGTGTCTATAAATCCTTGTTGAGTGACTAAATGCCTTGTGGAATCTCCCTCTTTAATTTATTGATGTCTTTTGATTGAAGGACACACATATACACACATAGACTTGATAGTGAATGGAGAAAGTGCTAGACTTGGAGTCGTTTCATTCCTGTTTCTGGCAAGGATGAAGGTGATGAAAGCTAACATTTATATAGCACCTACTATGTGCAGTCACTGTTCTAAGCACTTAATACACATTATCTCATTGATCCTTCCAACTTTATGTCTCTGAGCCTCAATTTTCTCATGAATAAAATGGGGATAATACCTATAGCCCCTACCTTTTTATGCTGATCAATGTTTAATGACTGCTTCTCCAAAGAAAGTGATGCCTTTTATGTTTAATTGACATAATTGATATTTTATCTATCACTATCTTGAATCTAGACAATCATCGAAGCCATAAATCATGCCCTGATTTGTATCATTTATAAATATCCTCCTGAACATTTAACAATTGAGAGTCCTATGAGCTTGTTCAAGTGCATACCTAGACCTGCCTCCCAGGATCCCAGGCTGGAATGAGAAGAGCATCTCAAACACAGATCATCTCTTACTATGCCTGTGTTTCAGAGGAAGAAACAAGTTCCTGGACACTTCAGAGGCTGGATTCTTTGGGGCCTGGAACGTCTGTGTCACTATTAAAACCAGAAGTTTCATTTTCTCTCCCCCAGCATGCATGGTTGAGGAGATCAAGGACTGCATTTTGGTTCAGAAAACTTCAGTTTAAAGTTTGATTCCACTATTTTAAAACCAAGAAGTCTATGTTTTTTTCTACTTCACTTCCATTTTTGAATATAGGCTTCCCTCCTCTACCCTCGGAACCATCCCTTAAATCAAAGACTTTAAAAAAAAAAAGAAATAGAAAAAAATTAAGGTACAAAATCAAAATCTTCAACCTAACAAGCCAAACAACATGTCACTTGCATCTTACAATATATGCAATCAGAATAACACTAAAAATAATTGGCATTTATATAGTGTTTACTATGTCAAGTACTTTACAGTTATCACATTTGATCCTCATTAAAAAATCCTGGGAAGTAGGTGCTATTATTGCCATTCCCATTTTACAGATGAGGAAACTGAGACAAAAAGAGGTAAGGTGACTTGCCCAGTGTCACAGAGCTAGTGTTTGTGGCTAAATTTGAACTCAGTTCTTCCTGACTTGAGGTCCAGTGCTCTGTATACTGTGGGGCCTCCTGGTTCTCCAATAGTCCACACCTGAACTTTTCTACCTTTGTAAAAAGGGGAGAGAGACACATTTTCTCAACTTTTCTCCATGGCTTCCCTACTTATAATCTGTGTGACCACGGCTACTTCACCGCCTGGGTCTTTGTTTCCTCAATTGTAAAATAAGAGCATTGGACTAAAAGTCCCCTGACATTCCTTCCAGCTCTGAGTGTAATATGGACTTGAGAACTGGCTCTTTCTAGATCTTTTCTCATCTGTAAGGTGAGGTGACCCATAGGCTTCTGCTAGTCCTGAATATTGTGATATAGTCTCTTACCTGAATTTTCCTGAGCCCCCAACTCTAGTCTTTCCATGTTTTTAGCAGTGGTCTGTGTACTCACAGAGGAAGCCCAGGGGGTGTTCATGAGATTGAATTAGAAACACATCGGTGGAGAACTAGGGAAAGCTGACATGCAGTTGGTCCAGATTTGGCTCTTGTTACTTTCCCAGGGCTGACGTCAGGGGCTGCTACTCTTACAAATTCACTTGGAGAGGAATGATGAAGGATGGAGGACAGCCCTCCTCCACATGGCACCTCCTTGTGGTCTGCTAGTGATGCTAGCTCAGAGGACCACAAACTCAGAGGGTCCTACCTAGCTGGAGGGTCTTGGGTACAAGCCCAGTGACAGGGCTGTCCTTCAAGTTCAGCCTATCTAAAACCAGAGACCTTTAGCTCTAGGTCAGCCATGGGATGAGGGATGGTTGTTTCAGCCCTAGCCAACATCTATTACAGCTTTCCTACCATATCATAGAGGTTGTGCTCTGCCTGGGCAGTGAAGGAGCCCACCCCATGAAAGCCCAGGTCACTGAAGAGCAGTTTTTGGAAACAAAGTGACCCCAGGGCTTGTCCTTTAAGGACCACAGCCTGTCCCAAAGTTCCTGGGTCACTGAAATCTAGATGAGGGCTTCTTAAACTTTTTCCATTCTCAAACCCTTTTTGCCCAATAAATCTTTACATGACCCCAGGTATATAGGTATATAAAATAGTTATACATAACCTTTTACTGTTGCCAAATGTTTCGCAGTTCCCACATTTAGCTATGTAACCCCACATGGGGTCATGACAAACAAACAGAATCCTAGCAGCCTGGTGAAGTTTATTGCAGGCCCTTAGAAAAGCTGAGTATCCCCCATGAGATGAGAGGCCTATGAGATCATTGTAGAACAGATGGTATCATTATTCATTCCCCCCCCCCAAGCCTGGCTTTGACAGTCACCCTTAGCCAGCCCATAAGTCCCAATTACTCCAACAGGTTTCACTTCAGGCCACCATTTCCTATAAATAAACTCTTCCTGACCCAAGGGATCCAAAAGACACCCAATGCTGGGACCCAGAGATGAGCTAGCCCACCTAGGGAAGTCACTAGTAGCATCTTTTTTTTCAAATCAATGAGTGTTAAGTGACTTGCCCAGGGTCACACAGCTAGTAACTGTCAAGTGTCTGAAGCCAAACTTGAAATCAGGTCCTCTTGAATCTGGGGCCGGTGCTTTATCCACTGCACCACCTAGCTGCCCCCAACAGTAGCATCTTAAAACATGGTTGTTGGGTGATTGGTTGGTAGGATGGGAAGAATGATGAGAAGCATTGTGGTATACTGGAAAGAGTAGAGCCTTTGGGTCAAACACTCCAGGCTCAAGTCCCAGTTTTCACATTTACTGCTTGTGTGACCTTAGAAATTAAGTCACTTTACCTTTGTGGGCCTCAGTTTCTTCAGCTATAAAGTGTGAGTGGTCTCTGAGGTCCCCTCTAGCTCTAACTCTATGATTCTAAAAAGAAGCCCCTTAACCTCTCTGAGCCTCAGTCTACTTCTATGCAAATGAAGGGTCAGCATGTGATGGCCTCTGAGGTCCCTTCTAGCTCATATTGTGAACTTAGGGTTCAGAGCAGAAATGGACTGTGCTTTCCTTCTCTCTGGAAATGAGAAACCCAAAGTAAAGCCAATTTCCCCTAGTAGGTAGGTGTTCATTCCTCGTTCTGCCTAGAAGTGAAATCAAACATTCTGGAATTGTCTCCACTCTGCTGAGCAGATATCTGAAAAGTGGATAAAAATCCAAGCCCTGATTTATAGCCTGATTGCACCCTGCCACATATATGAATACTTAGAAACATGGCAGCATTTGGATAGTTGATTAAATGTTCCCAATTTTCACCTTCATATTGAACAACAGATCCACAAAGTCTTTGTGTTAATTCAATAAGCTTTTATTAAGTATTTTGATGTGAAAGGCAGCATGGTGTAGTGGACAGAGAGCTCTCCTGAGAGTCAGGAAGACCTAGATTTAAATTCTGCCTCAGACATATTCTTCGTGCGACTCTGTGCAAGTCACGGAATCTTTGTGTGCCTCATCTGTGAAAACATCTTACAGAGCTATAAAGATCAGCTGAGCTAGGACACAGTGCTTTGCAAACCTTAAAATGCTATCGAAATGCTAGTTATTTTATTTGTCAGTTTTAGGGAACATTGTCTAATCGTGTCTGTGCAGGGTTTGATTGTGCTGCGGTAGATCAGCTCCCAGATATTTGGTGCATTTTGTAGTTGTTTGGAATGTTTCGATCTCTGTTATTTTCTCCTGGATTTTGTTATTGCTACATCTAGAAATGCTGTTGAATTTGACTTTGTATCTTACTGTTTCATATAAATTACTTAGATTGAAATATTTCAGAATGAAGTATTTATAATTAAATGTTAAATGTAATAGAAATAAAAATTGCAGATGACAATTACACGGACAGATGTATACAATCAATACCGTTTCCTGGGTGGCATTTTCTAGTGCAGTACTTGTCAACCCTTTGTGTCATGTCTCTAACCCAAGCAGACTCCACCCAGTTTGTAGAACTCCCATAGATGGGTATTAACCTCTCAACCAGAGAAACACTTACAGTCATTTTAAGTCTCCTCCTTACAGGTGGAGCTGTTAAAAGCCTGCCATGAAACAGGAGTTTTGAAGTATGTTCTAGGATTTGGAAAGAGTAGGCATGGTGTCGTATGAGAGTCATAAGTCTCAAATTTCTGTCAGGACAGAAGAGCAATCCATTAAAAAGACTTAGCTTGAGCTACAAATCAGTTCAATTTCTTATTTCTCAAAAAAATGAATGGTAAGTGGTCCTGTTTGACCAAGAAATTACTCAGTTCCAGCTAATGCTGAGAGTCGTGATAACTGGGGGTTTCTTTGATAGATGCTCCTTTCTAACTGACAAACACAGTTTGACAGAAAGAGACTCGATCTTTCTTTAGTAATAGGAAAACAGCTGTCTGTATACATTACACACTTCATCAATGAACAGTCAAGAGAAAATGAATTCTGCCTTAGGCAGCCAGGTGGTTCAGTAGCCAGAGTATTGGACTCTGAGTCAGGGAGAGCTGATTTTAAACACTGTTTCAGGTACTTACTAGCTGTGTGAGCCTGGGGAAGTGAATTCACCTTACTGAGCCTAAGTTTCCTCATTTTAAAAATGCTAATTATTATTATACCTACTTCGCAAGGCTGTTGTGAGAATCAAATGTGATAATTTATGTAAAGTCTTTTTCAAACTCAAAAGAGCTAGATATGTTCTTATTGTTATTATTCCCACATTCTCTCACAATGTCTCCATTGTGACCAACTGTACACATTTGGAAAGTGGTTGACAAGAGATGAGCATGCCATCTCTTCAGAAGGAATGATGACTAATAATAATAAGAAAAATAATAATGTAGACATAATATTACTATGGCCATTAGCAAAATTAATGTAGTATAAATATAATTTATTTATTTATTTATTATTTTAATTTATTTATTATTTATTATTATTTATTAATTTAATTATATTTATTATATACTTAATATAATATATAGTGTAATATGCATGCTATATTATAACAGTATGTATTGTATAATATACTATAACATGTAAAACATTATGGATGATATAACATAATTAATAAAAATGTTATTATAATAACATTCCTTCTGAAAAGATTATATACTCATCTCTTGTGTATACATTTGTGGAGACATTGTAAGAGAATGTGGATGGGACTAAGATTAAGAAAAAGATTAAGACTGAAGGATTTAAAATAAGCAGAGTGACTTTGTGGAACTGAAATGATTCCTAGCAAGCACAGAAATCTTCCACAGAGTTTCACAGAGTTATAGATATGGAGATGGAAGCATCCTCATGGGTCATTAATTCCAAGATGACCTTGAGAGGTAAAGTAACTTGTCTAAGGGGTCAAAGCAGAGCCAGGCACTGAACCCAGGACAGAGGGTCCAGAGAACTGAATGGGAGCTTAGACACCAGCTGAACTGAGCTTTTATTTTACATATGAAAAAACTGAAGCCTCATAAGTCTAAGAACCTGCCTATTGTCACACAGGGAGCAAATGGAGGAGACTCATGTCCTCCAAACCTAGTACCACATCACCCTGGGTGGCCACTTACTGGGGCTACTGTGAATGCAATTACTGGTCAGGCATGGGCTCACCTAGTTGAAGTGAAGTGGAGAAGAAAGAAAACTGGATTCAGAATGCAGAGAGATCTGGGTTCGAGTGCCACTTAAAATCTCTAGCAGTGTGATTATGGACAAACCACTCAAAATCTCTGAGTTCCTGTTTCCTGGTTTATAAAATGGGGATGGTTTTTTCTGTATTGCCTACCTTGAGGTATTAGTGTGAGGATCACAAAAACTAATCCAGGCTAAGTCCCTAGTAAATTCTAAAGGGCTGCATAGAAATACCTGCACTTAGTCTGGCCCCTGAGAGGTCCCTCTTTACTAGGAGATTCTATGATAAAAATGATATCACTGAGTCGAACATTATTTTCTCATTGGTTTTAATATTTTCCTTTCCTCCAAGGTAATTTAAGCATGGGTTTATGTATTAGCTTAAAAAGAATATCTCTCCTAAACTTCATACTGTCTTAATGGCTCAAGTACAGCTCTACTTATTGTGCCACATTGAAGATTGGGCACCAATGAAACTTCTAGCTTAAAATAAGAAAAGTTTGTTCATTTTGTAACTTGAAAATTCATGGTTTATCTGGAACAATCTCCCCAAAAGTAAGGAATAGGGTGGTTTGATTTCTTATGAGCAGATGGATAATCCTTCATTTCCTCCTGGCTAGTAGACTGGTTAGAAAAGCCCTTCTACTCTATGCACTTGGACCTTTGGACACTGTCCCACCAAAAGCCATGGCTGTCTCCCTCCACTTCCCTTTAGGATGACATATTGCACAAAACACCCCAAACAAATAAATGAATAAATAAAATAATTTCAGAAAAAAGAAGCCTCTTTAGAGTGGATCAGCCCCTTGTCCCACCTCTATCCTAGCATCGCACCCAAGGAAACATTTGGGCTGCTACCAGATCTCAATATTCCTTGTAAAGCAGAACCAGTGACTCAAGCAAACAATGCTTTTCTCCACTATGAAAGTTGCTGAATGAAAAATTACTGGTACTTACCAAGCAGTACTGGGGCTGGGTGGAGAGGCAGAGGGAAGGAGGCAGAGCTGGCTGAGCCTGGCCCCTCTCTGGATGCTGTGGCCACCCTGGGCTCCTGCTGCCTTATCTAGGGAGCAGCCCCAGCTGTTGCCATGGGGATACTAGGTTTCAGTAGCAATCTGCTGAGGGGCTGAGGGACCAGGGCGGGGAAGTAGAAGAAACTGACCTTACCCCTGCTCACACACTAGCTGTTTACAATGGTTTGGGGGCTGCCCTTCTAGTGATTGGAGCTGTGGTGGGGGAGGCAGAATAGAACATGTTGCAAAGAGAATAGATCCCCTTCCCTGAGTCCCATGGGGAAGATATTCTTCAAATACATCAACAAAGCTCAGGGAGAAGCATCATTTAAAGTTTCTTGGATTCTACCTCCAGCCCAGTTGTCCTGAGGACTGAAGGGGTTGAAAGGAGATGAGGCTGTCATCTATTCTGAAAGGATGATGGCACCTTATTAAAAAATAATAATAAGAAGAAAATGAATATTGATATAGCTATGAACAAAATTAATGTAATTATAATGTAGAAATATAATACAATATACATACATCATGGACATAATGTTATAACGTACAATATATGTAGATATATTATAATATTAATATAAATAATATAATTTTAATAAGTTACCATCTTTACATCATAGGCCAAGGACACATTAATCACACACACACACACACACACTCTGCAAGCTAACATGTTCTGCTTCCCATTTCTAATACATGTCACTGTCCCTCCTGTTCCTCCCTCCCTGTGTTTTGGTATAAGCTGTCTTCTCACCTGGAGTACACTCCCTTATAGCTCCCTTCCTAGATCGCCTACAATGCACATTCAACCCACAAAACTATATCTCTAAGGAATGCACACAGTGCAAATGGAAGGCAGATTCTGAGGGAAGGGACTTAGCGCTGGAGAGGACTGGGAAGGTGGTGCAGCAGAAGGTGGGATTTGAAGTGCAAGTGGCAACTCATTCAAGAACCTCTTGTGATTTTCAATTTTTAGGGTCTTCTCCCCATCTGGAAATTACTTTGCAGCTTTTTTTTATATTGACTTATTTCTGTGTCCATGCATGGTTTCCCTCCAGTAGAAAGTAAGCTCCATGAAGACAGGACTGCTTCCTTTTTGTCTTTGAAACTCTGGAGCTTAGCACAGCACAAAGTATGTTTTACATTCTAAATATACTTGTGTATGTTGATTTTAACATCACCTTAATTTCCAAATAGATTCTTCCCCTTCTCTCTCCTCCTTGGCAAGCCACCCCTCATAGCAAAGAACAAAAAAGAGAGTGGGAGAAAAGTAATTTAGTAAATGGACTTTTTGGGGGGCAGGGCAATGAGGGTTAAGTGACTTGTCCAGGGTCACACAGCTAGTAAGTGTCAAGTGTCTGAGGCCAGATTTGAACTCAGGTCCTCCTGAATCCAGGGCCAGTGCTTTATCCACTGTGCCACCTAGCTGCCCCCAGTAAATAGACTTTTAACTGCATCTGAGGGTATATGCAATGACCAACACCCACAGCCTGGCCCACCTCAGCCAAGAATGGGGTAGTGTATCTTCTCACCTCTTCTTCATTTGCTGAAGGATAATCCATATTCATTTCTGACTTTCCCTAGCACTGAAAGGGTAACATTTTCACAGTAGGAAGGACACAAATCTTATGTTTTCTCTGTGGATGGGAGGTCACTCTTCCCCTAAATCCTGGTCTTCCCATTATTTTCTAGCAGAAGGCTTTGTAGTTAAAGTAAGCAGATAAAAAGCTGACCTCAATGGCAGATGGTGATGTAAAGGCATACCTTGGAGAGTTCCAGGGAATGGCTGAGCACAGGGAGACAGAGCTCTCTGACCCTTTGCTTGTGAAATTCATGGTAAGGAGTCTGTGACTGGCTCTTGGGAAGTGTTCCCATAGTATGTGGATCATTTGGCTTTTTGCTTCAGTTCTGATCACAGTTTACAATAGGCTTTTAAGGAAATGTGTTTGAACATTAATCTGTAGTACTTCATTGTTAGGTGGCACAGTGGATAGAATGCCAGTCCTAGAGTCAGGAAGAACTGAGTTCAAATGCAGCCTCAGATACTTACTAGCTAGGTGACCCTGGACAAGTCACTTAACCTCTGTCTCCTTCAGTTTCCTTAACTGTAAAAGAAACTGGAGAAAGTAATGGCAAACCACTCCAGTATCTTTGCCAAGAAAACGTCAAAAAGGGATGGGGGGGGCGGGGAGGTGGAGCCAAGATGGCAGAAGAAAGACATTAAACCCACAGGGCTCTTGATACAATCACCCCAAAAATAGCAATAAAAGAACCCTTGGGGCAGAAAAACACACAAAAATATTGGCTGAGAATTTTCTCCAGCTATAGATAGATTTCAGGGGGCCATGCTGGGCCATGAATAAAGCCTAACCCTGCAATTGGGCTGACACACCAAACACCCACAAGAGGAATTTGCCCCAGTGCTTCTGACTTGGCTGAAGCACCAGCGTCTTCTGGAACCAAGCGTGCGGTAGGACTGAACGGCTGACCTGGGGGGTAAGTGCAGAGGTACCAATGGACTGGGCAGGGGAAGGATTCAACTGTCCCACCCCAGAGGGCAACCCAGAAGAAATCCAGAGTGGTGGGAGACCCAGGTGGGGGAGGGGAGCAGGGGAGCAGTCTCATCAGAAGCTGAGAACCACACCACAGAAAGCTTTCCAGGTTGGTTGCTTAGTAAAGTAGGCCTGAGGTTATCTATGGACCTGAGAACAGGCCAGGTGAGATTAAAGCCTGCCCCACCTCAACCCAAAACACCTGGGACCCTCTGAAGCTGAGAACAGGAGTGGAGCTGAGAAGCAGCCCCACCCCCCACGCCCCAGTGGAGAGTTTAAAATCAAATGAAAGTGAGACCAGGCAGGCTGAGAAGAAGCCCAACTATGCCCCCGGCCATGCTGTAGCTTGAACAGTGTGTCCTGGAAGCAGTGCTATACTTTAAGAAGGAGCTAAAAGCCAATAAATAGTAAGCCAGGATGAGTAGACAGAGAAAGCAGAAGACTGCCAAAAACTTCTTTGGGGGAAAGGTAGACCACAATACAACCTCAGAAGATAATAATAGGGTCAAAGCTCCAACATCCAAAGCTTCCAAGAAAAATATGAACTGGTCTCAGGCCATGGAAGCTCTCAAAAGGGATTTTGAAGAGAAAGTAGGAGAAAAAAAAGAAGATGTAGAGAAAAGGAGGAAAGAATGGAAAGGGAAATGAGAGCGATGCAGGAGAATCATGAGAAAAAAGTCAACAGTTTGAAAAGCCAAATGGAAAAGGAGATTAAAAAACTGTCTGATGAAAATAACTGCCTAAGAAGTAGGATGGAACAAATGGAAGCTAGTGACCTTATGAGAAACCAAGACACAATAAAGCAAATCCAATTAAATGAAAAAAATAGAGGGCAATGTGAAATATCTCCTTGGAAAAACAGCTGACCTAGAAAATAAATCTAGGAGAGATAATTTGAAAATCATTGGACTACCTGAAAATCATGACCAAAACAAAAGCTTAGACACCATCCTTCAAGAGACTGTGAGGGAAAATTGCCCTGCTATTCTAGAAGCAGAAGCTAAAATAGAAATCGAAAGAATCCACCGATCACCTCCTGAAAGAGATCCCAAAAGGAAAACCTCCAGGAATATTATAGCCAAATTCCAGAACTCCCAGGTCAAGGAGAAAATATTGCAAGCAGCTAGAAAAAAGGAATTTAAATACTGTGGAGCTCCAATAAGGATAAAGCAAGATCTAGCAGCTTCTACAATAAAGGACTGAAGGGCATGGAATATGATATTCCAGAGGGCAAAGGACCTGGGACTTCAGCCAAAAATCACGTGCCCAGCAAAACTGAGTATAATTTTTCAGAGGCAATAATGGGATTTCAATGAGAAATAGGTCTTTCAAGCATTTGTGATGAAAAGACCTGAACTGAATAGAAAATTTGACTTTCAAATACAAGATGCTGGAGAAGCATAAAAAGGTAAACAGGAAAAAGACATCATGAGGGATATTAACAGATCAGACTGTTTACATTCCTACATGGAAAGATAATACTTTGAAATCATAAGAACTATTTCAGTAAGAAATTCACAGAAGGCAGGGCTGAACTGAATATGAAGAGATGATATCTGTAAAGCATTTATGTTTTGTTCCTTGTAGGGCAGACAGGGTGGGGTGTCTTATGTCTGGGCTTGGATTTGGGCTTGGGGCCTCCTGGGTCCAGGGCTGGTGCTTTGTCCACTGCGCCACCTAACTAATGCATGATGACATCATTAAAATAGAGTTGAGGTGTAGGAGGAATAAACTGGGGGAGGGAGAAGAGGAGAGATGGTCTGGGGAGAGGTAGTTCACATGAAGGAAACAAGAAGAATGCTTATGGAGGAGAGTAGAAGAGGGGGAAGGAGTTGAGGAGTGAGTGAACCTTAATATCATCAGAATTGGCTTTAAAAAGGACTAACATGGGGGCGGCTAGGTGGCGCAGTGGATAAAGCACCGGCCCTGGATTCAGGAGTACCTGAGTTCAAATCTGGCCTCAGACACTTGACACTTACTGGCTGTGTGACCCTGGGCAAATCACTTAACCCCCATTGCCCTGCCAAAAAAAAAAAAAAAAAAGGACTAACATACATACTCCAGTAGATATAGTAATATATTTTTGTCCTGAGTGGGGGGGAGAAAAGGGGAGGGGGAGAAGGGAAGGAGAAAAGGGCAGATTAGAGGAGAGAGCAGTAAAAAGCAAAACACTTTCAAGGATGATGAAGATGTTCTGCATTACTGCACCAGTATGACATATTGAATTGCTTGATCTCATAGGGAGGGTTGAGGAGGGAGGGAGGAAGAAAAATTTAGAACACAGAATTAGCTCAAGAACCCTGATCTCATTGGAGTGGGTTCATGGAGGGAATAGCTTTCATACTCAATTGGGAGGAGCAATCTATGTAACCCTGCAGGAAAATAGGAGGGGAAGAGGATAAGGAAGCAGGGGTGAAAAAAGGGAGTGCAGAGTGAGGGAGAGGATAGTCAGAAGTAAAATACCTCTGAGGAGGAATAGGTAAAAACAAGATAGAGTAAATGTCATGGGAAGGGAGTGGGATGGAGGGAAATAGTTATGATGATTAATTATAATGGCAAAACCTATGGTACCTAATTTTTGTTTTTGTTTTGTTTTGTGGGCCAGTTGGGGTTGGGTGACTTGCCTAGGGTCACACAGCTAGTGGGTGTTGAGTTTCTGAGGCCTGATTTGAACTCGGGTTCTCCTGGCTCCAGGGCCAGTGCTCTATCCACTGCACCACCTAGATGCCCATATGGTACCTACTTTGCTGGGCTTTTGTGAAGAAAATTCTTTGTCAAGCTTAAGGTACTATATAAAGGTTATGATGAACAGGATACTATCAGAAAAACCTGGAAAGACCTACATGAGATGAAGCAGAGTGAAATGTACTGTATACAAAATAACAGCCATAGTGGGGGATGATCTGCTGGGAAGCATGTGGTTCTTTTCAGCAAGGCAATGATCCAAAATAACCCTGAAAGACTTATGAAGATTGCAGCCCACCTGCAGAGAAAGAACTGATAGTATTTGAAAACAGATGGAAACACATTAAATTTTTTTTTCATGTCCTCTTTGACAATTCCTTAATCTGAAGTTTTGGGTTTTTTGACTGTTTTCTCTCACAACTAAGTAATATGGGAATTTTTCCATGACTACTCATGTATAAATTATTTTGAATTGCTTGAGTTCTTGTGGGTGGGGGGTGGGTATGGAGGGGGGAAGAAGTTGGAACTCAAAGTTTTTAAAAAAATGATGTTAAAATTTTGTTTTTACATATATTTTGGAAAATAAAATTCTATTCAAAAAATAAAATTAACTGGAAAAGGAAAAAAAAGGGATCAGGAAGAGTTGGGCATGACTGAAAACAATAAACAACAACCACAGTATTAATTTTTGGACAGATTATTTCAGCCAATCAATGACATATCAGTCACTTAAAGAGATACCTTCTAAAACTCATCAGTCAGGAGCTTCTTTCAGGACAATTCCCAAATTCTGACTTCTTTCATTGGCTCAAAGTCCCCAGTCAGTCCATCAGCCAACAAACACTTATGTGCCAGGCACCATGCTAAGTGCTAGGAATACAAAGAAAAGCAACAAACAGTGCCTCCTCTCAGGGAGCTCATAGTCTAATGGGGGAGACAACATGTCAATATTAGGTATTTGTAGGTATATTAAAACATATAGGTGTAATAAAGTATATATAAATATACTAATTTTTTAAAAAAATTAATAAACATTTATTCAATAAACAATTTACTCTACAATAGGCACTGTGATAAGTGCTGGGATACAAATAAGAAAAGGCAGTCCCTGTCCTCAAGGAGCTTACAATCTAATGGGAGAAGGCAACTCACCAAAGGAAGCTGTAAAGGGGGTATCAGGAGGCACCAAGGGTGGGAGGGCATGCTGTTCCCTGTAGGTGAAACCAAACAGAGGTGGTGATGGAAAGTGAGGTTTCCAGGAAAGTTCATATCCCAGCACCTATATAAAGAGAGACTTTGGGAAAAAGTTTAATGCTCTTCAATCAGAAAGGAGAATTGACTGAGGGACTTGAGAAGGTGGTGAGTGTCAAAAAAACTGAGTCAATCAGCATGATGATGAGATTTAAGGTGGTGAACTTGTCCTGGGTGGGGGATGATGTTCCTTGGAGTAAAAATTAAGCAAAATGCTAATGTCAAGTGGAGAGGTGAGAGATAGAGAAATACAGAGTGAGTGATACTAATCTGAAAGATGGAGGAATGGGGAATGGAGGGATTCACAAGGCCTCCTAAAGAAGTTGGGATTTGAACAAACAGTGGGGTGACAGAATTAGAATTATACTTTAGAAAAATTACTACGGAAGATGAATAGAAGATGTATGGGCAGCTAGGTGGTACAGTGGAGAGAGTGCTGGGCATGGACTCAGGAATACTTATTCCTCTTAGTGAGTTCAAATCTGGACTCAGACACTTACTAGCTGTATGACCCTGGATGAAGTCACTTAACCCTGTTTGCCTCAGTTCCTCACCTGTAAAATGAGCTGGAAAAGGAAATGACAAACTACTCCAGTAACCTTGCCAAGAAAACCCCAAATGGGATCACCAAAAATCAGACTGTAAAACAAATGAACACAAAAAAGATGAATTGGAATGGAGAGAACTGAGATGAGGAGGCCAATTGGACGTCTATTTCAATAGTCCAGGCAAATGATGATAAGAACTGGAATTAGGGTAGTGGCTATATGAGGGGAGAGAAATAGATATGTACAAGATCTGTTATGAAATTACAAATGACAAGATGTTACATTGGATTGGATATGTTTGCTGAGTAAGTGTACAGCATTGAGGATGACACCAAGGTTTCAAATCTTGGTGTCTGGGAGGAAGGTGGGGAAAAATTTAGGGGAGAAGATAGTGAGTTCTTTTTGTATGTGTTGAATTTGAGATGAGCATAGTACATCCAGTTTGAGATAGCTAAAAGGCAGATTGAGATATCTCTGACTGTAGTTCAGTAGAGGGATTAAAGCTGGATATGTAGTTCTGGGAAACATCTGCATTGTTAGTTATTTCAGTCATATCTGACTATTTGTGACTCCAGTTGTGATTTTCTTGGCAGAGATACTAGAGTGATTCACCATTTCCTTCTCAAGCTCATTTTACAGATGAGAAAACTGAGGCAAATAGGGTTGACTTGCCCAGGGTCACATAGCTAATACATATTGGAGGCTAGATCTGAACTTAGGAAGATTAGTCTTCCTGCCTTCAGGCACAGCACTCTATGCACTATGGTGCCACCTAGCTGCATAGAGATAATATTTAAATACATTAGAGCTGATGAGATCACCAAATTAAATAATAGAAAAGAAAAGAGGACCCAGGACAGAGATCTTTGGAAATGCCCAAGAATAGTGAGCATGACATGGGTGAAGAAGTAGCAAATGAGCCAGTGAAGTGGTTGGACAGAGAGGAGAACCAGGAAAGAGCAATGTCATGAAAATCTATAGGACAGAATATTGAGGAGATGATGACAATGTCAGACTCTTCTGAGATGTCAAGTAGGATCACAAATGAGAAAAGACCATTAGATTTGGCAATGAAGAGGCCATTGATAACTTAGAAGAGGGGATTTTCTCTTGAATGACTAATGTAAGGTGATCTGCTGGGAAGCATGTTGTTATTTTCAGCAAGGCAATGATCCAATATAACTCTGAAAAACTTATGAAAATTGTGATCTATCTACAGAGAAAGAACTGATGGTATCTGAAAACAGACGGAAACACATTTTTTGTCAATTCCTTAATCTGAAGTTTTGTTTTTATCTGTTTTCTCTCACAAGCTAGCCAATGTAGAGTTGTTTTCCATGACTACCCATGTATAATTTATATTGAGTTGCTTGAGTTCTTGGGTGAGGGGAAGGAAGGGATGGAGGAAGAGAAGTTGGAACACAGATTTTTTTTAAAAAAATGATGTCAAAATTTACTTTTACATGTAATTTGGAAAATAAAATTTAAAAAAGTGAATGAGAAGACAGGAATTGGAGGCACTGATTGTACATAGTCTTTTCAAGTAGTTTAGCCACAAAAGGGAGGGGACATGGAATGATGGTTAATGGGGTTGGTCAGACCAAGTGAGGATATCTCAAGGATGTAGGACACATATACATGTCTGGAGGCAGTTGGAAAGGAGTTAGTAGATAGAGATAGAAGACTAGAGAGACTGGAGATGATGGTGGGAGCAAGAGATTCAATCGAGTGCATATAGAGGGCTTGACCTTGGCAAGAAGAAATGTCACCTTTTCATCTCAGACAGTAATAAAGGAGGATATTAGAGGAAAATGGTAGAGAGATGGGAGATGAGGAGGAAGGGAGAAGGAGGAGTTCTCTGGGAATAGTCTCAAGTTTTTCAGTGAAATTTGAGGCAAAGTCCTTGGCTGAAATGGTAGTATTAGAGGTGCTATCGGAGACTTGAGGAGAAATGAGGTCTCAAATGGCATTGTGGTGAGTGGGATAGCAAA
Source organism: Dromiciops gliroides (assembly GCF_019393635.1). Taxonomy (NCBI): domain Eukaryota; kingdom Metazoa; phylum Chordata; class Mammalia; order Microbiotheria; family Microbiotheriidae; genus Dromiciops; species Dromiciops gliroides. The sequence continues at coordinate 746,637,978 of NC_057861.1, forward strand.
TAAATTACAGAGGAATAAAATGTTTTCCTAGCTGCAGTTAAGGCCCAATACAAATCCATCCATGATAATATAAATGAAAACGCCCCATTATAAAAAGCAAGATGTGGGAACAATCAAAGATACTAAAAAAGCCTAAAAAAGATGTCAAGAAAATAAAAGAGGAAAAAATAAAATACACAAACACATCCTCCTACTCAATGAACACCAGAAGGAAAAGAAAAAAAAATAAACCATGATTAAGGATGGCCCCAGAAATAATCTGGACTTTTTCCAATACATTTCAAATCAGAAAACAAACACTCTAAGGAAAATAAGGAAAGTAAAAAAATAAGGTGTCAGTAAAAAGTACATTTGATGTTGGAAAAGAAAGATCTGTCATCAGTAAAAATTGGAACAAGACAAAATGACAATGAAAACTAATGGCACAGAGAAAGAGAGATCTAGGGAGATGTAAAACTTTTTTTTTTTTTTTGGCAGGGCAATGAGGGTTAAGTGACTTGCCCAGGGTCACACAGCTAGTAAGTGTCAAGTGTCTGAGACTGAATTTGAACTTGGGTCCTCCTGAATCCAGGGCCAGTGCTTTATCCATTGTACCACCTAGTTGCCCTGAGATGTCAAACTTTTAAAGTACCAGACAATGAAAATTGGATTTTTTGGTGACTTCAAAGGCTAATTAGACTGGAAGAAGGGTTGCTAACTCTCCAAATAAAGATAATGGGACTGGAAGGCAGAGAGAACATTTGAAAGGTCTCCAGTTCCCTAAAAAAGGATGAAGGGATATGAGCACCCTATTTCCGGGGGTCATTACAGTGCCCTGTATTTACTGAAATTAAGGGACAGAGAACAGTTTGATATAATTCCCGGGGAACCAATAGGAAGAATCTCCAGGTCAATTCCTGGCTATGTGCTTGCCATGCCTCTTGACTCTCTCCTAGTGCATTTTCACCGACTCTCTCCACACACCCAGACCTCTTTCCCTCTTCATCTTGACTTCTACGGTTTCCTGGTTAAGAATCTGCCGAGTTCAAAACAGTTATCTCAGCCCTACCAGGCGATGGCAGATGCCAGGTGTTCTGCGACCTAAGGCAGAGCCACCTGAACCCTTCAGATTTGTACAGGCCAGATGCACGGAGATAATTCAAGTTAGAGAACACATACCACTTAAAAAGAAAACCTAGAGTATGTAAAAGCAATAACACTAATGATTCTTTTTTCTTATGACTGGTGATTTCACCAAGATGGGAATTCCCAGCAGGGAAAGTCCTTTCACAAATGCATATTAGCCGCTGCACCATAATATATATTCATATAGAGCTGCCCAGCACCCGCAGAGGCTCAGTGATTTGTTCAGGGTTACACAGGCATGTATCAGTTGTAGAATGTGAGCCTTGATTCAGAGGCCTCTCCAATCTACCTTGTTGCCTCTCATGAGCTAGGAAATTTAATGATAGTTTTAAAAATTAACTTGTTTTATTAAGGAAGGAAATTAGGTTGGAAATAGTGAGCCCAGGTTTACTGTTTCTTCCCTCTTGGTCCCTTCCTGCCAGGAAGCCCCACTTCATTCTTTTCCTCAAGCCCTTCTCCATCAACAGAGCTGCCAGGAACCTCTATTCCTTTTTCCCTTGGCTTTTCTTTCTCACTAAAACAGGAGAAAACAGTTGCTCTAACACATAATCTCAGTGTGTCCCATAATTCCTGTGGCCATGTCTGACCACCTATCTGTCTCTTTTGTGTGTTTCTCTGTCTGAAACTGCTTCTTTTGGGTCTCTCCATAACTGTCTTGGTGTCTGTATTTTTGTCTCTCTCTGTCTCTATGTCTGTCTATAACCTTGGTATGCTTTTGTCACACTGTGATGAAATAATGGGATTTAGCAGATACTCAAAGACCCACCTGGAGATTAATCAAGACTGACTGAATCAAGTGAGAGTGATTGACTGCTGATTAGCCTACTTCAAGTTAACTGGATTGTAATCACACCTGGCTAGCCCTTAAGAAGTTATTGTTCTCAGAAGCTAGACTGTGAACTCAACTTGAGAAAACCTTCAAAGCCAATGGATTTGGATGATGCCAACCAATCAGCTTGAAGCAGTGTGTAAGGACCACCTCTGTTCCAGACCTATAAAAAGCTCCCACAATCAGCTTGCTGGAGAGTTCCTGATTAAAGCAGGCTCCTGGAGAAGGACTTGAGGAAGAACCCAACCAGGCTGGAACTCTATGCTAGATAAGCCTTTTCTTAACTTTCTGAACTCCATGCTTTAATAAATGTTTAATGCTAAAAGACTGGTGCTGAAGCTTCTAATTTAAGGCGACCACAATTTAGATTTTAAACAGCACAACACCAAGTGTTTTGACACCTCAGTGTCTGTCTCCCTCTCCCTCCATTCCTTCCTCTTAATTTTGTAGGCATGGGGCAAAGGTAGGGTAATGAGCGATATAATGTTGTGTGCAGGGAACATCAGGCAGCCTGGTTTGACTAGAGAAAGGAGAATGGCATGAAATATACATATAATGTCCAACTTTCTGCAAGTGATGTTACTTTTGCTGAGAGCTTCTTATTTTCTTTTTTGTTATAAGGAATGTCTGGAAAGAAGAGAGGAAAAGGATATACTGAGAAATGTGACATATAAAAATGAAGGCTATTAATATAATCATTCAAAAATATTAAAATCATGTTATATTTACCAGTTATTTAAAATGGTTGTTCCCTATTCAAATAGGGCTTTCCTTATCTAATTTTAAAATCTCAATTTAAGATCTGAACAGAAAAAAGAAATATGATGGTAAAGTTACTTATAAGCCAGATTGTGAAAGGTTTTAAATGTCAGGCTGAGAAGTTTATGTTGCAACCTAGAGGCAAAAGGGAGCTATTGAAGGATTTTGAGTAGGTGGGTAACTTGTTCAGATCATTGTTTTTCAAAATAATTATTTTTATTAAGCTTTTGAAATCCAAATTCTATTCCTTCCTTCTTCCCTCCTTCCCCTCCCTGAGGCCCTTAGCAGTCAGATATAGGTTATACATGTGCAATTATATAAAACATTACCATATTAGTGATTTTGTATAAGACTCAAATAAAAGAAAAAAGAGAAAGTGAAAAGTAGCATGTTTAAGTCTGTGTTTAATCAATATCAGTTCTTTCTTTGGAGGTGGATAGTATGCTTCATCATTAGTCCTTTGGGAGTCTTGGATCATTGTATTGCCGAGAATAGTTAAGTCATTCACAGTTCTTCATCAAACAACATTGCTGTCTCTGTGCACAACATTCTCCTGGTTCTGCTCACTTCACTATACATCAGTTCATATAAGTCTTTCCAGGTCTTTTTGAAATCATCCTGTTTGTCATTTCTTATAGCACAATAATATTCTATCAGAATCATCTATCACAGCTTGTTTAGCCATTCCCCAACTGATGGGCATTTCTTTGTTTTCCAATTCTTAGCCACCACAAAAAGAGCTGCTATAAATATTTTTGTACAAATGGGTCTTTTTCTCTTTTTTTGGTATGCCTTTGGGATATACATCTAGCAGTAGTATTGCTTGATCAAAGGGTATGCACAGTTTTATAGCCCTTTGGGCATAGTTCCAAATTGCTCTCCAGAATGGTTGGATCAGTTCACAACTCCACCAACATCCACCATTTTCTTTTTTTGTCCTATAAGTCACTCTGATAGGTATGAGATGGTACTTCAGCATTGTTTTAATTTGCATTCTCTCAGATCCTTGCTTTTAAAACATCAGTTTGGCACCTGGGTGTAGGATGTCTTAAAATAGGGATGACCAGAGTCAGAAATACCAGTTAGGAGGCTGCTACAGTCCATAGGGAGAGAGGTGATGAAGGCCTGAGATGTGGCAGAGTCAGTGTGAGTGGGTTGATGGAGAAAAAGGGACTGAAGTGAGATAGAGTAGAAAGGCAGAAACTTTGAGTCTTGGCAACTGATTGGACATAGGGACTGAAGGTGCCAGGATAGCCCCTGAGTCTCATGTCTTTGTGGTTATGATTATGAATTATAATGTTCACATCCAACAGTTATTTTGGTGGATTGTGATTCAGTGCCTGTCCCAAGGCACATTGGTATGAGACCCTCCACCAATGAGGAAAGAATACCACAACTACAAAAACTAACCAAGCAAACATAATCAAACATTTGTGTGCATGCTCCATCCCATCAACTGTCTTCAGTGTCTGCTGACCCACACAGAGCAAGTCTGTTTCTTGCTCCTGGCTGGGGCTAACTTGCCTTGGATCTTGGGGGTTAAGGGCAGCTATCTCTATTGAGGATTCAGTCCTGTGGTGTCACAGTGCACAGAGTACCGGACCTAGACTCAGGAATATCCAGGTTCAAATCTAGCCTGAGACACTAACTAGCCATGTAACTCCAGGCAAGCCACTTACACTTGTTTGCTTCAGCGTCCTCATGTGTAAAATGGGCTTAGTCATAGCACCTCCCACTCAAGGTTGTTGTGAGCATCAGATGAGATGATATTTGTAAAACATGAACCCAGTGCTTGGCACATAGTGGGGGCTTTATAAATGCTAATTCTTAATACTAAACTCCTAGTCCTGCCTCATCCTGGTAAAGAAGTGTCTGTGGCTTCTAAAGGGCTACGTGTGATAGTGTAGAGCTAGCTCTGACAGGGGAGGGAGGAGAGGGGTGGAGAGGGAGAAAAGAAAGGGAAGAGGATTAATTTTTTTCTTTTTGGTGAGTCAATTGGAGTTAAGTGACTTGCCCAGGGTCACACAGCTAGTTAAGTGTTAAGTGTCTGAGGCTGGATTTGAACTCAGGCCCTCCTGACTCCAGGGCCAGTGCTCTATCCACTGTGCCACCTAGCTGCCCCTGAGGATTACAATTCTTGAAACCCTCTCCTGGGCTTTTGGATTTGTGTTGTTAGTGGAAGGGGTTGTCTCCTTCACTAGAATGCCCCCCTTGAGGGCAGGGTCTATTTTTGCTTTCTTTTGTGTACTCTGAGCCAGATTCTGATGATAAAAAGACAGAAAGCAAAACAGTGTTGCCCTCAGGGAGCTTGCCACTTTTTTTCTGAAAAGTCTGAACAGATATTTGGGGAATATCCCTTTCCTTATTTTGGGAGTTCATTCCATCTTGTCTAATTTATACTGAAAGCCAGCCCAGATAAAGGACAACCAAAGCTAGCTAATCTCTCCTTCATGTTCCAAGAAGGGAAACAGGATAGAATCACTCCTATCTGCCACCCTGCTGAAATCTCTGTTCCAAGGGGATGAGTCTGGATTCAGAAGGAAAGTTACTTCCCTGGTCACTCCTAAGGGATAGGGTGGTCCTTAGGCTACACTCTCCAGTTTATCTCCCTCATACCCCAAATTAGTTACACAAAAGTCCACAACAAACAGCAAATATAGAATGAATCCATTTATCCAAGCCAAACAGCCAACAACAATGGGAGAAATATGCAGGTCAGAATCTACCTAAGAATAGCCCAAAGTGAGCTCTTCAGCTGTGAGAGAGCTAGCATCTCAGTTCAAACAGGGAGGAAGAATTCTCATTGAGAGGAGGTCCTTCAGGCAAGTCAGGAGCCATGATGAGTCCTGGCCCCATGCTTGTGTGCCATTCTAACTTCCTCATCTCCTCCCTGGAATGTCCTCGGTCCGTGTGCCTGGCCAAAGAAACTCGTGGACCAACTCAATATATTCCTTAGGCAGGGATGCTGGGTCAAGCTCAGCATGCTCTTTGATAATCAAGAATCACATCTCTCTCCCTCCTTACATAGTACTTGGGATGGGGATAACTATAACTAAACTATAGCTATAACTATATATATATATACACATATATATACATATATATACATATATATATATATATATATATATGTTGTCAGGAAGGAAGGACACAAGCATTTATTAAGTGCCTACTATGAACTGGGCACCACGCTAAGGACTTTCCAAAGAAGATCTTCACACTAATCTTGACAGGTAGGTGCCATTATTATCTTTATTTGAAATCAAGGAAACTGAGACAGGCAGAGATTAAGTGACTTGCCCAGGATCACAAAGCTAGTACATGTCTGAGACTGGATTTGAACTCAGATCTTCCAAACTCCAGGCAGGTCTGGCATTCTATCCCCTTGTATCACAAACTGATGGATGAGGAAAAAATTCATGCAGAAGGTGGGACATGAGCTGATCCTATCTAGCATTATTCTACCAGATATGCTACGGAAGTCAAAATTTCCAAAGCACACTCAAACATCAGGTAAAGGAAGATGTTACATGGATATAGGGTGCTCACTATCTCAGACTATAACCTGAATCCATTTGCTATGCCTGGGTAATAGGCAGTAGTAGACTGAGGAGGAATCTGGGAAAGCTTCCTGGACAAGGTGGGATTTAAAAACAACCTGACATTGATATATCTTTTTATGATCTGTTTTTTTTTCTTTGTGCAGGGCAATGGGGGTTAAGTGACTTGCCCAGAGTCACACAACTAGTTTGTGTCAAGTTTCTGAGGCTGGATTTGAGCTAAGGTCCTCCTGAATCCAGGGCCAGTGCTTTATCCACTGTGCCACCTAGCTGTCCCGATATATCTTTTTAAAGTGCAGCAGAGCATTATACAGAGGATCATAGATTTAGATTTCAAAGAGACATTACCACTTCATTATACAAATAAGTAAACTGAGGCACAAAGTGGTAAAGTCATATACCTGAGGGTTACAGGAAGTAACAGAGGTGCAATTAGAACCACCTCTGCTTGAAGACCTCCAATGGTGGGGAAGAAATCTCCTACCTCCTGAAGCGGCCCATTCCTCCTTGGAATAGGTCCAAAGATTACTGGGAAGTTTTCTCTTTTGCCTTATTTATTAGTGATATATCAGCTCCATTTGAAAGGCTTTTTTTTTTTATTCAGTGTTATCTCTGAGCAAATGAGGCTTTAAACTCATGTTACACAGACATGGAAATCCTATATGCCTTTTGGAAAAAGCAGGCATTTTCTTCCTTTGTGTTTATGGTCCCCTATTCCCTCATAAATACTGTATCATCCCAGTCACTGTAACCACCTGGCGTCTGACATTAATCCCCTTGACCAAAGCAGCCTTATTGGAATGATGCCAACAAGATTTGTGGCCTCGAAAGACTACAATGGAAGTTGTGTTCTCTTTAACTCTATTTGATAATACCTTTCCCATGGATAATACCTACTATGTGCCAGGTGAGAAGGAGTTTTGTGGCCATAGAGCTGGGCTCAGAGTCAGGAAACTCTGAGTTCAATTCCTGCCTCTGACATATACTGACTATGTGACTTTGAACACACTTAACCTCTCAGTATCACCACCACCACCACCACTACCACCACCATTAACATCACCTCCACCACCATCATCACCATAACCATCATTTTTATATATCGTTTTTAGTATTTATATTAAGCTGTGAGCATTGCAAGACACTTTACATATATTAGGCAACTCTCTAAGGCTTTAACTTGCAGTTCTATTTGATGGTTTCCTCATTTAAAGTTGAAATTAAATCAGGGATCTGGTTTACAACAAAATATGTTGGACATTGCAGCTAGATGTTGGGGTTATCAAGGCAAAAAGAAAATAGTGCCTGCCACCCATTCTCTTGCTAGGTGGCTCAGTGCATAGAGCATGGGAACTGGCACCAGGAAGACTTGAGTTCAAATCAGGACTCATATACTTACTAGCTGTGTGACCCTGAACATGTCAATTAACTTCTGTCTGCCTCAGTTTGCACATTGATAAAATGGAGGTAATATTCATACCTACATTTTAGGGTCATTGTGAGGATTGAATGAGATAATATATGTTGAGCAGTTTACAAACCTTAAGGCTTTATAGAAATTCTTCTTAGTATTTCTGGGGACAAACATGTACAAAAATCAAGGAAAATGTGAAGATGAATAAGGAAGGAAGAGTCATAACTGGGGGTAGGGGAAGTGGCTTCAGGAAAACAGAGAAGGTCTAACCTGAGCTCATCTATCTCAGATTTCTTAGAATCTTCCCAGAACTGTATTTGGGAAGTTCTAAGAAGCCTCATCAGCAAGCCCTCTTCAGGCTCCCAAGCATTGAAAGGCAGCCAGAGACACAAGCACATAGCACACTTGATTTCATTATGGGCACTGCAGTCATCAGCACATTTCCAAGTACTGCTCATCCTTATGATACTTCACCTAATGGAGTAATTGGAAAGCTTTGAAGAAATTAATGTTCAAGAGTGACTGTAGATGAGTGACTGGGCTAGAACAACACACTTCCTTTCTACACCATGGAACAGAAGCATCACTGTGCAGTAAGGCAAGAAGAGAAACTTCCTACTAATTCATGTCATATCAATGGATAAACGGTAGGTGGAGACAGCTAGGTGGTGCAGTGGGTAGAGCTTTGGGACTAAAATCAGGATGCTTGTTGATTGATTAATGCTGGTAATACTATCAATAATGATGACCACTATAAGCACTATGCTGTATTGCAGAGGTGTCTGACCCTTCTCTTACCCCCTCCACTACCTGCAGATGGCAAGGGGTCCAAAACTCCAAAAAGGTATCTGAACCCAGATGAATGAACATTGGGATTGTTTAACAAAATAAATAAAAATACCACACAACATAGATAATGTCAATTTGTGATTTTCTAAGTCACTATGCAGCTACAGAACTCCATTTCTATTTGTTTGACATCACTGGTGTATAATAAGGTAGCCTCAGAGTTCTTCCTCTGACACATACCAACTGTGATCCTGGGCAAGTCAGTTTACCTCTTGGTACCCCAGAAAATACTTTAAGATGATAAATTAAAGAGCAGCTGCTGACCTGTATTGGTAGAAGAATCTCCACAACAAGGGCTCCTTGGAATGACGGCATCTCAGGTCTAGTCTAAAATTACTAAATTATATTAAGAACAGATATCCTTTCATGGCATTTCAACAAATGGCTTCCACACAACCTTGCTGGAAAGCAGATTTTTTTTAAAAAAGTATCTTTGTGCCCATCTTATGGATAAAGAAACTAGGTTTAGAGAGTTTGCCTTATTCTCCCTGATCACATAGTCAGTCATAGATAGTGTTGACACTAACAAACAGTACTCTTTGTTCTCCATTCTTTTTACATCTGGGAGGGGGGAAATGGAGGAACCTCACAAAACTCTGACTCTCTCGTTTGAAAGATGAAGAAAGGGAAACCCTGATATGACTTGTCCAAGGACACACTGCTAGCCAAAGGCAATGGATGGGGCTTTGGGGATAGCTTAAGGCAAAGCTCTTTGGCTCTGTGGTACTGAATATCATTTTTGAGGATCTCCACAGATGTTTACATGGAATTTACTCACTATGGTTTATTTATGGTGCCTTGGGGCTTCCCTCTCAGTGGGCAGGGTTCAACTTGGGGAGATTTGTCTGTGTATGATGATATAAACTATTTTTTCACTCTATGCTGTTTTAGATTATTTATATCTTGGCTCTATTACCATAGATAATTGAGAGTTGTTTTTTTCTAGCATTCAGAGATTATTCCGTTGCATATCGAGGCAAATCTGAGTAACAACAGCTTAAAGTTATATAGAATGTTCCAATTACAAAACATTGTTTAAAACAGATTTTTATTGTTATATTTTATTTCCATATTGCTACCATTTCCAAATGTATCGTGAGAACTTTTTTTTTAATCATTGTCCTCATGAGTATATATGCCTATGATAAAAATCTCTGTGTCAAAGGATATGGACTTTCTGGTCACTTAGAATAGCTCAAAACCACTTTTCAGAAAAATTGGACTAATTCACAGACTATCAAGAGTACATTTGTGGGTTCACCTTCCATAACCCTTTCAACTTTGAATGTTCCCCCCTCATTTATCACCTTTATCGGTTTGCTGGATTAATAATGAAATCTCATATTGGTTTTGTTGGGCATTCCTCTTCACATTAGTAATTTGGATTGTCTTTTCATATAGCCCAAACCTGTTAATAATTTGTAATTATTTTAAGAATTTTGTTGCTATCTTTTACCTCTTATAGAATCAATTGGGAAATAGCTTTTACTGTATATATTATTTTTAGTTGCCTAGATATCTTAGATATTAGACCTTTATCAGAAATATTTGATATAAATATTTATCCTAGTCAATTCCTAATTGCATTTTGTTTAGGCAAAACCTTTTCAATATCACATAATCAAAATCATCTATTTTTATTTTTATAATCATTCCTATTTAATTGTTGGCTTAAGAATTTACCCTCTAGGCATAGTTTTAAAAGGTGCCTTGGAGGGGCAGCTAGGTGGCACAGTGGACAGAGCACTGGCCCTGGAGTCGAGAGGACCTAAGTTCAAATCCAGCCTCAGACACTTAACAACTTACTAGCTGTGGGACTCTGGGCAAGTCACTTAACCCCAATTGCCTCACCAAAACAAAACAAAACAAAACAAAAAACCAAACAAACAAAGATTAAAAAAAATGGGGCAGCTAAGTGGTGCAGTGGATAGAGCACCAGCCCTGGAATCAGGAGTATCTGAGTTCAAATCTGGCCTCAGACACTTAACACTTACTAGCTGTGTGACCCTGGGCAAGTCATTTAACCCCAATTGCCTCACCAGAAAAAAAAAAAAAACCAAAAACCAAAAATAAAAGGTGCCTTGGGGCAGCTAGTTGGTGCAGTGGATAAAGCACTGGCCTTGGATTCAAGAGGACCCGAGTTCAAATTCAGCCTCAGACACTTGACACTTAATAGCTGTGTGACCCTGGGCAAGTCACTTAACCCTCATTCCACCCCCCGCCCAAAAAAAGGTGCCTGATTTGGTTTTCTCCTTTTTAAAAAATGGTATGACCTTCCTTTAATATTTTTTTATGGAATATCATATAAGTATTGTTCTAAATCCTGTTTGTTTCTGCCAGACTGTTTTCCAGTGTTGCTGGCAGTTCTTGTCCAATATAGAGTTGTTGTTTTTTCCCCCTTAGGTAACTGATAATGTGGAATTTCCCCACACACTTTGTTACTGAGTTTAGTTAATTTTTCTTTGTGTAGTCTGTTCCATTAATATGCTTTTCTATAGTTTTGGTTATTCATTTATAAGAATTAAAATGGCCCATATTTATGTAGTCATTTAAGGTTTGCAAAATGATGTACATATATTATCTCACTTGAACCTCAGAACTGCCCCCTAACCCTAAGGGAGTGGCTGTCTTTTTTGCTCCTATTTGTACCCCCAGGACTCATCTCAGTGAGCAAATGTTTGATAAATGTTGCTGCTTGTCTGCTTGCCTTGAAAAGTGTGATGTAATTTGTCTGCAAATTTATCTGGATTAAAGCTTCCCATTCTACCCCACCCTTTGGTAGTGCCTTTACATCTTGTTCAGTTTCTTTTCTTGAGACTGGATTACTTAAGATCTCTATTAGGTGTTCTCCTAACCTGAGTATTTTATGTGTTTTTGCTGATCTGTTAGTTCTTTTGAAACCTCAGTTTTGTTTGGCATATATCTATAGTTGTTTTTAGAGAATTCTTTTTATTTCTCTGTGGTGATTTCATCTTGATAATTTTTTATTTTGTTAATTTGATCTCTTATTTTTAATCAGATTGGCTAAAATTTTGTCATTTTTGTCCAACTTTTACAGAAAGTCTTAGTTATAAGTTCTATAGGTACTTTGGCTTCCAATTTATTTCTCTTCTAATTCGCAAGATTTCCCTTTTCATCCTTACTTTAGGGTAGTTTTTTTTGTCTGTTTCAAAAAAAAAAAATTGCCTATTCAGTTAGAAGGACATAATGTCTTAGTGGACAAGGGGCCATCTTTAGAGCCAGAAAGTCTTGGATTCAAGTCTTATCCCTGGCTCCTGTGTGACCCCGGGCAGGACACCTAACCTCTCAGTGCTGTAGGAAACTCTCTAACAAGACAAGCTGCAGAAAAGTTCTCTATCTACATAGATACAGGGAGTTTCTCTACATCAATGGAATAATAACCAGCTTGCTATTCCTTACTCAAGTTTTTCTCTCTTTTTTCCCTTCTACATGTGTAAAGCATGTACAGTCCCCGATATTTAGTAGGTGCTTAGTAAATGCTTGTCAACTACCTGATTTTCACAAATAGGATACTATGTTTTTCCACAATAACCCTGAAAGGGAAGTGATATAAATATTATTATCACCATTTTTCTGATGAGCAAACATTCTTATAGGGATAAAGTGATTTGATTAGTTAAGATGCTGGGGCTTAGAAGCATCAGAGAAAAGTCTGTGATTTGAACCCAGGTCTCCACACTTTTGCTTCATCACTGTTTTTAGCACCACATGCTGCCTATCATTCCTCAGTGAGGAACTAATGGATATATAGGGATTTTCTGGACTTACCATTTTGTACTGTAATTTATCCCAGTTGTTTTTTTTTTCCTATTTTGCCTTGAAAAATTAAAAGAATGGTTTGAAGCATGCCTTCATTATAAAATATAAACATAAATGTAAATGTATGTTTCTAGCAGTATGGCACATTGAAAATACTGCTGGGTTTGGAACCAGTGAATCTGTGTTCAAATCTTGGCTCTGCCAACATCTCTATGATCTGAGATGTCATGTAATTAACCTGTCTATGCCTCAGTTTCCTCTTAAGTAAAAGGAGGGCCTTTCCCTAGATGGTTTTTAAAAATCCTTTCAGTCCTTAATCTCTCATCCTTTGATTTCCTTGCAATCACAGGAATTTGGCTTTCTCTGAATTATAATTCTTTCCTAATCATCCTCTCTACAACTTCTTGACCCTTCTCTTCTGTGTTGGATATTCTGGGTGAGAAGGAAATCATTAGGTCATTGATTTGGAGTGAGAAGGGTAATTGACATAGTTGGGGCTTGAAGTCAGGTCCCTTGATGCTACATTCTTTCTGTTTGTTTTTTGTTCTACTGGAGCACACTGGAGTGAGTATGCAGCTCATTCACCAGTGCCACTTCTCAACGTGCCTTATGCTTCCAAAAATCAGCCAACTCTCTGCCTTTGAGGTTTACTCTCTCCCTTTATATCCTGCCGTTCTATCCCTGAAGCTCATATCCACCACTTCCAAGTCACTCTTCCTACTTTCTCAAGGCATTTATTTAGGCATTACTTTATAACCTTCCTCTTTACTTCAACCCCAGACCTAATATTTGGGAAATGTAATATTCATATTGAATTTAGTCAGCCAAAAAGCATTTCTAAAGGACTTACCATGTGTGATGCACCTAGTATCAGGGATAAAAACAAAACAAAACAAAAAACAAAAAAACAATTCCTGCCTTTGAAGGTGTTTATATTCTAAAGGGGAAAATACCATGTAAATAATTAGCTATGTACAAGATACAGAGAATAGATGGAAAGCAATCTTAGAGGGGAAATTATTAGTAATTAGAGGGAATCAATTGAATTAGGATGAGGGGAGCAGGAAAGACTTTCAATAATTGGGGTTTGAGCTGAGTCTTGCAGAAAAAAAGAGAAATCAAGAGTTGTAGGAGTAAGAGCATTCCAGGAATGAGGAAGCCAATGTAAATTATCAGAATCTGATGGAGTGGAGTTTCCTGTCTGAGGAACCACAAACAGGCCAGAGCTGTTGGGTTATAGGATATGAACAGGAGAGAAAAGTGCAAGAAGACTGGAAAGGTAGCAAGAGGCCAGGTTATGAAGGACTTTGAATTCCAAACAGGGAAAATTATATTGGAACCTGGAGGTAATAGAGACCAACTCCAGTTTATTCAGTAAGGCAGGTGAGGTGGTCACTTCTTCACTTTAGGAAAATCACCTAGTCACCTGAATGGAGGATGAATTGACATGAGAGAGTTAAGAGAGGGAAACTCATTAGAAGGATATTGTTGGAATCCAGATGAAATGAGATGAGCACCTGAGGACAACGTGGCCTTCAAGCCTATAAATAACACATCTCCAGTGTATTTGAACTTCCTGAGCCCTCTGCAATGATGTAATTGTATCCCATACTCCAAACTGTACCATTTGTTCTTGAATCCCACCGATTATGATCATTTGCCCTTTTATCTGTCCCTCTGCCTCAATCCTCTTAAAGTTATTATTGTTACTATTTTTGGGTGACGCAATTGGGATTAAGTGATTTGCTTAGGGTCACACAGCTAGTAAGTGTCAAGTGTCTGAGGCTGGATTTGAACTCAGGTCCTCCTGACTCCAGGGCTGGTGCTCTATACACTGCACCACCTAGCTGCCCCCCTTAAAGTTATTCTTTGACTATAACATGTCTTAAAGTCCTTCCAGCCCTCCCTGTTCTCCATAGTCTCCACTCTATTTTCACTTTCCTACCTTCACCATCTTGAGCCTTTAATTGACCAGTTCAACTATGTACTCACTGTCCTCCATGATTGAGTTCTTAGTCCTCCGTTCTTCATGAAATAATAGGATTTTAGAATTGGAAGGGACCTTAGTTGGCCATTTTATCCAATTATTGTTTGAAAAAGAATCCTCTTTTAAGCACACCTGAAAAGTCATTTACCCTTTGCTTGAAGACCTCCATCAGGATAGGAGCTGCCATTTCCTCTGGCAGCCATTCCCTTTTTGTAGATCTCAAATTGTCAGGAAGGTTTTTTCTGACATCAAGCCTATATCTTCTATGCAAATATAACTGTTGCTCCAAGTTTTTGCTTTCTGGGGCCAAGTAAAACAAACAAATACATGACAAATGTTGCCCACTCTCCCCTAAAGCCTTCTCTTCTCTAGGGTAAACAGCCCTAGTTCCATACGAAATTCCTTTAAATCCATATCTTTATGTTACCCATGGAATTCACCTTTTCTATTCCTAATTTCAAGGTTTGGGATGCTGCTGGAGGAAATCCTGGGTTCACTTAAAGTTTCTATGGATAACTCCATTTATTTCTATTAAAAGTCATCTTATGGGGAAGATAGGTGGTGTAGTGGATAAAACATTGGCCCTGGATTCAGGAGTACCTGAGTTCAAATGCAGCCTCAGACACTTGACACTTACTAGCTGTGTGACCCTGGGCAAGTCACTTAACCCTCATTGCCCAGCAAAAAAAAAAAGTGATCTTATTCAATATAGTCCAATATCCTGTTCTGTCAAAAATCATTAGGGATCTTAGCTTCATCATCTTGGTTTTAGCTATACATCCCAGTTTTGTATAATTTGCATAAACATGACACCTATAGCCATATATAAGCCATTAATTAAGATGTTAAATATAATAAGGCCAACTACATAACCTTGGGACATTCCACTGGAAACTACCTTCTGAGATGTTTTGTTTCTCTGTTATCCTTGTCCTATACAGTCTGAGCATTGGTGCTAGCCTATCTTTGAGTCTACTCTATTTCTAAAAACTGCTTTTGTTGTTAAAATATTGTATGTTTAGAATTGGAAGTGACTTTTGACTGGTCTCCCTCCCCCCATCACAGATAAAGAAACTTACGCCTAGAGAGATCAAATGACGTACCCAAACTCCCAAATATTATTGGCTAGAAGGGACCTCAGATTCAACTACTCCAACCATCTCAGTTTATAAATGAAGATACTGAGGCCCAGAGACCTTAAACAACTTGCCCAGGATCACAAAGCTTGTCAGAGGCAATCAGTTGGTCACTCAGTGAATAAATGAAAAACTGAATTAAGAATGTACTTTATGTTGCTGTAAAAGACCCAAACAGTGACCTTGACCCAAAGGAGATGCCAAGATTTGACCCCATGTGTCCCTGATTCCATATCTAGTGTCCCATCCCTTATGTCATCTACAAAGACCTCAACAACTTTCCCACTTGGATAAACAAATAGTCTCTGGGCAGGCTTACATCCATGAGTCATTAACAGCCAGTCATGAGTTTGAATATAAACCAGCCTGCCAATTCCTCAGATTCCCCCAGCATGAAAGAGCACCAGTCCTTGAATTTTGACCTGCCCACTGATCCAAGATCCTTGTCCTTTCCTCCCAATGTCTGGACCTGTCTGACCCAGGTAAGAACCTTGTAGAAGTCCACTGGACTTTTCAGGTGTGGGGTGCTCCATTCCACCTGGTATTCTGGTAGATTTGAATTATTTCCATTTTCCCTGACTGCCCCTTGCTTTTTTCCTTCACTAAAGCTAACTTACTTTATTTTCTCTGTGTTAGTCCCAATCTTTGTGTTATGTTCTTTCTGGTAGTGCTCCACCTACTGGTCATGACAGTTTTCTCCTTTAAAAGCATCAGCCAGTGTCCAGGTCTCTGGAGCTGCTCATACTCTCCAAACCTGGTACCAAACTAATTCTCCTGACAGTGTCTTTCACATACAGTATCATGCTTTCTTTGTCATCCTCCATGTCATCCTTCTGGTCCTCTGGCTTTTAAGAGTCTACCTTGCTTTGTTCGAAAAGATAGAGAGAGGACTAGAAATTTTCTCAGATACTCTTGACCTCTAAAAACTCTTCAAAGTAAGAATGATATATAAAAGGTAAAGCAATAGAAAAAAGGTCATAGCCCTTTTACTCCCAAATGAACAAAACAAGTTGAAAGAGAGGAGAGGAATAAAGGATTTTATTTAGTTACTTAGAGAGAAAAAAAGGAAAATTACATAACTAGATGAAAGGAAGAAAGAAAAAAGGAATTAATAAGTAAAGTTTCCACAACTAGGGAAAGTAGTTAAAAAAAACAAGGAGGGGGAGGCTTGAAGGTGAGGGGAAGAGAGTTTGTGGGAAGAGATTTACCTTAGGATAGATCACATAAAATAACTGAAGAAAGTATTATCTTTATAGAGCAAGAAAATACTAATGTTACAGAGTACTGACTTTACAGAGGAAAAATATTAATTCAGAAAGATAACAGTTGGGACAAACAGATGAAATATAAATGTAATTCTTATAATTTTGAGGTAAATAGCTTAAATAATCCAACAAAATGAAAAATAGATTGGCAAGAAAGCAAAACCCCACAATTTGTTTCTTACAAGAAACATATCTTTAAAGCAAAGATATACATAAACTAAAAATGAGTGGCTCTAATAAAATTTGCAATGCATTGGGTGAATCCAAAAAAGCATGAGTTGCAATTATGCAATAAGACAAAGCAAAAACAAACATCCAAAGCATAAAAAGATAAGCAAGGTAACTACATTATGCCAAAAGGAGCCATAGACAACAAGATATTATTTTTTGTGAGGCAACTGGGGTTAAGTGACTTTCCCAGGGTCACACGGCTAGTAAGTATCTAGTGTCTGAGGCTGGATTTGAACTCAGGTCCTCCTCACTCCAGGACTGGTGCTCTATCCACTGCCCCAACTAGCTACCCTGACAACAAGATATTATTATGAAACTAATATACTCAAATTATTTTGCATATACATTCACAAGGAAGACTTTTATCAAATTGCAAAAAAGACATAGAAATTAATGCAATAGTAGCAAGAGACCTTAATGTCCCCTTCCTAGTTTTGAACCAATCCAACTAAAACTTGAACAAATATGAAAATATCAAATGGAACAAATTACTAGAGAAACTGAAACTGAAAGATTTATGGAGTCTTCTAAGTGAGACTACTAAGTAATAAACATATTTCTTAGTACTGCATGGAAGTTTTGCAAAATTTGGTCATGTATTACGACACAAAGATGTTGCAAATAAATAGAAAGAAGCAGATATATTAACCACATCATTTATATACCATAATGTAATAAAAATAATAATTTGTTTGAGGGCACAAACAAAAGACATAGCCTCAGTCTTTTTTTTAGGTTATATATGACTATCATGTTAAACATATTTCCACATTAATCAGAACAAAAGGAAAAAATGCAAAAAAAGAATAAACTAGAACAATAAAAAAGCAAAAACAAAAATGAAAATAGTCTGCTTCAGTCTGCATTCAGACTCCATAGTTCTTTTTCTGAATGTGGAGAACATTTTCCACCATAAGTCTTTTGGTATTGTCTTGGATCATTGTATGGCTGAGAAGAGTTAAGTCTATCACAGCTGATCATTACAAAATGGAGTTGATACTGTGTACAAGGTTTTCTTGGTTCTACTCATTTCACTCAGTATCAATTCATGTAAATTTTTCCAGGTTTTTCTGAAATTCATCTGCTTATCATTTCTTATAGCACAATAGTATTCCATTACATTCATATACCACAACTTATTTACCCATTCCCCAATTGATGGGCATACCCTCAGTTTCCAATTCTTTGCTACCACAAAAAGAACAGCTGTGAATATTTTTGTACATGTGGGTCCTTTTCATTTTTTATGATTTCTTTGGGATATAGACCTACTAATGGTATTTCTCGGCCAAAGGATATGCACAGTTTTAAAGCCATTTGGGCATGGCTCCAAATTGCTCTCCAGAATGGTCGAATCAGTTCACAACTCCAACAGTGTATTAGTGTTCCAATTTTCCTATATCTTCTCCAATGTTTATCATTTTCCTTTTTAGTCATATTAGCCAATTGGATATGTGTGAAGTGGTACATCAGAGTCATTCTAACTTGCATTTCTTTAATCAGTAGTGATTGAGAATCAAAGTTATTCTTAATAGTGAAATCTTAAATTATGAGTGGATCAAAAAACAAATTAGAGAAACATGCTTAAGAAAAATTATTGTTATAAAACAATATACCAAAATGTCTGGATTGTAGGTAAGCTAGCCCACTAGGGAGAATTTTTCTCTGAAAACATATTTAACAAAATTGAAAGGGAATGGATTAAAAAACTGAATAAAAATTAAAAAAATTAAAAAGCCAACAAGTAAACTAAAAATAACTATGAAAGATGTTGAAAACTAAAAAAACAAATGAGATAATTTAGAAACAAAAACCCTTTAAAATAATAAACATAGCAAAAAGCTTTTCCTGTGAATAAAAAAACTAATAAATGTTTAGCAAGCCTCATTTAAAAGAAAAGACCAGAAAATGAAATCAACAAATCAGTAAATTAACCAGGTGAAATTATAACAAAAACAAGATTAAAAAAATAATTATCAAAACCTATTATGCTGTTATGTGCTACCAAAACCAATAACACAAAAGAAATGAGAATAATTAAAAATATAAAATATCTAAACAAACAAGATCAATTAGAGATAATAAATAATTCAATTTCAGGAGAGGAAATATAACTAAGTTGTAAATGAGGACCAAAGAAGAGGGGGAAATTGCTAATTCTGATGGATTCAAAGCAGAATTCTATCCAACTTTTGAAGAACAGTTGGTACTAATACTACACAATTTATTTTTCAAAACTGAGAAAGTCCTTTACCAGCCTCCTTTATTGAGACAAACATAATCTTATAGCCTAAATCAAGGAAATGCACTGCAAAGAAGAGCTATAGAATAATATCCTTTGTTCAGTCATTGTCAGTCATATTTGGCTGTTTGTGACTCTATTTGGGGTGTTCTTATTAAAGATATTTGAGTGGTTTGCCATTTCCTTGTCCAGCTCATTTTACAGATGAAGAAACTGAGGCAGATGGAGGTTAAGTGATTTTCCCAGGGTTGCACAGCTAGTATGTTTCTGCAGCTGGATTTGAACTCAGGACTTCCTGATTCTGTGCATGGTGCTCTATCCATTGCTCTACCTAGCTGCCTAATATAATTAATAAATATTCTTATTTTTCTAACACCATAAAATAATTTTGGTAATCTGATTGGTATGGCACTAAATAGGTAAATTAATTTAGGTAGAATTGTCATTTTTATTATATTTATTATATTAGCTCGGCCTATCCATGAGCAATTGATATTTTTCCAATTACATAAATTTGGTTTTATTTGTGTGAAAAATGTTTTGTAATTGTGTTAATAAAGTTCCTGTGTTTGTCTTGGCAGGTAGACTTCCAAGTATTTTATATTGTCTACCATTACATTCAATGGAATTTCTCTTCCTATCTCTTGCTGCTGAGCTTTGTTGGTCATATATAGAAATACTGATGATTTATGTGGGTTTATTTTATATCCTGCTACTTTGCTAAAGTTGTTAATTATTTCAAGCAGTTTTTTAGTTGATTCTGTAGGATTCTCTAAGTATACCATCATATCATCTGCAAAGAGTGAAAGTTTTGTTTCCTCCTTGCCTATTCTAATTCCTTTAATTCCTTTTTCTTCTCTGATTGCTAAAGCTAACATTTCTAGTACAATATTAAATAATAGAGGTGATAATGGATGTTCCTGTTTCACCCCTGATCTAACTGGGAGTGCCTCTAACTTATCCCCATTACATATAATGTTTGCTGATGGTTTTAGGTAAATACTGCTTATTATCTTAAGGAAAGCTCCACCTATTCCTATGCTCTCTCATTATTTTAATAGGAATTAGTGTTTTATTTTGTCAAATGCTTTCTCTGCAAATACTGAGATAATCATAAGATTTTGGTTAGTTTTGTTATTGATGTGGTTGATTATTTTAATAGTTTTTCTAATGTTGAACCAGCCTTGCATTCCTGGTATAAATCTCACCTGGTCACAGTGTATTATCCTGGTGATCACTTGCTGTAATCTCCTTGCTAACATTCTATTTAAGATTTTTGCATCGATATTCATTAGGGAAATTGGTTTCTAATTTTCTTTCTCTGTTTTGGCTCTGCCTGGTTTAGGTATCAACACCATATTTGTGTCATAAAAGGAATTTGGTAGAACTCCTTCGTCAGCCATTTTTTTCCAAATAGTTTGTATAGTATTGGAATTAATTGTTCTTTAAATGTTTGGTAGATTTCACTTGTAAACCCATCTGGCCCTGGGGATTTTTTCTTAGGGAGTTCATTAATGGCTTCTTCAGTTTCTTTTTCTAAAATGGGCATATTTAAGGATTTTATTTCCTCTTCAGTTAACATGGGCAATATGTATTTTTGTAAATACTCATACATTTCATTGATTATTGTCAAATTTATTGGCATACAGTTGGGCAAAATAGCTCCTAATTATTCCTTTAATTTCCATTTCATTGGTGTTGAAATCACGCCTTTCATTTTTAAAACTGGTATTTTGGTTTTCTTCTTTCCTTTTTTTAAAAATCAAATTAACCAAAGGTTTATATATTTTGTTTTTTTCATAAAATCAGCTCTTTGTTTTATTGATTAATTATATAGTTATCTTGCTTTCAATTTTATTAATTTCTCCTTTAATTTTCAGGATTTCTAATTTAGTATTTAGTTGGAGATTTTTAATTTGTTCTTTTTCTAGCTTTTTTAGTTGCATGCCCAATTCATTGATCTCTTCTCTCTCTTTTTTATTGATGTTAGCATTTAGAGATATAAAATTTCCCTAAGCATTGCTTTGGCTGCATCCCATAGATTTTGGTATGTTGTTTCTTTATTATCATTCTCTTGGATGAAGTTATCGATTGTTTCTATGATTTGTTGTTTGACCCACTCATTCTGTAGGATGACATTGTTGTTTCCAATTAATTTTCTGTCTACCTTTCCATGGCTCTTTATTACATATAATTTTTATTGCATCATGGTCGGAGAAGGATGCATTTATTGTTTCTGTATTTCTACATTTGACTATGATGTTTTTGTGCCCTAATACATGGTCAGTTTTTGAAAATGTGCCATGTACTGCTGAGAAAAAGGTATATTCCTTTCTATCCCCATTCAGTTTTCTCCAGATGTCTATCATCTGGAGAATATTCTATTCACCTCTTTAACTTCTTTCTTACTTATTTTGCATTTAGAGTTATCTAATTCTGAGAGGGGAAGGTTCAGATCCCCCACTAGTATAGTTTTTCTATCTATTTCCTATTGTAATTCATTTAACTCCTCCCTCCCTAAGAGTTTGGATGCTATACCACATGGTGCATATATGTTTAGTAGTGCTATTACTTCATTATCTATCATATATTTAGCAAGATATAGTTTCCTT
The DNA here is from genome assembly GCF_019393635.1 of Dromiciops gliroides. Lineage (NCBI taxonomy): Eukaryota > Metazoa > Chordata > Mammalia > Microbiotheria > Microbiotheriidae > Dromiciops > Dromiciops gliroides. Next base: position 746,659,767 of record NC_057861.1, read on the forward strand.
TCTTATCTCTTTTAATTATATCTATTTTTGCTTTTGCTTTGTCTGAGATAAGGATGGCTACCCCTGTTTTTTTGATGTCAGCTGAAGCATAATATATTTTGCTCCAACCTTTATCTTTACTCTGTGTGCCTCTCTCTGCTTCAAATGTGTTTCTTACAAATAACATATTGCAGGATTCTGTTTTTTAATCCACTCTGCTATTTTTTTCCATTTTATGGGAGAGTTCATCCCATTCTCATTAAGTTAAGATTATTAACTGTTTATTTCCCTCCATCCTCTTTTCCCCTTTATTTGTACTTTTGCCTTCTTTTCCCCTATTCTTCTTGACCAGTGTTTTGCTTCTGACCACTGGCTCTCTCAATCTGCCCTCCCTTTTATCAGCTTCCCTTCTTTTCCTTTCTGCCTTTTCCCCTTGCTTCTGCCCTCCCTTCTATCAATACCACCCTTTTCCCATTCCCCTTTTGATTCCTTAAAGAGTAAGCTAAGTTCCTTTGTACAAATGAGAGTGTATTTTATTCCCTCCCTGAACCAAATCTGATGAGAGTAAGGATGCAACAATGCTCACCCCTCCCTTCTTTCCCTCTTTTTTAATGTGTTCTTTTTGTGCCTCTTCATATGATGTGATTATCCCCATTCCACCTCCTCTTTCCTCTCCTCCCCCAGTCTTCTTTTATTCTGCTCCTTAAATTTCTTTATATCATTACATCAAAATCAATTTAATAATAATACCTTGGGGCAGTTAGGAGGCGCAGTGGATAAAGCACTGGCCCTGGATTCAGGAGGACCTGAGTTCAAATCCAACGCCAGACACTTTACACTTACTAGCTGTGTTATGCTGGGCAACTCACTTAACCCCAATTGCCTCACACACACAAAAAACCCCACAACAACCCCCCCAAAAGAAACAACAACAAAAAAATAACAATACCTTAACAGAGATACAGTTCCCAAAAGTTAAAAAGTTAAAAGTATCATCTTTCCTTGTAGGGATGAAAGCAGTTTAACAACATTGAACAACCTCCTCCCTTTCTTGTTTATCTCTTTATATTTCTCTAGAGTTTCTGTTCAGTTCTGGTATTTTTCTCAGGAAGTCTTGGATGTCCCCTATTTCATTTAATGTACATCTTTTCCTCTGAAAGAGAATAATCAGTTTTGCTGGATAGTTGAGAATGGGTTGTAATCCAAGCTCCTTTGCCTTCCTGAATAGCATATTCCAAAGCCCTGAGATCCTTTAATGTTGAAGCTGCTAGGTCCTGTGCAATCATGACTGTGGATACATGATATTTAAATTATTTCTTTCTGGCTACTTGGAGTATTTTCTCCTTCACTTGATACTTCTGGAGTTTGCTTACAACAGTCTTTGAAGGGTTCCTTTTGGGGTCTCTTTCAGGAGGTGATCAGTGGATTCTTTCAATGATGATTTTATCCTATGATTCTACAATATCAGGGCAGTTCTCCTTAATAATTTCCTGTAATATGGTGTCTAGACTCTTTTCTTGATCATGGCTTTCAGATAGTCCAGTAATTCTCAGATTATCTCTCTTGGATCTGTTTTCCAGGTCAGTTGTTTTTCCAATGAGGCATTTCACATTTTCTTCTATTTTTTCAGTCTTTTGATTCTGCTCAACAGATTGTTGGTGTCTCATGGAGTTATTAACTTTCATCAGCCCAAGTTTAATTTTAAGGCCTCATTTTCCTCAGTAAGCTTTTGTACCTTTTTTTTTTCCATTTGGCCAATTTTTTTCTCCCATTTGGCCATTTTTCTCTTATTTGGCTAATTGTATTTTCTTAAGAAATTGTTTTCTTCAGTCAATTTTTGTGTTTCTTTTTGAAGTGTAAATCTCATTTCCCTCATTTATTTTTCCATTTTTCTTCTACCTCTCTCATTTGTTTTTTTTCTTTCTTTCTTCCTTTCTTTTTTTTTTTTTTTTTTTTTTGCAGGGCAATGAGTGTTAAGTGACTTGCCCAGGGTCACACAGCTAGTAAGTGTCAAGTATTTGAGGCCGGATTTGAACTCAGGTCTTCTTGAATCCAGGGTCGGTGCTTTATCCACTGTGCTGTGAGATTTAAAATTGGATATTATATCATAAATCTCCCCTCTTTAACCTTTCCCTTAATTTATCTCCCAGACTAGTAAATGGAAGAAGCTTCTGGTTTTCTAGTTAGAGCTTTTATTGTATGGTAGTCACAAGGTGATGTTGATTAGAAGGATAGGAAAGTAGAAATACAATACAAATCGTCTTAAGTCTAAGCTTAGTCTATATTCCGTATAAAACTCACCAAAAGCCAAAAGCCACTTTTGGGGAGAGAGAGAGACCGTGTCAAGCGCATGCTGCTGCTAACCGCGAGCCGGGCCCAGTCGAACTCTCGTCAGCATCAGCCTGTGCAGCGCAGTCAGGAGACCAGCAGAGCAGGAAAAGTCCCCACTTCCATTCTCTCCTTGCCTTTTAAGCTCGCACCCCGGAAGTCGAGTGCATAACAGGCAGTCTGATGTGCACAGCAGGCGGACTGGCGTGCGTAGCTCATGCCCTTGGTCTCCTCGCCGAAAGGGTGGTCCTTCAAAAAAACTGGCGTCTTTCAGTTATCCTAACCAACTGTTAAAAAACTTTCATATTTTTTTTTACCACATTTCCCCCCTTTGCTTCCTCAAGAAACGGAATGTTTCCTTGATGGAACAGTAAAAAGAATATAATAACTATTGCTAACTAATAATATGTGAACAACAATATAGAAAAGGAAGAGAGGAAAGTTTTGTCCAGAGGGGCGATTTTTTTTTGTCCTCATGAACCGACGCTTTGACATTAGTCTTGCAAAGGGAGAGCCTCTGCAGAGAGTACATGTTACAGATAGTGTACATTATAACAGAAAGGAGATAGTAAAAACTAATAAAGCAATAAATAAAATAAATAAAGTCTCTGAGTTCTCTTGTCTTCCTGAAGTGGTAAGATGTCATCAGGAGGAAACTGGATTCTGGTCTGGAAAACTGGATTCTGGACTCTGGTCTGGAAAGCTGGATTCTCTTCTTTAACTGTTTGAATTGCTGTATTTTTACTAAACCTTAGCATAGCATTGTTAATGATCAAATTAGTAAATTCCATTACATTCCCTCCTTTATATCCTTAGACTTCTAATAGAGGGTTGAGGTAGTTATGCAATCTGTAACACTTTTTACCACCATGTGTCTGGATCAAAGCCAAATTTAGTATGTGTTCATGACACCTGAAAATGTTATGGAAAGGTTATCATACCATATCTCATGGTTCCGAGACAGCCAGTGATTGTGCTAGGCCACAGGTGAGTTCAACTGAATGAGATAAAAAGATAAATAAGTTCAGTTAAATTAGGTTAAATTAGGAGGGAGAGAGGATGAATACTGGACTGTGCCTAGTAATTGTGCTCTACATAGTCATCATCATAAGCAAACCATGGACTTACATATACCTGTCTCTCCTTTTGTTGCACATATATTCTCTCCAGGGCCTGCATCAGAGTTCACAGCAAGTTAGTCTCTGAAATGATAAGTTTCCATACTTCCAAAATCTCATATTAATTTCACCAAAGACAGTATGATGGTAAAAATGCGTGCTATGCTGCATAACTGAGAATATATTAGTGATATATACAATAATTCCAAACCATACCCAGAGTATAATGACATATAAATACTAAACGAATGTAAATAGCTGATTATATTAGACATTATTACATAATCTTCTTTTAGCAAGTAAACCACATCATCTTATACATGAATTCTCTAGTATAACAGTAGCAGATACTTAAAGTGGTGATTAATTTATCAAAAAGAAATAAGACTTCAATTAGCAAGATTCAATATTCAATGTTTTCAGTGAGGTATCAAGCAATATGGTTCAATAACCCTTCCTGGTCTTTTTTTAGTTAAACAGAATAACATAAAAGAGAAAAGAGAAGAAAAAATAAAACTCATTAGAACTCATGGTTCTCTCAAAAAGAAAGAGTAAAAAAAAAGAATTCTGGTAGCTTCTGAGGCCCGATGGCCTCACCCACAGCATATACTTAAAATGTGTTTGAAAAGTCACTTAGTTTACAAAATTTAGTTTTAAAGAAAAGCAAAAGAAACAAAAGTCAAAAAACAAAGCAAAACCAAAAACCAAAAATAAAAAGCAAAAGATTCACTAAGCACCCTTTTGTGCTCTTAAAGAACTTAAAGGTGTGGTGAATTCCAGGTCTTTTCAGTGCCTTTCAAAAGTCAAAACAAACAAACAAACAAAAACCAAAAAATATTAAAAATATAGGTATAGGGTAGGCAAAGGGTAGGGGAAATTGAGGTGGGCCAGAAAACTAGGCCATGCGCTTCAGTGCTTTGCCTGTAGAAGGAAATGCTTGTTAAATTTTAAGGTATTTAAGCTGCTAGAGTTTGGGGTATGCCACATTGTTTTAACTGGTTCCCCAATTCTCTGCATGCCAAAGTGGCAGGGGTTTCTGAATTGTCATTGATCTTTCTAATGCTGTCATAATGGTCTTTATGGTAGAAAATGTGGAGTTCTCTAGCATCAGTTTTGTCTGTGCCACTGATTTTCAATAAGGGCTGATTTAACTGATGAACTACCACATTCAGCTGATGCTGTTTAGCAAATGCTACAATTGTATCATTTCCTCCCCACTTTCCAAATTTCTTTAATTCATCAACATATTCTTCAAAAGGAGAGTCATTTACCCTAAAAGACTCAAACTCTTGTCTATGGTTAATCATATAAGAAGCAGCTTCTTGTCTATGTCTGAGATGATTTCTACAGTGACATTCTATCTGGTCTGCTAAAGCCCTAAAAAGGCAATTTCCATCTCCTGATACTTTACGAAGACTGAGTCCCAAAGCATTTAACTGATCAGTGGGATTATCAAATGGGAACTGCCTATTTCCTCTGTTCTCTCTTTGCTCTTTAACAGTTGCTATCGTTAGGGTTTTTAGCTCTTTAGTGTCTACCTCAGGTCTATCTGAAATCTCTTCACCTATGAATGGTGCAGGCTTTACATGAGAGCAATGAATCCATGAGTCTTTTTCACCAATTTTAATGGCAGTAGGAGTTGTCAATAATACCTGAAAAGGTCCTTCCCAGGCAGGTTGGGTTCCACTGGTTCTCTGAAAATTCTTTACATATATTTTATCTCCTGGGTTGAGGCTGTGCAATGAAAAGTCTAATGGGCCTGCCTGGACCACAGCTCCTGCCTCATGGAGTTCAAGTAGCCTGGTTTGTAATTCCTGTATATAGGAGGCAACAGAAGTATCACCTCCCACCAGTGATGTATAAACTGGGGAAAAAGTTTTAGCTTGGATAGGAGGGTGACCAAAAAGCATTTCATAAGGAGATATGTGAAGTTCTCCTCTTGGTCTACTGCATATATAGAATAATGCCAATGGTAGAACATCAGGCCATTTCAAATGGGTTTCAGTACATAATTTGCCAATCATACTCTTAAGCTCTTTATTCATACGTTCAACTTGGCCTGAACTTTGTGGATGGTAGGGCGTGTGGAATTTTGGAGTTACTCCCAAGAAAGAGTAGATTTGGGATAAAATCGAATCAGTGAAATGTGTGCCTTTGTTAGAATCGATGCGGGCTGGTGGGCCAAAATGAGGTACTATCTCTTTAAGAAGAATTTTGGCAACAAAGGCAGCTGTGGCTTGGGGGCTGGGAAATGCCTCCACCCACTGAGTGAGCTGATCAACTATAACAAGGCAAAATTTATAATGTCCTGCTTTTGGCATAGTAATATAATCAATTTGTAAGTGCTCAAAAGGTGTATATGCTAGAGGACACCCTCCATAAGCTTTGGCCTTAAAGGCATACTCATTATAAGACTGACATGTGGAGCAGCCCGAGCAGATTCGAGATGCTGTATTAGTCACACCTGGTGCTATCCAGGTTCTCTTAATAGAGTCTACAATGTCTTGTGTACCAAAATGGCCTTTTCTGTGAACAGAGAGGCATACCTGGTGGTAGAATTTCCGGGGAAGAAGTGGCTTACCTTCCGGAGACACCCAGGTGCCGTTGATCTGTTTTGCCTTAAATTTCTTTTTCCACTTTTCTACTTCAGAATCGTCATAGGTTAGGCTGGAAAGAATATCCTCAGAAAGTGAAAGGTTAAAGACATGTTCAGGAGCTTCTAATGCAGCAACCTTGACTGTAGAATCGGCTCGTGCATTTCCCTTTGAAACAGGATCACTATTCCCTGTGTGGGCAGGGCAATGTACAACAGCTAGGGAAGAAGGCAGTTTCAGGGCATCTAAGAGGTCCTTGATAAGGTCCCTATTGGCAATAGCCTTGCCCAAGGATGTTAGGAAGCCTCATTGACACCAAATCATACCAATAAAGTGGCATATGCCAAGGCCATATTTCGAGTCAGTAAAAATGGTGGCACTCTTTTCTTTGGCTATATTACAGGCCTGTGTAAGAGCTACAAGTTCAGCAGCCTGTGCACTAAAATGGGAAGGCAGAGAAGCTGCCCAGAGGGTGTCATAATCAGAAACTACAGCAGCTCCAGTAAAACGGGTTCCCTCTCTCATAAATGAGGAACCATCTGTATAGAGGACAAGATCACGGTTTTCTAAAGGTGTATCAAAAAGATCATCACAGGGTTTTTCAGCCATATCAACTAAAGAAGCACAGTCATGCAACGGTTCCCTGAGAATGGTAAGTTAGGGAGTAGGGTTGCTGGATTAAGAACTGTGCAGCGTTTTAAAGTGATATTCTCATTACCTAACAGGGTTATTTCATACTTAGCCAGCCTTTGATCTGAAAAGACTTGTGTCCTGTGACGTAGTAAGAGAGCCTCCACTTCGTGAGGGCATTGCACAGTTAGAGGGTTACCTAGGACCAAATCAGAGGCTTTTTCTACCAAAAGGGCTGTGGCCGCCACTGCTCTAAGGCAAGGTGGCACTCCAGCCGCTACAGGGCCCAGCTGAGTTGAATAGTAGGCTATAGAGAGTTGGTTAGCCCCCAGTGATTGAGTCAGAACTCCAGAAGCCACCCCACTTTGTTCATGCACAAAGAGAGTAAAAGGCTTACTATAATCTGGTAGTCCTAGGGCAGGGGCTGATAACAAGACCTGTTTTAATTCCTTTATGGCTGAGAGATGCTGGGGATCCAATTGTAAAATGTCTGGGACAGAACTTTTTGTTAGAGCTATGAGAGGTTTAGTAATTTCACCAAAAGAGGGTATCCATTGTCTACAATACCTGGCTGCTCCCAGAATGGCTCTCAACTGCCTCTTAGTAGTGGGGGCAGAGAGTTGTTGAATGGCCTGGACTCACTTAGAAGAGACAGAGCAAGTTCCAGCAGCCAAAATAAATCCTAAATATTCTACCTGGGGCAAACACCATTGTACCTTTGACTTGGAAACCTTGTGTCCTCTCTTGTGCAGCTCCAGCCGTAAGTGATGGCTATCTTATTGACAAATTTCAGCATTAGGAGAGGCCAAAAGTAAGTCATCAACATATTGTACTAGTGTGGAGCCTTTAAAGGTAATGGAGGCCAGATCCTGCTGTAAAATTTGGGAAAATAATGTGGGACTGTCTACAAATCCCTGTGGGAGTCTAGTCCAGGTCCACTGTCTCTTTTTCCAGGTAAAAGCAAATAAATATTGGAAGTCCTCATGTACTGGTATGGAGAAAAAGGCAGAGCAGAGGTCTACCACTGTGAAACATGTAGATTCATAGGGAATGGATGAAATTATCATAGCCAGGTTTGGAACTATAGCATGTCTAGGAATAACATAATTATTAATCTCTCTAAGATCTTGCACAAAATGATAAACAGGTTTACCATCTGGTCCAGGCTTTGTTTTTTTAACTGGCAAAATGGGAGTATTGCATGGAGAGTGATGACATGGAATAATAATACCCTGGCTTTTCAAAGCCTCAATTATAGGGTTGATCCCTTTGTGGTCGCCATCTGTTAAGGACTAAAATTCTAGCTAGTCTGTCTAAAATATCCCTTCGTGGTCGCCAAACTGTGAGATTTAAAATTGGATATTAGATCATAAATCTCCCCTCTTTAACCTTTCCCTTAATTTATCTCCCAGACTAGTAAATGGAAGAAGCTTCTGGTTTTCTAGTTAGAGCTTTTATTGTATGGTAGTCACAAGGTGATGTTGATTAGAAGGATAGGAAAGTAGAAATACAATACAAATCGTCTTAAGTCTAAGCTTAGTCTATATTCCGTATAATACTAACCAAAAGCCGAAGGCCACCTTTGGGGAGAGAGAGAGAGACTGTGTCAAGCGCGTGCTGCTGCTAACCGCGAGCCGGGCCCAGTCGAACTCTCGTCAGCATCAGCCTGTGCAGCGCAGTCAGGAGACCAGCAGAGCAGGAAAAGTCCCCACTTCCATTCTCTCCTTGCCTTTTAAGCTCGCACCCCGGAAGTCGAGTGCATAACAGGCAGTCTGATGTGCGCAGCAGGCAGACTGGCATGCGTAGCTCATGCCGTTGGTCTCCTACCCGAAAGGGTGGTCCTTTAAAAAACTGGCATCTTTCAGTTATCCTAACCGACTGTTAAAAAACTTTCATATTTTTTTTTACCACAGTGCCACCTAGCTGCCCTCTCATTTGTTTTTTAAAAGCCTTTTTGAACTCTTCAAAGAAGGCTTTTTGGTCTTGAGACAAGATCATCTTCCCACTTGAGTCTTCACTTACAGGCATTTTGACAAATTCATCTGAGTTTGAGTTTTGGTCTTCCCTTTCACCATAGAAGCTGTCAATGGTACGGTTCTTTTTTGTTTCTTGCTCATGTTGTAGCCTATTTTTAAACTTATAAAGATGAAGTCTGTTCCTGAGCCACAGGGTTTGCTGTTGCAAGCTTCTTACTGCTCTCAGCTGCCCCACTCTCAGCTGTGCGGAATTGCTGCAGTGTTGAGCTGCTGCAGTGTCAAGCCACCCACTGAGCTGAGCTGTGTTGACCTGAGTCCTCAGATGAACTGAGCTGTGCTGAGCCTCCCTCCCCTTTCACCCAGGTGAGACAGACATTTCCTGATGTCTTCTTAAGTAGGAAGATTATGCCTCTTTTTTGTAGGATCTGTAGTTCCAGAATCTGTTTAGAAGCTTGATTTAATGTTGTTTTTGAGGAAAACATGGAAAAGCTCAGGCAGCTTCCTGACTTCTCTCTGTCATCTTGGCTCTGCTCTCCAAACTCCAGAGAAGTAGTTCTTAAACCTTTTGCAGCTATTGGTAGGAGATATCTTCTTTTTTTCCAGGTAATGAGGGTTAAGTGACTTTTCCAGGGTCACATAGCTAGTCAGTGTCAAGTGTCTGAGGTCAGATTTGAACTCAGGTCCTCCTGAATCCAGGCCTGGTGCTTTATCCACTGCACCAGCTAGATGCCCCCAGGAGATATATTCTTAAGACACATAGGAAATTACAAAATGTAAAATAGATAATTTTGATTAAACAAACCAACAACAAAAACTTCTGCACAAACAAAATTAATGCATCTAAAATAAAAAAGGAAATTGTTGAATGGGGGAAACACTTTTGTTATCAAATTTCTCACATAAAGGTTTGATATCATATATATATATATAAACATATATATATACACATATATATATGCAATATGTATGTATATATACAGATATACAACATAATTATGCATATGTGTGTGTTTTTGGAAGAAAAATTGCAACTATTAACAACAATAAAATAATGTTAAAAAGCTGTAAAAACAAGAGAAACACATACCAAAAGAGCCCTGCAGTTTTCACTTCACTCCTAGCAAATTTGTAAACAAAGATAGCAAAAATCAAGAATAGTTAATGCTGGAGAGGTTTATGGAAGATAATCATGTCAGTGAACATTGTTGTTAGAGCTGTGAATAATTATGACCATTTTGGAAAACAATTTGTAATTATGAAAATAACGTGACTAAAATATCCATATATTTTGACCCAGGGAACCATTTATTTGCCTTATACTCCAGGGAGGTAAGAAGGAAGTCCTCATATAAAACAGCATATTTATAACAACAGTTTTGGGGTAGCAAAGATTTGGAAGAACAGTTTATACCCATTGATTGGGGAGGGCTAAACAGATTGTTGTATATTAATGTGATGGGATATTTCTATGCACTAAAAAATGATGAATATAGAGAAACATAGAAAGATTTACATGATTTGATGCAGAGTGAAGCCATCATAGTTGAAAAAAATGACATACAAAATGACTACAACAATGTAAATGGAAAGAACAACCACAAAACAAAAGTGTATGTTGCTCAATTATAAAGAAGTTCTTCCAAAGGAGAACTTCAGGAAGATCCCTCCTGCCACACTTGTTTCCAGAGCTGAAAGATGCCCACCTGGGGTAGGTATGGTGGACATACTTTCAGACTTTTTCAAGTGATTAGTTAGGTTTTTAAAAATACTTTTGTTGCTTCTTACCTTTTTTCCCATTAAACATATTCTTTGTCTTATGGGCTGTTCCTTAGGAGGGAGAGAGGATTACTAAAGAGAAATTCTGGTGAGATAAAAAAAGTATAACAATAACCTTTTATTTTTATAAAAGGTTCTATCACTTCCTGCCTCTAACATAATAGGGTTGTGACCATGGGACTTAACATCTTTGAGCATTGAGAAATTCCTTCAGTTTCCTCATCTGTAAAATGGGAATAATAACAGCATCTATCTCACTGGGCTTTTAAGGATCAAATAAGATGATATATGTAAAGTGATTTGCAAACTTTAAAGCTATAGAGATGCAAGAGAATAGGGAAGTGATGGTAATGGTGTTGGAGACAGAAGAGGAAAAGGTGGAAGAGGAAAGGGGAATGAGAAGAGGAGGAGGAAAGAGGAGGAGGAGGAGGAGGAAGAGGAGGAGGAGGAGAAAGAGGAGAAGAAGAAGAAGATGGTTGTGGTGATAGTGATGATGATGAAGAAGAAGGTGAAGAAAAGGAGAAAGAAAAGAAAGAAAGAGACGAAAGAGGAAGAAGAATTAATTTTGAGTAAGAGGACTCAGGTCCAAATTTGTACTTTGACTTTGTGACCTTAGCCCTTCACCCTCTCTAAGCCTCAGCTTTCTACACTATCAAATGAGGGGGCTTGGACTAGTTGCTTTTAGAGCATCCTTTGAACTCTGGGTCAATAGCCCTGGGTCCTGTGAAAAGCAGTCCTATCCAAGGCACTGACTGTAGACTCTTAATTTTTCAATTAAACCCAATGGTTAAAAGCTTAGCAACAGCCTGGAAACAGATTTGTGACAAGTGTCCATTGAACATGTTGAATAGATTTGAGTTCTCATTAAGTGGACAATGATCTAACAAAGAGTCCATCCCTCCCTTCAACTTGAGCATCAATGATAATAGGCTTTTATCAGTGAGAGGATGAGTCTGAGGCAAACAATGCCTTGTGCTTTTTGTATGTCTGGCCTCTGAGACTATCAGTAGCTCTTGATAAAAGGAGTTCATTTCACTGTCTCACAGGTTGATGACTGAAATGAAAATGAGATCAGGAGAAGTAGATGCTAAGTTAGATGTGGCTAGGTCTGGGTGGGACAAAATGTGTTTTTCAATGTACTAACAAGCCTTCTTAAGCTTGGATCCATGGGTCTGTGGAAAAATTTTAGGTGGTCCATGAGCTTAGATGGAAAAATTTATTATAATTATTCTCCATTCTAATTCAGAGGCAGCTAGGTGGCACAGTGGATAGAGCACTGGCCATTGGACCCAGATGACCCTGAAGGAGAGGGTTAAGGTGGTGACTTTTCACAGCCCTCCCTCACTTAAATCCAATTCACTTCAAGTCATGACATCACCTACATGTCATGGTCCTCTTCTAAATATGAAGGAACAACAACAGCAACAATTTATGTGTTTAAATATCCCCCCCCTGCCCAGAATGAGTCCACGGGCTTCACCAAAATGCATCATGCATGCCCACACACACACACACACACACACACACACACACACACACACACACACACACACACACACACAAGTTTAAAAGCTCTGCTCTAAAGGAAGTCCTCTTTCCTTTCTAAAACAATTCAATAAACATTTTGAAGGACTTCCTTGTGATAGGCACTGTGTTAGTCATAGGGGTTTATGATGACAAAAATGAAACAATCTCTGTTCTCTAGAGGATTATCATCTAGTGGTACAAATGATTGAAATTCATTCTTAGTAAAAAGCTTACAAGGCAGTATATGATGGTGGTAAGTGCACTCAATTTGGGTTCAAATCCCTGCTTTGTCACTTATTAGTTATGTGATTTGGGGGCAGCCATGTCATTTCTGTGGGCCTCAGTTTTCTCATATGTAAAATATGGATGCTTCCTCAAAGCTGCCCTATGATATAGGCAGTTTGAGTAAAATTGTTCTCATTTTACAGATAATGGAATAAAAACTCAGAAAAATTAAATGGCTTGTACAGGATCACTGAGAAAGAAATATTGGAACTAGTGTCCGATGCCAGGTCTCACCTCCAGTGCTTTCCTCAGGGCACTACAACTGAGTGAACTGCAGATACAATCACTAGAGAACAGAGAGGCTAGAAAGAGAGAAACAAGATACATGTGGATTCACTTCCTGGGAAGGAATTTTCCACAGCCACATGGCCCCTCCAAGTGAAGCCATGAGCTCTAGGGGACTCCAGAGCCAAGGAGTTCTTGGACCATTGAAGATTTCCTGGAACAAATAAAAGCTCTATGGAGGAGGAAGAATGGCAACCATGATATGGAGGAGCAGATGTGAACCTTTTCCTTTGTTGGTACTGTGAATTATCTGGACTGTGGGGGGATAGGGAAAGGTATTGACTTTCTAACAACCTTGAATTATTTTCCATAATCAGGGGGATGGTGGAGGGAGGGAGAATCAAGCTCAGGATAGTACTATAAGTCTAAAGGATTGTATAAGTCCCTGGAAAGTGGGGCTAAAATACTTAAAACGGGGCAAAGTAAAGTTGGGTTAATTTATTTTTTAGTCAGGTAGAGTTCTTTGTGTCTTTTATCACCAGATTCATTGAAACCTGTCATATGTACAAATATATGATATATGTTTTTGGATATGTAGTATGTATGTATTTCTCTGAAGTGCTTCCATAGGAGCTGACAACCCTTTTATAGAAATTCTGGTATTCTCTCCCCCACCAGCTGAGAAGGGAAGCAATATGATACCCATTATACATGTGAAATAATGCAAAACATATTTTCATATTTTGTGTATTGGGAAAAAGGCACGAAAAATAAAGTGAGATAATTATACTTCAATTTGCCTCAGAATTTATTCATTCTTTCTTTGTAAGTGGATAGCAAATTTCATCATAGTGGATACAGATCTAGTAGTAGTATTTCTGGGTCAAAGGTTATGGAAAGTTTTAAAGCCCTTTGGGCATAATTCCAAAATGTTCTCTAAAATACTTGGATCATCTCACAATTCCACCAATGCTTCTTTAGTGTACCTCTTTTCCAAAATTACTTCCAGCATTTGTCATTTCTGATAAGTGGGAGGTGGTATCTCAGACTTGTTTTAATTCACATTTATCTAATTAACAATGATTGAGGGCATAGATAACTGATTTTTTCTTTTGAAAACTGCCTATTCATAACCCTTGACTCAATTTATCAATGGAGAAATGGCTCTTATTTTTATAAATATGACTCAATTCTCTACTTATCTGAGAAATGAGTCCATTATTTGATAAATTGTAAATCTTTTTATTTCTTTATTGTATACAGTATACTTAAACAAAATGTAGTTTACTTGATTATCTCTTTTAATTAGGCCTATTTTTTTCTTTTGCTTTGTCTGAAATCATGATTGCTACTGCTGACTTTTTATTCCAGCTTAAGCCTAACAGATTCTGCTTCAGTTCCTTATTTTTTTTTAAGTGGGGCAATGAGGGTTATGTGACTTACCCAGGGTCATACAGTCAGTCCCTTATTTTAACTCTGTGTATGTCTCTTTGTTTCAAGAGTGTTCCCTGTAAACAACATATTGTTTGATTCTTATTTCTAATCCATTTTGCTATCTTCTTCCATTTTGAGTGAGTTCACTCCACTCACTCATAATTATGATTACTGTGTATTCCCCTCCACCCTAATTTCTTCTGTTTATCCTTCTCTCTTTTTATCCTGTCTCTCCTCAAATGTCCTTTTTGCTTCCATTAGTCCACTGCTTTCATTAATCTGCCCTCCATTTTATCATTCTCTTTTCCTCTTATCCCCTTTCTCTCCCACTTTGCTGGGTAAGATAGATTTCTATATACAACTGAGTTTTTATGTATGTATGTATGTGTGTGTGTGTGTGTGTGTGTGTGTGTGTGTGTGTGTGTATTCTACCCTCTTTGAACCAATTCCTATGAGAATGAAGTTTGTTTTGCCTATCCCCCCACCATTTCCCTCTCCACTGTAAAAACTCTTCCTTTTGAACCTCTTTTTTGTGAGATAATTTTTATTCTTCCTTTCCTTCTCCTAATGCATCCTTCCTTCTCACCACTTCATTTATTTGATATCATACTAACATCACTGACACACCCTTTCTAACTTTCTAACTACCTTAATAATGAAAAAGTTCTTAGACATTACATGTATCATTTTTTCATATAGGAATATAAGCAGTTTAACTTTATTGAAAGCCTTATGATTTCTCTTTCATGTTTACCTTTTTATGCTTCTTTTGAGTCTTGTGCTTCAATATAAAATTTTCTATTTAGCTATGATCTTTTCATCAGGACTGCTTTAATATCCTCTATTTCATTAAATATCTATTTTCTCCTGAAGAATTATACTCATCTTTGCTGGATATGTTATTTTTGGTTATAATGCTTTGTCTTCTGGAGTATCCCATTCCAGGCTCTCCTCTCCTTTAATATGGAAGATATATACATACATACACACACACACACACACACACACACACACACACACACACACACACATATATATATATATATATATTGGTGATTATGATTGTGGCTCCACAATACTTGAATTGTTTATTTTTGGTTACTTGCAATATTTTCTCCTTGACCTGGGAGCTTTGGATTTTGACTATAATATCCCTTGGAGTTTTCATTTTTGGGATATCTTTGAATAAGTGATCAGTGATTCCTTTCAATTTCTATTTTATTCTGTGGACTTAAGATATCAGGGTCGTTTCCCGTTATAATTTCTTGAAATATGATGTCTTTGCTCTTTTTTTGATGACATCTTTTGGGCAGTCCAATGATTCTTAAATTCTCTTTCAATCTATTATCCAGGCCCACTACTGGTACTGTCACTGTGTATACTAGGCTCTTCTCAACTCTGGTGTCGCAGAGCTCTCCTGCCAACTTCTTGCATTTCCTTAGGCTGGAAAAGTATTTCATCCTATTGTTTGCTCTATCACTTCAGAACTGGAGGAGAATTTTGGGAGAGATCATCTAGGTCAGGGTTTCTTAAACTTTTTCCACTCACAACTCCTTTTCACCCAAGAAAATTTTACTCAACCCCAGTATGTAGGTATAAAAAATAGGTATACATAACCCTTTTTTATGATAAAGATTTTTATTTAAAGTTTTGAGCTCCAAATTTTATCCCCACCCTGGGGTGGTAAGCAATCAGATACAGGTTACAATATTTTATTACTGCCAATATTTTTGTGACCCCTACATTCAGTTATGTGACCCCATATAGGATCACAACCTACAGTTTAAGAAGCTTTATTTTAGGTTTCTTCCTCTGCTCTGCCATCTTGGCTCTATCTGCAGTCATGACCCTCCTAATACAGCCCAAGATGAGCTTTGTGTCAGCAATATAACACCACCAATTGATATTGAACTTGCAGTCTACTGAAACCTCCAGAAAAACTACTATCCATTCATGCCATCCCCCCTCCCCATCTTAAATTTGTGGAGTTGATGTCTTGTTTACAATTCTAAGACTTTACCTTTAATCTTATTGAATTTCATCTTAAGAGATGCTACCCAATATTTTTATACATCAAGACACTTCTGGATCTTTACTCTTGTTATCTATATGTTATTTATCCATTTGAGCTTTAAGCCACCTACAAATATGATGCATGTGCCATCCATAGTTTAATCCACCTTTATCTAGTCATCAATAAAAATGTTACATAGATAGAGCCCAGTATAAATCCCTGGAAATCTCCTATAATGTTGCTATTGAACAAGTAACAAGTCTTCTTTTAATACAACTTGTCAATCAGTTCTCAATCCATGATTCCAAGCCATGAAATGGCACCAAAAGAATTTTTTTAAAAAGTTGAGTTTTTGCTTCAGTGATAATCTTGAGGTCATTGAAAGCACCAACTACACAATGCCCCCCAATAGCATCCCTCTTTACACTGTTCTATGGTGTTACAACATCCCATTTAAAATGACTCCCTGAAACAGCTGCTCTCAAACATCACCTTCTTGCCCAGGTTAGGTGAACTGGACATCCAGGCATCAGGGGAAAGAATTAACAATTTCTGGGATGCCCAGTCGGCTCACCATTAATCTCAGACTCTACTGAGAGAGCTCTTTTCCCATAGTTTTAGATCCAGGGATAAAACTGGTTTTCCTCCAGTAAATTCCTTCCAAAGAGCTCCAAGCCCCTCCACCATGGCAATCTGGGAGAAGGCATGTACTGCATCTTAATTAGTGCTATTGTAAACAGTGGTGTCAGGCTGCAGGGAGGGGACTACATGTTTCATATCTATGGTAACAGGGAACATTGTTTTCTATTATGTTCCCTGGTCACTGGCAGACAAATGATTAATTAGCACATTCGATGCCTCTCCTTGAAAATGGCCATGGATCAGCGTGTGCGGCTCTCCATCATTTAATTAAATCAACTCTTGCACACCTGTTTCCACTTTCTTTAAACAAACATCTGCCGAATAACAAATAGAACTCAATATTAAATCTCAACCTGCTTCATGCTGCCGGTACAGCTTGCAGCAGAGCCTAATCAAGGCTGAAAACCATGGAAATATGGGGCACCAAGAGGCAATGGCATAGGGCGCTCACCTCCCAATCAGACCCCTTGGTGCCCCTGACCTCTTTCTGACCTCCTTGGGCATAGTGCCATGTTGGACATGCTTAGAGAAAACCCCTCTGATGTTCATGGAGATTAGACAGTGGGAATTACAAGGAGACTCTGAGCTAGGATTAAAGCCATATCTCTTCCTATAGCCCATGTATAAGTCCTTTGTTCCAGAGACCTTCATTTCAGTGTGTTACTATGGAAAGAAGACTGACTGGGGGAGCTGCGTTTTAGTCCTGCCTTTGACACTTACTAGTTGTATGACCCCAGCAGGTCACTTAATTTACCTAAGTAACATTTTCCTCTTTTTTACAATGGGTTAGGGTGAGCCACATGGCCTCTAACTTTTTATTCAATTCTAGAGTTATAATCTTTACTATTTCCTAATAGTTTACCAGGCTTTCTTAGATTATAGATCATAGACTTCAAACCAGAAGGAAGACAGCAAGGTTGGAAGGAATTAAGGAAGGAGGGAGAGAAGAAGGGAGAAAAGGAAGGAATGAAGAAAGGAAGGAAGGAAGGAAGGAAGGAAGGAAGGAAGGAAGGAAGGAAGGAAGGAAGGAAGGAAGGAAGGAAGGAAGGAAGGAAGGAAGAATGAGGGGAGGAAGGGAGTAAGGGAGGAAAGAAGGGAGGGAGGAAGGGAGGAAGGAGAAAGGAACTAAAAATGGATGAACAGAGGAAGAAAAATTGTTTTTCGAGCACTTACTATGTACCAGGTAGTGTTTAAGTGATTCACAAGTATTATCTTCTTGAGCCTCACAATAACCCTAGGGAGGGAAGTATTATTATCCTCATTTTATAGATAAAGAAGCTGAGGCAGACAGAAATTCAGTTGTGTTTAAGGTGACACAACTAGTATGTGTCTGAAGCTGGGTTTGAACTCAGGCTTTAGTGAGTCCAGATCTAGAATGCAATCCATTGTTCCACCTAAAAGTATCCTGTAAATCATAAGGCATTATCTAATATCAACTATTAAGATAAGGAGTCTCATCACCAGATCAAATTCAAGTGGTTAGATTTTTTTGGAAACCAAGTGATTCTTCAGGGTTACATTCTAGAAAGACCATGTTCTGTGTGGGTGGAAGACTTGCCATGATAAAATCACAGATCCTTATAGCATAATGGGGAGAAAGAAAAAGGAAAACAATAAAACCTCAGTTCCACATATTTTCACAACCCAGGGATACCATTTCCTTCACTACTGGGTATTTAGCATTTCCTTCAGAATCATTTGCCCTTTTCTTGTTTCCTGAATTCTCAGCCCAAGCCTTGGCTACAGAAGGAGAGATGGAGGTGAAGCAGAACCTCTGTCTTCTTTTTCATCCATGAGGCCAACCTAGTTAGGATGCACCCAGCCCTGCCCCCATGGATACTCCAAACCTGTTTTCTATCCAGGGATTGGGCCCTTCCTTTGACCTTTCTGTTACTTGCATTAGAAGATGAGCTGGCTTCAGCCAAAAGCAAAACAAGTAGCTTTCTATTCCTGGCCAACCAAAACCATCTTCCCAACCCATCTGCCCTATTGCCTTTAATTTCTACTATTAGTATCATGTAAGGGCTTTCTGGAGACTTGCAGTTTGCAATTTGGTAAATGTTACCTAGGGAACATGATTTGTTTAATTGAATTTAAACTATTGACATTTAGTGGTAGCCAGCAGAGGGCAGGGTTGTGAGGGAATTAAATATAGGAAGAGTGAATTTTTAAGGACAGAAAAGCATGAGATTAGTCATTTGCTGGATGAGGGTCTTTTTGAAAATTGGTCCAGACCTGTGATTTCATCATCAGTCTCTTCAGAAAGTATTCTCTTTCCCCTCATGGAAATTATTTCCTTTGTGTCTTCAACTGTTCATTCTTTTATTTTAGTGAGGAAATTGGGGTTAAGTGACTTTCCCAGGGTCACACAGCTACTAAGTGTTAAGTGTCTGAGGCCGGATTTGAACTCAAGTACTACTGACTCCAGGGCCAGTGCTCTATCCACTGTGCCACCTAGCTGCCCCACAACTGTTCATTCTTGAAGCTTCCTGTTACTCCCAGATTGATATTACCTGTAGAATTTGCATACAAGGGGTTCTATATAGTCTCTGAATTCCTTGAAATCTATTCTCCCCAAATCTAGGGGATGTGTCTGACTGTAATTATGTCTTTCCTTCTGCATCACAAACTCTCCAAGGTGACCCTCACTTTCCACAGCACGTCCATGAGGTGGGTCCTGATCCACAGCCAGGAACCATTCCTCCATTCTGCCTCTCAATCTCTACTCAGATTAATTAGGCAGTGGCAAGGGCAGAGACTAATCTGTTCCTTCGCCACCTCATGCCACTCATGGCAGTCACTTCTGTCTATTAACTTTCTTTTTTCTCTGAGTCTCTGTGTTTTTTTCTCTCCTTTCCTCTACAGTCATTTTATTGTAGTAGCCAATATGTCTCTTTTCCCATAGATCATAAGGTCATTATAGTGCTAGTTTTTGTTTTTGCCATTTTAAGAAGACATACTATATGGGGGCATCTATGTGGCACAGTGGATAAAGCTCTGGCCCTGGATTCAGGATTACCTGAGTTCAAATCCAGCCTCAGACACTTGATACTTACTAGCTGTGTGACTCTGGGCAAGTCACTTAATTTCCATCGCCCTAAATAAAAAAAAATACATACTAGAATAAAGGAGTGGGGACCAAGGTTCTGTCCATAAATAGATGAAAGGTCAAGGGTCTTCATAGAAAGAAAAAAAGGAGGCTCAGGGATGGGAAAGGAGCCCAGAGAGTTTTCATCAAGATGAAATCAGGGGAGGGAATTTTCTAGAGAGAAAACAGAAGGCCACTGATCTGTCCCCAAGCACATCAGATACATGGGGTGTGTTTAGAGGGCAGAAAGTAAAGGTCCAAGGATAAGCATCCAGGTCCCCAGGAATGGCCTGGGCCTCTCCAGTATCTTCATCTCTGTATCTAAGCAGATGCCATATCTTGCCCACTCTCCCAGAACCCATTTCCTACCTGCTCTATTCTCTCCAGGTAAACAGAACTAACCCAATTCAGGCCCCCTTCATATCTTGTCTGGACTTTTGCCACAGGCTTTGAATCTGTGTCTCTGTAGTCAGCCTCTCTCCTCTACAGTTTCTCTTCCACACTGCTACTTCCTTGATATCACTAAAGCATAGGTCAGACCATGTCACTCTCCTTGTCAAGAAGCTTCCGAGGCTCCCCATTGTCTGGAGAACAAAATACAAACTCCTCTGTTTGGCATCTAAAGTCCTTTATAACCTGGGGCCAGGCTAGCATTTCAGGCTGATTACAACTTATGGTCCCTCATCATTTCTACATTCCATCCAAATTCACCCATTTTCTTTTCTAGGCTTACAATATCCAATCTTCATGGGATATTCCCCCAGTACTGGAACGCTCTCTCCTTTCATTTCTAACTTTTGGTAGCCCTTCTTCCTTTCAATTCCTCCAGTTTTACTTTCTTTGAGAGACTTTTCTTCTTCCCAATTCAGTCCCCATGTTCCTACTGAAATTACTTTCTATTTTTAAAAAACACACATATTTTTTCATATTGACTTATTTATCTATGAATTGAAGTCCTCCAGAAGTTCTTTGAGGTCAGGGACAGTCTTACTTTTGTATTTACACCCTCAGTACTTAGCATAGAGTTTGGGAATATAACAAGTGCTCAATAAATACTTGTTGATTTGTGGCTTGGCATCATCAATTTAAAAAGATCAGTATTAATTACATCCAGAGTGTTCCAACTGCCAGGTACAAGCCTCTGTTTTACTGCCCAGGAATCTTTGAATCTGTACCAAGCATCGTTCACTGATGGAGTCTTCAATTAGGCAACAGCAAGAGAAAGGGATGAGGCATATTGACCTTGAAACTCTTCTAAGTGAAGCCTAGATTCCAAGTTTCACAGCAACATAATGTTCATCAACTCTAAACACTACATTTTACAGATAAGAAAATCGTGGCCAAGAAAAGTGTTGTGCCCTAGGTCACAGAAACAGAATCTGAACCCAAGACAAAATAGAGAATTTAAAAAATGATTGTTTTTATGACCACCCATGATTAAGTAAGCTTAATATTGGCACAAATTTAAAAATATAGCTAGTGACATTGTTTTGAGGAGGGCTAGGCTATAGGGGGTAGAAGGTCATTTGAATATTTTAGAAGTGCTAAAATTGGTGACTTGTGGAGGGCAGCTGTTTAGCTTTATGCAACACAAGAGATCTTCTGAGAGCTTTAGTGAAATTAACCTTGTCTTTTTATTTCCACAAATACTGTGGAACATAGATATCCCTTTTGGCCTTAGGATGCAGGGTAATCCAAAAAGTAGTGAATGGATAGCAGTGATCCATGTAAGGAATAGATCCCAGGATTATGGCATCACACATAAATCTAGAGCTATAAGGGATGTCAGAGGCTAATCCAAGACCTTTGTTTTACTGAGAAAATAAACAACTGAGGCCCAGAGAGTTTAGTGCTTGCTCGAGGTTACACAGGTAGGAAGTGACCACTTCTTCCACCTTCTTTCCATTGTACCATGTGACACAAATTGCATTTGTGATAACACAAGTAAGGTACTTTGAGAACCTTAAAGCATGACATAAATGCCAGGTATTACGATTGTTGTTATGGACCAGATTATTGTTTCTTCTTCTTCTTCTTCTTCTTCTTCTTCTTCTTCTTCTTCTTCTTCTTCTTCTTCTTCTTCTTCTTCTTCATCATCATCAGTCCTGATCAGAAGGGTTTTAAGTTTTAGTTTTTTGTTCTCCCCACAGCATAGCACCTTCTGTTGGTCATTACTTTGGAAATGGAATCTAGACTGACCTCTTCATTCATTG
This sequence comes from Dromiciops gliroides, assembly GCF_019393635.1. Lineage (NCBI taxonomy): Eukaryota > Metazoa > Chordata > Mammalia > Microbiotheria > Microbiotheriidae > Dromiciops > Dromiciops gliroides. Next base: position 746,681,596 of record NC_057861.1, read on the forward strand.
TAAAGAGGAGGAAGTAGACCAACGGAGGGCATGATTTCCCCAAACTCCCCATACCTCAGAGGCACCAAAGGCAGGATGATCACTTTAGAGCTAGAAGAGAATTGTGTGCCTTTGGAGTAAATGTGCTTATTTTTCACATAGGGAAACATACTTGTGAGAATTCTGTCCCAAGATCTCAGGGCTAGTGTTTCTACAGGAATTTACAGAACTGGGATGTTTTCTGGTTGGCATCACTTCCAGTCTAGCCCAGACTGGACAGAAGTGGAATTGAAATGAAGCCTCAGACAGCCAGTGGAGGGTGAAGGAGAAGGAGCAAGCAAAGTATCTGGGACTGTAATGCAGCCACATCCTCTTCAGTTGGTCACCATTGGTTCTGTGCCAGGAAGGTGGCCCCTGTCACCCTGTTAGTCTTTGGAGGGGGGACATGTTGAACAGTGCTTTCTTGCAGTGCCATGGTTTTAGGGATCCTACAGTTGGCATTACAGCCAAACCCGACTATACATTGTTCCATTTATATCACAATCCAGAGCCTTTCCCCATGTCTTTGGTTTCACCTTCCTCCATGTTTGGAATAATAACCCTTTGTGTTTTAAGACTCCCTAACTTCTTTCAAAGCTCTTCTCAAGGGGGCAGATAGGTGGCACAGTGGATAAAGCACTGGCCCTGGGTTCAGGAGGACCTGAGTTCAAATCCATCCTCGGACACTTGACACTTACTAGCTGTGTGACCCTGGGCAAGTCACTTAACCCCCATTGCCCCACAAAACAAAAACAAAAATAAAGCTCTTCTCAAATCCTCAGCAAATCAATGAAACAGTACTCTGAAGTTCCAAGTCTTGAAGCCCAGTGCTTGAGGGTTCAAGGGTAGCAATCATTTCCTTCCTTCTGTAAATAGTTTACTGAATATAGTATAGTGTGGTATACTCTTAATAGTACACTTAATGAAATATAGTGCAATATTGCAAAATATAGTATACTGGAATATAAATCTGGCCACACTTATTGTATTATCAGAAAAAAATAGACTCTCCATTACTCCATGAAGAAGTAGAAGCTCCTACTCCTACTGACTATCCCCTTTCATTCCATTTTTTCATTTTACTTTCTGGATCTGTGAGCAATTTCTTTTTTCAAAACATTCAAAATTGGATTTATTCATTGGGTTGAAAGTAAATCTTCAAATTTCCACCTGAATTCATCTAGCCCAGATTCCCTGGCAAATGAATTTGTGGTTTAGAAGACAGGACCAGATTTCTCATATTCCTCCAACATCCAATAGTCCCCTGATTTTGTGATCTCATCACTGCATCTATTCCTTCATCCTGAACTAGCAGATTGTGACCCATCCATGCCTGCCCAATCTACATGATGCCTATCTTTGCTCTAGCATAGTTCTACCACTGGGAGTCCACTTAATAATCCATGATGATTTATAATGCATGTGGGGAGTTCTCTAAATGTCTTTATACTACGTGGATACCAGTGGATCGCTCTCCATGTCTTTCATCCCTTGCTTTTGCTGTGTGATATTCCATCACTTTCTGGGCCCTGATCTCATCAGATAGATAGATAGATAGATAGATAGATAGATAGATAGATAGATAGATAGATAGAGAGCTATAGTGATATATATATATATATATATATATATATATATATATACATTTAGCTTCAATTTCTTTAGTTCTTTCAGTTTCCTTTATAGCAGAAATGTCATGCTTGATACTACCCAGGTCTTCCCGGGGTATGTGCACTTCTTGGCCATGGGGCAAAGGTTCCTTGTTTGTACCACTATTGGCTGTTAATGATTTTAAATTATAAAAAAAACCCTTTGCAATTTTTAACATTCTCTCCCTTTCCTGCTTTCCTCTACTTTGTCTCTATCACTATAGATATAGAAGGGGATGCTGATTTCTTCAACAGATCCTTACACTGCATGAAATGTAGACCCTTCACCATCCTGATATTCTCCTCTGGACAGATCGCCATATCAATATCCTTAAAATGTACCATAACTGAATGTAGTCCTACAGAAAGGTTTTAACTAGGGCAGAATACAATGAGACTACCCCCTCCTTATTCCTGGGAGCTATGTCTCTTAATGCAGCCCTGGATTTTCTTAGCCAACATATCACATTGTTGACTCATATTGAGCCTATGGTACAACCAAACCCCCAGACTTTTTTTGGAAAAAAATTCCCTCAGAAGTATATACTCAGGAATCTAAAAGTTCAAAACAAATCTCAGTGGTTGATACACAGAGAAAAATGGTCCATTTTAACAATGAGCCAGAGTAAAGTCATGTGTTCAATTTCAATAGAAGAGAAAAGTTTGATAGTTCATTGTTGAGGTGCATGGAGTTAGATGTGTAACTGTGTGACTTTGCAACTAGCTGCCAATGCCTTAAAAGTTTAGATAATACTTGAGACACTTAGAAGTATCTTAGAATAAAAATGATCTTAATAAAATAAACACCCTTCTGGTTATTAAAGTACTTGGCCTTATGGAAGAAAAGATACAACACATCCATAATGAAGATTTTATTTTATAATAGCTACATCTTTAAAACGTGCCCATATACATGTTCAACTCCCAGTTGAAAACAGCAGTTCATGTATTTAGAGTTGCAAGGGAGTTAAGGTATCACAGAGTTAATTTCTCTACCCCTTAATTTAACAAAGGAAACTGAGGCCCAGAGAGATTAACAAAGCTACTGAAAAGTGGTAGAACTAGGATATCCCCAGGCCTTTCACCTTCCCATCCAATACTCTTGCTCCTCCCTTCTACTGTTATTCTGGGTAATAGAAGGAGATTGATGGTCAATTATATTAGTAACCGAGGAGTCATCAATTCTAATTGTGGGAGCAAAGATGAGTGAATGGCTTTGTCTCTCTACATACATTTCATGGAAAATCCCCCCCAGATCTCAGCAGGAATTTATTTTATTTTATTTTAAACTTACAGAATAAAATAAGTATTTCCATAACATAGTATAATTTTTAAAAAAGATGAATGTACATGAACCTGAAAATCTATTATGCACAATTTGCTATTCCTTTCAAATACGTAATAAAGTTATTGTGTAAATTTTCCTTTTGTCCTTTTTTCTTCCCTTCTGCCCCACCCTAGAGATGTCTACTATTAAGCATAAATATGTATATGTATATGTGTATGTGTATGTTTATTGTATATGTATGCACACATATAAACATGTGTGCATATGTAAAACCATTCTGATTATCAGTTCTTTCTCTGGATGCAGATAGTATCTTCCTTCATATGTCCTTTGTAGCTAATTTGGGTATTTATAATAGTCAAAAATGATATTCACTCAAAGTTGTTTTTAAAAAAAACTATTGCTGTTGCTGTATATAAATTTCTCTTGGTTCTGTTTACTTCACTCAGCAGTAATTTAATCTCATTCTCACAGTTTAGGAACAGTAAATTAAGTCCTGTTCTAAACTTTGTACAGAAAACAAGCTACTAGCTGTTTAGAATGAGAAAAAAATCCCTTTGAGTATAGGTATGTGTGTACGTGTATGTGTGTGATGGGGGGGTCTGGTGAAATGTAGTCTTTTTTATGCTTATTTGCAGTAGTGTTTAGAAAATAAATCCTTCCAGCTTTCCCTTTTTACAATTAAATATGAGAGAAGCAGTGGCCTGTTATTAAATGGGCTTCAGTTAGTGGACTGGTACTGGGATGAAAGAAAATTCAAGAGGAATCACTGACAAATGGTTTTTAGCATTTTCTTAGTCAGTGGCCATCTTTTCTTTCTTTTTCTAAAAAAAATGTTTTCAGTTCTGAATTCTCTCCCTCCCTCTAGCCCCTCCCCTACTCATTGAGAAGGGAAGAAATATGATATCCATTATAATATGAGGTCATGAAAAACATATTTCCACATTAGCTGACCTTCTTTTTACATATGGGGAAAGAAGTGTGTGGTAATGGTAAGGAACAAAAACCAGAGATAGCAAGAGGCTGAGAACAGGAGTAGGCAGAGAAAAACACAGAGCCTTCACAGAGAAAAAGACAGTGAGAAAGAAAAGAGGCTGAGCCAGAGAGATGAATAGAAATAAACACAGAGATACAAATAATGAGAAAATTATATCCAGAGAGATAAAGATGGATAAAGACAAGAAAAGAGATATGGCAGAGAGATGGAGGGATGGAGGAATAGGAGGGAGGGAGGGAGAGAGAAAGAGAGAGAGAGAGAGAGAGAGAGAGAGAGAGAGAGAGAGAGAGAGAGAGAGAGAGAATCACAGAGACATCCATGTAGAAAGAAACAAACAGTGAGAAATTTGGAAACAGAAGCAGCAAGAGAAGAGCAGAGACAGTGAGAAAGCAAGATACCCAGAGACAGAAGCAGGAAAACAAAGTCAGAGACAAAGAATGAGAGATAGAAAGCAGATGATAAGGGGGAGAGGGTGATACAGAGAGACACATGCAAACATCCCACAGTGGAGAACATATGTGGGCTGAATAGCCTCTGAGTTGTCAATTTCCCCCTTTGCAGGTTGCTTGTGAGTTTCAGGGAATCCTGCAGATATGAGATCTCCATGCACCTATTATGTAATGTAATGCTAGGGTTACAAATTTTCAAAACAACAACACCCTCTTTCCACAAGGACTGAAAACTTAGGAGGAGGTAATATATGTGTCCACAGATCATTAGAGTCAACAGTGATAAAACCTGTAGTCATTATATTGGTGAAGACAATGAGACCCAGAAAAGTGAAGTTATTTTTGTGAGGTCACATAGAAAGTGGCAGCTTGGGGATTTGAACTCAGGTCCTCTAACTTGATTCCAGCTCTCTTGCTAATGGGAACTGACAAAAGAAAGTCAGTTTTCTTTGCATTCCATAATCTTTTCTCTGCATGGTCTGCTTTACCACAGACCTGATGATAGCTGCTGTAAGTCTATAATAATGATGACTGAATAAGATCAATATCGATCAATCGATAAACATTTATTGAGTGCCTACTATATGCCTGGCACTCTTTTAAGTGCTAGGGATACAAAAAAAAAAGACAAAAGAAATTCTCTGACAGCTTTCAGGGGAAGCTTTTCTCTTTAAGCAATATCAAGCCCACAGCCTTCCCAAGAGGTGGAGGACTCTTCCTGTCCTGATCTCTAATAGCAAAAATTCTTAGCATAATTAAATGTCTTACACTTGACATGTACTAGCTGTGTGACCCTGGGCAATGAGGGTTACCTCATTGCACACAAAATAAAAAGAAGCAAACAAACAAAAAACCCAAATGTTTGTAGATCCATTTAAGTTGTCTTCTTTCCCATTCAGTTTTCCATGGAAAGGCTCACCACCATGCCACATATCTACGTCATGCCATCTTCAATCCATTTTCAAAAAGAGCTCTATTATGTTCAAGTCGGTTACATCTGACAGACATTTATTAAGCACTTACGATGGGCCAGGTACATACAACACACAGATAAAGAGGAAACAGGACCTGCCCTTGTGGAGCTTACATTCTACTGGTGAGGGGAGTGCCACTACACTCACAGCTGGAAGCATCTGGGACACTTCGTGGGAGAGGGACTGGAATTGCTTTGAGGGAGAATCAGATTTTTGCCTGTTCCTACAGACCCAAAGCTTTTCTTAACCAGAGATGGGAGGAGCTGGGAAGACCAGCCTTCCTATCCTGTCTCTGACAAATGGCCCTGGGCAGCTCACAAAGCCTCTAAGTGATTCCGGCTCTAAGACGGAATACTCCAGAAGTGAGGACTTGCACTGAGAGAGGGGGATTCCTCCTGTAGGAGTGCCTGGTATCAGTGAAATCTCAGGCCAGGCCCTATTCCTGTACCTTTCTTAACAAAGGGAAGATCACTGATCATGGAGCAGACAAATGCTTTTATTAGAACCTTGTCTTTGCATTTTTGCTTATATCTTTGACACGGTTACTTTTTTTCATGAAGATTAAAAGAAAATACAAGTCTACCGAGATAGCCATACAGGAGGGCCCACTGTCCGAATGACCAGCTTCCAATCATCTTTACACACACTCGTAATAGCCCACAGATACTGTTCAAGTTGGCTTTTTGTCTCAGTTCTGCAAGCTGGGTCTTCACTCAGGCAGAACAAAGGCCACTGATGGCATGTGCCCTGACTCTCTAAGTAACCTTCCTCCCAGGAGGCCACTTGGGTTGAAGACTTTGCCCTTGAATTTTGATAAATAAGCTGGGTAGAATGACATGAATCTAGGGAAGAGAGTGCTGTTTGGGAGATGGTACAAATGGAATTGCTCACTTGCTCGCTTCTACCATGGAGAGTTGCCAGGTGGTTTACGTTCTTAACAATATGAAAATCAGGAAAATAATAACCAAGACCATGCCCATACCTGAACATTATTATTCCTAATAATAATAATAACAATATTTGCATAGCACTTTAATGTTTATAAAGCAATTTACATATATATTATTTCATTTGATCCTCACAACAATCTAGTGAGGTAGGTATTATTATTATTATTATTCTAATTTTACAGATGAGGAAACTGAGGCTCAGAGAGAGCTTAAGCGACTTACCCAGAGTTACACACGTAGTAAAGTGTATGAGGTTGAATTGGAACTCAGATATTCTGGACTTCAAGTCCAGTATTTTATCCACTAGTTACTTCTACATCTACTATAACCACCACCAGCAGCAGCAAGCCGTACTGCCACTGTGAATAACATTAGCAATTTTATAACACCTTTAGATTTGCAAAGTGTTTTACTTTTGTTATCACCTTTCATTCTCACCACAACCCAGGAAAGTGGATGCTATTCTTATATTCTTATATTTATTTTACTAGTAAGGATACTAAGGCTGAGTAAAGTTAAGTGCATGAGGGGGGAATTGGAATTCAGCTCTTCCCTACTCCAAGCCTAACAGCACCCTACTCACTGGATCATGCCCTTGCCTATAATTATATTTAAAATGAATATGCTCTTATTTTGATTCATACCTTTAAGTACAATTTGATGATCTTGTTTATTTCTTATAATGCTCTTCAATTGGAATCCAATGTTTTCTTTCATCTTCCACCATAGACAAGTAACACAGATGTTCTGGGCTTCAATTTCTGCATCAATAAAATGAAGTTGGACTAGCACTGAGACCACACTATACAAGAGCATGCTGTTCAATATTTTAACAACCAGATCTCTGGGCGGGGAATAAAGTATGCATGATGCACTTTTAAGGGTAGCCTGCATTATTAATGTTTCTTCGTTGTTTTCTTTAATATTGATAATCGACAGAACAATAAATAAAATCTTGGTTAGTAATTTACTGATTTCTTAGGCATAGATGTTCAAACTTTAAATTTCAATAGGCTCGGGGCAGCTAGATGGCACAGTGGATAGAACACCGGCCCTGGAGTCAGGAGTACCTGAGTTCAAGTCCGGCCTCAGACACTTAACACTTGTTGGCTGTGTGACCCTGGGCAAGTCACTTAACCCCAATTGCCTCACCAAAAAAAAGTTTAAAAAATTTCAATAGGATCCCAAGAGATGATGTGAGCACAACCTTGAATTCTCATATGAATTGAAGGAATTGGTATGGGGAACTTCCATATGAAGAAATGCCTTTTACTGATGCCAGTCAGCATGTTCTCTGCAACTTAGTCTTAGAGAGTTGCCCTTGAACATTAAGAGGTTAAATGACTTGTCCAGGGTCTTATTCCTGTATATATAAGAGGCAGGTCTCCCTTACCTGCTCTCTCTTCACTACACCAAGCGACCTCTTGTATAATACAAACAAGAAAAAGAAAAGATCTCTATTAGGTTGCCAAGGTGCACAGTCATTTGCTTAAAGGAATCCACCTCTAATTCACAAGGTGCTGTGTGAACACAGCTTATGTATTCCGGAATAGATGGTTGCTTGTTGTCAAAAACCATGCTATTGAGGAGAAACAAAGCAAAACAAGTTTTTGTTGTTTCTAAACAAGGAAGCCACTGGTGACAGGCAGGGAATCCCCATGATCCTCAAATAGCTCAGATCCATTTGGAAATGTACATTTCTATAATCAGACATTCTTGTACAAATGATGCAAAGAATTTAAAGCGACATTGAGCACAGAGCTGCTTCTTGGAGACTTCTCCCTGTCATCTTCCTGGTCTCTCCTCTTGCAGCAGAATGCATGCAGTCACCTGTTCATATGACAGCCTTTCAAATATTTGAAGTCTTCCCCCAATAGCTGCCCAACCTACACAAGTGCTTTAATATCATCAAGAAAATATTTCATCACCCAAGTTTTGGAAGAAAAATGCAGATTTTATTAAAACTTTTTTAAAGGGATCTTTAATGGAGGCAGCATGTTACTGTGGAAAGAACATGGGCTCTCCAGTCAAAGGGAATGGATTCAAATGCTCTCTGATCCTATTTACCTGTGTGACCTTGGGGGAGTTGTTTACCTCTCTAGACCTCAGATTCTTCATGTGTAAAATGAATGGGTTTGGAATAGATGGGCTCTAAGGCCCCCACCCAGAAACCATCAAAGAGAGACATTGTGCAAAGATGATGACCAAAGCATTGCTTCTCATCCCCTTCCCTTCCCCATCTCTTTTCCACCACATTAAACAGCCTCTCTTCCTTTGACTTTCTTTCCAACTGACTTTGTCACTTAGCAACCCCTTTCCACAGATATTTACCTACCTCCAGGTCAGTACCAAAATAAGTGCTTAACTTAGAATGCTGTGATCACTCTTTTCAGGAGCTATTCCCAAACCTTCTCCAATACCATCTCTTTCCCACTCAGAAAAGCATCTCTGCTTGCTATTATATTGAGACAATGGAGGGTAAGTTTTCTAGCTTCTTTTTCAACCCCTAAGTGTGACTTCACTATCTTTTCTTTTTTCCTCCACCCTGGAACACAGAGGTGGCCTTTCTCTTCTTTCCAACAACACCCCCTTTAGCAGCTCCTCTCCTCTCCTCTCTTCTCCAGTTTTCATTTAGGGCCATCTCCTTTACATCCCTTATTTTAACTTCTTTGTTTTAACTTTTTATCCACTGTCTCTGTCCTTGCTGATTATGCATATTCTGAGCTCCCTGTCCACATCCGTTAAAACCTGTTTTTTGAACTTATCAACCTTTCAAGATATGGCCCTATGTCTATACTCCCTTTAATAGCCAAAAGCCTAGGGTATGGGGGCGGGGGAGTTCTCCATCTTCTCCAAAGTCACTGCCTTCTCTTTCTCACCTCCCATTCACTTCTTAACCCTCACAATTTGCCTTCACTTCCTATCTCTCTCTAAGGTAATCTAAAGTAATCTCTTCTTCAGCTTTGGACTCTGCATAGCTTTTAACACTGTTAAGCACCCTTTCACCTTGAAGACTCTTTTCCCTTGCTTTCTGTGAGTCTTCTCTCTCCTGATTCCTTCTAATCCTTCCTTTTCAATTTCCTTGGCTGGATCATCAACTACATTCCATCCTACCTACTAAAGGCACAGTCCTTTCCTTGTCTGAGCTTCTACAGCAAAGGAAAGTTGGAAATCTAATTAGTTATGGTATCCCTCTTACCCTGGAGACAGGGATTGGCTAGAGGCTTATCTCTCTGGGCAGCATGAGTAGTGCCTAAATGACTGGCCTTGGAGTTAGGGGATCTAACTTCAAGCATGTACGGCTTGAAGGTCAAGGAAATAGGGCAGTAAAAAGTGCACTGAGTTCGGAATCAGAGGACCTGGCCTCTGGCCTTGAAGGCCTCTGGCCTTGAATTTCACCTCTGCCACTTAATATCTGTGAACAAGTCATTTAAATCATCTATATCCTCAACTTTCTTTTTCTCCTCTTCTCTTCTGTTTTCTCTCCCATCCCCTCCCCTCTCTTCCATGCTCCCTCCATCCTCCCTTCTCCTTCTCCTTCTCTCTCTCTCTCTCTCTCTCTCTCTCTCTCTCTCTCTCTCTCTCTCTCTCTTTCTCTCTTATAAAATGAAGGTGTTGTACTAGATGGTCTATAAGGTTTCTTATCACATGGTTTAAAAATGGTCAGACAATTACATAAGAACTATGATGAGTCATAGTCTGAATGCCAAAGTAAGGCTCTGATCATGCTTAATTGTGGCTAATCCTTTAACCTCTCTGGCTCTCAGTTTGCTTTTCTGTGAAATGGAGCTAATCATACTTATACTTCATGCCTGGCAAGATTATAGTGAGGCTTACGTGAGATAATGGTTGTTAAGCTCTTTGAAAACTTTAAGTCACTAGATACATGTCTGTTAATCTTAATGACTTAGCTGAAACCAGGAGGTAGAAGACCTGCATGTATTATGGGAAACCCAATTTTAAAGAATTCCATCCTATTGGTTGTTAGTAATTTTTATCTGCAAAGACTGAAAACGAAGAGCCAGTTGGCCTTGGAAAAATATGATCGTCCGTACTTATGTGCACTAAATGACAGTATTTTTAACACAACCTCTTTTCAAGTGGATCCTGGGGGCAGAAGAGGAAAGAATTCCCCAATGGCAATGTTACCAGGTTCCCACCATCTCTAGAAATAGAGTGAAGCGTCAGAACTCATGTAGAGGGGGAGGTTTGTCCAAGCAGTGAACACGTCATCTTTCTTTTTCCTTTGGCTTTCCATCAGTTTTGTCCATCGGCAGCTTCATTGCCAAAGGAGCTCTTGAAAGTCTTCTTCATCTAAGAAAACAACAACAACAACTACATCATCTTCCTCATCATAATCAAGGCCATGAAAGGCTCGAGGAAGAAGGACTTGGGAAAGCCTGCCGGCTTGGCTCCATGAGCAGACCAATCAGCAGATAAAGACAACTAACTCTAGGGGACACCTGGGGAACAAAATTCTTCTATGGGTGTTTTGTGGCCAGAAGGGTCAAGTAAGTGCCATATTGGTCTGAATGTTGGTAATCCCAATTGCTTTTAAAGGGAAAAGTACAATGATATACACTGGAAAAGGATAAAGAGCAATATGATGCAATAAGAAATCTATTTATTTGATATAATAATAGTATACCATACAAGTTTTCAGAGAAGTAAAATTTGGGGAGGAGAAAATATGTATCTATTCTTGGACCAATGCTTTGATCACTTTGAGCTAAAAGGGACCCTAGAGCCCACCATATCTACCCCTCTCCATAGGTAATCTATAGTCCCATAATGCCATGATTCTATTATGTTTGTTGGGTGGAGTGTTATAGTAGATTGGGACATGGCCTTAGAGCCAGGAAGATCTAGGTTTAAGTCCCACCTGTGATACATTTTTGCTGTGTGACCTTGGGCAACAGGCACTGAAAGAGATGCTCTCAGTACAGATTACATGGTGTGGAGTGGTCAGGGACTGAGAGGCCCTGTCCAGGATATAGCTAATGAGAGTCTGAGGCAGGATTTTAATTCACATCTTCCTCCAAGTCTGACACATTTTTTACTTTGCTTATTGACCTACAATTTGCCAGGCATATAGGAAAATAAAGAATCAGAAGGAAATGCTGCTTCTGTAGAATATCTTTAGTTATTATTTTAGACCCCAAGTCATGCCCATGTTGGCCCAAGAATAATAGATGAATATTTTCTCCTCCTCAAATATTACTTCCATAAAACCTTGTATTGTATGGTATTACAGCCAGCACCATCTTGCAGCCCAATAAAGAGAAATAATTCTAACAGAAATATCAAATATTACTAATATAAATACCACTAATAGAAATAGTAGAGTGCACCCTTACTTTGCACAGAAAGCCTTTTAAGTCCATTCGGCTCTGGTTGAACCCCCGTTTTTCTTCACCACTCACACGCTGGTCCCAGGAGGCTGATGAAGCAGTAAGGTCTGGCTCTGCTAATGTTGGGGATGGGAGGGCCATTTCTGGGCTGCCTTCTGAGGTGGGGGAAGAGAGGGCACATGTCCTGGTCTGTTCAGGGAGTGGAGTCCCTTGACCTTCAATGGTGGGGCTGGGAGCCCTAGGGGACACAGTCTCATGAATATCTAAATCAGTATGGAAATTTGGCTCACTTCCTTCTCCCCAGTCAGTGAGTCCCAGTTCTGAGCAGAGTTGGGATTGTTCTTCTAAGAGCTGGTCAAACTGCTTGAGGGAAAATAGCAGAAAAACAGGTAAGATAACAATACTTCTAGATGACAACTAGAGCACACAGTGTCATTCCTTTGCTCAAGAACATTCAATGGCTCTCTAATGTAAACTCTTCTGTTGGCATGCAAAGCCTTTCCAATCTAAACTTTTAGACTGGTTTCATTTTTTTCAAGTTCCATTCAAACAGGCCTGCTCATTGTTAGTATACAAAACAAAGTGAAGTCAACTCACTGGACTCCGGAAACCAAAAGCTCTATTTTGTAGAAAAATTCATATTTTGACATGAAACATAGGAAGAGGGTACAGGGCTTCACCTTGTGATTTCATTTGCATAGGGAACTCCAGAGTGAGAAAGCCACCTCTACCAATATAAGTTGGCACCTTCTCTGGAACTGAGAATATTAGATAATTTCTGAGAGAAGAGGTCCCAAATGCAGCCAGAACCAGATTAAATGTATGTGGGAAATATTCAAATAACTAAATAAAAATATAATAGAACATAGATAATGTTGGTATGTGGTTGTCTAAGTCAATATGCAGCATTCAGGGATCCTTATGTATTTTTTAGTGACCCCCACTTCTATTCGAATGTGACTCCACTGGTCTAGAGAACTGAGTTGTTTCTTGCCCAGGGGCACACAGACTTAGCATAGTGAAGACAGAGCTAGCCTTGGAACCAGGCAACTAGTCTTAATGCATTGTGGAAATGGTGGCTAATGTCCCATACCAGGAGCATCCCTTCCCGAATCTGCCGAGCTCGATCACTGAGCTGGAATTCCAGCTCAGCCACCTGTTGTTGCAGGTCTTGACGTAAATTGTGAAGCTGCCGCATCTCCTCCCTGCAAGTGAATAAAAGAATGGCAGCACATAGAACATCTTCTGTGAGGAAGTTTTTCCTCCATTTCCCTTCTCCCAAAAGAAACTCAGCTCAGTCCTTTGAAATTACTTAAAACATCTCCTCCATTTCTATGTACATGGTCATATTTTGTGGCCCAGACCCATGATTTTACCCTCTTAGGGAAATCTTAGTGTGGAAATTCTCTCCACTGCTGCAAATCCCCAAATGATATGTAAGTTGCAGTGCCTGATGACACTGAGATAGTCTGTATTATGTCAGAGGCAGGATACGAATCCTGGTCTTCCTGATTCCAAGACGAGCCCTCTATGCACTTAACTACCCTGCCTCTCTCTTGGTGCCTGACCTACATGACCTTACCAAGGTTGTATTCCTGCTTTGTATGCTTTTCCCTTATCCCTCTCTACCACTTCTATCCCCTTCTATAAATGTCAGCTCAGTGTCTCTATCTTCAATTAAAAGCTTAGGTCATTTGTATTGAAAAGAAATAGTTACATACCAGGTGGCCTTCACTTCAGCAAAAATCCTCATCTCTACCCTAGCCCCTCATGAAACTTGGAACTCAACTTTTGGCTCTGCATGTCTTCACCTTGTCTGGTCTGAGCCAGGTCTCTTTGATACCTCTTAGCCCCTTCACACCACACCCATTTCAGCTGTCATCATGGGTTCTTTTCCCTCATTGGAAAGTTCTTGGAGCTCAGTGGCTGTCTTGCTTGCCTGGCATACATACATACATATATATATATATATATATATATATATATATATATATATATATATATACACATACTTACATAGTAATAATTTATTAAAGTCTCTCTCTATATATCTGTTTCTGTTCATTCTATCTATCATCTGTCAGTCCATCTTTCCATCTCTCTCTCTCTCTCTCTCACACACACACACACACACACACACACACACACACACACACATATCTATCTATCATGTCTGTCTGTCAACTGCCTTTCTATGTACCACATACAACACATATTTTCATATCTTCCCTAATTCCTGTAACGATTGGAATAACGCCACCTGCTGGATACTTACTGTAGAGGAGTTCTGCCCATGAAGGGAAGGTCTTTGAGGGCAAGACCAGGAGTCAGGAAGTGACACGGGCTAGTGGGAGGAGGAAGGAAGAGACTGGCGCTCAGTCTCGCTCTTTTTCCTGGGGACTCTGGCGGAGAAGGGAGCTAGAAATGTGCTCTCCCTTTAATAGATAGGAATCTAGGCCTTTCTCTCTCTCTTTATCAAATTCTTATTCTCCTTAATAAATGCTTAAAAGTCTAACTCTTGCTGAAGCTTATAATTTATTGGTGACCACTCATTAGATATTTTAGACAGACTAGCTAGAATTTTAACCCTTAACAGATGGCTGACCACGAAGAGGAAAGCTAAACCTCAGTCTTCTGATCTTCTGGTTGGGTAAGAAATTTCCCCTACCCTTTAAATTGCTAAGTACTGGTGTACTGGCTGTGTTTTCCTTTAAATTTTTTCGAATGGACCTTTTAAACTCCCTAATTATCCTATTTTTGATTTTAGTCTGTTTAACCAGACAAATGGGAGATAAGATCATGTTAATGCTTTGTTTTTGTGGATTTTCTATTTTTCTTTTTATTTTTGTTAAAAGAGCCAGCAACTTACTCACACAAGGAAATATCTCTCCCTCTCCCAACCATGCTTTTTCAGAGAAACCTGAAGAGATTCCCGCAGCTTTTCCCAGTTCTAACAGTAATTGTTGCTTTAATTTTGCATGCCTGGAGGCAATGACCCACCCTCTAGAAGCTTTTAATCCCCTAACACCTGGAGGCAAAGTGGGGGAAGAGGAATCCAGGCCTGAGTTCAAAATCAAGTGTGATTCAAATTGTGCTGGTCCCTCCCCTCCTCTCCAGACCCCACCCTCTACTCCTCCTATGGCCAAGCCCATAGCTTCCCCTGCCTGGGAAGTCCAGAGATCTGATGCGCATGCTCAACTTTTTCTACCTGCATTTGCAGCTTTAGGCTCAGCCCTTCCCCAGCCTGGCTGTGCTTCTGAGACAATCTTAGAAAACTCTTTAAATTCCAGATATGCTTGTTTTGTTCATAATTTTGCTAACCTGCTTTTGTCTTTAATTAGTAATCTTATAAAGCATTTGTATGGTGAAAAGACTGACAGACAATATAAAGGGGTTAAAGAAGAAAAACTTAAGCTGAATAAGAATGACAACCATCAACATAGTTCAAGACTCTGCTTCTTTTGCCATGGAAGGGTATATATTTTAGAGAAATGTAGAAGTAAGCAGCAAGGTATTGATATGAGTATTGGGGATTTTAGATATCGGAATCAAAAGTGTTCTGAATTCACTCAGAGTAATAGTATCAGTTCAGAGGTTACATAGGATTTCTATGCTATTATATATACATTTTTAAATTAATGGTATGGGTTTATTTTCGTAGAGATTTTCATGCATTTGAGATTGTGTTTTATACTTAGTTTCTAAAACAAAGAGAATATTTGTAAAAGCTTTTTATAGTCATGTGGTCCAGTTTATATTTTATAATACTCTTATTGATATTAAGTTCATATTCATTTAGATTTCCCTAGTTTGAATTTCATTGTCTTTTATTGTTCCACGTGTATCTTCTTCTATTCATTCATCTATCTAATTTTGAAACATGGTTTTGATTTCATAATACAATGTTAATTCTAGGAGTATTGTGCTCCCATATTCTGAGTTGTTTGTTTTTGTTATTTTTTCTCAACTGATTATTTGATCAAACTCTTTAAAGCATTTCCCTGGCAAATTGGTTGCCATGGCAAGTATAAATTGATTCTAGAAGTATTATTTTTGATAAGCATATTCCAAAAAAAAAAAAAAAAAGAGGGGAACATTTGTAAAAGTTTTCTTTTTTTCAAAAAAAAAGTTTTCTTTGAGATTCTGTTGTGCTTTAACTTATATTTAAATATGTTCAGATTTTTCACAAAAGTAATTGTATACTAAGTAAAAAAAGGTATTATTTGAAATTGTTGCATAATTATATATTATATTCTGAGTCAAGATGTATTCACATTTTTTGCAATCATTTATTATCCTCAATTTTTAAATCCATATGAGACTTGGATTATGGGAACTTATCATTTAAGACACTAATTGCCTTTATTCTGAGTTATCAGATGCCAGTTGGCCAAGATGCCATCCAATCACAAGAGGAATACATGCAAGAGCAGGCACTGAACTGTCACATGAGGGGAGATATGCATGAAGTCAAGGTATGGCCGAGGGAACGGCTTTTGACTAATGTTGAGGTTGGATTCTCTTGGTTTAATATTTTATTTTATTTTTCCCCACAATATTGTACAGATGGCTGGAAGTATTCATCCCACCCATCTCACTTCTACACCTGGCTTCTATGCTCCCTCCTATATGCCTGATGCCATGGACATCTCAATCCCATGCATCTGATTAAGTCTGACTCAGTTTCCTCCAATATGTTTGGTGCCATGGACATATATTCCATCCACCTATTTTAAGTCTGGCATACTGTATGGGCAGTACATATTGCTCAAGTGTGGGAATGCTCACATCCCATCATTTCTCTGTTCTTTTATGGTAACCCCCATAATTATCTCAGGTGTCATGATAAATACAGTGTTGAATTTGGCCTTGACACCTGTTACCAATTATATTAGATTTTTGAATTTCTCATAATGGCATGAGGATAATTAGGCAGATGATGCAAAAAGTGATGAAACAAAGTTAAAAAATTATTTTTAATAATTAATATTGCAGCAATTGTCTTCTCAATTACCCTCCATAAGGGGGACTATAGTAATATTATAATTTTAAAGAATGTTTCAATTTTTGTTTTATTATATGTTTCATGTGTAACAACTAAGATTCTGAATTCCCTTAGACATGTTTTTGAGAACTTTCATTGTTTGATTTGATTATTGACAAAGCTATTTTAAAGTTGTGTTAAGCTCAATTTTGTAGGAAATTTTCCTGGCTGATTACCAGCATCCACACATCAACCCCTGAAAAGACTTCCATTCCACGACTACACCTAGAGGACATCTGAGAAAAGACTTTCAGAGACTTTAAATGAACAGTTTTGATTTGTTGTTTTTGTTGTGTTTTTTCTCTTTCTGTTATAATATACACCATCTGTAACATGTATTCTCTGCAGAGGCCCTCCCTTTGCAAGACTAATGTCAAAGCGTCGGTTCATGAGGACAAAAAAAATCGCCCCTCTGGACAAAACTTTCCTCTCTTCCTTTTCTATATTGTTGTTCACATATTATTAGTTAGCAATAGTTATCATATTGTTTTTACTGTTCCGTCAAGGAAACATTTTGTTTCTTGAGGAACAACAGGGGGGACTGTAACGATTGGAATAACGCCACCTGCTGGAAACATTTTGTTTCTTGAGGAACAACAGGGGGGACTGTAATGATTGGAATGACGCCACCTACTGGAGACTTGCTGTGGAGAGCTCCACCATGAGGAAAATGCCTCAGAGGCATTGTGGCTTTTCCTTGGCGTCAGGAAATGACGCTTGCTCATGGGTGCTGTCTATCAAGTCTACCAGCCAATCAACTGGAGGAGCCTCCTATGGTCTGGGAGGAGACAGGAAGGAGGAAAGGGAGCCTGCGCAGAGAGCGCGGGCCCTTTTGGCTTCCGGACTTGATGGTGGTGGCGGCAGAGGACTTCACAGGAGATTTGAGGAAAGATAGGAATGCCAGACTGTTAGAATTCTGTTCTCAATCTTTTTCTTTCTATTTTCCAATAAACCCTTAAAAACCTAAACTCGTTTTATCAGTGATTTTTAGTCAGTTTCCCCCAAACTGGGGGAACACATTAGAATCCACATTTAGAATCTTAAATTACACATTCCATAAGGTCATAAACTTTGCATTCCCATTAAACCTTCCCCATCTTCTCACTTCTTTTCTTCCCCAATCCTAACTTAAAAGCTCCTACCTTCAGCAATTAGTTATTATTCATTACTCACTAAAATCAAGAACACAAATGGAGGGAGAAGGTTTCCTGTGTTCTGCCCCTTCTCTTGAGATGAGGACTAGAGGATCACAGGTTTTGCTAGAATGAGAAGGGATCTCAGAGGTATTTAAGTTCAACTCCATCATTTTAGAGATCAGGCAACTGAGTCGTAAGGTGGTGCCTGGATGTGTGTGCAAGGCCTTGTTTTCACCAGCGATGCGGAATAGAATGGCTGATATTACCTTCCTTCCTCTGACATATCACTAAAGACATAGGCTTGTTGCTTAGTGAGGTGACGTCCAATCTCCTCGGAGTGCTCCCGGAAACTCTGACATACTGTTCTCCAGATCTCCACATTCTGTACAGTGCTCTGTGGACAAGCAGAGAGAACTCAGAGACCCTTTGCTTCCTTGTAGTCCATTCTACAAGGGCCCTTTTGCTAGCTCTATTAAACCATGCCTCATCCTCCCACTCTGTTTGGCTCACCTGTTGGGATAGAACCCTAGCCAGAAATTAGTTATGAACAAGTCAGAGAGCGTGGGCCTTTCCAAGCTAGATACAGGTTGGGGCAAAGAACAGAGATTTGATTTGGTGATGCCACTTTGGTGATATGGTGTGTAATGTAAGAGAGTGTGATTCTCTCTCTCTCTCTCTTTCTCCCCCCCCTCCCTCTCCCTCACCCTCTCCCTCTCTCTCCCTATCTCCCTATCCATCTATCTACCCACCCATCTATTATCTATCATTTATTGTATATTGTGTTCAGTCATTTTTTTTCAGTCATGTCAGAATCTTTTGTATGTGTGTGTGTGTGTGGGGGGCAATGGGGGTTAAGTGACTTGCCAAGGGTCACACAACTAGTTAAGTGTCAAGTGTCTGAGGCTAGATTTGATCTCAGGTCCTCCTCAATACAGGGCTGGTGCTTTATCGACTGAGCCACCTAGCTGCCCCGTTCAGAATATTCATGATGCCATTTTGGGTTTTCTTGGCAAAGTCACTGAAGTGGTTTGCCATTTCCTTCTCCAGCTCATTTTATAGGTGAGGAAACTGAGGCAAGCAGAGTTAAGTGACTTGCCTAGGTTCACACAGCTAATACTTGTCTGAGGTCAGATTAAAACTTAGGAAAAGGAGTCTTCCTGAATCCAGGCCTGGAACTCTATCCACTGTACCACCTAGCTTCCCTTATTATATCTTATAGAATTATACAACATGTATATCCTACACTGTAGTTTTATGATATATTGTATAATCATATATATTATAAATTATTATTAAAAAATAAAAAACCAATTATTATGATAGGGGGATGTTAAGGATGCAGAGAGGTAAAGAAAAAAGCAGTTGTTTTTGTCAGGGCAGGAGGGATGTTTGGTCCTAAGAGTTTATGCTTTGTAAGACAGATTCACAGTGGCCATGATATTGCCTCATTCCTTATATCACTGAAATCACAATTTGTGTTCCATTCAAGTGAATTTTTCAAAATATAAAGATCTGAGAAGGATAGTTAGTATGCCCAAGGACAGGATTAAAGGCTAGCAACAATTTTGGACCATTGGGTTGAATCTCAATTTTATCAAGATAAATTTAAAGTCTTAAACTGGGGTTAAAAAGTCAGCTTCACAAATATAAGATGAGGAGGAAAGAATGGTTATGTAATCAAATAGTTTGTCCAAAAAATATCTGGGGTTTCAGAAACCTCCAAGTTCAATTTAAATCAATAGTGTGATATAACATCTGGGGGGAGGGGGGGTGACATGATGTTAGACCTTGTAGCTCTCAGATTCTGAGGTACATATCTTTTTAAAAAATACCTGTCTTATTAAAGAATTGGTTTTAATATTTAAGTTCATTGTTCTTGGGAATTCCCAGGCTAAGAAACTTCCTCCACCAATGCAGGTCAACCCCTCCTCTACAACTTAAAGTTTTAAAGAGTTGCCTAGAATATGGAGAGCTGAGATGACTACCCAGAGTCATTCAGCTGGTATGTGCTACCAAAGATTGAACTTGAACCCAGATCTTCCAGCTCTGCACCATACATCACCTAATTATATCACCCTAAATGATAACTATGCTAAAACCATCTCAATGGGTGTGGGTGAATAGATGGATGGATGGATGGATGGATAAATAGATAGATAGATAGATAATCATGCTCCCCAATGTGTTTTCACTTTGGTTATTTTTACACCATCTCCTGTGGTGCACATTTCCTATTTTCCTTTTCCCCATTGCATACACTATTTGAAATATACACATAGAAAAGGAGAGTGCCTCCTTTGGTTCTTCTTTGTTTGTAATGTCCACCTATAAAAGGGGAGTCCCCTTAATTTACTATCAATGTGTCACTCAATTCCTTTTCTCTCTTTTCATTCCCTTTACGTTGTTAGTCATAAGTATCTGTGATGTTATTGTTTCATTAAGGAAAAAATCATTTCCTTAATGAAGCACAGGGGAAAATGTGAGAAAATAATGGGATTTGGCAGATGCCCAGGGGCCCCACATGAAGATTAATTTGGAATTGATTGATCTGGGTGAGACTGATAGAGACTGACTGGGAACCTACTTAAGGTTGATTAAATGGAGACCACACCTGGATGGTCCTGAGTGCAATGTTGTTCTCAGAGGCTATGGACTAAGACATCAACACCTTCAACCAATCAGCTTAAAGGACCGCCCCTGCTGGGGTGGGAGAGAGGAAGTAGGAAGGGAGGCTGCCTCCTGAGCTCTGCCTTTTTCATTCCTGAAGCTCGGGTTGGTGGCTGAGAGAGAAGAAGTCCAATCTGAATGCTAGGGAAGATAGGCTTTTTTTTCTGAACTCCATTTGTTCTATCTTTACTAACCTATAATATATTTTAATAAATGTTTAATGCCAAAAACTGGTGCTAATGATTCCAGCTTAAAAGTAAACCTTAGCTAGTTCTCCAGGTATTTGCTGGAACTAGCTCATGCTGGCTAAATCCAATTGTTAAATTTGCTTTGCAAGCATTTATACATCAGAACCAACACTACACATCAGGGATTGAGTTATTAGTTTATTAATTGTCTAGTCTTAAGAATGTGAAGAAGTGGGGCAGCTAGATGGCGCAGTGGATAGAGCACCGGCCCTGGAGTCAGGAGGACCTGAGTTCAAATCCGGCCTCAGACACTTAACACTTACTAGCTGTGTGACCCTGGGCAAGTCACTTAACCCCAATTGCCTCACTAAAAAAACCAAAAAAAAAAAAAAGAATGTGAAGAAGATGTGAAGAAGAGGGGGCAGCTAAGTGATGCAGTGGATAAAGTACTGGCCCTATATTCAGGAGGACCTGAGTTTAGATACAGCCTCAGACACTTGATACTTACCAGCTGTGTGACCCTGGGCAAATAACTTAACCCTCATTGTCCCACAAAACCCCCCCAAACAAACAAAAAAAACCAAAAAAGAATGTGAAGAAGATGTTAGTAATTCAGCTTAAACTTAAAAGTGTGTCCTTGGGAGTGGCAACAAGATGGCAGAGTAGAGAAGCATCCACCTGAGTTCTCCCAACATTCCCCTCCAAGAAACTATAAAATAATGCTACAAATCAAATTCTGGAATGGCAGAGCCAACAAAAGACATTCTTCCAGCTCAAGACAACATGTTGTCTGTTTTTTTTAGTTGTGTCTGACTCTTTGTGACCCCATTTGAGGTTTTGTTGGCAAAGATACTGGAGTTTTCCATTGCCTTCTCTCACTCATTTAAGTGATGAAGAAATGAGGAGTCTTCCTGATTTCAGGCCCAGTGCTCTATCCACTGTATCATCACCAGACAAAACAACATATGAAGCTGAAAAAGAGAAATCTGAGACATGGGAGGAAGTTGGCCTGGAGTCCCTGTGGATAAAACCCCACCAATGGGATTAGATATGCAATTTTATGTACACTCATCTTTTTTATTGTACTGTGTTATGGAAATGTTTGTTTTATTCCATACATTAAAAATAAAATTAAAACAATTAAAACAACTCTGTAAGTATGTTATGCACTCTTTCCCCCAATTTTATAACCTTTATTAATAGTTATAGCAAACATCTCAGAAAATTACATATCAATGGCATCTTCTAAAATGATTTTTGAGGAAGTGCACATTAGATCTATAATAAAATATTTTCATATTGGGAAAAAAGTGGATATAGAAGCCCTGAAGGGGTAGTTTTATTTCCACCCCCAAGGAATCAGAGAACCTGAGGAATAATATTGTTCCAAGGGCCATGAGAAGCAGTGTCAATTTCAGTCCCAAGGAATTAGAGGCCCTTCTTGGGTAAGGACTAGAATGGAAATGAAAAGAGCAGTGACCACACTTCACCCCATCCACACCACCTTGGAAATGCAGAAAACTTTGAAATCCCAAGAACTGAAAACAGTAGTGTGAAAAAGCCTGAAGCTTTTGATAAAGGCCCTCTCTACCAACCCTCACCCAGAACAGAGCCCAATATTAACACGAAGTTCAAAATCAAGAAATAGGGTGGAAAATGAGAAAACAACAAGAGAATATAACCATAAAAGCTACTCTGGTTATAAGGAAGATCGAGATAGAAAATGAGAATAAGACAATGAAGCCAAAACATCTATAAGCAAAGTCTTAAAGAAAAGAAAATGTGAATTGGACACAAGCCCAACAAGAATTCCTAGAAGAGGGGCAGCTAGGTGGCACAGTGGATAGAGCACTGTCCCTGGAGTCAGGAGTACCTGAGTTCAAATCCGGCCTCAGACACCTAACACTTACTAGCTGTGTGACCCTGGGCAAGTCACTTAACCCCAATTGCCTCACTAAAAAAAAAAAAAAGAAAGAATTCCTAGAAGAGCTAAAAAAATTTCCAAAATCAAATAAGAGTAGTAGAGGAAAAAATAAGTAAATAAATGAAAGCAAGGGAAGAAATTTCTAAAAGACAATCAAGAACCTTGTAAAGTAGGCACAAAAATACTGAAGAAAACAACACCTTAAAAAAACAGAATTGATCAAACAGAAAAGAAAGGTAAAGAAGCTCACTAAAGAAAATAATTCCTTAAAAATTAGAATTGGGCAACTAGAAACTAAAGACTCCATGAGAAATCAGGAAACAAAACAAAGTCAAAAGGCTGAAAAAAGAAGAAAATGTAAACTATCTCATCAGAAAAACAACTGACCAGACAAATAGTTCAAGAAGAGATATTTTAAGAATTATTGGATTACTTGAAAGCCACAATCAAAGAAAGGGTCTAGACATCAGATTTCAAGAAATTATCAAGAAAAACTCTCTAAATATTCTAGAGACACAGGGTAAAATAGAAATTGAAAGAATCCATTGATCATCCCCTAAAAGAGATCTCAAAATCTCCAAGGAATAATATAACCAAATTTCAGAGCTCCTAGATCAAAGGGAAAATGCTTCAAGGAACAAGAAAGAAACCATTTGAATACAGTGGGGACACAGTCAAAGTGACAATGTTAAAGGAGTAGAGGACTTTGAATATGATATTGCAAACAAAACAAAACAAAACAAAACAAAACAGAATAAACAAACAAAAAAAGAAACCACAACCTAAAGAGCTGGGATTGCAAACAAGATTGACCTAGCCAGCAAAGAGAGTTTAATCCTTTAAGGGGGAAAAAAGTTGTTTAATGAAATTAAAAACTTCCAAGCATTAACTGATGAAAAGACCAGAGTTGAATAGCAAATGTGACTTTCAAATGCAAGACTCAAGGGAAGCATAAAAAGATAAATATTAAAGAGAAATCATAAGGGACTCCATTAGGTTAAACTGTGTACTTTTCTATATAGCAAGATAATACATGTATCTTCTAAGAACATTCTTATTATTAGGGCAATTAGAAGGATTCTATATAGAAAAAAAAGTGTGGTAGTGAGTCAATTATATTGGGATGATATAAAAAAGGATATGTGTGAAAGAGGGATGCCTAGGGAGAAGAGAGAAGGGAGAGGAAGAATAGGAAAAATTAATCACATAAAAGAGACATTCAAGGAAGAGCTTTTTACAGTGGATGGGAAAATGGTAAGCAGGGTGAACAATGTCTGAATATCACATTCAAATTAGTTAAAAAAGGGAAAGCACATGCATGCATGCATGAATACATACATACATACATACATACATACATACATACATACATACATACATACATACATACATATGTATACTCAATTGGTAAGAGAAATCCATTTTACTGAACAGGGAAGGATGAGGGGAAGGGGATGAGAGAAAGGGGATGATAAAAGGGAGGCAAAATTAATGGAGGCAGTGGTCAGAAGCAAAACAAAATTGAGAGGAGGGACAGGATAGAAAAAGAGAAGGATAAACAGAAGAAAATAGTATGAAGGAAAAATGTTCAGTTAAACTGTACATGTGAATGGGATGAGCCCACTCATAAAATGGAAATAGATAGAAGAATGGATTAGAAACCAGAATCCAAAAATATATTGTATACAAAAAACAGTCTTGAAACAGAGGCACACACAGAATTAAAATAAAGGACTAAAGCAGCATCTATCATGCTTCAGCTGAAATAAAAATGTAAGGATAGTGATCATGATCTCAGACAAAGCCAAAGCAAAAATAGACCTAATTAAAAGGGATAAGCAGTGAAACAACATCTTGTTAAAAAGGAGCATAGAAAATGAAGTGATATCAATATTAAACTTATATGTACCAAATGGCATAGCATCTAAATTCCAAAAGGAAATGTTAAATAAATTACAGGAGGAAATAGTCCAATTACTCTAGTGGAGGACCCCAACTTTTTCCTCTCAGAGCTAGATAAATCTAACCATAAAATAAATAAGAAGTCAAGGAGATGAAAGGAATCATAGAAAAGTTAGATATGATAGACCTGTGGAAAAAAACTGAATGGGGATAGAAAGGAGTCTACCGTTATTTTCTGCTGTATGTGGCACCTTAACAAAAATTGTCCATGTATCAGGGGTATAAAAGTCTCACAACAAAATTCGGAGAAGCAGAAATATTAAATAAATCTTTTTCAGCTGATAAGGCATAAATCAAAAATAAAATTTAATTTAATAAAGGAACATGGAAGCATAGATTAAAAGCTAATGGGGTGGGGGGAGCTAGGTGGCTCAGTGGATAAAGCACTGGCCCTAGATTCAGGAGGACCTGAGTTCAAATCCAACCTCAGACACTTGCCACTTACTAGCTGTGTGACCCTGGGCCATACTGAACCCTCATTGCCCTGAAAGAGAAAGAAAAAAGCTAATTAAAAGCCAAATAATCTAATCCTAAAGAATGGGTAGGTCCAAGAACAAATAATAGATCCCAAAAATGATTTCATTAAAGAGAATGACAACAATAAGATATCATTCCAAAAATTTGTAGGATGCAGCTAAAGCAATACTTAGAGAACAATTTATATCTTTAAATGTCGGCATCAATGAAAAGATAGAAAGAGCAGATTGCTGAACATTCATTCAACTAAAAAACAGAAAGAGAACAAATTTTGAATCTCCAATTAAATAGAAAATTGAAAATTCTGGAAATCAAAAAAGAGATTAATAAAATTTAAAGTAAAAAATACCCTTGAACTAATAAATAAAACCAGGAACTGGTTTTATAAAAAACAAAACAAAACAAAACAAACCAAACCAATAAAATAGACCATTGGTTAATTTGATTTTTAAAAAGTAAGAAGAAAAACAAATTACCAATATCAAAGATGAAAAGGGTGAATTTACCACCAATGATGATAAAATTAAAGCAA
Organism: Dromiciops gliroides; assembly: GCF_019393635.1. Classification (NCBI taxonomy): domain Eukaryota; kingdom Metazoa; phylum Chordata; class Mammalia; order Microbiotheria; family Microbiotheriidae; genus Dromiciops; species Dromiciops gliroides. The sequence goes on from NC_057861.1 coordinate 746,707,202, forward strand.
TTATTAGGAGATATTTTGCCCAATAATATGCCATTAAAACTGACAATCTAAATAAAATTGGTGAATATTTACAAAAATATAATCTGCCTAGAAGATGAAATAGAACACTTAACTCCATACTAGAAAAAGAAATTGAACAAATTATCATTGAGCCCCCTAAAATAATTCCCCTGGGCAAGATGGATCTATAAGTGAAATATCTCAAATATTTAAGGAACAATTAGTCCTGATACTATATTAACTATTTGAAAAAATAATTAAAAGAGTCCTACCAAATTCCTTTTATGACACAAATATGGTGCTGGTTCCTAAACCAGGGAAAGCACAAACAGAGAAAAAAAACTATAGACCAATTTACTTAATGAAAATTGATGCAAAAATTTAAATAAAATACTAGCAAGGAGATTACAGCAATATATCACTAAGTTCATATAATATGCCCAGTTGGGATTTATACAGGGACTGCAGGGCTGTTTCAATATTAGGCAAACTATCAGCATAATTGATGATATCAGTAATAATAGTAGCAAAAATCATATTATATCATCAATAGATGCCTTTGACAAGATACAACACTCATATCTCTTACAAACAACAGAAAACAAGTGAATCAATAAAACCTTTCTTAAAATAAGCAGTACTTTTCTAAAGCCAAGAACAAGCATTATCTGTAATGAGGATAAAGCTGAAGCCTTCCCAGTAAGATCAGGCATGAATCAAGGATTCCTATTATCACCACTATTATTCAATATTGGCCTAAAAATGCTAGCTATAGGAATAAGACAAAGAAAATTAGAGAAATAAAAGTAGACAGAGAGGAAACAAAACTATCAGTCTTTGCAGTTTATATGATGGTATACTAAGGGAACCCTAGAGAATCAACTAAAAGCCTACTTGAAATAATTAACAACTTCAGCAAAGCTGCAGGGTATAAAATAAACCCACATAAATTATAAGAATTTTTCTAGGCTACCAACAAAGCCTAACTTGAAGGGATAGAAAGAGAATTTCCATTCAAATAACAACAGACAATATAACATACTTGAAATTACCTGCCAAGACAAATCCAGAGATTATATAAACACAAATTCAAAACACTTTTCACCCAAATAAAGATTCAAATAATTGGAGAAATATGAATTGTTTATGAATAAGCCCAGAAAATTAAATAAAAATGACTGTTCTAAGTTAATTTACTTATTCAGTGCCAAATCAGTCAAACTACCAAAGAATTATTGTATAAAGCTAGAAAAAAATAGCAACAAAATTCATCTGGAAGAACAAAGGGTCAAGAATATCAAGGGAATCAATGAAAAAGTGAAGGCAGCCTAATAGTTTCACCTTTCAAACTATATTACAACATGGTAACCATCAGAACAATCTGGTACTGGCTAAACAATAGAGTGGAGAAACATTAGAATGGACAAGGGACACAATACATGGTACTAAAATCCATAGTAATCTAGTGTTTGATAAACCCAAGGACCCAAGATTTTGGGGGTAAAAACTTAACATTTGGTAAAAATTGGAAGGAAATCTGGAAAGTGGTTTGACAGAAACTAGGCACAGACTATTCTTCATGAGCTGATGTTCCTCATGATATACCATCCTTTTCTGTACTGCATTCTAAGTTGTCTTGCACTGGTGGTTAGACTAAATGTCTCTGCAAGTAGATTGTAATAAGCAAGATCAGAACATCTTTAAACCTCCCACCCACCTGTTGTGGTGACTGGTTTATACAGGTCAAATTTTTCAAAGAAGTGAGAATAGTAATTACAATATGCTTATTTAGTTTGGAGGATATTATTAAGTGCACCATTGAAATTCTCTACTTCTTCCTTTGTAACATATATTGCCACATAATCTCATTGTCTTTATGATGTTCTATTTGATTATGCTCTTTATGAGTCCTGAAAGTCAGATGACAAAAGTTTTTATGTTTCTTATGGTCTTTGGGAGAACAATTGAAACTAACATTGCCAATTCTTTTACTTTCCTCTCTGAGGAAAATATGTCATCCTTTCATTTGTCTCTAATTTCCCTATGTCTCCTCATTTTTATTAATGTATGGATGTGATTCATTTTCATGTATGGTACATCAATTTATTAGTCATTGGACAACTATTATATATTAGGAATACCAATAGTAAAATTAATGTTTGTATGGAATTTAATGAATTGTGATTCTTATAATCTTTTTCTCTCTTTCCTCTACTTTGTCACTGGAGAAAGTGAGGCTAGTGACTTTGCACAGCAATTCCTCACTTAAATCCAATTCATAGGAAGTGATTAAATCATTCCTCATGCTTGCCCAGATGTTATTGTCCTTCTCAGGAATGAAGGACAGACAACAACAAGGTACAGACTAACATTTCACACCATATACCAAGATAAAGTCAAAATGGATAAATGATTTAGACATAAGGAGTGATATCATAAGTAAATTAGGAAAGCATGGAAGAACGTACATCAGATATATAGATAAGAGGGGCAGCTAGGTGGCACAGTGGATAAAGCACTGGCCCTGGATTCAGGAGAATCTTAGTTCAAATCTGGTCCCAGACACTTGACACTTACTATCTGTGTGTCCCTGGGCAAGTCACTTAACCCTCATTGCCTCACCAAAAAGAAAAGATATATATAAGAAAATAGTTTATGACCAATTGAGAAATAGAGGAGACTATGTGAAATAAAATAGATAATTTTGATCATATGGAAGTAAAAAGTTTTTACACAAACTAAACTAATGAAGCCAAAATTAGAAGGAAAACAAGAAATTGTGGGGAGAAATTTGCAACAAGTTTCTCTAATAATGGTCTAACTTCTGGAATATATAGAGAATGGAGCCAAATTCATAAAAATTAGATACATTCCTTAGTTGATAAATGGTCAAAGGGTATGAACAGACAGTTTTTGGAAGACGAAATCAAAACTATCAATAATCACATGAAAAAATGTTCTAAATTACTACTGTAATGTTTAAAAATCTAAGTGTGGGTTCTAATATGGCTGAGAGCAGTCTACTAAGTCAATCAAGTCAGACCCCTGGGCATCTACCAAATTCCATTATTTTAACACACTATTGATATAAATTGAAATACAAATTAAAAGAACTCTTAGATGCCCCCTCACACTTATCAGAAAGGATAACATGAAAGAAAAGAAAAATGACAAATGCTGGAGGAAATGTGGGAAAAATTGGGAAAGAAATGCATTGTTGGTAGAGTTGTGAACTAGTATAGCCATTTTGTAGAACAATTTGGAATATGTCCAAGGGACTCTAAATTTTGTACACCCTTTGACCCAGGAATATCACTACCAGATCTGTATCCCAAAGAGATCAAAGAAAAGGGAAATAATTTGTTTGTTTCTTTTTTTAGTGGGGCAATTGGGGTTAAGTGACTTGCCCAGGGTCACACAGCTAGTAAGTGTTAAGTGTCTGAGGCCAGATTTGAACTCAGGTACTCATGACTCCAGGGCCAGTGCTCTGTCCACTGCACCACCTAGCTGCCCTGATTTACTTGTATAAAATATTTATAGCAGCTCTTTATGTGGTAGAAGAAAATTGGAAATTGAGGGGTTGCCCATCAAATGGGTAATGGATGAACAAGTTATGGTATTTGATTGTGACAGAATACTATTGTTCTATAAGAAATAATGAGTAGAATGGTTTCAGAAATACCTGGGAAGACTTCTATGAACTTATGTAAAGTGAAGTGAGCAGAGCCAGGAGAACATTGTATGGAGTAACAGAAATATTTTAAGGATAAACTATAAAGACTGAGTTACTCTGACCAAGACAGTTCCAAAGGACCTATGATGAAAATTGCTATCTATTTCCAGAGAGAGAACTGATGGACTCAGTGAAGATTGATGCAGACTACTTTTACTCTCTTTATTATAATTTTTTCTTTTGTTTTTGTTTTCTTTTGCAACATGACTAAAATGGAAATATGTTTTACATGACTTCACATGTATAATCAAAATCAAAATGATTGCCTTTTCAAGGGGGTGGGGCATGAGGGAGAGAGAGAATTTGGAGCTCAAAAGTTTAAAAATGTCATTAACATTTTACATGTAATTGGTAAATAGTTGATGAAATGAAATATTTTTGCAAAGTATGTCATATATACATTATATAGACATAGACATAGACCTAGATAGGGCTAATTGCTAAACATTTATCAGCACACCTCACACCCCTTGGACATATTAGTCTAAGCCTTTTGTTTTGTAGATGAGGCAAAGAAGCTGTTTCAAGATTAAATAGCTATTTCGTTTCCATGCCTGGAAAAAAACTCAGGCAGAACAACTTCATGCATAGCACATGACCTGATTCACTGCAGTGGTTAGACCTGTAGCACTTGGTTTGAGGAAAAACCCTTTCTTAGTGCATGACACAGATATATACCCTTTTTTTCAATTCACACTGCCCTAGTTCAGGCCCTTATCACATCTCACCTGGATTACTGGTATAAACTTCTAATTTACACCCCTCCCTAAAGCTTATCCTCTCTTTAGTGCAACGCACACAGCTTACCAAATTGATTTCTCTAAAGGGCAGATCTGACTATGTCTCTACTCACTAAACTACTGTGGCTCCCTATTACCTTTAGGTCCCAATATAAACATTTTTACTTGACATTTAAGGCTCTTTACAACTTGGTCTCTTCCTACTTTTTTTTTTTTGGCGGTGCAGTCACTCTCCATTCCATTCAGCCAATACACATAGCTTCTGTAAGGTATCAATGAAAATAAAACAACACTTTATGGAGTGGAGTTTGCATCAGAGGTGAGGAGGAGAGGGGCTGATAGGGGCTCAGCTCTTCCCATTTCTACAATGGCTTAGGGTTCACAAAGTACTTTGCCTCCAACAGTTAGATTAAGTAGGCAGTTATTTTTATTTGATTTATGACAAAAGTGAGTCTCAACATGGAAAGAAAAGTGGAAGGACCACTGACTAATTCAGTGTAGAGAGGCTATGTGTCTTTCACCTATATCTCTTATAGCCTGTATGAGTGTTTTCTAGTATTGTGTTGATTTATACAAAGTCCCATTGTTTTGAACACCATGGAATATTGGGTTTGTGGGTCCTTTGGAACTGTCTTGGTCAAAGTAACTCAGTCTTTAGAGTTTATTCTTTTTTTTTTGTTTTTGTTTTCGTGGGGCAATGGGGGTTAAGTGACTTGCCCAGGGTCACACAGCTAGTAAGTGTCAAGTGTCTGAGGCCAGATTTGAACTCAGGTCCTCCTGAATCCAGGGCCAGTGCTTTAACCACTGCACCATCTAGCTGCTCCCTTAAAATCAACTTAAAACAGGACCCTTGAGCTGTAAGGGACCCTAGAGTCCACCATATATATGTATATATCCAGGAACTGAGACATAAACAGCCAGAACCATCTCCCTGATTCAAAGTCTGATACCTTACTCACAACTTCAAGAAGATTGGAACAATCCCATTGGATTTGTTTACCTGTAGTTCACCAAATCCTCCCTTCTGGCCTTTACCTGTTGGATTCCCTCACTTTCTTCAAGGTTCAGATCAAATGCCCCATTCTTCAGAGGCCTTTCCCAATCTCCTTAGCTGTTAGTACCTTCCTCTCAAAGATTATTTTCCTTCTGTGCCATATGCATCTTGTATAAACTTATTAGTGTACATGTTGTTCCCCCCACTACAATGGGAGGGGCTAGGGATATAAAACTAACAGAAAATCCATGTAAGGAGGTCAGGGAGTATTGGAGGACAATAGAAATCTTATATTCCTCAATGAGCTGTTCTGAGTGACCTCCAAACATCCTGTGACTCCTGATTATGACAGTTTCCTCTCTCCTCACTTTTCCTTTCCCCAGTGAATTTGTTTATATATTATATTCCCTCTCCCCCTCCCAGAATGGAAGTTTTTATAAATAAGTTTTTATCTCAGTACCTAACACATTTCCTAGGCATATGAGGCTTCTAATAAATGACTGTTGAGTTGGATTGGATCAGTATGTCAAGGACTTGGATTTGTTTGTAATAGAGAACTATACACCTACACAGGCTTCAAGCTCTCTAGAAGTAATTTCAGAAAATGGCCTGAAATTCTGAGAGAAGAGGCTACCTTGCCCGGGGAAGGCAAGACTTGAATCCAGGTCATCTTAACTTCAAGGCCAGATGTCTCTCTACTATCCCACAATGCCTCTCAGAGGCTACGCATCTCTCCCTGACTACATTAGTGAGCACTACTAAAACATAGACTTACTAGAGAGAGTTCTCTCACCACAGCATCTTGAAGGATCTTCACAGTCTTGGTGAGCTGAACTTGGAGGTGGTGTTGGAACAAGGAGGAAGCAAGGCCAGGGTGTTGCCAATCACAGGGATGGTGATGGTGCCAGCAACAGCAGCAATAGCAGTAGCAACTACCATGCTTACACTGGGTACCATGGACAGCAACCTTTGAGTCTGAGGTTGGCTGATGAATCCCTAGAGAGCCGCTGTCTAGGGAAACAGATTGGGTGAGATGATGCCGTCTATGTGTGACTGAGCAGCAGCTTAAGGCAGGACACAAACTTTGAAATCCAAGTTCTTTCTTCTCTGTTTGAACTGAAGTTTCTTTGGTTTGCCTTTCTCTGCTCTCTATTGCTGGTTCTGATGGGAGGAAAGCCTCACTCTTGTAGAATTTTGAAGGTATAAGAAGAGGATCTAAGGTATTCTCTCTAGGACCTTCTCCTGAGGTGGTACTGTGGATTCCAGAGACCAACTTGGATGGCATCTGAATTGTCACTGATCTGAAACCATTGGCATTTGTTTCAGTGTCCAGGATAAATTCCCCCACCTTTGCACCTGACTTGGAAGATGCTTTACCTGAAGCACTGAGTCCTGGGGTACTCAGATGCATGTATCCAGCTATATCATCTGAGTTGGATATATAGGTTTTAGAAACTTCATCAAGAACACCTAATGGGTGAGTGAGTTCAGTCTGTGTGGGAAACCCCTCCCTTGGTGTTGTCAGCATCCCACTTTCTGATAAGGATCGCAACTGGCTAATGTTAGGGTCCTGTTGGCCAGCTTTTTCATCTCTTAGGACTTCAGAACCAGATTGACAGTGATCAACATGAATTGATACATCTTTATCACACCCACTTCCCATGATGCTTGGAGACTGTGCCACAAACACTAGAGGCTCCTCTGCCTCCAGGCAGTCTGTTTTGACTTCTACTATATGGGCTACAGTAAAGCCCACAGGGTAGTCATATTTGGAAGTGATGGTGCCTCCATCCACCTGATAGTTAGTGTGGGGACTTGGAGAGAAATTCCACATGGGATTCTCTTTCCTTTCCAGGTCTTCCCTGGTAGAAGTCTCCTTAGGGAATCCCTTCTGGGTTGACTGTTTTGCTGATAGAGAATAATCCTTTTCCACACAGGCAAATATCTCTTCTTTCAGGTTGCTCTGGCCTTGGTTCAGAATGGGCAAATTTACAATGCATTGGGAGGTATCTTCAGTTGGTTCTTGTGGATGGTGATGGAGTGATCCCAGGGAGGGAGTCTCAGCTTCTTGCCTTCCACAGCTGAGATTCTGATTGGTCAACAGGGGAGAAATCTGTATGAGAGGTCAGAAGGAAGGCTAATGACATTAGGAGTCTCAGTATGGGCTAGTTCTAAAAAGTGTTATTACTCTTAATCTTTAAGAAGTAGAAATATTAGGTTTCCTTCTAGTCCCCTCTCCATACTGATTTCCCTTTCAGTGATTCAGCTTTTCCAATTACAAAATCAGTAGGTGGATCATTTGTTGAGCTCTTAGTTTGCGTCAAGAACTGTACTAAGAACTATGGCTACATGGGGTAATAATAATAATAGTAGTAGTAATGATGATGATGTTGATGCTGTGTCAGGAATAGCAAGGAGGTCAATGTCACTGGGTCATAGTATATGTGGAGTTAGGAAGATATCAGAGGACTAGAAGGAAGGCATCAGAGGAGGGTAGACTATGAAGGGTTTTGAACACCAGACAGGATTTTAGATTGGATCGTGGAGGTGATTGGGAGCCACTGAGGTTTCACTGAATGTGTGTGGGGGGGTGGGGGTGGAGAGGGGAGAGGAGTGGGTGTGTGTGTGTGTGTGTGACACAATCAGACCTAAACTTTAGGAAGAGAAATTTGACATCTGAGTGGAAGATAGATTACAATAGGGAAAGAGAATGAGCCAGACAGACCTACCAATGTGCTATTGAAATAGTCCAGGTGTAAGATGACAAGGGCCTGGAACAGAGCTGTGGGAATGTTATGAAGACTGGGGTATATGTAAGTGATGTCATGAAGGTGAAGTCCACAGGTCTTGGCAACAGATGGGATATAGGAGTGTGTGAAAAAGAATGAGGAATTGAGGATGACACCTAGGATGCAAGCTTGGGGAACTGAGAGGTTCAGGAACTCTCCACAGTAATAGGGAAGTTAGGAACCCAGGAACTTGGGAAGAAAGAAAATTAGTTCAGTTTTGGACATGTTGATTTTAAGATGTTTACAGGACATCCATTTGAAGATATCTAATAGGCAGCTGGATATTTGAGACTCGAGTTCAAGGGGAAAGGTAATGGCTGGATAAAACATCTATGAATCAACAGCATAGAAATGAAAATTGAACAGATTAGAGCTGATGAGATCATCAAGCAAAATAATACAGAGGGAGAAGAAAAGAGGGTACAGGAGAGAGTCCTGTGGGACATAGATAAAGATCCAGTAAAAGAGACTGAGAAGGAGCAGTCAGAGAGGTAGAGGCAGAACCAGGAGAGAGTAATGTCATGAAAACCCTTAGAGGAGAGAGCATCCAAGATAATTGGGTGATCTACAGTGTCGAAGGCTGTGGAGTGCTCATGAAGGATTAGAACTGAGAGAAGGTTGTTGATTTGACTCATTAAGAAATCATCTGTAATTTTGGATAGAGCAGTTTCAGTTCAATGAGGTTGGAACCCAGACTGGCAAGAAATAAGGAAAGAGGAAATAGATAGAGACAGAGAGATCGCAAGAGCAAGAGGGAGAGGGAGAGGGAGAGGGAGAGGGAGAGCGAGAGCGAGAGTGAGAGAGAGAGCTGAAAGGAAAGGGAAGTATTCTCAAGGGGTTTATCCACAAAATGGAGGAGACATATAGGATGCTGGTTGTTGAGGATTCAGGAATCAAGGGAGAGTTTTTGAGGATGGGAGAGACATGGGTATCTTTGTAGGCAGTACAGAAGCAGCCAGTAGACAAGGAGATATTGAAGAGAAGTGAAAGAGTGGTGATGGCTGGAGAAGAAGGGATGTAACAGGATCCCTTGTGCATGTAGAAGGCTTCACATTGCGACAGAGAAGGACCACCTCTAAATGTGAGATGGGGCAAAGAAGGCGATAGTGGCAGAAGCTTATTAGTGATGTGAGGTGAGGAAGGGGAAGAAAAGGGAGGTCACAACAAATGGCTTTAATTTTCCCAGTGAAATACGAGGCACAGTCCTCAGGTTAGATGCTGTGGGGCCAGGGAGCCATGGATGGTTGGAGGAGGGAGGAGTCACTGTGGTGAGTGGAATAATGAATTGATACAAGGATTGCCTTACTTCAGTAAGGGCCCAGCTTATGTTAGAGGACATACATTTGTGGTGAATCCAATCAGTGGGTTTTTGTTATTTTTTCCAGCTTTATTCTACAGCATGTGGGCAGGAGCAAAGGTATTATATATGGGGACCGACGGATACCTGCAGAGGAAAGGGCTCGGAGGGTTCCTCCAGGAACCCACTGCTGTCTGACTGGCAGCTGCTGGCTCTTGTCACCCCAGCACCTGGGAGAGAGAACAGATGAACACGAGGTTAGAGGTCTAAGCAAAAATGACTTGGCCACCAATTCTGGGCCTAAGAAAAGAGCAACTGAGGCTTTTCCCCAAGCCTGAGCATCATGTAAGGGCATTGATGAGTGCTTGATGTTAGGAGCCAAACCAACAACTTTCATGAGGGTGAATCAAAAATGATACTTTAAAGTGTTCAAAGAAGGGCAGCTAGGTGGCACAGTGGATAAAGCACTGGCCTTGGATTCAGGAGCACCTGAGTTCAAATCCAACCTCAGATGCTTGACACTTACTAGCTGTGTGATCCTGGGCAAGACACTTAACCTCAATTGCCTCACAAAAAAAAAAGGTTCAAAGAGTCTTCATTTGGGGTTCTGGAACTTGAATATGTGTGTGTGTATATATATATGTACATATATACACACATGTATATGATGTAATACATTTATATAATTTTTATAATATTATACAATAAATATGTAATATTCTGTTACATATTATTATATTGTATGGTATGGTATAGTATGATATGACGTGACATGATGTAACATGACAACATGATGTAACATGACATAATATAACATTATATATTTGAACTATATATTTCTCTCTCTCTATATATATATATATATACACATTCTTTGTCTATATATAACTGCATACATCTAGATCTAGATATGTTGATATAGCTACAGATAGAAAGATAGATAATGGTATTTTACTCTCACTGGTTTCTTGGGTAATCCTATATATATTTTTATGAATTTATAAACATTATTCTGAGAAGGGGTCCATAAGCCTCATCAGACTGTCAGAGAGGTAGATGGGAAAGAAAAGATAAAGAACCCCTGATCTAAGTAGAACCAGATGGAAAAGGCCTGTCAGTGCCCACAGTTCTGTATTCAATCAATTAGCAAGCATTTACTAAGTCCCTACCAAGGCAGTGTTGCTTGGTGGATAAAGTTCCAGATGTAGAGTCAGAAGGACTTGGGCTTGAATCCCACCTCATAGATGTAAAAGGCTGTGTAATCCAGGCAGCTAGGTGGCACAGTGGATAAAGCACCAGTCCTGGATTCAGGAGGACCTGAGTTCAAATCTGGCTTCAGACACTTGACACTTACTAGCTGTGTGACCATGGGCAAGTCCCTTAACCCTCACTGCCCCACAAAAAAAAAATGGCTGTGTAATCATAGGCAAATCACTTAACTTCTCTGGGACTCAGTTTCCCTATATGTAAAATGGCAGGGGCGGGGAAGATGGTGCTTATGGACTTCCAAGATCTCTTCCAACCTTAAGTCTACGGTGCTGCTAAGCCAGGAATTGTGTTAAGCAGGACATACTAGGCCGTCCTGCCCTTGCTGGGGAGATACAATCCATTCATGGATAGGTAGATAGAGCCTCTGCAAAAGAATGAACACACAGGAAAAGGAAGGGAAGAAGAGAAGTCTGGGGTGGGGTGGAGTAGGGGCATGGGGTCTGCACAGTTGGCTCATTATCCATTGGAAGCCTGCTCAGCCTAAAGTTAAGGGTCTTAACTTCTTGTTGTTGTTGTTGTTGTTGTTGTTGTTGTTGTTCATGGACCCCTTTGGTAGTCTGCTCTAACCAGTGGGACCTTCTCAGAATCGTGTTTTTAAATGCATAAAATAAAATACAGAAGATGACAAAGGGAACTCATCGTGTTGAGATACCGTTATTCATTCACAGTTATTGTCAGGAGCCCTGGTTTGGAGGCTCTCTAAGGTCTCTCCTGGCTCTCCGTGCAGTGATCTAATATCTCTGACTTGCCCATGGTTACTCATAACAGCTGGCACTTAGAAAGTGCTGGTTAAGAACTCTGGCTTTGGAGTGAGCTGGGTTGAGTTATGTCTGGAAGCTGTACATTAGCATAGATCACAGCCCAGGAATTGCAAGGGAACTTTGAGGTCTCTGCCCAGGGTCGTATGGGTGTGTGTGTGTGGGGGGGCAGTTCTAGGATTCACATCAGGCACCTGACCCCCAGTCTCCTTCTGTTGTGCCACACTCCTTCCCTTTCAGTATTCAATACATTGCATTCCTATTTGAAGGAAGGCTAGGAGAAAATAAAGCCTCTCCACCTTCCTGGAAGTTATTTCTAGGAGAAACATAATTGTGCAGCACACCAGCCCTTCCAGGCCTCATTTCCCCTGGGTGCTCCCAACATGATCCTACCTGATCTCGCCTCCAAGAGGCCCAAACCCTTGTCCTTTGGTTTTCCTGATTTTCTGGACACTGCACCCCTCCCCCCCCAAACCTTCTGCGCTTTGCAAAGGAACAAGAATCCTGGCACTTTGGTAGGATGGCCAGCAGGTGGCAGGAGCAGACAAAGCAGCTACGACCCACAACAGCTCCGGCAGCAAGCCAAAGGTGTGTCTGGGCTGCACAGAAACTGCTTAGAAAACCAGGAGCTCTGAGCGCTGGAGGGGACGCCAGGGGTCATTGAGTGGGAGCCCTGTGTTTTCACAGAGGAGGAAATTGAGGTCCAGGGAGACAGCGACAGAGAGAGAGACACAGACAGACAGACAGAGACAGAGAGACAGACAGACAGACAGAGAGAGACAGAGACAGAGAAAGAGAAAGAGACAGAGAAACAGAGAGAGACAGAGAGACAGAGAGAGAGACAGAGACAGAGAGACAGAGACAGACAGAGAGAGACAGAGAGACAGAGACAGAGAGAGAAAGAGAGAGACAAACAGACAGAGACAGAGACAGAGAGAGATAGAGATAGAGACAGAGAGACACAGAGACAGAGAGACACAGAGAGACAGAGACAGAGATCCAGTAAGAGAGAGCCAGAGAGCCAGAGACCAAGACAGTGATCCAGAGACAGCAAGACAGAGAAAGACAGAGACAGGGAGAGACAAAGAGAGATGGAGACTGTGAATCACCACCTAAAAGAAGTCTCTGAATCACTAACAATAAGAGAAGAACAAATTAAAACAACTCTGAGGTTTCATCTTATATGGAGCAAATTGGCAAGAATGACCAAAGATGGAAACCATCACTGCTGAAGGGAAAGATGGGTGCTAGGTGGAGCTGGACTTGGAGTCAAGAGAACCTGAGTTCAAATCCTGCCCAGCTGTGTGACCCTAGGCAAGTCACCTAACCTGTTTCCTTATCTGTGAAATAGACAATAGGATGTCATGAGGACCCAAATGAGATAATTTGTATAAAGTTCATGCTCAACTTTAAAGTAGTGTATAAATGCTCACTACTTTTATTCCAAAAACAATTTAGAATTATATAAGAAGTCACCAAACTATTAATATCCTCTGACCCAGTGAGCCCTTAATTAGGTATAGGCCCCAACCAAAAGTCAAAGCACCAGGGCTACAAATATAGAAAAGTGAAATAGTCACTGCCCCACAGGAGCTGATGTTCGACAAGGGCAGGGGTTTCCAATTTGGAGGGCAGCGATACTTGGAGAGATTTCAGGGGGTCTGATAACTTGGGTAGGAAAAAATTGCATCTTTATTTTTAGACTTCGAACTGACACTTAGCATTTCTTTCACTTATGAATACAGCCAAACCAGATTCTTTGGACAAGGGGACTGTCGGCTTCAGCAGCCTGTCCAAAAGCTCCAGCGTGCCAAGAAGGCGAAGGACAAGGTTTATCAGGGCGAGCTGAGCAGGGTATGGAGCTCTGGTCTAGACAGTCACAGGGAATGAGAGCGGAGGCAGCGACAGCAATGCTAATATTGGTTTGATTATTATTCCCCCAGCGAGAAGTGGAAAGCAGCAGGATGGATGGCAAGATGCCCTTGCTGGCCAGGCTGAGCTGTCCTGGGAGTTGTCTGGATGGGATGAAGCGTGGGTTGGGGCTCTGGGGCTGGCTAGATAAGACAGAAAGAAATGGCCTCCCTCTAGCAAAATATTCATAACAGCACTTTTGGTGGCTGAATCCCATCAAGTGGGAATGCCTGGACAAAATGGGTTAGGAATACAATGGAAAAATTGCCAATGGACAATGGGAAGAATTCTAAGAGAAGAATAAGAAGAGTAAATGCAACTCTAATAATATAAATAAAAACACCACTAAAAGGCCATTGATCATTGATTGATCATGATCACCAATTTCTGTCCTGAATATAGATGAGGTAGGGTCACAAGGTCACAGTTCTTGAGCTAGAGGAAACTTCGGAGACCATCAAGTCCAGCCCCTTTTATAGATAAGGAAATTGATGCTCAGCTACAGTAAATGACATGACTAATATGTGACAGCAGCAGGGAATAGAACTCAGAACTTGCCTGGCTCCAAGGCACCAAGCAACACTCTCTCTTCAGTAACAACATTCAAGAGTCACTTGTAGCCGGCTGAGTCTCAAGTCTATATACCATGCCCTAATCTTAACTCCAGCCTCACATCCTCTGCTATCTGCTCTCCATATCTGCTGGATGCTCCTTAGGCATCTCCAGTTTACTGTGTCCACACTGGACTCCATTATCTCTCACACTCAACTTGTCTCTCCTATAAATTTCTCTTTTTCAGCTGTTGGCACCCTCCTGCTCCCACCCACCTTGGTTCATAACCTGGAAATCATCACCCTTGACTCTTTCCTCTCATTTACACCCAATAACCAATCATTTGCCAAGCTGAGTCTTGCAGAATCCAGGCATTATACCAAAATACTCATTGCTATTGATAGCTGAGGATTTTCTTCTAGAGACTCCTGAAATTACATTGAAAATGGTGCACCTTTTAGGTCTTTTGCCCAAAGAAATCATGGAAGGGGGAAAGGGACCCACATGTACAAAAATATTTATAGCTGCTCTTTACGTGGTAGCAAGGAATTGGAAGTTGAGGGGGTGCCCATCAATTGGGGAATGGCTGGACAAGTTGTGGTATAGGAATACAATGAAATACTATTGTGCTGTAAGAAATGATGAGCAGGAAGAGTTCAGAGAAACCTGGAGGGTCTTACGTGAGCTGATGATGAGTGAGATGAGCAGAACCAGAAGAACATTGTACACAGTATCATCAACATTGAGTGTTGACCTACTGTGATGGACTATATTCTTCTCACCAATGCAATGGTACAGAAGAGTTCCAGGGAACTCATGATAGAAGAGGATCTCCAAATCCAAGAAAAAAAAAGAAAGAACTGTGGAGTATAGATGCTGATTGAACCATATTATTTCTTTTGTTTTGGGTGCTGTTGTTTTTTTTTTTTTCTATTTTGAGGTTTTGCATCACTGCTCTGATTCTTTCTCTTGTAACAGGATTAATGCAGAAATAGGATTAATGTTATTATGTGTATATATATATATATGTGTGTGTATATATATATATCTATATGTATATGTATAGAGATATATAGATATAACCTATATCAGATTACCTGCTGTCTAGGGGAGGGGGGAGGGAGGGGAGGGAGGGAGAAAAATCTGAAATTGTAAAGCATGTATAAACAAAAGTTGAGAACTATCTTTACATGTAACGGAAAAAATAAAATACCTCATATATTAAAAAAAAAAAGAAAAGAAAATGGTGCACTAGGTACTGTATGGAGAATCTTTGTTTGAAGACCTGGGATCAAATAGAATTGCTACTGCTTATTGGATGATAGGAGCATAAATTTAGACCTGGAAAGTCAGTCATTCCATCAACAAACATTCATGAAGAGCCTATAATGTGCCAGGCACGTGCTAAGTTTCAGTGAGGATACAAGAAAAGCAAAAACACTCCCTGTCCTGAAGGAGTTTAATAATGTAAAGGCAGAAGGGACCTTTAAAATCTCTCTAGTATAGCTTTCCTGTTTTAAAGAGGAGGAAATTGAGGCTCAAAAAAGTTGACACTGCTATTAAGTATCAGATATTTGAACCCAGGTTTTCCTGACTCTACCATTCTAGTCATTATGCTACTTTCCATCTACCTAGGAGGTGGCTTAGCTTGGACTAGTCACTTCTCTCTCTGGGTCTCAGTTTGGAAATTGGGCTGAATTATTGAACCAAGGTTGAGTTCCAGAAGGATTTCAAATATTTCATCTTACTTTTATCTCATTATCCATCCTCCTCCTTCTAGTCACCCAGGGTTCTAATTTGCAACTTTGACTTGAACCTTCCTTTATCTCTCATATGCTTATTTGCTTAAATCATAGCCAGTGTATTCAGTCATTTGTTAAATAGTATTGACTGGGGACAGCTAGGTGGTACAGTGGATAAAGCAAGACCTTGGATTCAGGAGGACCTGAATTCAAATCCTACCTCAGACACTTGACACTTACTAGCTGTGTGACCCTCATTGCCCTGCCAAAAATAAAAATAAATGAATGAATGAAAAAGTAAATAAATAAGTAAATAGATAAATAAATGAATGAATGGATGGATGGATGGATAAATAGATAAGTAGATAGGTAGATAAATAGATAGATAGATAGATAGATAGATAGATAGATAGATAGATAGATACATACATACATACATACATACATACATACATACATGCATACATGCATACATACATAGTAATGATTGTACCCCTGTCTCCCAGATTCCTGGCTTTGCTTGGTAGCATACCTACTTTACCAAGAATCCCCACAGAAGAGCCACAGCATGCCAAGTTCTCTCTTTGCTTGTAGACACAGGTGAACCCATTGCCTTTCTTTTCTTTTCTTTCTTTTTTTTTTTTGGTGGGGCAATGAGGGGTAAGTGACTTGCCCAGGGTCACACAGCTAGTAAGTGTTAAGTGTCAAGGGATGGATTTGAACTCAGGTCCTCCTGAATCCAGGGCCAGTGCTTTATCCACTGTGCCACCTAGCTGCCCCCTGAACCCACTGACTTTCAAGGCAGGCTCTTCCATCTTTGGACCACTCTAAACAGTGGACAAATTTTGGTTCCTTCATACCATTTTCTTGGAGGAGATTGAGAAAGCACATGTGTTTAGGACTTGGTCAGTAGCATCAACAGAGAGCATAAAGAAGCATTGGATAGAAAGAATGAGAGAGGAGGAGGAGAGGACACTATTTTAGTAGGGTGTTTCTGAATCTCATGCCACCTGAGCTCACCTCCAATCCCCACTCACTGAAGTGAGTCTTTGAGTGGACAGAAGTAATAGGAACTGGATAACTTGCCATGTGAAAAGGCACATGATGGTCTGGATCAGATGGCCAAATACAGCTGATATGACTTGCATGTGAGAAAGGTGGATAAAATAGAACTGAAGATGTGTGAGTCCAGAAAAGGAGGTGGGATGGTTATGTGTCAAGAATGAGAAACAACAGATGGAGCAGACCCAGGGGTCCATTGGCACCCATCTGATGTTGGCACCTTACAGATACTATGGGAGGAAAGCCAGAGCTGGCACGAGAGAAGGGTCTCCAGGGCATCAGGCAGGCTCCACAGTGAATGGCATGGGGAGAGATAAACAAGAATTGTACCATAGATAAACACGGGGAAGGGCTTTTTGCATTTGGAGAGAAAGAAGTCACACTGATGAAATCATAGATCTACCAAAGGACCAAAGAGACCCATGCCATACAGCACTAGATAAGATCCCAGTGGTCATTCATTCAACCCATATTCATAAAAGAAACCCTTGGGTAACAAACCAGAAAAAAATGGTCCTTCTATCTTTGCCTCCAGTGAGGGCCTCCCCAAGCAGCCCTTCCATTTTTGGAATGTTGTCACTGGAATTTTTTTTTTCTTTCTCTTGCCTCGGACATCATGCCTAAATCTTCTTCTTTGCCTCATAAATGTCCATAGCCACAGAAGACAGTTACAGGGCACAATAGAGATATTTCTTTTCCGAATCTTCTCCAGGCTGAACATACCCAGATCCTTCTCTCTATCTTTATTTGAGAAAAAAAAATAGGTAAATATGGATTGTAGGGTTGTGGGATGGGTGGGAAGAATGGGCAACCACTCTTTTAATCATCATTGCAGGTCCACTAGTCTGTGGGAGGAAAGTGACTGAAATGCCAGGATTGTTTGACCCAGACATTCCATCGTCAGTTGCCTTAAGAAGGTCAGTGACAAGAATCAAGGTTTCGTATAACCAATGTATTTATGTCAGTTCTTTGTAAAAAGAATCTACAGCCAAATAGATACCAATTCATTAGGGGGCTAGCCAAACAAATTTGATACACGAATCCCACCATAGTGGTTCATTAATGTACTGAGTTAGCCTTTATATAGTGTTAACCTATTTACAAAACACTTTACATATGTTATTTCATCTAATAAATACATTATAAATATGATGAATACAGAGAAGTATGTTATATGAACTTATGCAAGTGAAGTAAACAATGTATACAGAGAATGGAACAATGCAAATGAGAGCAACAAGAAAAGTACATGATAACTGAAAATGAATGCTGGGGAATTATAATAAGTGAGCTTGTCCCCAAGGAAGACATCAGAGAAGGTAAAGGCAGTTGATGATGCACTTATAATATGACCGATAACTTTAGACTTTTTGATGTGCTGTTTGGCTTTGCTGCATTTATCCTTTTCCTTTCTTTTTTAATCTTTATTTTAAGGGACATCTATCTGGGAAGGGGAGAAAGGAGTGACATTTTGGGAAATGTAGGTGACATTAGAACAAAAGTTATCAAAATTTTCTTTTAGAAAAGACAAAAGGTTAAGAATTTGCTTAAAGTCACTTACAAAAGGATTGGGGGTACTAATCATTAGGAAACTGTGTACATTTTAAAAAGAAATTGAAAACATAAAAAGCAGACAAAGATGAGGCAGTTCATGGAATGACACCCATGTCAGTCCTGGGCTGAAGCCTGCACTATGGTTAATAGAGGATATTTTGAAAAAGCAACTCTTTCAAAAGAGAATGCCAAGTGGCCTAATATGCAGGCAAACTACTCATTGCTAAAGTCCTCCTCACTTTCCTCTTCTGAACCTGTACCTGATGATCTCATGACTGTGATGTGGAGGTGACTTCAGGTTCTCAAAATCTGTGCTAGTGGAACCCATGCTTTGACAGGTTGTGATAAATTGGAGAGATTTCAAGTGCAAGCCTAGAAATGGAGCATGTGTCTGGTGTCCAAGAACCAGCCAAGTTAAGTAGGGAAAGGGCTATAGCAGCAAGATTGGCCATCAGAACTACACAAAGACTAGGCAAGAAAAGTAGGGACAGGTCCCTAACCAGAAGGTTGGCCACAAAAAGATGCTTTGATTTTGTCAACTCCCCAAACCATCCTTATCAATGCATTATGGGGCAGGGGTTGGTATTTGTGTTGGTGAAACAAAGACTGAAGTATACACCTGCTGCCTCATTTCATGGAATCTCAAAGTTACTTTAAAAAAACTTTCTTCTTTGAAAAGAATAAAAAGCAAGAACTATATACAGAAAAACTGATTTGGGAGTTGAAATATTTTTCTCTCTTAAAGAACATGTTTTTGCCAAGTTTGCAGCCCACTTGAACTTCTGTCTGTTCTCCGAGTTTAGATTCAAACTCCAGCTCCTTTTAGTCCTGGCAACGCATGGCCTTATGCACATATAACGAGATCTTAGCAAAGCTTGCAAGGCATCTGGATCATCATCAGCTAGGTCTGACAAGAGAACCTTCCATTTCATATAAATTCTAGAGGAATCAGAAACATTTTCTTGATTGTGGGGTGAAATATCTAGGCTGAGGCTGAAGAATTAAGGAACCCTTCCAGCTCTCTCTCCTCCTTCTACAAAGATAAGACAGAGATAGAGACAGAGAGACATATAGACAGAGACAGAGAGAGACAGAAACAAAGACAGAGACAGAGACAGACAGACAGATGGGGAGGATGAGAGGGGGAGGGCAATTGAGAGAGACACTAGAGATCATCTAATCCAACAAGCTTACATTAAACCATAAGCTCCTTGAGGACAGGGGCCATCTTCCTTCTCACTTACATTTGTCATTCCCAGAACTTAGCATGGTTCTGGCATATTAAAAGTGCTCAGATGCTTGTTGTCAAGACTCAACTCCCATATTTTCTAGATGAGCTAAATGATGCACAGAGAAGCAGTGACTTGCAAAGGTTGCACAGACAGTAGGAGAGCTGGACTGTGAATGTATATGCTCATAGAGCTAACACTGGACAGGACATCAGAGGTCATCTAGTCTCATCCCTATCCTTGTAGATGAGGAATCTGTAACCAGGGAGGCTAAGTCATTTGTCCAAAGTCATATAGCTCACGGTGAAAACTGACCAATGCCCTCTGACTCAAGAGGCAGTTCTCTTCCCACTGGACCATCCAGGGGGCTCCAAATCCAATTCTCATTCTCCTGAATCTCACATGTCCTGTAGTAATCAAACTGCCCTGCTGCCTCTTTGTCAGAGAGACTGTGTGTCCTCCTATCTCTGTGCTAATGCTCATGGGGGCAGCTAGGTGGCACAGTGGATAAATCATTGGCCCTGAATTTGGGAGGACCTGAATTAAAATCTCACCTCAGACTCTTATTAGCTGTGTGAGCCTGGGCAAGTCACTTAACCCCAATTGCTTAAAAAAATCTGGGGCCATCTCCAGTCATCCTGATGTATATCTTGCCATGGGACCCTGATGGCTCTGGAGGAGGGAGTGAAGTTGGTGACTTTGCACAACCTTCCCTCACTTAAATCGAATTCACTGCAAGTCATGACATCACCCAGACATCATGGTCCTCTTCAAGAAAGAACCAATGACAACAACAATAACAACGCCTTTGCTCACACAGTTCCTTTGCCTTTACTTCCCTCTAGCATCTTGATTGGGAAGAGACCTGAGAAGTCCTCCAGTCCAACAGATGGGGGCTGTTAAGATGTTGCTGATAAGATGCAGTCTCCTCATGTTCACTATTGGCCCCTCCAATTTTCCTTGGGTGACTCAGCTTCAATCCTTAAAAGGTTAGGGTGTTCCACAATTCACACTCATTTTCCAAGTTTAAACTGTATGGGAACCTTGTGACTTCTAACTGTCTAGTGGCATTTGTGCTTCCATGGTGAGTCAAATCAAGACTTAGGAAGAGAAGGATATTGTGGCCAGTGCACTCCACATTATAGGTGAAGAGCTTCCCATGGGTATTACATGACATATTACAGTGAAAATATGTCAACCAAAGAGGATTGAGCTGGGTATCATAAGACCTTGGTCCAAATGGGAACTCTTGTCATGAGCTGTTTGAGTATAGATTAGCCACTTAACTTGGACCCTAGTTTGCTCTTCTGACATGGAAGGGGTTGGATTGAATTAGACACAATTCTAGATCCTATGATGATTCTTTGGAGGAACTCAAGTATTTTCTCTTTTTCTTATTCCATTATCACCACCAGCCTTCTAGATACCCAGCTTCCTGACTTTCAACTCATCCTTGACAGTTCTCTTTCATCTCTCTCAGCCAATTAGTTACTGGGCATTATTGATGCAATCCCCCAACATCTTTCAACTTTTTACCCCTTTTCCCATTTTGAGGGCCATGTCCTGGTTATGCCATCTAGCAACAAACTCCTAGTTGGTCTAGCATTCATTTTGTTTCTTCTCCAGTTCTGATTATGTCCCACTTCCTTGCTTAGAAACCTCAAGTGGTTCTTCCTATTCTCTAGAATAAAATACAAATTCTGCCATTTGGAACTTAAAAACCTCCTCAATATGGCTTCCACCCACCTTCCACCACCATTTCATATCACACTCCCTCATGTGTTCTACATGTCAGACACATTCGATTTCCTGTCTTTCAGTTCTGCCTTAAATCCCTGGAATGCTTTGGCTCTTCTCTCTCCCTCTTAGAATACCTAATTTCCTTTAAGACTCAGTTTAGGGGTCAAGCCAGAAGTCTTTCCTGAAACCTTGCCTCACCCTCTTTACTAGTGGCCTGAAAGTGCCTTCTATTGACTTATCTACTTACATGTTGTAACCTCCCCCTAGTAGAATTATAGTAATAATGAACATGTCGATAGTGCTTATTAAGGTTTGCAAAGCATTATACAGATATCTTATTTGAGCTTTAAAAAAACCTTGCAAGGTGCATGCTATTGTGATCCCCATTTGACTGAGATGTTAAGTGACTTGTCCAGGGCCAGGCAGCTAGTAAGTGCCTGAATTAGGATTTGAACTCAGAGCTTCTGGACTCCATGTCAGGAATGTAACTTCCTTGAAGAGGACAACTGTTTTGTGGTTGTATTTGTCTCTCCAGTGACTCTCAGGGCCCCAGGCTATAATGTTCACTGTATGACTATCGATTTGAAGGCAAATTTGGGGTCTATTTTTGGTAGAGAGAATTTCTATTGGCTGTTATGCATTTACTGATCCAGACATATCATAAGCAGGATCCGAAGCTAGGATTCCTAATGCCATCCCCCCTCCCCCAGCTGGTGTGGGTCTATGCATAGAATGTATAGTCAGGATGAGCTGGGTTCAAAGCCTGTCTCTGATATTTACTGACTATGGGACCATGAGCCAATCACTTAACTTCTCTGAGATTCAGTTTCTTCTAAACTTGAACCAATCCTGGAAAATGGGGTGACGTCTTTAGCCACGCAAAGCCTAAGGCTCCATTTTGGAGAAGAATATCAAGGCCACCATTGCTATTAAGCATCTATCTCATTTCCATCGCCTCCCCCACTCCACCTCTGTGAAGGTCTATCACTTTTTAATTGTTTGTGTATCTACATTCTAATTAGAGCTGAGCTCCAAATCTACTGAGGTTCTAGGGACTAATAATAGGATCTTGGTTCCTGAAGTCTTTCATTCTGAAAGATCCCAAATGCCTTAAAAATGGAACAAGCTGATAGACAAATTGTACTGGGATCATTCCCCCCCACAGCTCAAGTGTGCAGGTCTCAGGGGTGGGCTTCGCCAGCTGTTTAACACCTCACAGCTGCACCTTGGAGCAGCTTAGGAGAGAAAAAGAAGAAGAACAACGGGGGTCTGAGGAAAATAGGATGTAATTATCTCACTTGGAATATGACCAGAACCCACTCCTTCCCCCTACCTCCAATGCACACATCAGCAGTGTCTGTGTGCGTACACACACACACACACACACACACACACACACACACACACACA
This sequence comes from Dromiciops gliroides, assembly GCF_019393635.1. Taxonomy (NCBI): domain Eukaryota; kingdom Metazoa; phylum Chordata; class Mammalia; order Microbiotheria; family Microbiotheriidae; genus Dromiciops; species Dromiciops gliroides. Next base: position 746,729,982 of record NC_057861.1, read on the forward strand.
CACACACATACACCTCTAACAAGATTAAAATGACCTCTTAAAAATTGAGCTTTGGGGTCTGGAAAGCCAAGGAGCTGTCCAAGTCTAGAATCTGGCATAGGGCCTTTTCGTGAGGCTAATGTGAAACTCTCTGGAGATGATTTCACTCTTAAGTTTTAACCCTTTATCAAGTCATCTCATACCCTCGGCCCAGAAGTAATCAATTGCAGGCCATTAGAAATTATTGTTCCTGCCTTTTAGGGCAATCTACATTATTCTTACAAGAAGCTCATAGGCCATTCAGAATCATAGAGCAAGGCTGTAATTATTTTTTTTAAATTTGACCTGAGAAGTCTTTGTTTTCTAGGTTATGGAAAATACTCAACAAACAAACAAACAAACTGTAACGACAACTTCTACCTTCTTATTTCCTTCAATTCAGGAGTAAGCGTCTGGCTTTCTATCTACTTTCCATCATCTTAGCCCTCATCTAACCTGATAGTCATGGAAAAAAATAATCTTTTAAAAACTCTCCATATGATGGTCCTCCCTTTCTTAGACTTATCAACAACAACAACAAGAAATTCAGTTCTTTCTCATATCAAATAAAAATTCTTTAAGGGGTTTAACAACTCAGTTTATTCTATTTGCAACTGACCTCACCAGCCTTTCCACCTTGGCTGCCACGGTAAGGCACTGGCACAGAAGGCTAGACCCAGAGTCAAGAATCATAGTGTTACCATTAGGAGCTGGAAGGCACCTCAGAGGTCTTCTGTAATCCCCTCATTTTACAGTTGTAAAAACTGAGGCCCAGGGAAATGGGTAGTAGTCAGGTTCTCTGACTCTAGAACCAGGGCTATTTCCACTGTGACATGCTAGGCTCAAGACCCACCTCTGGTACCTGACAGCCTTGTGGCTGTGGGCAAATCATATCACCCATCTCAACCCTCAGGTTTCCAAGAATTGTCATCAATATGTTTTTTCCTTTCCCCAATAGATTTAAGAAACTCCGAAAACTACCCCCCAATTTTTTCTATGAATGCTAGATTCACATTGATCTTAACATTTATGCAATATTTCAATTTTCTTGTAATTCTTCAAAAGATGCTGAGGGTATGTGCATGCCGTATATACACACTGTTGAACAGGGCAAAAAGGAAGTCCCTACCCTGAGCTTCAGAAAGATGTGATAGTTTGATAAAAGATTAGTTGGGGGTGGAAGAGAGTGAGGGAGATTAACATAAATATTTTCAGTTAGTCCTGCATTGGAAAATATATGCCATGGGATGCAAACAAGAATTATTAAAATGAATTAGGATGCATAAATGGAAAAGCCCAATTCCCTCAGTAACTGCCCCCCCTCAAATGAGGACATCCAACCATCTCTACAGGTTTCTCAACCAGCAATATCTGCATGTAAGCTCTGCCACTTCTCCTAGTGGTGAAGTCCTTCTAGAGTGTCCATTTCATGAAAGGGCCAGGCTGACCTTCATTCTTCTCCTGCTCTCATTCTGGGCTTCTGGGCTTCAAAACCATGAAGCAAATAACTCCCCCTCCCACTGTCAGATCCTTGTTTCTCTGTTTGAATGTGAACGTCGAGAGGTCAGGGATATTTTGGTTCTTTCTTTCTATTTTATCCCCAACATGTAACACAGTGCCTTTCACATAGTAAAAGTTTAATGAATTCTTCCTTCTTCTGTCCCTTCCTCCCTCCCTTTCTTCCTACATTCTTTCCTTCCTTCCTTCCTTTATTCTTTCCTCCTTCTTTTCATTTCTTTCTCCCTCCCTCCATTTCTTCCTCCCTCCCTCTCTCTGTCCTTCCCTCCCTCCCTCTTTTCCTTCCTTCCTTTCTCCCTCTTTTTGCTTCTTCCTCCCTCCCTCCCTTCCCTCCTTCTTTCATTCCTTCCTTCCTTCTTTCCTTCCTTTCTTCCTTCCTTTCTTCTTTGCTTCCTTCCTCCTTCACTTCTTCTTAATATGTGCCAACCATTGTGCTTTTCATCAGGGATACAAATACAGGAGCAGGATACTCTCTGCTCTCTACAAGGTGATATTCTAACCAAACAAGACAATGCTCATAGAGGAGGGGGGGCCAGGGAAGGATATTTTGGGTTGAAAAATTATATCATGTTGAGTGGAGCCCTAGAGGAGGCATCTGGTAAACATTTTCTACTAGAAATGGCAGTGGTGGCAGACTGGGGTGGGGTGTGTCTGAAGCCACATGGCATATGAAAAGAGCTGAGGTGAGATATGGAGCATGGCTGGAGCCATCCAAAAATGATCAGCTATAGAGGCAGGGCCAAGATGGCAGAGAGAAGCCAGCAAGTTGCCTGAGCTCTTCTTCAGGTCCCTCAAAAAGAACATTAAATCAAGCCTCTAAAGGGATTCTGAAATTACAGAACCTACAAAAAAGAGAGACAAAATTTTCCAACCTGAGATAATATAGAAGACTTCTGGAAAAGTTGGTCTCACTCTAGCAAAAAGGGGAGTGCAGTGCACTTCAGCACAGAGAAGCATGGAGTGGGTGGGGCACGTCAACAGGAAGCTCTAGGCCACAGCCAAGTAATTGAGGCCCCTTGATCCTGGCTCAGAAAGCAGGTGGCACAGCAGGACAGTGGTGAGATCCACCAGCACCATCCGAGAGGGCAGTCTGACACCTAGAAAGCCACCCTCAGGACAGGCATGACCAGGCCTGGCCATCCCAGTTCGCCAGGAGGAAGCACAGGGAGCAAGCCCAGGGCAGCAAGAAATCCACAAGTAGGCAGCTAGGTGGCACAGTGGATAAAGCACCGGCCCTGGATTCAAGAGTACCGGCCCTGGATTCAAGAGTACCGGAGTTCAAATCTGGCCTAAGACACTTGACACTTACTAGCTGTGTGACTGTGGGCAAGTCACCTAATCTCCATAGCCCTGCAAAAAACAAACAAACAAAAAAAAGAAACCCCCAAGCCCTAGAGGCCTTAGAGTAGAAAGCCAGTTATATAGCCCCTATCTCCCAGCACAAGAAGTTTGAAATAGTGACCCTGCTGCCCCAGGACCTCAAATTTAAAAAAAATTGCAATATGAGTAAGAAACAAAAAAGAGCTCTTACCACTGAGAGCTTCTGTGTCAACAGGGAAGAGCTAAACACAAACTCATATGAGAACAATACTCTCAAATTGCCTACATGTGAAGCCTCAAGAGGGAAGATGGATTGGTTTCAAGACCAAAAAGCCTTCTTGGAAGAGCTCAAAAAGGATGTAAAAAATCAATTGAGAGAGGTAGAAGAAAAATGGGGAGAGAAATGAAAGGAACACAAGAAAATTAGGAAAAAGTAATCAGCAGCTTGGAAAAGGAAGCACAAAGATTGACTGAAGAAAACAATTCCTTAAAAAATCCATTTAGGTAAAATAAAAATGGAGGTGCATAATCTCAGTGAAGAAAACAATGCCTTAAAATCTGAATTGGACAGTTGGAAGCTAATGACTCAATGAGACATCAGGAATAAGTCGAACAGAATCAAAAGAATGAAAAAATAGAAGAAAATGTGAAATACCTCATTGGAAAGACAACTGACCTGGAAAATAGTTCCAGGAGAGACAATTTGGGAATTATTGGACTGCCAGAAAGCCATGATCAGAGAAAGATTCTAGACACCCTATTCCAGGAAATTATCAAGGAGAACTGCCCTGATATCATAGAATTAGAGGATAAAATCATCATTGAAAGAATCCACCAATCACCTCCTGAAAGAGACCACAAAAGGAAAACTCCAAGGAATATTGTAGCCATATTCCAGAATTATCAGGTGAAGGAGAAAATACTCCAAGCAGCCAGAAAGAAGCAATTTAAATATCATGGAGCCACAGTCAGGATTGCACAGGACCTGGAAGCTACAACATTAAAGGATCACAAAGCTTGGAATATGATAACCTGGAAGGCAAAGGAGATTGGATTGCAGCCAAGAATCTATTACCCAGCAAAAGTGATCATTCTCTTTCAAGGGAAAAGATGGGCATTCAATAAAATAGGGGACATTCAAGGTTTCCTGATGAAAAGACCAGAACTAAATAGAAAATTTGATCTTAACATACAAGACTCAAGAGAAGTTTAAAAAGGTAAACAGGGGAAAATTATATAATAAAGTTAAAATGTTTACATCCTTACACAGGAAGATAATACTTATAACTCTTAAGACCTGGATCTCTATTTAGGCAGATGAAAGGAGTATACATAGAGGGCATAAATATAAACTGTCTTTGATGTGATGATATCAAGAAAATTAAGGGCTTAAAAAGGGGAGAAGAGGAAAGGGGAGGTGGAATGAGGTGAATTGCATCATATGAAGAGGTGAAAAAAACCTATTACAATAGAGGGAAAGAAGGGAGGGTGAACATTGTTTCAACCTTACTCTCACTAGATTTTATTCAAAGAGGGAATAACATACATTCATTTGGATAAAGAAACTTAGCTTATTCTTTGGGAAGTAAAAGGGTAAGGGGAAAATGGGAGACTGATAGAAGGGATGGCAGAATCAGGTGAGAAAAGGGTAAAGAAAAAGGAGGGGGTGATAAAAAGGAGGGCAGATGGGGGAAGCAGGGGTAAGAAGCAAAACATCGGTGAGGAGGAATAGGGTGAAAGAAGGGAGGAAGTACAAAGCGGGTAAATAGAATGGAGGGAAATAGACAGTAATAATAACTGTGAATGTGAATGGGATGAACTCTGCCATAAAACAGAAGTGAATAGCAGAGTGGATTAAAAACCAGAATCCTACAATATGCTGTTTACAAGAAACACATTTGAAGCAGAGAGATACAGAGTAATGGGAAAAGGTTGGAGCAGAATATATTATCCTTCAGCTGAAGTCAAAAAAGCAGGGATAGCAATCCTTATCTCAGACAAAGCAAAGGCAAAAATAGATCTAATTAAAAGATATAAGGCAGGAAACTACATCTTGCTAAAAGGTACTATAGATAATGAAGTAATATCAATACTAAACATGTATTTGCCAAGTGGCATAGCATACAAATTCTTAGAGGAGAAGTTAAATGAGCTACAAGAGGAAATAGACAGCAAAACTATACTAGTGGGGGATCTGAATCTTCCCCTCTCAGAATTAGATAAATCTAGCCACAAAATGAATAAGAAACCAGATAAAGAGGTGAATAGAATGTTAGGAAAGTTAGATATGATAGATGTCTGGAGAAAATTGAATGGGGATAGAAAGGAATATACCTTTTTCTCAGCAGTACATGGCACATACTCAAAAATTGAGCGTGTATTAGGGCACAAAACCTCATAGTCAAATGTAGAAAGGCAGAAATAGTAAATGAATCCTTCTCAGATCATGATGCAACAAAAATACATGTAATAAAGAACCATGGAAAGGTAGACTGAAAATTAATTGGAAACTAAATAATCTCATTTTAAAGAATGAGTTGGTCAAACAACAAATCACAGAAACAATCAATAACTTCATCCAAGAGAATGACAATAATGAAACAACATACCAAAATCTATGGAATGCAGCCAAAGCAGTACTTAGGGGAAATTTTATAGCTCTAAATGCTTACATCAATAAAAAAGAGAAAGAGGAGATCAATAAATTGAGCATAGAACTTAAAAAGCTAGAAAAAGAACAAATTAAAAATCCCCAATTAAATACTAAATTAGAAATCCTGAAAATTAAAGGAGAAATTAATAAAATTGAAAGCAAGAAAATTATAGAATGAATCAATAAAACTAAGAGCTGGTTTTATGAAAAAAATCAATAAAATAGATAAACCATTGTTTAATTTGATTTGAAAAAAATAAGGAAGAAAGCCAAATTACTAGTATCAAAAATGAAAGGAGCAATTTTACCACCAATGAAGTGGAAATTAAAGCAATAATTAGGAACTATTTTGCCCAAATGTATGCCAATAAATTTGACAATCTAAATGAAATGGATAAATATTTACAAAAATACAAACTGCCCAGGTTAACTGAAGAGGACATAAAATCCTTAAATAAGCCCATATTAGAAAAAGAAATTGAACAAGCCATTAATGAACCCCCTAAGAAAAAATCCCCAGGGTCAGATGGGTTTACAAGTGAATTCTACCAAACATTTAAAGAACAATTAATTCCAATATTATACAAATTATTTGGAAAAATAGTTGAAGAAGGAGTTCTACCAAATCCTTTTATGACACAAATATGGTGTTGATACCAAAACCAGGCAGAGCCAAAACAGAGAAAGAAAATTATAATTTCCCTAATGAATATTGATACAAAAATCTTAAATAAGATATTAGCAAGGAGATTCCAGCAAGTGATCACCGGGATAATACACTATGTCCAAGTGGGATTTAAACCACGCATGTAGGGCTGGTTCAACATTAGGAAAACTATTTAGACAATCAACCACATCAAAAAGAAAACTAGCCAAAATCATATGATTATCTCAATAGATGCAGAGAAAGCTTTTGACAAAATACAGCACCCATTCCTAATAAAAACACTAGAGAGTTTAGGAATAGGTGGAGCTTTCCTTAAAATAATAAACAGTATCTACCTAAAACCATCAGCAAGTATTATATGCAATGGAGATAAATTAGAGGCCTTCCCAATAAGATCAGGGGTGAAACAGGGATGTCCATTATCACCCCTATTCTTTAATATTGTCCTAGAAATTTTAGCTTTAGCAATCAGAGAAGAGAAAGGAATGAAAGGAATTAGAATAGGCAAGAAGAAAACAAAACTATCACTCTTTGCAGATGATATGATGGTATATTTAGAGAATCCTACAGAATCAACTAAAAATTACTTGAAACAATTAACAACTTTAGCAAAGTATCAGGATATAAAATAAATCCACATAAATCATCAGCATTTCTATACATGACCAACAAAGTCCAGCAGCAAGAGATAGAAAGAGAAATTCCATTTAAAGTAACAATATAAAATATTTGGGAGTCTACTTGCCAAAACAAACCCAGGAACTCACATATGATCAGCCATGTTAGTAATAATAAATTTATTAATTAACAAAATACAGATGGAAAAATATGGAAATAGGACATCTAAATTCACAAAGATATTGCTTTCAGAGATTTGGACTATGAGAAGGACAGTAGAATATAAGAGTTAGAATTCTGGATCTAGTCCAGAAATCTGGCTTCAGGGACTTCAGTTTCCTTATCTGTAAAATGAGAGGGTTCGACTAGTCAATCTTCAAGGTCCCTTCCAATCTCTATTTCCATGACCCTTGTGTCATCCTCTTCTGGAAGAACCAGCACCCCCTCCACAACAAATTTGTTATGGAATGACACTAGCCTTCAGGGCCCTAACTAGAAAATTCCTCCCCTCCCTATCCTTCCTATATAGTCATAGTTGGAATGAGTGGCAGCCCATTCCCAAGATCATCCAGACCTTGGGTCAAGTCAGAAGGCAGTCACAATGGTTGGAGGTGCCTCAAGTATGGACAAGGGAGCAGAATTGTGTTGAATGTCACAGGCTGGTAGAGGTCCACAATGCCTCCAATGTGAGAACACTGCTTGATAGACCGTACTTTGGGAAAAAGCTTCCTTTACTCTTATACTCCTGGGTATTCAAGGGTGGGCTCATAGGGTCATAGAGCCATGGAGGAGTAGACAACAAGGTGGCCTGGGAAGAAGTCCAGGAAGCCCTGGGTTGCCAACATAAATACACTGGCTGGGTGACCCTGGGAAATTCATTACACCTTTTAGTGCCACCAGCAGCTCTCTAGGAGAATAAGTTTCAGGGCAGGTGCTATCATGCATTGGGAGAGAAAATTCCACACTGAGAGTTCACTATTCCAGTGAAATCAAAAGTACAATAAGATAAATAAATTTTAAAGAAGTTGTTATTCCACTCCATAGAAAATATAGCAAGGTTGTTTTCACCCATGTAGGTACCAAATGGATTTTTAAGTTTATAGTTTGTTTACCACTAAAATATGTTGGAAATTAAAGAATAATTAAATGCGAACAAAATGAGGTTAAAAGAAAAACTTTTCATTTAATTTTCTTTTTATCCTGTTCATAAGTTTGGAGGTGGGAAGTAGAAATTGCTTGCACCATGGTTGATGCCTTGGTGATCTTAGGCCTGTTGTCCTGGTATTCAAGGACACTTCAATAATTCCAGTGATTCCAAAGAAGTTGCCCCTCTAGCTTCGCTGCCTTTGTCCAGAGAGTGCACAATCCTAGCTAGCCTGAAGCCTCAAAAATCATCAGAGAAAGGGGCTTTTTTATGGGACAGTGAAAAATTCGTATTGAGAATCTAGTCATGGCATATGCGACCTTCCAGGGCATCATTGTCCAGTGAAGTTAAGGGAAGATTTCATGAGTCTTTCAGGAGAGGGAGTGGATAGCCTGGCATCATCTCTAGTGTACTTTGTGGACTTAGGTAGTGGGGTTCTTTTTCAGGTAATTTTCATTACAAAAAAAAAAATCATAAAAGCTCACAAGACTACTGAATAAGAACTAGGTAAGGAGTTCTTGTTGGAATATATGGTCATCAATCAACTCAAAAAGCCCTTATAAGAACTTACTATATGCCATGTACTACTTAACACAGGAGACAAAGACAAAAAAGGAAAAAGGTTCCTGCATCAGAGATCTTTCTTTTTATAAATAAAACAAGAAAGTAATCATCAGTGATTTATTAAATGCCAACCATATGCCAAGTGGCACGTAATTGGCACTTAATAGTTGGCACAATTTTAAGCATTGGAGATACAAAGACAGAAACAAAATAGCCCCACAGGAAGATTATCTTCTGTCCATCAACAAAGCAAGAAAATGTATATGTTTATTAAGCACTTGACATGTACCAAGAGCTGTGCTAAGCACTGATATCAATGTAAAAGTAAAACATATCTTGCCCTCATGAAACGTATAGTCTCTAAGGAGGATGTAACAGAGAACCTAATGCAGGATATAAACAACTAAATACACAGCGATAGCAGCACTTAGGATTTGGAGAATTAGGATAGTCTTCTTGAAGGAAACCTTTGGACTGAGCACTGAGGAGAGCTACAATTTCCAAGAGACAAGAGTAATGAGCTTGAATTCTTGGCATAGAGTAAGACCCATACAAAAACATGGAGGTAGGATATGGAATTATCCATGTGGGGAATATCAAGGAATTCAGTTTGTCTGGAATTTAATGTGTGTGTGGGGGGGGGAGGTGCAATCAGCTTGGAAAAATAGGTTGGAGCCAGATTTTGAAGGCCACATTTTGCTTCATGTCCAATTATCTGTGACCTTGTGGAGAATGTAAAAATACTGGTCCAATAATCCTACAGACAATGTTGCTAGAAATTGCTGAGATTCCTAATGGAGATTCCCACGGTGCCAGAGATCTTAGCTCTCCATTCTATCACTCTCTACTCCCTCATCTTCCCCTTGTTTCTGCCATCACCCCAAAGGAGTGACCAGGATGCCTCTATCTATACAAAGTTAACATCACTGCACGATTACCATGAGGATTCCATGTAGCAGGGACAGAAATCTCTAAATGAATAGGTGTTTGTCGAGTGGTACAATTGAGCACCAGCAATATTAGAAAGTAAGATAGGAAGCTTCATAAAATTCCTCTCCCGATTCTTCATGATAGCATGTAGGTGATCCAGCATCCTCAAAGGTTATGCCAAATGCCCCGCAAACTCTAGCAGATTGGACCCCTCTGAAGAACTGCAAATACAAGCCTAATGATGGACTGTGTCAGGTCTTCTTCTTTGCATGTTGACAACTGGGTAATAAGTTCTGTGGCTTTGACAATCAGAAAAGACAAATGGCCTTCTGTCCTAGTATAGCCTGCTTCTTTTGATTGGCAGAAGGAATCAAAGAGAGAGAGATATGTACACACACAGACATTCATTCAAAAACAAACATATAAACAGATATATTAAATATACATACATGCACATATGCTTGTTGTTTGATTGTTGATGGAAGATGGCTTGTGCAAAACCCAAGTGGAAGAGGAATCCCTCATTGATGGTAGAGACCTTTAGCTGTGCCGGTTTGTGGCTGACATTTGTTGATTGGATCAAGCCCCAGAGCAGAACAAATACTACTTTCCCAATGAGCTCCAATTTCAAAAGAAATTGGTCTAGTAGTGAACACTGAAGAAACCAACAAGTTGGTCCAAAATGCCCATTGATTAATGATATAGAGTGGGCTGGAGAATTCAGTGAGACAGTTCAACGTGATGTCTATCTTTGATAAGCCCTGAATATGGATAAGATACTGAGTCCCACATTTTTAGGAGGAGGAGATTGGACAACATCACAGTGAGAAACTCTGCTACTCTGGAAGTTCTATCAAGCTCTTCCCTGCTGCCCAAATTGTCATATTAACACTAATTCTCCAGATAATGGCACATGTCTATGAATCATGGAACCCCACAACATCAGAGGAATAGATTTTAAATAATTTCTTCTAAATCAAATGATGCTATGAATAGCTCTGGGCTGCAAGGCCTGATAGAGTCTTGTCTTAAATCAGATCATGGCACTGAAGCATCAATTACATCTCAGCTTGCAGAGTTTAGTTCTTGATAATTAGGAACTCACCTTTATGATTCACCTGTAGCTTCCATCCTGGTATAGGGAGACCTTGTAGAAATAGGATGGTCCTCCAAAAGGATCACCTGGATGCTCTAAAATGTTCTGAGTTTGGGCAGCTAGGTGGTGCAGTGGATAGAGCACCGGCTCTGGATTCAGGAGGACCTGAGTTCAAATCTGACCTCAAACACTTAACACTTACTAGCTGTGTGACCCTGGGCAAGTCACTTAACCCCAATTGCCTCACCAAAAAAATGTTCTGAGTTAGCTGAAAAGCCCTCTCTCTCCACACATGCATAAGCCAAGAAGGATACAATCCATTCATACAGATGATGGTACAACTGCAGCCTCATTGATGATGATTCACATCCAATTTGTTCAGCAGAGCTATATCTTTGTGCCTTTACCTTTAAAAAACCTAAAGCCTGGAAAGACTAGGGAAAGGGGGAGAGACCAGAACAGAGAAGAGGGAAGAGACATGGAAATTCTAACTTGGTTCTCAGGAGGGCATGTCCACTTACACATCCTCTCCTAGGTCCCAGATATTTCCAGGTATGGTCATAGATGAGGATAGCAGCAGAGTGATCAATGTGGAAACTGAGGAAATTTGAGCTGGCAGTGGTATTAGATGATAGAAAGCCTTTTGGAACAATCATGGGAATTTCTTGATATATCCAAGTTCTTAGAATTTTTTAAGTTCCTGGACCAATCAAATAACTTACTGGACCAAGCAGAGAATTTCTTAAACCAAGTAGAAACTGGAGATAAGATACTGCATAGGATAGAGCTACAATACTGAGGAGTAGACCTTGAATGCACCTTTCAATGGTATTGTGAGTTATGTAGACTGTGCAGGTCTGGAAGAGGGAGTTCAACATTTTATTGATTTTGAGTGCCTAACTCTTTAGGGAGTTGGAGGTAACGGGGTATTATTGTATCTCTAGTGAACTGCATAGATAATAGATCATTGGGAGGTGGGACTCCCTGGAGCAGCAATTTGAGTCTCTAACAATTCTATGTTTTCTCCTAGAGAAGAATTAGAGGGGTATTAGCATTGTAAGTATATGTGATTATTTGAATCCCTAGAGGATAGAACCCACTGGATAATAAAGGGAATTGTCTTAACTTTTTACAGATTTGCATGCAAGTTTTATATGCTTTGGGGGTTGGGGGAGGGCACAGAGAAGGTTCATGGCTGTTTAAGTTTAGGTATTTGGGGGGCAGCTAGGTGGCACAGTGGATAAGGCACCAACCCTGGATTAAGGAAGACCTGAGTTCAAATCTGGCCTCAGACACTTGACACTTACTAGCTGTGTGACCCTGGGCAAGTCACTTAACCCTCCTTCATACACACATACACACACACACAAACACACAAACACACACACACAAATTAGATATCTTGTTAGACTGAGGATTTACAAGGGATATCAAGGAATCTTACCCTATTTTTATGGACATCCATAAATGAACCAAATTCTGGTGCTCCCAGAGAAATCTGTGGGGGTAGGGAATGAGTCAGGGAGACATTTTTTGAGGAAGTCCCCAAGAGTGAAGATAGTTTATACAAAACCAGAGATCTGTTTTGAGCTATGGGTTTCATGTATATCTAAAAATATAGCACTAAAGACTTTCCAGGCAGGCAAATGTAACAGAAGTATTCATCTGGTATTTCCTGATTTTTCTTTGTCAATATGAACTTTTAAAATATTGTTGAATTTATGCCATATTCTTTGTGCTTGTGGTTGTCTTTAGAATTAGTCATTGTCTATTTATCCAGGGTCTTTGATTTAAAGAGAGCTTGATGGCAGTGTTATTTTAGGATGAAATCAGGTTTCTATTTTATCACAGTCAGTTTATGTGGTTATCTGACAGGTGGGTAGAACTGTTGACAAGAAGAGGTTTATGCTAGTGTCAACCAGTGATTCCCCTGACCAGCAACTATGTATGTCTAAGTGAGATTCTAAAGCTTTTAGTGCATGTGTTGTCAGCAGAGTTTATGGCATTTCTATTTTCACTCTTCTACTTTCCCTCCTTTCAATCTCCTTTTATTTATTTTTAAATTTAATTAATTATTTATTTTTACAATTGACTGGATCCCAGGACAACCTTCTGTAGAGGAGAGGTTATTAGTTTATTTATTTCATTTTTGCTTTAGTGATAGCACTTTTTTTTAATTTCTAAGGAAAAGACCTCTATAAAAAATCTGATATTTGATATATAGGAAATTGACACAACTCTAAGATTTAGAGTCACACTTCATTGAATAAGTGGACAAAAGACATTATTTTCAGAAGAAACAGCCATATGAAATAAGTTCTAAATCTCTTAAAACAAAATAAATGGAAATTGGAGCAAATTTGAGCTTTTATCTCACAATTGGTAAAGATCATAAAAAATAGAATGAATCATTGAAGAAGGGCCCATGTCTCCCCCATCCTAAGCAAATCCTCATTTGACCCTTCCATCCCTGATAACTATCATCCAATATCTCTTCTGACCTTTGTAGCTAAACTCCTTGCAAAGGCTGTCTACAACAGGTTCCTCCTCTTTCTCTCTTGTCACTTACAATCTAGCTTCCTGATTTTTCACGGGAACTACTCATTCCAAAGACACTAATAATCTCTTAGTTGCCAAATCCAGTGACATTTTCTCAATCCTCATTCTCCTTGACCTCTTTGTAGCCTTTGGCATTGTTCATCACTCTCTCTTCATTAATACTCTCTTTTATCTAGGTTTTTAGAATGCCTATCTCTCCTTCTGATTTCTCCTCTGCCTCCTTTTCTAGATTCTCATACAGATCATGACCTCTAACCATAGGCTAGAACCTCAGAGTTCCATCCTGGGTCCTCTTTTTTTCTCCCTTTCTACTACTTCAATTGGTGAGCTTATTATTTCTATGGATTTAACAAACTCTCTGCTGATCTCCAACTTCACATCACTAACTGATTTTTAGATAGTTCAAACTGGATGGCCAGTTGACATCTTAAGCTTAATACATCTAAAATGGAACTCATTAACTTTCCCTCTATTTTCATATATTTTACCTCCCCTGTTACCGTAGAGCATAAGACCATCCTCCCAGTCCTCCAGTCTTACAATCTGAGTCATCCTAGACTCTCTAATTTCTGTCAACCTCCCCCATGTCCAAGATGTTGCCAAAGCTTGTTGATTTCATCCTTGAAATATCTCTCCAATATACCCCCATTGTTTAAATGCTGTTTGGCATTTAAAACCCTATATAACACAACCAGTCCTATTTTTCTGTCTTCTTACACCTTACTCCCCGACATATACTCTGATCCACTGATACTGGCTTCCTGGCTGTTCCATAAAGAAGATATTTCATTTCTCAGTTCTGGGCATTTTCTCTGGTTGTATGCTATAACTGGAAAAATTTCCCTCTCCTTTAAGTTTTAACTAAAATTCCACTCTATGGGAAGCCTTCCCCCAAATCCTCTCAATATTACTGCCTTCACTCTATTAATTATTTCCTATTTAGCCTGTATATGGCTTGCTTTGTTTCATTTGCATGTTGCCTCGGTCATTAGATTGTAAACTCTGAGAGCACAAACTGTCTTCTACCTCTTTGTATCCTCAGTTCTTAGCACAGGGAATGTTGTAGATACTGAATAAATGTTTATCAATTGATTTCAGAAAAACCAACATACACGCTGCTATGTTTTTGATGGAGTTGTGGATCAGTCTAACCCTTTTGGAAACCAATTTTTAACTACAAGAGAAAAGTCACTAAATTGCTCAAACCTTTGGTTTATGCATCCCATTACTGACTACACATCCCAGAGAGGGTCAGACCTCAGAGACCAAGGAGAAAAATCTAACTGCTCTTTCATAGAAGGGCCATAATTCACAAAGACAGCCATCTTTGCCTTTACAGCAAGGAAGCCAGTCCACTCCTGAGAACGCTTCTCCTTCAAGCTTCAAGTCAAGCTTCCAATCAAGAGGAGCTACTTGCTTCTTAGCCAGGAGCTGTAGAAATCTAAGGGTTGCCTTCATATGACTAGGAAGGATGGATGCTCTAAGGCATCACCACCCAGGGACTGGGCCATAGGATCATAGATTTGGAGTTGGAAGGAAGCTTGGAAGCCATTAAGTTCAACCTCTTCATTTCACAGATGAAAAACTGAGATACAAAGCATTTAAGTGACTTGCCCAGGGTCACACATTAACTACATGTCTAAGGTGGCATTTGAACTCAGTTCTTGAGTCCATGTTCAACCCTCTATACAATGTGTCACCTAGTACAGCAGTCTTTTACCTAAGAATATACTGCCTCGAGTGAAGTCCATACCATGTCTACCCTTTGTCACTACAACAAGACCAAAATCCTCCATTGCCACCTACAAGTCATGCAAGTATTTTGCTTCCCCCAAAATCAGGGCTCCTGCTGCTATACCTTTTGTCTTCTCCATCATTAGTCTTGGGAGAATGTGGGTCTTAACTTCAGCCTCTCTCAGTGACAGAATCTGGAAACCTCATTTCAGAATTGGGTGAAGGGATGCATCTATTCTCCCCTGTGTCAACACAAGAGTATTACTGACTTTTGATACTTTCAAGCTCTGAGGCAGTGCATTGGGCAGCCTTCTTCATCTGGAACCTACTTTTCCACACATGGATGCACTGTTGTATTATCTCAGGAGTTCTCCAAACTTTTCTCTTTCATAGCATAGTGTTATTCTTCCAACACTGAATATTTAAGCAGAATTGGGGGATTAGTAAGTGTATTTGTGGTTTCACGGACAGCTAGGTATCACAATGGGTAGAATGCTGGGTTTGGAGTCAGGAAGACCTGAGTTCAAATCCGGTGACAAATACTTACTATCTTTGTGACTCTGGGCAAATGACTTAATTTTCAGTTTCATCATCTATAAAAAGAGGTGGAGAAGGAAATAGCAAACTGCTCCAGTCTCTTTGCCAAGAAAACCTCAAAGTGGGGTCATGAAAAGTCGAAAATGACTGAAATGACTGAACAACAGAATCAATGTGATTTCAAGTGCACCTTCCACAGAACCACTACTCCATGCATTTTGATTTATTTCACCCTGCCATATGACAAAAGCACCACTGTCCTTCCATAACTATCGATGGCTCAGACCCTTCTCATGTATCGTATCTTATGACTATGAATTCTCCACACCTGTATCGCTCTCTTTTGTGATGAGAAGCAAATACGTAGAGGTGGATGGGAATTTACTAAAGCCCATGGAGACATGATTGCCAAGTGTTTACTGCTTCCAGCATCCTGTTCTGACCTTCCTTGGCCTTGGTAATTGAGAAAGAAAAATCTAACACCTCCATTCACTGTCTTGATCTTGCATTTGACCAGGTCCAGTAGGCAGTGTCCTATTGGTTTGAATCTCTCCCATGTTTGTCCTTCCATGACTCATACTTTGTAAAACCATACTCAGGGGGCAGCTAGGTGGCACAGTGGATAAAGCACTGGCCCTGGATTCAGGAGGACCTGAGTTCAAGTCCAGTCTCAGACACTTGACACTAGCTGTGTGACCCTGGGCAAGTCACTTAAGCCCCATTGCCCTGCAAAAAAACAAAAAACAAACCAAACAAACAAACAAAACAATCCTCCATACTCAGGAACACACTCTCCTCTTTACTTCTGCCCAACAGAACCCTAGAGTCAGTTCAGCCTTAAGACCTTGATGCAGTCTTTTCACATCCCCCTTCCCAGTTGTTAGTATCCACTCAATCATAAAAACTTTTTATGGTATCATAAATAGAGGACTGTACCCAATGTCGGGAAGATATCAATTAAAATCCTGCCTAAGACATGATCTGGCAAAGACATCCTGGGAAAGTAACCTAACCACTAAAACCTAAATTTCTTCATTGTAAAATGGGGGTGATAATAACACAGGGTCATGAGAATCAAAGGAGACAGTGTCTATAAAGAACTTTGTAAAGCCTATAGCACCATAACGCTATTAACTATTATTCTTATAGCTAGTTATACAATAGTCAACATTCTTATCAGCACCATTATTATTACTATGATTATTATAATGTACATAAAGATAGGGAGGGTTCAGGTCCCACCTGTGAAGTCTTAGCTCTATGGCTCTGGGTGATTCACTTAACCTCCTAGTGTCCGAGGTAAATCTCCTAGACTACAAAGCATAGAAGGTGCAAACGTGCATTAGTGGAGAGAGTTTCCTCACCTGGGAGCTCACTGGAGAAATGATAACACAGGTACCATCGTAACCTGACATCATTTACTGATCTGCAAAGTACTTTAAAAACCTTAAAGCACTATACAAATGTGTTATTGTTATTATCATTTTGTGATTGTCAGTTGGGAGGCAACCAGGTGGTTTAATGGTTAGAGCATTGGATTCGAAGACCTGAGTTCAAATCCTGCCTCAGGCACTTATTAATTGAATGACCCTAGATAAGTAACATCTTCTCTCTAGCAGTCTTTGTTTCTTTATTTGAAAAATGGTATTCTTGTGAAGACCAAAGGAGATGAACCATATAAATTATTTGCCAACCTTAAAATACCCCAGTGAGGCTAACTAGTCAGAGGCTGCACTCTATATGGTGGCAGTAGAATATACACTTCTGAAGGGCCTTGCCTACTTTGGGAGTTGAGTTTTGAATAAATAGCACCCAGCACAGCACTTTCTCCATAGGGGCTGCTTTGTAAATGTTTCTAGACTTGAACTGAGTTTCTCCTGGGGTCCCACAACTGATGCTCCTTTGGTATAATTTTTGGTCCCCTTTACATTCATGCTTATTCTCTTTTTTAAAAAAAATCAAACTAAGAAAAGGTTTATCTATTTTGTTGGCTTTTCATAAAATCAGCTCTTAATTTTATTTATTAATTCTATAGTCTTATTATTTTCAATGTTATTAATCTAAGGATTTTGTTTATTAATTTATTTTAATTATTTTAATTTTATTTGATTAATTTCAGGATTTCTAATGCAGTATTTAATTGTTTTTTTGTTTGTTTTTGTTTGGTTTTTTTTAGTGAGGCAATTGGGGTTAAGTGACTTGCTCAGGGTCACACAGCTAGTAAGTGTTAAGTGTCTGAGGTCGGATTTGAACTCAGGTACTCCTGACTCCAGGGCTGGTGCTCTATCAACTGCGCCACCTAGCTGCCCCTAATTGGGGGTTTTAATTTGTTATTTTCTAGCTTTTTAAATTTCATGCCCAATTCATTGATCTCCTCTTTCTCTATTTTATTCATGTAAGCATTTAGCGATATATCATTTCTCCTGCTTTGGCTGCATCCCATAAGTTTTGGTATGTTGTCTCATTGTTGTCATTCTCTTGGATGAAGTTATTGATTGTTTCTATGATTTGTTGTTTGGCCCACTCATTTGTTAGGATTACATTATTTAGTTTCCAATTAATTTTCAGTCTATCTTTCCATACAGTCATGGTTATTCTCAATAGCCAACCTCTAGTTTATCAAAATCATTCCTAAATTGCTGTGTTCAGAATGAAAGCCAGACCACAAATATTGTTGATTAGGGCAGAGCAGAGTGGATTCTTTCATTATTATTGTGGATAACTGATGTTGGGAGAATTGTGATGCCTAGTCTAGGTTCACCCAGATAGTAAGTGTCTGAGGTAGGATTTGAATGGTTTTTCCTGACCCCAAGTCCAACACTCTCCCCACTGTCCCACAGAGCTCTTTTAGAGACAGGTGTCAGCTACTCTGGAATTTAGCCTCAATTACCTGCCCACCTGTCCACGTCTTTGGAAATCCTAGATGAGCAAGAATTTTCCTTTTGAATTTTCATCAGTTTCTTTGGACAACTCTATCACTCTCCTTAATTTTCAGAATTATTTGTTTGTGGTTTGCCTCCCTATGCTCGTGACAACTTCTGTGGACTGTTAGCTCATGCCAGCTTACCCATACTATCTCTAGATTTGAGACCTTTTCTTAGTGTGTATGTCATACTGTGCTTAGCTTTCCTCACAACTTAAAAATATCCTCTTCTATTAAGGGAAGTTTTAGGGGGACTTTAGTGCTCCACACGCAGCCCTCTAATCCAGAAAAGAGAATGCTGATGTAATAGAATGACTCCTAGAGACTTGGAGATGTAGAAACATTCTGGAGTTGTTTTGGGGATGCTAATCACGTGTTTTGGAAAAGCCTTTTAGATTGACTGCACAGCCAGAACTGGGAGTACCTCCAAAAGGTACTAGCAATCAGAGCCTTGGTCATTTTTCTCTGGCTGCTCACTCTTGATTGGCCTCCTTTCCTGATGGAGTCTGGTGGGAAATGATGCTATTTCTTGGCCTTGAGCTTTTTCCCACTGAGGTCCACATGTGGCCTTATGAAATGTGACTCAGCCCTTTGCTTCTGCACTTGTTCTTTTCCATGGAAGGTAAAGAGATTGGAGAATACAACCTTGTGAGTTTTGAAAGGTCAGTAGAGTGAGCTTCCAAGAGCCTGGGAGCCACCTGAGGTTGAGATTCTGAGAGTTGGAATCCACTCCAGATTTTGCAGCAGCCCAACCTTGATGCACTAAGAACAAGGAGTGAACTTAGGGAGGGAATTTTTGGCTGAGACAAGGATTTATTCAGATTTGATGCTATATCTGGATGTGAACTTGGTTGGAGCATTGTTATGGAGAAATTGTGCTAAATCTGAGCCTACTCTCCCCAGAGATCAAAGTAGTGTAGGGGAGAGTGTGACCCTCAGGTGGTGGAGGTACACTTTTGTCCTTGATATACCATCTAAGTAAAGAACCCTTTGTAAAAGCTAATCCACTTAAAGTGGTTAAACCCAACTGGAGTAGTCATTGTCAACTAACAATAGAGGAACACAACTCCAATGGCACTAGAGACATGACACCCCCCAACACCTCAAGAATATCCCTGGTTCTCTGAAGGGCCAGCATAGCTGGCCTGCCTCTGGAACAGTTAAACAGAAGATACTCATGATAAATAGAACAGAAAATTGTCAAGTATTT
The DNA here is from genome assembly GCF_019393635.1 of Dromiciops gliroides. Taxonomy (NCBI): domain Eukaryota; kingdom Metazoa; phylum Chordata; class Mammalia; order Microbiotheria; family Microbiotheriidae; genus Dromiciops; species Dromiciops gliroides. The sequence continues at coordinate 746,749,473 of NC_057861.1, forward strand.
ATCATCAAAAGATTAGAAACTCTGGTATGTAAGCACAAAAGTCCAGAAAAACCAAGAGGGATAAATGTATTTGAACAATTAGAAGGAGATGTATGATGGCATATTGTTAAGAAAAATTTTATGGAGGAGAAGAAATGAGGATCCCTTTATAATTTTAACCTCTTCAAAAGGTATCAAAGGGGGTTAAATAAGACAGAAAAGAGGTTCTGCGAGTGGATTGGATTTCTTCCAAGGGTTTGCAAAAGATAAAAAGAAGGGTATGTTTCCATACACTTAAATTAAGTGGACACAGCTGTACACAGTTAGATTTGAACTCAGGTCATTCTGACCCATGTCCAATGCTTCATCCTCCAAGAGGAAATAGCCCCTAGCAAAACAAACTTCCTGATCTTGAAAAAGGAATTAAAAGAGGGAAGAGAGAAAAGAAAAGAATTAACATTTAAGGAGGGTCTTAAATAGCCTCTTAGACAATTGGGAAATGGTTGAACAAACTGGAAAGAAAAAGAAGAGGAATATATTAGTATTTTAAAAAGGATGAAGTGGGTAGAACTTTCTACTTCTCAGAATCTGGGTGTACCAGACAAATATACAAACATAGAGAAGGCAAAGTAGGGGCATTAGTTGAAACTTTTTCTAAATCTAAAATGGACGAATAAGGGTTGAACCTTTAAACCGACATTTTGGAGTAGGAATACGTTAAACTCAGCAGAGAAACAAATGAGTATAGGAAGGGTAGTGGTTATGAGGCAGAATAATAACCTCCATTTGTAGAGTTCTTTGAGTTTTGCAAAGCACTTTATAATTACTAGCTCATTTTATCCTCACAATGACCCTGGAAATCAGGTGCTAGTATTATCTGCATTTCCAGATGTGAAAACTTAAGCAGATAGAGGATAAGTGATTCGTCCTGGGTCACACAGATGTCCACAGTTGGATTTGAATTCAGGTCATACTGACCCATGTCTAATACTTCATCCTCTGAGAGGAAACAGTCCCTAACAAAACAAACTTCTTGATATTGAGAAAGGAAATAAAAGAGGGAAGAGGAAAAGGAAAGGAAAGGAAAGGAAAGGAAAGGAAAGGAAAGGAAAGGAAAGGAAAGGAAAGGAAAGGAAAGGAAAGGAAAGGAAAGGAAAGGAAAGGAAAGGAAAGGAAAGGAAAGGAAAGGAAAGGAAAGGAAAGGAAAGGAAAGGAAAGGAAAGGAAAGGAAAGGAAAGGAAAGGAAAGGAAAGGAAAGGAAAGGAAAGAAATAGTACTCTTAGACAATTGGGGAAAGGGTAAACTGGAATATATGAGTTCAGTAGAATATCAATACAATGCAAAGTATTATTGTTATTATAATTCTATTGAGTAGGTAGACTCCACTGCACTTGGAGTCTGGCCTGACTCAGATACTTATTAACTGTGTGACATTGAGCAAGCCACTTAACTACTCTTAACCTCAGGTTTATCTGTTAAATTTGGATAATAGTAGTACAAAATAGTAGTGGGTCATGTAACCGCATGTGGGGGTTGAGAAAAATTGGCAATAAATGTTTGATTTGTATACCTATTTTGTATACTTAGATACTCAGGGTTGCATAAAATTTTTTTGCGTGAAAAGGAGTCACGAATGGAAAAAGTTTAAGAAGGCCTGGCCTAGATGTCACTCTCAGCTCTTTGCTCTCTCCAATCAATGGTTAAGCCCTGTTTTTCTACCTTCATAACATTTCTCATACATGCCCCCTACTCTCCTGTGACACTGTGGTCACCCTGGTACTCACCTCCCACCTGGGGTATTGTAGTAGACTGATAGCTGCTCTCTTTCACAAGTCTCTCCCCACTCAGACCATCCTCTACCCCGCTGTCAAATTGAGCTTTCTAAAGCTCAGGTGTGATGATATTATCCCATTCAACCAATTCCTTTAACTCCTATAATTTCTAGGATTAAATACAAAATCCTCTGGATGGTATACAAAGCTCTTCATAACCTATTCCCCTCTTACTTTTCCAATCTCCTGAGACCTTGCATGCCTCCAAGTACTCTGAGTTTCAGTGACACTGGCTGTTCCTCATGCTTAAACTCTCTCGGTCCTCTCCCTATTACCTTCAGGGTCAAATACAAAATACTCTGTTTGACTTTCAAGTCCATCATAACCCAGTTCTCTCCCACTTTCCTTGTCTTCTTATTCCTTCCTCCTTTCCAGAACATACTCTGGGATCCAGGGCCCCTGGCCTCCTGGCTGTTTCTTGCACATGCTCCTCTATCTCCACTCTCTCCATACTCACTGATCCCCATGCATCCTCATCTCCATCTCTGAGCTCCATTGGCTTCCTTCAAATCTCAAGCTTTTTCAAGGCCTCTTAATTGGAACACTTTCCACTTTATCTTGCCGATGTTTGTTTGTATATTGTCTCCTTTTTGACTCTGATCTCCTTGATAGCATGGCAATCTTTTAGTTTTTCTTTGCGCAGCCGGAAGTTAGCACAGTGTCTGGCACATAGTAAGTGCTTGATAAATGTTCATTCATTGACTGACTTTACATATTTAGCTCATATGAGCCTTATAACAACTCTGTGAGGTAGGTACTACTATAATCCAAATTTAACAAATGAGGAAACTGAGGTTAAGTGACTTGCTCAATGTCACACAGTTAATAAGTATCTGAGTCAGGCCAGACTCCAAGTGCAGTGAAGTCTACCTACTCAATAGAATTATAATAATAATGATATGAGTCTAATATTTCTTACAGACCAATCATAAAAATATTTTGGAAAGCAGTACCTAAAATTATACACACACATGCACACATGAACACACGCACACACATATATATGCATGCATACATATGTATACACATGTGTGTATTTCATATGTATCCTAGAGAACTAATATTATCAAATGATATTCTATTTCTTCCATTAACCTCAAGTCCCACTGGTTAATATTTTCAGCCCATTTCCTGAATGAAACCTTTGCTATTACCATGCAGGTGGGCAAATTGCAGATGATAGAGGGAAATAGACCATGTCAGATATCCTCATTGATGTCTCGTGTGGGCAGCAGAAGGCGGCAAGTCCTGGCAGCTGAAGAAATCAATCACAAACTCAGCTGCTCTGGCACACAGTCTCTCTAACCTCTCTTCCCAAAGAAAAACAGTCCTAGGCTCCACTCTCCTTGTAGAGAGCAGTGGATTCCTCAAAGTGGCCAGTGGAGGACAAAAAAAAAAAAAGGTTTCTCTTTTTGGGGTAAGAATTCAGAAGCAGATGCCTTAGAGTAATGAATGAGCCCATCTCCTTACCCTAACAGCTGACCTCTCTATTGGCACTGCCTATTTCCCACATGCTATGCCAAAGCATCATGCTTATTCTAAAAGCAAATGGGTGAGTACAATAATAACGTGAAATGACATTTATGTAGCATTTTAACATTTTCAAAGGGCTTTGTATATATCATCTCATTTGACCCTCATAACAACTCCAAGAGCTGAGGAGGGACTAGAGTCATTTTTATGCCCATTTTAACAATAAGGAAACTGTTTAGGGAACCTGCTCAGGGTCACACAGCTGGGAAGTATCAGAGATGGAACTGAAATCCAAGTCTTCCTGACTCTCGTTCTTGAACTCCATTCATTACCACACTCTATCTACCCAAGGAGAAGATTGCAGGTCTTACAGTCCTATGCTTGCTCAGAAGAAGGAAGAACTCAAACTCTTTTGCACAGCCTCTGCTTTTCAGGACCTGATTGTTGACAGCTCCACCAAGACAATTGATTTGGGGTTTGAACATCTGGTTTGTGCTGCCTGGGTCTCCTGGCAATAGATGACCTCTTCAGTGGCCTCTCCCCTTGGACACAATTCCATTGCTATGAGACTGAGCCAGTGGATTCAGTGATTACATGAAGCTTTTCTTTTAATTAACACTTGGCCAGAGACAACAGCGCCCATATTGCAGATCAGTCAGTGCAGTAGGAGGGAGGAGTGAGGGAAGGGAAATGATGGTGGGAAGCAGGGAAATGACACATAGAGAGTCCACGGGCTTCTGGCAGACAGACACACTAATTGTAGGCCTTTGAGTGTGGACATCTACTTTGAGTGTGGACACCCTGCCCCTGTTATGACTTATGCTTTGGCTTGCAAAAGTCTCTTCTACCTGGCACACACGATTACCTGACCCAGCCTCAAACTGCCCCTCCCAAAACCCAGAAGACTCCCAAAGTAACAAAGTAGTGTCTACCCAGAACTCCTATTCTAATATTGAACTATATACCTGGAAGCCAGTATTGGTTCCTTTTTATCTTTGCATGCCTAGCACCTAGCACACCACCTGCCTGAGACATAATAAATATTAGTCAGATGAGCAGTTCAAGGCCTTGCAGGAAACACAGAATTCTCTTCTATTAAAGGGGCCAAGAGCAGTCTTGGACCACCTCAGGAAGCAAAGTTTCCAGTGATAAGAGGTGGATAGTTTCCCCATGCTCTGTCCTGGCCAGGCTATATGTGAGGTAATGTTCTGGGCACTGCACTAGAGGAAGGCTATTGATAAGCTGATGACTTTATGTCATGTGATAACTAGTGGAAGAAAAAGGTGATAGATAACTTGGAGAACAGAAGACTCAGAGGGTGCATGAGAGTGGGGTTCAAATATTTGAAGTGTTGCTTGTGGAAAAGGACTTCAACCTGTTCTTTGGGGTTCTGAATGGCAGAACTGGAAGCAAAATGGGGATGTTGAAAAGAAGTGACATGGAGATTTGATGTCAAGAAAGACTCCCTCATGATTGGAGCTTCTCAAAAGTAGAAAGGGCCATCTCGTGGGCATCCCTCCCCTCCACTAGAAGTTTGTAACCAAAGCCTGGATAACCACTGGGCAGGTGTGTTGTAGTGGGCATTCTTGGTTGGGGAGGAGTATGGGTTGGACTGGGTGGCTGCCAATATACCAACTCCAATATTCTGTGACCTTGGGATTTTTTACCTTTGTTATGAACAATGGATATTGAAAAGTGTTCAGTTCCTTTTAGAAGCCAGGCACTATGTCACCATAGAAAGGTCCTAATGCATGGGCTTTGGAACCAGAAGAACTGGGTTCAATTTCAATCTGATATGAATTCTGTGAGCCTAGGCAAGTTCCTTAACTTCCCTGGGCTGTAACTTCCCTTGTCTGTAAAATGAAGTGGTTGGATTTGATTTCCTCTAAGATCCCTTTGAGGTTTAGCTCTAGGGTCCTATGATCTTCTGAGCTTCAGTTTCCCACTTGACTTGTGTGGTTCATTCCAAATAAGTCCTTCTTAGAAAGTCTCCATCCAGTGTCTGCCCCTTCCTGTGATTGGGCAGTTTCTCCCTCAACTTCTGTCTTCAGGAAAGGGTCCAGGCCAGCTTTTTAACTTTCTTTTATATGTTGTCCTTCCACCATCAGATGATAAACTTCTTGAGGGAAGTGATTATATAACTCTCTGCTTCTTTTTGTACTCACACCACTTAACACAGTGTCTGGCAAACAGTAAGAGCTTAATACATGCTTGTTGACTTCTGGACTTGGTGATGTGGAGGGAAATCTGGCCTTTTGAAGGCTCTGCACCTGGAGGGCAAACTCTGATGATCCTACCAATATCAAAAGGCTTTAGCTTCTAGGTCTTAAAAGAGGAGCTGGACATTCTAGAAAAAACACTCTCACTTCTTCCAAAGCTTGCTGCTCACCCAGGAATGTGCTGGGTCACATTGGTTAATGAATGGCATCAGTTAATCAACAAGGAAAGGCAGACTTTCGTGTACTCAAGGCAAAGGAAGGGAATCATAGTAAGGCTTTAAATTCCCTTAAAGATTCTTTTATTTTCCTCTTTTGTTGGGCCATGAGTCTTGCCTACATTCATATTTCTAGGCAGTCTATTATTGTGTCTATCTTCCTTTTAAGTCAATGAATGGGGATAGTAATGCCCTGATGGAATTAAAATCATCTGAAGAAATATTTTGGGTTATGTCAACTCATGGAGTGACTGTTCCCATCATTTGATAATGGCTAATAACAGGCGTCTCACTAATGGAACTATTCAGTCAATTAAAAAAAAATCCTGATTGCCTGCCGCAGAATATCCCCCCAGTGCCAAGCTGTCTGTGGAGTAGGTGGGGAGAGGGAAGGAAGGTGTGATAATTAAAAGAATTGCTACTTGATAAGTCACAGGAGCCAATGTGTTAACTCTGCATGCTGGGACGCTAGAGTGTTCCCAGCTGCTACAGAGAAAGGAGGAGGAGGATGCCGTTTGATCCCTGGCACCATGAGTGGGGACAAGACGAAGCACAAATGTGCTAATAGTGAGTTTCCATGTCATAATGTGCCAGATGGAGGTGGTTACATCCCTGATTGATTGCCTCCTGGGCGAGACAGGGGTTTTCCAGAAGGCTAATGTCTCTGAATTGGCAGGCAAGCTCTAGGGACCAGCAGTTCTCGCCTCTGGTCAGCCCAGGCCTTCTTGGCCTGTGTGGAGTAGGGCATAAGGGCCCAGGGACTCAAGTCTGGGGTCAAAGAAGGACAGAAGTGGAACTTGGTGATCCCACGCCAGGGTGGAGGCTTGGAGTTGCCCAATAGGAGTGGCTAGTGATCAAATCATTGCATGGGAGCAGAGCTGATGAGGATGAGAACAGGCAGCTCCTCTCCTTGTGAACCAAAGAGAAAATTGAAAAATAGGGAGAGTTGGAGTGGAAAGTCTCTGCTTCCAAAAGTCCAAATCTCAGCAAAAACCTATATGCCAATAATACTCCACTAGGGCAGAAACAGAGCAGGGAAGCACTGAATGACCTTCCTCTCCAATTTACCTTCTACTGCATTCCACCCCCTCCACTCCACCTCCCATCCACCTTGCATTTTTCTTTCCTGATGGCTAGCTCTTGACTCCAAATCAACAGCATGGAGCGTGATGGCGGTGGTGGCGGCAGTGGCAACCTACTGGGAGGCAGCCCTCTGCCTGTCATCCAGCCACTGGGTCCTAGTACAGGACAGAGACGAAGGCTTCATTACTGAACAATGGAGTTTGCTGCCAGAGCCCACGGATTTGAATAAACAACAAATAAGCAACAGCTGTTCCAGCATATGTGTACGGTAGAAAAAAAAAGTCACAAAATAAAAGAATTTGTAAATGCCAAAAGCAACACTAAACTACGGCTGCTACTGTAGAGCGGGTTTTTAATTGCAACCGCAGCAAGCCAGGCTGTGGGTATTAGTCTCACATATGTCTTGTTGCTGCCAACCTGGGAGTATAGATGAATTTAATTAAATAAGGATTATCCCTGCTCCCCAGTACAATTACTTATTTATAACAATGATAAAATTGCCTAATTTTTTTTAAAAAAGGGGGTAATATTTGTAAAACAGCTTGGGGAGCGAAATCCGCCCAGTTTTCCTTGTAAGTCATTCAGAGCTATTTGGGGGTGGAGGACATCTCTGTAAATGAAGTCTTTGCCGACCTCCTAGGAAAGAAAAAAAATCACCAAGCCCCGAAACAACCTACCCTTGTCATAAAGCTTGCCGCAGTTAAACAGCCAGAGCCGACATTATGGAGAAATATAAAGAAGATACACGGCAGCCTGGGAATTGCTTTTCATGGGGAGTAGAAAAAATGAAGCAATCGGACTGAGATTGAGGGCAGACAACAGAGTCTGGGGACAGGGCCTGTGGGAGCAGAGCTATCACCTCCCTCGGAGCAGGAGTCAGGCCCCTTTGGGGACTGCTGGCCTTTCTGTTCTTGTGGCTGATGGGAGTTTTTTGGTGTTGACCATTCTTTCCTGGCTCCAAAGATGAGAGAGCAGATTGAGGCAAATACTTGGCAGCACCAAGAAGAAAGATAGATCCTCTGCCCTGGCCAGCTTAGGCTGAGGCAGACCAAGATGATCACTGAGGGCCATCCCAAAAGTCAAGGTTACAAAAGGTCAGATGCTGAAGCTCCCCTTTGTCTGGGATGGCTGCAGGATCCAGCCTTGGCTGAATCCAGGTCATTAATGAGATTTACTCAATGCAGTCACCAACCATCTATTGGGTACTCTCTATGACCTGGCTACTTGCTAGATGCCTGGGACACAAAGAAAAAAAAAAGAGACCTCTCCATTCAAGGTGCTTATATTTACTGAGGTGCATATTATATATATATATATATATATATATATATATATATATATATACACACACACACACACACACACACACACACACATAAAGATAAAATCTTTTTAAACAATCTTTTAAAAACAAATTGAAGGGGAGATTCTAACAATTGATTGAAGTCAAAGGCCATCTTGGGAGGTGACTCCTGATGACTGGGATTTGAATGGAGCAGGTAGTTATAAGGGGAGGAGGGTAGAAGTGAGAATATATTTCTTAAGTACCTACAATGTGCTTTATAAATATTATCTCATTTGAAGTGAAGGTGAGGAGGGAGGACACACAGGCATGGGGGTGGCCTGTGCCAAAGTAAATAGGCAAGAGATGGAATGTCTTATACAGGGAGCAGAAAGTTGGACAGGCTGGATGGAAGGTAGAAGAAAGGGAAAGGATGAGAAGTAATCCTGGAGAGAAACACTGGAGTCAGATCAAAAAGTACTTTAAAGGTCAAACAGAGAAGCCTGTGCTTTATCTAGAAGCAATGGGGACTCACAGGAGCTGCTTCAGTGAGGGAGTGATATTCAATTCAGACAGACCTATCCCTTAGGAGAGTATGGGTGAATGGGAAATGTTGTTCTGAGCACCAAGGACAAATTTTCAGGATGCTTGTTAGCTAAACCACAGTACTGCCAGAAATATTTGGGGGATGGCTGGCACAAATATTTTCCTCTCTCTCTCTCTCTCTCTCTCTCTCTCTCTCTCTCTCTCTCTCTCTCTCTCTCTCTCTCTCTCTCTCTCTTTCTCTCTCTCTCTCCCTCTCTCTCTCTCTCCCTCCCCACCAGAATTCTCTGCAACATTAATGACCTATGATTTTGTCATTGTGAATTAGTCTATGACAAAACACGCCCTTTTGGTTGTATCCTCAGGAGAAGAATTTAATGATGAGCAGCTCCCCAAAGATAATGTTGGAAGAGTCTTAGTCAGTAACATCAGAAAATTCAGCCACATGAGTACTCAGGTAAACTGAGCTCATTAAGACAATTGGTCTTGCTGAACATTGGAGATGGCCTAGACTACTACCTGGTCTTCTGTCTCTGTCTCTGTCTCTCTGTCCCTCTGTCTCTGTCTCTGACTCTCTCTCTGTTTCTCTCTCTCTCTGTCTCCCTTAACCTCTTCCTCTCTCATCTCTCTCTCTGTCTCTGTCTCTATCTCTGTCTCCATCTCTCTGTCTCTCTGACTGACTCTCTGTCTTTGTCTTTGTCTTTCTCTCAGTCTCTGTCTCTGTCTCTCTGTCTCTCTCTCTCACCCAGCATCCCGGGGTGACCTGTCTATGGGGGAATTTATTTTTAATTATTGTCCTTTTCTCTATTGGCCTTGAAGGAGAGAAACTTTTGGCCAACAGCAGACCAAAAGCACAGAGGGAAGGGGAAGCAAGGGGTTTGGATGAACCACCACCTACAGAACTGAGGGCTGTGCTAGTGGTTTTCTGATGAAATCTGCCTGTGGACCAGGGACAAAATTCCAGAAGTGCCAGATCACACACAATGAAACCATTTCCATTCTCCTTAGTGCTATGAAACCTGGCTTCTGCCATCATTCTGCTGAAAATGGCTCCCTCCAAAGCTCTCAATGATCTCTTGATTGTCAAATGGAATGGCCCGTTTCATTCTAGGTTATGCTTGCTAACCATAGGCATCCCCCAAGGCTCTATCCTGGGCCTTCTCTTCTCCTTCTATATTGTTCACTTCCTGATTGAATCAGCTCTCATTGATTCCATTATCATCCCTATGCTGATTATCTGGGGTCTATGTATCCAGCCCTAACCTCTCTCCTCACCTCCAGTCTCCAATTCTCTTTAGAACATCTCAAACCCAATGTCTTGTAGACATATTAAACTCATCCCCAAAGCAACTCATGATCTTTTCTCTCTCAACCCCTCTCTTCTTCCAAACTTCCTTGTGACTATCAAGGATACTGCTATCCTCCCAGACACTCTAGGTATCATGCTCAACTTCCCATTCTCACCTCTAAATGTCAATCTTGTGCCAACTCCTGACACTTCTCTTGTCTATGCTCCTTTCATTTGACATTACCATGACCATGCTGGTCCAGACCTTCATCATCTCCTACCTGGACTATTGCACTAACTACTAAGCGGTCTGGCTGTTGGCATTTCTCCCCCCAAGGCAATCATCCACTCAGTTATTACAGTGATCTTCCTCAAACATGGGTCTGATCCTATGATCTTTCCCCAAAACCCCAAGGAGGGGAGCCCAGCACCTCCAGAGGCAGCCTAGTCCACTCCATGACAGCTTGACTTGGAAGGAAGTTGTTATTTTTCTTCTTCATGTCAAACTTCTTCCCAGCTTCTTGGTTCTCTCCTCTGGGGCCAAACACCACAGGAGTCCTTTCTTTATATGATAGCCATTCAAATACCTGTCAGTCTCTTTCCCCCACTACCCCAACTTTTCTCCAGGCTAAACATTCTAAGCTCCTTCAACTGATTTTCATGTGACATGGATTGGAGAACCTTCAACACCCTGGTTGCCTTCCTCTTGATGACCACCAGCTTATCAAAATCCATCCTAAAGAGTGCCACCCAGAATAGAGCAACAAACAATGTTCCTTCTGAGGTCTGACCAGGGCAGAGTACAATTGGGCTACCACCACCTTATTCCTAGAAATTCTCTCTCTTTAAAAACTTATTGTCATTTCATTAAATAGTTCCGAATGACATGTAAAAAGTGTAAATAATAACTCAAAAAATGTTTGAGTTCTAAATTCTCTCACTCAGGGGCAGCTAGGTGCCACAGTGGATAAAGCACCAGCCCTGGATTCAGAAGGACCTGAGTTCAAATGTGGCCTCAGACACTTGACACTTCATTAGCTGTGTGACCCTGGGCAAATCACTTAACCCTCATTGACTCACAAAAAAGCAAAAAAAAAAAAAATATATCTCCCCCAGAGTCCTCCTCCCTCCTTGAAAAGGCAAGCAATTTGATATTGATTATACATGTGAAGTCATTCAAAATATACTTCCATATTATCCATATTGCAAAGGAAAATACAAACAAAATAAAACAATAAAAATAAAGAGAGTAAAAAAAAGTATTTCAATCTGCATTCACAATCCATTAGTTCTTATTACGGATGTAGATAGCATTTCTCATCATGGGCCCTTTGGAATTGTATATTCTTGCATCATTGTATTACTGAGAATAGCTAAATCATTCACAGTTGATCATAATACAATATTGCTGTTCTGGTTTTGTTTATTTCCTTCTGCATCATTTCATATAAGTCTTCCCAAGAATTTCTGAAACCATGTAGCTGATCATTTCTGATAGCGCCATAGTATTCCATCACAATCATATAATACATCTTGTTCAGCCATTCCCCAATTGATGGGCATCCCCTTGATTTTGAATTCTTTGTCACCACAAAAAGAGCTGTCATAAATAATTCTGTATAAATAAGTCTTTTTTCCCTTTGATATCTTGAGGATCTACACCTAGTAGTGGCATGGTTGGGTCCAAGGGTATGCACAGTTTTCTAGCTCTTTGGGCATGGTTCCAAATTGTTCTCCAGAATGGTTGGATGAGATCACAACTCCACCAACAGTGCATGAATGTCCCAATTTTTCCACATTCTATGTCATTTGTTATTTTCCTTTTCTATCCTGTTAGCTAATCTGATAGGTGTGAGGTGGTAGAGTTGTTTAATGTGCATTTTTGTAATTATTAGTGATTTAGAGCATTTTATATGACTATTGATAGCTTTGATTTCTTCTCCCCAAAACTGCCTGTTTATATACTTTGACCATTTATCAGCCAGGGAGGGACCAAATCTGTCTTAATGCAGGCCAGGATCACATAGACTCTTCTGACTTCTGTCACCCAGTTGACACCTATGAAACTTGCAACCCACTAAAACGTCTAGATTTTTTCCTCTTTTTTCATTAAAGACAAACTATTTCTATCCATCCTTCTCCCATTCTGTACCTGTGAAATTGATTTTTGAACCCAAATGTAAGAGTTTGCTTTCACCCCAATTGAATTCCTAGTCTAGCCTGTCAAGAGGGGAAGATAGGGGGGCAACTAGGTGGCACAATGGATAAAGCATCGGCCCAGGCTTCAGGAGGACCTGAGTTCAAATCCAGTCTCAGACACTTGACACTAGCTGTGTGACCCCGGGCAAGTCACTTAACCCTCATTACCCCACAAAAAAAAAGAAAAAAATAGAGGGGAAGCTAGGTGGCACAATGGATAGACGATCAGGCCTGGAGACAGGAAGACCTGAGTTGAAATATAGCCTCAGACACTTAGTACTTGTGTGACCCTAGACAAGTCACTTAACCCTGTTTGCCACAGTTTCCTCATCTGTAAAATGAACTGGTGAAGGAAATGGCAAACCACCCCACCTTTGCCAAGAAAACCTCAAAAGGGGTCACTAATAGTTGGACGTGACTGAAGATAAATAAAAAATAAAAAAAGCTGATCATTATATTTCTGGATCCTAACACTATTGTCCAGTACATTAGTTACTTGTTCCAACTTATTGCAAATGTCACATATGCCTTTATCTAAGTCAGCAGTAAGAGTTCAACCACTTCTTAGTCCACTTTAATGAACCATTATCTACTCCACATTGTGCCATCTGCTTCATGAGAATTTCATGAGATACTTCTTCTTCTTCTTCTTCTTCTTCTTCTTCTTCTTCTTCTTCTTCTTCTTCTTTTTAGTGAGGCAATTGGGGTTAAGTGACTTGCCCAGGGTCACACAGCTAGTAAGTGTTAAGTGTCTGAGGCCAGATTTAAACTCAGGTCCTCCTGAATCCAGGGCCAGTGCTTTATCCACTGTGCCACCTAGCTTCCCCTCATGAGATACTTTAATAAATGTTTTGCTAAAATCTAAGCAAACAATATCTATTCACTAGTCACCCTATCAAAAAAGGACATACATTTAATCTGGCATGGCCTGTTGATGAAGCTATGTTTCATCATCTTTGTAATAATTTCATTGTTTTCTAGTTATTCACGAACCACATCTTTAACCATTGATTCTAGACTTTTCCTGGAAATCGGTGTCAAGATTACTTGCCTATAATTTGAAGACTGTTATTTTCCTTTAAAAGAATCATGATTTTGCCCTTCTTTGATCATACTTCTCTCTTTCATGATTTTTCAAATTTCACTGACAAGTACTCTGCAGTTATATTGGACATGTATACATGCAAAGAAGCATAACTTCTACATATCAACTTGAGTTTTCAATGTTCTTTTAGGAAGAATGATGTGACAAATAAATAGTTCTCTCTTATATTTAATAACTATTGTATTAGGACCAAGATTTTTCCACTTTTCTTTTTCCTCATCCAGAAACCAGACAGTATGGGAAATTTTGCTTAGAGAGTCCCCAGGTCAAGATCTAATCAGACAGTAAAAGAAATTTGAAATGTAGGTTAATTGGGTGTATTCCTACTCATTGTATTTGCTCAGACAGGTCTGGGGAAGCATTGACTCTCCCTGTTATCAAGATAGTGATAAGGAAATTGATGTATTTTGAACAAAATTTGAGTGACACAGGTCATGTACCCCCAAGACCCTTATTTTAATATAACCCATCTCCCATCATGTTAACCGATTTATTTTTTTGGTGAGGCAATGAGGGTTAAGGGACTTGCCCAGGGTCACCAACTAGCTTTGATTGATGTTTGATGACATCTCCCCAAAGGCATAAACACCTAAAGAAGTGATCATGAATCCCCTTTGCCTATTGAGGGAACAATATTGACAAAATGTTGACTGCTTTCTAGACATAGTCAAAAAAACTAATTTTAATTTACCCCGAAACTTGGTCTTTCAGAACTTTTTAATTGTCACAATGACCAGTAGTGAAATTGATCATAAGGACTGATTCTTACCAACTGTGCCTAAGGTCCCCTCCAATGGATTTCCAGGTTCCTCCTCGAAGCTCTGTACCTGAGACATCCAAAGGCAACAATAAGTTCCAACAGTTATTTCTCCATCATCTTTGCATCCCTACCCTGGCATTGAACCTGACAAACTATAAAGCTATACAAACATCCAGATTGTTTCCTCTTACAAGTTGTTTCTGTAATCTTATAGGCCTACTTACTACTCCCAGCTTAGAAGTGTTGGCCCCTTGGGGAACTGAGTAGAGCAATTAGTCACTAAGCTCATGTTTCAGGGCAATAAACCGTACCTGAGAGTATGAAGGATCAAACGCCACTTGATCTCCTGGAAATGGTGTCTCCTTCCTGGGACATGGATTAACAACTTTTTTTGGTATTTCTCTCATGCACATGTGACATTCTGTTTTTTATTTGAGTTATTGATGCACAACTATGTCTTAGCTGCTCTACTTGACTATAAGCTTCATGACAGCAGGCACCATGACTTACCTATTTTTTCTATCCTCCTCAGCCCTAGGGAAGAAGCGTTCCACATTTATGTTTTGGAGGTTTAGGGACAAGATTTGTGATTTCATTGTTATGAGGAACTCCTGTTAATAAAAGTCCTTTCACCAATTGATATTCTTGGCAATCTAGAGGACTGTGTATCTTATGTTCTTGGAGAATTCCCTGGGGACACTGAGAGCTTAGGTGACCTTCCCAGAGTCACATAGTCAGTAGGGAATCAGAAACAGGATTTGAACCAGGGTTTCTCTGGGTCCAAGACCAGCTCTGTGTCTCCCCTGCCTCATGTCATAATTAAATTATACCAGTACAGGACTACAATTCTAAAATAGAGAGGAGATCAGGGGCCATTTAGTGTAATTCTCTCATTAGAGATTAGAGAAGCTAAGATCTATGGAGGTTAAGTGATTTGTCAAGGACACACAGGAGCGTAGGGTAAATTTGAAAGGTAGGATGTCGATTCAGGTTTTCCAAATCTGGATGGAGTGTTCTTTGCACTGTGCCATGTTGCCTCCTCCAATTGAATTGGATGAAATTCCCTGTGCATCAGGAAACCCTGGATCAATAGTATAAGAAACAACTTAGTCTCACCTTTCTAATGATTATGATGACAAAGGTGATGAGGATGATCCCTTTGATACTTCCATCTGTTGCTCCTAATTCTCATCTCTGGGCTAAAAATCAAGTCTAAACTGGCTTCCATTAAATCCAAAGAGATATTTGTAGAGCACTTAGCATGGTGCCTGGCACACAGTAGGCTTAATACATGCTTTTTCCTTTCACATCCCTTCTACTTGGCAATCCTTCAAGCACTTGAAAATAGTGACTGAGTCTGGTAGAGTGGGAAGACTGCTGGATATGGAGTTGGCAGACCTGGGCTCACATTATTCTACCGTCTACTTCCGTGTGTGACAGCTGCCATAATCTCTAAGCTTTGCCCTCTACATGTTGTCTGTACAGAGTCATTTGCATTTTGTCCTCCCCCATTAGATTGTGAGCTCCTCGGGGGCAGGGATTGTGCTTGCCTTCATTTGTAACCCCAGAGTATAGAACTCAGTAAGCACTTTGATAAATGCATGTTGACTTGGCTAGTTACTAGACCTAGCTGGGTCTCAGTTTCCATTTCTATAAAAGGAAGGGGCTGGGCTAGATGACTTTTAAGGTCTCTCCCAGCTGTGATCAGATGACTCCCCATTCTCTCAGCCAATCACAAGCTCAGCCAATCATCAAGGTGAGGGAGGTGGAAAGAGAATGGGCCCCATAGTTCTGCCAGTTTCATGCATATTTTCCATTTCTTGTAATTGGATTTGAAGGTTTGTCTTTCAAAAACAAATATGTGACCTTGCAAGGGCCCCTCTTTAAAATGCAACTCCCAAGGCTCTCATTACTCTTCTGTCAATAGGAAAACAAACATTTTCTCAGGCTATGTTGTGAGGAATGGATTTTCTATTTTGCCTAAGGATTAACAAATTATCAACGTAGGGATATTCTTGGAAACATTTTCCAGAATACTAAAGTTTCTTGTGTAATGATCAGGGGAAATGTAGCAAGGACAACATAATACAAACTTGACCACAGATCCATATCCCAGAGTCCCCTGGGCCCCAGGAGCCCCCTCCAGAAACACAGACCTGAACAAAAATCCCTTCAATAACACTCCTGACTCATGGTCACCCAGACTTTGTTCAATGCCAGCTGGTGACGGGGGACTCACTACCAGCCCAGAAAATCCCTTTTGGAGAGTTCTCATGGTTCATTTTTTGGAAGTGTTCCTGTGTATCCAGCCAAAATCTATCTCTTGGAAGATCTGCCTGCTGCTCCCCATCTTTGCTCAGACTTGAGTGGTACAGATGTTAGGCATTAGCAGGGGTCAAAGGAGGAAGGGATTATCATGTGCTGGGCTGGTCAGGTCAGGTCAGGAAAGCCTTCCTAGGGGTGGAGCCCCCCTGGGCCTTGGAGGATGGCTAGGTTTCCAACAGGTAGAGGGTACAGCACCAGATCATACTGACCTCTTCCATTTCAAATGAGTCAGGTGACTTCCCATCCATGTGCACCACCTGCCTGAGTCTGTGGGACAGAAGCGGCCCTTTCTCCTGGAAGCCTCTGTCTCTGGCTGACCCTTCTGGGGTGCAAGGAAGGGCTGGCTTCTTGAAGGCCATGGACGAGAGAGGAGGCCCTGACTTGCCTGGAGCAGATGGTGAAGCTTCATGTGATGCCAGCTTATTGCTGGCCACAGGAGGTTGCTCTTCTGTCAAAGGACTGAGGTGGCTGTGGTCAGCAACGTTCATCCTGCTAGACTGAAGAGAGGGACACTTGTCTGGCTCCCCGGGGGTGGGAAGAAGGTCCTCCTTCACCCTGAGTGTCTCTGCTCGTCCCTGCACACAGTCCCTCCTGACTGTCTGTTTGGAGGCTCTCCTCAAGAGTTGGCCAAGCCTTTTCCGTCTGTCTTGGTTCACCCTCACTTGGGCCAGCTTGGGGTTCTCTGCCTGTGCATTGCCTTCCCCTTCCCTCTGCAGGCTGTTGACATTATTCAGCAGAGAGGAAAAGGCATTAGTCACGTGGTCTAGCACTTCCAGCTGTCGGAATCGTCCTGAATGAGACAAGGAAAAAGAGACCTATGAAACACAGTCTGGATTCAACCACAGGAGTGCTATTGAGATGACTGAGGACTAAGGCTTTGTCATTGGAGCTGGCTTGGTGGCTGAGACCCTGTACTTAAAACAGCTCTCACTCTCTCCACTCCCATAGCTACCACCTTCCATCAAGTCCTCACCTCTCACTTAGATCATTGCAGTGACTTCATCCTTGGTCTCCCTCCAACACACAGCAGCCAAAGTGATTTTCTTAAGCACAGATCTGACCGTGTCACTCCCCTACTCAATAAATGTCCATGGCTCCCTACTGCCTCTAGGATAAACCAGGAACTCTTCCACTGATCTTTTAAAGCCCTACATGACTGATCCTGGCCTGTCTTCCCAGCCTCACTGGACATCATGACAGGCCTCTCTGTTCTCTCACAGAAGACTCCATTTCTTGTCTCCATTCCTTTTCACTGGCTGTCCCCCATGCCTGAAATAGACTTTTCCTCCCTCTGCCTCACAGAGCCTCTCATATTCTTTGAGACTCAGCTCAAGCACTACTTTCAGCATGAAGCTCCCTCTCTCCCAGATGACTTTGTATTTCATTGTATCAATTTTCTTCATATTTGTTCCATATGCAACAATATCCCTGTTTTTGTCCTTGCTGCCTCCCCCATTAGAATATAACATCTTTGAGAGTGGGTTTTACTCCCCTCATTGACTTTATATACCCACAGTCCAGCCCAATGCCTGGCAAATTAAAGGAGCTTAATAAGTGCTTGTCAATTGATTAATTAGGTAACATGCTAGGAAGACCCTAAGCTTTTATGAACATCCGTTATGGGCATGGTGCAGCTAGGTGGTGGAGTGGAGAGAGCACCAGGCCTGGAGTCAGGAAGACGTGAATTCAAATCTGCCCTCAGATACTTATTAGCTTTAAATTCTTTATAATAATAGCATTTATATACCACTTTTCAAAGTGCTTTATACATAATTCTCTCATTTGATCCTCATTATAGCCCTGGGATGTAAGTACTATTATTGTTATTTCTAATAATTATATTATTATTATTTTACAGATGAGGAAACTGATGCAAATAGAGGTTTATGTTTTTTTAATGACTTCCCCAGGGTCACACTGACTAGTAAGTGTCTAAGGCAGAATTCAAACTTAGATCTTCCCGACTAGACTAGGGCTCTACCTACTGTACCCCCTAGCTCCCCATATCACCTCTCAACTGGATTATTGTAATAGACTTCTTTCTAATTGGTCTGCCTGCCCAAAGCTTCTGCCCACGACTCCCTTCCATCCTCCATTCAGCTGCTAGACGGGTTTTCCTAAAGCCCAGCTCGAAGCATCTCAGTACCCTTTCCCCAAAGCTCCCAGGCTGCCTAGGACCACCAAGGATCACATAGAAGACTTTCCATTGGTTTTTAATTGAGTCTCTTTTTTAGTGGGGCAACGAGGGTTAAGTGACTTGCCCAAGGTCACACAGTTAGTAAGTGTCAACTGTATCCACTGCACCACATGGCTGCCCTCCCATTGGTTTTTAAAGTCCTTTAGATCTGAGTCCTTCCGACCTTTGCTGTTTTCTAATGATTGACCTCACTCTGTGCCCTCCACAGCTCAATTATACTGACCTTATAGATGAAACTTCATCTTTCATTTCCCTGTCTTTACAATGGCAAAGAGACATCCTACATTATAACACTAGCTAGCAATTTATTTTGTCATTGTTCAGTCATGTCTGATTTTTGTGACCTCATCTGATGTTTTCTTGGCAGAGATACTGGAGAGGGGTGTCATCTCCTTCTCCAGCTCATTTTTACAGATGAGGAAACTGAGGCAAACAAGGTCAAGTGACTTGTCCAGGGTCACACAGCTAGTCAGTGTCTGAGGACAAATTTGGACTAAGGTTTTCCTAACTCCAGGCACAGCTTCCTATCCATTGAGCCACCCAGGTGCCTCCTAAGCAGCTCGTCTAGGAATATTTGAATGACAGGAAGTAATGAAGGTGACACGGGATGCCTACATACTCATGTCTAAGGTAGGGTTATATGCCTTGATCTGCTTCATAGAATGGGGGGGGTGCAGGGGAGGAGTGGGAACAGCTCATTTCTGGACTCCTTGTGGGGCCTGCACAGGCTACCCTGGCCAGCCTTCTGCCCTCCAGGCTACGACTCACCATACAAGTTGGGCGTCTCAAGATCCATCCGTTGTTTGTGAGCTTCCAGGAACTCCCGGATGTTGATGCCTTTTGCTGCAGAGCTTCCCCTGAGGAACCGGGCTGGGATTTTAGTGCAGATATCTGGCTCCTCAGCCCCGAACCCCAGATCCAGGAGAATCTCCACTGGGTCTTTTTGCCAGAATTCCAGCCATTCTGGAATGCTGCATTAGATAGAAGTGTGATCATCATTAAATGGTCACATCCCATTTTGCTGGAAATAAAACCCAACAAATTTCTAATGCTCATTGGAGGACCGGGAAGAGAGCAAAAAAAGGGGGAGCTCACTTTGCGCTTGGAGGCCAGGGAGCCTCTGAAAAAGCCCCACATTAAACAAATGCTGTATGCCTTACCAAAGGCAGAGCTGCTCAGGCCCTCACTCAGTGCCTACTTACTCTTGTTTTAAGTACAGTTCTAATATACTTGGCTATCTAGCTCTACAGCTAATAATACATTTAAACAGACATATTAAAAGACTGGGGGGGGACAGCTAGGTGGCACAGTAGATAGACCACTGGCCCTGGATTCAGGAAGACCTGAGTTCAAATCCGGCCTCAAACACTTATCATTTACTAGCTGTGTGACCCTAGGCAAGGCACTTAACCCCAATTGCCTCACCAAAAAAAAAAAAAAAAAAAGACCAGGGTTAGGAGATAGAAAGATTGCTACAAGTAAGAATGAAAGCAGAAAGAAATAATAGCCAATAGAAGCAAAGACTCAGGAAGACTCATCTTCCTGAATTAAAATCCGGCCTCAGATACTAGTCATGTGACCCTGGTCAAGTCACTTAATCCTGTTTGCCTCAGTTTCTTCATATATAAAATGGAAAAGTAAATAGCAAAGTACTCTAGTGTCTCTGCCAAGAAAACCCAAAATGGGGTCATGAGAAGTCTGACATAAGTGAAAAAAATGACTAAGTGACAAAAAAGTTTTTTTTTTTTAAAAACTGCATTTGGCAAAACATAAATCGTTATAGAATATAGGACCTAATATTCTACTCTGTACTTACTTAGCATTAACACAAAGGGGGTTGTCTGGCTATTATCCAGTTAATCTAACCAATGCAGGCAGATGGATGAAATGATTTGAGTGATAAATTATGCCCTATATTAGATCTTGAATTATCTTGTCCCGAGATCTTCATCATTCCCACAAACTCAAGAATCAAGAGCTCCCCTTCATCTGGACAAACACTTAGCTTTATTTCTAGAAGTTACAGTTCTTGTGAATGGCTTGAGTTTAGCGTTCAGATGGATTCTATTGTTGTAGCTTGCCCCGTTACAAAGCCCTGCATCTTGCCCTGAGTGGATTTCTTGGTGGGCTTAGCATTGCTTATTTCAAGACCATCACAGTTGATGCTGTCAAAGACCATAGACTTAGATCTGGAATGGACCTTGGGTGTCAATGTGTTCAACCTTCTCACTTTACAGATGAGGAAATTGAGGTCCAGAGAGGCTAATGAATTCTCCAAGGCTGAGAAGCTAAGAAGTGTCAGATCTGAAATTTGACCTAAAGTCTCAGAACTCCACGTTTCAGACTCTTTCCTGTATTGTGCTACCTCCTCAAATTGGTGCATTTCTAGTCATTGAGAAAAATAATGATTTTCAGCCAAATAGAAACAAGATTAGTTCAGGATGTTATGCAGTACTGGGAAGTTACCAACCTTTTGGGTATACTTGGTACAGAAGGGCAGGAGTTGAAACTGGTCCCTCTGGATAATGCAGGAGTTTCTGAAAACTGTTGTAAGGATCTGCAGCAATGGGAAGAAGAAATACAATGGCACCAATGAGATGTGTGGATGTGGCTAGTTCCCTTGAGAAGTCATTATGATTTTTATTTATTTCTTATTTTTTTTGCCAGAATGCACATTTGCATTCCGGCTTATTTTCTAACAACAAAATGATAGCGACTCCTTAGAAGAAGAACGTGCCTACCCCTAGGGAAAAAGACTTCTTTTAGAGAAGTCTCTTTTGTACCTGATGGTAGGTGTTAGGCACTAGGTGTTAGGCACCTGCTAATGCTCATTCTGAAGGTGACAGAGTATCTCATTTTTGACAGATGGCAAATCACTGGGGGAACTTTAGGGAGCAGCTCCTTCTGAAACAATGGAGGAAAATGCTGAAAAGGAAGAGGTTTCATGAAGAGGGAGTCACAGCTGGTAACAATTGAGCCTCATTCTTTTCCTAGGATATTACAGTAATCTCTCAGTCTAGTGAGAACCCTCAAAGCATCAGTGTGGACTTTGAGAGTGGACATCCATAGAGTAGATAAAATAGCTACACCACCTGAGCAAATAATTGTGATAGGCAGCAAGCTCTCCAATAGAGTTAAAACAGACTATAATATTACATGGCTCAGGCATACTAGCAGTTTAAAAAAAAAAAAGAAAGGGAATGCCTCTACCAATGTAGGCCAACACCTTTTCTCCAATTTATATTCTTAGAAAAAATACATAGAGCACTGATAGGTTAAGTGATTTACTCATATTCACCCAACCAGTATGTGTCAGAGTTAGAACATGAATACAAGCCTTCCTGGTTCTGAGACCAATATTGTAGCTGATTGCAGAAGGTGGAAATGGTAAGAATTGGCAAGAAGAAGAGAAGGAATCTCACTATTTTAGAATTTGTAATTTGTTTAAAGTAAAGAAAGGCTGGGAATGATTTGACATGTGCTCTGATCCCAGAGATTTCAAATTTCTAAGGGCTTAGAGAAAGGATAAACAAGATCCCACCAACAAACACTGTATAGAGGAAATCACTCCAGGAAGGATGGGGAGGGACTAGGATTACTGCTTGGTTATATGCACATACATGATGGATGACAGACCTGCTTAATTCGTATCTTTCTCTGCTTAATTCTTATCTTTCTGGATTTCTCTGCCAGATAGAATGATATTTGTAATTGAAAGAGGATAACAAAAAATAGCCCACAAAGAGTTCAAACACAAGAAAACCAAACTGTGATAGTAGGAAACCATCTGTCTGTCTCTGATGATCGCAAGTTATCAGTCCCAAACACACTATATACTAAGGTGTTGAAGGAATTGGAAGGTGTGGCTGATGAACCAATATCAAAGACCTTCAAAAGATCTTCAAGGATGTCAAAGTTGGTTCAGCCCTTGAGCATAGCAAATATTCCAATATTTAGAAAATGGAGAGAGCAAAGGTGCCACATATTATAGGCCAATGAGCTCGACTGGATCTTGGGTAAATTCCATAATATATGTTAATGATATTAGTGAATCTCTAGAAAAGGGGGTAGTGAATAAAAAGGGTGGGCATGATATCAAGTCATTCCAGACTAACCAAATTTCTTTTCTTTTCTTCCTTCCTTTCTTTTTTCCTTCCTTCCTTTCTCTCTTTTCCTTCCTTTCTTCTGTCCTTTCCTCCTCCCTCCCTTCTTTTCCTTCCTTTCTCCCCTTTTTTTTTTGCCAGTATTAGAGCCCTATTCAGATAGCTCACTTTAATATGAATATATCCTTGAATTCACAAAGGCTATCTTAGTGGAATATACAGGATTGTAGGTTCTACCAGACTGGAAAGGTTTTAAGCATGATCACACTGATAGATAATGTCTACTCTCCAAAGACTAACTTATCTAATGATGAAGTAATTCAGCCTCAGTTGCCTGACTGCATTCTGGAGATAAAGCAACCCCCAGAAAACAAATTAAGATCCAAAATTTCCCCTTAATCTTGTGTAGCTTTTGCTGTGATTCTGACAGAGAAAAAGGACAAGAGTGTGCTAAGCATACTATTATTAACCAATGTAAACTAAACTATTAGTGTTTTAAATGGGAGATCTTTGGTCACTGAAGTCACCAATGAGTATGAGTTATACTGGCATGAAGATTCTCACTCTAGACGAAAGCAGAAGACAAAAGGTCTTTGTAGCTAATAAGAAGAGCTCTAAGGGTCTCCTTGTAGAGACAAACAAAAGAACTGGGTAAATAGGTTATATCATGTGCTCAAACAACATTCTACGGGATACTTGTTCATCTCATATTGCAGCACTCATGGTGAGAATTCATAAAAAGACCACCATGAAGATAATTACACATTACAAGTCAACATCTGTTGTAGAGAATAAGGAAGCAGAGAAATTTTACAAAGAACTCAATAAGACCCTCCAAATTAAATAAACATATATTGTAATATACACATAGGTGGGTATAAGAGAGGACAGAAAAAAATGTTGGAATGTGTGTCTCAGGATTAAGAAAGGAAAGAAGGCAAAGTATTCTAGACTACAGCTATAGAAACCCCTACCTATAGGTCATGAATATTTTCTTCAAGATGAGAGTCATCAAGTGGTGAACATGGAGAATATCAGGTGGCATTACCTAAAGTATAATTGATTATATTTTGGCAGATGGGAAATAGTTGGTTGCCAAAGTTTTGTGGGTTTGGTTTTTTTTGTTTTTTGGGGTTTTTTTGCAAATCAACTTGCATGAGCAGTCAGACCACAAATTTTTTAGAGCAAAGATAAAAATCAGTATCTACTTAGAAGAAATAATACAAATATGAAAATCTATTGCATGAAAATTAAGCAAACAGCCTGATTTAATTAAACAATCCATTGCCAGACAAAGAAGGGAACTGGATAAAAGAACAGATATGGGCACAGTCTGTCACCAATTCCTAAGAAATTTTAATTGATTGATGTGAACCAATAGCTTCAACAACAACCCCAAAAGACTTTTAAAACAACATTTACTACAAAATTCTTAATGTTCTTATTGACAAAGTGATGTGCCAGCTAAGGGTAGCACCAGTTTCTAAATATACACTCTTTGCTAATAGCTTATGTATGAAGACAGTAGAAGGTTATCAGGTATATTGGTCCTAAAATACTGAAAAATAGCAGGAGTGGAGTGAGAATAAGTTTAAAGTAAGTTTGAGGAAAGATTCAATCAAGCCAGGTCATAACTGAAAGCATGCAAGGATAAAACTAGAAGGAAGACAACAAATAAATTAAAGTAGAAAATATCTATTAGGATAACTGTAATAGATGATTCCCTTCATCAATGACAATAGAGCCACTGCAGTTAGACACTAACATTACCATTTACAAAATACTGTATGGGGGGTGGCTAGGTGGCGCAGTGGATAAACCACCGGCCCTGAATTCAGGAGTACCTGAGTTCAAATCCGGCCTCAGACACTTGACACTTACTAGCTGTGTGACCCTGGGCAAGTCACTTAACCCCCATTGTCCCGCTTAAAAAAAAAGACAAAATACTGTATGAAGATCCAGAATTGCACCAATCAAAGAAGGAAGAGTCACTGGATACAGAGATAGTAGTATGGGGACAGCACAATTTTTAGGGCATTAAGGGACTGATGCTCAAGATATCTATCTAAAAACCTGGAAAATACCAAGTTCTTGAGAATCACAAAATGCTCTTATTATTGAAAACAAAGTATTCCTGTTTTAAAAATAAGATAATAGACAAGACTTTAATAACTACATATATAGCTTACCATTTCTACAAAATCTTTGAAAAATTATCTATCCATATCCTTAAGGTATGTGAAGGGACCAAGCAGACTTTTCTAAATAATATTAATTTGTTCAACAAAAATTTATTAAGCACCTACTGTGTGGCAGGCATTTTCCTAAGTGCAGGGGATACAAATACTAAAAACATAAAGAAAGTTACTGCTCTCAAGGAGCTCACAATCTAATGTAGGAGACAACATGAAAATAAATATATGCAAAGCAAGCTATACGGAGGATAAAAAGGAAATAATAGGGAAGGCACTAGAATTAAGAGCGGTTCAGGAAGGCTTCCTTTAGAAGGTAGGACTTTAGCTGGGACTTAAAAGAGGCAAGGGAGGTCAATAGAGTGGAAAAGGGAGAGTGTTCCAGACATGGGAGATAGCAGGAGCAAATGCCACCAGTTTGGGGCATTAAGTATTTATTAAAGCATGTTAAATATTAGTAAAAAGAGCACACATGGCTCTGAAAGATAGGAAAGCCCAGCTAGGAAATAGCAGAGAGAAGAGAGAAAATGGGGAACCCTCGTGGGCAGCTTCTGCTTTCCCCAAGTTCCCAGGCCAAAAAGATAGTGTCTCTGTAAGCTTGCTGAGGACAGGAGGAGAGCTCGTCCATAGACATTGTTCAAAGCTAATTGGCTAGCATCATTTGAATCTATTGGTTCCCTGGATTTGAGGGTGGTTTGAGGTCAGAGCCCAGAGAACAGATCCTTTGGCTGGAACAAGGCTTTCAGGTAGGTATGGTTTTGAATGAAGTAACTTCCTAACTCTGGGCTGGCCTTAAGAAAGGTCAGGCCAGGCTCTCTCAGAGGGGGCCCTTGGGCGTCCCCAAAACCCCTATTATTAATAATTTTCTCACATCAGGGAGTAAGGTGTTAAGGAGACTGGATAGGTAGAAAGGGATCAGATTATGAAAGGTTTTGAATGCCAAACAGAGCATTTTGTATTTGCACCTGGAGGTAATAGGAGCCACTGGAATTTACTGAGCATGTTGGAAGTGGGGGGGTGGGGAGGGTTGACATGATCAGACTTTTATTTTAGAAAATCACTTGAGTGGTTGAATGCAGGATGGACTACAGTGGGGAGGGACTTGAAGCAGGCTGATCAAATAGCAGGTTTTTTCAGTAATTGAAGCAAGAGGTGATGAGGTCCCGCACTGCAGTAGTGGCAGTGTCAGGGGTGGGGGGTATTATTCAGGAAATGTTGCAAAGGTGAAAGTCAAAGGCCTTGGGAATAGCTTGGATATGGGGGTAAGAGATAGTGAAGAATCCAGGATGACATCTGGTTTGTCAGTCTGAAGGACTAGGAGAATGGTGTTGTCCTCTACAGTAACCGGGAAAATAATATAGGGGAGGCTTTAGGAAGAAAGATAATGAGTTGTTTGGGACATACTGTGTTTAAGATACCTAGTCAACATCCAGTTTGAGGTTTCTGGAAGACAGTTGGAGATGCAATCTTGAAGGTCAGTAGAGAGATTGGGGCAGAAGATATAAATGTATGAATCATCAGCATAAAGATGGTACCTAAATCCATGGGATCTGATAGATCGCCAAGTGAAGTAGTCTAGAGAGAGAAGCAAAGAGGACCTAGGTCAGAATGTCGAGGGACATCTGCAGTTATAGGGCATAATCTGGAGGAGGGTCCAGCAGAGGAGACTGAGAAAGAACAGTCAGAGATATAGGAGGAGAACCAGAAGAAAAGGGGATTCTCAGAAGCCGAGAGAAGAGTATCAAGGGGAGATAGTGGTCAACAGTGTTAAATAGTGCAGAGAGGTCAAAGGGAATGATGATTGAGAAAAGGCAACTGAGAGATTATTAGTTTCAATTAGATAATTTTGGAGAGAGCAGTTTCAGTGGAATTATGAAGTTCGAAACCAGATTGTAAGTGTTAAGAAGAGAGTGAGAGGGGAGTAAGTGGAGACACCTGTTACAGATGGCATTTTCAAGTGTAGCTACAAAGGGCAGAAGAAACATATCATGGTAGTAGGGATGGAAGGATGACGTGAAGGTTTTTTTCAGGGTAGAGGAGGCATGGGCATGTTTGTAGTAGGAAGTGAGCCAATACACAGGGAAAGATTGAAATAAGTGATAGCATGGACAATTTGTTGTAGGAGATGGGATGGAATGAAATCATTTGAACAAGTAGAGGGGTTGGCCTTGATAAAGAGCAAGGCCACCTCATCATCTTATTCTTCTTGTTGTTGTTCATCCTACATTTTTTAAGAGAACCAATGACATCAGAAGGGTGATATCTTGACTTCAAAGTGAATTGAATTCAAGTGAGGCAGAGCTGTGCCAAGTCATCAGCCTCACTCTCTCCTCAGAGTCCAGTGACAATACAAAGGTCAAGATGACTGGCAATGGCCCTGCAGAGTCATCATCTAGGACAAGAGGAGAAGGAAAGTAGAAGAAAATTGCCACAAGGCACCTGAGTGATAGGAGATGAGGAAGAGAAGATAAGAGGGAGCTCATGGCTAATGGCCCCAACTTTTTCTATAAAATGAGGCAAGGTACTCAGCTGAGAGGATAATGGTTGGGGGCATTTGAGTGTGGAAGAACTGATGTAGAGAGTGGGAGAGGATTGCCTAGTAGCAGTGAGGGTCCAATTGAGGTTATATAATATAAATTTGTAGTGGATTCAGGCAGAATGGTCAAATAATTTTCTCCATCTTCATCTAGGAGCATTTTGTAGATGCAAAGACAATGAATCATGTGGGTAATCCAAAGATGAGACTTGGCTGGGCATAATCAACAATATGAAAAGGAGATGAGAAATTAGAGAGAGGAAAGTTCAATTGGTTCACCAATAACTGACCACATTTTATAATTATCCAATTGACTAAAATGGACAGAGGATGCAAGATACCTCTATGATCACTGTTTTTTTTTTTAACTAATGTGGCATTTGATTTTGTAGAGTAGAATAAATCTTTAAAGACTCTCCTCCAAGAAAACATTTTCCATGAATAGATTAAAATTATCCAAGAATACTTGAAATATGTAGCAACAGATAACTTGGTTCTGAAATGTCAAGTGAGACCAGAAAACAAGGAGCAATGAGCTGCCAAAGGAATTTGCCATGGTCACGGGAGATTTCCAAGAGATAGAACATTTTCTATACATGGAGATGTTCTCAATATACTTCTATTTTTGAAAGATATTACATGGATTGCATCAAGCTCTGGAACATTGCAAAGCCTCTTATAGAAGATCCCGAACCATTCAAAAGATCCCTGTCAAACTGTCTCCTAAAGAAAAATCAAGCAAATGAAGAATAGCTATTTTCCAGGCTGATCTATATACTCAAATGGACAGTCCATAGAACTGGTCCATTGAAAAAACATCCCTGGACAGACATTGTGGATGGACTACAGTCAAGCCCAAAGTTGATTAGGAGAAGAGCAGTGTAATGATTGGAATGACAACACCTACTGGAGACTTACTATAGGAAAACTACGCCATGAGGAGAATGCCTCAGAGGGCAAGGCCATGTGGCTTTTCCTTGGTGTCAGGAAGTAATGTTTGTGCATGGGTACTGTCCACCAAGGCTACCAGCCAATCAACTTGAGAAGCCTCCCATTTTCTGGGAGGGGACAGGAAGGAGGAAGGAGGGCCTGCGCAGAGAGCTCTCTCTCTTTTTGGTTCCTGACTTGATGGTGGTGGTGACAGCAGAGGACTTCACAGGAAATTTGAAGAAAGATAGGAATGCCAGACTGTTGGAATTCTGTTCTCAACCCTTCTCTTTCTATCTTTCAATAAACCCTTAAAAACCTAAACTCGTTTTATCAGTGATTTTAGTCAGTTTCCCCCAAAACTGGGGGAACATATTAGAACCCACATTTAGAATCTTAAATTACACAGCAGGCTGAATTGTATTTGGGAAACAGCATAGTGCTTTTAAGAACTCCAACTTTCCCCCCAAAATAAAGGTCCATGTTTTTACTCCAATACTTTCCTGGAGATACTATTTGACTGGAAATCTTGGGCTATTACTGTCACTGAAAGAATTAAAACTCTAGGTACAACTAAGTGGCAGAAGGGAAATTAATGTTGGGGCTGAGTAGGCTGAAATATATTATCAAATAAGAATTGCTCAGTTGAAGTAACATAAAAGTTTATCAAAATCATAGGATCAGAAAAGTAGGTGAGAATAAAATAATCATCACTAGCATTTATGTAGCAATTTAAAGTTTGCAAAGTGCTTTAGAAATATCACCTCATTTGATCCACATGCAACAACTCTGGTAGGTAGGTGCTACTATTATCTCCTTTTTACAGATGGTGAAACTAAGGCAAATAGTTAGGAGACTTGTCCAGGATCACACAGCTAGTAAGTGTCTAAAGTGGAATTTGAACTCAGGTCTTCCTGACTGTAGGGATCACCAACACATAGCTTGTGTTCTCTCTTAGTATTCATAAAAAGTCAAGAGATCCATAAAAAGTCCCTGGCACACTGGTTGGGTTCCTATGTGACATGTATAAAAGTCAAATAGGATGAAAAGGCATGAATAGGTTTGTCCCGTCTTCATCACTGCAGGTAATACTACATTGATGAGATCATAGACCCATTAAAGTATGAGTTACTAGATCAGGCAAAGCTAGAGATATAATATCCATAGATTTTATCAAACCACTTGCTATCCTACAGCTCTTTTTATATGAGAGGTAGAAAGATGTAGGCTGAATGATAAGTCAAGCAAACAAGGCACTTATTAGGCACCTTCTCTGTACCAGGTACTGTGTTGAATGCTTACAGTGACATGGATGCAAAACAGTTGGTTGAGTAGCCTGGCCCAAAGAAGGGTCATTAAAGTTTCAATAACAACTTGGAAAGAAGCAAGATGACGTGTTCTAGGAATCTATGCTTGCCTTGTTCTGTTTGACATTTAGATTAATGACTTCAATAAAGGCATACCTTCAGTATTTATCACAGTTTACATAAGACACAAAACCTACAGGGAAAGCTAACATGGTTGGGATCCAATATGGTTTCCACAACAAAGAATGTTGGGCCATACCAAAAGAAATGAACTTGTATCAGTGATAAATATAAAGTTTTACACTTGGGTTCAAAAAATCAACTCCATAAGTACATGCTAAAGGAAATTCAGCTGGACAGTGACTCATCTGTGGAATGCATGGTTGATATGTCCTGAAGGGAAGATTTGGGATTCCACTAAGACAGGCAGTATACAGGACAAGGGAAGTCAGAGCCCTACTCTATTCTCTGATAAGCTTATATAGTTAAGGGTACCACTTTTTGGGGAGAACCTTGATGAGTTAGACAGTGTCCAAAGGTGGTGAAACAGACTGATAAAGGGCTGCAGACAATCTGGTGAAGGGAATGGGTCTGTTTAACCAGAAGAAGAGAAGATATGGGAATGCATGATGACTGTCTTCCAGTGTTTGAAGTACTCTCCCAATAGAAGGACAGGACTTTTTCTGATTGTTCCCAGAGGCTATGACTAGGGGGTAATTGATCATTACTGGTAAAGAGGCAAAACTTAGCTTGTTGAAAGGAAATACTTCCAAACTATTAGAAGCATTTCAAAGAGGAAAGGGATGCCTTCAAAGAAAAGTATAATCACCACATTATGCTTTAAAGTATGTAAAGTTCTTTATATAATGAACTCATTTGAGCTTTACAAGAACCCTGGGATGTGTCACAGGTATTTTTTATCTCTGTTTATAGATGAGATAACTGAGACTCAGGAATGGCCCCATGTGAAAGTGTCTGGGGCAAGATTTCAATTTAGTTTCTCAGGATTCCAAGTCTAGCAGTCTTACCACTCTTTGGAAAGCAACATAGTACAATGTTAAAGAACACTGCATTCATAGCAATAGATCTAGATTCAGATACTACCTCAAACATTAATTGTATGAGCCTGAGAAAGCCACTTAGCCATGTTTCCTCAGCTTCCTCATGTATAAAATAAGGGGGCTGGATTTGACCACTTCCAAAGTCCCTTCTAGCTATAGATCTATGAATCTATCTTGTCTAAAGAATTTAGAGTAGCCCTGCTGCCTTAATTTATCCCATGATATCTCTCTTTTTTCAATCTTAATAGTATTTTAATTTTTTCCAGTTACATGTAAAGATAGTTTTCAACATTTGCTTTTACAAGATTTTGAGTTCCAAATTTTTCTCCCTTCCTCCCTTACTTCCCTCCCCCCTCTCCAAGACAGCAAATAATCTGATATAGGCAATATATTTATGATCACATTTAACCTATTTCCACATTAGTTATGTTGTGAAAGAAGAACCAGAACAAAGGGAAAAAACCTCAAGAAAGAAAAATAAGACAAAAAAAAATAAAAAAAATAGTATGATTCAATCTGCATTTAGATTCCACAGTTCTTTTTTTGGATGTGGAGAGCATTTTCCATCATGAGTCCTTTGGAATTGTCTTGGTGTATCCCCCTTCTAACTCCCTTGAGTCCATATTATTTCCTGTATTAGAGGTTGAAAGAATTCAGATTCCTAAATCCAAAATACTCAGGTTTTCATGAAAATCGGTGTTGGTTAGGGGATTCTAATGAATATGTATTCAGAAACTGAGGCAGTGGCTAAGCCCCTGGGCTCAGGGTGCTGTCCTAGACTCTGGTAAAGATAAAGAATATAGATAAGACATGGTTCCTGTCCCCAAGTAGTGTAGGAAGGTAATAAGACACCATGACAGACAGCTGCAAATATAAGGGAATACTGGGTAAAGGCATCAGAGCATTTCAAAGAAAGTGCTATGAAGAATCTAAGGAGAAAAGTCATTACCTACTGGGAGGAATCATAGAAAACTCTTTTGAATAGGAGGCATTTGGGTTGGACTTTAGAGAATGAAGAGAGAAAGAGAGAGAGGAGATTCCAACAGGAGCAAGAGCATGAGGAAGCTTAGGAACCAGTGAGCAGGCTAATTGAAAGTGTGTATTGTAAGGCATTTCTTTAAGAAAAGGCTGCAAAGGAAAGTCAATGTTGGATCATAGAGGACTTTAAATGTCTGCCAAAAAGTTTTTAACCTTAGTCTAGAGTTACAAGGGAGCCAATGAATATTTCTGAGCAGAGGAGTGACCAAAAATCATCTGTGAATTAGAAATATTTTGGCAGGGGTTCAAATGATAGACATGGATGAGACAGAGAGTAGAAGTGGGAAGAGCTGCTTTAATAGCCCTTTTAGAGGGTTATGATAATGGTGCTATTAGAGAAATGGCATTGGGAATGGGGTATGGTTTAAAAATTTTATTCAAATATAGATTTGACACAATTTAGTAACTTCCGAGAGTAGGGAAGATTAAAAAAACTCCAGTTACAAACATGGTGGTCTGTACAAATGGGGATAGAACAGCCAGAACATGTGAACTTAGGAGGAGGAACAGATGTATAAGAATAACAATTAAAGCTTGCATCTGCCTCTTTGCAGAGGTGGGAGTCCATGGGTGTGATATATTTCATATGCCACCAGAAATGGTTGGTGTGTTGATTGGTTTTCTGAAATCCTTTTTCCCCCTCTTAATTTTTAAAAATCTTTATAACAATGGATGATTCGTTGGGTACTTGATGGGGGTGGGATATATTCATAAATGAAGATGGTATAGAAATAACAGTAAGAATGAAAAAAGGAGGTCTGGAGTTCAGAAGAGGAGACAGGACAAGAAGTAGAAATTTGGAAGTAATGACTGTTAAAGCCAAATGTGATTGCCAAAGAGGAGAGTACCAAAAGAACAAGGAAATGCCAAGGAGAGACCCCGAGGGATTATGATGGGGTTTGGGGAGGAAATATGAAGGAAGGAATTCATCTAGTAGAATGAAGCTATCTCCAAAGCCCAGAGAAGCCATTGGTTATGTCAAAAGCTGCAGAATTAATGATTTAAAGAAACGATTGTGTTTGCTCTGTGATAAGCACTATGTTAAGTGCTTAAGATTCGGATACAAAAGCAGACTGTGTTTCTTTGGAGTTTTTGTTATAATACGGGGAGACAACACATACAGGAGAGGGATGGTCAGGTTTGGAAAGTTACATGGATGGTGGTTGGCACACCCTTTCTAGTAGCAATTTGGTGTTGATTTCATCATTTTTTAAGAACTAAAAAATAGGTGTTGGGGAAAGGGTAGAGAAAGGGTACATATACCTGGCAAGGAGATATTCATGCAGTAATATGAGACATGACTGGAGCATGTCTAGATATATGGAAAGAACTCACAAATCAGGAAGAAGGGGCAGGAGGCATGGCTGGAGTGAGGTGGCCCAGTGGATATCCTACTGGACCTGAAGTAAGGAGAAGCTGAGTTTAAATCCTGACTCAGACACCTATTAGCTGTGTGACCCTGACACAATCACTCAACTTCTCTCTTTCCTTGTCTACAAAATGAGAGGGTTCAACTTGGCCTCCCAGGACCATTTCAGCTGGAAATCTACAGAGTTGAAAGGGTTAAATTTTCCAGGGCATGATTCCTGTCAAGGTAGCAGACATGTCAAAGAGTATGCTGAGCAAACAAAGGTCACTGGATTTGGAAACCAGGATCTCATTTGTAACTCTAGAGAGAATAGTTTCATTAGAGAGATGGGGACAGAGGCCAATCACCCCAAGCCAAGACAGTAAGGAATGGTAGCATCAGTATACTACTTTTCAAGGAGTTTCATGGTGAAACAGAGAGAAGGAGCAATAGGTGGCTGGGGCCAAGAGGGGCAAAAGCAGGCTTCTTTTGGGTTAGCAAGATCTAGGCATGAAGCCTCACAGGCATTTTACCCCAGATGAAGTCATTAAGCTCCAACAGGCTTCTCAGCCTCTGTCCCTGACCTTTCCCATTCACTCCCCTTCTTTAAATTCTTTCCTCTCTAGTTTCCCTCCTATGCTAAATGCAACAAACAGGTTTGGTGAGACCAGAGCTGAGAACAGAGGAGGAGCTGGAAGTGCATTTTTTTAAGTGCATTTTTGAGTACACTCATTTGGCATGGCTCACTGCTGTCAGCTTGTCCCTTCCCAAACAGGATTCCATTGTCACCTGTTCAGCTTCCAAGGGCAAGACACATTGACCTAAGTAGGCAGGCACCTCCTTCCTTTAGAAAGATTTTTTTGCAGCCCCAGAATATCAGGTTCAATATGCCTCTGACAGTATAGCTCTGGGTGGCTAGTTATGGGCCAGTGAAGGCTCTGTGTGCAGGAACAAAGCTCCTTAGTGACAAATTGCTCATCATCACATTTGCATAGGCAGAAACACCTACTATGCCTCTCACCTACACAATTTAGATTGCTCCAGAATCCTCCAGTGAACCATTAATATTCAAATGATGTGTGGTGTTTACTAACATAAGTGGGAAGAGCCCAGTTTAGATTAGATACTTTGGAAGGAAGGCAACTTGTTGAGGGGAGTGGTAGAAAAGGCACTGGTCTTGGAGTGTGGACAGTTCTGGGTTTGAATTTCACCATTAGGAGTAATCAGCTGACTATGGGCAAAGCACTTTGTTGTTCTGATTCTCACAGTCCCTCCCTGTCTGCAAAATGATGAGGATGACGATGATGAAGATAATGGTCATACCTATCACAATTACCTTTTAGGAAGGCAGCATGGTATGGTAAAAAGATCTGGACTCAGAGTCAAGAAAACAGAGTTTCATATTTTACCTGACATAACTGACTGTGTAACCCTACCTAC
The DNA here is from genome assembly GCF_019393635.1 of Dromiciops gliroides. Lineage (NCBI taxonomy): Eukaryota > Metazoa > Chordata > Mammalia > Microbiotheria > Microbiotheriidae > Dromiciops > Dromiciops gliroides. The sequence continues at coordinate 746,783,925 of NC_057861.1, forward strand.
ATAAGTAACTAAACCACTCTGCATCCCAGGCAGCTCTTTTTTTTTTTTTTTGAGGCAATCAGGGTTAAATGACTTTCCCAGGGTCACAAAGCAAGTAAGTATCTGAGCATGGATTTGAACTCAGGTCCTTCTGAGTTCAAGGCCAGTACTCTATCCAATGCATCCACCTAGTTGCCCCCCAGGCAATTCTTTAAGACTGTTGTAGGACAGTCCAGAATCATAGAATTTGACAGCTGGAAGGGACATTGACAGATATTTAGTTCAACATCTAAATGAAGGGAATGCCTGATACATTTGGTAGGTGGTCATTGAGCCTTTTGTTTGAAGACCTCCAAGGAAGAGGAGCCCTCCACCTCTCTAGGCAGTTCATTCCACTTTTGACTAGTTTTCATGCTTAGAAAGGTTTCCCTGATATCAAACCTAAATCTCTACCTTTGACTCACTTCCCCCGTTGTTCCTGTCCTCTTGGGATAAACAGAGCAAAACTAATTCCACCTTCAGATACTTGATTGCAAATATCATATCCTACTTGAATCTTTTCTCTAGAATAAATTCAATTTCTTCAGCCACTCCTCAATGATAAGGATTCCAGGCTCTTCATCATCCCTGGCTGCTAGAAGCTAATTTCACCAAGTAAGCCTCCTTTTCACTTACCACCCTGTATCCAGGGACTAAAGGTTTTCCTGCCCATTTCTCATGTGTGCAGGTCTTGTCTGCCAAGTGATTTTCATTTTATTGATAATAACAGCTAAGATTTACATAGCACTTCATCTCACTGCTTTGGTTCTCACAAAACTTTATGAGGCGAATGCTATTATTAGCCAAAATTTACAAATAAGAAGCTTGAAGGCTAGAAGTACGAAGTGATTAGTCCAGGTACACCCAGCTAGTATGAGTCTAAAGCAGGTCTTCCTGACTTGAAGACCAGCTATTTCTCCTAGCTGCCCAAGAACCAAAAGAACAAAGGGCCATAGGCTCATAGATTCATGGGTGGAAGTGACCTTAAGGGCCACCTGATCTAACCCTCTGATTTTTCAAGTGAAGAACGGGCAGCCCAAAAGGTGTAAGTGGTGTGCTCAATGTCACACAGGTAGTAAAGTATAGAAACAGGACTTGAATTCAGCTCTTCTGATTCCAACCAAATTCAGAGATTTTTTCCCATTATGCCAATTTCTCTGGGCACTGCCCATTTCAGTCTATTCCCAAAGTAAAGTTAATATGTTGGTTGCTAATCAACCTCTCTGACTAATGATAAGAACATGGCAAGTGCTTCAGTCTAACTTTCCAGGATTTTATTACACTCATTTGAAAGTCTGCTATCTGCCTCATCCCTAGCCTGTTCCATTGATTTTCCAATCTACCCAAGAGCAGTTGAATTAATCTACTTATCTTGATAAAGAATTTGCTTTTTGCTGCAAGCTAACAAAAGCTCATTAGCACCATGGCAAGGCCAATGGAGAATATATCTTTTTTTCATAACTGCCATTATTAATATGGCAACTACTACTAGGAACAAGTCTCTTCCCTCACCCACCTCTGACTTCAAAGTTGTGACTCAGGCATACCTGGAGGGAACAGGGAACCATCCTGTGACCTACCTCATGTAGTCCTGCACTGTCTCGGGATCCACACCCTGTTTATTCAAAGAATCTGCAATGAAAGAAAAACATCCTGTTGTTCTTGTTGTTGTTTTTCCTTTTGTCTCCTAGAAAGAAAACTGTGTTCACACCTGCAAACTAGCATCAGTGCCGGCCTAATGTGATTTCAGGGCGGCATAGTCATGAGATACCCATCTTTGTAACCCTATCTTCTTTTCCATCTCTTCTCCAGTTTTCCATTTGGTGTGAACAAAGGTTTGCCAATAATGAGGGAGTGGGTGGTGATGGTGGATGGCGCATTTACACAACAGCATCTTGTCCCAGCTCAGTTCTTTTTCTTCTCCTCAATTCTCACAGCACCATGTGTCCTTACGACTCTCTTCAGTCAGTCAGCTGACATTTGTTAAGCAGCTCCTATGTGCCAGGTACTGTGCTAAGTATCAGGGAAGTAAAGCAATGATTCACTCTAAGGAGACACACTGCCAGTCAAGGGTACTCAACAGCCTGCCTCCATGCCATTCACTGATAGGATGAACTGGAGTGCATTTGGAGTATGGTGAATTTTATGGATTTGATTTGGGATCAACTAACACCTCCAACACATCTCAGCTATGTGACTTGTTGATTTCCATTCAGTGGTTCAGTCCTGTCATACTCTACCCCATGGGGAATTTTCTTGGCAAAGATACTGGAATGGCTTACCATTGCCTTCTCCAGTGGATTATGCAAACAGAAGTTATTCGCCCAGGGTCACACAGCTAGTGAGTATCTGAAGCCAGATTTGAACTAAGGTCATCCAGACCCAAGACCTAGCGCTCTATCCATTGGGCTACCTAGGGGCCTCAAGCGAGTGACCATAAACAAATCATTTAATCTCAGGGGCCCAGGCACTTCTCCAAGATAAAGGTGGTAGATAAGTCATGGATTCATAATGGGGGAAAGAATTCTCTGCACCTTTCCCTACACGGATGCAATCACAAGCCTAAACCGACAATGAAAAAATAAAATAGCTATGGTAAGGCTGGATTTGAAGGCACGGCTATGTACAAATTCAGATTTGGCCACTTGCTACCCAGGTGACTTTGGACAAGTAATTCAGCTTCCATGGTCCTCAAGTTTCTCTGTCTATAAAAGGACTCACAGGCTTCAGAGGCCCCTTCCAACTCCAAAGGTAAGCTTCTATGGCCGTGCTCTTCATGAATTTCACTAAATCAAAAGTCGTGAGCTTAACAGTATTGACAGAAGGTATGGTCAAAGTCAAGATGCAAAGATGGGCTGGGTCACACCTCAATATGAGCTTTTTATCCTGAATATGACCTAGGGTAGCCATCTCCATGGGGGCCACTGGATACCCAGCTGCATTATTGGCCAAACCCATATGGTTGTTCCCTCCACTGCATTTTCCCCTGAAGGAAGAAAGGAGATAAGCATTTATTAAGCACTGACTATGTTCCAGGCACTGTGCTAAGTTCTTTACAAATACTATCTCATTTTGTCTTCACAACAGTGAGAAAAAATGAGAGAGAGAGAGAGAGAGAGAGAGAGAGAGAGAGAGAGAGAGAGAGAAACACCTAATAGTCACTGTGCCATGTGATGGGAGTACAAAATTATGAAAAAGAAATACAACCTCTTCTCTCAAGCTGCTTAAATTCTAATAGGGGAAGGGAATACATAAAGAGGAGCTTGGAAATGGTGCCTAGGGAACAGAGGTTATCCAGCAGAGGCAAGGTGGCTGGTGAAGAGCAGGTGGTGGAGGTTGAGAAGTGGGTTAAGGAAAGCATGCCTGAGGCAGCTTCTGAACCTTGTGGTCTAGGAAGGTAGTCATGGATAATGAGGGTGCGGTCTCAGGATGGAGGTTTCTCCAGGGTCAGAAAGGATGAGTGATTAGTGCTTAAAGGGATCCTAACGGTCATCTTTTCTATCTCCCTCATTTTGCCCATGAGGAGACTCAGACCCAGAGAGTTCAATCAGTGGCTGTTATGTGTTTGGCCCTGAAAGGGATGCTACAGGACATAGAAAAGGACCAAACATAGTCACTGCTTCAACCAATGGATTTATAGCTAGTCTGGGAAACAAATCTAATGCACCTGAAGCACTAGTGGAGAACCTAAGCCCATTTATAGTGAAATTCTGCATTATGTGGTACGAAATGCATCATGACACTTAAGAGGAAGGGGAGGTCAATGAGTCTTACAAGCGTCTTGCAAAGCTTCATTGAAGGATGGGTAGGATATATACAAGTGGAGGTGGGAGTGAAGGGCACTCAAAAAGAGAGGAACAACATGACTAAAGGCATGATGGTGGGAATGACCTTTATTCAAAGACTGATCTGGCTCAGTTACATAGTGGCTTTGAGGGAACTCATATAAGAGAACACAGGACTTAGTAGAGGTCATGAGAGTACATTCCCAAGAGTCTTGAATGCCTAGCAGAGGAGCCTATTTTGGATTCCATAGGAAATGGGGCCAATCTGGCACGGATGACAATAATAACAACAAATGATCCTCATGACAATTGTACTCTGAGGCTTGTAAAGCCCTTTACATGTGATCTCACTGGATTCTTATGTCAACTTTTGTCAGTAGTTTATATAATTATCCCCATTTTAAAGATTAGGAAATTAAGGCTCAGAAAAGTTGGGTAACTTCCTTAGACCCTCAGAACTACTATCTACAGTGGTATTTGACCCTGTTGTTCAGTTGTTTCAGCTGTGTCCAACTCTTCATGACCTCATCTGAAATTTTCTTGGCAAAGATTCAGGAGTAGTCTTCCATTTCCTTCTCCAACTCATTTTACAGATGAGGAATTGAGGCAAACAAAGTTAAGTGAGTTGCCCAGGATCATACAACTAGTATGTACCAGAAGCTGGATTTGATTTTAGGAAGACTCATCTTCATGATTCCAGGTCTGGCAATCTGTCCACTGTCATCACCTCAGTATTTGAGCCTAATTCTATTCAAAGCCAAGCCAAGTTGTCTATCCACCAAGCTGTGAAAGTCATGTGTACCAATATCAAGAAGAATAACACATTTTTAAAGCATTGTAAGGCTAATCAAACATTTTCCCCACAATAACCCTGTGAGGCAAGTAATGTGTGTATGATTATATATATGTATTATATTATGTATAATAACATATAATATATAAGATATAGAGACATTAGTCTTCCTTGAAGTAGCCCAGAGTCATTCTCTCCTTTAATATATATATGTATGTATGTATGTATACATACATATACACATATACATACATATATACACATACATATGAACATGATTCTGAGGCTACTTTAAGGAACATTAGTCTAACAGTGGAATAGACAATAATTGTTTGTACTTCATTTTCAAAGAGGATCAGAGAGATCCCAGATGAACTAACATATGCATGAATTAGCTTTAAATGAGGTAAAGTCAGCATCGTTGTCCTAAATTCATTAAAGTCCAGTCAGAGGACAAAACATCCTCCCTGAATACCCCATCAACTGCTTTCCTCATCATTCTGGGATCCAAGCTTCCACATCTCTTCCCAGGCAGCTCCATACCATACCTGTATTTCCTATTTCCTCCTTTTCTGCCCCGATTTACGTGCTTTCTTCCTTTATTAGACTATAATCTCCTCAAGGTCAAGGATTGTTGCTTTTTGTACTTCAATGCGCCATACTTAGTACAAAGCCTGGCAGCTAGTAAACACTTAGTCCTACTCACTCCATCTATCTATCTATCAATCTATCTAATTTATTCATCTTGAGGGAAGCCAGTCAGAAAGCTATTGCTGTATTCCAAGTGTCCAGTGAAGAAGGAATTGACTAGGATGGTGGCAATGGCAATAGAGGGGAAGGGACAAATGCAAGAGATATTTTTAAAAGATCATAGACATTGATGGAATTTGTTGAGTAAGGAGTTATATTGTCAGATCTTCACTTCAGGAAAGCACAGCTCAGTGGAAGATGAATTGGAATGAGGAGAAACTGGAGGCAGGGGATCTAATTAGAAGCTACTGAAATGGTTTAGGCAAGAGCTCATGATGGATGTGAGTATAAGAAGAGGACATTCACGAGAGGTGTTGTGAAGGTAGAAACATCAAGATTTAGGAAATGATCAGATCTGTGAGGTGACTGAGAGTGAGGATTTGAAGATGCCCTGCTTGTGAACCTGGAAGGCTGGAAGGATGGCAGTGCCTTTAATTATTCCTTAAGAAAGACTTTAGATAAACAAACAACAAACACAAAAATCCCAACAGGGGAGAGCTAGGTGGTGCAGTGGATAAAGCACTGGCCTTGGATTCAGTAGAACCTGAGTTCAAATCCATCCTCAGACACTTGACACTTACTAGCTGTGTGATCCTGGGCAAGTCACTTAACCCTCATTGCCCTACAAAACAAAAAACAAAAGACAAAACAAAAAACAAAGAAAGACTATAGATGAGGAGGCAGAGCCAAGATGGCAGAGGAAAGGTAATGACTTCCTGAGTTCTCCCAAAGACCCTTCCAAATACCTTCAAATAATGCCACAAAACAATTCCTGGAGCAGCAGAACCCAGAAAAGGATAAGGTGAAATAATTTTCTATCCAAAGACAACTTAGAAAGCTGGGAGGAGAGGTCTCTTGCACTGGGGTAGGAGTGGAGCACAGCCCAACACAGGTCATGCCAACACAGACCCCAGCCCCAGAAAACCAGGAGCAGGCCTTAGAAGCCACTAAATTAGCAGCAAAAAGACTACAGATGAAAAGATCCTGGTAAATTGCCAGTAAGTGTCATTACATATGCTGTCTTCATGTTTGAAATTCTTTCTCCTTGCTATTCATTTTTGAATTTCTGGTTTCCTTAAGACTATGCTCAAAGGCTTCCTCCTACATGAGGCCAAATCTCAATTTTTGATTGATTAAGGTATGTCCTTTATTAGTGTAGCTCCCAGTGTATCTATGCCTTCTGGTCCTATATAAGCCTGATTCATCAACTCCCATGTGTTGGAAATCTTCCCTTAGGATTTTTGACATTTGGTAGATACCAGTGAAGTACTTGAGATGTTCATCTGTTCCTCCTGTTCTTGCTCTGTGACGTTCCCAATTATATTTCTTCTAGATAATGGCTTCTCTGCCACTTCTTGTGTCGTTGTTGTTGTTGTTGTTGTTGTTTTCCATTGCCCTTTGGATCACTTGCATTCTTACTTCTTTAGAGATTATGGTGTACTATGGTTCATAACTATACAGTATCAGTGGAAGAACATTGGTTTTAAAAATGTCATGCTTTGAATCACAGAAAAATTTGGGAATGTGTCAAGCACTGTATGTTTTAAATTCATGCTCTTTCTCCTATTCTGTTCAGAGCTTAGCTCACTGTCCACCCACAGTGCCTATCTGAGGTAAATATCCAAAGGACTGACTCAATCAATTTTATGTCCAACTGAATATCACAGGGTGGAGAATAGACATTATTTATTCATTGGGTTTTCCCTCAGTGAATTGTTAGGCCAATCAATCTGTATGATTGAAGGATCTCAATATCTCTCTCCCATTGTGTTTTTGTGTAGGTTGTACTTCATGAAAATGGGATGAAGATCTTGTTGCTAACTGCTCTTCCTATTTTATGTCTTTATGGATAATGATGTTAAAGAACCTTTAAACAAAGCTGTCTTGCCAAGATGTATCATAGCATCCTTAACATATGTACAAGAAACTTCTTTTTTAAGTCAAAAAGCTTTTGAAGTCAAAAGTTGAATTTTGTTTTACTGAGTCAAATACTTTAAAAAGTAATCAACAACACAAATGTATACTTGGATCTTGTGTTCTCCATAATTCTCAGTCAATTGCTTGGCTATAGAGCTGTGGTCTATTGTAAAAAAAAATATTTACAGAAAGCTATCTTTCCCTTTATCATCATTAATTCAAGGATATCTTCTCTATATATTTAGATAATTCTCTAAAAGATTTTATTGTAATGAAAAAGTGGGCACATGAGTTGGGAGTCATTCATGAGTTTTCTTTCATTTCCTCTCCTATCAGTAATATCTTACCCTTTTTGATATACTTTGAATGTCAAGCTCTTCAATGTTTTCAAAATTATATAAGTTCTAGCACAAATCTTTAGGGGAAGAAAGGGAGAAAAAAGAAATTTACATTATATCTTTATTATATATTTAAAAGGAACAGCAATTTGTACATAAATTTGCAGTTTCATATGCAATCATCTCTTTATTCTACTATATTATGGAAATACCTATTTTATTCCATAAATTTAAAATAAATTAAATCTTAAAAATAATAATGCACTAGGACCTCTTGTATGTGGTGACTTCATTGCTTTCAATGATGGCATTAGGCTACTAAAACATGCTTGCAGATTTATTTTCCAGTTGTCTTTGTTTTTTCCCTCCCCATATAATTTTTTCCCCTCTTAAGTTACCCTAAAATGATGGAGTTTAGCTGGATTTCATGTCAAGGTCTTAATCCAGAATCTTATCTTTCAACATAGTTTCTATTATCCTCTCATGTTACTCAATCTCTTAGAAATCATTTGATAACAATGTTTATCTTCTTTTAGTTTGGAGGATCTTATTAGGTTCTAATAGAATTCCTTTATCATTTCATCTTTTAAGACAGATATAAATAAGTTGTAAGTTTCTTTATAATGTTCTTCATTGATAGTCATCATGGGAACTGCAAATTGGAATAAACATGTAGCCCTTAAAATGATGTTCCTTGTTTCTTATTAGCCCATGTTGAAGTTAACTTTACCAAAACTTCATAAGTCACCTCTCTGAAAAAAGGCAGATAGGTTTAAACAACAAATAACTCCTTCAAGGATAAAAATAATAGCTTACATTTCTATAGTGCTTCCTCCTTGAAAAATACCTTTTTCACAAAATCTCCCTATTACTACTAAGGAATAGTAGTATATGCCCACCCCTATTGCACAGAAGGGTAAATCGAGTCTCAGAGAGGTTATGATTTCTCCAGGAAAATAATGTCATGACAACTGAACTTCAGAGAGAGCAAACATAAGTATATACAATAATAGGCTCAGAGCTAGAAGAGACCTTTGAAATGGTAATCAAATTCCTTCACTTAACAGATATGCAAAATGAGGTTCTGTAGGGAATTGACTACCCTAAGGTCACAAAGGCAGGATGTCTCAGAGCTGGCATTGGAAGCCAAGTCCCTTACCTCCAAGGCTGTGTGTGTTTTCCACTAAACCATGGCCTTCAGAAACAAACAATTCAAGGGGGCAGCTAGGTGGTGCAGTGGTTAGAGCACTGGCCCTGGATTCAGGAAGACCTGAGTTCAAATCCTGCCTCAGACACTTAACAATTACTAGCTGTGTGACCCCTGGGCAAGTCACTTAACCCCAATTGCCTCACCAAAAAAACCACAAAACCAAAAAACCCCCAAAACTCCCCCCCAAAAAACAATTCAAACAATACCTGTGAGATAATGGATGGACTCTCACAGTCTTCCATTAATCAGGAAACAATTTAAGAGTAATCAAAAAAAGATAATATCTGGGGCAGCTAGGTGGTGCAGTGGATAAAGTGCCAGCCCTGGATTCAGGAGTACCTGAGTTCAAATCTGGCTTCAGACACTTGACCCTTACTAGCTGTGTGACCCTGGGTAAGTCACTTAACCCCCATTGTCCCACCAATAATAATAAGAAGAACAATAATAATAATATTTGAAATGAGGGGGCAGATAATCCCAGGTACGGAGGACAGTTGGCATGTCATCTTTAGAGAATAGCAAGGACAGGGTAGCTAGGTCATAGAGTTCATGGGGGGAGGGGAAGGGGTGATGCAACTCTGAATAGAATATAAAGGTAAGTTAGGGCCAATTTGGGAAGGGCTTTAGAACCCAAAGAGAGGATTTGAGATTTGATCTTGGAGGTAATAGGGAGCCCTCAGAGCTTCTTGAGCAGGGGAGTGACATGATCAATACTGAGCTTTAGGAAAAATCAATCTACCAACTGAGTGGATTCGAGTGGAGAAACACTAGGACTAGGAGAGCGACCAGAAGGCTCCAGCACAAGTGCAGGTGAGAGGAGATGAAGCCTAAACTGGGGTCGCAGCAGCCTGAGTGGAGAGAAGGGGCACATGTAAGATGATGAAAACAAGGAAATTGGATTCATAGTACAGGCAAGAAGAACTAGATGACTAGAAAATCAATTGGAAATAAAAAGAATTCCATTAACTTGGAAATAAATTCAAAGAGGTTTGAATAAATCCATGAATGAGAGTTATTTGGGGGTACTTTTTCCCTCTAATATGGGCATCACAATGAAGGTTTACTGAAGAGCCCTGGATTTGGAATGAGACACCTGGGTTTTAATTCTGGCTCTACCAACTTACTTCCTGTGTAGCTTATACATATTACTTAACCCTTCTGGGCTGAAATTTGTGAATCTGAAAATAAAGGATTGGGGATGCTGTCTTGGGGGCCTTCCAGTTCTGGATGGAGCCCCCCCCTTTAGATGATTCCCTTCAGTTCCAAATCTGGGATTTTGTGACAGAACATGATATCTTGTCCCACATAAGCACCAAGCTATGGTGGTTAAAGATTCCATCCCGGGCTAGATGAATCACTGACTGTTTGACCTAGTGTGATATTTCTTATGCTTTATTCATAATTATCTGATAAAAAGTAGAGCATAGGCCAGTAGTAAAATCGTAGGCTTGATTTTTAAGTAGTAAGTCAAAGGGAGGACTGGGGTCAGACCTGAGAGTGGCAGCATTGGACTTGGAGTCAGGAAAACCAGAGTCCAAATCCAGCTTCGGACACTTACTGGCTGTGTGACACTGGGCAATTCACTTAACCATATTTGCCTCAGTTTCTTCATCTGCAAAATAAGATGGAAAAGGAAACAGAAAACCACTCTAGTGTCTGTCAAGAAAACCTCAAATGGGGTCATGAAGAGTTGGACACAACTGAAAATGACTGATCAACAACAAAAAGAGTGACGTAGTGAGACTTGTTCTTAAAGAAAAGCACTTTGGCATCTGTTTGGAAGATGGATTGGAGTAGGAAGAGATTTGAAGCAAGGAGGCCAATTAGGTGGATGAAGTCCAGCTGAGAGGAGCTAAGAGCCTGAATGAAGATGGTGACTCTGTGAGTGGAGCACAGGGGACAAAGAGGAAACATATTGGGAGGTAAGAAAAACATGATGTAGCAATGCATCGGATGGGAGGGGTAAGTGGCACAGGGAAGGCACCTGGACTGTGAGCCTGGGAATGAATTTTGGAGGAGGGAAAGTTTTGGCCAGAATGAGTTTGGATGGAAATGCCCAATATACAGATGATGACGCAGGGACTGCTGGTGTCACTTAACTATAGGTGTGCTCCAGAGTTCTGTACCTTTTCTCTTCTCTCTCTCTCTCTCTCTCTCTCTCTCTCTCTCTCTCTCTCTCTCTCTCTCTCTCTCCCTCTCCCCCCCCCTCTCTCTCTTTCTCTCATTTATTCCTTTATTCTATAAGCTTCTATGAGTTCAACCATCACCTCCATAAGACAACTTGCAAATCTATGTTTGGCTGTAAGTCCAGTTTACATGCACACACACACACACACACACACACACACACACAAATAGTGACAGAGAGAGAAAGACAGACAGGAAAACAGAGAGAGAGAGAAAGAGAGAGAGAGAGAGAGAGAGAGAGAGAGAGAGAGAGAGAGAGAGAGAGAGAGAGAGAGAGAGAGAAAGTCTGCAGGATACTTCCCCTTGGGTTTTCTGTAGGCTCTCAAACTCAATTGTACAAAGCCAAGCTCCTTCTCTCCTATTTAAACCCATTCCTTCTTCAAACCTTTCTATTTCTTTTCAGGGCATTGCCATTCTTTCAGTAATCCATGTTTGAAACTATCTTTGGCTACTCTCTTCCCCTCAGTCCCCATATCCAATCAGTTGCCAGTCTTGTGATTCCTATGCTTACAGCTTCTTCTTTCTCTCCACTCAGACCATCATCCCCCCAGTTCAAACCCTCATTATTGCTCACCTGACATGTGGCTACAGCCTTCTGATTGATCTCTGGGCTTCCAGTCTTTCCCCCTCCAGTTCATCCTTCACATAGATGCCGATAATTGTCCTGAAGCACAGGTCAGACCAGACACTCCCATCCCCATGACTTTTCTACCTTCTCATTAAAGACCTTCATGATCAGGCCTCAACCTTCTCTCATGGTTCCCTATTATCTCTATGATCAAACAGACACTCCTCTGTATGGTGTCTAAAGCCCTTTGCCATCTGGCCCAAACTGCCCTTTGGCCACAGGACCCATCCTCCTTTACAAACTGTCTAGCCAAACCAGTTTTCTTACTGTTCCTCGCACATTTCCCATCCTCATCCTTTGGCACTTATTGTTTTCCCCACCTGGGATTCACTCCCTCCTGATGGCCACCTCTTAGATGCCCAGATCTCTTCAAGAGCCAGAAAAACCTTCCCAAGTCACCCAGAAAATGAAAGAAAAATTGCCCCCCAATGATATATCTAGTTATATATAATGCCCACCGGCTGTCTCCTTGCATACAACATAGGCTCCTTGAGGGCAGGGATGGTTGTCCACCTTTCTTTGTATTGCTAATGCCTGGCACAATGCCTGGCACACATAAGGCAAACATGCTTATTAGTTGATTGGTTCATAGCATTTTCCCTTTCAGCCAAACATCCTTCATAGTTGTGCCCTATGTTCAGCAGCCCCAGGTCTCACCTCCATTCTATTGCCCAGGCTGGCCTGCAGGCCTGATTCTTCTACCACTTGGGAGCCAGCTCCCATAGGAACACTTTCCTGAGATCTCTATCTGATAATCTTCTGCTTCCATCTAGATATTATATTCCCCAGTGAAATGTAAGCTCCTTAAGAGTAAGGATCATTTTCAATTGTGTTTGTTTCCCAAGCCTTTTACGTAGCAAACACTTAACAAATGCTTAGTGAATGAATAGCTGAACGCTGTCTTCTTTTCACCTGTTCCACAGTTCAAAATCTGACAAACTTAATGTTGCCTATGTGACCTTGGCTAGTCATAACCACCTTGAACCTTAGTTTCCTCATCTATAAAATGGGAGAGCTGCATGAGTCTCTAAAGTTTCCTCCAGTTCTATGTTTTTCATCCTATGATCTTACTAGATATGGTTTCAGAGAACCATCTTTTTTTCATTCTTCCTTTTGATCCTTCTCTTTCTCCTTTGCTTGGTTCTCAACTTTGTTTTGGACTCTTTAAAGTTGCCTTTCATCAAAACTCTACGTTTCTTTGCTCTCCTTTTCTTCTTCTTCCCTCAAACTCTCCCCTTAATTCTGCTCCTTCTCCTAATTTTCCTCTTTTTCTCTGTGGTCCCATCAGATCATAGATTTTAAGCTAGAAGAGATTTTATCAAGTCCTAAGAAATTGCTTAAGCAGCTTGTCATGGGTCAAACATCTAGTGGCAAAGGTAGGACTGAAACCCAGTCTTCTTGACCTCAAGCCCAGTAATGTAGCCACCAGAACACATCCCCTCTTCACATGCAAAGTTTGAAATGAGGGGGAGGTGTAGTGGACAGAGCTGGTTTGGAAGGCAGGAGGAGCTAGGTTTAGGTGTCACCTCCAACAAATACTGACTGTATGTCTCTGGACAAGTCACTTCACCTCTTCCTTCTCTGAGCAGTTCTGTAAGATGATAAATTGCAGATCATGCACCAAGAAGCATTGGTAGGAGTTTTCTCACCTAGGGCATCCTGACACCATTGAAAGCCCAGATCTTATCCCTTTCTCTATCATAAATCAATAACTGAGTGGGCAGCTTACCTTCCTACTGTACTGTAGGCTGCATTAGGACAGGAACCATGGAAGAGTCAAACATTTGTTGTGTAGGCTACAGTAGGGATAACTTTTGTCTCTGGGTTGGCTCAAATGGTTATTCCAGTTCTTAAATTCAGCAGTTCTATGTCACCATCATATTTCCCCCTGTACCCTAATGCCCAGCACAGTGCTTTATACCTTGTGGCACTTGGTACACATTTTATCATTCTGTTCATGTGACACCCCCGCCCCCAACAATAACAACCTTACCCCTAGCAATGGCCATGTGAGCCGTTTACCTAAGTAGGGACTCAGAGCAGCAAGATACTTCATGAGTTTGACTTGATACATTGCCATTTCTGGGCAAAAATGCCAACTCCAAATCCCCCTTTACCTACTTTAATCTCTTGCCATCTTCCTACTGCTAAGCTGCCTTCTACCATCTGAAACGGCAGACATTGAACTTCACCCTGCAAGATGTATTCTTGGAGAAGATGTCGTTAGAGATACAGAAGGCCCTCATTAGCACCTTCATTGGCTTAGAAAACATTTTTAATTTCAGTTTCCATAAGCATTTCTGACTGATTCATGGAAGACATTTGGTTCTTTGGAATATATTCCAACAGAGGAGTCAGATTACATTTTTACAAGCCTTGACAAGAATAGCACTTTAGCAGTTTCCAGGGCATTTAACTACTGCATGGCCAGGTTCCCTGGATGAGCACAGTCAATCTTCACTTGTATTGTATAGTCAGTGAATCTGGTGGGCAGATCATAAAATGATTCAAATTAAATGCTGGTGTCAGTCTGATCTCACAAACATTGGAGCCTAATATGTCCCCATCACCCAGGTTTTAAATCCTAAAGTAATCTTTGGCTCATTCCTCATCTTTATTTAATATGCAGGGGAATGCCAATGAGAATAGGTGGAAAGGATATTTTGCTTAGAGAAGACTAAAGTTTAAAGGGAGAGGGCATGATGGCCGTCTTCAAGTTTTTGAAGGATTGTCATGTGAACTAAAGATTAGATTTTATTTTATTTTTTGTTCCCAGCTGGAAATACTAGGAATAATAGATGGCAGTCACAGAGGGTCAGGTTTGGGCTTAATGTCAGGAAAAAACTTCCTATTAGAATGTTCCAAAAGTGGAATGGGCATCTTTGGGAGCTGATGGGTTCACCCTTGTTGGAGATCCTCAAGAAGATCCTGGATCACCACTCCTCAGGATATGTTGGAGTGGGGATGCTTTTTTGAGCATAGGTTGGTCAAGGTAGCTGACGAGGTTCCACTCAATTAAAAAATTGTGTAATTCTGTGATATGTGTTCATTCAAGTCCTGTGAATTCTTTCTTTCAATGAACTTTCATATTCATCTGTTCTCCATTTTCACTGCAACCTCCCTTGTCCAGCCCTTTATCTCCTTCTATGTGGATTACTCGAATAGCCAAGCAGCAAGCCTCCTGTCCCTCATCTTTACCTACTCCAATCTATCTTGGGCCCAGTTTTCACATACTTTTCTTGATGAAAAATTTGGGTCCCACAACTCCTCTGTTCAAAAGCCTACCCTGTCTTCCTGCCATAGAGATCACCTGGTACCACACAAAGCACACTGGGCTAGATTCATAAAATTTGGAGTTGGAATCCTAACCCCACCACCTTTTAGTCATGGGTAAAGCACTGAATCTCTCTAATTACAATTTCCCCATCTATTAAATGTAGGCAATGTGACAAGGGTTCCTTCATCATAATCTTCATAAACCTGTAAGTACTATATATAAATAGAGATAGACTGAGATAGAGACAGAGATAGAGCTAAAGTGATAGAGATAGAGATAGAGATGTGTATGTGCCATACACATATATGTATATACATATATGCATATAAACATACACATACACATATATATGTACACATACACATACACATACACATACATATACACATACACATACATATACATATGCATATACATATACATATACATATACATATACATATACATATACATATACATATACATATACATATACATATACATATACATATACATATACATTGTAGATTTAGGATTAGCCTCACTTCCTCCTCTTTAAAATGAGGAGCACCCTCCAAATGGATGTGCTGGCACCTCTATCTCACAGAGCTGTAAGGAGGAAAGAATTTCATATACTATCTGACTTTAGACTTGGTGGCATATGACTTAGGGCTGGACCCTAAGGTCCAATGGACCTTTCCACAATTTTGGCAGCTAAAATTTTCTGAGAGTTGTCTCCTATGTGAATGGGAGCTCTTTGAGAGCAGGGATGTCTATTTGTATTACTAGCACTTTGCACAGTGCTGTGCACATTTTGTTGTTCAGGCACTCAGTCACGTCCAACCCTTCACGACTCTGTAGACTATAGCACACTAATACAGTCTATGGGATTTTCTTGGCAAAGATACTGGAGTAGTTTGCCATTTCCTTCTCCAATGGATTGAAGTAAACAGAGGTTAAGTGACTCACCCAGGGTCATGCAGTTAATAAGTGTCTGAGGTCAGATTTGAACTCAGGTCTTCCTGACACCAGTCCCACTGCTCTATCTACTGAGTCACCTAGCTGTCTTCTAAGCACTTAATACAGTTTCATTCATTCATTCACTCGTCTGTTCTTTAATACATTGATTCATTCATTAAAGATAAAGAAGCTTTATTCCTATCATATTCAATCACTTGCAAAGTCTTGTCAATTTTACATTGACATTTTCCAACTCACAAGGGATTCCGCTTTAACTCCAAGTCACTGTAGTGTAGTAGAATGAAATGATACACCACAACTTCTGGGATATCACATTGGCATTTGTGTGGAGGATGGAATGGAGAGGGCCATGTCTTTAATACCTCTCACCTGGACTACTGCAAGGCCCTCTTAGTTGATAAACCTACATTCACTCTAGTCCCTGTACTTCAGTGGTAAAGCCACCCTGTGGCAAGACGAAAATTCGTGTTGCTCCCACTAGCTCTGTGTCTTCACTATTCTCCCCCCAAAGTTTTCTCATCTATAAAATGAGAATAATGATGCCTCCCCTCCCCCCCCCAAAAAAAACCTCCCTAGGGTTATTGTAAGGAGAAATGTTGATAGGGCTGGGAGAGGAAAGCTAAAGGTGCCATCTATGTAAAGGGAAGAGAAACATTATATTATCAGTTAAAAACATGACAAATGATCGTGTGTGTTCTCCAATTGCAAAGTCATGCTGAAACTGACTCATGACATAAACCAAAGAGTTTGGTTTTTTCCTTAATACTTGCCTGTGTCCTACCAATTCAGTTTGGGTAGATAATATGTTACTCCTGACATGGGGAAAGAAATATGACTCATCTAATTTTCAGGGAATCATAGGATATCAGAATCTCTGAGATGGAAGTGACTTTGGTGGGCAACTAGTCTAAGTATGTTGTTCTTCAGCCATTTCAGTCATGTCTGACTCTTCAGGACCCCATTTGGGGTTTTCTTGGAAAATATCCTGGAATGCTTTGCCGTTCCCTTCTCAAGCTCATTTTACATATGAGGAAACTGAGGCAAACAGGGTTAAGTGATTTGCCCAGGGTGACAGAGGTAGGAAGTGTCTGAGGTTAGATTTGAACTCAGAAAATGAGACTTCCTTACTTCAGGCCCAGCACTCTCTCCATTGAATCAGTCCCAATCCGAAAGTTGGTACTTGCAAGAACTGGAGTCCCTCCTTTGACTCCTCATTCAGTGTGACTTCCAGAGCCATGATTAGGAATGACCACATCAGATGTGAGTAGCAGCAACAGTGCAGGAGAGAAAGGAAGAACAGGCTTACTCAGAGTGTGATCTCTGGAGGAGGAGGAAGTAGACTTGGGACATTTGAAGTTTAGAAACTATTTAACATAAAGAAAATGCCCCTTGGATGAGGTCACAACGGCCCTGTCATGGAAGCAGAGAAGACTAGGGAGAAGTGCCCCCAACATAATGTTCTTACCACTCTCTAACTTTTCTGCTCTTGAGCCAAGTCCTATTGTCTCACCTTTGTTATACTTTTGGTTCCTTCCACTATGTAAGATTCCAGATACAGAGCTGGAAGGTCCATTGTAGGTTGTTTGGTTACTCCTTTCATGTAACAAATAAGTTACTGAGACCAAGAAAGGTTAGGAAACTAGGTGGCTCAGTGGCTAGAATGTTGCATCTTGAATCAGAAAGATCTGAGTTCAAATCCAGCTGTAGGCACTTACTAGGTGAGTGATCCTGGGTAAAGCACTTGACCTCAGTTTCTTCAGCTTTCAAAACTGGGATAATAACTACCTCCTACAGTTGTTGTGAGGATCAAATGAGATATTATTTGTAGAACACTTTACAAACCTTAAAAGCACTCTATAAATGTTTTTAATTAATCATTGTTTAGTTTAATTTTTCTTTAGTCACATGTATTTAGTAATTTTAAAACTAATAAAATAAACAAATAAGTAGAATGAATAAAATTAATGTTTAATTACTACAAATTATATTTAGTAATTAATATACCAACAAATTATTATTAAATTATTGTCACTATATTAATATTACAAGTTACTTGCCTAACATCACACATGTAAATAAGAAGCAGAGGTAATATTCAAACTTGGTTCCTCTGAGTCCAAATTCAGTATAATTTCTACTAATACTAGATTGCCTGTCTTCTCTGTTTATGATGTTTAAGATTACTGTTAAATTCTTATGCAGCTCCAGTTTTCGATGAAATCTTGCTTTTTTATTTAAAGATTAGGTGACAAAGGCACCTAACACAACCCCCTCCCCTGCATACACACTCACCTCTGACCCACCCAACAAGATTTCTCTTGGCTTACCTGTTTGGTCAATGGCTGGCTGCAAGTTTCCTTGTGCAGTGATACTGTCAAAAAATACAACAATTGAAAGTCAAAAGACAAATTGAAATAAATTACTCCCAATTTATTTTTAGCTAAGCAGACAACATGATGACAAGTCCACATGTGGACTTCATTCAGAATGAATTTTCAGGATCCCAAATTATGTCAGCAGAGACCAGATTCATTATTTCTATTTTGAACCCCACTTAATTCACTACTTGAGTTCTGAAGTTAAGCTATAATAGTGTAGTAATTTTTAAATCACTGAAAAATCACCCCCACCCCCCAAAATCACACACTGACTCTACACTGAGAATTAAGAAAAAGCTAGGATCTGGGGGTCTGGTGTAGTAATTTAGAGGCAGAGGGAACAGCACCAATATCATCAACTCACTTGTAATTTATACTCTTAGAGAGTTACCTAGAGTATTCTGGGTAACCTAGGCAATTCTCTAAAAGACTGAATGACTTCCTAGGATCACACAGTCCACATGGAGGATATGTGTACCTTGAACCCAGGCTTTCCTGACTTCAAGACCAACCCTGTATCTACTGTACTCTGCTGCCTCTATGTTATGACACTTATAATGGGGTAACCAATAAACCAGGAGTTCTTAACCTGGGTCCATTAACCTTTTTAAGAAATACCCCCCCACACACACTATATATATATATATATATATATATATATATATTCAATATCATTGATTTCCTTTTCAATTCTATATATTTTATTTATTTAAAAACATTATTTCAAGAAGGGGTCCCTAGGTATTACAAGATTTCTATGACATAAAAAACAAGGTTAAGAACCCTGCAATTGGCAGAATTTGGGGTGTATAAATAAGGCAAGTCTCTCTAAGGACAACTCAGGTTTAAACCTAAAATAATTCATCCTCTACTGAGATCCCTCTTGATTTGCACTAATGTAGAAAGTTGGGGTTTGGTGGGAGTAGGACTGAATAGTTATAATTCCCAATAATGGAAGACCTAAATGGAGCTGTGGCAGGTATATTATAGAAAGAAAACACTTACAAGAAGCCAGAGTCCAACCACTGTTGAATACTTTCTTGCCTAGAATTCTCTAGAAAGGAGAAAGAAATGCAAAAACAAGTTAACCCCCAATCCCAGCAAGAGTAAAGCTGAGAATCCCCCCCCCATCCTTGAGCCCTTTGGCAACAGCTATATTTTTATTCTCTTTCCAACATATTTCATCTTATTTTTCTATAAACATATTAAATATTTCCCCCCCAATACCCAAACCCTCACGTTTGGTGGAGCCAACCTTTCCTGGGAACGGAATGCAAACTGGCAAAGGAAGGCGTGTGTCTTGCAGAGGAAGAAAAAAAAAAAAGCTCCAAAATAAATAAATAAATAAAGCAGGGCATGGATCCTAAAATCATGGAGGAAGTTCAACTTCATTTCAGATTACCTGGCACCAGCACAAAGATAGAAAATGCACAAGGGCCTTTTGTCTTTTGCCTTTGCAATATAAATCATAGTCCTCACCTTCCCCACCCTGAGCCTCTGCCTACATCATCGGGACATTTACTTAAGGCACCTTGCCAGCCGTGTTTATTTGCAAGCCACTCTCTGCCAGGCTCTCAGCCCCATTTGCATTTACTCCAGGGACAAAGGGTGGTCAGCTCAGCTGCCTGGTGATTCCAAAATGTGCAGTGACACCCTAGATGTCAAGTCAGGTCTCTCCTTCAGAAGGAAACTCAGCACAGCTCCAGCTAATGAACAGGTGGCCCAAAGGATAGGGTTGGGTAAGGAGACTCTGCCATTCAATATTTGTCTCTGCCCTGCTTGTCTACCAGCTGCTGAATTGGTTTGCTGAGGCTCCCTCCTGCCAAATGCTACTTGCTTTCGCTCCTTGTGAGGGGTGTTGAAAGACTGTCAGACTGGAGAGGATCCTGCCTGTCTCCCAAGGAGGTATTGGGAGTGGGCTGATTTCAGCAGAAACCCCCAAATGCCTGTTCCTTGGAAAGAAAAGAAAACATAGTATATTACTGCTGTCAACAACTTCTCTGTCAGTGTCCACCATGTGCCTGCTATAGCATTCAGAGCTCTTTCAACTTATACCTGTGTCACCTTCTGCAAGTCAGTTAAGCTTCAGGGACTTCGGTTTACTCATCTGTAAAAATGAAAGGGTGGGGCTAGATTGCTGCCCCCTGGGTCTTTTCCAGCTCTCAGCCTCTGATTCTAGGATCCTAGAAATTTGGAAGAGGCATTCAGAGCCCCACTTAGAGTGGGTGCTGCGCTCATTGCCAATGTCTCAGCACCTGCAGCCTTCAATGCCCATCCTTGTGCATTGTAGGCATGGTTTCAGTAAGGTGGGTTCCTTCTGGAGCAGCAGAGGAAAATCCTTCAAAAAAAATCTTACTGCCAATCTCAGCAAAGGAGATTGGGGAAATCTGGCACCATCTTATCTGCCCCCCCCCAACTCCAGCAGTCTCAGGACCAGCACTCACCTATTTCTGGGATGGGAGAATGCCAGCCTTCCTCCCTAGGGGCTGGGGGCTGCTGCTCATCGAGGGGAAGCCAAGTCCTCTTCGTGGAGAGCAGGATGTCTCTCTTCTTCTTTTCCAGGCTGTGGGACATCCCGAGGCCACTGGATTCTTCGGCCATCTTAGGGGAGTAAAGGGCCAACTCACGATAATTGGAAGACTGAAGCAAATAAACCACCCATCACAGGGAGCCAACTTTTTGGACTTGCTGGGGCTGCAGGGAGCACATGCAGTCCTTGCCCACAAAGGAACCAATCCAGCTTTGCCAGCTTACCCTGCCCACCTGGCAGCCAGGCTCTCAGCTACAAGACAATAATCCGGCCTTAAGCTAGCAACAAGGCGGGAGCTGGACAGCAGGCCCCTGCCTGTGTGCCACCACAGCCAAACTGGGCTGGCTTCAGAGATGGTGCCAGGGTAGAGACATGGTGGATCACATTAAGGAGGCCAGCCTGTCCACAATCTATGGATTTTTTTTGAAACTGATGTTTGAGCAGTGATAGAGTGTTGAGGACCTGTAGGAACTGTGAGAGCTCTAGCTGGGGATGGAAGGCAGGGGTTGGGGAGGATACGGGATGGGCAGCCTTCTTTACTTTCATTACTCTTACTATCCCAAGTCTACAAAGCACTTTCTTCCCAATAACTCTGTGAAAGAGGCGGTGAAAGTACTTACACCCTTCATTTTATGGTTGTAGAAACCAAGGCTACAGATCTGACAGTAATTGCCCGTGGATGCACAACTGTTGTCAGAGATAGGATTTTAACCCAGGTATCCCCACTTCGTGTCCTTTGTTCATCTCACTAAACCTGTCTTCTCCCTCCCCCTTCCTCTGTTCTATGGCATGTGATGTTTTATAGATTACAAAGCACTCTTAGAGACATTATCTCAGGGGCAGCTAGGTGGTGCAGTGGATAAAACACAGGCCATGGATTCAGGAGGACCTGAGTTCAAATCCAGCCTCAGATACTTGACATTTACTAGCTGTGTGATCCTGGGCAAGTCACTTCACCCTCATTGCCCTGCCCCTCCCCCCCAAGAAAGGAAGGAAGGAAGGAAGGAAGGAAGGAAGGAAGGAAGGAAGGAAGGAAGGAAGGAAGGAAGATTATCTCTTGGATGATGTTTTGCTTCATCTATGAGGTGGGAAAGACACATTATTAATCTCATTTTTCAGATGAAGAAACTGAAGAGGTCCTGAGTAGATAAATAAATTACCTGGTCAAAGTCATGTTACTTTTTATAACAATAATAGCTAGCATTTATTTATAGTATTTAAAATTTTTCAAAGTCCTTTCCATATATTCTCATTTGATCTTCATAGCCATAAGAAGTAAATGTTATTTCTATTCCCATTTTTATATGGGAAAACTTATACCATTCACATACCTAGTAAGTGTTTGAGCTAGGATTTGAACTCAGTCCTTCCTGACTTTAAAATCTAATACTCTTATTTATTGTACCACCCAGCTATCTCTTATGCCTGGACTGAAATCCTGAGAGGCAGTCAAATGTATTGGAGAGAGGGCTGGGCTCAGAGGCCAGCAAGAAGATCTGAGTTCAAATCAATCAATAAGCATTTCCCAGGTGTGTTCTGTTTGCTGGGCGGTGGACTAGGCACTGGCAATACAAAGACAAATGAACTAATGCCTGGTCTCAGGGATCTTCCATCCTTATAGGGAGACAATATGCCAACAAGTAGAGATACCTAGAAAATATATAAAATGAATATCAAGCAGTTGGGGAGGGGCATTAGCAGCTGGCAGGACCCCAAAAGGCTTCCAGAAGAAAGTAGCACCAGCTGGATCTTTGAAGGAAACCCAAGAAGAATTCTAAGATACAGAGGTGGGGAGGCAATCCCGCCTCAGGCAACAGCTGTCTGACCTGGGCAAGTCACTTAACATCTCTCACTCTCAGTTTCCTCCTCCGTAAAATGGGGATAATCCTGGTACTAACCTCATAGGGTCATTGTGGGGAACAAGCGGTATTAGGTTTATAAGGTATTCTGCAAAACTTTAAAATGTTATACAAATGGTAGATATAGATACTGTTAACTCCTCCAGCCCTGCTCTTCCAGCATACCTAGTCTGTTCCTATATTGCAGTGACTGGCTAAATCACTTCATACTCATTTTTACAGATTTTTCCCACTGGTAAAATAAGGCTATTGAATGAAAAAAAAATTGCCAGTCTGGAATTAAATGATTTTACATTAGTCAAGATGCTCTTATTAAATGATCTGTTCAATGAACCCTAGCTTGGTTCTTGGAAGAACTTGATCATGGGGTTTAATTCAGGTGTGAATCCATTACCCTCCCTCTTCTCTGTGGCCAGAGAGTAGAACCTTAGCCAGGATGTGACAGAAAAAGCCCTGGGTTTGGAGTTCCAATTCTTACCCAGGTACTTGCTTCAGCATGTGATTTCAGTTGGTCCTGAATAATTTCAAAGGTCCCCTTCCAGCTATTTGATACTTACATGTACAGAAGGAGTCATTCACTCATTTCATAGAATCTTTTCTGGGGGGAATAGGGGGTTATGGAAGAATGTAGAAATGGACTACCCAGGAAAGGGAGCAAATAACTAGATCATGGATTTAGATCTGGAAGGAAGCAAAGAAACTGGGCCTCAGAGGAGGAAAGCACTGGTCCAAAGTCACCCTAGTAGTAAGCCAGCAAAGCTAAAGAAAGGGTGACTCATCTTGAGCCCTGGGCTTGGGGGTAGCTGTGAACAAGAGCTAGTGAGAACTAGTGAAGAGCACATCAGCAGATGGTCTCTGTCCAGGGTCCTTATGTCTCTAATCTTGGGCAAGGGAGCAATGACACAGAGCATAGAGGTCTGTTGCTCCACTAAGCCATGCTGAGCAAATGTCCCCAAAGAGGACAACAATATCTATAACACTACAAAAAATATTTGTTAGTAATGAAGAATCCTAATAGTATGCATAAATTCTTAGTGCATGGTCGATGCTTAATAAATGCATGTTGACTTAACCTGGCCAGTAATTATTTGCATTAATATAGCATACTACAGTTTTCAAGTAAACCTCACAAGGATTAGCAATTAGAATCATTCTACATTTGGAGATGAAAAGGACTTCAAAGGTTATGGTACCATATAAAAAGTACATTGCACTTGCAGGAACCCAGGATCTGGATTCATATCCTGGCTCTATCATTTCCTCCTTTGGCCAAGCTACTTCCCCACCCTGGGCCAGTTTCCTCATCTTCAGGGGAAGGTGTTGCATTAGCTGTCCTCTATGGTCCCCTGGGGTTCTAAACCTTAGTCCAAAGGGTTTATGGGAGAAATTACAGATCTAGAGGGACCTCTGAGGCCATCTAAGGCTAGCCTCTCATTTTAGAAAAGGAAACCAAGGCCAGAAAGATGAGGTTACACCATCTAAAGCTACAGACCTTAGAAGTGGCAAAATCCCAGATTTGAACTCAGGTCCTCTGACTCTCATCCCAGAGCCCTCCAACTTCTGTGCTCTATTTCAGCTCTAAATTCAGGATCCTGTTCACATAGGTTTCTTGTAAAGACTCAAATGCGTTACATGCTCAGTTTCTCTCATGGCGCAGACAGCATCTTTCCCATTTTGCCACTGTGACTTCCAAGAAATATCACCCCCATTTTATGGATGAGGAAACTGAGGACCAGTAAAGTTGTCCAAAGATGTAAAGCCCGGGTTTCTTTGCAATATGTTCAGCTTTAAAAGTTATTATTGTAAGAAGAAACAAAGGGGAGATTTTGTTTAAGTTATGGAGCAAGGAGAGGGCAGAAGGCAGGTGCATGGGCAGTTCCCAGCAGCTCTTTTGCCTTCTCCATTCTTAGCTCTGGGAAACAGGCATCCTGCCTGCCCCACCCTTGCTTACCCATTTTTTTTCCTTTCTGCTAAGCAGTAATTCTATCCGGCCACACAATGGTCCTTGGGCCAGTGCCAGCGTTTCACAGTCACTGAGAATGTGTTCTCTGTTTGATCTGTTTTATTTGCCCATAACCAGGAACTGGGCCTGCCAACCAAAGCTGGAAGCCTTGCTGAAGCAAAGGACCTAGGACACACTGAGAGGAAAGAAAGATCCTTTTGTTCTCTCTCTTTTAGTGGCCTTTACTCCAGGGAGGAGGTCAGCCTCCTGGAGACTGGGTCTTCTGCTTTTTTTTTCACCTCAGTTTACCTGGCCTCCTGGTGCTCCAAAACGAGACTGCTGCAAAGAAAAGGCAAAGCCAAATCATTGAGAATTTCAGCCAGGGGATTCTAGATTTACAACTGTAAGGGACCTCAAAGGCCTGGGACTCTGACCTCCTCAAGGTCACAATCAGATCATAGGCTTAGGGATGGAAGGAAACAAATCATCAGTTTGAACCCTTTTCCAGCTAATCGTAACTAGCAAGAATAACTATAATAATAATAAGGATCATAATATAGTACATTAAAGTATGCTGAGAACTTTACATTTACCATTGAATTTAATCCTCACAACAATCTCTGGTTGAGAAAATTGAGGTTCAGAATGACTAAATGAATTGCCAAGGATCACACAGAGAATAATATTGATAATAAAAATAATAATAAAATAATGACAATAAAGCACTTGGAGCTTTGCACATGTTATCTCTTTTGATCCTCACAACAACTGAGAGGGAGGTATTATTATTGTCTCTCTTTTAAAGGTGGGGAAACTGAGGCACACAGCTCTTAAGTGATTTACTGAGGGTCACATAGTTAGAAAGTAACTGAGAATAGATTTGAGCCCAGGTCTTCCTGTCCCTAAGGCCAGCATTTTATTCATTAGATCACTGTGCCTTTTTCTATTATGGTGGGGGTGGGGTGAGGGGGTGAGTTCTTCCTTTGTATCAAAGGCTAAGCTGGGACAAAGTAGCTTCTGCCTTTTCCTGGTTTGCCTAATTCCTTCCTTTTCTCACATTCTTTCCTTGGGTATGAATGCACCAATCCTTTCTCTGTGTCCATCAAATCCCACTCATACTTCAAAGACTAAGTAAAGTTAGAATCTCCTTCAAGACTCAGCTCGAGTCTCACCTTCTTCAAGAGACCTTTGTCAGTCCACCAAGCTGTTGTTCCTTTCCTTCTGAGATTATGTTCCAGCTATTCTGTATGTATCTTATATGTACCCAGGAATTCCATGTTGTCTCCCCCTTTGAAATGTGAGCTTCTTGATAACAGGAAGTTTCTGTCTTTCCTTGTACCACTAGAACTTGTTGTGGTGCCTGAACCTGTAGTAAGCACTTAAGAAATGCTAATTGATTGACAGTAGTAAAGAACCCTAGTGGCCATAAGGGCCAACCTCTACTTTGTGAGAAATTATTATTAATAACCTATATCTTGGGGAAATCCAGAGCTTTTCCCTTCTTCCAAATCCCTGACTTTCAGAGGAAAAATTTCTCCTTGAAATAAGATTGAATTGAATCTCTTCGGCTTGGTCAGACTAACCTTGCTGGGAGGCTCTTTGTGTTCTACTAAAGCTTGGGTAGAGACAGATCCATTTATCTAGATAGCTAAAGCCTTCTCTATGGTGGGGTCACTTGGGCCCCCCATTGAAGAGGACATTCTTTGAATTGAGATCCCAAGGCTGAGGATAATCTCTCTGTGAAGGGGTCAATTCTTGGCCTCACGGACCACCTACTATTTCAAGGGTACAAAAACTCTATGCCCCACCACCATGATTGTCTTTGGTGGGAGAGAGATGGCCAATGAACACCCTTTTATTAATAAGCAGATGGCCTTATTAGCCTTAAAATGATTAAACTACCCAGAAACTATGTCTCTTAAGTTTTTAATCATCACAACTTGAAAAAGAATCCATTGTAGAACATGCTTGACTAATAATCTCTCAGCTTCTGATTGAAGACCTCCAATGACAGGGAGACCAACCATCTCTTGATGCTGCCTGATCCACTTCCAATCAGAGCTGCTCCACAGGCAGCTCTTCTGACATCAGATCCAACTTTGCCACTTTACAACTTCACCCTTTGCTGCTGGTTCTGCTCTTAGGGACCAAGCAGAATGATGCTAATAACTCATCTCTTATCTTCTCTGAAACCTCCCCAGGCCACTTAATTTTTCAAGGAGGAAACTGAGACCAGAGAGATTAAATGCCATGCAGCCCAAAGGTAAATAACTAGTAAGTGGCAGAATCTGGATTGGAATCCAGGTTCTCTGACTCTAAATCCAGAACTTCTGTAGCCCCTTCCAGGTCTAATTCCAGATCCTGTTTACACTGGTTAAAGAATCAAATGTGTTCTGTACTCAGTCCCTCTGATGGCACAGCCAATCAGGGTTAAGTGACTTGTTCAGGGTCACACAGGTAGTGTCAAGTGTCTGAAGTTGGATTTGAACTGAGGTCCTCCTGACTCCAGAGCCATTACTCTATCCACTGCACCACCTAACTGCCCCTATACTCAGCCTTAAAGGCATTTATTCTAATAAGAGATGATGGGGAGATAGTAGTTAAAGAGGTTATTTGGAAGTGGCCAGAAAAATTTTTAGGAATGAGTATTTTAAAAATTATTTTTGAAGAAGATGATTTAAATGTAATATTGAATAAATTAATTTAAATGTGAGACCCCCAAATGACATTTCTATAATATATGTGGGGAATATGACTCATACAGTTTAAAGGTGAGATCTAATTCATTGGAATTATGGAAATATAAGATAAACAATTATAAAATCATAGCCAGAGAAGCATTCATAATGGACACATAATTTTTGGAAAGGGGCTGAGGAAATCAAATATTGGATGCAGAAGATGAGACAACAGTCCCATTTCTGCTCTCATTCCCCCTACTCAAGGCCCCCACACATTCTGTACAGTTTCTCCATGAGTCCATGGAACAAAAGCAGACCCTTGGGAAAATAAACTGTTCTGCCAACATGCTGGTCAAGAGGAACAAGCCTTCTGTGGGGATTTTCTCTGTAGATGGCTGCTTCTGACTGTGAAATCTGCAAAGCACCACCCCACCTGGCACTGAGAAGCCAGCTCTAGTCCTGAAATCAAAGCCAACACTTGTGGCCTCTGAGTTCTCATGCTGTGCTGGTGATAACAGCTTTACTAAGGACAAGAGCAGGCTACATATAGACTCCTAGAATCTGAGACTCATATGAGCAATGAGACTGGAAGTTAAAACTTGAATATTTGTTGATAGGTTGATGCCATTTTCCTTAGAGCAGGAAGGAGTAATACAGTTGTTGTTAAGCAGAGTTGCGGAGGAATCTAGTGCCACAGAATAGAGAGAATTAAGGAACTGCCTTAGTATTGTACAACGTGGGGTAAATATAATAGGCAGGCTGCTAGCTTCTCCTCTCCTAGCTTCACAGTCATCACTCAAGAAAGCAGCCCTTATAGAGATGAGACCTGAGAACTGTCCAACTGCTAAGTAGCCACAGCTACTGAAAATTCAAAAATGAAGTTCTCACCACCGAAGTCCTTGATACTACCAAATGGATCGACATCAGAATCATATATGCTTTAATTAATGGAAATGGCATTAAGATACATCCACATTGCCACTGCACCCTTAGAATTGTAGAGGCATTTACATCTAATTTGGGGATGACGTCTCCTATATATATTGTCTTCCCTTATTAGGATGTTAGCTCTTTCAGATCAGACACTATTGCTTTTCTATTTTTATCTCCAGCACAGAGCTTTGAACACAGTAAGTGCTTAATAAATGTTTTCTTTTTCACTCATTCACTTAAAGAAGAAAAGTGGTTTCTATGTCTGGGTAATTGTGTATTATGGAGTACCCATGGAATCTGTCACTGACCCTGTGCTCGGCAATACACACACACACACACACATACAGACATATATATATATATGTGTGTGTGTGTATGTGTGTGTGTGTGTGTGTATATATATATATATATATATATGTATATATGTATGTATGTATGTATATGTATATATCAGGGCAATGGGAGTTAAGTGACTTGCCCAGGGTCATACAGCTAGTAAGTGTCAAGTGTCTGAGGCCAGATTTGAACTCAGGTCCTCCTGAATCCAGGGCCTGTGCTCTATCCACTGCCCCAGCTAGCTGCCCCCAGCAATATTTTTTTTGAGGGGCAATGGGGATTAACTGACTTGCCCAGGGTCACACAGCTAGTAAGTGTCAAGTGTCTGAGGCCAGATTTGAACTCAAGTACTCTTGAATCCAGGGCCAGTGCTTTATCCAGTGTGCCTCATAGCCACCCCTGAAATATTTTTTAATGAATGATTTGGGTGAAGGTATAAATGGCAGAGCATAAAATTCAAAGATAATTCAAATATTGAAGAAAATAATAAAGAAGATGAACACTATGGAGAAAAATCCATACCAGCAGCATATTTCCTTCAAGAGAAAAATGGAAGTTCCCAAAATACATAGGAGCAAGAAAACTGGCCTAATTTTTAACAAAGATGCAGACCCAGGATCAGAACAGGAAGAATGTTTATGATGTAGTAATTTCAGGATTATTTACATCTCAGAGAATTTACTAAAAAATAATGTTAACACTATTTTAGGAAATCACCAAAGCTGCTATATTTTCTGAGTTGGCAAAAATAAATGGGAAAATTAAAAAAAAAAAAACAAACCCAGCAACAACACAAAAGCAAGCATCTTTTTTACCCAGACCAAGAGGTACCTAAAATATCACATACCTGGTCATGTCATAGTTAAACTTTAATATCACATTGCATAGAACAGGAACAGGAATTGTGATTTCTTTAGTATAGGGAACCCCAAGGTGAGAAAGCCTTCTCTTTACCAATGTAATGTTACCAATGTAACACCCATTTTACATAGCCTTAGAGAGTTGGCTAAAGTGCTGAGAAGCTGAACTTGCCCAATATATTCCAACAAGTATATACTAGATGTAGGACTTGAACCAAGATCTTCCCCACTCCAAAGTTATTGCTCTATTCATTCTGCCTGCCTCTCACATCACAATGATAAAGAATAATGACTTTGACCCCCAGAAGCACAGAAATTACTCAACCAAAGAGAAATAATGAGTATAGACTTATCAAGGAGGACAAGGAGCTGAAGCCCTAGACTCTAGTTTCTAAAAAATGAAGAAGTGTGGGCTACAAGCTCCCATTTATCTACGGAGGAAAGCTCAGAGGGCCTTATTGAGTTAAGAGACAGATATCTTAGAGGCAAATAAACTTGGCAAAGTTTATCGAGAGACACACCTGCTGGGAAGAATTCTTCAAACAAGAAATACACACCTCTGCCAAAAAGATAAGTATTTAAAACAACTCACACTTCTCACTTGCAGATAAGCAAGGTGCTAACAAAATAGAGCAACCCTCAACATGTTGTACATGCCATATTTCTAAAAGTTTCATCAAGGCGTTTCGGGGGAGGGGGGGGAAGAAACAAAATATAACTTGTATGAACCAAAGGAGATTGTTGACCTCTAAAACAATGACAGACAAATCTGAAAAGGGAAAGAGTGAGACAAAATTATTTATAGGGGGGAGGGGTGGTTATCTTAACCTGTATTCAATAAATGTTGACAATTGTCAGTGTTGAAACTCTCTCCACCAATGAAAGTCCTAATTCATTAGTTTGCTCTGCCAATGCAACTCAGTGCAGACTAGAATTACCAAGATCTGCTTCAAGCTCCCAAAAGTTAAGTAGTTTAGAGACACTACACGTCTTGTATTTGTTGGAAGCAGCGCATGTATTACTGATCCCAAGGCTAGCTAGACCTCTGAATATTATGCTGTTTCATCTCAATAATTAGGCAATACCCCCATTTCCCAATCAATATTGATATGAATATAATAAATAGAATACTCAAATATAAATGAAGTAGGATGTTAGTGGTTAAAAATATCATTACCAAGTAGAATTTGTGAATGAAATTCATGAGCAATGCAAACCAAGAAAACAATATAATAAATCGTATTAAGAAGGGGAAAATAAAATATGCACAACTCTACCATAAAATAAAGAGTCTTCAATAAAATCTGACATTCATTTATTTAAAGTATTTTAAAATAGAAGGTTCTTTTTATAATATGTAAGTAAGCATATGTTTGAAACCACAAGCTAATATTCTATGCTACTAATGTCAAACTGAAATAGAAACAGATTCTTGCAGGCTGCACATTGACTCAGAAAACCACAAATTAGCATTATTTATGTTTTATTATACTTGTATTTTGTTAAACATTGGCCAAATTACATTTTAGCCTGGTTAAAGTAGTACTCAGGAGTGTTGGAAGCTGCATGTAGCCAGCTTGGGTTGGCCACTTCTGTTCTATATAATGATGAAACCTTAGAAGCATCTCCATTAAACTTCTATACAATAAGGTATTTGTGATCTCCTTGACCTTCCAAAGATGTAGGCCACAACCCACCCATGGTTTTTCATCCTCGATCACTTGTCTATGCCCTGCCATAACTCCTCCCTATGGGCTAAATCCTGAGTCCTACAAGTTTTCTGCTAGATTTCAAGATGTTGAATACCAGCCATTCAAATGTACAAGCTACTTAGTTCCCTCTTGTTTTTGCTTCCTGCCCACTCCAAGAACTTTTTTGTTTATTGTTCATCTCCTCACATCCTTTATGTTGCTTCTCTTTCTGTAAATTTCCATCTGTAATACATTATATCCTGCTCACTAACCTCTATGGATCTTTCTTACTCTTTGGGTGACTCTCAACAATAAGCCTTAAAAGTTTGTGCTATATCATGATTTGCAGCCATCTAGCATCATTAAAAGAAGAATAATTTTTAAAATATACAAACTCCTATCATGGAGAAATTTAAAAGCCTTGTGTTAATACCTGAAGGCAATTCAACCTGTTTTCTACCCCTTTAAAAACTGGTAATGTTATAATTACCATTAAAAATAGGGGTGTCCACCTACTCTTTCCAATCTTACTTAATATAAATTTAGAAATCATGGCAACAGGGGGGTGGAGCCAAGATGGTGGAGAGAAGGCAGCAAGTTGCCTGAAGAACATTAAATCAAGCCTCTAAACAGATTCTGAAACTACAGAACCTAAAAAAGACAGAGACACACAATCTTGCAACCTGAGATAATTTAGAAGACTTCAGGAAAGGTCAGTCTCATTTGGGCAAAAGGGGAGTGCAGCTCACTTCAGTGCAGAGCAGTGTGGAGGAAGTTGGGGCAAGTCAGCAGGAAGCTCTAGGCCACAACCAAGCAACTGAGGCCCCTTGATCCTGGCTCAGTAAGCTGGTGGTACAGCAGGCCAGTGGTGAGATCCAGCAGCACCAGCTGAGAGGGCAGGCTGCCACCTATAAGGCCACCCAAAGGACAAGCACGACCAGGCCAGGCCATCCCAGCACACTGGGAGCAAGCACAGGGAGCAAGCCCAGGACAGTGAGAAATCCACAAGCCATTGAGGCCTCATGGAAGAAAGCCAATGACACAGCCCTTATCCCCCAGCACAAGAAGCTTGAAACAGTGACTGTGGTACCCCAGGAGCAGACCTCAACTTAAAAACAATAAGCTGCAATATGAGAAAGAAACAAAAAAGAGCTCTTACCACTAAAAGCTTCTGTGTCAACAGTGAAGAGCTAAACATAAACTCAAATAAGGTCAATACTCTCAAATTGCCTACATGTGAAGCCTCAAGAGGTAACATGAATTGGTCTCAAGACCAAGCCTTCTTTGAAGAGCTCAAAAAGGATTTTAAAAATCAATTGAGGGGGCGGAGCCAAGATGGCGGAGAGGAAGCAGCAAGCTGCCTGAGCTCTCCTTCTGTTCCCTCAAAACGAACATTAAATCAAGCCTCTGGACGGATTCTGAAACTACAGAACCTGCAAAGAGACAGAGAGACACAGTCCTCCAACCAGAGATAATTTAGAAGACTTCAGGAAAAGGTCGGTCTGACTCGGGCAAAACGGAGGCCCAGCGCAGGGCAGCAACCCAGCGCCGAGGGGGTCGGGGCAAGTCAGCAGGAGCTGCGGGCCACAGCCGAACAACTGAGGCTCCCGGAACCTGGTTCAAAAATCTGGTGGCCAAGAAGAACAGTGGAAAAACTTACCTGCACCGGCCGAGATGGCCACGAATGGCGGGATCAGACGCCGGGGTCTGGCGCCTGGCTGGCCGAGAACAATCATACAGGAAGTGCAGGGCGGGGCATCTCCACACACCATAAAGGCCTCAGAGTAAAAGCCCGGTCACACAGCACCTATACACCTGCACAAGAAGCCCAAAACAGGGACCCTGGTGCCCCCAGAGCAGACCTCAACTTAAAGAATAAATAAATAAGCTGCAATAATGAGTAAGAAGCAAAAAAGAGCCCTCTCCATTGAGAGCTTCTGTATCAATAGGGAAGAAGCCAACACAAACTCAGATGAGGACAATAGCCTCAAATTGTCTACATCTGAAGCCTCACAAGGGAAGGTGAATTGGTCACAAGAACAAAAAGCCTTCCTGGAAGAGCTCAAAAAGGATTTTAAAAATCAATTGCAAGAGGTAGAAGAAAAAATGGGGAGAGAAATGAAAGCAAAACAAAACAACTATGAAAAAAGAATCAGCAGCTTGGAAAAGGAAGCTGAAGAAAACAAAGCCTTAAAAAAATCATTTGGCCAAATGGAAAAAAAGCTGCATAATCTCACTGAAGAAAACAATACCTTAAAAAATTCACTTAGCCAAATGGAAAAAAAGGTGCATAATCTCACTGAAGAAAACAGTACCTTAAAAAATTCACTTAGCCAAATGGAAAAAAAGGTGCATAATCTCACTGAAGAAAACAATGCCTTAAAAATTAAAGTGGGACAGTTGGAAGATAAGGAATCCATGAGACACCAAGAATCAGTCAAGCAGAATAAAAAAAATGAAAAAAATAGAAGAAAATGTGAAATACCTCATTGGAAAGACAACTGATCTGGAAAACAGATCGAGAAGAGACAATTTGAGAATCATTGGACTGCCTGAAAGCCATGACCAGAAAAAGAATCTAGATACCATATTCCAGGAAATTATTAAGGAGAACTGCCCTGATATCATAGAATCAGAGGATAAAATCATCATTGAAAGAATCCATCGATCACCTCCTGAAAGAGACCCCAAAAGGAAAACTCCAAGGAATATTGTAGCCAAATTCCAGAATTATCAGGTGAAGGAGAAAATACTCCAAGCAGCCAGAAAGAAGCAATTTAAATATCATGGAGCCACAGTCAGGATTGCTCAGGACCTGGCAGCTTCAACATTAAAGGACCGCAAGGCTTGGAATATGATATTCCGGAAGGCAAAGGAGATTGGATTGCAGCCGAGAATCTATTACCCAGCAAAAATGTGCATTTTCTTTCAGGGGAAAAGATGGACATTTAATGACATTGGGGACTTTCAATCTTTCCTGGTGAAAAGACCAGAACTGAATAGAAAATTTGATCTCAACATACAAGACTCAAGAGAAGTTTAAAAAGGTAAACAGAGGGGAAAAAAAAAAAGTTACCCTATTAGGTTAAACTGTTTATATCCCTACACAGGAAGATAATACCCATAACTCTTAAGAACTGTAAATGTATTTGGGCAGAGAGAAGGACTTTATATAGAGGGTATAAATATAAATTGTCTTTGATGTGATGATACAAAAGAATTAAGGGGATAAAAAGGGAGTCTATGGGGAGGAGAGGAAAGGGGAGGTGGAATGGGATGAATTATATCATATGAAGAGGTGGAAAAAAACCTATTATAATAGAGGGAAAGAAAAGAGGGGGGAACATGGTTTCAACCCTATTCTCATTAGATTTGACTCAAAGAGGGAATAACATATACGTTCATTGGGATAAAGAAACTTAACTCATTCTTTAGGGAAACAAAAGGGGAAGGGAAAGGGGGGGACTGATAGAAGGGAGGACAAAAGCAAGGGAGAAAAGGGTAAAGAAAAGAGAGGGGGGTGATAAAAAGGGAGAGCAGATTGGGGGAGGCAGGGGT
The DNA here is from genome assembly GCF_019393635.1 of Dromiciops gliroides. Lineage (NCBI taxonomy): Eukaryota > Metazoa > Chordata > Mammalia > Microbiotheria > Microbiotheriidae > Dromiciops > Dromiciops gliroides. The sequence continues at coordinate 746,818,556 of NC_057861.1, forward strand.
AAGAAGTAAAACGTCGGTGAGGAGGAATAGGGTGAAAGAAGGGGGGAAAAGTACAAAGGGGGTAAATAGAATGGAGGGGAATAGACAGTCAGTAATAATAACTGTGAATGTGAATGGGATGAACTCTGCTATAAAACAGAAGCAAATTGCAGAGTGGATTAAAAACCAGAACCCTACAATATGCTGTTTACAAGAAACACATTTGAAGCAGAGAGATACACACGGAGTAAAGGTAAAAGGCTGGAGCAGAATATATTATGCCTCAGCTAAAGTAAAAAAGGCAGGGGTAGCAATCCTTATCTCAGACAAAGTGCAGGCAAAAATAGATCTCATTAAAAGAGATAAGGAAGGAAATTACATCTTACTTAAAGGTACTATAGATAATGAAGTAATATCAATATTGAATATGTATGCGCCAAGTGGTATAGCATCCAAGTTCTTAGAGGAGAAGTTAAATGAGTTACAAGAGGAATTAGATAGTAATACTATACTAGTGGGGGATCTGAATCTCCCCCTCTCAGAATTAGATAAATCTAGCCAAAAAATAAATAAGAAAGAAGTGAAAGAGGTGAATAGATTACTAGAAAAGTTAGACATGATATATGTCTGGAGAAAATTGAATGGGGATAGAAAGGAATATACCTTTTTCTCAGCAGTACATGGCACATTTTCAAAAATTGACCATGTATTAGGGCACAAAAACATCATAGTCAAATGTAGAAAGGCAGAAATAGTAAATGCATCCTTCTCAGATCATGATACAATAAAAATTACATGTAAGAAAGAGCCAGGGAAAAGTAGAATGAAAATCAATTGGAAACTAAATAATTTCATTCTAAAGAATGAATGGGCCAAACAAGAAATCATAGAAACAATCAATAACTTTATCCAAGAGAATGACAATAATGAGACAACATACCAAAATCTATGGGATGCAGCCAAAGCAGTGCTTAGGGGAAAATTTATAGCTCTAAATGCTTACATGAATAAGAAAGAGAAAGAGGAGATTAATGAATTGGGCATGCAACTTAAAAAGCTAGAGAAAGAACAAATTAGAAATCCCCAATTAGACACTAAATTAGAGATCCTGAAAATTAAAGGAGAAATCAATAAGATTGAAAGCAAAAAAACTATAGAATTAATCAATAAAACTAAGAGCTGGTTTTATGAAAAAACCAATAAAATAGATAAAATATTGGTTAATTTGATTAAAAAAAAGAAAGAAGAAAACCAAATTACCAGTATCAAAAATGAAAAGGGTGATGTTACCACCAATGAAGTGGAAATTAAAGCAATAATTAGGAAATATTTTGCCCAACTGTATGCCGATAAATTTGACAATCTAAATGAAATGGATGAATATTTACAAAAATACAAACTGCCCAGGTTAACTGAAGAGGAAATAAAATCCTTAAATAAACCCATATTAGAAAAAGAAATTGAACAAGCTATTAATGAACTCCCTAAGAAAAAATCCCCAGGGCCAGATGGGTTTACGGGTGAATTTTACCAAACATTTAAAGAACAATTAATTCCAATATTATACAAATTATTTGGAAAAATAGGTGAAGAAGGAGTTCTACCAAATTCGTTTTATGACACAAATATGGTGGTGATACCCAAACCAGGCAAAGCAAAAACAGAGAAAGAAAATTATAGACCAATTTCCCTAATGAATATTGATGCTAAAATCTTAAATAAGATATTAGCAAGGAGATTACAGCAAGTGATCACCAGGATAATACACTATGACCAGGTGGGATTTATACCAGGAATGCAGGGCTGGTTCAACATTAGGAAAACTATTAACATAATCAACCACATCAATAAGAAAACCAACCAAAATCATATGATTATCTCAATAGATGCAGAGAAAGCTTTTGACAAAGTACAGCACCCATTCCTAATAAAAACACTAGAGAGTTTAGGAATAGGGGGAGCTTTCCTTAGAATAATAAACAGTATCTACCTAAAGCCATCAGCAAGTATTATATGCAATGGAGATAAATTAGAGGCCTTCCCAATAAGATCAGGGGTGAAACAGGGATGTCCATTATCACCCCTATTATTTAATATTGTTCTAGAAATGTTAGCTTTAGCAATCAGAGAAGAGAAAGGAATTAAAGGAATTAGAATAGGCAAGGAGGAAACAAAACTATCACTCTTTGCAGATGATATGATGGTATACTTAAGGAATCCTCGAGAATCAAGTCAAAAATTACTTGAAACAATTAACAACTTTAGCAAAGTAGCAGGATATAAAATAAATCCACATAAATCATCAGCATTTCTATACACGACCAACAAAGTCCAGCAGCAAGAGATAGAAAGAGAAATTCCATTTAAAGTAACGGTAGGTAATATAAAATACTTGGGAGTCTACTTGCCAAGACAAACCCAGGAACTCTATGAACACAACTACCAAACACTCTTCACACAAATCAAATCAGATCTAAATAATTGGAAAGATATCAATTACTCATGGATAGGCAGAGCTAATATAGTAAAAATGACAATACTGCCTAAATTAATTTACTTATTCAGTGCCATACCAATCAGGCTACCTAAAAATTATTTTATACAGCTAGAAAAAATAATAACAAAATTCATCTGGAAAAACAAAAAATCAAGAATATCCAGGGAAATAATGAAAAAAAATTCACAGGAAGGTGGGTTAGCGGTACCAAACCTGGAGCTTTACTATAAAGCGGCAGTCATCAAAACTATCTGGTACTGGCTAAAAAGTAGAGTGGTAGATCAATGGAATAGGCTAGGCTCAGGAAATGCAGTAGTAAATGACACTAGTAATGTAGTGTTTGATAAACCCAAAGACTCCAGCTTCTGGGATAGGAACTCAGTATTTGACAAAAACTGCTGGGAAAACTGGAAGATAGTATGGCAGAAATTAGGCTTAGACCAACATCTTACACCTTATACTAAAATAAGGTCAAAATGGATACATGATTTAGACATAAGAGGTGATACCATAGGTAAATTAGGAGAGAAAGGAATAGTGTACCTATCAGATCTTTGGAAAGGAGAACAGTTTTTGACCAAACAAGAGATAGAATATATTATAAAATGCAAAGTGGATGATTTTGATTATATTAAATTAAAAAATTTTTGTACAAACAGAAGCAATGCATCCAAAATTGGAAGGGAGGCAGAAAGCTGGGAAACAATTTTTGAGGCCAGTGCTTCTGATAAAGGCCTCATCTCTAAAATATATAGGGAATTAAATCAAATTTATAAGAATCCAAGTCATTCCCCAATTGAGAAATGGTCAAAGGATATGAACAGGCAGTTTTCTGATGAAGAAACCAAAGCTATCTATTCCCATATGAAAAAATGCTCTAAATCTCTAATGATTAGAGAGATGCAAATTAAAACAACTCTGAGGTACCACCTGACACCTATCAGATTGGCTAAAATGACAAAAAAGGAAGATAATAAATGTTGGAGAGGCTGGAACACTAATGCATTGTTGGTGGAGCTGTGTGCTGATCCAACCATTCTGGAGAGCAATTTGGAATTATGCCCAAAGGGCGATAAAGCTGTGCATACCCTTTGACCCAGCAATCCCACTTTTAGGTCTTTTGCCCAAAGAAATCATGGAAGGGGGAAAGGGACCCACATGTACAAAAATATTTATAGCTGCTCTTTACGTGGTAGCAAGGAATTGGAAGTTGAGGGGGTGCCCATCAATTGGGGAATGGCTGGACAAGTTGTGGTATATGAATACAATGGAATACTATTGTGCTGTAAGAAATGATGAGCAGGAAGAGTTCAGAGAAACCTGGAGGGTCTTACGTGAGCTGATGATGAGTGAGATGAGCAGAACCAGAAGAACATTGTACACAGTATCATCAACATTGAGTGTTGACCTACTGTGATGGACTATATTCTTCTCACCAATGGAATGGTACAGAAGAGTTCCAGGGAACTCATGATAGAAGAGGATCTCCAAATCCAAGAAAAAAAAAGAAAGAAAGAACTGTGGAGTATAGATGCTGATTGAACCATATTATTTCTTTTGTTTTGGGTGCTGTAGTTTTTTTTCTATTTTGAGGTTTTACATCACTGCTCTGATTCTTTCTCTTGTAACAGGATTAATGCAGAAATAGGATTAATGTTATTATGTGTATATATATATGTGTGTGTGTATATATATATATGTATATGTATAGAGATATATAGATATAACCTATATCAAATTACCTGCTGTCTAGGGGAGGGGGGAGGGAGGGGAGGGAGGGAGAAAAATCTGAAATTGTAAAGCATGTATAAACAAAAGTTGAGAACTATCTTTACATGTAACAGAAAAAATAAAATATCTCATAAAAAAAAATCAATTGAGGGGCAGCTAGGTGGTACAGTGGATAAAGCACTGGCCCTGGATTCAGGAAGACCTTAGTTCAAATCCGGCCTCAGACACTTGACACTTACTAGCTGTGTGACCCTGAGCAAGTCACTTAACCCCCATTGCCCCACCAAAAAAAAAAAATCAATTGAGAGAGGTAGAAGAAAAACTGGGGAGAGAAATAAAAGCAACACAAGAAAATTATGAAAAAAGAATCAGCAGCTTGGAAAGGAAGCACAAAGATTGATTGAAGGAAACAATTCCTTAAAAAATTAATTTGGCCAAATGGAAAAGAAGGTGCATAATCTCAATGAAAAAAACAATGCCTTAAAAATTCAAATTGGACAGTTGGAAGCTAATGACTCCATGAGACACCAGGAATCAGTCAAATAGAATCAAAAGAAAGAAAAAAATAGAAGAAAATGTGAAATATTTCATTGGAAAGACGACTGACCTGGAAAAGAGATTCAAGAGAGACAATTTGAGAATTGTTGTATTGCCTGAAAGCCATGATCAGAAAAAGAGTGTAGACACCATATTCCAGGAAATTATCAAGGAGAACTTCCCTGATATTATAGAATCAGAGGATAAAATCATCATTGAAAAAATCCACCAATCACCTCCTAAAAGAGACCCCAAAAGTAAAACTCCAAGGAATATTGTAGCCAAATTCCAGAGTTATAAAGTAAAGGAAAAAATTACTCCAAGCAGCCAGAAAGAAGCAATTTAAATATCATGGAGCCACAGTCATGATTGCATAGTACCTGGCAGCTTCAACATTAAAGGATCACAAGGTTTAGAATATAATATCCTGAAAGGCAAAGGAGCTTGGATCACAGCCAAGAATCTATTACCCAGCAAAACTGATCATTCTCTTTCAGGGGAAAAGATGGGCATTCAATGAAATAGGGGACTTTCAAGGTTTCCTGATGAAAAGTCTAGAACCGAATAGACAATTCGATCTTATCATAGAAGACTCCAGAGAAGTTTAAAAAGGTAAACAGGGGGGAAAAATCATTCAATAAGGTTAAACTCTTTACATCTCTACACAGGAAAATGATACTTATAACTCTTGAGAACTTTACCTTTATTTTGGCAGACAGAAGGATTATATACATAGGGTATAAATATAAATTGTCTTTGATTTGATGATATAAAGAAAATTAAGGGTTTAAAAAACAGAAATTTGGCAGCAGCAATAAAAGATAATAAAAATGAAAGGAATAATAATTGGCAAAGAAGAAATTAAAACATTTCTGCTTATATATGGCATGCTTATATACCTAGAAAAGCCAAGACAGTCAGCAACAACAACAAAAACAATTTAAAACACATCTATTAAAAGAGCATGATCCAAAATAAGCCCACAGGCATATACTTTTATCCATACAATTCCTAAGACTCAAGGAGAACTGATAGATAAGTATCCTTTGCAATGAAGACAAAATGTATCAAGTATGTAGGTGCTAACTTATCAAAATATATAAGAAACCTATGCAAAGACAATTTTAAAGGCACCATAATAAAAATCAAGGAAGAATATGTTATGGGGGAGAGGTGATGATTCTTAGGTATTTTTCAATAAAGAATTACACTCTCAAACACAGTCCAATTGGAATTAAAGTAGTCTTTTACTTGGCCCTAGAAAGTCAAAGACCTCATCCCTGGGGAGGAGAACTTAGAAACATTCTCCTCCTTGAACAGAGGGAAGGCAAAAGCTTTTATAGAGGATAGATGAGGCATCCACTTGAAAACTGGGAAGTTCCATTTTGGGGTGGAGAAATCTTGGATATTTGTCATGTTTCTGAGAGTCTAGGGGGATCTTCTTGAACTGATGGTCCTGACCTTTGGGGTTATCTCTGTCTCCTAGCTCAGATCAGGTAGTAGCCATGCCTAATTGACTTTCCTGCTATAGAATTTTATCTCCCCTTGCTTCTTAAGCATGTCTGTCCTGATATCTAGTTTGTCAATCTAAACTTTATACTCCCTTGATTCTGTGATATGTCTGTCTTGTTATCTGATCATCTTTGGTTTTCCATCTCACAGAAGAAACTTATTCTGACTTATTCTAAGCCCCATATCACTTCAAATTGATAGAAAATAAAGAAAAAATAAAAAAATAAAAAAAAATAGAAAAAAAAAGACAGGAGTAGAGGTAATACTTCTTTCTCAAAAATTTTGGTGCTTTCTTCCCTCAGTATTATTTTGCATCTATTTTGTACAAGATGCTCCAGAAGTCTTAGTGAAACTTTAAGCTACATTAAATTTAATTATTAAATTACATATAATTATGTATAATTTAATTATTAAGTTACATATAATCATTTATAATTTAATTATTAAATTTTAATCATTAAATTAATTTAATATTTATTTTAAAGCATTTAATGTTTTTGATTTAATAATTAAATCTATTTTGAGTTTTAAATTTATTTAAAAATGTAAAATATAAATAAAATTTAGATAATAAAATTATAAAATTTATAACATAAAAACTATAAAATTTTACAAAAATATAAAATAAAAATATTTATAAATAATTTTTTAGAATTTATAAAATAAACATTTTATAAGTTTCCATTTAACAGTTTCATAATTTTTAAAAGCTTAAGTCTGCACTAAGACTTTTTAGACAGCTTGTATTTTATTGTTCTATGTACATGGTTTCCCTCCCTTTCCCAGTAGAATGCAAGCCCCTTAGGAGTGGGGACTAGCCACATTTTTATTTTTGTAATTCCATCCTAGTACAGTCCCTGGCATAGAAAAGGAACTTTAAACATGCTTATTGAATTGATTCAAACTGAAGTGAATGATAGATATCCTCAAAGCACTGGGATACCAGTCAGGTGGAAGATTATGTAAGAAAATGATGGGGTTCTATGAGATCCAGAGAGCCTGGCCAAACCTTTCTTAAGGCCAGCCCAGAGTCAGGAGAATTTCAAAGGAAATGTGGTTGGACACTGGACTGTGAATAGGCATTAGAACCACACCTACCTGAAATCTTTTTCCCCTCAGAGGGCTCCATACTCTGACATCAGCATGCAGTGCAAAGAAACCACCCTCAAATCCAGTAAACCAATAGATTTGAATGATAATAGCCAATTTGCTTTGAGCAATGTGTAAGGGTGGGCTCTCCTCTGTCCCACAGCAAGCTTATACAGTCACACTCTTTTGGCCCTGGAACATGGAGGGGGTAGATCTGGCCCACTATGGCTCCTTACTATCTCTCATTCTTAACTTTCTTTCTTTTTTTTTTTTTTTTTGGTGAGGCAATTTGGGTTAAGTGACTTGCCCAGGGTCACACAGCTATTAAGTGTCAAGTGTCTGAGGTCAGATTTGAACTCAGGTCCTCCTGAATCCAGGGCTGGTGCTCTATCCACTGCTCCACTTAGCTGCCCCTTCCTTCTTAACTTTCTGAGCCATATGCTGTCTTTACTAATATTTAATATGGTTTAATAAATGCTTAATGCCCCCAAACTGGTACAGTAGCTTCTAATTTCTAATTAGCAGTACATTAGAACCCCAGCTAATTTCCCCTAAAACTTCGGAAAGTAATAAGATGATCCCATATAATTTTAATTGCCACAATCACATTAGATTCTTTAATTCTCTAAAGTGCCAAATCAGCAAAAATTAGTAGTGGTTACAAAGAAACAAATTTGGGGTTTCTGTCAGGAAACAAAGAAAACTTTATTAACCATTTCGTGTGTCCCAAAGAGGAAGGAGCTGCCTGAAGAAATGGAGGTTCCTCACCACAGTGTAAGTTGATCATTGCTGAAATATGTTGGACAAGAAGGTCAATTCATGCAATAAAGAAATCTTGTGAAATGCTCACATGTATTTGAATTCAAGCTGTTTCAAATTATAATCATGTAAAAGCTAGTCACCAGGGGTAGCTAGGTGGTGGCACAGTAGATAGAGCACTGGCCATGGATTCAGGAGTACCTGAGTTCAAATCCGGCCTCAGACACTTAACACTTACTAGCTGTGTGACCCTGGGCAAGTCAGCTAACCCCAATTGCCTCACCAAAAAAAAAAAAAAAGCTAGTCATTAGTTCTAGCCCAGTGGAAATATGGCCAGGGAATTCAAATAATGCAACCATTGCCTGGGATTTATTCTTCACACTAATCAAGACTTGGCTGTAGACTGGTTTTTTGTTTGTTTTGGTCTTTCTTTTGTTTTTTGTATGGATTGGGAGATGCTGAGCATCTTAGAAATTCTGTGATTCTGTGAGCATTTGGAATGAAATGAATGGGTGGGAGGAGTTCCTCAACTGTGTAATTTAAATTTCTAAATGTGGGTTCTAATCTGTCCCCCCAGTTGTTGGGGGAAACTGACTAAAATCACTGATAAAGGAGTTTAGGTTTTTTAAGGGTTTATTGAAAGATAATAAAAGAAAGAGAAAGTTTTGAGAACAGAATTCCTACAACCTGGCAATCCTATCTTTCCTCAACTCCTCTGTGAAGTCCTCTGCCGCCACCTCGATGTCAGGAACCAAAAGAGAGCTAGCTCCCTGCACAGGCTCAGCTTCCTCCTTCCTGCCCCCTCCGAGAAATGGGAGGTTCTTCAGGCTAATTGGTTTACTGGGCCGGAAGGTGGTCAAAGTTCAAAATTGTTTGCTTCTGAGAACCATGCTTTCTTAAGTACTCTCAAGTACCAGCCAGATGTGCTTAGAATCTAGTTAACTAGAAGTCAGCCATTAATCCAGTCAACAGGCAAGTCCAATTAAATCAGTTTAAATCAATCTCCAGGTGGACCCTTGAGTATCTGCTAAATCCCTGATCTTAACACACAACCTATATCCTGTGCTCATAGTTTGAGGAAGTAGAGCTGAAATACAATGCTTCAAAACTAACTTATAAATTTAAATATAGATGGAAGGAATTACCAAGCATTTCAGCCACCAATTCACAAGCATTTACTAAGGGCTCCTTAAATGTTAAGACCTGGGGCTGTAAAGACAAAATTAAAAGTTCCCTGTCCTGGAGGAGCTTACATTCAAGAAGTGCATGCCTTGAGACTACCAATACATTATTCTGTAAAGTTAGATAAAGTCATAAGAAAAATCAAATGGAAAAATAACCTTGCAAAAATATTGAGGAAAATCATGAAAAATGAAGGGAGACCAGCACTGCCAGATCTCATAAAAGAACTGGGAGACAATAAATCTAAAGGCTGTATGTTACTGGAAACTGAATAGAGAAATAGATCAATAGAACAGACTGGAGATCCCAGAAATAGAACCCAATGTATACAAATGTTGGTGTTTGATAAACCCACGCTTCACAAACATTGAGGGTTGGACTCACTATTTCTGGGAAGGCTGGATAACTATATGGCAGAAAGAAAATGGGTTAGAACCATATCTTAAACCACATATCACAATAAGTCTAAGTGGATTAGTAATTTAAATATTTAAATAAAGTAGAAAAGAAAAGAATAATATATTTTGTCAATCAAGAAATGAGAAATATGTCCTTGATTACACAGAAGTAAAATGATTTTACAAAAAAAATTAAGTATTAAAAATAAATATATTATGAAAACATTTACAGAATCTGTAAGGAACTGATAAATATCTAACAATAGTGACTAGACAATAGATAAAGGGTCATAGGACATAGGCAGTCAATTTTCAAAATACAAATGGTTAATAAACACATAAAAGGATAATCAGATTTTTTTTGAGGGCTAAATTAAAATGAACAGTGCTTCAGGTGATGCCTCAAAAGCAATAGTTGCTGTCATGATTTCACTTAAGGCAATAAGAAAAATTGATACTATAAAGAGAGAAGATATATAATAATGAATATTGTATTTCATGAGACAAGATTAGTATTAAATATGTATAAATCAAATAGCATAACATCTAAGTTCTTAAACAAAAAGTTAACTGAAATTCAAAAAGCACTTCCTAGACAATTATAGGTGACTTTAATGTCAATGTCTTTCTTTAAGAGCTTGATAATCTAATAGAAAGATAAATGCGATGTAATTTATTGTGTTTTACTTTCCTATTAATCAAACAGCTCCATATGACTTAAAACAACATAAATCAGGTAATCAAAATCAATGATAACTTGAACTTAATCTGATAGTAAAGAACCTATCACCCTCAAGTTTCAACTTTTCTTTATGGTGAAAAAGGTAAATTCGATCAAGAGTTTCCAGGAACCAAATTTGATCATGACATTTAATATGCTTTATTATGTCCTTTTTTTTAGTCATTGTTCAGTTGTGCTGACTCTTTCTGACTCTATTTGGGGTTTTCTAGGCAGCGATATTAGAGTGGTTTGCCATTTCCTGTGCTATCTCACCTAATGTGGTCATTGTGTATACTGATCTCCTGGTTCTGATTTCCTTGCTCCTCATAACAATAGACACATGTTCCTTTGAATTCCTTGCAGGGTGGTGCATGAATTAAAACCTGTTAATAGATGTCCTGGATGGTCATCTATTGTGTCCAGAAAATCTTCATGTTAAGCTTACCGATTACAATGTTCACCAACCATTGGACATTCCTTTGTTACCATCATGGCTGCCAAAGGTACAACAACCCTAGCAACTTTGTACTGGGCTCCGGGAGGCAGATAAAGGAGCTCTGCTCTCACAGATTTCCTAACATTCAGAGAGGAACAAATCAAGGTTATATTCAAATACCACCTTAGACTCAGTACCATTAACAAAAATGTTTAAGAATACAATGTTGGTGTGGCTATGGGGAAGTGGGCACTCAATGCTTGGTTGAAAGGAGTGTTAATTGGTGTAAATAATTCAGAAATAAATAGGGCAGTTTGTGAGAAGATCTGGCAAACTGACCACACCTTTAACTCAGCAATTCTGGGCCAAGGATATAACCCTAAAAATAGTATACAATGACCAAAGGGCCTTTGTGAAGAACTGTTTATAGTTGCTGTTTGCAAGAGACAAAAATGGAAACAATTCATAGGTCCAATGTTTGGAGACGACTCAATAAATACAATAATACTTATCCAAATAAGAATATCATGGCCTCATAAAACAACTAACATGAAGCATAACAAATAAATATAAAAAGACAATAAGAATTTCTATAAAGTGAAATCAGTAGAACCAATACTTTTGGTACATTGACTATAACTAGGGAGGGGAAGGGAAGATGGAAGATGATGGAGAAGAAAGGAAGAAAAGAGAAGAAATGGATGGAAGAGAAGAGAGGGATGAAAGGAAGGGGAAAGAAAAAAGTGGGGTGGGAAGGAGGGAGGAAAACAAAATAGGAAGTGGAACTAGACCCTCAGGCAGACTTGGAAATAGACTTAGACCAAAATTTGTTTTCTTTTGCTTTTCAAATTCATTTGCTTCTGCCTTAACAAAAAATGGAGGGTTTATATCATATTTTATGACTTATCTCATAGGTTTATTTTATTATTTATTTTGTGGCAAGTAATTACATATACATTTTTGGAGGAAAACCAAGCAAGTGAGACTTTAAGCTCACTGTTAGTGAGCAAGGTCTGCCCCAACTGACCCAGGAGCTAATGGGATCTCAGGGTGCATTGAAAGTGATGTGTTATCGGGGGCAGCTAGATGGCACAGTGGATAGAGCACCGGCCCTGGAGTCAGGAGTACCTGAGTTCAAATCCGGCCTCAGACACTTAACACTTACTAGCTGTGTGACCCTGGGCAAGTCACTTAAACCCAATTGCCTTACTTTAAAAAAAAAAAAAGGAAGTGATGTGTTATCTAGAGGGAGCTCAAAGTCCTGCCATGTCCTGATCTCATCCCATGTGGAGTATCATGTCTGGTCCTGGATGTCACATTTTCCAAAGGGCATTAATAAGCTGGAGAGTATCTAAGGGAGGACAAGCAGGAAGGTGAGAGACTCTAAGACCACAAGATCCAAGGATCAGTTGAGAGGAAAAACAAACTAACCAGAGTATAAAACCTAGAGAAGAGAAGACTAGGAGATGACATGAATGCTTACTGCCTACATGCATCTAAAGGGCTGCCATGTGGAGGAGAGACTAGATTTGTTCTCCTTGGCTCCAAAAGGAGCTATTTCTCCAACCATTCCTTCTCTGTCTCTCTTAACAGGCTATCACCTCTCCAGATTTTATCCCTAGCACCATGTATGTAATGGCATCTTCTGCTTCAACCAGATCAGACACTTCATGCCTCTCATTGTACCATGTTCATGCTTGATTCTCTGGAATGCATGATCTCTCCACCTAGATAGCGATACAACATTCCACTTCTGAAGTGTTTGCCTCCCCTCTTGGCTAAACATTTGGTTTCCTCACCTTGTGACTTGGAAGAAGTTATATAAGATCTTCCTAGGATCTTAGGATTTAGATTTGGAAAGAACCTTTGAAATCTCACTCTGTTAAACAAATGAGGACCAATGTCACACAGATACTGAATAGCAAGGACAGAATTCCTTCCGAGGACAGGTTCTGACATCAAAATTAGTGCTTTTTCCATTATACTTCAATTTATTATTTCCTTATCTATGCATGCATATGCTTATGCAAATACACCTAGCATTACCTGTTCCATACTGCTATACTCTGTGTGGGGATATATACTGATCAGACTATAACCCCTGTCCTAGGCATGCATCAAAGTGGCACACAGTACTGGAGGCTCCAAGCCACTTTTTCTAGCCATTTGCCCCTTTCTCTACTCTCATATTCTGACATAGAACTGGAGATGAGTTCCCCAGCCTCCACTCATGAACACTCACTGTCTACCTTAGCCCATTCTAAATCACCTCCTCTTAGGTCACTCCAAAAATAAACTGTTGGTCGTTGTCCTCAACAGCTATCATTTAAAAAGTTCAAGTGTAGAGCCCAAACTAGGAAATCCAGCACATACAGCAAATCCAATTGATCAGGGATAGATAGTACATTTCTAGGGGAGACTGAAAGATCAGTTTCAGTCCTCTCTCTCCCCCGCCCCTATAACATTCAGTTCCTGCCTGGGATGAACCCAGGAGAACAGAGGAGATGGTGATGGACTCTTTTGTCTAGATCAGGAAAGAACCACACCTAGACACTGGACTTTGCCCCTCAGCTATGGTCTTTTGCTTGCTCTTCTCTGATGTTATCTGTAGAGTTCATTTGGATTTGGACAACTCATCCCCAGTTCAAGTTTGCAATGTTCCCTCAAACAAACCTGTAATGTGGGAAATGCCTATATTATTACTTCCATTCACTGAGGTTTTGAGAATGTCGGTGATGTGACCAGGATCACACAACCAACAAATGTATGAGATGAGAGTCCCACCCTGGCCTCTGGCTTCCAAGTCCAACCTTCTCTGTAATGATCAATTTCGGGCTATTCCTGTAAACTATATGATGTCCACATTCAAACAAAGTCTGAAGAAGTGGGTTACCCTAGATGTCTCTCAGAAATGTGGGTGCTGGGGGCAGCTAGGTGGTACAGTGGATAAAGCACTGGCCCTGGATTCAGGAGGACCTGATTTCAAATTTGGCCTCAGACACTTGACACTTACTAGCTATGTGACTCTGGCCAAGTCACTTAATCCTCATTGCCCCGCAAAAAAAAAAGAAAAAAAAAAAGAAAAGAAATGTGGGTGCTTAGTTATATATGGTGCAAGGAAGATAGATTTTTTTTTTCATTTTTCAACTGGATATTTCACATTTTATAGCTACAACCTTAGTCAGGATGACATGGGGACCCCTCACTCTTTGTAGATGGATGTTAGGAACTGCCCTTGGCTCTGACTCAACATCCCCCTTTGCCTATTACCCAGCTGTTTAGCATACTGCTACATCATTCACCTGTTCCTACCTCTATGCCCTGAGATGGACATGTCCTAAGTAGGAAACCACAGGAAACAGATGAGATCACTTTTCTTGGGTCATAGCTGCCATGTTTTCAAGGGTTCTTTGTTTCTGGCATCTGGTATGCCTGGTTCCTGATGATTCCAAGGATACATTATGGTGCCTAGGGAGTAAAAAAAAACAACCTTCTGGCTTTAGAGTGAAAGGACCTGGGTTAAAATCCTGACTGTGCTATGCACCAATTATGTTATGGGGGAAATTGATGGGGGTTTGGGGTAGGGGTTCTTAGGAATTCTTCTTTAAAGAATTATACCCTGGATAGAGCACTGGCCCTGGAGTCAGGAGTACCTGGGTTCAAATCTGGCCTCAGACACTTGACACTTACTAGCTATGTGACCCTGGGCAAGTCACTTAACCCCCATTGCCCGCAAAAAAAAAAAAAAAAGAATTATACCCTCTTGCACACAAATCCAATTAGAACAAAATAATATTTTATTTAGGCACTAGGGAAAGGAAACCAAGAGAGAAGTTCTTGGACTTCTCATTGGGAGAAGGCATGGCACAGAGGCATGGCTCTCTGAGATACCTTTCTTCTGGAGCAGGAGACAGGCAGACACTTTCATAGCAGACTGATGGTAGTCCATGGGGTGACTGTGGAAAGTCCCCTTATTGGGTAGTGGGTTGGAAGCAGTCTGGTGAGGGGTGGTTGTTCTGCCCCTCAAACCACTTTGGCAGCAGCCACACCTAATAAGATTATCTCAAGGGGTGGGGGAAACTGGAATGAATAGTGGTGGTCCTATAGTTATCTCAGCCCAGATCCCTTGCTGCTTATCTCTTTAGGTGTGTCAGTCCTTTGGTTTAGTTTCTCAAGGAGAAGTTTCCTTGATTTCCTCCAGAAAACTTCTGAGGTCCCCCAGACCCATAACTGATTATGTAACCTTGAGTAATTTACTTAAGCTCTCTGTGCCTTGGTTTCCTCATCTGTAAAGTAACAGAATTGGACTTGGATGGGCTCTGATCTAGAGCAGTAAGTCTTACTTGATACTTTGTCTTGCTTTTTGGTATGAATGACCTGACTCTTCACTAATTATTTGCTCTTAAAAAACACATGTTTAATAATAACTTTTGTTTTTACATTCATTACCTAGATTTCACTCTTTGAGCTTTCCATTTCTCCCTTCCAAAGAATGGATTTAAAAAGAAGAGAAGAAAAATTCAACAAAACAAATCAATTTTTTAAAAAATGATATTGTATGCAATGTTCCACACCAGTGGACACATCATTTCTGCTAAAGGATATATGGAGGGAGGGAAATGTGTCTTCCCATACCCCTTCTTTAGGGTCAAGCTCATTCATTAAAATTTTATGCTAATGTATTCTAGACACACACACACACACTCCACTGTGACCTCTAATCCCATATATACTCTAACGTTTACTTGTTTTTAAACATACTTTCTACCAGATATTGGGAGCTCTCTGGGGCTGGGGTTGGTCCTCTTTATTTTCCCATCTTTGCCTCATCTCTCCCAATGCCAATTCCCTGTCCTGCCTTGGTGATCCATATATAGTCTCAATAGGATATTTGCAAAGCATAACAAGGGGATCCAAACTAAGATGAAAAGTTCTACCTTAAAATCTGCCCCAGTGCTGCTGTTAGCAGTACCAGATGGGTACTGCTATCTACTTCCAGTGGTCAATCACTAATTATCTAATCAGGTGGCCATATCTTATGAGAAAATATTTACACTGCCTGCTGGATAGCCATTTTCCTTTACATTCCTTATCAAAAGTCAGACAAGCCCTCTTGGTAAAAGTCAATATGAGCCTTTCATGGTGGTGTGTTCTAGGTGACTGATAATGCCTCATGATTAAATGAAATGAGCATAGTATTTTTTCCCCGTATGATAGCAAAGGTTTTAATTTCTTGAGAGAGATATCCCTCCCTCTCACAGCTAGGAACAAGGAAGGGAGAAAGCCTGCCTCAATGAGAAGAAATCAAGGTTCAGACTCACTCATGCTCACAGCTCTAGAGGCTACTTCCTCCTTGACTAGATTATTAACAGAGATAAACATCATTAGTATTCATTGCCCTCCTCCAGGAAGCACAGTGTTCATCCTCTCTTGCCCACTCTTGGTAGAATTAGAAATCTACACATAGAGAAAACACAGCTCCCTGTTCTCTCCTCCTACTATTCCCTACTCAATTCCTAATAAACTGCAGAAGATTCCAGAGCATATCAATATCTTCCTTTAGATGGGTGGGCCCTCAGCAAGACAGCTGGGCTGTCAGTGCCCTTATCCAATGTCTTTCTGCTTAAAGCAAACCTAAAGAAATGAACCCAGGTTTGGTTTTTTTTTTTTTTGACTCCCAGTCCGGCACTGAAGCTATCCTACCATTCTGCCTTTCGATAACTTTAGGCCTTAGTTTTCTTATCTACAAAATCAAGGCTTAGACTCAATTCCCTCCAAAGTCTCTTCCAACTTAAAAATTTTATTCCATTCTTATATTCTAATGTGGCTTAGTGGGAAGAGCAGTGCATTTCCCTCCCAGGGTGAGTGTGAGGAGGATCAAATGAGATAATATATGTAAAGTGCTTTGCAAACCTTAAAGCTCTCTCTAAATGTTAGCTGTTATTGTATTTGAGAATCCCAGATTTAGAGCTGAAGGTACCTTAGAGGTCACCCAGCCCACCTCCCTCATTTCACAGTGAGAAGTACTTTGGCCAAGGTAGTAAGTACCATAACCAAGACAGGTACCCAGGTCCTCTGATTCCACGTCAATGCTATTTCTACTGTATCATGCTGCCTCCTACTATTGCTAAAAGCAGAGGAATAGAGTTCAGACCCCAGATCTGATTTTTGCTGCTTGTGTGCTATGACCCACTTCCATGGATCTCAGTTTACCACTCTGAAAAATGGAAAGATTGCACCATATGGTTTTTAAGATAATTTCCAACTCTAAATCTAAAAGACAATAATCATTCTTCATTCTTGTCTGATTCTTCATGACCCCATTTAGGGTTTTCTTGGCGAAGATGCTGGAGTGTTTTGGCATTTTCTTCTCCAGCTCATTATACAAGTGAGGAAACTGAGGCAAACAGGGTGAAGTGATTTGCCCAGGGTCTCATAGCTAGTGTTTGAGATTGTATTTGAACTCAGGAAGGTGAGTCTTCCTGATTCCACTATCCACTGTGCCACCTGGCTGCCAAAAAAATACAATAGACAATACTATTTATAGGGAGTTTTAAGGTTTGCAAAGTGCTTGACATTAGAAAATAAGCAACTTCTTACTCTTTATCCTTCCAGGGTTCATCATAGCTCAGCCAGTTAGAGAGGTAGCACTGGAAATGATGTTCAAGGTAATTAGGACAATCAACAAGCATTTTCCAGATGATAAATTGGAAGCCCAGAGAGGTAATTTGTAATTTGCCCAAAGTCACACAGGTACTAAGAGATAGGGGTGGGATTTGAACCCACATCTTTTGACTTCAAATGTATTACTTGTACTTCACTGTATTACTCCTTCTGATGCTTATGGTAAATAGAAAATATTTCCCACCACAAAAGTGACCCCCCTTCTCAACCTGGATATTGGTACTCCACTAACGCTAACAGAGGATGGTAAAGGGAAGCTAGTTAGCTCTAATACAGAGTGTTTTATATATGCTATCTCATCTAATCCACTTAACCCTGGGAAGTAGATGCTATTATTATCCCAATTTTACAAAAAAAGAAACTGAGACTGCAATGAGGTTAAGTGACTTGTCCAGAGTCACACAGCTATGAAGACATGAAGTAGGATTTGAACTCATTTGAATGCCATCTAATAATCTCTCTACTGTGTCACCTACTCACTTTACCAATAAGTCAACATAAACTGATATAAAAAGAGGGTTCTTAACACTCAGTCTGAGATTTTAGGGGGTCTATGAACTTGGATGTGAAAAAAAAATATCTCAAGGGTTTGCTCCTTAGTCATATATGCCCAACCTGAGGGTTGTAGTCAGACGTGCTCATCTCCTTTCTGGCTGCCTTCCATGTGTTTCCCCATTGCCCTGAGCTGGACTTGAAGTGATTATCAGAGAAGATTCTCACCAGGTGATCCTTCTGAGAGCATGCACATAACAGTGTAAACTGCAAAATGGAAATCTGGCCCTCTTTTCAGAATCTCTGTGAATCTCTCCTCACTGTCATTCAGGACCATTAGAATCTGCCTACTGCTATGATCAAAACTGATACGTTTCTGAATTTTTTTAGGTTTCCTTTGTTGGACCTCATCACTTTCAGATCTATTGAATGTTCACAAAGTACACCATGCTAGTGAGAGTCCCAGAACAAGCATCTGGCCCTGCTCAATAAAGTCCAGTGGCTCCCCCTCACCTCTAGGATCAAATGCAACATTCCCTAGAAAACCCTACCCCAACATCTCTCTCCAACCTGAGTGAATGTTAAGTTCCTTCACTTAGGTCTTTGATCCAAAGTGACTTTCTTTTTGTTCCTCTCACATGATAATGCATCTCAAGTTTATGTGCCTTTGTCCCAGTCTGTCTCTCATGCCTGGAATCTCCTCCCTCCTCACCTTTGCCTCTCAGAATCCTTAATTTCCTTCAAGGCTCAGATCAAATATCTCCTACATTTAATACCACCCACCCCTTAGATGCTAGTGTCTCTCTCCCCAGCTAGCCTTGTAGTCAATAAAAATGGCTTGCATTTATATAACACTTGAAAATTTACAAAGCACTTTGCACACATTATCTTCATAAAATAGATTATTTGCATATGTTATTTTAATACTTTAGTATCTGCTTCTATGTATATTTGTTATCTCCTCTAACAGAATATAAATATCTTGAGGGTGAGGGGCTGTTTCATTTTTGTCTTCTTATCCCTAGTGTCTAGTACAGTTCCTGGTGCATTGTGGGTGCTCAATAAATAATTGCTATTTAATCACCGTACTTGGAATGAATATTAGAATGCAGGTATAGAACTTCTCTTCAAGCAGTTTACAATCCTACCATAGAGAAGTTTGAAAATCTCAGTGCCAGGAGGCATCTAGGTGGTACAGTGGATAAAGTACCAGCCCTGGATTCAGGAGGACTTGAGTTCAGATCTTACCTCAGACACTTGACACTAGCTGTGTGACCCTGTGCAAGTCACTTAACCCTCATTGCCACACCAAAAGAAGAAGAAGAAGAAGAAGAAGAAGAAGAAGAAGAAGAAGAAGAAGAAGAAGAAGAAGAAGAAGAAGAAGAAGAAGAAGAAGAAAAGAAAATCTCAGTGCCAGGCAGTATAGTGAACATGATGGGACTCATAAAGTTTATTTATCTAGGGGTCTTTTTATTTTATCAAAAATTCCATTTGGGGTGAAATAATAAAGTAAATCATTTCTTGTATTTTTCCTTTTAAACAGTATTTTATTTTTTCCAAATGCCTGTAAAGACAACTTTTAACATTCTTTTTTTAAAATAAAATTTTGAGTTCTGAATGTTCTCCCTCACTCCCTTCCTTCTCCCCAAGATGGTAAGTAATTTGATATAAATTATATATGTGTGATCAGATAAAACCAATTTCCATATTAGTCATGTTAAACTATATTGTGAGAGTACAACCTAGTGGTTGACAACATTTGGTCTTGTTGTCAAATGGACAGAAATGGTACCAGATTGACTCAAAAGGGGCTGGATCATGATTCCAAACAACCAGACACCACAGGTCAATTCCAGAGCATTGTCCAGTGTCCAAGAAGTCAGAGTCTGTGAGCAGGTCCGAATGACAATCTTAGCCAGAGTCTGTTTGCCCTCTGCCTTGTTGAAGCCTGCTCCTTGATTGAGTGGGCCCAAAAGAGAAGATCCTAAAAGGACCATATATGTGGAGGTGGAAAGACCCTCAGAGGTCATCTGGAGCAACCTTCTCCTTTTACAGAGGAAGAAACTGCATCCCAGGGAGATTAAATTAGTTAGGGGCAGCTAGGTGGTACAGTGGGTAAAGCACCGGGCCTGGATTCAGGAGGATCTGAGTTCAAATCTGGCCTCAGACACTTAACACTTACTAGCTGTGTGACCCTGGGCAAATCAGTTAACCCCCATTGCCCTGCAAAAAAAAAAAAAAAAAAGAGAGAGAGAGTTTAAATTAGTTAATTAGTTGCCAAAGGTCACACAGGGAGGTAGGATTTGAACCTAGAAAAAGTACTTATTCCACTGTACCATGAAGAAGCTTAGAGGTATATCACTGGATCCTATCATAATCAAGGCAGCAAGAGAAGTACTAGGATTATTTCACACTAAACATATTCATATGCCTTTATGGACTGACTCATTTTATGCTGTCATTTAAGCTAGCCCTTACCTTAGTTCTCCTCATCTTTATCTCTTCGTGAAATGAACACACAAAATCAGTGTTGTAGGACAGTCTTATGTCTGCCTTCAACATTTCATAAACACTGTTTGGAAGTTCCTTATTTAATGCTTGAATTAATGACTTGGTCTTGGCTCTGATGACTTTTGTTTGTTTGTTTGTTTTTGTTTTTGTTTTGTTTTTGTTTTTCAGGGCAATTGGGATTCAGTGACTTGCCCAGAGTCACACAACTAGTAAGCATTAAGTGTCTGAGGTCAGATTTGAACTCAGGTCCTCCTGAATCCAGGGCTGATGCTCTATCCATTGCACCACCTAGCTGTCCCCCTCTGATGATTTTTCCCCCCACAGGGCAATGGGGGTTAAATGACTTTTTAATGGAACTTTAAAGCTTCCTCACATCAGCCACTAAACAAGCAACTATTTTGCTCTTACTGTTTACTGTGTTAGACACTGTGCTAAACACTGGAGATTCAGAAAAATGTAAAAAATAGTCCCTGCCTTGAAAGAACTTACATTCTAATGGGATATAGCCACAAAGTGCTGGGTGTGGGGGCGGGGGGGGGGAGCATGAGAAAGACTGGCTTCCCAGCCTTGATTATTTTTATTTCTGGGTAGATTAGCTACATGATCCTGAGTGGTCACCTTTGTTGCTTTGAAGATATCAGAAAGAA
Organism: Dromiciops gliroides; assembly: GCF_019393635.1. Taxonomy (NCBI): domain Eukaryota; kingdom Metazoa; phylum Chordata; class Mammalia; order Microbiotheria; family Microbiotheriidae; genus Dromiciops; species Dromiciops gliroides. The sequence goes on from NC_057861.1 coordinate 746,839,731, forward strand.
GTTCAGAAGAAGGGAGTGGGAGGACTGAGGGGCCAGTGAGTAATTTTCAAAGTTTCTCTGGGAGCAGCAGCAGCCTACAATCATCATCATTAGCAACTATACATTAAACCATGAGAGCCAGCAGCAGTGTAATACCAATGAATGTCTCCATGACAGGGAAACCGACTCTCAAAATGGAGATAGCTCTTCACATCGTCCTTAGATTGTTTTTGTAGAGACTTGTATCACCCAAGTCATCCTCCTAAAGGCAGAGAGGTATAGACCTACAGCACTGGCTCATGAGACAGAGGGCATGAATTCAGGTGCCATCTCTGATGCTATCTGTGTGATCTAGAACAAGTCACTTGTGTAAATATACTAACTCCTCTCATTAGGCTATACAGTACAAAATATTAACAAAATCCTAATTCTGACTTTAGTCTGAAGTCCATGGTCCTTGTCAGCCTTTTTTTTTTTTAAATTTTCAAACTTACAATGCCAAAACAATTTGTTGAATGAAATCTTACCAAAACCTAATTTTCTTTGAGAAAACTAAAGTAAAAGTTCAGGGTAATTTTCTTATTGATCTCTCAGAAGATGGAATTGGGGACAAGGCCAAGGAACCCTTAATTTATGCTCTTAAGAGTGCTGTTCCCCCCCACTTTCCCTATGCCTTAACCTGATTGGGATAATCATCAGAATAAGAGAAGGAATAAGGTATTCTTGAATTCTTCTGCCAATGCAAGCAATCTCTTGAGTTCACCTTTGACCCTGTGAAAAAGGAAATCTTTAGAGGGAATGCTCAAAGAAAGATTGACTGGTTTTAGAAAAATGATTCTCTAGCATGTGCCAACATTTTAACTTACTGTTGTTCTGAAACTCTTAACTAAACTTTGAAACTCTGATTTATCTTGAGTGTAGAGTTGTGCTTAATATTTAAGAATATCATACACCATAATGGTGAAAGGGTTTATGTTGGAAAGATTTTCAAATGCAGGGTGTAACTCTATCCATCTTTGGACCTATATCTGAGCAGAAATTTTTGGATGGAGTTTAGTCTATATTTATAAAAAATATTTTTGGCAGGCTCATGCTCAAAATACAAAGTACATAATGTCCTTTAATACAATTAACTTCCTTCGTCCTCAATTTTCTCAAGTGTAAAATAAAGAGCTCAGATTAACAATCTCTGATGTCCATTTCCTCTCTAACTCTATAATCTTTCTATATTTTAATAACTTTATAACAACATATTTTAATTTATTATTACTATTTTATTAAATATTTGGTTGGTAACAATTGTTGTTAATTATTCCATTGTACTAATTATACCTAAGAGAATGCTTTGGGGTCAGTTTTTTCATTGAGTTCTCAGGCTACATTTTGCACTGGCTTTGTAATCAGAAGACCTACGTTAAAGCCTAACTTCTGACTCATTACTCATGTGGTTTGGGACGAATATTGCCTTGCTTTCTCCATATGCAGAATGAGAGGATCTAACCAGATGGCCTCTGAAGTCTCTGAACCCATGAACTTTGAAATCCTGAATGGACAATTCACTGGGAAAAACAGTGTCATCCATGTGTACTGGATATTTGTCCTGTTGCATGTGATGCTAGAGTATAGTCTTACTTTTAAAAATTATTATTTTTTAGAGTCCAACTATACACAGAGGAGGGCTATACTTTGAAGTGAAAGAATGATGGAGTCTTTATGAGATTGGTCCTCAAGATTTCAAAATGTAATAAGCATACTATGCAAATTCAAGGGGCCTCTTATACAGGAGAAAGAGAGGGAGGGGCTTCTAATGGGACAGACAGAGACAGAGAATGACAATCACATAGTGGGAGGTAGAATAATGAGAAAGGGACAATGATTATCAACCCAGATACTTACTTTCCCATACCTTTAAAATCTACACACATATCACAGACATCCTTGATGAAAGTGTGGGAAGGGAATAGGCAGGCTTTCCATATTAGATAATAGAATCATAGATTCAGAGCTAGAAGAAACCTTGGAGTTCCACCTCTTTGTTTTACAGGTTAGCAAACTGAAGCCTAGAAACCTTGATTTGCTTACTATTACAAAGATATTAAGTGTCTAATGTGAGATTAAAACCAAGGTCTTCATGATTCCCTTTCTCTACTCCACCAGACTCATATTCTACCTCAGAGCATATTTTTAGAGATACAAAACTGACTATAGGTCACAGAAGGTACAAGATCATTGAGTGATTATTGTTGAGTTGTTTTCTTTTTAATAAAAGTATTTTTATTATTTTCCAGTTACATGTAGAGATAGTTTTCAACATTTGTTTATATAAGATTTCCAATTTCCAATTTTTCTCCCTCTCTCCCCTCCCCCCCCTCCTCTAGGCAGCAGGTAATCTGATATAGGTTATATATACATAATAACAGTAGACATATTTCTGCATTAGTCTTGTTATAAGAGAAGAATCAGAGCAAAAAGAAAAAGCCTCAAAAAAGAAAAACAACAGCACCAAAGACAAAGGAAATAGTATGGCCCAATAAGCATCCATATTCTATGGTTCCTTTTTTTTCTGGATTTGGAGTGCCTTTTCCATCATGAGTCCTTTGGAATTTTCTTGTATCATTGGATTGGTAAGAAGAAACTAGTCTATCACAGATGATCAACACATAATGTTGATGATACTGTGTATAATGTTCTTCTGGTTGTGCTCATCTCATTCATCATCAGTTCATGCAAGTCCTTCCAGGTTTCTCTGAACTCCTCCTGCTCATCATTTCTTACAACACAATAGAATTCCATTAATTCATATACCACAATTTATTCAGCCATTCCCCAATTGATGGGCATCCCCTCAATTTTCAATTCCTTGCCAACTCAAAAAGAGCAGCTACAAATATTTTTGTACATGTGGGTCTTTTTCCCTTTTTATGATCTCTTTGGAAAAAAGACCCAAAAGTGGCATTGCTGGGTCAAAGGGTATACATAGCTTTATAGCCTTTTGGGCATAATTCCAAATTGCTCTCCAGAATGGTTGGATCAGTTCACAGCTCCACCAACAATGCATTAGTGTTACAATTTTTCCACAGCTTCTCCAACATTTATTATTTTCCTTTTTTGTCCTATTGGCCAATCTGATAAGTGTCAGGTGGTACCTCAGAGTTGTTTAATTTACATCTCTCCAATCAATAGTGATTTAGAGAATTTTTTCATATGACAATATCTTTGATTTCTTCATCAGAAAACTTCCTGTTCATATCCTTTGACCATTTCTCAATTGGGGAATGACTTAGATTCTTATAAATTTGATTTAGTTCCCTATATATTTTAGAAATGAGGCCTTTTTCAGAAGTACTGGCCATAAAAATTGTTTTCCAGCTTTCTGCATCCCTTTTAATTTTGGATGCATTGCTTCTATTTGTACAAAACCTTTTTTAATTTAATGTAATCAAAATGATCCATTTTGCATTTCATAATATTCTCTATCTCTTGTTTGGTCATAACTGTTCTCCTTTCCAAAGATCTGAAAGGTAGACTATTCCTTCTTCTCCTAATTTACCTATGGTATCACCTCTTATGTCTAAATCATGTAGAGTTGTTTTTTTTTTAATTTGCTTGTTGATTTGCTAGAACAGAATGCTGCCATAAAGATTCTCCTATAGCAAGGTGTCTCTCAGGTGTATGTCAAAATCATATGAGATTCCTCAAAAGAAGTAGCGATAGAAACAACTTTGTGCAACATCTATCTGATGGTTAATATCAAGTGAGGCATAAACTAGAGATAGGTGCCCTCTGAAGTATGTTCTCTGAAAGTGTTTTTCACTGTCATAGGAGATCTCCAGCTCAGAGTCCAAATGGAGGAAAGATTGCCTATGGATGGTGAAGTCCTCCCAACATTCCCATTTGTATTTTGCATTGTGCTGGTTGTATCCAGCCCTGGATTATCACTGCAAGGTCCCATCAAGAAGATATATATTCTACATACAGAAATAAATTAAATGAAGACTGCTATTTGTACATACTATGACATGAAGCTGATTGTAGAATTCACAGAGCTGATATAGCTTACACACATCTCAGTCGAACACTGCATTCAAACATTTGAATTGTGCCTAGAATCACTACTGTTGTTTATACTACAGTCCTTGATGCAATCAGTACAATGTCATATAAGAATCAAACTATATGGGACTTATCAACATCTACAAACAATATTAGAATTGAATAAGAAGATTAGAGGGGGCTTGAAATCATTCCATAAATAAGACAGCAATTTGACAACCTGAACTTCTCCCAGAAACAAAGTTCTACCTCTTCAACATCAATTTTCCTCTAGTAATACTTCATGCTTGCACACCATAAACTACCACCTTAGGTGAAGGTCTGAAATTGGAGATTAACCAAAGAGCAGTGTGTATAGGCCAGAAAGGCTGAAACTCATTCCCAATGAACAAATGAGCAGGAGTTAAAATGTGAATGATACCATTGGAGGGACATATGGGCAAGATAGGAAGTGAGCAGATCACTTTAGTGAAAAGAAGACATAACCAGCAAATAATCTGTGTTCTCCATTGGTATCTGCCTAATGTTGACAGATCTAGGAAAAGAAACACATTTTAAATAGAATTCTGTGGAGCATTTATGGGAGGACATAGACATGAGCAGCATTAGGTAGGAATGAATGGATGGTCCATAATCTATACTTTTGGAGATAGTATCCACAATCAATTCCATCACAGAGGAAGAAGTACAGACATATAGAAATTGCTGTACCATTACTTGTTTGAGCTGTTCTTGACCATAGCTAGGTTTTTAACATTGTCTTTGATAAGGAATGCAAATTCTGTTGAATAGGAGTTTCTATACAATCTATTTCATGGTTAACATGCTCTTTTACTATCCACTTATATGTTGTTACCTCAACAAGGAAATATTTCCTATATATCTCTAAAATAGGGGCCACTAGTAAATTTATGTCCCTTGACCAAATTCTAATTTAAAACCCGAAATGATCCAGAGCACACCCCTGAAAGGCCATTTCTAATTTAAGGAATTGTCCACTTATTAAAAGGAAACACAATTATTCATTCATCCATGCTTTATTTATTAAGCTCTCACTATGTGCTAGATGCTGGGAATCCAAAGACAAAAGCAAAATAACCCATAAGGCTCCATATAAATTACTGTTGATTTGTAGTTACAAAAAATGCAATACATCACTCTTATACAAATACACACACTCCCTAAGGGACAAATACCTAATAAGTTTTATAATTTGGATGGTCTTACTGTCTTTAAGGTAGTTATTATATCATTGTAGAATTCAGCTAAGAATTTCTATATTCTCCAGACTTTGAGGCCAGCAGCCAATTCCCAGGATGTATAGCCAAGGTTGGCAAATAACATAAATGAATTCTCTGGGTCATAAATACAGAAAATGCATTTAAGAGTGAATATAAGCTTTGGAAATAATTAAGGCATTCAGAAAAAATACTGTGAACAGTATGATTGAGAATATTTTGATATTGTGTATGTGAAAAGGTGCAATAAAATAGAATGACAGAATCTCCTAGTTGGAGAGGACACCAGATGTCATCCATCTCAAGCTGCAATCATGCAGAAATTCACCTCTAATTCATACTCATTTTTCTGATGTCTAGATATGGTCAGGTCATTAGACTTCTCAAAAGCTTTATAATTACTCCCAATTGCATATGTGATCATATGATCATAAATTTAGAGCTGGGAAAGACCTGATGCTGGACCAACCGCCTCATTTTGTACATGAAGAAACAGGAATGAAGAAGGGAAATTATTTCATATACCCTAGTCCTAGAGCTAGAAGGGATCTTGTTTAATCTAACCCCTTCATTTTATACATAAGGAAATTGAGGCAGAGAGAAAGGAAGTGACTTTTATATATCAGAGATCTAGAATTGGAAGTGATCTTAGAGGCCGTCTGGGTCAACCTTTTTATTTTACATATGTGGAAACTGAGGAAGCCTTGCCAAGTAAAGTACCTTGTCCAGGGGCAGCTAGGTGGCGCAGTGGGTAGAGCACCAGCCCTGGAGTCAGGAGTACCTGAGTTCAAATCCAGCCTCAGACACATAACACTTACTAGCTGTGTGACCCTGGGCAAGTCACTTAACCCCAATTGCCTCACTAAAAAAAAAATGTACCTTGTCCAAAGTTATATATGCAGGATTTGACCTTTACTTCCAGCCCTCTGGCTCCACATCCAGTGATCTTTTATCACCACACGGCTTCTCCCTATTATAATTAAACCAAATGTAGTATAGAATCATACTTGTAACAAAAAGTTAACATTCAAATGAATTATCTTAAATAAAGTTTTATGACTAATGATTCTAATGAAAAAAATGAATAACCACTTAGAAATATCAATCAATATTTGTGAAACTTTTTTGGGGGGCAGGGCAATGAGGGTTAAGTGACTTGCCCAGGGTCACACAGCTAGGAAGCGTGCTTAAGTGTCTGAGTCCAGATTTGAACTTGGGTCCTCCTGAATCGAAGGCTGGTGCTTTATTCACTGTGCCACCTAGCTACCCCAAAACTTCTTTTTAATAATGTTTTGATTTGGAACTATGCCCAAAGGGCTATGGGGCTGTGCATACCCTTTGACCCAGTAATACCACTACTAGGTCTGTATCCCAAAGAGTTCATAAAAATGGGTAAAGGATCCACATGTACAAAAATATTTATAGAAGCGCTCTTTGTAGTGGCAAAGAATTGGAAATCGAGGGAATGCTCATCAATTGGTGAATGGCTGAACAAGTTGTGGTATATTAATGTAATGGAATACTATTGTGGTATTAGAAATAATGAACAAACAGATTTCAGAAAAACCTCAAAAGACTTAAGTGGACTGGTGCTGAGTGAAGTGAGCAGAACCAGGAGAACATTGTATACAGTAATAGCAACATTATTCAATGATCAACTCTTCTAGACTTAGCTCTTCTCAGCAATACAATGATCCAAGAAAATTACAAAGGAATTGGATGGAAAATGCTTACCACATCCAGAAAAAAGAATTGTGGAATCTGAATGCAGATTGTACCATACTATTTCTACTTTTTTGTTTGTTTGTTTGTTTTTTGAAGTTCTTCCCTTTTGTTCTGATTCTTCTTTCATAACATAACTAATGCATAAATATGTTTAATGTGATTGTACATATATAATCTATATCAGTTTGCTTTCTGCCTTGGGGAGGGGAGAGGGAAGGGAGAGAGGGAGAAAAATTTGGAACTCAAAATCTTATAAAAACAAATGTTGAAAACTATCTTTATGAGTAACTGGAAAAAATAAAATACTATTATGATTGAAAAAATAATATTTCAATTTTTTATCCTAATGTTTTGAAAGTATAGAAGGTAGGAGGGGACGGCATCTTTTTTCATCATTGCCTAAGGGAGAAAATTGATTATTTTTTGCTCTTTAAAATGGGGAGCAGAGAATTTTTTTTTACTTATCAAATGTCCCATGAAGTAACATCTATATGTTCTGTAACTTCAAGCTTTACCACTAGAGACTTTTAAAGACAATTAGCTTAGTCTTACAATTTATTTTTATTTAAAAAGAAGAGGCACTGTTGCACAGTGGCTGGATATCTGGCTTCAGGGTCAAGGAGATCTGGGTTCAAATCTTCTTTCTGCCCTATTCTGTATGTGTGACCTTTATATCATTTTATCAATGGAAATTACATTGAATAAGAGGTATCACTGAAACCCTACAGACCAAGGGGATTTTCCATCTCATTTGCAACTGAAATATTCCAATGGAATATGAGCTACTTGAGATCAGGGACCATCTTTTCTATCTGTATTCTCAGGATTGAGCACAGGGCTTTGTCCGTAGTGATTGTTATTCAGCAATGCTTGCTTCTTTCTTTCTTTCTTTCTTTCTTTCTTCCTTCCTTCCTTCCTTTTTCTTTCTTTCTTTCTTTCTTTCTTTCTTTCTTTCTTTCTTTCTTTCTTTCTTTCTTTCTTTCTTTCTTTCTTTCTTTCTTTCTTTTTCTTTTCCTTCCTTCATCTTTCCTTCTTTTCTTCTCTCCCTCTTCTTTCCCTCTTCTCTCTCTCTATCTCTCTCTCCCTCTGTCTCTATCTCTGTCTCTGTCTCTCTCTCTCTCGCTCCCTCTGTCTCTCTGTCTCTCTGTCTCTCTCTCATCACATCTCTATAGAATCAAACATTCCAAGTTGGGTTGTGGAATAGACTTTAGTGGCCTTCTAGTCCAACCCATTCCCACAAAATAATCCCCTTCCCTCCATACCATACCCAACATGTAATTATTTAGCCTCTATTTGAAGGTTTTCAATGAGGGGAAATCCACTTGATCTGAAGGCAGCACATATCATGTTTAACAATTCTAATTGTGTTTTTTCCCCCTGAAAATGAGCCTAAATTTTAGAGCTTTGCACTTTTACCAAGTGGTGCTCCCTCCACCCTATGGGAGCACACATAACAAACATGTTTGGCTGCCAAACAAACAAACAAAGCCAAATTCTCCAGTCATAGCTAAATTTTCTCACTGATGGAGGGATAGTGAAATGTTGATAATAAAAGGGTAATGACCTGAATGTATCTTCTTTAATCACATCCTTATTTATTCCCCAACTCCTTACCCCTATACAACAATCTGGAATGAAGGCCTTCCTATAATTTATGACAATGAACCTCAGTAGGCTCTCAGTTTTCTCATATCTAAAATGGATTAGTTGGACTCATGGCCCTGAGTTCCCTTCTAGCCCTACAACAATGATCTCAGAACTCTGCCACCATCCAGAAGCTCTGCCCTTCTTCCCAAGTCTAAACTCATTCTTCCATGAATATAAGTTAGTGATTTAACTACATGATGAGATATGACTTACCTTAACCTTAAAATAGGTGAGAACGGGTGTAAACAACACTGGGATTACTAGAAATAACAGATAACTTTAAAAGGTTGCCTCCAACCTCAAAAGTATTGTTTGAACCTCTCAACAGAACATTGGAGTCACTCAGAAACTTGACTGAGGTGTCCATAGCATTAAAAGGAAATTGTCTTCTCATCTGTTAGTAGCAGCTGCTCATACCACTCTTAGAGGATCAGACTCTGTCTAGGAAACAATTCTCATAATCAGATTCTTTTTCTCTATTGCTAACATTCTTTCTTATTATGGGCTAAACCCCTCCCAGATTGAGAAGGTGCCCATAACTGAGCCCAGAACAGAAAACCAAAATCGAAAATGAGCAAGTCATTTATCATCCCTGAGCCTCAGTTTCTTCAACTGTAAAATGAGGGGCTTAAATTTGTTGGCCCCAGAGATCCTTTCCAGCTCTATCCATAGTCCTAAGAATAAGCAACAAGATTGCTACCTCTCTAAGAAAACAACCTAACCAATTGGGATTTACTATAATGAAATATGGCAGTCACTGAGATGAGACCTGGCCTGTGCTACTGGCACTCACCTTCATCCAAAATGGACCTCAGGTTGGCTGAGGGCTCCTGCCTCTGGTTGGTGTCTCTCCGAATTAAAGATGAGAAGTTCAGGTTATAAGCATTTCAGCTCTCTGCAGCTTCTGGCTTCATCTAGAGAACAGCCATATAGGGCTAAGGGAATCCACTTGCCAAGGAGTAACCTTCCAGTTTATGGGGAAGATGGATCTTTATTTTCCTTTCCATCCACAGGAAAGGAAGTAGCCACTGAAGTAACCAAAGAGAGGAACTGAAAAGAAAAAACATGCCCCAAGCCCAGAGAATCTGGACCTCCAAGAAAAGGTGGGTGGGGAAATGAGGTAGGGATAACAGTTCCAGTCATATGATTTCTAAGAAGACTTGTCTGTTCCTTTAATGCAGGTTGACCTGCTGGCAGAAGCAAAGGCAGGCAGGGCTTACCCTTCACCAAGGAAGTCAGGCCAACTTGTCTTCCTCTAGTTACCATGGTTATGGTACCCGATGCTTGCAGCCCGGCCATTTGCATTGCAAACAATCACTGAGAACCAGGAGAGTCCAACTTGCTATTCAGGGTGGGGAGATTCTGAGGAACTTGTATTGAACACAGGGAACAAAGAATAAACAAACCAGGCCAACACCAGGAAGGCGACATGCCCGTGAACTCACTCTGGGATCCAAAGTTCCAGGATAGTAGTCTTCTCTAACAGAGTCCCTATTATTGTCCTGGGCAAATTTTATTAAGTGAGTGGCTTTGGGGTTGCAAATGGGTCTTTTCTAGTGTGTTCTTGAAAGGGAGTTGGCATAATGCCAACTTAGGAAAACAGGGAGGTGCTTTATCATCTTTTGTTTACAGAGGCATCATGTTATTGCCAATAGGAATCATTTCATTCTTTGAACTTGTATCCCCAATGCCTAACATAGTGTCTGTCACATAGTAGGTGGTTTATAAATAATTATTGGCTTATTCATTGATGTAAAATATGGCATTGTGTGAAGGGACTGGTTAGGTCATCTATGCCAGAAATAGAATTATGGGGTTTGGAAAAAGAAATGATAAATGAAGCAAAATCTTCATTATATCTCTCCTCCCTATAGGCAAAGCAGGTACCCTAGTTTGTTCCATCTGACCAGGAATTCACCTTGATATAGGAAAAATTGGAGCCAGAGGCCTAAATTCAAAACTTGGACTCCCTCCCTAATCCTGTGTGATATTGGGGAGCTAATCCCACTCCTCTAGTGCCCTCAGTTATAAAATAAGAAGATGACCCTTGAGATCCCCTTCAAATTGAAGTATCTGGCCCAACCTCAATCTCTCACTGGACAGTCCTTTTGCCTAATGACTGGAAATACCCCAGAAGCAGAGCATCTACTCTTAATTCTAATCAATTCAATTGATTCAAGGAGAATTCATGGACAAACTATTGTGTACAAGGCACTGTGCTAGGCAATGAAGACACAATGATAAAAATGAAAGGGTCCTGGGTCTCTCAAGAAGCTACTATTCTTTTGGGGAGGGAGGAACCATTACATAAAGAAAGAAATAAACAAACGTGAAGTCATTCTAGAGGAAATACGAACAAGGAAGGAGAATCAAGAAAGAAGTCATACATGAGGTGTCATTGAGTTCGATATTCCACTAATTTCAGCAGTTTAACTCACTTCCCTTCAATAAGCATTGATTAGATACCAACTGAATACCAAGTATTGGACTAGGTGATAGGGAAACAAAAGCAAAACCCAAACATCCTTTGCCCTTGAGGAGCATACATCCTATTAGGTAGGAAAACAACATGTGCACAGTGTGATGAAATAATGGGATTTTAGCAGATACTCAAAGACCCACCTGTAGATTAATCTATACTGATTGAATCAAGTGAGAGTGATTGACTGCTGATTAAGCCTACTTCATGTTAATTGGATTGTAATCACACCTGGCTAGCCCTTAAGAAGGTATTGTTCTCAGAAACTAGACTATGAACTCAACTTGAGAACACCTTCAAAGACAATGGATTTGGATGACGCCAACCAATCACCTTGAAGCAGGGTGTAAGGACTGCCTCTGTTCCAGATGTATAAAAAAGCTTCCACAAACACCTTGCAAGAGGGTGTTCCTGATTAAAGCAGGCTCGTGGAGGAGGACTTCAGGAAGAACCCAACCAGGCTGGAACTCTAGGCTAGACTGGAGCTGAAGCTTCTGATTTAAGGTGACCACAATTTAGATTTTAAACATCACAACAGATAAAGAATTATAAAACATATGCAAGTAATTTGGGGGACTGAGAATACTAACACATGGGGGAATGAGGTAAATGCTTGCATAAGAAGTAACATTTCAGCTGAGAGACGAAAGTGAGGGGACACAGCAACCTAAGCATTATGTAGAGCTTGTGCAAAAAAAGAGAGTTAAGAGAGTAGAAACTAGAGAACTAGGTGGTACATTGGATAGAGTGCTGGGCCTGGAGTCAGGGAGGCTCATCTCCATGAGTTCAAATCTGGCCTCAGACACTTCCTGACTATGTGACCCTGGGCAAGTCACTTAACCTTGCTTGCCTCAGTTTTCTCATCTGAAAAATGAGCTGGAGAAGGGAATGGCAAACCACTCCAGTATCTTTGCCAAGAAAACCTCAAATGAGGTCGCAAATAATTGGACATGACTTACCAACAACAAGAATAAAACAGAATATTATATACAAGTCAAAACAAGTCAGAGCTGTGTGATTAGGTTGGCAAAAGGATGAGTCTGGTGATGTGGATGCCAGTTAGGAGAGATAAGGCCTTCAACTGGTAGCCACATAAGTCCAGAGAAGGAAGTGAATGAAAGAGATTCTTGGGTAGAATCCATAGACCTGGCCACTGTTTGGATGTGAGTGAGGTCAGAGTTGATGACTTGATATCACAGATGTAGGAAGGATGGGAATATTCTTGATAGAAGCAGTGCAGTTAGAAATAGGGGTGGATCTTCAATTGGGGAAGGGGAAGAAAAGAGAACAAAGATTTCCTATGCACCAATGATGTGCCAGGAACTGTGCTGAGAAATTTACAAACCTTTTTTTCCATCTGACCCTCACAATAACTCTGTGATATACGTGCTATCATTATCTCCATTTTAGAGTTGAGGAAATAAATTTGCATTCAGGTCTTCCTGATTCCACACCCAGTGAATCCTGGTATATGAAGGTATTGGAATACCATCATACCATTGTTTGGTTAGTTGTTGTCCTTCATTCTCCAAGAGGACCAAAGTGGTATTGGTATGTTGGAATCAAGGTACAGTGTGTCTGACTGTGGCTGATCAGACCAATGGGAGCTAAGAAGGCTCTACTACAGGTTGGGTACAAATATTCCATATGAACATTTAGAGTGGAGATGTCTCTACATTTGTGCATCTCACACTTCTTTTGAGCCACTGCAATTCTGCTTTGCTCATAGGGCACTGTGCCTTCTTTGACGCTGGCATGGCTTGCTGAGTGGTCCAGTGCCAGTGTCTCCCAAGTCTCCCAATTAATCCCAAAGTTCTTCCAAGAGATTTTTGAGAGTGTCCTTGTATTGCTTCTTCTGACTATTATACCATAAGAAATAATGAAAGGGCTTCCTTCAGAGAAACCAAGGAAGACTTATGTGAATTAATGTAGAAGGAAGGAGCAAATCTTAGATGATAACATTATAAAGTCAAATAACTCTGAAAGACATAACTCTGATTAATGCAAAGACCAATTTCAATTCCAGAGGACCCAAGTTTACAGGTACTGCCCTCTTCTTGCCAGAGAAGGGATAGACTCAAGATGCAGAATAAAGCAGATGTTTAGATATGGCCAATGTAGCAACTTTTCCTTTTTTTGACTATGCCTATTTGCTACAAGTATTTTGCTTTTTTTCTTTTAAAGGGAGTGGGGGATAGGAGAGTGAGAAAATCAGTGCTTTCTAATTGAAAAAACCAACAAATTAAAATGAAAAATAGGGGAGCATATTGGGGTACAGATAATGAGTTCAACTTTAGACAGGTGTTGGGGGTGCCTATGAGGTATTTAGGTAGCAATATCCAAGAAGCAACTGGACATGTGAGTGGAACTGAAGAAAGAAATGATGACTGGGTATGTAAGTTGGAGAATAATCTGCATAAAGATAGATAATTGAACCCAAGGGAACTGATGGAAACATTGAGAGAGATTAGAGAGACAGAGAGAAGTGGGCCCACCACTCCTGAGTGACTGAGACATACAAAGGCCCAGAATTTAGGCCCTTCCCTCAGCCAGAATTGGGTCCTTGTCTGGCCAGGAGGGATTAATTCCTGAGACAGCTCCAATGCCTCTCCCTCCTCAGGTGCTGGTGATATACACATACTCAGTCCCTAAGTGCTTCAGAATTTCCCCCAACTCTATTTATAAGCCTGGGCTACCTTTGTTAAAGGAAGTTTGTTCCCAGAGGATTTGTTAATTGAGGTATCATGCCACAGCAAAAGGGAGACAATAGAGCCCTGTCTCTTAAAAAAGATTCCTAACATCAAAGGAGAAGGGAATAGGACCGTACTGCTTTTTCTTCTTTTGACGAGCAATCAGGTACCCACTCTCATTAAAATGTTCGCAGCACTTCCTTCCACCCCCTCTCTCTCCAGAACCTTTTCATCCTATGTTGTCGATTCATCTGGGACAAATGGAGAAAGAAAAATATACTTGACTTGTATGGCTGATAGTAAATCAGAGCTGGGCTCAGTCCTGAGGAAATATTTGACAACCCCCAGATAACTTCTGGAGACTTTAGGACACAAGGATTTGAGCAGGGCCCAAGAACTTGTGGCACCAACCTCAGCCTCCAACATTTGGGGTGATCCTATGAATTCAGTTCAACAATAATTATGTGACTCCTGGGTCTAAAGGACTGTGCTGGGGACTAGAGGAGATTCACTGGGCCCAGCTAGGGAAATATGTTCAGAGAAAAGGGGGGATGTTGTGAGGAGGCTGATCTGGGCTCAATTCTAGGAAACGAGCCCTAATGATGGGAGCTTATTCAGTGTGGTATATATAATGGGTTGCCTCAGGAGGTAGTGAGTTCCCTGTTACTTGATCTCGTGCAAAGACTCCACATCCACATGTCAGTGAAGTTGGAGAGAGGAGGCTCGGGAATGGGTTGGAATAGGTGGGGACCTCTATGACTGATTCTATGTTCCTGTGCTGTATGGAGAGACAGCTACCACACAAAGAAAAGCATTCAAATTTCCTCAGTCTGGTGCACAGGAGGGAGAGTACCTGAGTGTTCCAGGTTCCTCCACTTACACCACAGCTGCCCTAGCTCAGCATGAAGCCTGTCTGTGGGACTGATGGGGTCAGTGCTGCCTCTTGACACATTCTTCTCGTTAGTGAAATCCATTTCATTTTTAGTGTGCCAAAGTATTATAGCTGGAAGGGACCTTAGATCTAGGCATTTGGTCTAACCTCTTCACTTTACAAGGGAGGAAACAGAAGCCCAGAGAGATTGACTTGCTCACATAACAGCCTTAGTAACAGAGTAAAAATTCAAATTTTAGTCATTGGCTCCCAATCTGGCTCTCTTCTCCTGGACCTTATGGCTTCATTTGTGACACAATATATTCAAGATGATTCAATAAACGGTTATTGATCACTTATTTTGTATGCCAAGCACTGTGCAAGGCACTGGAGATAAAGGGACAAAAATGAGACAGTCCTGTCTTCAAGGAAATAGTATGTGCACAGACATATGTATAAACAATATACTAAGTAATTATTAAATGACTTGGGGATATGAGAAATTCTCTCAATTGAGGGAATTAGTAAAGGCCTCATGGAAGCAGGGGTACTTGAACTGAGCTTTGAATGGAGTTCAGGACTCCAAGAGGTGGAGGTGAGGAGGGATAGTGGTCTAGGTGTAGGGAAACAGCTGATGCAGAGGAAGAGAGATGAAGATGGAATGGAGAGTATGTGAGTAAGAATAATGGAAAATACCAAAGTCAAGGATTTACTCAAGCCTGACTCAGGTTAGTCTTGAACCAGTCATTTCACTTTTCTGTGGCTCAGTCACTTGATGGCAATGTTATAAATCATGGTCAACATGTTTGGGAAATTTTTGGTGAACAGAAATAGTGACATGTTAATGAAAACTGCTCCCAAATTATTTTTTTAGTGAGGCAATTGGGGTTAAGTGGCTTGCCCAGGTTCACACAACCAGTAAGTGTTAAGTTTCTGAGGTTGGATTTGAACTCAGGTCCTCCTGATTCCAGGGCCAGTGCTCTATCCACTGTGCCATCTAGCTGCCCCATCCCAAATTACTTTTTTACTTACTGTAATAAAAATGAAAGGTTCTAGCCAAAATCTAGCATTGTGGAGTGAAAGAGAGAATTGAATTCATGCCAAAGGAAAAGTGAGCTAAGAGTAGGGAAGGATAGAATCCACAAAGGATCTCCAATTCAGCTGTCATATAGGTCTCAAACTAGACAACAACATACCTGTGCTATTGGTAAATGCACCCTGACAGTGATGCAGATGGCTCTACCACAGTATAGGTTGGATCAATTGGCTCCCAAGGATCCTCAAAATGTAAATGTAGCATGGTATAGTGCATAGACTGCTAGACTTGGACTTAGGAAAACCTAGGTTTAGGTCCCATTCCAGTTATTAGCTGCATTACCCCCGGGAAAGTCACATGAACCTCTCTTTGCCACAGCTTTCCTATCTGTAAAATGTAGAGATGGGACTTGGTGGCCTTTGACACCTCTTGAACTCAAAATCTATGAGTCAAAGATGAAATGCTTAAATGTTGTGTATTCTGAAAGGGTAGAGCAACACTTAGTCATTCCCAATGATCTAATAACATACAGCAGGATGCCAGGTCAAATGGATCTGGTGACTCTCCATAAAAACTTGATGAGGTGAAATGGAATTAGCAGAGATTCAAATTTTCCTCTGGAGTTGAATCAGAAATAGCATCATTCTTCCTATTAGTTTTGGACTGCTCTCTTGTCGATTAAAGCATAGGTTTCTAGGAAATTTAATTCCAGACTAAGTATGGTGAACTCCATTCCTAGTAATGATGACCAAGAATTTTGGGGAGACTAATAGGGTTAGGGACTCAAACCCATGGTCCATGCTTTTTTTTTCCCTCTTCCATTTAATGAAATGGTTCTTGGACTTTAAAAAATTGTAAGAGCAAACACTCATGATAATGATCATAATGAAAATAATGAAAATCTCATAACATATTTGCATTGCTTTAGAGTTTCTTGAGTTCTTTCACATCATTTGATCTTCATAGCATCCCTTTCTGTGATGCTAGGTCACTAGGCAGCTTCTGGGAATAGCAAACAGCAATGCTGTCTCTCATTATAATTACAATTATTATTAAATGTTTTATTTTCAAATTTGCTAATAATAATAATGCCATTCTCATCTGAAATTACAGAAGGGTTGTATTTAGGAGCCTGGATTTTGTGATCAGTGCAGGGATTGTGGAAATAGTATATCCCATCACTCAAAGCTGCAAACATTTAGTACCTAGAAGAATCATGCCAAAGAAAGACATGACCTAGTAGTTAGGATTGTCCAATGAAAGCCCACTGATTTTCACAAAATAGAAGGTGGGACATATGTCTTCCAAAAATACAGGCCTAAAAATACACTTGAGAAGTCAAATAATAAACTGGCCAATTCAATGATTAATAAAAATGTAATAACCATGTTTTAATAGGTGTCACTACCACACTGAATACTAATGCTCTCTAAAGAGCAAGGGATGAGAGTCTGTAAGTGAAGCTCTAGCACACTCAAGCCTGGAGAGAGTCCCAGAATTGACCTGGTGAAGGGTGAGTGCCTAAACCCTGTCTCAGCTGTCTCTAATTAGTCTGACCTCAGGCATACATCAATGCCTTGCCTTGACCATGAGAAAGGACCAAGGATTAGACATCTGCTCTGCTACCTCATGTGCCCCCTCGGCTCTCCACCTCTTTCTTAGGAGTTGGTCCTCAAATCAATATTGCCTATACTATACTGATAAAGGCCAGCCAACCTATTTCTACTTACTCCCCTGTGATGTCATTCAGAATCTCTGTGATTCTGAGTTATAGATTAATGAAACTCAACTCAATTCTCTGACTGCCACCCCCTGCTCCCTCATACCTATTCATGTCCCTACCATTCCCATTTCCCATTCTATTCTTACCCTTCCATCATTACCCCCTAAATCCTGTTCTGTTGCTTATAATATCTGTCCTCTCCCATCCACTTACTTTGTAGAGGTTGTATTTGATTTTAAGTGTGTGTATTGTCATCCTCCCACCCCCTAGAATGCAAGGTCATCATGGGAAGGGACTGCTTCATTCCAGGATTCTCTCAGTTCTTTATGGATAGGGATAAGGGTTGAAGCTGAAATCAATCTCCCTGAAGAGGAAACTCCCAGATGAGGAAAATCTAATTCGAATGATAAATTCCTTATATATCTCCTTTAGTTATTTATTTTTAGTACTTTTTATTCTGTTCCCTCCCTTTCCTTCTTTCAAAACAATCATTTGTGTTCATCTATTCCAAACTTAATTCTTGTGATCTGTCCCTCCTTTGGGAGCAAACTTTCTTACAGAATTTTAAGTCAGTTGAACATCCCTTTACTTCCTCTGATCTAGTTTGAAATCCCAATGTCTGGATTGCATGAGATTACAAGGAAATCTAACAGTTTTGGCACATAATGTCCGAAAAGCTCTTGCCATTCACAATGATATCATCCAAGAGAAGATCCAAGAGCTCTTACTCTCTTTGCTAGTTTCTGTCAGTTGTATGCCTGATGGCTATAATCATTAGTCAGTCAGCAATCAATCAATAAGCATTTATTAAATACTAACTATGTACCAAAGACTGTGCGAAGGGCTGGGGATACAAAGAAAAAGACAAAACTGTCAAGGAGCTTACACTCTAATACATAGTATTAGTCACTTGAGAAATGTAGGGCCTGAATTGTAGTTTCTGTACACACTGCAACACTCCTAAGATTGTGGGCTTGGACAGGACCTACATGATATGCATTTGGTGTACCATTAGACAGGACTCACAAGCCTGAATTCCTGCTCAGCACCCTTTGATCCTCCTTCTTTACCAGTAGCAGAATACTTTTTATTTACACTGAATATATTTTGAATGTTTATATGGTTTTCTCCAAGAGAATCTTTGAGGGTGGGCACTCTTTCATTTTTGCCTTAATGATACCAGTGCCTTGTATACTTTCTGGCCCCATGACAGGGACCAGACCTGGGATTTCATTGATATAGGGACGTTCTGTCTGATGAAACTTTCTTATTCAGCTCAGAAACTTCTTTGCAATTTATACTCTTAAAAATCCTTACAAAGACCTGGAGCCCAGGTCCTCCTGGCTTCAAGACCAGCTATTTATCTCCTACACTATGTTGTACCTGGTAGGTGTTGAACAAACACTTGTTTATTGCTTAATTCCTTATAAGATCTAACATTATCTACAGATCACAAAGCACTTTACAAATATTATCTTACTCAATCTTCACAACTCTGTGAAGTACGAACTCCAGTTGTTCTTACTCTCGCCTTACCAGTGAAAAGATTGAGGCTTAAACACTTCACCAGTGCCACAGAGCTAGTAATTGTTAATGAGCTGTGACCTCCAAACCTAAAGGAATTTCCCCTCTACCATTGTGTCCTCTAAGCAGGAAGGTAATGTTGCATTTTGATCTGTCCCCCACTGATGTGGCATGGAAGGAGGCATGGTGGTGGTCATGGCCATTGCCATCTCAGGTCTTCCTGACAACAAGTCTGGAGGTCTAGTCATTCCTCTACAGTACTGTAACAATAGCAATGTGGTCCATGGTAAGAGTCTGCTGTATTTTTCTCTTTGAGGATGAACATTTTCTTTTCCCACTGCCTGATTTCTCTGACTTGTTCTTGGGCTCAAATGCATTTGCTAATTGGTATTCCTGGGTGAAAAGCAGGTGTTTTTACTGCTACAACTAGCAGCCTTCTGCCAATGGCAGTTTTAGTTATCTGTCCTTACTTGGGTCTAGACATGAATTAACCACACAAACTCCAATACCCCTGAATCGTTGCCACGAATTTTGGGCCAGTGGCCAAACATGGTGGTTAGAGAGTGGCACAGGTGGAATCTAGTAATGATTCTGTTAGTTCATTACTGTGAAACAGGGAAAAGTTTTGGCTGATGACTGACTCCATTTGGTTACCACTAGAGAAAGACAAAACTTTAACACAATTAAGGAAAGGGGCCACCCTAGTGGTTTCATTATAATAGGATTTCACCTGCATAAGCTTTCCAAGTAGAAATGATTTCTTTCAAATTGGAACTATTCCATCACCTTTCCAACAGATTAGCTATGTGAAATGAAACATTTCTCTACAATTACATTACAGCTTATGTCCAGGGGTCTCTGACAAGTCTGTGCACATTATTCCATGGGAAAAGTAGGCACAAAAAGAAAATTTCCATTTCTAATCTGACACCATAAAACTAATAGGAGCCAATGTAGCAATTAAAAGATAAGCCATATTGTTGAATGGAAATAGTGTGGTAATGTAAAGTTAAACCATAATAGTAAATGGAAACAATGTAGCAATAAAAAGTTGAATTATGATATGGAGTGGAAACAATGAAGTGTTTTAAGGTTACCCCATAGCAATGAATAGAAATAATGTGCATAATTCCCCAACAAATCCCTTTTTTGGGAGGCCACTAGGGTTAAATGACTTGCCCGGAGTCATACAGCTAGCAAGTATCCGAGGTCAGATTTGAACTCAGGTCCTCCTAACCCCAGAGCCAATACTCTATCTGATGCCCCACTTAGCTGCCCCAGAAAAAATGTCATAATTTAAGACTGTACCATAGTACTGATAGGAACACAATGTAACAATTTAAGGTTATTATATTAATATGAACGAATGTAGCAAATTAAGGTTAGGTCATGATATTACTAAGAGACAATGAGACTATTAATTACTAAGAGGCAACAAGACACAATAAGAGACAATTATGAAGAGAAATTTAAGTTAATAAAGCTCTCTGTTCATATTATCTCATTTGAGGCTCTCAAGAGTAGCTACAATTTCACTCTTCCATTTGGTGACAGGGAGACTAAGAGACTTACTAAGGTCACACAGTAAGTGATAGAGACAAGCTTAGAATCTAGGTCTCTCTGTACTCAAGGATCTGAGAGGTGTAAAGAACCTCACTGGCCATTTAGTTCAACCTATACACAAGAGGAATCCCCACTATTATAAAACTGACAAGTGGTCCTCCAAAGTTTGCTTGAAGACCTCAAGAAAGAAACCATTCCACTTTGGGACACATTTGTTGGGAAGGCTTTTATCACCATCAAGCCCAAATAAGCTTTTGTAACATCTAGAACACTTGGAAAGAAGCATGTCATATTTGAAAGCATCAATTCAGATAATAATGTACTCCTATCTACTTCCCGGTAACTTTAGACAGAAGGGGAAATTATGGGTCCTTCCCATTTCAAAGAAATAGTCCCGAATAAAGAAATGGCAAAGTGAGGCCAGAGAGAGCCAGCAGACCTAACCAACAGATAGAGGGAAAATCATCCTGAAAAGGGCCCCTTATTAAGGTACTTGGGAATCACTTTTTAAGAGACAACGAAAGATGGTAAGCTTCCAAAAGAATGGAGAAAAAATGGATGACTAAGAACATATTGAGACAAAGGCATGTAGTGGATAGAACATCAGCCTTGGAGTCAAGAAGAGCTGAGTTTAAGTTCTGCCTGTGATGATCCTAGACGGGTCATTTATCTTCACATGGTCCCTACACAATGCTCTCAGACTATGAGACAAAAATAAGCATGGTGCAGAGAAAAGATGGTTAGAGTCAAAGGACCTGGGTTCAAATCCTGACATAAAAGAAATCAGTAAGTAATTTTGCTATGTTTGTATTTTACTGTGCTAGATACAAGGTGCAGGGAATGAGAGTACAAAGAACAAAACAGTCGCTCTTCCCAAGATGCTTTCATTCTCATGAGGGGGTTTAATGGCACAGAGAAACATCTAAATTTAATAAACATATACATCCAATCCAAGCCAAATGGCTTACATTCTCTGGGCCTCAGTTTCTCATCTTTAAAAGGAGAGGAATGGGTCAGGGGCCTTTATGTTCTCTTCTAGGTCTAGACCTATGATTTTATAATTTATATCAGATTCCAGCATAATACAGCAAACATCAACAGAGGGAGTTTCCATACTAGAAATTTCCCATTCCAGTGACACCACAAGTTCAAAAGTACAAAACTGATGAAGAATGTGTCCACAATGGTTGACCCATAGACTTCCTTTCTCATTTCTATGAAATCTTTCCAAGAAGGCTTTGACACATCATAGTTATAACTCATGAAAATCTGGAAGGGAGACAAATGGGTTTTTGAACATGGCCATAACTTGACAATTGTAGAGCTGACAGCAGGAGAGAAAATGTGATCCTCATGGGCTCACTGTGTGCTCCTCATAAAATAGATCTATGCCTTTGAAGGACAAAATGATAGAAATGAGAGCTCACATTCACATATATCATCTTACTTATCCGCACAACCACCCTATGATGGGAATGCTATTATTATGCCCATTAGACAGATAACTACACTGGAACTAAGAGAGATTAACTAATTTACCCAAGGTCACAAATAGTGTCAGAAGCAGGGTTTGAACCCTGGCCTTCCTGATTCCAGGTCTAATACTTTATCTACCACAACATGCTGCCTTAAAGGCTCATCAAAAAGACATTTCCTGTATGTAGATTGTTGTTGTTGATCCTTTGTTTTTGAAGAGAACCAATGACATCATGGGTGATGTTTTGACTTGGGCATGAATTGGATTTAATTGAGGCAGAGAGGTGTGTGAAGTCAGCTGCTTCACTCGTCCAGAGTCACAGAAGTCCAGCAGCAAGACAAAACCCAAGATGACTAGCAAGAGCCTGGGATGCAGTAGATGACTTTGGCATCTTCATTGCTTGACCAGACTCTAAGTATTCCACATCACCAGCTTCAGCCACTTCCAAGGCCATTGGAACAACTTGTTCTCATTCCCCCATTCTGCCAAGGGAAGTCATCATATGATTGGTGCAGATATCCCTCTTTTTCATTGACAGGTTTTGAGGCTTGTAGATAACCTTGAACCTGCCAAAATGCTTTTACAGGGGCATGGCCACTGTGCATGTTACAGCTTCTTGGAGCCCTGAATGAGAGTTCCATGACAGATGAACACCAAAGGTGGCTGAGGAGCCCTGAAAGAGCTCAACAAGGCTTTATGCCAGAAATGTGCATGTGTGAGAGATGGGAGCACAAAGAGATCATTGTTTAATGTTCCTAGGACATCAATGGGGCCATAAAAAAAAGAAAAGGAAACCTAGAATGTCCATAAGGGTCATGGAGAATGTTTTGAACAGAATCCAAATGGAAGGAGGAGTGGTCTCTCTTATCTAGCTTCTTAGCCTGGGCTCCACGGATCCTCCCCACCCCCAAGGAGTCCCTGACTAGATTTCAAGAGGTCAGTGAACTTGGATGAGAGATTCTCAAGGGGGAGATATATCCAGCCAAGCTCTGGGGCCCTGACCTGCTGGGAGAGTTGACAGGGTAAATCCAAAGTCTTACCATATGTAGGATCATAGATGTAGAGCTGCTTGGGCCATTAGAGGCCAACTCCAAACCCAATCCCTTTATAGCTGAGGGAATTAAGGCAGAGAGAGAGAGAGAGAGAGAGAGAGAGAGAGAGAGAGAGAGAGAGATTAAGTGACTTACCCAGGGCCACATAGCTAAAAAGTGTCTCAAACAGGATTTGAACCAGGTCTTCCTGACTCTATGTCCAATGCTCTTTCCACTGTATCAGAGGTGTTAAACAGCCTGAGGGACTCATGCAGTCCACAATGTACAGTGTGTCTAAAACTACATTTACATGTAATAGAGTAATATGTAACCAAATAAATAAAAAGACAACAAAACATAGATAATATTGCATTTTAAAACCAAATCAGTATGTGAACTTCAGGGATCTTCAGGGCTGAATCACTGGCCCCTGTTTCTGTTGATTTTGATGTCATTATAATGATACATTTCCTCTTCATTTGTGTTTCTTTGTTTATGCAATCTCCAGAAGGAAGGAAGGAAGGAAAGAAAGAAAGAAAGAAAGAAAGAAAGAAAGAAAGAAAGAAAGAAAGAAAGAAAGAAAGAAAGAAAGAAAGAAAGAAAGATGAAAGGAAAGAAGGAAAGAAGGAAGGAAGGAAGGAAAGAAAGAAGGAAACCAAAGGAAGAAAAGATAATAGCATAGATGTGCATTTTAGCAAGAAGATACAGCAACATAAGTTTTTTATTGGGCATCAATGAGCCATCTGTGGCCAGGATGTAGTCCTGAGGGAAGTGATTGGACCTCACATATTGGATCCTGACTCTGTCATCCAATATGTTAGGTACTCTTCCCAGCTTTATCTCTCTGCAAATTTAATAAAGATGTGAGCTATGCCTTTAATTAATACTTTTTTAAAACAGCAGAAGCCCTTGCCTTCTCCTTCAGATTGCCTACAGATATAGGCAGATCTTGTACATACCTGGTTACTGATATATTGTCTCCTCCTTGGGGCACAGGCAAGGTTGTTGCCTTTCTTTTTCTCCCTAGCACTTGGCATACTCACTTACATATGGTGAGTTCTTAATAAATGCTTGTTGACTTACTGACTGAGGTCCAAGCACAGATTTGATGTGGACACTTAATGACTCAGGTCACCTTAAATATGTGTCACCTCAGTTTCCTCATCTGTAAGGGGGCTGGACCAGGTGATGTCTAAAATGCCTTCCAACTCTAAAGACTTTGATGCTTTGAAGCTGGTGGGGGGGGCGGGGGGGGGGGGGGCAGAGCAGGCATTCACAGTGACTTTAGGCCCGGCTCAGCTCTAGCTAGGAGCCCTAGGACCAAGTACCATCAGAAGAATAAAATGCGACTTGTCCTATCACAGCAGATGACCACCAATGTTTTCTCCTGTTCCAATCCAAAGAGAAAACATACTTGGAGGTAACAGCGTAAGAGAAAACACCAGCAAGGTCAGCCAGGCCTGCAAAGTGGCCAACAGCATGACCCTTCCAAGCCCCCAGATCTCCTTGAAGCAGGCTGACCAAGAATGAACAAGTCCCTGTGTGTGTGTGTGTGTGTGTGTGTGTGTGTGTGTGTGTGTGTATGTGGGAGGGGCAGCCACCAATCTCTCTTTACTGCTCTCTCCCACTCCCATCCCATCCTCATCTCTGTCTTCTCAGCAGCTCTCCCTGCTTAATGTGCACACCCTCATCCACAGCTGTTCTCCCCAGACCTTTCACCTTGAGAAAAGCAGAAAGTCAGGGTCTTCCCAGCAAAAGGGAGAGTCAGCTGTTCTTGCTAAAACAACCATCCAATTTCAATAAGCAAGAATTGCTTCAAACTTATTTTCTTCCCCTCTCCTCTACACACACCAATTGCTTTGCATTTACTTGATATATACTTTATATTTAATCATCTGCATACATGATGTTTCTCTCCTGTAGAATGTAAACTTTTAAAAATTTTTTTAATTTATTTATTTTTGGCAAGGCAATGAGGATTAAGTGACTTGCCCAGGGCCACACAGATATTAAATGTCAATTGTCTGAGGTTGGATTTGAACTCAGGTCCTCCTGAATCCAGAGCTGGTGCTTTATCCACTGCACCACCTAGCTTCCCCCAAGAATGTAAACTTTTTGAGGGTAACAAATACTTCTGGGGTTATTTTGGTTTTTGGCTTGCTATTACCAGGGCCTAGTATAAAACTGGTGCCTAATAAATGCTGCTGCTTCTTGTTGGTTTCTACATATCTGCCTTCTTTCCTTCTCTTCTTTCTCTTTTCTCCCACTCCTCTTTTTTGTCTCTTTCTTCTTTCCCTTTCCTTCTCTTCTTCCTCCCTTTCACACTCCACTTTCTCATTCTCCTTTTTCCCTTTCTCTTCTCTTTGTCATCTCTTTCTCTGCACTCTTTTTCTTTCTCCTCCTCCTCCTCCTCCTCCTTCTTCTTCTTCCTCCTCCTCCTCCCTCCCCTCTCTCCTCCCCATCTCTGTCTGTCACTGTCCCCCTTTCAGACCATATTTGGAGAATTATGTTTAGTTCTAACCACCATTGTTTGGTAAGGCTGTTGATAAGCTAGACAGTGAGTGTCTGAAGGAAGACAACCAGGAAAGACAAAGGCCCTAGGAGGCACAGTTGAAGGAGTGGGGTTTGTTCAGCCTAGATAAGAGAAGACTTATGGATGCCACAATAGCTGTCTTGAAATTTTTGATGGACTGTTTTGTGAAAGAGGGATCTCACCTGTTCTACTCAAGCCCACTAAGGACAATGGTAGGAAGTTTCAATGAAGCCAATCCAAGCATGATGTGAGGAATATAAGGAGCCAGAGGAGTGAACAGGTCATGCCTTTTGTGATGTCACTGAGCAATGACTGGATCATTGGTCACTGGGTAGGAAGAAATGCTTTTTCAAGTATGAGTTAAATCAGGTGGCCACTGATAGACCTTATAATTCTGATTCTGTGACTTGGGAAAACTAAGCTCTTAATTCACCTTAAAAAATAACTAGAAATGTAGAACAAAAAATATGAAGTGGTTAAAAGCCAAGATAGGTGAAGATATGTCAAGGAAGTCACTCATTTCTTAGTGAATCGAAGTATGAGGGACCATTTGACAATAAAAACAACTAAGAATTTATTAACATTGCAGGTTCAGGAGGCAGCTAGGTGGCACAGTGGATAAGGCACCCACCCTGTATTCAGGAGGACCTGAGTTCAAATCTGGCCTCAGACACTTGACATTTACTAGCTGTGTGAGCCCGTACAAGTCACTTAACCCTCATTGCCCTGCAAAAAAAAAAAAAAAAGTTTGCAGGTTCAATATATCCTAGATTTTGAGCTGGGAGATACCTCAGAAGTCAAGCAGCCCAAATTCCTAATTTTATAGACCATGAAACTAAGGGCCAAAGATGGGAAGTAGCTTATAAAAGGCCACCCAAGTAGTAACTTGTAGAGCCGGGATTTGAATTCAAGTCTTGTGATTAAAAAGCCAGCACTCTTTCTTGCACATTATACTGTATAACAGATTTATAAAGCGATAGCTATGGTCTCAGGTTACTGAAGGGTAAGAGGCTCTTCAAACTAGAGGCAAGCAAGGTTCACTTTGGTTTCTTTGCAAATTCTATAATATATTATTGATCAACAAAATATATAGTGGGCATGAAAATGGATAATGGGTACACCTTCACAAATGTGAGACACAATACCTCAAACCTGGAATAGCTTTCGGGAATTTCATTTCTAAGTGGGTCCCAGGGACAATTCTCACCTCCTTGAATGAAGGGATCATAAGAGCAAAGAATGAAACCTGGAAGGGACCCTCAAGACCATCTAGTCTACCCCACCTCCACCCCCAATTCATCTCAGAGATGAGGAAACAGAGGCCCACAGGGGTTAAGTGATTAATCCAAGGTCACACAGGTACCAATGGCAATGCTGGTATTGTAGCTCAAGACCTCTGGTTCCACATGCACTGCTCTTTTCATACTCTGGCCTGTGGCACTTGGTACCATTTTGGACACACAGATGGAACATCCAGGAACTGTGATTTCTATCACTGCTCATTTGTGACTTAATAGATAACATTAGAAAGCTTCCTGAGGTTGAGAGATTAAATCCTTTGCCCAAATAAAATAGCTAATAAGTGTCCAAGGCAAGATATGAACCTCGGACTTTCTACCTTTTGAGTTCAGAATGTTCATGACCATGCCACCCCACTTAAAGCACACAGTAGGTGCTCAATAAATACTTAGTGGTTGCTTGTAGGCATTATAATACCAGGCTTCCCTTGAATCTCTTGTTTTCTTTGGGTTTGGGCTCATATTCACATCATTCTCTTCAGTGAGAATTGTGGATAGTAAAAAGCTCTCCAAGTACATGACTGCAATTGGAATTCAGCACACACACCTCCCTGATACCCCAGATTCCTCTCAAGCACATGCTTTTCTCCTTGCAAAAATAAAGAGGAATTAATTAACAGTTTTAATGCAATACCAGTGGGCTTCTTGATAGAACTGGATAAAACCATTATGGAATTTTTATGGAAGAACACAGAGAAAAGACCATCAAGGGTTAATTGGGAGGTGTAAAAAGTGAATTAAGAGGGGCTCATTATCCCTGTTGTTAAAGAATATTATGAAGCAGTTCGAATGGAGATTGTCTGTTACTGGGAAAAATAGAAATCCCAGATATAAAACCAAATGCATACAAAAGATTAGTGTTTGGCAAACCTACAGACAAGAAAAAAAACTGTGGAAAGAATTCATTACTTAATAAATGTTGTTGGAAAAACTGGCAATCTGGTGCAGGATAAATTTAGATCCTTCATCCTGCACTGTATACCATAAGAAATTGCACCTGGATCACAGAATTAAACACAAGGAAAGAAGAAGAAAAGGGAATGATAATAAGTTACATTTAGATCCATTTCTAACTTGCTTTCCTCACCACATTCTTGTAAGGCAGTTAGGGCAAGCATTAGCAATAGCCACCTAATCTGTGATTTCACTGCTCATGAAGAAGGTCCCTCTGCCAGTACAGATCAGGCCCTCTTTGGCAGCTTATAAGTTCAGAGAGCTGCCTAGATCACTGAGAGGTTGACTGACTTACAGGTAGTCACATAGCTTGTATGTGTCAGAAGTAGGACTTAGAGGCCGGGTCCTCGTGGCTTTGAAGGGAGCTATTTGGGCACTACACATTACTGACTCAGGAGACACTATGACATGTAAAAATAACTATGATACCATTTTGAAACTTGCTGTGTTCCAGTAAATAGAGAACTACATTCCCAGGATTATCATTTCAGATTTCTGAAGAAGAACTGGAGGTCAGAGAAGTGATCTGATTTGTCCAGGGTCATTTTGCCAATAAGTGATAGAACTATCATCAGAACTGAGGCTGTCTGAGGTCAAATATAATTTTATTTGGTTTCCACATGACATGGTCTCAAGTAAAATATTCATCTGATATGGGGTGATTAACCTCTTTTGTGTCATGGGTCCCTTTGGCATCTGGTGAAGCCAGTGGATGCCTCAGAATATTGTTTTTAAATGTGAAAAAATACATAGGCTTTAAAATCAAACCAATTCTATTCAAATACAGTTATTGAAGTATTAAAAACTAAAGGTGATAGGGGCAGCTAGGTGGCACAGTGGATAGAGCACCGGCCCTGGAGTCAGGAGTACCTGAGTTCAAATCCAGCCTCAGACACTTAACACTTACTAGCTGTGTGATCCTGGGCAAGTCACTTAACCCCAATTGCCTCACAAAAAAAAAATTAAAGGTGACAGACCCCAGGTCAAGAATTCCTCATTTAAATTGTGGAAGGTAGATATATTTCCTGTTGGATATATTAATAGAAGAAATTGTTAGGGGTAAGGTAAATGGATTTCATTATGTTAAAAATAAATTTCTGCAGAAAAAGTAGCATAATCAAGATAAATATAAATGAACAGCCTAATGAAATATTTGCAGAAATGAAAAAAAATTCATTAAGCACCTGCTTACTGAATACCAAGAGCTATGCTTAGTTCGGGGATAACATAAGTAGGGAAACTGTGGCCAGGAAAAGGACTTTTGGTCGTCGTATGTGGAAACAAGGCAGATGGTAAAAAACCTGTGCTGAGTAGACTCTGGTAGGCCCTGGTTTAAGTTTATGGCTAGGGGCAGCTAAGTAGCCCAATGGTTAGAGGAATGGCCCTGGATTCAGGAGGACCTGAGTTCAAATCCAGCTACAGACACTTGACACTTACTAGCTGTGTGACCCTGGGCAAGTCACTTAACCCCAATTGCCTCACAAAAAAAAAGAAAGAAAGAAAGAAAAGAAAAAGTTTATGGCTTATGGGAAGTAAAACTGGGTCAGGCCAAGGATTATTGGCACACACTTGTAATCTCTGGTAGAGCTGATAAATCATGAGCTCAGAAGTGGGGCTACTGCTAATCAGGTATCCACTCTAAATTTGTCACCAATAAGGTAAAGCCCTAGTGGTAGAGGGCCTAAGGAAGGGTAAAACTGACCATATTGTGAGGAAAAAAGGAACAAACTCTCATGCTGATCAGCAGTGGATTCAGACCATGAATGGTCATTGTACTTCCAGCGTAGGCAAGAAAGGCATATCCAGAAGGGAAGAAAGGAAGGAAGGAAGGACAGGGAAAGGAAAAGAAGAAAATAACTTGGTCTAGGGTGGGCCAGGTAAAGTGGATTAACTTTCCTCTCTTAGCATAGCATTTGCCTGGTATTATAGTGATGATAATTTTCATCTATGAGTCAGGTTAGCTGACCGCTAAAGTCACTTCAAGTTCTCAAATTCTAGCACCACGAGAGCTTATCCTTAATTGCTCAACAAGCAGAAAATCACAGACCCTGGGCAAAGTTATAATAATACTGAGGGGACTAACTCCACCGTGGGCAATGGGAGAGAGCTATGGCTTCTGGAGGATAGGATATGGTGCAGGGCATCAGTAGCAGGGCAGATAGCTCAATGCCCAGGTATACCTAGGTTAATTGGTAGATAACTTACTATTGAAAAAATTTTAAAAGAACTAATATAATTTTTCAATGCTGCTCCCGGTTCTAATTGGATAAATCTACAAAAGAATATATTCTTATTTGAGATAATGACTTTAAAAAGTCTAACTTTAAAATTAGTGTTGTTGTTAATAGTAACGATAGCATTTATAAAGAGCTTTAAGGTTTGTAAAACACTTTGCAAATACTATTTCATTTGATCCTTGTAACAACTCTGTTAGGTTAATGCTATTATTATCCCCATTTTGTAGATGAAGAAATTAAGGCTGAGTAACTAAGGATCTCAGCTAGTAAATGCCAGAGACAGGATTTGAACTCTCACCTAACTGACTCCAAGTCCAGTCCTTTACAACCTGGCCCTACAATCAACAAAATACCAAAATAATGTTGAATCACTGCTTTATGCTCATCAAATTGGCAAAAATAACAAAAAATGATGAAATTCAGTGCTGGTGTGCCTGTGGGCTCTTCCAGAGTCAACAAAATCCAGTATCAAGACAAAAGTCAGCATGACTGACAATGGCCTGGGATGTAATGGATGATGCCTGACTGAGCTCCAAGCACTCCCCAGCACCTGCCTCAGCTACCTTTTTGGCCAGTGGAACAAACTGCTCTCATCTACCTTTTCCACCAGGGAAACTCTTTCTATGCTTGGGGATAAACATTGCCCTATACTCACTGACCAGTGTGATGCCTATTTATTACCCTCAACCTGGTTTAGCCCTTTCTGCAGAAATGTTTTTACCAGAATGTAGTCACTGTGCATGCTACAGCTTCTTAGAGTCACAGGTAAACACTGGGTGACAGATGGACACCAAGGGTGGATGAGCAGCCCTTAAAAGGGCTTGGCAAATCCTTACACCAGAGTTGCTAGTGTTCCGTGAACACCCCATACACCCTATCCACTATGCAGTATTGGCTCTAATATATAAAATGCAAAATTAATCCTCAAGTACCAAGATGAATGGAAAAACAGAATGGGAGAAGATAGAGAGGGAGTAACTAACAAGCTGTTATGGACATATTGTATGTCGAAATTTGTTCTTAAATGTAAATAGTTGTAAATGAATGTTTAATTGGTCTCATTGTTGTTTAAAGTTAAGTACAATAATAAATTATGCTTAATTTTGCTAAAAGTGGAAGGAAATTGATAGAGGGAATCGATAGAGGAAATCAATAAGCCCATATCTTCTCAATGCAAATACTGAATAAGCTTCCCCACCTGACACAACATTTTGAAACAGGACTATTTCTAGCATAGCATGTAAAAAAACAGAAGAAAACCAAAGTTCTTTAAGGATGAGGAGGCCACTGATGAATGGACTTTGGCCACTCAGCATCATTCTGTAATAAACCCAGTTCTTGGGAAGGAGAGAGAGCATCTGCTTAGAGAAATTGTTTGCAATTCAGGAAGATGTATAGCTTCTTGGTCTCATCATTCACAAGTTAAGTTACTTAGAGCCATGATACTTTGTTTTTTATCTTGTTTGGAACCTTGTCACAAGACGTTTGAACTCTATGACCTGTAGGGGAAGAATGGTCTATGCCAAGAGGGCTACAGGAAAGAGCAGGTGTCATCCAGTCAGCCTAGGGATCCTTGTACTGGCATCCTTAGAAAAGGGACAGTTCTGAAACATTGACCCACTGAAGAAATGACTATTTCCTGCTTGGCACACAATCATCCAGCAAAGGCAGAGTCATATAGTTAGAAGAAAGCTGGATTTGAAGTCAGAGGATCTGAGGCTGAATTTTGACATTGCAATTTATCGTTTATAGGCAGCAAAACAAGGGTAATTAGATCTGGGTTCAAATTTCACCATAGGTGCTTAATCTACAGCAAGTAGATCAGTATGGCTTGATCATAGAATACAATCAGTGAATTAATGTATAAGAAGACTTAAAGGGCAAGAATGGAATACGTTGTGAAAAGATTTATATGTCAAAACGAGGGGGTTAGATGTGATCCTAGAGGCAAAAGGGAACCACTAGAGTTTCTTGAGAGGATAGGGAAGGGAGGGCTAAGCAGACAGTACTTTAGGACAATAATTTTGGCTGCTGAATGAAGGGTGGGTTAGAGGGAGTAGAGACTGGGCACCCATTAGAAGCCATTGCAAATGTCCAAGAATGATGTGATAAGGGATTGAACTAGGGAGGGGAGTGTGCAAGTGAAGAGAGTTGTGGAGATAGAAACAACAAGATCTCACAACTGTCTGGTGGATATGATGGATAAGTGAGAGAGAGGAGTCAAGAGTAGCACTAAAATTTTTGGCCTGAGTAACTAAAAAAATGATGGTAACATTGACAGAAATAAGGCAGTTCAGAAGAGGAATGGCTTTGGTGGAATGCAGTGGATAGAACCCTGGACTTGGAATCAGAAAATATGAGAGCAAATCCAGCCTCAGACACTTACTAGCTATATGACCCTGGGCAAATCAATTAACCTCTATTTGACTCAGATCCTTGTCTTTAAAATAGGAACACACTGGAGAAGGAAATGGAAAACCACTCCAGTACCTTTACCAAGAAAACACCATGGACAAAGTCCACGGAGTCACAAAGAATCAGATACAACTAAAGGACTGAACAACAATAACAACAAGGAGTGGGGAAAGAATGAGTTCAGTTTTGGAAATGTTAAATTCAAGATGCCTATAAGACATCCAGTTTGAAATGTCTAATAGGCAATGGGTTATATAAGACTGAGATCCCATAAAGAGACTAGGGATCGATGTTGAGATATGACGGTAATATACATAGAGGTGGTGATTGGTCCCATGGGAACCAATAAGCACAGAGAGAAAAGAGAAAAGACTGTACAATTAAGCCCTGGATTACATACATATTTAGTGGTCTTGACACAGATTATGAACCACAAAAGGAGACTAGGGAGCAATGACAAGGGTATAATCAGAGATTATAGATTTAGAAGGCACCTTAGACGGCATCTAGTCCAACCTCTACTATTTTCCAGATAGTAAAAAGAGGCTGAGGAATTTAAAGACTAGCCTAGAGTCCAGTTAATAAGTATCAAAGAAGGCATTTGAAGCCAGGTCTTCCTGAGTCTGGATTCTATCCACTAGCCATAATGCCTTTAACAGGAAGCAGGAAAACCAAGAGAGACTATTGTGAAAACCCAGAGAGGAGATAATATCAAGAAAAGAGGCCATCAATATCCTATATTGTGAGGGGAAAAGAGAATCAAAGTCTCAATAAGAATTGATAAAAGAGACTTTGGAGAGAACAATTTCAATTTAATGATAATATTAGAAGAGAGATTACAGGGGGTTGAGAATGGTGAGAGAGGAGAGAAAATCAAGGCACCAAGTGTCAACAGCTAGCCAAGTAATTCAACTGAGAAAAGAAGATATATAGGATTATAGTTCCCTGGGATAGGAGGATCCTGTGAGGTGTGTGTGTGTGTGTGTGTGTGTGTGTGTGTGTGTGTGTGTGTTTTAACTTGGGTCAATATAAGAAAAAGTCTTGATATGCACCAAAATATTGATAGCAACACATTTGTGGAAACAAAGAGTTGGAAACAAAGTAGATATAC
This sequence comes from Dromiciops gliroides, assembly GCF_019393635.1. Lineage (NCBI taxonomy): Eukaryota > Metazoa > Chordata > Mammalia > Microbiotheria > Microbiotheriidae > Dromiciops > Dromiciops gliroides. Next base: position 746,873,315 of record NC_057861.1, read on the forward strand.
ACAGATTGGGGAATGGCTAAACAAATTATGGGACATGAATGTAATGGAACATGACCATGTTGTAAGAAATGACAAATAGGTTGAATTCAGAGAAGGATGGAAAGAAAATGAATTGATGTAGAGCAAAGTAAGCAGAGCCAAGAAAACAATATATGTACATGACTACAACAATGTAAATGAAAATAATAAAGATAAAAAATTCAAAAGTGAATGTCACAAAATTACAGAGATAAGCCTTGGTCAAAAGAAGCCATATAAGAAGATAGCCCCTCCTGACCCTTGCAGAGATGGGAGGTACACAAGTATGGTACATAGTACATATATTCAGATAGATGTGTACAGACACACACGCACGTATACATATATAAAGTTATGCTGACTTTCCCCCTTTTTGCCTTAAAAATATTATTTTATGGCATGACTCCCTGGAAAGGAGTAAGGAAAGGATAGTGGGGAACATTTTGGTGATACACAAAAAAAGACCAATACGATTTTATTTTTAGAGAGAATGGGGTAGAAATGGGTGGGTTATAGGTGTTAGTTAATCAATCAGTTGATGGAAGGAGGGAGAGAGGGAGGGAGGGAGAGTAATCTACTAGAGAAGAAGGAAAGAGGAAAAAAGGAACATAGAGGGGTTGGCCATGTTGAGGAAGAAGTAGAACTGCTTCTTAATCAGAAACTAGAATAGGGGAGGAAATTGTTGGGGTTGATTGCCCAAGGATTGTCCTATGAAGTGATAAGAAACCATAGTATTAGGAGAATAGCCTCAAAAACTGGTTAAATATGAGGCAAGGGCTTCAACTGTTGTGAAAGGTTTGATGCCAGAAGAGGTTTGGGAAAGCTTTTATAGTGAGTGGGGCAGAGAATTCATTAGGAAGGAAGAAAATATTTGCCTTGAGGTAGTGGAAACTATGGGGAGATGAGAGAACACATTTGAAGGAGATCCGTTAGTTGCTAGATTCCTGCCAACTCCATTTAGCAGTACAGGATCAGGAATGGAGGAAATGGAGGATGATGGGAGTAATACAAGAATGGGGTTTGGTTAAGTGTTACTGGCTGTAGGACAGGGGGTCAAGGCGTGTAAGAGTGAAAGGGCTATGTATCCTGAACTGGTTCACTAAGGGATTGAGAAGAGGGGAGGGAAAAGAGTGTATCCATTGAAGGTACAATGACCTGGCAAAGTACTGAGGGCTGGAAAGAGTGGAGATCACAGTGAGGAAGAACAGGTTTAGAAGGAGCAGAGTCCACTCTTCCCATAGACATCAAGGAGACAAAAGTGAAAAGAGAAGGGATGACCACAGGCACGGTTTTCTACCTTCCACCAGAACTCTCCCCATCCCCAATTTCCTGCCAGTCAGTCAGAGTTCTTTATTATCTAATTTAGTTCTGAAAATCTACTCTGAGTTGGTATTGTTATCCCCATTCCATTTTGAAGTTCATAGAAATAAAATGACTTGCCCAGGGTCACCTACCTGGTAAATATTGGAGGCAGAATTTGAACTGGGCCACTTCTCTGGGTGTCAAGAAGTCCAGCTCCCTCTCCCCTCCCCCTCCCAGCCTCCTACAGAGATTTTTCTCCTGAAAAGTTTTGTGTCAACTGAGTTTCTCCAAATCTAATTATATTTTAACTGCACCAGGGGAGCTAGCTGTTTAAAAGAACCCCGTGGTGAACCCTTTTTGTAAATGAAAGAATCCGTTTGAATTGCAAATAATCATCTCCTAATTAATCTGTTTTGAAGGTTTTGGTTTCCAATAAGGATCTTTCTTAAAGTGGAGGGCACCTGAATATTTGTATATTTAGCCATCTCTTCCTACAAGTACTGTGCTCTTTATGGATCTATGATTAGCACCTTGTAGACTTCTGATAATTTATTTTTTTTTTTTGGAAGTTGGTATAAACAGCAAAAAGCATCCCATTTAACGGAGGGAGGCAGAACGGGTGCCTTCCCAATGTTCTTCATTGCCCCCCCCCATCCTTATTAACCCAGTCTGCTGAGTTTTACATTTTACATTTCTCCCTCCACCTCTGTGATACTCCAATAACAGACCCCCTGGTGGTTTAAAAGCCAGATTGAACATCTGGATTTTGAGCTGAATCCTAAAGGTCACCAAATCCTGAGCCATCGAAATAGATGGATAGGCAGAGAGATGTCAGCATACTGCCTCTAAGATGGAAAGCCCACATGCCCTGGCTTCTGCAGTCCTCCCTCCCTTCACAAGTTAAGCTGGGCTAAGGAGTCAGTGAATTCCGGATGAAGGATGGATCATTGGATGCTTTTGGAAACGGCAGCATTTCCATTTCTCTCCTCCCACTTGTCATTCTGGAGTCTGCTGATGGGATTCACATGGATTTTTGGCTTGGATTTCTGGGGATATTTTTCTTAGTGCAAAAGATTTTAAGGGAAAATAGCATAAAGAAATTGTAAAGAAGAAAGGGGGGAAATGTTCCAGATGGTCCTGAAGAATTCTAAGATGACCTAGAGCCTAAGGCAGGCCTTCCTTTCATTTTTAGAAGAAGAGAAATGTTATTCTTATTTTTGTTTAATTTTAAAAGTCTCTGCAAAAGTTATCCATGATATTCATGAAAGTAGATTTGCAGCTATATCCAGCACTCCCAGGATGATGACATTTTGAGCTAGAAGGGACTTTTGAGATGACTTAAGCCAAACCCTGGATTTGCCTTAGAAGGACTCTAAGTACTTCTTACTCCAAAATGAAGTCTACTTTTCACCAGACTATACTGCCTTTCAAGGTGTGTGTGTGTGTGTGTGTGTGTGTGTGTGTGTGTGTGTGTGTGTGTAAGCACATGTGCATGTCTACACATGCAACTCTAAAGATTTCACAGACATCTTTGGAGATCGTGGAGTTTTGACCTACAATAATTCTGCCCTCCAAATTTTGTAATGATAATGATAATAATAACAGGAATAATACAGTGAACATTCATGTAGTCCACTTCTAGCCTTCAAAGCATCTTACAAACATCTCATTCCCTGCTCACAATAGTCCGGTGAAGTAGGTACCAAAGAGAGTATTACGACTATAGAAGAGATTAATCATTTAATTAACAAGCATTTAAGTGCCTACTATGTGTCAAGAACTGGACTAGGCATTGAGGCTACAGAGATCAAAATGAATTAATCCTTACAAGAAAGAATCAGAGAAATAAAGTCTACATCTGTAAACACATATGTAAGAAATCTAAAGAGAATAAATAGAAATAAATGCTAGGTAGTTAGGGAGGAAGAAAGCTGGCAGCTGGATGGGTGAATCAGAAAAGGCTGCATGCAAAAGAATGTGCTTCTTGGGAGAAGAAAGGGAATCCAGGAGGTGGAGATGAGGAGGAAGTACATTCCAGGCTTGGGATATGACCTAGACAAAGATAAAGAAACTGAGGCTCAAAGAGATTAAGTGATTTGCCTAGGGGTCATATGGCTTGTCAAGGCCAAGGGATGCTTTGGAGCAAAGCCTAGATCTATAATCTAGTCAGCCACTGGGCTGTCAGATGCTGATCTCTGAATCTTAGAGTATCTCTTAGAGTGGACTGGGCCACTAACAAGCTCTGTGTGACTCTCAAGAGCAGACTGTTTCACTTTTGAAAGTGGCCACCCCTTAGGGTCTTGTGTCTGAGCCACAAGAGGTTGACATGGATTTATTCAATTATATCATAGTTTACAATGTCCTCACTCACATCGGAGAAGACCCCATTCTCCTGTCCGTGCCAAATTTTACATACGTCAATACTGTGAACACAGACATCTCCCAGGTCCCAAACTCTCCCTGAATCTTTTAGACAGACAGACAGACAGACACACACACACACACACACACACACACACCTTGTAGCAGGAAAATAAAACTAACCTAAGGAATTTTATTTCTTCTCCTCAAGTATTCTCACAGGGACTTAACAGGCATCCAGGCTTAAAGTGTACCCCTCCCAACAATAGCTCCTGTGAAGAAAACGCCCAGTGACTGCATCATAAGATCATAGAATCTAGAATTACAGGAGCCCTTAGAGGTCATTTCATTCCACCCCTGTCACTTTATAGATAAGGAAGCTGAAACCCAAAGCATTTAAGTCAGGGCCTCCTAAACTTTTTCCATCTATGACCCTTTTGCCCAAGATATTTTTTATATGACCTCAGGCACATAGGTATATAAAATAGGTACGACCCCCACGTTCAGTTACATGACCCCATATGGGGTCGAGATCCACAGTTTAAGAAGCTTTGATTTAAGTGACTTCCCAAGAAAACACTATTTGGAAGTTCCAGAAATAAGATTCAAGTCCAGGTCCTCTGACTCCAAAGCCCATGTTTTTTCCACAGTATCATGTTGCCTCTATGGTCATTGGATTGGAGTGTCTCAGGTACTCAGGGTTCTCCAACTGATTTCCATCTGTCTTGGGTGGAGTGTGGCAGGTAAAATTGGCACTGATCTCTTCATTGGAGTAACCCTCTATTGTTTGATTCTACAATCAGACTGACAGTGAAGAGAGGTAGTTAAGGGGCACAGTTCATAGAGTGCTGGGCTTAGAGTCAGGAACACTTGAGTCCAAATCCTTTCTCAGATATTTATTAGCTATATGTTATTGTTGTTGATTTGTTTCAATCCTGCCTGCCTCTTCACGATCCCATATGGGGTATTCTTGGCAAAAATATTGGAGTAGTTTACCATTTCCTTCCCTTGCTCATTTTAGAGGTGAGGAAATGGAGGCAAATGGGGTTAAGTGACTTGCCCAGGGTCACACAGCTAGTAAGTGTCTGAAGTCAGATTTAAAGTCAGGTCTTCCTGACTCCAGACATAGCACTGTATCTATTACACCATCCAGTTAACCTCTCAGGCTCGGTTTCCTCATTTGTAAAGTAGAAGTAATAATAGCAGTTACCTCACAGGGTCAGTGGAAAGATCAAATGACATAATATAAATAAAGTAATAATAAAGTGCTACATAAATGTTAGCTTTTGTAGTTGTTATTTCAGCAGGGAATAGACAAACCAGGTCTTTTTATCAGCCGAATATCCAGAGAGAAAGAACATGTAGCCTCCATTATCAAGAAATGGATTTCCCAAGCTTCTTTTTCACATTCACTTGTTCTCACCACTACCCTGCCCCACCCTCAGGTCCCAAAGGTTTTGTGGGCAAGGCTCATGAGTCACTCTGATCAAGAGAATTACACTAGTAAATGTTGGAGATCAAATTAGAAAAACCCAGGACTCTGGGGCCACTATGACATACTGCCTCACTGAGCTTCTTTTCTGGTCTGTAACAGGTACCTGTAATGAGGATCATGGAAAATCAAGAAGAACATTCTGGAAGAGTGGAATCTACTTTTCCAGAGGTAGACTGGGAAAAACACTGAAAAATCCTTGGGGAGAAAATACTTTTCTGTGCCTATGCTTTGAACTCTCCCAACCTCCCTGACATTGTAGGAGAAATGCAGGCCACTTCCTTTTTACTTGGGAAAAGAAATTGGGAAGCTAACCAGAAGATTGTATTGCTCTGGGTCCATTACAGCCCAAATGACATGATTTAGATTTCAGCCAAAGGAGAATCTAGGTAATTGACAAAAGTGGTTGAGTCAGTTGCAGGATGAAACCCTGCATCTAACTGGCCTGTACAGCAAAGGAAAAACAAAACCTTCATATTCAGGGACAACCTGGCAGGAACAAAGTAGAAACAGAGAATTGGGCACAACAGTCCTTCTGCCATATCCAGATACCATCGCAGGTTATATCTGTGCCAGGAATCAATCAAGAAAATTACAGCATTATAGAGTTAGAAGGGACCTTAGAGATTATGTAGCCCAAACCTTTCATTTTGCTAAGGAGAACACAAATCCACAAAGGACAAATGCCTTGCCCAAGGTTATTAGCTAATGGCAAAACTGAGACAAAAACCCAAGGCTGCCTCATAGTTAATTCAAGACAGTTCAACAAACACATATGAAGTGCCTAGAGTATGTAAGGCCAAGTTAAAACTTATAGATGATCTATCAAAGCAAACTGTGATTGTTAGCACCTGCCACCCCTTCTCCCACCATCACTGTTGAGAGACAGAGGACTGAGAACCACTGGTCACATGGTAGGGATGATGGATAACAGATATATGGCCCGAGAATCCCACTGTTAACTTCTTGTTGACAAAAGATGACAAGGAAGGCCTTCAGTGCTCTGGATGGTTCCCCTGTGGTAAATTTATAGAAGGATATGAACAAGAGTCATGTAGATGGGCAGCTAGGAGTAGAATGGGATCCTTGGCTTGGAGTATTAGGACTAGCCAAACTGAGGAAATTGCAGACCCATTGAGGGGTTCCTAGAGCTGCAAAGTGAAAGAATGACACAATCCCTGCCCTCAAGGAATATTCATCCCACCATCTAGTACTGCTAATGCTATAAGCAAGTCTGTTAAATACCCAACATTATGTGTCTAAGTGAATAAAAAAGCATTGCTAAACACTTCCTAAATACCAAACACAGTGTGTATCTAAGTGTGTATATACATATGTGTGTGTGTGTGTGTGTACACATATATGTGTATGTATACATGAATAATTAGGAGCCCATCCCTTCCTGAGCCCACAGGGAATGAGGAAAAATCCAGGAAAGGTCACCTGGGGTATAGAGTGGTATATATAGGGAACTGGGGATGAAAAGGAATAACCACACATAGGTGAGAATCTGCAATGAGGAAAACTGGTGCCAGGAAACATGGAAATTCAAGAAAGTGGTGAGCGAAGGAGCGGAAGGCAGCATCTGTGTGTTCAAGGACAGGAGGAAGGCGGAAGGCGAGCAGTGGGCGGGAACAGGAGTCAGATCCTGAGCAGACCTAAAATTGTTCTTGCCACTTGGCAGCAGCCTCTCTGGCTGTTCCAGATTCCTGAGCTCAGTCCTTTTCCTCATTCATGCTAGTGCACGGACTAATAAATCAGCAGTGTCTGCACTCCAAGGGAGTCTGACTGCATGTCTCTTCTGGTCCGGGAAAAGTTATTTCAACCTCCCAAGCCATGGTGCATCTAAGAGAGGGGCAGAAGAAACTGGGCAGGTGGTGAGCTATTTCTGGCATCTGTGCATGTCTTTCCCTCATTTTTGCTGTCTGATAAGGCACTTATGAAGCCCTCTTTACAATATATTTTCTGCATCAGCCAATCAACCAAGAAGCATTCATTGAGCACTTAATGTGTGAGTCAGGCACTGTGTCAGGTGCTAGGAAGAAAGACAAAAATAAAACCACCCCTACCTTCAGGAAAGTTACATTCAATTGATAAGAGAAATTCATCTTGAGCATCCCTCCCTCTTTTCAATATCTGCCTCTGCTCTTAATAAAAATATATCCCTGTGTCTCATCCTCTCTCTTTGATTGTCACTCCCATGTAAAATCATGCGAGTAAGGCTAGAAGGGGTCTTAGAAATCATGTAGTCAAACCCTCTTACTTTTCACATAAGGAAACTGAGGCTTGGAGAAAGTGACTTTCCCAAGGTCACACCACATATTCTTAGTAGAATATTAACTTCGATGAGCTAAGTTTCAAGCCCTCTTCCCTGTAGACCCTGTGGCCCTTTCTAGAAGTAATAAAAAGTGCCCCACCATCAAGGAGTTTACCAAAAGCCAACTAAAAGAATTAACCCACATGGACAGATACTACATAAAGGTAACTCCTAACCACTCAGTAGAAATTAGGGTGAGGTGGGAGAAAGATAGGGACTATCCTTTCATTGGTTTAGAGAATTCCCACATTACAAAAGTCTAACCATCATCCTTGGACACCCATTCTGTAACATAAGGTCTTGCTTGAAAGCATTGCTTTCAATTGTGAAGAGAGAGAGAAGTACTCAGAGCAAGAAAGAGAAAGACCAGCTGTGGAGAGGTGCAGATGGGAGGACCAAGAAGCCAGAAAATGTTGGGAAGGCCGGAGGCAGGTAGGGTAGAATGAGACCTTAAAAGAAGTCCAAGATACCAAAAAAGGCAAGAGGGGATGGATGGAGGTATGACAAATCTCTGCTGTTCCAGATATGTGACATTTCATGTCTTAAGAACTCAAAAAGTATTTAGAGTATTTTCTTGTGTGGTGACAAGGAATTGGAAATGGAGAGGGGGCGCCTATCAACTGGGAGTGACTGAACAAGTTCTGTTAGGTGTATATGATAGAAAGGAAGAGGGGAAGTAAATAAATGTTTATGTAGCTCCTACCATATGCTAGGAACTGTGCAAGGGATTTTAACAAATAAAAATTCATTTCCCACAACAACCCTATGAGGTAAGAACTATTATTATCCCCATATAAAGTTGAGGAAACAGATAGAGGTTAAATGACTTGCCTAGGGCCACATAGCTAGTGAGTATTAGAGATTGGATTTGAACAAATGGGATTTGAGTGGATGCCCAAATCTTTCTGACTCCAGGACCAGAGCTCCCTCCACTGCACCACCAGCTTCCCCTGAGTGAATACTATTATTCTGCAAGAAATGATGAGGGGGATGGTTTCAGAGAAACCTGAGAAGACTTAAATGAAGGGATGAATAGTAAAATGAGAGAACCAATAGAACAATTTCTATAATAACAAAAATATTGGAAAGTTACTTAGCAACTTAGATCAACAAAATGACCAGCCATAATTACAGACCACTCAAGATGAAAATTCTTCCCATCTCCTGATAGAAAGGTTATGAGTGCAGAATACAGAATGGTATGTTTCTTTTTCCTTTGGATATGGCCAATGTGGGAATTTGCTTTGCTTGATCAAATAAGATAATATTTACTGGCCTGGCATATAATAGGACTTCAATACTTTCCCCATTTGATTACACATGTTTGTAACAGGGATTTTATCTTTCTTGATTTCTCAACAAAGGTAGGCCAGAGGTAGAAGGAAAAAAAGTATAGATCTGAAAATAAAATCAAATTTAATTTAATAAAAAAGTATTCAATGAAACATAAATCTTTTAGAAAGTGGTATCCAAATGTTACCAAGATAGAGTTGCACCATCACCAATGAGTGTTGGGCTTATAGGTATGATGGCTTCATATTTCAAAATTGGCAAGTAAAATTATCAATGGACACTTAAGACATTAGTGGCCTCTCCATGACTTGGCACTGCCTTCTTAAAAGGAACTTACATGTAAACATTGTTATTTTTTACTTCTGGGGTAGAGCCAAGATGGTGGAATAAAAAAGTACTCAGCTGAGCTTTCTCAATATTCCCTTCCAAACAACTTTAACATAATGCCTCAATTGACATGGAAAATAAATTGAGGAGAAATAATTTATGAATTATTGGACCACCTGGCAACTATATTAAAAACAAAAGAACTTAGGTATCATATTTCAAGAAATTGTTAAGGAAAATGGCCTTATATCCTAGACTCAGAAGGTAAAATAGAAATTGTAAGAATCCACTAATCACTACCTGAAAGAGATCTCAAAATGCAAACTCCCAGGAATATTAGAGTCAAATTCCAGAATTCTCAAATAAAAGAAAAAAATATTTGAAGGAGCAAAAAAGTAACAATTCAAATATTGTGGAATGACAGTCAGGATCACAAAAGATTGATTAGCAATGACAGTAAAGAAGTGAAGGGCTGGAATATGATGTTTTGGAAGGCAAGAGCTGAGATAATAACCAATGATAAAGTACCCTGCAAAACTGCATATCATCCTTCAAAGGAAAAATGGATATTTAATGAAATAGAGGACTTTCAAGTATTCCTGATGAAAAGACCAGAGCTAAATAGAACATTTCACCCTCAAATACAAGACTCGAGAAAATTTAAAGAAGGTAAACATGAAAGAGAAATCATAAGGGAGTCAATAAGATTAAACTGTTTACCTTTCTGTATGGGAAGATGAAACCTATATCTTTGAAAAACTTTACCATTATTAGGATAGTTAGGGGTGTCTACATAGAAAGAGGATTCAGGAATAAGTAAATTTTGTTGGGATGATATTTAAAAACAGATAAGTGAGAAGGAGGGGTGCACTGGGAGAAGAGGGAAGGGAAAGGAAGGATGGTGGAAATTATGTCACATAAAAGAGGCATGCAAGAAAAAGCTTTTACATTATAAGGGGAAATGGTAGGGAGGGGAGCACATAACAGCTAATACGTGAACCTCATTCACATCTAAATTGGTTAAAAGGGGGAAATCCATCCATCCATCCATATCTGTGCATGTATTTATTATTCATATATGCATGGGTATATACCCACCATATATATATATATATATATATATATATATATATATAAAATTAGGGATAAAAATCTATCTTTCCAAACAGTGATGTAGGAGGGGAAGGGAATAACAGAATGGTGGAGGGGAGGGTGATAAAATGGAAGGCAAACAAAAGAAGGCAGTGGTCAGAAGCGAAACAGACTTGAGAGAAGTGACAGGATAAAAAAAAAGATAAGCAAAAGAAAAAGGATAGAGGGTGCTGTATCATTAGAAATCATAAGTGAATGTGAATGACATGAAATTATCCATAAAAGAGAAGTGTATAGCAGAATGGATTAGAAGCCAGAATCCAACTATATGTTTTCTAAAATAAAAACACTTGAAACAGAGAGACACACAGAATTAAAATGAGGGGCTGGGGCAGAATCTATTATTCATCAGTTGAACTAAAAAAGGCAAGGGGTATCAACCATGATCCCAGACAGAGTAAAAGTAAAAATAGATTTAATTAAAAGAGATAAATAGGGAACCTATGTCTTGCTAAAAGGAAACATATAAAATGAAGTAATATCAATACTAAACATATGTGCACCAAATGGCATAGCATCCAAATTCTTAAAGGAAGTGCTAAATAAATTGTAAGAGGAAACAAACAGTAAAATTATACTCGTGGGGGACCTCTACTTTCCCCTATCACAGCTAGATAAATCTAACCATAAAATCAATAAGAAATCAAAGAAATGAATAGAATCTTAGAAAAGTAAGATAAGATAAACTTCTGGAGAAATCTGAATGGGAATAGAAAGGAGTATACCTTTGTCTCAGCTATATATAACACCTTCACAAAAAATTACCATGTATTAGGGAATAAAAACTCACAGGCAAATCCAGAAAAGCAGAAATATAAAATGTACTCTTTTTAGACCACAATGCAATAAAAAGTACATTTAATAAAGAGTTATGAAAATATAGATTAAAAGTTAATTGGTGGGCAGCTAGGTGAAACAGTGGATAAAGCACTGGCCCTGGATTCAGGAGTACCTGAGTTAAAATCTGGCCTCAGACACTTGACACTTACTAGCTGTGTGACCCTGGGCAAGTCACTTAACCCCCATTGCACCACAAAAAAAAGTTAATTGGGGGGGAAGCTAGGTGGCACAGTAGATAAAGCACTGTCTCTGGATTCAGGAGGACCTGAGTTCAAATCCAGCATCAGACACTTGACACTTACTAGCTAGCTGTGTGACCCTGGGCAAGTCACTTAACCTTCAATGCCCTGCATAAATAAAAGAACACCAAATTACTCACATCAGAAATTAAAAGGGTAATTTTGCCACTCAAAAAGATAAAATTAAAGCAAATATTAGCTATTATTTTGCCCAATTATGTGCCACTAAAACTGATAATCTAAGTAAAATCAATTTTTACCAGAATATAAACCTCAAACATTAACAGAAGTGGGAACAGAATGCTTAACTAATAGAATACTTAAAATAACCCTATCTTAGAAAAAACAAATTGAAAATCAATCAATGTAGTTGCTGAAGAAAAAACCCTTAGGACCAGTGGAATTACAAGTGAATTCAACCATTTAAGTGTGAGAATATTATCACCAGTCCCCCTATGCACCCCCTTCCCCCACTGCTGAGAGAGCATGGGTTGACCTTTCTAAGGAAGTTACCTCACAATTCACGGACTGCCTTCAAGTCATGCCAATAAATGGACTTGAATGCTATCAGCCAATTAGCTTGGAGCTGTGTATGGGGACTACCTCTCTTCCTGTCCCACAGGGAGCTTCTGTTTGAAGAGACTCAAGATCTTTCTCTTGGTAGCATGGGTCTGCTAGGTTGAAGCAGCTCTTTCTCTCTCTCTCTCATGGTAGATCTTAGCTAGGCTTTTCTATTCTTTCAGAAACATGTGTTCTCTCTTTGCTAATCTCTAATATACTTTAATAAATGCTTAATGCCTAAACTGTTGCTGAAGCTCCTAATTTATAAGTAAATCCTAGCTAGCTTTCCCCATGCTGAGGACAGGTAAGGTGACCACACACAATTAGCTTTACCTGTCACATAAGGAACAATTAATTCCAATGTTATATAAACTATTTGAAAAAAAATAGGTAAAGGAGCCCTTATAAATTCATTTTCTAACAAAAATATGATGCTCATACCTAAATCAGGAAGAGCAAAACCAGAAAAAAACAAACTATATACCAATGTCCTTAATGAACATCAATGCAAAGATTTAAAATAAATACTAGCAATTATATTATACTAATATGCTACAAAGATCATACACCAGGTAGGATTTATACCACAAATGCAAGCCTGGTTCAATGTTAGGAAAATGATCAGTATAATTGACCATATCAATAACAATAATAACAAAAATCTTATGATTATATGCAGAAAAAGCTTTTTACAAGGTATGACACCCATTAGTATTAAAACACTAGGAAGCATAAGAATCAAGAGGACCTTTCTTTCAAATGATAAGTAGTATCTATGTAAAACCAAGAGCAAACATTATCTGTAATAGAGATAAACATGAAGCCTTCCAGATAAGAACAAGAGAGAAGCAATGATGTCCATTATCACCACTATTATTTGATATTATGCTAGAAATAATACCTATAGCAAAAAGATAAGAAAAATAAATTGAAGGAATAAAAATAGTCGATAAGGAAACAATACAATTACTCTTTGTATATGATATGATGGCATAAACAGCCCTAGAGAATCAACCAAAAAACTAGTTGAAACAACCAACAACTTCTGCAAAGTTGCAGGATATAAAATAAACAGATATGTCAGCAACATTTCTACATATTAGCTATAAAACCTCACAGTAAGAGATAGAGACTTCTCATTCAAAATAATATCAGCCAGTATAAAATTCTTGGGAGTCTACCTGCCAAGACAAACCCAGGGATTATATGAACACAATTTCAAAACACTTTTCACACAAATAAGGACAGATCTAAGCAACTGGAGAAATATCAATTACTCATTGGTAGGCTGAGCCAATATAATAAAAATGCAATTCTACCTAAGTTAATTTTTTTTCCATTGCCATACCAATGAAACTACCAGAGAATTATTTTACTGAGCTAGGAAAAAATTGCAGCAAAAATCATCTAGAAAACAAAGGGTCAAGAATATCAAGGAAATCAATAAAAAAATATGAAGGAAGGTAGCTAACAGTTTCAGTTTACAAAGTAGTAAGCAAAACAATTTGGTACTAGATAAGAAATAGAGTGTTGATTCAATGGAATAAATTAGGTACAGAGTCCACAGTAGTAAATGACCATAGCAGCCTAGTGTCTAATAAATCCAAAGGGCTGAGCTCTGGGGGTAAGAACTCAATATTTGAAAAAATTATTGGGACAACTGGAAAGCACATTGACAGAAACAAGACCAGCATTTCACACTGTGTACCAACATGTGGTCAAAATGGATAAATAATTTAGAGACAAAAGTGCAGCTTAATTCCATCAGATTATTGGCTGGATCCAGGGACCCAGTTTTAGCCTTTCCTCTCTGCCCCCCCCCACCCCGCCCCACTTCACAGGTCAATTTTTAGGAGGAAGTTTTAATCCTGTTGGGGGTGAACAATAGAAATGTAAAATATACTCTTTAGCTCAGTGAACTGATGGGATTAAGCTGCACTTATCTGGATTTTGCCTTTGCCCATCAGGGGGTCTCTCCCATTAGGCCATGAGGTAATGGGGGAGCTCATTTTAATATTGACCACCCTCAAGTCTCTCCAACCAATAGAATTGAATGATATTAGCCAATTAGCTTTGATCAGTGTGCAGTGACACACCTCTTTCAAAAGAGGATAAAAAACTAAGGCTCCAAGGTGGGCACCATTGGAATACAACTCTTGGTCTGGACCTGCTGTCAGTTGGTGAGCCCTCCTCTTTTAGAACAGGGTAAGCTGTTAGAACATGTGCTCTCTCTCTTAGAAATATGGCACTGGGGGGGGGGGGTTCAGCTTCTGTTAAATGGCACATGGTCATTACTTTCCCAATTTTTTTTAAACTTTTTTTTTAAGTGAGGCAACTGGGGCCAAATGACTTGCCCAGGGTCACACAGCTAGTAAGTGTCAACTGTCTGAGGCTGGACTTGAACTCAGGTCCTCCTGACTCCAGGGCTGGTGCTCTATCCACTGCGCCACCTAGCTGCCCCTACTTTCCCAATATTTAAGATACTTTAATAATAATGATTATTGCCCCAAAAGGTGAAATAGCTAGTAATATATAAGTAGCAATAATTTAGAAAACCCAGCCTAGTCCCCCAATAATTTAGCAAACACAATTCACCAACTACAAAATAGAGTTGGCAACCATGTAATCTAAATAACTCAAAATCAAACAAAAGGGAAAATGGCATATTTTGTTCAAAGAATATTTATAACAGCTCTTTTGGTGGTGGCAAAGAATTGGAAATTGAGGGGATTGATCACAGATTGCCTGAACAAGTTATGGTATATGGTTGTGATGGAATACTATTATACTATAAGAAAGGATGAGCAGAATGGTTTCAGAAAAACCTAGGAAAACTTAGATGAACTCATGCAAAGTAAAATGAGTAGAATCAGGAGAACATTATACATAGTAGGAAAAATAGTGTAAGTATATCAACTGTAAAAGACTTAGCTACTGTAATCAAGACAATGACCCAAGGCAATTCCAAAGGATCCATGATGAAAAATGCTAGAGGACAAAGTTTGGAGCAGTGAATAGGACCAAGAAAGAGACAGGTACCTCCATTGCATCACCCTTCCTCTCATGGAAGAAATACCATCAGGGGATGATATTTCAACAATTTCCTGACAAAATAGTCACTCAACTTCCCGTGCTTTTCTTGGCCCTGCTCCTAAAGGGAACAGCTTCTCACTCCTGGAAGTTCTTAAATAAAGATCAGATAGCCATGTGTCCTGGAAGTGAAACTAGAATTGGAGATATTTAGCCTGAAAAAGAGAAGGTTATGGAAGGGAGTATAGTGTGATGGATAGGGAGCTGACCTCAGAACTAGGAACACCTGGATTTACACCCAGACTCTAATATATTTGGGATGTGCGACCCTGGACAAATCACTTAAACTCAGTGTCCCAGGCAAATCTCTAATTCTGTAAGTTGCAGAGAAAATACTGACCTGAACTAGTAAAGGGGACCCCTTACCCCATCAGATTCACAAGTTCAATTTGTATCTCTGTTCCTATGATAACTTTTCACAATAGTGGAAGAACCATCAGTATTGTTTTGTTTTTTAAAATTTTTAAAATTTAAAATTTAAAATTTTTTCAGTATTGTTTTTATATTCTCTCCCCTTCAGTGAAACTTCAGGGATTCCCTAGAGCTCGGTCATCCTGTTTTCTGCCCCCTCTCAAAAAAAGTCGCCTTTTAGTTATTGTCATTTACTTACCTTAATCCTACTTACTGAATTCACAATCAAATTGGGTTTTTTTTGTTGTTTTTGTGGGGCAATGGGGGTTAAGTAACTTGCCCAGGGTCACACAGCTAGTAAGTGTCACATGTCTGAGGCAAGATTTGAACTCAGGTCCTCCTGAATCCAGGACTGGTGCTTTATCCACTGTGCCACCTAGCTGTCCCTCACAATCAAATTGTAAAGAAAGTACTTTGCAAAATTTAAAGTGCTACAAAAATGGAAGTTAATATTATTCATAGTAATCATCATGGAATTGTAGGTTTTGAACTGGAAGGGACCTTAAGGGTCAAGAAGGCCTCATTTGACAGAAGAGGAAACTGAGGCTAGGAGATGTTAAGTAACTTGGCCATGGTCAAACAACCAGTAAATGTCTGAGGCAGCATTAAAATCCAGGTCCTCCTGAATCCAGGCCCAGTGCTATATGCAACACACCACACTGTCTCTCTGCCTCATTAATTAATAATCAATATTAATTGTTACCAAATTATTTATTAACAAATTTTGAAAAGGAATAAGAGAAATGTAAAAAATATCAAGACAATGAGTATTTGAAAAAGGTATGAAAGAATTGAGCAAAGATGAGAAAAAAAAAGAAAATGGAAGCTCCTGGATTTGGGAGCATTAATGTCAATTGGTAAAAGGCAGTCCTATAGACAATGAAGCATAATGTGGGGTAATGGATGGAGTGATGACTTGGCATCAGAAAGACCCTGGTTCAAATCCCACCTCTGACATTTATTGGCCATGGGCTCATGGGCAAGTCACTTCATCTTTGGGAGCCTCAGTTTCCATTTCTGTAAAATGAGCATCAGAATGCCTGCATTGCCTACTTCCCATGGCTGTCGTGCAGATCGAATGGGTTCATGTAAGTAAAATGCTTTGCACATCTTAAAGTACTCTGTAAATCTCAGTTATTGTCATCTTTAGTCCTCGCCTTTTTAATGGGCCGTTACAGTTTGGCTCAAAAGTTATTTCAGTTCTTTTCCTTTATATCCTGAGGCAGTGTGATAAAAGAAGTAGATAAATGTCAATTATAATAATAGCATCTCTATAGCCCTTTACAATTTGCAAAGTGTGGCATGTTAAACCCATTTGATCCTCAAAATAACCCTGTAGGAAAGGTCCTAATGTTATCCCCATTATAGGGATGGGAAAACAGGAACAGAGTTTAAGTGATTTGTCAAGGGTCACCTAGCTAGTAAGTTTCTGAGTCAGGATTTGAACTCAGGTCTTCCTGACTCCCAGTCCAACATTATGACACCTAAGTGCTATTGTTGTTGTTGCTCTTTGTTGTTAATCAGTTTCAGGTATCTACACCCCATAAATAAAACAATGGAAAAGAGTCCCATATTAGTATTGGCTGAAATTTCATGGTGCTTTAAGTTTGGGTAAGTGACATTTGACACTCATGACAACCCCAGGCAATTGGTATCTCCCCCATTTTAAAGATGAGAATGCCAAGGCCACACAGCCAATAATATCCTGAAAAGGGATTTGAAGACCAATCTTTCCTGACCTCAAGCCCAGCAGAGACTTCCACTCTTCTTCAGTGGCCAAGTTGGGGAGGATAGAGAGGATGAGGGCAGCATGTGTTTTATAGCCTCTCAGTGATGAGACTTGTTCAGACTGCTCCCAGAGAACAGTGGAGAGAAGCTACAAAGAGGCAGGTGAGGCCATTGTACAACACTACCCTCTTAGGTGAGAAGCCTCCGAGGGGAGGAATTATTGGTTGTTACAATTTCCTGCAGGGAAAAAAAAGGGGGGAAAGTTGGCTGAATTCCAGTCAATCAACTTCCCTTCTTCCTGTTACTGGCCCTGCTAATCAGCAAAGCATTGTATGGAGGAGGGTTATTCCTGGTGTTTATCACTCCCTAAATGGATCTGATCAGGAGAAGGGCATTCATTCCCTGGAAATTTCCAAATTCCTCCTCCTCTGGAATTCCCATCCAGGCCCCCTCATCTGGCCTGCCCTTCCTTCTTGTTTTACACCATGAGGCTGAAAGGGGAGGTGATGAGATTAATGGCCTAGCCGGATAATCAATGCAAAGACATATTTTTCTGTTCCTCCATCTCATAATTTTTATTCCATCTAGTTTGGGCTTTTTTAGGGTTGCCAGATGTCCTAGTTTCAGTGGGACAAGCCTGCTCTTTGAAGGTACATCCCATCTGCTCTTGAAAATAATTCTGTTGACTGCTCTCTTGTTGACTGTAGGGGTTTTTAGAGCTACCAGCCAGATTAGTGCTGCTGAAGAGAAGATGATAAATTATTGGAATGCCATTAAAAACACACAACTCTCCCTCCCCCTCCCCCTCCCCCACACAAGAGGATGAATACTTTGCCTTCATTTTATCCCCAAAGGGAGATCTGTAGCCCTACAGAGGGCAAAGGTCCCATCCTCTCTCTGTTCCTGAAAAGAGAGCATGGTGTACGTAGCAGTCACTCAATAAATGGCAATGTACTGAATGAGACAGGTCTTTCCCCCTCCTTCTCAAAGATAGAGAATCACTTATCAGGAAGAGACATCCAGAAGCCATCTCTTTCCCTCCTCTGCCCTCAAATTAGACAATTCATAAGATCACAAATTTGCGACCCCAGATCCAGAGCTGAGAAGGGATCTGAGGCCAGTTAGTCATAGCTATGAGGGAACTCAGACCAGGTGTGGAAATTGAAACCCCAGAAAGGACAAATAAATAGTACAGGAGAGTGCAGGAAGAATCTTAACTCAGAGTTCAAATCTTGCCTCAGAGACTTACAGAGCAAATCACTACACCTCTGCCTGCCTCAGTTTCCTCATCCATAAAATGAGGGTGTTGGACTCAAAAACCTTTAAATCTGCAATCCTATGTGGTGACAATAACAACAACAGTAGCTAGTATTTATACATGATTGAAGGTTTGCAAAGCACTTGACTTGTTAGTTTAGTGTTTTCATGGTACAGGAATGGGATTTCCTGAAACTCTAACTCCTGGCTCTGTGACATGACTTAAGGAACCAATTTAATTCAGCAAGCACTTAATAAGCACCTATATGCCAAGCAATGGTCTGGGTGCTAGCAGCTGAGATAACTACTCATGGTAGTTAGAGGGCTGGACCTAAAGCCCAGAGAACCAGAGTTTAAAGCCTGCCTCAGATACTCATTGTGTGACCAACTTAACTTCCCTTGGCTTTAATTTTCACATTTGTAAGATGGAGACAGTAAGAGTAGCTAGCTCCTGGATTTGTTGTGAGAATTTAAAAAAATGAGGTAATACACGTAAAGCACTTTGCAAACCTTTAAGCACTACATAAATTCTGACTATTAATAATTGTTCCCATTATCAGCATTATTATACAAATCCTGGAATCAGACAAGGTGATGACAAGGCCACATTTTTTTCATCCTGGTCCCAGAACATCTTATCTTGTCCAGCCTTATGTATAGCTAGAATGGACTAGACAGCCACCTAGATGATGACACCCAACAGCAAAGCTACACCAGGTTCTGGACCCACAAATCCACTCACAATAAAAAGACTTTTATACAAGGGTTTGAGAGATGAGATTGTGAGCTGAGCATCCAAGAAGAGAAGCAGGGAACCAGAAGAGGCTTCTCTATTGCTTTTCTGAGGGCTCAAATATCAGTCTTTTGGGAGCCATACTGTTTTCAATAAACCAGTTCTGTGGTGAATGCTTCTGTTAGCTTGGATGCTTACAGATAACCAAAATCCTTTAGAGAGATACAAGCCATATTCTGGTATTACATTGGGAGGCCCCAAATAAGTATGAACTACTGAAGTCATGAGAGAGACTTCCAAGATAAAATACAATCTGATATGCCAGAGGTCAAAGTCTGGCACTCAGGTTATATTATTATCTGGAATAGATCAGTTTATAAGCTTATCCATAGGAATGAACAAAATCCTTTTAGAATCAATCAATCAAGAGGCATTTATTAAGTACAAGCTCAATATTAGGTCATAGAGATACAAATACATGGAGCTTATACTCTAATGGGGAAAGACAGCAGATATAGGGAAGCTGGAAAGGAGGGAAAGGAAAGGAACCCATGTGGAAGAAAGAATCAGGAGAGTGTTGGTTAAAGTGAGATTGAAAGGAAGCATAGCTGAGGTCCCTCTTAAAATGTGATCTTGGGGAGAAAGTCAGCAGTGAAGAAAGGAAAGCCCCAGGATGGAGGATTCCCTGGATGGCAGGCGATGTGTCAGGTAAGAAGTGTTGTAATACAGAAAGAATTGAGTCAAGAGTGATTGCTGTTCCCTTTTCTAAGTGCTCACAGATCATCCCTTTAATAATACATATCTTCTTCTCTTTTTGAAAATTGACCCATAATCACCCATCTATCTTCCCTTATTTGTCACAAATTTTCAGAGGCTGCAAGGAGGAGAGAATTTCATACATGAGGGACAGCCAATGCAAAGGAATAGAAACAGGAAATAGAATGCCATGGTTGAGGAATACCAAATAGGTGTGTTTAGCTGGACCATGAAGTGTGTGAAGGGGGATGATATATAGTATGTTTGTAAAGTTGATTGGCACTAGGCTGTGAAAAGTTTTGCAGGACAATTAGATGAATATATATTTGATAATAGAGCTACTGAAGTTCCTTGAGCAGGGGAAGGGCCAAGTCAGGCCTATGCTCTAGGATAATGACTTTGGGAATTAGCTGGGTAATGAATTAGGTTAAGGAACAATTTGAGGCAAGGAAACCAATAAGAAGGCTTTGGCAAAAGTCTGAGTTAGTGCTAAAGAAGGCCAAATGTAAAGTGGAGACCATGTGAGAGGGAAAGGGGGAAAATGATGAAAGTATCATGATGGTAGGTTTGGAAACTGATCAAGATACCTAGGATGAGGGAGAGTTGAGAGATGAGAATGGTTCTAAGTTGTGAACCAGAATGACTGGAAGGGTGCTAGTGCTCACACCATAAATGGGGAATTTCAAAAGAAGGATAGATTTGAGGGAGGAGGCAAATGGGAGTCCAGTTTGAAACATGTTGAGTTAGAAGTACTAATAGGACCTTGGGTCTGAAAGTTCAAATTGGATGCTGCTTACACAAGACTGTAGATTAGAAGAACTATCTAGGTCTCTTCTCCTACAATAATAATAATAATAACGACCAACATTTATATTTTGCTTTTAAGGTTTGCAATGTACTTTGTAGATGTCTTATTTTATCCTCACAACAACCCTGGAAAGTTATTATCCCCATTTCACAGATAAGGGAACCAAAGCAGAAAGAGGTTAAATAACTTGCCCACAGTCACACAGCTGATAAGTGAGACTGAATTTAAACTCAGGTTTTCTTGACTCCAGGTCTAATGCCCTATCTACTGTGCAATGTAGCTGCCAATTCTGAATACAGATTCATTGTCCATCTCCTGTGTGTCCCAAATATGTGTACTGATATGTTAACTCAAGATGTTGGCCAACCAACCACAAATCATAGTCTGGACAATATTTTTTTTATTTATTCAGTTAAAAAAACATCAATTGATCTGTTGACCAATACCTTTGAATGATACTGGATCTCACTGAGGCTGACCGGTAATATTGTCCAATCAACACAAGAATATTATGAGCACATTTGTCATCCACAAATAAAAATGTTCGGAAAACTTCATCCATTGCAGGGATGCCCACTTTCATTTAGTCCCTGCTGGGGACATTCTCTATGATGCTGGGTGACAGTTTCTTTTTTTTTTCTGTAATAAATTATTTTATTTTTTTCCCATTACATGTAAAGATAGTTCTCAACTTTTGTTTATACAAGCTTTCCAATTTCAGATCTTTCTCCCTCCCTCCCACCTCCTCTAGACAGCAAGTAATCTGATATAGGTTATATATATATATATATATATATATATATATATATATATATATATATATATATATATATATATATGGGTGACACTTTCAATTAGGAGAGCTAATAGACAATGGAGTGTAGGTCTTTTGACCAGAGATCCTTTCTACCACACCTGAAAATTCAATACAACTCAACAAACACTTATTAATCTCTAGTTATGTACAAGGTACCAAACTAAGTCTTGGGGTGGGGGTGTGGAGGACTGGGAATCCAAAAGCAGAGAGTCTGACAAGTCACCTGGGGAGAAGAAATGGACACAATGATGCAAAGTAAGCCATGAGAAAAACTCAGGATAGTCCAAAGTGAAATAACAGTCATGAAGAAGGAAAGGTCATTTCTTATTCACTATTGTCTTCATTTTTATTTTTACCTTTTCCTTTTACATCATCTTATTTTTCAAATATATCTCTCCCTCACCAGCACCAGCATAGAAATCGTAGGGGGAAGAGACCATAGATTAAGGGGTTGGCAGAGAATAAGGAAAGAGGCAATGGGTATGAGGTATTTTCAGACATATCAGTAAGCTTTGCTGTTTAATTCAGTGTAGAAAGTAAGGATAGGGGTAGGTGTCAAAAATAAAGGCTAGGTTGTATGTATAAGTGGTAGAGTAGTCATTTTCAGAAGTAGGAAAGTCAGGAGGGGAGAGGCAGATTTGGGAGACAGTGGATTTGAGGTACCTATGAGTCAACCAGATGGTGATGCATAAGAGGCACTTGGAAAGGTGAGGCCAGAGAGAGGTCAGGGCTGAAGACAGAAATTTTCGAGGCATCTGTAGATATGATAGACTTCAAGTCTAGTGGCCCACAACCAGGGGCTTAACCTTCAGCCCCTATCACTATCACTCTCACCCTCTTGTCTTTCTATCTGTCTCTCTCACACCCACAAACATATAACACACACACATGTTCACATTCCTTCTCATTCAAGTCAATTAATAAAATCACTTACTACTTTAAAAATTTTCATTTTCTGGAGGAATCTTTTTGTTCATATGCCAAATATTAAACTGTATTAGCCGAAAGTCCTGCTCTTCTAAAAATACAAGTTGTCATTTCCTGGACAACTCCATTAAAATTCAGGAGATGAAGCATCAGAGTTGTGTTAATTTTGACACATTTAGAACCCTCAGCCTCTCACATACTGGGATTCCTTCCCATGTCACCAGCCTAATCTGTCAGCCCTAGGTTACAATTCTCTGGTTGAGTTTTCCTTTTGCTTCATTGTGTTTCCCCTTATTATTTTGTCTTTACTAAATGGACAGCTGCTAGCTGCTGACACGGACAATTTCTGACAGGCTTGTCCTGTGGATTTCCAAGCAGCTATGGGTCAGCAGGCAGCCATCTCCTAATCTAAAGACAAAAATAAACAAATAAAATAGGTGGCAAGCATGGGTGCATTTCAATCAAAGCAAAGTGATAGGAAAGGAGGCTCCCACATCTCCAATTCTCAGTTTCACAAAGCTATTCTTTCATATCCAATTTACATCATCTGATCCTACAGCTAGAGCCAGAAGGAACCTTGGAGGTTGTCTGGTCCATCCCCCTGTTTGCCAAATGGGACCCCTGAGCTGCAGAGAGCAAAGTGACTTGGCCAACATCCCATGGATAGCAGATCATTTGATTCCAAATCCTGACTATGCTACTTGCCCGTGAGAACCATATGAGGACTGTCTCATTCTGAGTCCTTTCCAAATGTTTTCTCAGCATTTCATTTTCAATGTGTTCCTCTATACTTACTCCCCCTCCCCCAACATATTTGCTCCAGAACTTCTGAAGTTCTAATCTAGGTTTTGATCTTCTTTCCTCTCAGACAGTCCACCTGGCTTCCACTGAGTCTCTCCCAGGAGAAAGTAGTCACCCCACCCTTTTAGTTTTCTCTTGCATTTAGAGAATACTTCCTATTGACCTTGCCTTTAAAATTCCCAGTTCCTTGACTTTCCTGACCCAAACTTCCTACTCATTCTTCAGAGTATAATGTGGAACTGGCCAATGAGAGTTTCATGACTTTGAACACATATAGTATACTCTAGTTGATGAAAGACTTTGGAGCATGCATAAGTATTTTATGACTTTCAGAAGCAAAGAGAGGCTTTTTGATTGGCCACTGAACTATAGACAGATAAGCATCCAAAGGCATTAACCCACCAGATCAATCTCTCTGTGCTTCTTGGTTTCATTTGCATGAGGAGGATGCTATGAGCCTCTGGATAAGAGGGGTGGGAGGACTCTGGCCCTTTGTTGCCTAGAGCCACTTACAAGCTGGTGAGCACCATGGTTTCCTGGTGAGCCCATTTCAGATATGGGGCCAGCTCCTGTTTCTGTTTGCTTGTCTTTGTTACTGGGCTTTGTGAAATTCCAAGAGGTAGGAGAAGCAGAAGTCCAGGAACAGGAGCCCGTGCTAGAGTTTGCTGGAATCCAGGTCTGATGAGGAGTAACCTGCTTGACCCCATGTTTTATACAATGGTGGTGACTTGCTACTAATTGCTACTACTTGCTAATTGGTGACAGTTACTTAAAGATGAAAACTTCATAGAGTGAAGGCTTTGTAGTAACTACTTTAAGTTTGAGTTCACTCTCCTCAAGGACCAAAGTGATAAAAGAAAGCATGTGCCCTGGAGATGTAGGAAAGCTGGGACACTCATCCACTATTGGTGGAGTTGTGAAAAGATCCATCCATTCTGGAGAGCAATTTGGAACTATGCCCAAAGGGCTAGAGAACTATGCATACCCTTTGATCCAGAAATACCACTGCTAGGTTTATATCCCAAAGATATCCCCCAAAAGAGAAAAAAGATCTATTTGTACAAAAATATTTATAGCAGCTCTTTTTGTGGTGGCTAAGAATTGGAAATCAAAGGAATACCCATCAATTGGGGAATGGTTAAACAATCTGTGGTATATGATGGTGATGGAATATTAGTGTGCTATAAAAAAGGACAAGCAGGATGGTTTCAGAAAGGCTTGGAGAGGACTTGGATGAACTGATGTATAGTGAAGTGAGCAGAAGCAAGGAAACATTATGCACAGGGACAGCAATGAAGATTTGTGAATTTATTTGATGAAGAATTGTGAATGATAACTATTATTAACAATATAATTATGTAAGAAAACCCCAAAGGACTACTGATGAAGCATACTATCCACCTCCAAAGAAAGAACTGATATTGATGGAACAAAGACTGAAGCATGCTGTTTTTCACTTTCATTTTTTTCTTTTCTTCAAGGTTTTTTTGTATAAAATGACAATATGGTAATGTTTTACATAATCATACATGCATAAAGCATTGCTTGCCACCTCAGGGAGTGGGGGAGGAGAGGGAGGCAGGGAGGGCTAAAAATTGGAACTCAAAACTATAAATAAAAAATCTTTATTACTTTCAAAAAATAAAATAAAAGTCAAAAGTGGAAAAATGTGAAGAAAACCTATTAGAAAAAAACTGGATTATGCTACCTGTATATATATATATATATAAAAACAACCCATAGGTTTTGACATATAAAGAAAAAATATATGTAAATGACTATTCTGAAGACATAAATAAATTGATATTCTGGGGAAAAAAGAAAGAAATGCTTTCTAAGTTCTGTTCTCTGTATATTTTCCTCCATAAAACATCATTGATGTTAACTAGTTAAATTAATAGCATGTGCTAATCAATAGTATTAATGCTAACATTAATCTGACCTGGGATCAAGTGATATTGGAAAGGCCATAGCGAAGTGAGAGCTCCAGGGGATGATATTAGCACAAAATACCCATAACCCTTTAGGGTTACTCCTAGATGACATAGCTGGCTCTCAGAGAACCCGACCTGACAGTACAAGTAAGAGTTGAGATAAGGAGCCTCAGAATCTACCTACTCTACATGGGAGGTATCATCTGGCATTTTAAAAAATGAGCCTTTTCAATATGGGGACGTTGGGAGAGTTCTTCACCTCTGATTTTAGTTATTGATTTTCCAAGTTTGTTGGTGGAAAGTTGCTCCATATTGAAGGAGAAAGGGTCATAACTTCCATCAACACACTGTGTCATGTGCTCAAGCAGGTCATAGCTCACTGGGATCAGCTATTATCATACTCTGGCATAGACTCAAAGGGCTCTGTACCAAAGGTAAGAATGCACAAGCAGGAATGGGCCCATATCCCAGACACAGGCAATCCCAAGAGACTA
Organism: Dromiciops gliroides; assembly: GCF_019393635.1. Taxonomy (NCBI): domain Eukaryota; kingdom Metazoa; phylum Chordata; class Mammalia; order Microbiotheria; family Microbiotheriidae; genus Dromiciops; species Dromiciops gliroides. The sequence goes on from NC_057861.1 coordinate 746,898,973, forward strand.
TGTGCTGACTGGCTTAATGGCGCCTGCAGTGGGGAGAGTGTCCCAAGCCCCAACCCAACCCAACTCAGAGGCCAGTGAATTAATGTCTTATCATGCATCCCCAGTTCTCTTTGCTACACAGTCATAAAATGTCTGTGCATGCTCCAAAGTCCAAGTCGGGTATTACATCAGCCAAAGCATGCTACACATGTCCAGATTGACTAGACCCTCAATGGCCATTACAAAGGAGTCACAGAATCTCAGAACTGGAGGTAACTTCAAAGGCTTAGTAGTTCAAGCCCTACCTAAACAGAGATTAAGTAGAATACCAGAATTCAAGTCATGGGAGACCTGAGTCCAAATCTTTTCTGTCAGATGACCCTAGATAAGTCACTTCATCTCCTTAAGCCTCAGTTTCCTCATCTGTAAAAGCAGAGGTTTCATATTTGATGTCCTCAGAGGGCTAGCCTTTCTACAACACTCAATAAATGTCATCCAGCTTTTACTTGAAGACCTTGAGGGAGAGAAAGCCCATTACTTTTTTCATTTGTTTGGTTTTTGGGGGGTTTTGGCAGAGCAATAGGGGTTAAGTGGCTTGCCCAAGGTCACATAGCTAGTAAGTGTCAAGTGTCTGAGGCCAGATTTGAATTCAGGTCCTCCTGAATCTAGGGCCGGTGCTTTATCCACTGCACCAACTAGCTGCCCCAAGCCCATTACTTTTTTTTTTTTTTTTTTTTTTTGCAGGCAATGGGGGTTAAGTGACTTGCCCAGGGTCACACAGCTAATGGGTGTCAAGTGTCTGAGGCCTGATTTGAACTCGGGTACTCCTGAATTCAGGGCCGGTGCTTTAACCACTGCGCCATCTAGCTGCCCCTAAATATATTCATTTTTTTTTTTGCAGGGCAATGGTGGTTAAGTAATTTTCCCAGGGTCACACAGCTAGTAAGTGTCGAATGTCTGAGACTGGATTTGAACTCAGGTACTCCTGAATCCAGGGCCAGTGCTTTATCCACAGTACCACCTAGCTGCTAAGCCCATTACTTCTTGAAGTAGCCCATTTCCCCTTTGAGAAACTCCCGTGATGAGGAAGCTTTTCCTTGCAATGAATTGAAATTTGCCTCTGCATAATTTCAACCTTCACTCCTTGTTCTTCCTTCTGGAGACAAGAGAATAATCTAGTCTGTCTTTTATGTGAAGAGGGGAAGAGAGTGCAGGGGGGGACTAAGGAAAGTCTCCTGCATCATGTCACGTTTGAGCTCTGACTGGAAGGGAGCCAGGGAAGGCAGGAAGCAGGACAAAGAGCATCATTGTTCCTGTTTTATTCATAGAGAAAAAATGGAGTATGGTGAAGAGAAAGCTAGCCTTGGAGCCAGGAAAACCTGCTGGCTGTGGGACCCTGGGCAAGTCATTCATGTACTCTGAGCAACTCCCTGTGACAAGTTATGGAGAAGGTTCCAACCCAGCATTGATGGAGGAAATCTCCTCATCCAGGGGTGCCCTAAACCAATGGCATCTCACTCCATCTCCCAATCCTTATTTCTCACATAAAAAAACTATGGATCAGAGATATTAAATAATTTGTCCATGATGATAAAATGATAAAACTCTTCAGTGCAGTTCTGTGAAGACAGGAATGAATGAGGAATATCAAGAACCAGGCCCATGCTCCACCATGCCACCCCCATGACTCATGGAATGGAAAGACATGACTTTAACCAATTTCCCAGGAGCTGCCCAAACTATGGAGGACTATCTCAATAAGAAAAACAATTGTATAAAGGAAGGAAGGGAAGGAGGGAGGGAGGAAGAAAGGAAGGAAGGAGGGCAACATTTATTAAGCACCAACTATGTACTAGGCACTATGCTAAGTGCTTAACAAATATTATCTCACTTGATCCTCAAAAAAACTCTATAAGATAGGTGCTATTATTATCCCTGTTTAGTTTGTGACTTGCCCAGCCAGGGTTACATAGTTAGTGTCTGTAGCTGTACTTAAACTCAGGTCTTCATGAGTCCTGATCCATGGCTCTATCCACTGCACCATGTAGGTGCTTGGAGTTGGTATTTATGTAACTTTTGTGTTTGAAAGTGCTTTTCTCACAATAACCCAGGGAGTCAGGCAGTATTTTAATAATAAAGACTGTCTCCCATTTGTACCCTGCCTTATAGTTTGCAAAGAAATATAGCAACTCTTCCTTTGTCAGAAAATGAGGTAGAAATCAAATAAGTCTGCTTTCCCAATAATTTGCATACCAACACCCACTGATCTTCATTTAAAAAAGTAGGAACTATTTTAAAAAAACAACAGGAACTATTTTCTTTCCTGCCTTCTTAGGCAGACAGTGTCAAACATATTCAAACTAGTCCATGATGATTCTCCATCATCATTATCAAGAATATTATACTGTATCATAATAGGGTGTTTACTTTGTAGAGATCAATCAATAAGTATTTTGAACTACTGAGTTCAAACTTACCCCAAACACTTAATAGCTGTATGACTCTGGACAAGTCACTTTACCTAGTTTGTCCAAGTTTCCTCATCTGTAAAATGAGCTAGAGAAGGAAATGGCAAACTATTCTAATATCTTTGCTAAGAGAACCCCAAATGGGGCTATGAAGAGTCAGACATGAGTGAAATGACAGAATAACAACAAAGTGCTTAGTACGCATGTTTGTGTGTGTATGTGGGGGGGAGGGGAGTCATTGTGCTGGTGCTGGGGTTATAAAGAACTTACATCTTGTTGAAATATTTTACGCAGGTTTACAGAGCTAAATATATACATTGTAAAGAAATGGCAATTTGAGGCCTTGGTAGCATCTGGTCAGGGTGGACCAGAGGAGCCTTACATAAGAGATGATGTCTGAGTTGAGCTTTGAAGGAAACTGAGGATTCTCTGAGGTAGGCATAAGGAGTAAGTATAGTCCAAGCTTAGCAGATAACCACTGCAAAGTCATGGAGATGGGAGATGGTGTGCTCTATAAGAGAAAACAAGAAGACACCAGTTTGGCTGAACCACCAAGGAGAACAACCATCTCATTTTGAGGCTGTATAATGCCACTAGGATTCTATCTCCTTTATATTTCCCTGTCATCTCTCATGACTATGAGGATATTTGTGCTCTGAAATTCTCTACTCTGCCCCCATTGACTGGTTTGCTATTTCTATCTTGCTAGAAGCTAGGAAGCCAAAGATAAATCTTGTAAGACATTTATGTAAAGAAGGAGGCAACAGTATCTTAAATGAGGGCATGAATTTCCCTGTTCTATGGCAGTCAGCATGCTCAAAGACTATAGGGTTGTATTCTCAAGGACTGATTTTCTAATCCTCCAGGTAAACAAACATAACTGGATTATTGGTTTGAATCCAGTGAAACATTAGGAAAGTTGAGTTGTGACTTTTAGAGGGAGCATCATGATTGTCCCCAAGATCAAAAGATCATTATGTAGTGATATATGGAACATTCGAGAAAGTAACTAAAGGTGAGAGTGGGGTGAAAGTCTCTGAATATGAGAGAGATCTTGAAAACACTGTATGTCCCTGAGCTAGACAAATATAATTGGGATTTTGACTTTAACCACTAACCAGGAAAAAAATAGGAGAAGTAAAATGCAGTTTTAAGGGATCTGTAAATGGGAGGGGACTTCCCCATAATATGTCAAGGGTCTTTTACTGGTACTTGGAAGTGTGACCACAGGTGTATGAGTCTGGACATTAAATGTGTATGGAAAAGTTCTAGCAAGTGGCAGAGTGAGAAGTCAGGAGCCTAGCTTCTCAATGCACCAAGCCATTATTAGATGAATAAGCAGCTATGTGGCACAGAGAATTGCATACTGGACCTAGAGTCAGGAAGACCTGAATTCAAATTCAGCCTTAGATATTGTCTAGCTAAATGACATTGGAGAAGTCATTTAAGCTCTTTCTGCCTCTGTTTTCTCATAAGTAAAATGGGGATACTAACAGCACTGCCTCAGACAGTTGTTGTGACAATAAAATTATATTTGTAAAATGCTTTGTACACTTTACAATGTTTTCTAAATGCTGGTTGCTGTTATATAAATACCCACAAATATATAAATAAGGTGTTAAAAAATAAAGAGACAGACCAAGAAGCTTCCAAAGAGAATGCCCTTTCAGATATGGAAAAGAAAAGGTAAAGGAAATGAGGAAAGAGTAGGGGAAATATTCCAATATAGTAAGCAAAGTTTATGGATTTAAAGTTTCCTGAACTATCTGAAGCTTTAACATGTGCATATATGCACAAAGAAGCTATCTGAAACAGAACAAACAAATTAGCTTCAAATTTCTTGGGTCCAAGAGATAAAGACTTATTAGACTCAACAAATTGGATAATGGCTACATTAAAGGAAAAAGAGGGGTCATAAAGTTGGAAGGTACTTGAGAGGTCATCTAGTCCAACCCTTTCTTTTACAGATGGAGAAACTGAGGTCCAGGCTATACAGGTGATATGTGGCAGACACAGCATTCAAATCCATGTTCCTTGTCTATGCATAGAGCTCCCCACTCCCATATTACATAGCCATTTTTGGAGAAAATGGTATTGAATTGAAAAGATCTGACCACTATAATGAGAGCTCTATCATCAGGATCATCAGAATCAATGGAATTCAAGGACAAATAAAACTCAACCACTTGGAAGAAATGGTTGAAGTTTGAATGGAGGCATGGGATGGGATGGGAATGGAATGGGATCATTGGGAAATGAAAGATTTTTAGATTGGAGAGCAAAACAGCAAAAGTGGCAGAACATAGAGCCAAACAAGATCAAAAGACTTCACAACTGGGAAAAGACTTGACCATTTTGTAAACAATTATGATGAAACTAAGTTACAAAGTTAAGAAAAATTAAAGACTAATCAGATTATCCCCCAAAATGGAAAGAAAGTTCTAGCCACCATTTTCACAATCAAGGAAATATTTTAGTATTAAGATTAAGGGATATAATCAACAAGATTTTTAAAAGAACCTACTATGTACTCAACATTCTACTAGGTATTAGAGATGTAAAGGCAGAAGCAAAGCAGTCTCTGCCTTCAAGGATCTTATATTTTATCTGGGTAAGTCAGCATGTTGGCATATATGTGAATACAATATTGATACGAGGTAGGGTTTGGGGGAGAGGTGGAAAGCTAGTAACTCTATGTGTATGGTGGTGACAGTGGTGCCAGGGATTAGTAAATGCTTCATACTGTTTTCAAAGCTCTTGATCTGAGTCTTGAAGGACAGGCAGGATTCTTAGAGGGAGAGGTGAGTATAAAGTGAATGGGATCTAGCCAGTGCAAAGGCAAATAGACAGATGTTGGAGCATCATGTGTGAGTGATATGACCAGATCTGAACTTTAAGAAACTCACTTTGGCAGGTGTAGGGAGGATGGATTTGGGGTGGGAAGGGAATTGATGGTGGGAAACCAATTAAGGATCTATTCTGGTAGTGATGAGAACCTGAGTGAGCATGGTAGTTGTGAGCATAGGGAAATAAAGATTTTTGGAAGATGTTACAAACAGCTCTATAAAATTCACTGGATCCAATTCACTCAGATATATTATCATTACATTCTATAATCTGGATGGAAAAGATAATTTTACAAGTGGGTAAGAAGAAAACCGTCATTTAACAAGGTGCCCCAATTTGAATTCACAGGATTAATCACTCATCATGAGAAAATAAAGAAAAAACAGGAATATAACATATAGTCATTCAAGGAATATCAAAGCTTATCCCAGAATCTTCTGCCTAGCTAAACTGGAAACAATATTAGCCAATGAAAAAAATTTTTGATTTCCTACATTTTCAAGTCTTTCTGCAAGGAAACAAAGTCTTGGATATGCATATATTAAAGGAACTAACCAGAAACCAACCTGCAAGTAATAAATGTTTGTTGTTAAATAATTTATCTTTACACATTTACACAGGAGACTGAAGCATATGTGACCCCTCCTTTCAGATGTACGGGTGTCATCCCACCATTTTGGTTTTATTAATTCAAGTTCAACATGGGTTGGTAGATTGAAAATTAAAATAGGATGAACTATTTTCTTATATTCTTCCAATTAAACTTAAATTTTTACTATTTTGGAATTAAAGTGACTCTCAACATAATGTCAGATGCATTGCCTTTGATAAGGAAGGAGAATCCCACTTGAAACTCCTTTTCTGTCATGATTCATAGGGAGTTTCTGTGCACAATAGTATATCAAATTGGGGAACACAGGGATGGAGTCACTACTCCATGTTATAATTGACCACTTAAATCCAGATTTCAGTGGAATTTATTGTGGAAATTTATTGGTGATGCCTGTATCAACTGCCCATGTGGTAGTAGATTTTATCTTCCAACACCCTTTCTGAAGTAAGAATGGTGAAAAACCTAAAGGGGCCTAATAGGGAGGTGAGTTTTCAAATAATTTACATAGATGAGCTATTTTTTCAAGTGCTAAATGGATGGTACTTTTATGATAGACTGAATACAAACTGAATACAAACTTTTATGAGAGACTGAATAAAAACTGGACTAAAGGAGAAGGGGTTAATAATCAGATGGGATTAATCAGTGTCCTAACAATATTGATGAAGATAGAAACTGCAAACTTGGGATCTTCAATTATTTCATCCAATGGATATGAACTCATTGTTTATAATTCATGTCTTTGTATTGCCAGTAACTAGCATAGCTTTAAATGCAGTAGGCACATAACACATGCTGTAAGAGTGGAATGGATTTTAAAAGTTGAAAAAGGAAAGAATTCTTACAAGTGTTCAGGCAAAACATTCCAAATCCTCCCTAGTAATTCAAACCATATCATAAGATGATAAAATCACATATTTCAAGTTCAAAGGAACATTACAGACCATCTACTCTAGTCCCTTCTTCTTGCAGATGAGGAAAATGAGTCCTAAAGACGTAAAGGAATCTTCCCAAGGTCGCAAGGCATTAAGTGATGGGAGTAAAATTTGAACCCAGGGAATCTTCTTATCTCTAAAGCTAGTGTTCTTTCCATTACTTTTTCTTGGAGGGGTTAAAATCCTATCCCTTTCCCTTGCCCAGTTGCTAAGGGTGTAACCTTTAGTAAGGCAATTAACCTCTCAGAGTCTCAGTTGCTTCATCTGTGATATCTGTTTATCATGGTCTGAAGCTATTATTTCACTCAGTGTATGGAACTCCCATTGTGGAAACTCCTTCCCTAATTCTACGCACCAATTCCTCTTCCACTCTTGGAGAGCCTCTTAGGGGAAGCAAATTTGCCTGACTTACCCAGGGACACAACCAGTGGCAGAGGTGGTATTTGAACCCAGGTCTTCCTGACTCTCATACTGCCTTTCAATATGAAAAATCAAAATCAATAAAATGGTGCTCTCAAGATTCCTTCCAGTTAGCATATCTCTTGTCAACTCAAGGTAAAGCAGCTCTCCTTTCATTTTGTTTGAATGGAAAGATAGATGGAAGGAGTGGGGAAAGGGCATTGGATTTGGAATGGGAAGACAAGGTTAAAATCTTGGCTCTGGCTCTCTGAAGAAAGGAATGTGAAGATGACAAAAGCATATTTTCTGCACTCTTTTCCTCCTCAGTGCTTTCATTCATTCACCAGACACATTGAAGTGCTTGCTATGTGCATACCATAGTGGGCTAAAATTTATTGAGTAGGAAATGACACGGTCAGATTTTTGCTTTAGAAAAATCACCTTGACAGCTGGGTGGAGGATGGATTTGAGAGAGGAGAAATTTGACTACCTTGGGCCTTGGTTTCCTTGCGTGGAAAATGAGGGTAATGATAGCCACATAGAGTTGTGGTGAAGAGCAAATGAGATAATATATAGAAAGCAAGCTGCCAACCTTAAAGCCCTCTATAAAAGAGAGTGCTTATTTTGGGCTATACTGTCTAAGGACCATTCTACCTCTAAATCTGTGACCCTGCAAATGCAAAGCAAATTAAAGAACTCACCCATCACCCAAAGAGGAGATTAAGGAAAGGAATCTGTGTCTTCCTTTACGTGACCTAGACAGAGCTCTATCAAAATCTCAGCTCCATCCCCTGGCTTTCTGGGGCTCCATTGGGGGACCCTATTCTGGCAGTGGCACTCAGGTAGTTAAAGCTGCACCATTTGCTTTTTGAGGCTCTGATTCTGCTGACTTTATTTCAAGCAATCAAAAATCTCTAATTTGCATTCCCATTCCCATTAGTGGCCCATATGTTAGCCCTGTTTAAAAGCTATAGGCTGCATTCATTATGAGAGACTTGGCTTCCCTGCCTTTTCCTTCCCCCTTTGAAATGATGGAAGCTTATATTTAGCAAATGCACAGTTAGTCACTGGGTCATGTGTTCTCATTTGGACCTGTGTAACAGTAGCCAAGAGGGGCTTGCTTTACCCATCTTAGGGTACCATACCTGACCACTTTCAAGAGAGGAGATTGTTCTCTCTCTGGGCACCACATATGGGACAGATAGCCAGTGTCCACTTCCTATCCAAGGCTTCAGTCAAATACTAGCCTCTCACTCAGCTTCTGCACATGATTTCCCAGCCCAAACAGCCCTAATAACCAGGCCCCTCTGGAGACCTGCAAAGAAAAATCCACAAGGCTTCCTGTTGAGGCTAGTGAGAGGATGGAAGAATCAATCATTTCTCTCTCTCTCTCTCTCTTCAGTGTCTGTTCACAAGGTGAAGGAGAGAAGAGCAAATCAATTTGGCTAAAGAGAGGCCACCCCCTGCCCATATTTTCTAAGCATTTTTAATGTTCCCTGAGCCTGGAAATGAAACACAAAGAACAAAAATATGTGGTGCAGACAAAGAAGTATGTTTTCTGTGCTCTTTTTACCTTTTGTGTATTTATTTGTTTAACATCTAATAAGTGTCTATTTTGTGTGTAGTATCATAGAAAGAAAACCATTCCTGGGGTCAGCAGGCTAAGGTTAATATCCCACTACCTATGTGACCTTGGACAAATTGCAAACCTTCATGGGCCTCAGTTTCCTCATCTGTAGGAGAGGGTTGGAATAGATGCATCTGAGTTTTCTCAAATTCTAGATTTGTGATCCTCTGAATTATTGGGAAAATTTTCCTAACACCGACTTTAAATCTGCCTCTTTGGATCTACCCCCATCTTATTTTTCCTACTTATATCCCTGGAGCAAAGAAAAATATTTCCTATCTTCTTCCCTATGATAGTCCTTTAAATACTAAAAGAGTGCTCCCCACCCCTCCCAGTGCCAAGTCTTTTCTTCTCCAGGATGGATATTCCCAGGTTCTACAACATAAAGGACAAAGTGTATTGTTTTTCTATCTTCCTCAGGGAAGATGTCATTGTCATTAAGTAGACTGCAGAATTTGAGCTAGGGATTCATGCTTTAATCATACCACAATCACCATAGGTCTAGGCATTGGACATACAATGCCAAAAGTGAAATAATCCCCGCCATCAAAGAGTTTGAACTACCACAAAATGGATAATCCACTGACAAATTCTCTGTGTTGACCCCCAGCTCTTTCAACTTCATTTCCAAGTTGGATTCTGGAACATTAGCAGTAGAAGCACTTATCAAACATCTACTATGTGTCTGCCATTGTGTTAAGGGTAGTGCTACAAAGAGAGGTAAAAAACCCAACAACAATTTGTGCTTTCAATAATCTTAAACTTTAATAAAGGAAGACATGTCTAAAGAACAATACCCATAAGAGACATACAGAGTACATAACTAACACATGGGTGGCATAATACCTGCTATTCACAGAACCATAGATAGATTTCAGGGCATCCATGAATTTGGATTGGGAAAATATACATCTTTATTTCACATAACTAGTTTCCTTTGTAATCCCTATGTATTTTATACTTTAGAACCATTATTCTGAAAAAGGCTCCATAGACTTCATGAGGCCTTCAAAGGGATCCATGGCACAAGAGAGGTGAAGACCTTTTGCAAGAGGTGCCATTTGAGATGAATTTTTTAAAAAGCTAAGAAATTTAAGCTATGGAGGTTAGAATAAAGAATATACTAAGCATGGGTAACCAGTACAAAGGAACAAAGATGGGAAATGGAGCATTTGATGTGAGCAACAGCAAGTAAGCCAGTATGGCTAGACCATAGAGTACATAGAGAGAAATGACATGTAAGAACACCATAAAGATAGGAAGGGGCTGGGCTATGAAGAATTTTAAATGCCAAATGGAAGAGTTTGTTTTGGACAATGGAAAACATAGGGTGCCATGGGAATTTATTGTGACATGAGCAGATGAACATTTTAAGAAAATCACTTTGGCAGCTGTGTGGAGAATGGATTAGATTAAGGAGAAACTTGAGGCATGGAAACCAAGTAAAAGTCTAATGCAATCATCATGACAAGGTAATAAGGACCTCAACTTGGGTGATAGTGTCAGTGGAGATAGGAAACATATGCAAGGAATATTGGAGAGAAAGAAATGATAAGATCTACCTACTAATTGGTTATTATATGGCTTGAACAATAGTGAAGAGTAAAGTATGCCACTTTAACTTGGTGACCCAATAGTCAGAGGGAAGTTTGGATGATTTGGGGAAAAGATACTAAGTTCTCTTTTGGACATGCACTAATGATTTTGCATTTTCACGGGCTATCCCTCATGCCTAGAATTTTCTCCCTTCCCTCAAATTTTAGCTACAGTCCCACCTTCTGAAAGAAGTCTCTACCAATCCCTCTTAATGCTTACTGGCAGGGAGGGAGGAAGAGAAGTTGGAACACAAAGTTTTTAAAAATATCAATGTCAAAATTTCCTTTTACATGTAATTTGGAAAATAAAAGTCTAAAAACAAAAACAAACAAACAAAAAAAGAATAAATTAACATTTAGCAAAAAAATTTTTAAAAGAAAAAAAATGCTTCATTGCTTCCCTCTAAGATCAGCCCCAATTTGTCTCTATCTCTATCTCTATCTCTATCTCTATCTCTATCTCTATCTCTATCTCTATCTCTATCTCTATCTCTATCTCTATCTCTATCTCTATCTCTATCTCTATCTCTATCTCTATCTCTATCTCTATCTCTGTCTCTATCTCTATATCTATCTGTATGTATGTGTATATGTATGTATCTTGTTTGTACATAGTTGTTTGCATGTTTGATCACCCATTAGACTAAGAAAACTATAAGCTAGGACTGTCTTGCCTTTTGTTGTACCTCTCAAAGCATAACAAAATGCATGCCACATGGTAGACATTTAATAATTGCTTTTTGATTTGACATTTTAAATTTGTGCTGAACATGGGACATAAAGTACAAAATGTTTAATAGGCATCTGGTCATGTACAACCAGAGTTCAGGAGAGACTAAAGCTAGATATTTACATCTGGAATTATATTCATAGAGATGATAGTTGGACCATAGAGATCAACAAGACAGGGCAGAAGAATAATAGAAGAGAAACCAGGTCTTAAAGGTAGCCCATGGTTATTGGGGGAGTCCAGGATGAACATCCAGCATAAGAAACTGAGAAGGGGTGGTTAGACAGGAAAAGAACCAGGAGAGATCAGAGAGTATTCAGGAGAAGGTGGTCAAGAATAGTGGTAATGCTACAGAGAGGCCAAGAATAAGGCAAATGAAAGCCAAAGATCTGAATTCAGAGGAGTTATGGGTCTTGGTGCATGTTTCTATGTGCACATGGGCCACTCTATTCCAATAACATACAAGTGATTTTTGGATTATCCATTGTGTTGTATTATCCATGCTTTACTAAAAGCCTTTGATATCTCATTGTGGGGGTGAGGGGGGAGAGAGAAACCATGTGTAGAGGCCATGAGGTCACTCCTAGCTATATTAAGGAAGGCTTTAGGATCTCACAGAGTGCCAGAGGGAATCAACTCTGGTATGTTTAGTCATACTGGGAGAGGGGAAGCCTATTCCCTATAGAGTGTGATCTATGCCTCCACAGTAAAGTCAAAACCTCCCAGTCATAATTGTGTGATAAAATAATGGAATTTGGCAGATGCCCAGGGATCCCACCTGAATGATTGTACTGTTTGGGAAACCGGCTAGGGATGATTGGATATGGGCCAAACCTGGATCAACCCCTAAGTGACGTATGCTTCTGATGTCAGCAGCGGAACCACTCTCCACATCCAGCTGGAAGGACCTCCTTTTGGGGGGAGGGAAAGTAAAAGTAGAAAAAGGAATGCTCACTGAGGGGAGATGGTCTTTTCCTGTTGGTGAGCTTCTGGGAACAGACTGCTGAGAGGCGGCACAGCTGTTTCCTATCAAAACTATGGATCCCAGGTGGTGAGTTAATGAAAACAAGTCAGGCTCTTTGAATTAGCTGAGCTGGAAACAAGTTTGGGGATTGTGTTAGCCTTTGCTAGAGCCAGGGAGCTTATCCATTTTCCTCTTTCCCTGTTCCCTTGTCATTGGATTAATTAATTTCACTTTAGCTATGTATTTTATTCCCATTAATAAAACCTGATTTGTTTGTGGAAAAGAGGCTGTTAATCTCCTTTCTCATTGGCCAGGGAGAAATAACTAAAAAAGACAGTTTGGAGGGAGGAAACTTTGGACCTAGAGGTCCCTCATTATTTTATGAACCCCAATATTACAGCGAGCCACCCAATTAACTCTCCCCATATTAAATTTGGCCCCTACAATTGGAATGGTCAAGAATGGTGTATGAGTGGCCATTTCTCTCATACTTGTGTTATGTAAATATGTAGATAGAGATGACTGGACAAAGTACCCAGGGCAGGTATCCTGTAAATGCTGGAGACCATATGTTAGGGCTAAAGGAACACTGCAAGGAACAAGACCAATGAGCCTGAGAACTAAGTAGAGCAGCCTATCAACAAGAGAAGCATCAGGAAAGAAGCAGATCCCTTTGAATGTCAGTAGCCTATGGCAAAACCCTGATTGTCCTGTCCTAGTTATAGTCCTTCTGGCAGGGGTCCCATAAAGATCTATGTTTCTGTTTCCTAAAGACAAACATAGTTAAGGTTAGAGAAGCTCAGAGCTAGAATGGTTGTGGGGCAAAAAGGGGACATTTTTTTTTGCCTGTGGTTACTTCCAAATAACATGTCCTTTGACTCCAAGAGCTTTCAGTCTGATGGCAGAGAGAGGTTCCAACACAGAGAAAATCATATAGTGAAACATCAAGCATATGTAATTCAATCCTTCTCCCTCAAGGTCTGAATTATCTAGCATAGGCAACTCTATTGATCAGATAATGGAATAATCACCCTAATGGAGTACTCCTACAGAGCCAGAATGTTGTATTATTTCATTCTCATCCCCCTCTGGCTAATTTGCTTTATCTTTAAGTGTGAGGAAAGGGCAACCATCTCTGGGTGGAAGTGATAGACAGTGACCCCAGGGCAGGAAACCTGTGAGAAAGATCAAATATTGAGAGCAGGAAGGGACAGACATGACAGAAGCAATTGAGTCTACTGTTCCTATTTTATAGAGAAGGAAACTGAAGCACAGAAAGTGGAAAGCAATTTAATGAAGGTCACTCAGGACATATGTATCAGAGGCCAGATTTGAACCCAAGACGTTTGACTCCATAGCCATTTTGCTTTTACTACATTATGCTGCCCCATAAACCTGGGTCTCAGACTGAAAATAAATTTTTAAAAAGAAAAATAAGGTCAAAATGGATACACAATTTAGACATAAGAGGTGATACCATAGGTAAATTAGGAGAGAAAAGAATAGTCTACCTATCAGATCTTTGGAAAGGAAAACAGTTTTTGACCAAACAAGAGATAGAGTATATTATAAATTGCAAAGTGGATGATTTTGATTACATTAAATTAAAAAAATTTTGTACAAACAGAAGATCCAAAATTAGAAGGGAGGCAGAAAGCTGGGAAACAATTTTTGAGGCCAGTACTTCTGATAAAGGCCTCATCTCTAAAATATATAGGGAACTAAATCAAGTTTATAAGAACCCAAGTCATTCCCCAATTGAGAAATGGTCAAAGGATATGAACAGGCAGTTTTCTGATGAAGAAACCAAAGCTATCTATTCCCATATGAAAAAATGCTCTAAATCTCTAATGATTAGAGAGATACAAATAAAAACAACTCTGAGGTACCACCTGACACCTATCAGATTGGCTAAAATGACAAAAAAGGAAAAAAATAAATGTTGGAGAAGCTGTGGAAAAATTGGAACACTAATCCATTGTTGGTGGGGCTGTGAACTGATCCAACCATTCTGGAGAGCAATTTGGAATTATGCCCAAAGGGCAATAAAGCTGTCCATACCCTTTGACCCAGCAATACCACTTTTGGGTCTTTTTCCCAAAGAGATCATGGAAGGGGGAAAGGGACCCACATGTACAAAAATATTTATAGCTGCTTTTTACGTGGTGGCAAAGAATTGGAAGTTGAGGGGGTGCCCATCAATTGGGGAATGGCTGGACAAGTTGTGGTATATGAATACAATGGAATACTATTGTGCTGTAAGAAATGATGAGCAGGAGGAGTTCAGAGAAAACTGGAGGGTCTTGTGTGGGCTGATGATGAGTGAGATGAGCAGAACCAGAAGAACATTATACACAGTAACATCAACATTGAGTGTTGATCTACTGTGATGGACTATATTCTTCTCACCAATGCAATGGCACAGAAGAGTTCCAGGGAACTCGTGATGGAAGAGGATCTCCAAATCCAGGAAAAAAAAAAAAGAACTGCGGAGTATAGATGCTAAATGAACCATACTATTTCTTTTGTTTTTGATGCTGTTGTTTTTTTTCTATTTTGAGGTTTTCCATCATTGCTCTGATTTTTTTCTCTTATAACATGACTAATGCAGAAATAGGATTCATGTTATTATGTGTTTATATATATATATCCAGATTACCTGCTGTTGGGGGGGGGAAGGGAGGGGAGGGAGGGAGAAAAATCTGAAATTGTAAAGCTTGTATAAACAAAGGTTGAGAACTATCTTTACATGTAACGGAAAAAAATAAAATACTTTATTAATTTAAAAAAAAAGGCAAAACATAAAAAAAAAGAGGTAGCCTGGCATAGTGAATGAAGAGTCAACCTCAGAGTCAGGAAGTCCTAGGTCCAACCTCAGAGTATCCCAAGGAATACTCTAAGGCTTTAAATTACAAGAAGATAGCAGATTAGAGTCAGCAACCCAGCTAAACTGTCTCAATATTCTCTTCCAACGAATGTTGAAATAACACCTCAAATCAAATTTTGGAGCGGCAGAGCCAACAAAAGGTCAGGGAGAAGACATTTTTTTTTTTCAGCCTAAGAAAATTTAGGTTAACAAAAGGTATGTTACAACAGGGTGCAATGATTGGAATGACACCACCTGCTGGAGAGCTACTGTAAGAAAACTCCACCATGAGGAGACTGCTTCTGAGGATAAGCCATGCAGCTTTTCTTTGGCATCAGGAAGTGACATTTGCTTGTGGGAGGAAGAAGGGGGAGACTGGCTCTCTCGCTCTTTTTTCATCTGGATTCTCATGGAGAGGGGAGTGAAATGTGCTCTCCCTTTGATAGATAGTCTAGGCCTCTTTCTCTCTCTCTTCACCAAATTCTTATTCTCCTTAATAAATGCTTAAAAGTCTAACTCTTGCTAAAGCTTATAATTTATTGGCGACCACTAATTAGATATTTTAGACTAGCTAGAATTTTACCCCCTAACAAGGGTGAGTGCCAGCCTGTAATTAGTGCAAGAAATGACAGCAAGAGTGACTGGCCTTGGAGGCAACAGAAATACCAATGGGGGGACTTGGAAGTGGCAGTAGAAGCAGTAGCATCTTCAAAAAGTCCCAGTCCAGAAACAATAAGAGAATCAGACAACTGGTCAGGAAAAGGTTATAGGGAATTTTTTGCTGCCATTGGGTGCAACTGGCGCTGATTGGCAACTCTATTGCCCACATGCAGTTTCAGGTTACAATTCCAGAGCAGAGAGGAGCACTTGCAGTCCCAAGGGAGTAGGGGCTGTAGTGACATTTCTGAGGCAGAGAGGAGTGCTACTGATTGTGGTTTCAGGAGAGCAGGTGTGGTACCTGAGTAAAACCTTCATGCAGACAAGGAAAATAATGACCGTACCTCTCCCCACATCATACTATCTTGGATAAAATAAACTTAATGACCCTCAGAACTAGCTCTGAAAATAGCAGCAAGAAAAAGTCAGAAGTTTGGACAGGGCTTTCCAAAATCCACCTTTAATATAAAGTTCAAAGTCAAGAAATGGGCTGAAAAATGAGCAAACAATAACAAAAAGAACTAGACCATAAAAACTACTACAGTGGCAAGGAAGACCAAGACACAAATTCAGAAGAAGACAAAAAATGGGAAAATGCCCACAGCCAAACTCTCAAAGAAAAATGGTAACTGAACACAAGCCTAATAAGAATTCCTGGAGGAGTCAAAGAAAGAAATAAGAGTGGGAGAGGAATAATTGGGGAAATTAGAGTAATGCAAGAAAATTTTGTAAAAAAAGTACTTGGTAAAGGGGCAGCTAGGTGGCACAGTGGAAAAAGCACTGGCCCTGGATTCAGGAGGACCTGAGTTCAAATCTGGCCTCAGACACTTGATATTTACTAGCTCTGTGACCCTGGGCAAGTCACTTAATTCTCATTGCCCAGCCAAAATAAAAAACCAAAAAGTACTTGGTAATTAGCTTGGTAAAAGAAGCACAAAAATAATACTGAAGAAAATAACTCAGAAAACAGAATGGAATTAATTTTAAAAGAGGCACAAAAATTCACTAAAGAACTCCTTAAAAATTAGAGTTGGGCAAGTGGAAGCAAATGAATCCATGAGGCATTAAGGGAAATAAAACAAAGTTAAGAGAATGAAAAAAATGGAAGAAAATGTGAAATATCTCATTGGGGAAAAAATGACTTGGAAAATAGATCAAGGTGAAATAATTTAAGAATTTTTGGCTTACATGAAAGGCATGATCAAAAAATAGCTTCAATTTCATATTTCAAGAAACTATGTAGGAAAACTACCCTGATATCTTAGATCCAGAAGGTAAAATAGAAATTTTAAAAATCGACTAATCACCTCTTTGCCCTCTATTATTTTTTCATTCATTTGGATTTGCTTTATTGTGTCTTGATTTCTTATAAATTCACTATCTTCCATTTGTTCAATCCCAATTAGGCAATTATTTTCTTCAGAGAACTTTTCCATTTGGCTTTTCAAGCTGTTGACTTTTTTCTCATGACTTTCCTGCATAATTCTCATTTTTTTCCTCTACCTCTCTTACTTTATTGTCAAAGTCCTTTTTGAGTGCCTCTTGTGGCTTGAGGCCAATTGATATTTTTCTTGGAATTTTTGGATGTAGGAGCCCTGATGTTGCTATCCCCTTCTGAGGGTGCACCTTAATCTTCCTTGTCACTAAAGAAACTTTCTATGGTCTGCATATTTCCCTGACTGCTCATCTTGACCACCTTTTACTTGACTTTTACCTCCTTCTTAAAGTGGGGCACTGCTTCCAACTGCACTGTCCCAAGCTTCAGGGGGTCTTCTGTGGTACAGTTTAAGGAGAGACCTGTTCTGCACTCACCTGGCCTGTGCTCTTGTCTGAAAATAACACCAGACCTACTTGGTATTCAACCAGAAAAAAACCTTTTTCTTTCACTGGGTTGATAGCTCTGGTGAGCCTGCTCCCCTCTCCCACCTAGGCCACTGCAACTCAAGGCTGCTTTCTGGTTCCCAGCAGGGGTAAAACAATCAAGTTCCACCTCAGTGCCAGCAGCAACCTCTGTAATCTCTCTCTGGCCAACCACTCAGCCCTCTCCCCATACCCTGAACTTAGTTGCAGAAGATGCTGGCACTGCAGCTGATTCAGAGGCTCCAGAGGTCTCATTCTCTGGTGCAACCTGCTTGGGACTGGATCTGTGTCAGCTTGACCTTGGGGCTGGGTTCCACTCCTGCCTCAGCACAGCAGACCCCTCCTACTGACCTTCTAAGTTGTTTTGGATGGATAATAATCTTATCTCTTCCTTTTGTGGGTTCTGCTGCTCCAGGTATTGTCTTATGGCATTATTTGAAGGGATTTGGGGGATAACTCTGAGGAGTCATTGCCTGTCCTCCACCATCTTGGCTCTGCCCAGGAAGTCTCCACTAATCAACTCTTAAAAGAGATCCCAAACTGAGAATTTCCAGGATATATCCAAATTCCAAAACTTCTAGGTCAAGGACAAAATATTGCAAGCAGTCAGAAAGAAATAGTTCAAATATCATGGAGCCACAGTCAAGCTCACACAAGATTTATCAGTTGCTACATTAAAGAAGTGAAGAGCTTGGAATATGATATTCTGGTAAACAAAGGAGCTGGGATTTCAACCAGGAATAAGCTACCCAGAAAAATTGAGTATAATCCTTCAAAGGGAAAAATGGATATTTATTGAAAGAGAGTACCTTTAAGCATTTCTGATTAAAAGACTAGAGCTGATTAGAAAATTTAAATTCTAACTCAAGACACAGAGAAGAATAAAAAGATAAACATGATCATAAAGAACTCAATAAAGTTGAATGACAAGGGTGGAGTGAGAGAGTTACAAAAATATCACAAGACCTATATGAACTGATACAAAATGAAGCAAGGAAAAACCAGCAGATGATGGCACAGTAACAGCAATTTTGTAATGATGATCATCCATGAAAGACTTGATTACTCTGATCACTAAAATGATCCAAGGCAATTCCAAAGGACTCGTGATTTAAAAAGATAATGCTCTCCATCTCCAGAGAGAGAAGTGATGAGCTCTGAGTGAAAATTGAAGCAGTTTTCTCACTTTATTTTTCTTGTTTTTTATGCAATATAGCTAATATGGGAATATGTTTTGCACGATTACACACAAAAAAATTGATATCCTACTGATTACCTTCTCTGTGTAGGAGGAATAAGAGAATTTGGAACTCAATTTAAAAAGAAAAGAATGTTAAAAATAAATAAATAATAATTTTCTAAAAGTAAAAATAAAAGACTAAGTTGAAGAACAGTTAATGATTTGCCATAGGAAGTCAAACAGAGACTATCTTTTTATATTACTTTCTCCAGGATTTATCATAGTGCCTACATGTAGTGAGTGCTTCAATCAATGGTTCATTCAGTCAGTCACTGGTAGAGGGTGATTCTAATCAGCAGTCCCCTGCCCCATTTCACTCACCAGCATGATCCCTCCCTCCCAAAGTGTCATGGCTTCCTTTTACCATCCACCCAACCAGAAGACCTTGCTTCCACCCAGGACAAAATAACCACTGAGTAGGAGAGAGCAGAGCTCTCCCCAGATGTCACTGCGTCCAGCTTTCCCTTGTCCCAAGTAAGCTGAATTTCCCCACAGCCTGCAGAGGAGGTGAACAAACATCCAGGGAAGTCAGAAAAAGCCTGTGGCTTTCTGAGGGGCAGAGAAACTCCAGGCAAGAAATATCCTAATTCCTGTCCTTCCCACCTGATGTTTTCTCGTCTCCCTTACTTGCTCTGTCCTGGCAGGCTTCTCACATTATGACTGAAGTGTCTCCTTCTGTATCTCTCTACCAGTGCCATCTGTCTTGAGCTGGCCCTGGGGCTTCTCTAATTCTCTCACTCCCTGGTTCTAAATGTGACCTTTCCTTCCCTTTAGGGCAGGCAAAGCAGAGATGGCTTTTACTGGCATTTGAGAGAATAAAAGGAAAATTAACAAACTCAGATTTTACAGAATTCCCAAGTCGCTGAGGATGGAAACCTCAACCATCAATTTCCCCCAAAAGGACAACACAGCCTTCTGAGCCAATTAGCCTTTCTCCTCCCAACTAGTGCCTGGGCTATCTCAGAAACACATTATGTCTATTCTGCACCCTAGCTTCCTTCCACCCAACTCCCATTTCCTCTTCTAGATTAGACCTCATACCCTCCAGGCACTTGTATCAAGGTAAGCCCACAGACCCTAGTGTTTTTCCAATAATTAGCGGGGATATCACTCACTTCTCCAGCCAGAGAAATCTTTCACAGAAGGTCCTCTACTTTTTCAGCCAATCAACAGATTGAGAGCAGGAAGAGACTTTAGAAGCCATCTGGCCTAACCCTCTCACTTTACAGAAGAAGAAAGTGAGGCTCAGAGAAGTGATTTGCCCAAGGTCACACAGGAAATAAATAGCAAAAGTTAGGTCTTAACATTTCTTCTTATCAAGGACATAGCACAAGAAATATAAGGCACATTTAAGATGATCAAATTCAACTTCCTTGTTTTACAGAGGAGGAAACTGAGGCACAGAGAGGTTAAATACCTTGCAAAGAGTCACACAGTAAGTATCTCTGGCAGGTTTTGAACCCTGGTTTCTGTACTTTAAAAAAAGAAAGCCAGGGGGCAGCTAGGTGGCACAGTGGATAGAGCACTGGCCCTGAAGTCAGGAGGACCTGAGTTCAAATCCGACCTCAGACACTTGACACTTACTAGCTGTGGGACTCTGGGCAAATCACTTAATCCCAATTGCTTCACAAAACAGAAACAAAAACAAAAAATGAAAGCCACAAAGATAAGTGAACTAGAAAACATTTATTAAGCATCTACTGTGTGTTGGGCATTTTGCTGCACTGGGGACACAAGAATGAAGGATGAAACAATCCATACTTGCAATAAGCTTACATTCTAATAAGATAGTATGTACATGTAAATATATAAATATATAGCATAAATATAAAGTGAGCAAATATAAATATATGCAATGTAATCCAATATGAGTTGGAAAGGATTTGTGCATAACATGGTTCTTGAGCTATGTCTTCAGGAAAGAAAATTCTGTCAGGCTTAGGCGAGGAAAAATAGTATTCCAGGCATGGGGGACAGCCGTGCAAAGGCATGGAGGTAGGAGATGAGTGTCTTCTGTGAGGAATAAAGAAAGCGATTTTGGTCAATTCACAATTTGGAAAGTGGAAGGAGTCCAGGGAGGATGATAGGACATATGGGGGCCAGGTCATGAGTGGCTTTAAAAGCCAACCAGCCAAGTTAGCATTTATATTAGGGACAATAGGAGGTCACTAGAGTTGATTAAATAGGGTAGTCAGTCACACAGTCAGGTCTACATTTAAGGAAAATCCCTTTGGCAGCAGTATGCAGAGGATGGATTGGAGTTGGAGGGGACCTGAAGCAGGGAGACCAGTTAGGAGGCTGTAGCAAAAATCTAGGCAAGAGGTCATGAGGCCATGAGCTGCCATGGCTGCTGTGAGGCAGAGGAGAGATCAGATATTCGAGATGTAATGGCAGAAGAAAGATCATGATCTGAAAAAAATTAGATTTTTAGACTGAGGGAGAGTGAAAAACTGGAGTTAATGCTGAGGTTACAAACCCGTGAGACCGAGGCAGGGAAGTTTATAAAAGCAGAAATAGTCTCTCTGTTTTCATCAAGTGGGTAAATGAACCAGCCTGCCAAGGGGAGCCTTATTGGAAAGACTGATAATTTTGTCTTCACTGAAGGGTACATTCTTCTTTCAGTTTGCACATGGAAACTCCCACCAGATAAGAGGGTCTATAACCCCAGGTTGGAAAAAATGTAAACCAGATTTCTAAAATAATGCCTGTTCATCCCGGGCTCACTGGCAGTAGGAAGGGAAGTCCCTTCCTCACCTGATGGCAGAATCATCTCATGGGGAAAATCAATGCACATGCATTAAGGGTGAGAGAAATACAGGAACAACTGAATGTGCATGAGAGACATCTTCACAGAAAAGCAGAATGAGAACTGGAAGGAAATGATTGCAAATTAACATGCAAATGAGATGATAACATACTCTATGTTCCTGCCAAACCACCCTCCTTGCTATTCCACCCAACACAGCCCTCCATTTCCCACCTCCATGCTTTTGCACAAGCTGTGCCCTCTGCCTGGAATGCACTCTATCCTTACTTTCAAGTCTTGGGATGCCTAATTTCCTTCTAGGCTCAGCTCAGTCACCAATTCCCACATAAAGCCTTTCCCCCATCACTCCAGGCATTACTGTTTTCCTGTCCTCCCCAAATTCCTCTGGTTTAAACTTTTAAAAGTGATATCTAAGGGAAGTGACCTACAACTCACTTTGTGAGCTAAGAGCAGGATGATTTGAGTAGGGAGAGACTTGAGGCAAAGAGACTTAGTGGAAAGGCTATAGAAATAGTGTAGATGAGAAGAGACAAGGACTTGAATTGGAGTCATAGTTGTGAGTAGAGAGAAAAGGAGATGTCTTTGAGAGATATGATAAACGTAGAAACAAGATGTCTTAGCAACTGAATAGGTGGGATGAGTAACAGTGAAAGATCAAAGATGGCACTAACATCGCAATCCTGGGGAACTGGGCAAATGATGGTGCCCCATCAGTCATAGGAAATTTTGGAAGAAAAGATGGATGGGAGGAAGGGAAAAGGGAGGAGAAGAAGAGTTCTGTTTGGGGCACAACAGGTCAAGATGAAATTTAAACTTTGCTCTTCCTCTTTATTCAAATAGCTGCCCTACAGGCAAACAAGGGTTAAGCAAAGTGGGAGGGGCAGAGAACAAGGACTGAGGAAGCAGGCTATGGTTGGTGAAGCATCCACCATCCTGGGTCCTATCTGCAGTCCTTTTGATACATCTCCATCCCTATATGGGAGGAAATAAATCCTATAAACCTGGCCACCACTCCCTTACTGGTTTCCCTTCTAATCTGATGAGATCAGACCTGTGGGGTTGGGAGTAGAGAAGAAAAGCTCTTTGTTCCTTTCTCAGCTAAGAGTGAAGTCAGTTGTCATTTGGACAGCTTAATTCCTTCAAATGTCTACTTTCACATTGTCTCCCCAATTAGATAGTGAACTCCTTGACACGGGGGCTTCTTTGCAGGGAGTAGGGTGGTAGCAGTTTTTTATATCCCCAACACTTATCATAGTGCTTGGCATAGAGTGACAGCTAGGCGGCACAGGGGATAGTGCACTGGGCCTAGGTTAGGAAGACCTGAGTTAAAATGTGACACTTACTAGCTGTGTGATTCTGGGCAAGTAATTTAACTTTGTTTGCCTCAGTTTCCTCATCTACAAAATGTGTTGGAAAATGAAATGGCAAACCACTCCAGTATCTTTGCCAATAACAACAACAACAACAACAACAACAACCCAAATGGGGTCACAAAGAGTTGGACATGACTGAAACACCTGTACAACAACTGGCACATAATAGTTCCTTAAATGCTTGTTGACTTGATTTTGTTTCTCAGTGCCAAAGTAGAATGGTTGTTTTGTTTTATACCAGACCACAGTGTTAACTCACAGGACATTTATAGTCCAATTAAATATGCTTTCTTCTCAGAAATATTTCTCAGTCATGTCTGCTACATTGTAAAGTTGTGCAGTTGATTTTTTGGATCCAGATGTGATACTTGACATTTTCTCTTATTCAATATCACTCTATTAGAAACAGTCCAACAATTGAACCTGCCCTTGGAGCTCTTGCTTCTTCCTACTTTGACTGTATCACTCCTACTGCAGTCAGTTCCTCCCCTTCCCTACAAAGTCTGAACAATCTCCCCATGTGTCTCGAGGTATACACCAGCTCTGCCAAAGCCCCAATCAATGGCAGCAGGACAGAGGTAAAAACTCCAGAGAAGGACTCAAGCTTCCATTCCTAGAAATATTTTTAGTCTAACAACTTACATCTGCAGCAAAAATTCTTAAGGACATGAGCAATTTCAGACAAGTAACCAAAGTCAGAGGCTAAAACTAGGAAGGTTTTTAGTACTTAAAGGGTGGGGTGAGAAATGAAGATAAGAATGAGTAAAAGCTTATACATAAGTCTCAGAACAAGAGAAGATCAAGCAAGACCATGGCTGACCCAATCATCTCAGCTTTGGATGCAAGGAGATCCTGCTGACGGGTTTTTAGTTTAAGCTGTATTTTGAAGTACCCCAACCCTAACCCTGCCAGGCCATAGCTAAAGCACAGCCCTCTTTCAGGTATGGAGGAGGATAGAATCAATGTTTATATAACACCTGCTATGTTCCAGGCACTGGACTATGCACTTTACAAATATTATCTCATTTAATTCTCAAAACAATCCTCAGAGGTAGGTTCTATTACAACCCTCATTTTACAGTTAAGGAAAATGAGGCAGAGAGGTTATGTGACTTGCCCACCAGGCAGTGGATTTTTACTCAGGTGGATTTTTACTCAGGTCTTCCTGACTCTGGGCCCAGGACTCTATCCATTGCTACAATTAGCTGGTATGATACCTGCATGTCAGAATACCTGGGAAGGAAAATCAGCTCCTTGGAATGGTATACTACAATGTAGTTCAACAAACACGTATTAAACGGCTGTTGTTTTGTTTGCAATGTACTGTGGTAGACACGAGATATGAACATAAAAACCAAACAAAAGTTCCTGCCTTCACTGGGGCTTACATTCTGTAGGGTAGGGAATGCTATAACATGTGCAGAGGTAAGCAAGTCCAAAATAATGGGGAGAGAGATGAGGGAGGAGGAGAGACAGAGACAGAGACATGGGAATAATGCTATTAGTGGCTACCACCACATACTTGAATGGAAGGGAAAGCAAGGCATAGGATCATACATAGCTATAGAGCTAGAAGGGACCCTGAAGTGCATGAAGTCCAACCCCTCCATTTTACAGATGAGGAAATTAAGGTCCAGAGAAGTGAATGACTTCCCCAAGGTCACACAAGTAGCAAGTGGCAGAGTCTAGATTTGATCTCAGGCCCTCTTTCTCTAAATCTCACACCCCGTTAACTGCATGAAGGCCCTGCTACCCCTAAACAAGAGCACAGGAACTTCATTGATTCCCAGAAGCTAGAAGAAAATTCTTCTGGGGAATCAAGGTGATCACTATGGGAGGATTTGCAGTTTCCACAGTGCAGAGATCATGGGTTGGCTGGGCCCACTCAGAAGGGGAAATGCTCTGCTATGGTGTATTGTCCTATTCAATACATTCTTTCCCCAAACTATGAGCTGGAATACTAGCACTTTTACTTTGTATCCCAAATCCCTGGCCATATTCTTGGAGTTGGAAGGGACCTTTGAAATCACTGAATCCAAGCACCTTCCTTTACAGATGAGGAAACTGGCCCAGGGAAATGCTAATGAGTATTTTAGGTGGGATTTGAATCCTGGTCTTCCTGAATGCAAGTTTGGCACTCTATTCATGGCACCATACTGTCTTTGCTTAAGTAGCCTGATGTTCAAGGGATTCATAAGCCCAATAAATGTAGGTAGAATGTTAGTGCCCGTCAGTGGGTAGGTGAGTGGGGCTGGGTTGTGCCTCTAATCCACACCAACCAAATCCATAAGACAATGGAAAGGGGAGCCAAAGCCAGATCTCTAAAGTTTACCTTACCCTACCACCCCTGGTCCTAGGTAAAGAGGGAAAGATTATGTCCCTTGGATTAAACAGAATTTAAAATTAAATGAGGCCTTACTTAGTTCAACCTGCTCATTTAAAGGTGAAGAAAACAAGGGCCTATCAAGAGGAGGCCAGGGACTTGTCCAAAGGTAGCCTGTGGCAAAGTCAGGACTAGAACCCAGGGTTTCCTGTTCTCACTCCATTTTCATTTTCACATTGTTTATTTTATCTTCCCCATACTTTTTGGGGGAAGGAGGGGCAATGAGGGTTAAGTGACTTGCCCAAAGTCACACACCTAGTGTCAAGTGTCTGAGGTCAGATTTGAACTCATGTCCTCCTGAATCCAAGGCCAGTGCTTTATCCACTGTGCCACCTAGCTGCCCCCATCTTCCCTTTACTTTTAACTGCTAGGAACTTCCACAAAGATAGAAATCATTTTAATGTCAAAATTCATTGATATGTAGGGAATTAATTGTGCTAACATTCCATCTATATCCCCAAAACTGTGTTTCAAAATTGCCCACCTTAGAGTAGAAACTTGAACTGTGTCTTTTCTAAAGTTCCTAGGTTCTATGTTGTGATTGTGAGGAAATAGTACCCATAGCCTATAGATGATGAGATGGCATGGCTACTCAGAGAAAAGTGGAGCTGGGGATAGAAGAACTCCCAGTCTCTGAGAATCATAAAGAGCTCAAGACTTCCCTGACATTCCCCCTCCCTGAGGAGGCACATATAACCCCTAGAGTGACTTTCCAGGCCCAGGTCCTTTATGGTGAATAGGATCAGGTTAGTGGGTAGCAGTGCCACCTAGTGATTATAATAATAATGCCACAGGTGTATCTAGTATTTTATAAGTTGCAAAGAACTTTTTGAATCTGAGATTTTATTTGATCCTTCCCTAATGCATGATGCCTGGGCACCTGGCATTCTTGGTTCACCTACTATTCCTTATTATTAATGTCCAGGGTCTCTACCACTATCCAGCCCAAGACTGACTTTGTTGTCTGCCCCATATGCTAATCCTGCCTCTAAGGACTTATTGACACCAAACTCTCTCTCCCTCAGTTCCACCCCATCCTCCACCCCCACCTACAACAGACACATTGGAACTTGCCCAGCATTCCAAGGTAAAACTACCTTTATGTAATATGCTACACCAGATCAAATACTAGCACTCTGGTTCTCCTTTTAAGTCAGACACAGTCATAACACAGGTCTTCTAGAGCCACGTTTCTTTCTTTGTATTCTAATCCAAAGGTTTACTAGTGGGAATCTCAGTCCACAAAATGGATAATACCATAATGGATCTATGGGAGTTGGGGAACTCCTCAAATGATAATGAAGTGTATGTATAGACAGATGTCAAACACTCAGGTGCTACCTCTGAAAACACAATCCCCATTAGAAGGCAAAAATAGAAAAGGCCATGTCAAATCTTTCATGGTTATTTTTCCAGCCCTGTCCCAGGTGGGAGTAGGGGATGAATCATCCAAGTTGTCATCTGCCACCACTACAGCTTGGGAATCCAGAAGGCCTGTGGCAAAAGGGGACTCAGAGATCATGTTGTGTGCCATCTCCATGGGTGGAAGCATCTTATAGGGTCATAGATTAATATTTGAAAGCTCTTTAGAGGTCATCTAGGCCAACCCCCTCATTTTATTTTTAATATTAATTTTATGCTTAATTAGCAAGCTTTTATTTTATTTCCCTCTCATCTGCTTACCCCCAAATGAAAAAAAAATAAAAACAAAAATCTTGCAATAAATATATATATAATCAAGCAAAAAATAAATTCCCATAGTGATTGGGTCTGATGATGTGTGCTTCATTGTACACACACCCTGTGTGGAATGGGCATGCTTCATTATGGGTCTTATGGACTTGGGGTTGATCATTGCATCGATCAGAGTTATTATGTATTTCAAAGTTGTTTGTCTTAAACAAAGTTGTCATGTGTGGTTCTCCTGCTTCAGCTCATGTCACTGTGCATCTGATCATACATGTCTTCCAAAGTTTCTCTGAAACCTTCCCCTTCATTTCTTACAGCACAATAATATTCTGTTACATTCATACGTCATATTTTGTTCAGACAGTCCCCAATTTATGAACACTTTTAATTTCCAGTTCTTTGCTATCACAAAACAGTGCTATAAACATTTTTATACTTATGCACCCTTTTAGTTTTACAGATGAAAAAACTGGGGTCTAGTGATTGATTTGTTCAAGGTAGTAACTGGCAGAAACTGGATTTCAACCCAGGTCTTCATGTCAAATTCATTACTCTTTCCTTTGTACTCTACTGACTTCAATTTGTGTTTGGATAAGGCTAAGGAACTGGCACCATTTGAAAATTCACTGTGGCCTAGTGGACTTAATCATAGGGTGTTTGCTGACCCTGATACCTGATATCAGAATACACTTTCTCCAATGTACCCAGGTCTCTAGAGTTTCAAAGGAAAAACTGAGAGCCTGTACCATAACTCCTATGCTAACATTGTTCCCAGTACTCACAAGACACTGGAGATCTGGGGCTCCATTCAGATGATTCTCACTTGTCCTACAGCTGGCAGAATTCTGTTTTCTAATACCTTAATCTCTGTAATTCAGTGACAGCAGCTCAGAATCTCAGAAGATTGTTACTGACCAGTTATCAGGAATGAAAGCAAAAACTTGAACCAAGGGGGGCATCTAGGTGGCACAGCAGATAAAACACCAACTCTGGATTCAGGAGGACCTGAGTTCAAATCCAGCCTCAGATACTTGACACTTACTAGCTGTGTGACCCTGGGCAAGTCACTTAACCCCCATTGCCCCACCAAAAAAAAGAAATAAAGAAAAAAAAAGAAATGCCTAACCCAAAAATTTAAACCAAAGGATTGAGGTGAAAGTCAATACCTCCATGATGCTCTCCCTGGCTTGCTTGGTTCCTTGCTCATTTAGCCAATCATAGCAGGTGCCAGATAGCAAGCCCCAAGTCATCCTCCCTCCCTCCTCTCCAATTCCTGATCTTAAACCAGAAGACTTTAATTCCCACACATAGTCTCTCAAACTAAACTCACTCCCTCAACTTATGTAAATCCTACATTCTATTCATTCATTCTTCCTCTGCCATACATAGGAATTGTCACACGCACCTGAGTTCACCATTACCCATGAGTGCCACCACCTTATTAGAACCTGACAGTGCCCTATATGACACAACCTCCTATCATCCCATGTCTCTCTAGGCCTCGCTTCTCCTACATATTCCTCACCTTTGTCAGATCCTCAATCCCTTTCTTAAATCACTACCCAAGTTCTGACTTTGCTTTCCTCCCTTTTTTCCCTTTCCAATCCTGACACTATTATTAGTTATTTAACTCTACCGTGTCTCCTGCTATGGAATTCCTTCCTGCATTCTTTTGGCTGTTTTTCTCTTGTCAAATCTCAGCCCTTAACCACTCCTGCCATGCACCTCCTCTCCTCTGTTCCTACTCACAAGCTGTTGAACTGACCTGGAAGAAGTCTCACAGCTATGTTGATTGGGTACATTATAAAGGCATGTTATCCAGCTTTAACTGGACCATCACTGCAGCAAGGCCATCTCTTTATTCCTCCCTAATCACTTACCTATCTAATACTACTAAAGGAATTTCAAACCTTCTCTGCTGTCCCCCAACATCCCCATCCACATTACTCCCCTCCCTCTTGGCTGAGGAACTGATTTTGAGAAAAGGAAAGTCATTCAATGGGAAGTCTCTCTTCTCTAACCCTCTTACTATCAAAACACCTTATCATTGTTCCTCATTCTTTTTCTTTTCCCCAGTCCCTGACAAAGAGATGGCCCTACACTTTGCCAACACCAATCCCTGTGGGTTCTACCCCCTCCTATGTTCTCTAGCAGATTTTGTACTCCAGCATCTGCTTTCTCTCTTGAAACTTAAACTTCTTTTTTAATGGGCTCTTTCCCAACTACCTCCAAACATATCCACATCTCTCCACCCTAAAAAACCAAACAAACAAACAAAAAATTACTCTAAACCCTACTATCTCCTCAAACTACTGTCTTTTATCTTTCCTCCCCCTTTTCAGCCATTGTAGTTGTTGTTCAGTTGTTTTCAGTCATATCCAACTCTTTTTGACCCCATTTGGGGTTTTCTTGGCAGAGATACTGGTGGAGAGGTTTGTCATTTCCATCTCTAGCTCATTTTATAGATGAGGAAACTGAAGCAAACAAGTTTAAGTGACTTGCCCAGGGTCATACAGCTAATAAGTATCTGAAGTCATATTTGAACTCAGGAAGATGAATCTTCCTGACTCCAGGCCCAGCACTCTGTCCACTACAGTGCCACCTAACTGCCATTTTCAAGCCATGCTCCTGGTAAAATCTTTCTATATTCACTGCTTACATTTCATTTCCTCTCAATCTCTCCTCAACTTTTTATAATCTGGCTTCCATCTTTATCACTCATCACTTCCTCACTGCCCTCCAAAGTTACCAGCAATTTCTCAATTGCTGAAGTACATCTTCTTTTCTCAGATTTTGCCCTTCTCAATCTTCTACTTTTGACTAGTCTCTCTTCCTGGAGATGCTCTTGTCTCTTCATGATTTCATGTTTTTTCATTATACTGTTCTTTCTCTGATTCTCTTCTTTCCTGTCCAACCATTCCCTTTCAGTTTCCCAGCTGGCTTATGATATGAATCAAGGGCCCTCACAACCCTGCTGTTCCCCAGAGCTCTCTCCTAGGCCCTCTTCTCTGAAACTACACTCACTCTTGGTGACCCCTGAGATCCTACGAATTGGACTATTATCTCTCTGAAGATGGCTCCCAGACCGAGGCCCAGTCTCTGTTCTGACCTTCAATTTTGAATCACCAATTTACCTACTGAGAATTTCAAACTAGATGTTCTGGAGATATCTCAATGTCAACATATTAAGAACTCAATTCTTCTTTCTTCTCCCAAACCCTCACCTCTTCCAAACTTCCTAATTCTGTTGAGGGTACCACCATTCTTCCAATCTCCCAGGACTATAATCTCAGTGTTATTCTTGATTCCTCACACTCCTCAGGCCAGTCAGTTGCCAAATATGGCCATTTCTTCCTTCGCAACATCTCCTGCATCCAGTCTCTTCTCCCTACTTGCACAGAGACCATTCTGTATAGGCTCTCATCAGCTCTCACCTAGATTTTTAAAACAGTCTCCAAATTGGCCTCTGTGCCTCAAATTCCCCGCCCCCCCCCCATTCTAATCCATTTTACACACTGATGCCAAAGTCATTTTCATTAAGTATAGCTCTAACCATGTGACTCCCCTATTCAATTAACTCCAATGGCTTCCTATTGCTTCTAGGATAAAATTTAAACTCCTTCATTTAGCTTTTAAAGTCATTCACAACCTGACTCCAACCTGCCCTTCCAGGTTCATTGGGCATTATTCCCCCTCCCACACTCTTTGACTCAGTCAAATTGGCTTCTCTCTGTTCCTCACATGGGACACTCCATCTCCTATTTCCATGTCTTTGCATTGGCTGTCTATGCCTAGAATTCACTACCTCCAGTTACCCCTCATAGAGGCCCTTCCTTCTCTTAAGACACAGCTCCTGCATCACTTTCTCCATGAAGTCTTTCCTGATCCCAACAACTGTTAGACTCCCTCCTCCAAACTACCTCATATTGAATGACTTTGTATAGATTTGTATTTGTTTGTTTTATATTCATTGTATTCATACACACACACTTTTATGTATATGTGTATATACACACAGAGAGATATACATCTATCTTTATATCTAGGAACATGTGTGTGTGCTCTGTATGTGTGCATATACAAACACACACAGAGAGAAAAAGAAGCTATGTTGCATGGGGAAAGAGAGGATCTGAACACTAGGAACATCTTATTCCAGTCCTGCCTCGAACACATTCTGACTGACAGATCTTTGAATCTCACTGAACTTGTTGGTTCTCTAGTCTGCTCTCTCTCTGTCTCTGTCTCTCTGTCTCTGTCTCTCTGTCTCTGTTTCTCTCTGTGTGTCTCTCTCTCCCTCCCTCCCTTTCTCCCTCTCTCCATGCCTCCTTTCCTCTCTCCTTCTCTCTCTGCCTTTCTGTCTCTCTCTATCTCTGTATCTGTCTGTCTCTGTCTGTCTCTCTGTCACTCCATCTCTCTGTGTCTCTCTCTGTGTCTCTCTGCCTCTCTCTGTGTGTCTCTCTATGTCTGTGTCTCTGTGTCTCTCTCTGTTTCTCTGCCCCCTCTCTCTGTGTCTCTGTCTCTGTCTCTGTCTCTGTCTCTGTCTCTCTCTCTCTCACACACACACACACACACACACACACACACACACACACACACAGCTAGTAAGTGTCTGAGGTTATATTTAAACTCAGATCCTCCTGACTCCAGAACTAGTACTCTATGTGCTGTACCATCTAGCTTTCCTCTAGTCTGCTCTCTAAGAACGCTCATGAATAGGGGCCATTTTATTGCAATTAGCACAGTGTAATAAATGCTAACTGATTAACTAATCATAGAATCTTGAGGGGTATTGATGAAAACAAAAAGCACCCCAGTTCTGGATAGCCTTCATTGATTGGTTGAAAAGCAATTTCTACAAATTATTTTGAGGTGGCTCCTCAAAATTAAATGACTTTGGGTTATATTTAGTTGGAAAATTCTGTTTCAAGAGAATTTGGTCCTTGGAGGCAAGTTTCTTCTTCTGAAGAGAAAAGTCATACACAACAAAAACTCTGAGAGTTTATAGATTCTTCTTCCTAACTCAACAAGCATTTACCTAATGCCTACTATGTGCCAGACACTGTGTTTGAGAAAGCAGCTGAGAATTCCTCTTAGTTGAAAAATTGATTATGTGAAGTGCCTGCCACCCTCACAAAAAGAGCCTAAATTGCAGCCACCGCACTCCATGTGAAAAGAGAGATAGCCAAAGTCTCCTCTTCCTTTTATGGGGAAGAAATAAAACCTCAGCTGATAATTATTATTGAAAGCC
This sequence comes from Dromiciops gliroides, assembly GCF_019393635.1. Taxonomy (NCBI): domain Eukaryota; kingdom Metazoa; phylum Chordata; class Mammalia; order Microbiotheria; family Microbiotheriidae; genus Dromiciops; species Dromiciops gliroides. The sequence goes on from NC_057861.1 coordinate 746,931,216, forward strand.
AGATACTAATAGCAGAAACCCACAGGCAAATGCCCAGCACAGTGTCATCTGACTGTGACCATGAGAACAGCAAACTCCTGCCCAGAAAAGGCCTCCTGCCTAACCTGGTAGGAAGGAGGATGAATGGCAATGATGTGATGATGGCACAAGACTACACCCCAAGCCCTGCAGTAGGTTCCCTACCATGTGTGCCCTAAGCACATTGGGGAAAATGGGGTATGCAAGGAGAACTAGCACCTCCGATGTGAGGGTTTGCTGAGCCCTTAACAGGGCCCTTCATCCACCTTTGGTGTTTGTCTGGCATTCAACTCCCATCTGTGCCTCGAAGAAACTGTAGCATGTGTAGTCACATCCCGGTAAACTATCTGGGCAGTCAGGCTAAACCAAGTAGATGGCAAGCCATGGGCCTCAAACCTGTTCATGAGTTAGGATGGTGTCTGGCCCAAGCCTATGAAGTCTTCCCCATGGCAGATGGAGACTGTCTGTTCCAACATATATGAACATAGATGATTAGGCACTGTGGAGCTCTTAGAGCTAGGTCAGATATTGAAGACACCAAGGTCATCCATTGCATCCCAAGTCATCATCTGCCATCTTAACTTTTCTTTTGCCATTCAACTTCATTGGCTCACAAGGAGAGAGCAAGACTGATGACTTTGTGAAACTTTCCCTCACTTAAATCCAATTCATGCAAAAGTCAAGAAAATCACCCTGTGATCTCATCAGTCCTCTTCAAAAATGAAGGACAAACAACAATATCCTAGCCAGATATGTTCCTTATGAATATCCATTTTTGTAGTGCTAGTGTGCACATTTGTGGGATTATATACCCTAGGCTTATGATGAGAATGCTCTATTGTTACTTTTTAATTATTCTAGTTGCTAAATGCCTTTGATTTGAGCTAATTTTGTCCTCTAGTTGAAACTAATTTTATCATCTGGTTGATTAATTAAAGTAAGCACATCATTGCAGGATAATGCACTATGTGTTTTGTTTTGTTTTGTTTTATTTTGGTGGGGTGGATAGAGGCCTTCAGAGTATAGTGAACCTGGGATATCCACAGATGAGAAGGAATTTCCCATAGGGCATGTGAGGAAGATAAAAAAGATGAGTTCAAGCTTCCAATCCTGGGTTACTGGAAAATTAGTATTAGTGTCATTAAAAGGAATAAAGAAGTTATGGATAAAAAGAAGGTTTAAAGAAGAGAATGTTTCAGTTTTAGATGCATTTAGTTCTAGGTACCTTCCAGAAGGAGGCATCTAATAGGCAACTGGGAAAATGGGACTTGCAGGGACAGCAGCTTGGTGGCACAGTGGATAAAGCACTGGCCCTGGATTCAGGAGGACCTAAGTTTAAATCCAGCCTCAGACACTTGATACTTACTAGCTGTGTGACCCTGGGCGAGTCACTTAACCCTCATTGCCCCACAAAAAAAGAAACTAGGACTGGCAATATAAAGAAAGGTTGTGGGTGGAGATATAGAGTCTGGTGAAGATGACACTGGAAGTATTGGAAATGAATTAAATCTTCAAGGAATAGAGTCTACAGAAAGATTGTGAATGTAGAGCTGGAAGAGATCTGAGAGGCCATCTAGTCCAACCCCTTCATTTTACAGGAGAAAAACAGATCCAGAGAGAATAGTGCCAAGAGGTCACATGGGTAGTAGCAGTAGTGGAATTTGAACTCATTTCCCTTAAATCAAAATTCATTGCTCTTTTCACAATGCTAACCTGCCTTTTCTTTTTTAAAAGAGGTGATAAGGGCCTAAAAGAGAACCTTGAGGAGAGCCCATGTCAGTACAGCAGGAGAATAATAAGGAACCAGTGGAGTAGTGCTCCAAAAGGTAGGCAGAGAGCCATGAACATGAAGTGTCATGGCACGGAAAGGAGACAGAGTCAAAGCACAAATCAAAAACCACAATGCAGTCAAGGGCAATGACAACAGAAAAAGGCCATTGAGTTAAGAAATAAAGACATCACTAGTGCCCTTGGAAAATGATATTTTGGTAAAGTGTTAATGGCAGAAGCCAAACCACAAGGGCTTAAGGGGTGAGTAGGTAGTGAGAAAGCAGATTCATTGAGTGTAGATGACCCTGTAGAGTAAGTAGCTGGGCATGTAGAGAAAGGGTTAGCATAACAGCCAGAGTGTGTGGCACAGGAAGGTTGTAATTAGGGTAGTGTAGAACTGGGCAGACATAGTGACCTTTCCTTTTTCAGGACAGGAAAGCAGGAAGTAGAGTGGATGAGTTTAAAGGCTTCAGAATCATATAATATAAAAGAGTCAGAAAGTCATTGAGTTTCTAGATTATCCAACCTGTGCCACAGCAAGAACCCAATCACTAATGTACCTGGTAAGTGGTCATCAGCCTTCACCTGAAGATCTTCAATGGTGGCTGGGGGAAGCTCTCACTGCCTCCTGGGCAAGCCATTCCATTTTTAAATAATTTTTTCCTTATAAAGTTTCCTTTTAGATTGAGCCTAAATCTTCCTGTCTTCCACTTCCCAATATTTCTCCTATTTCTTCTCTCTACGAGGACATTTCTGTCAATAAAGTATGTTTATTTCATTGTATAAATGAGCACTGGATTGCTAACTCTGAATGACAGGGACCTTCCCCTATAACCTGAAATAGAGCTTCTTCAAGGTTTTTGTTTTGTTTTGTTTTTGTTTTTTGCTACATCTTGTGTGAATGAGCAAGTGTTAACTGATGTGACAATCCCAAGATGCTGGACTACATACTTTCTATGTCAACTTCCCCTGTCTTAAGTACATCCTTCATCCATTCCAAATTCCTGTGTATAGGGAAAATGTCCCCTACTTGGCAAAGAATGGTATACTTCCAGGAAATTTATAATCCATGATTTGTGTAATTGCAAAATGATTCAGCCAGGACAATGGTTCCTAGATTAAGTCTGTTTAGCCTTGCACACAGTACCCAGAAGATAAATGTTTGTTGATTGACTGTGGAATAGAGGCAGCCTAGAGTAAAGGCTAGGATGTTAGACTTGGAGTTGTAAAGAGCTGGGTTCAAATCCCACTTCTGACATTTAGTACCTGTGTGATCATTGGTAAGCCATGCAACTTCCATTTTCTCATCTCCTCTTCTCCTTCTTCTCCTTCTTTTTCTTCTTTTTCTTCTTCTTCTTCTTCTTCTTCTTCTTCTTCTTCTTCTTCTTCTTCTTCTTCTTCTTCTTCTTCTTCTTCTTCTTCTTCTTCTGGCGAGGCAATTGGGGTTAAGTGACTTGCCCGGTGTCACACAGATAGTAAGTGTCAAGTGTCTGAGGCCAAATTTGAACTCAGGTCCTCCTGAATCCAGAGCCAATGCTCTATCCACTGCACCACCTAGCTGCCCCCATTTTCTCATCTGTAAAATGAAGGTTGTAACACCCACTGCACCTACCTCCAGAGGTATAGTGATCAGAAATTAGCCACTTTGAACTTCAGAACACATTAGAATGGACCCCAAAAGATGATGAACATCAATGGGATGCAGACCCTCTGCATCAGTCACATGTACTGTATTTTCCCCATGTAGAAGCCATGTGTTTCAAAATTGACTCATATGGTCTATTTCCTTATCCATTTCAAGCCTTGAACAACAATGACAGATTCAAAGCCCACACCAAACTCTCTGCACTGGGTGTGGGGTAGAGGGAGGAAGCAAAAGTGAGAGAAGCCAGGGTTTAAATAACTGAGCCGACAGCAATGAGTTACAAGCCCACACCTTTGGCAGCCTGTCCAGATCTTTGACATTTCACTAAAGCTTAATGTACCATCCCGAAGAAGCTGGGATGCGGCTGGTCCTATTTTTATGGTGCTGCAGCTTTAAAAAATCACCAATTAAGTTCAGCTAAGCTCCTGTGCAATCAGTGCCCATAATTGCCAGAAAATGCTTTATGGCAGGTTCAAGCAAAGAGAGGGTGTTGGTTGTTTTTTTGTTTTTTTTTTTTTGCCAGAGTTGTAGTTTCTTTTTGTAGAAACAATTAGCATGGCAGCAGCTTCCCAGCAAAGGCAAAAACATAGCCTGCAGCCATGGCATATTTCATTTTCAGTCCAGCAGTTTTAGAGAGTTCTTTCCCTCCCTCCTATGGCATGTTAGCTCGGAAGTAACTCATGGGCTGGGGCACAAAGCATCCCAGGAAGCCACCCAAGGCTGGCAAAGGGCTCCTCAAGGAGGTCCCAGGGCAGGGTTCCTGGATAAAAGGATGGTTGCCCCATCAAATAGCCCAGTAAATGGACCCTAACCATGACAACAAATACTATCAGCAAGAGGATGCCAAATACAATGGCGTTCATAAGAAGATAAGTAACCATGTCCAATGAAGATGTTTAGCAAATGCCCAGTTATCAGAGCACATAGGCTGGGGAATCTTGGTTATATAGTCTTTAGTCTTGAGTATTTATTAAGTACCTACTGTATACAAGATGGAAGGTATGGATAAAAAAGACAGAGGGTTGGCCTTGTACTCGGGGAGACATCAATCCTTGCCTCAGACACATTCTGGCTATGTGACCTTTAGCAAGTCACTAATACTCTGGATGTCCTTTCCAGATCTCTAAAATGAGGGGTGGATTAAGTGACCCACGAGATCCCATCCAACTCTGGTCTATGATCTGCTCGGTAGCCCCAAGCAACTCACCAAAAAGTTGCCAATATTCAGGGCTAATGTAAGTTTCCACACAAAGAGATCCACAACCTGATGAAATCATATGCCTGCTGGACCAACTTATTTATTATATATGTGCCTATATATTTACATGCATTTATGTGTGTATGTTATCTAACCTAAGAAGAGGAAAATGGAGGCAAGGTCCATTCTTTGTGAATTCCAAATGTGCATTTCCTTCCTTTTGCACTCTTTAGGGTCTCCACATTTCTCTAAGATGATTACCAAAGCCCTGTGCTGGGTCTCAGCACCTAATGCAAAGGCCAAAATGAAACAGACCCTGCCTTCAAGGAGCATATATTCTACTGAGGGGATGCAATATTCACACAAATAAGTTAATATAAATATTTGCAATATAAATTCAAAGTATTGGAGAGGGAGGGGATAACACGTGCCGAGTTTTGAAGAGAAGTAAGGGATTCCAAGAGGTGATGGTAAGGAAAGAGCATTCTACATATAGGAGGAAGTGTGATATCCTCTCTCAATGCTAAGAAATAAGAGATGGAAAGTTCTATTTAATGTCCAGGGAGAGGCTAGGTCAGCTGGCACATGGAATTCACAAGAGGTAATAGTGGGAATTCAATCTACATAAATAGGCTAGAGTTAGGTGGGGAGTGGCTTTAAATGCCCCAAAAAAGAGTTTGTGTTTTATTCCAGAAACACTGGGGAGCCATAGAAGCTTCTTGAGCATGGTCATATTTGTGCTTCAGGAAAATCACTTCGGCACTTGTATGAAAGATAGTTTGGAGTAGGGAGAGGCTAAAAGCTGGTATCTCTTCCTCTTTCCTTCCTCGCCCCCAAACACCACTAGATCAGTAAAACAATGGAAGTGAGTAAGCTCTCAAGAAATTCAATATGAGAGGCCTCTAGAGGAGATTTGAGAGTCATTTTCCTTAGAAAAGTTTGTCACGTTCACACCCAACTGAATATGCATGGAAACACTGCATTAGGGGAAACTATGTTCTAAGGGGCAGTGATTGCCATAGTAACTATGCAATAAATGCAAGATTGTCCAAATGCCATTTTCAGCAAGACTTGGGGAGGAAAGGTGTCCTCATAATATAGGAATGACATTATTGCAAAATGACTCAGCTGGGACAATGGCATGTATAGTATGGTTGGATGTGCCAACACAGAGGCATACAGGTAGTACAGTGCAGGCACATTTTTGTGCATTGACTGTCTGTGGCTTGGAGGCAGCATGCATCAGTGAATAGAATACTTGACTTGGAGTCTAGGAGACCCAAGTTCAAATCCTACTTCTGATACTTAACGGCTGTGTCATCATGGACTAGCCTTTTAACCTGGATTTCGTTATCTTTGAAATGAAAGTCACAATGCCAGTAGCACCTACCTCATAGTGTTATTTTGAAACTCAAATGAGATGGGCATTGTTAAATGAGCTTCAACTTTTGAGATACTATGGAAGTATCAGTTATTATTTATGGGTTGTATTCAGCTCCCTAGGATGTTTAGCTCCAGTTATGACTTACTAACGTTGTGTCTAACCCATGGAACCTTCGTCATTATTAGACTGTCAGGTTCTTCACATGGGCATAAGCTTCTTGGGGATTGTGGTTCTCATATACTTCCTTATAGCCTCTCTAGGACCTTGCATAGTGACCTATATACCATAGGCATTAAATAAATTTGTCAGGTAGGACGATAGATAGATAGATAGATAGATAGATAGATAGATAGATAGATAGATAGATAGATAGATAGATAGATAGATAGATAGATAGATGAAAAGAAGAAAGGAAGAAAGGAAAGAAGGAAGGAAGGACAGGAAAGATGGATGATAGATATATAATAGATAGATGGAAGGAGAGAAAGAAAGAAAGAAAGAAAGAAGGAAGGAAGGAAGGAAGGAAGGAAGGAAGGAAGGAAGGAAGGAAGGAAGGAAGGAAGGAAGGAAGGAAGGAAGGAAGGAAGGAAGGAAGGAAGGAAAAATGGATGATAGATATAGAGAGATGGATGAATGGGTGATGAATGGATGGATGAATGGATAGATAGATGATATGTAAAATAGGAATAACTCTTCCCTGACCTGAGATAGCCCTTGCTGTGGAATACATTTTGACAGGAACCTTCTTCTTCAGACCAAAGTTTGGGACTGATTGGACAGTTTGTTAGTCTCTCAGGACAGCTGGCTGTCAGTGGTAGCCAGGAGAATGATTGGCTCTCAGCTCCTAGCTTTCCCTCATTCCCTAAGCCGTCTTCCATGTAGAGGACAGGTGCAGTTCAATCCTATTTCCCACTGCCATGAGCTGTGCCCTCCAACCTTAGAGAGTTTAAACCACATCATTCCACTAAGATAATCACCAAAAGAGGAAAAGGAAAAGAGCTGGGATGTTTGGGAGGATATGAAATACTTCACAATTAAATAAGGTACAGCTAAGCACTGGGCTCATCACCGGTGATGGGTGGCTTTCTGCTAAGCTGCAAATGAATTCAACACAGGACAGCATTCCAAATAGCTCTTACAAGCTTTTCCTTTATTATTTTTATTTGGTTATGCTCTGACTCTCGTCCAGAATTGTACTTAATGCCCTCGTCTGAAGTTGTGGAAATGGCCCCCCATGGCATAGTGTGGCAGTCAAAGGATATTGCCTTTGGAAGCTGCTAATGGCCCATGAAGAAGAAACAGCAGCAAATGGGAGAACAGGCTTCCAAAAGAATCCGGGCAGAAACATTCACGCCTTCCCTTTTATCATCTGTCCACTGGGACTGAGCTGTGAGCAGGCTGAATGGAGCCATGATACCAGGGAGGGAGGGCCACAGTTTCTCGAAGAAGCCTCTCCAGAAATACTGCAAATATCTAGGTTATTTTTCCCCCCTAGCTCTTAATTAAAAGACAAGATTTACTTTGAAAAGTGCAATTAGTCTTCAGGTTCTTAATGCATGGGGGAAAGAGTTAAACTATGAATGAATGGTCAAGGGATTGGGGTCACCTGTGAAACTCATCAGTTCCATCTGAAAGGACAAAATCTGACTTTTGGCAATAACCTGGCAATAATAAGGGGTCCATCCTCCATTTTACATTCAGAAGATAGAGGGAGGATCTGGATCTGCAATTTCATTAGTTTAGGGAACTCTCCAGGGAGGAAGCAATCTCTACCAATGCATATATAGATTTTCTCTGCAAATTATCATCAGCTTTTCGAGTTGCCCAGAGCAATTTGACTAGGATCAAGCAGCCACTATGCATCAGAAGCAAAACTCAAACACAGGTCTTTGGGACCAGCTCTCTAGCCACTGTACCACACTGCCTTTTCCCAAACAGGGGAGTGCTTGGCTATTGATATGGGTCAGGAGGTGAGGGCAATGCTTTTTCACATCTACTCCCACCCCCCTACTCCTCTCACTCGATATTTTTCCCTCGAGTTAATATTCTGTCAGGAAAGAGAGGAAAATATTTGGCAGACACATTTCTGTTTCTGAAAGAAAGATAAGTAATTCACAGTAACTCTCTCTATATCCAGAAGCCATGCTATTCTGAAGCCCCACCTAGAATTCAGCTATCTGGAAAGTTCAACTATCCGTAATTCAACTGAGAACTAGAAAAACAAACAACAAAAATATATCTGAGCATCTGAAAAGATGCCACAAAGCACATGCATTAAATCTCATGTGTTTCGCTTCTAGGAGAGCTCCCCCTGGCTCTCACTAAGATCCTATGTACTTCCATTTTACACACAACTCAAGCAAGTGTGGGTTCCAGTTTCCAAGTTCACAAGAGAATGAAAGCAGCACTTTAGAAATTAGGCAAGGGACTTGCCATTTGGGCATACTCACAATAATAACAAAAAGTCACAGCTGACAACCCACCAGCAAGGTGGGAGATTAGAAAAATGAAGAAAAGGGGGAATAAGGGCTCGCAAAGGCCCCCATCCTAGTGCCATTTAGTACAAGGGGCATCCCTAGATAAGGCAGTCTCCCCAAGGGTATCCACACAGGACAGCACAAAACCTAAAGATGCTCATAGTAGAGTTCCAAAATTATAAAGAAAAGGGTAGCTTGTTTCTTGTACTGCTTAATATCATAGAAAAGTGCATAAAAAAGATTCAGGGAAGAATTGCTCCATTTTTATTCTTATCTTAATCTGTGGTGACCTTGTCACTAAGCCTCCTGGGCCTCAGTTTCCTGAATTACAAAGAGGGTTGGACCAGATGGCATTCCAGGTCTCTACCAGCTCCAGAGCTAGGTTTCTATGAGCCCAGGTTCTTACCACAGTGCTTTGGACTTCGTAGGTGACTATAACAACACCTGATATTTATGCATTGCTAGAAAGCTAATATTTCCTAATGGAGAGAGTGATGGTTTAGAATAAAACCCACATCAGACTGTGTGACCCTGGATAAGTCATTTAACACCTCAGTTCTCCAGGTAGCTAAGACTGTCAGTTGAACAAAAGGTGCTGCCTTGTATTGCCAGAGGAAGGTCCTCATTGCAAACTCCTCATGTCAATGAAACCTGAGGTCCAAATGATTTTTAAAAAATAGTACTTTAAAACTCATGCTGGAAAATGCTCACCACGTCCCGAAAAAATAACCATGGATTCTAAATGCAGATTGAACCCTACTGTTTCTACTTTTGTTTTTGTTTTCTTTTTTGAGGTTTTACCCTTGTGTTCTGACTCTTCTTTCACAACATGACTAATGCAGAAATGTGTTTAATGTAATTTTCCATATATAACCTATATCAAATTGCTTTTTGTCTTGGGGATTGGGGAGAGAAGGGAGGGAGAAAAACTTGGAACTCAAAATCTTATGGAAACAAATGTTTAAAACTATCTTTACATGTAACTGGAAAACAATAAAAGAGTTTTATGATTTAAAAAATAGCACTTTAAGGTCTGCACGGGGCTTTACACACAGTATCTCTTTTGAATCTCTTAACAATCCTATGAAGTGAGCACTAGATGTATTAGTACTCCCATTTTACAGGTAAAGAAATCAAGGCCCAGAGAGATGAAGTCACTTGTCCAAGTTCCCACAATTATTCCATTTCAGAGGCAGGATTTGAACTAAGGGCCTTTGACTGTAGGATTGCCAAGATGCCTTTCAAATATTTATTTATTCATCAAGTGCCAGCTTAATATAATGGAAAGAGTGATGTACTTGGGTCTGAATCCTCTCTTAAGCACTGATAGTTGAGTGGTTAGAATTAGATTGGCCTTGATACTTACTAGCTGTGTGACTTTGGGCAAGTCACTTAACCCTCATTGCCCCGCAGGGAACAAAAAGAAAAGAAAGGAAAGGAAATGAAATAAAAGGAGGAAACAGGAGAAAGCTAGGTGGCACAGTGGATAAAGCACCAGCCCTGGATTCAGGAGGACCTGAGTTCAAATCTAGCCTCAGATCCTTGACACTTACTAGTTGCGTGACCCTGGGTAAGTCACTTAACCCTCATCACTCCACCAAAAAAAAAGACATCAGAACTAGACTGGCCACAATCTGGTAGATTGGTATATAGTGGGTACTTAATAAATGTTTATTGATTGATTGTGACACAATCAATTGTCACACAAATAATAAGTGATAGCAATGGGACTTGAGTCCATGTTCTCCAACTCCAGAGTCAATATTCTTCCCACTGCACCCCAATATCTTACTCCAAAAAGTATTCTTTGTAGCAGGAGGTTTAACCTGGCATCAGTGAAATTGTTTTTAATAAGTTAATTTTTAATCCAATTTTTAAATAAAAATTAAAATGTTTGATAAAGATATTTCAATATAAATTTGTTTCCTTTTCAATACTGCATGTAATTTTTTTTGCATTTAAAAACATTATTCTGAAGAGTCTGCAGGTTTCCCTACAATGTCAAAAAGGACTGTGTCCCCCAAAACATGTCTATGTTAGGTGATACTACCCAATATATGGGGTCTTTGCTAAAGTTCTGGGTGGCTGTTTTGTTTTTGTTTTTTTTTTTACATTTTGCCTGTATTCCAGAGTTGTCCATCCCTTGCCTTCACAACCAAGCCTATATTCTAACCCCAGATTTCCTGGATGGTATATTTGACAACACTTCTGACAGTGATAAGTTATAGTTTACATATCCCATTCACAGTGACAAAATGGATAAAGTGAAATACTTAGGAAGTACTTTTATCCCAGAAATTATGGAGGTGCCAATACCTTGAGGCATTTGAGAAGAAGAAGGAAGGATGGCTATTGCTAATAAAGAATTAGATTCGCCACAGTCTAGTAGATTGGATAAATTTGGTTGCCTGCAAAACAAGAGTTGGATGTAGGTTGCAAATACATACAACTCTTAACAGGATATAGCTGTATTACTGAGGTTTGAGGGGAAGGTTTCCTTAATGTGTGATGACTGTAGATTTCATTGGGATACTGACCATTGAAAGGGAACCAGAAATTTGGATATTAATGTTTTCATCCCACAGTAATCTCACGGAATCCCAATTGGAAGGAAACTTTAAGGCCATTGTAGTTCAAGTGGCACCAATCAATCAATCTTTCTTAAGCTCCTATTATATACTAGGCACTGTGCTGAGCACAGGGAATACAAAAAGAGGCAAAAGAAAGTCCCTGCCCTTAACTGGCTTATATCCTGGTAGGGGAACCAACATGTAAACAAATAAATACAAAGCAAGCTATGTACAGGATAAATAGAAAGGAACTAACAGAGAAAAGACACTGGAATTAAGTGGGTTTGGGAAAGACTTCCTATAGAAGGTGAGATTTTAGTTGAAACTTGAAGGAATCCCATCAATAGTTGGAGAAGAGGAGGGAGAGTGGGAGACAGCCAAAGTGAATGCCCAGAGCCGAGATATGGAAGATCTTATTCGAGAAACAGCCAGGAGACAAGCACAAGAGGAAACCTCCCCTCTATCATTTATGTCCAAAGTGACCACTTGCAGCCCTTGAGAAAGGAGTTCCCACCACCTCCCAAGGAAGCTCATTCCACTTTTGGACAGCTCCAAATTATTTCCTACTATCCAGCTACAAGATTTCTTCTGAAGCTTTTGCCCAGTGCTCCTACTCCACCTCAAAACCCAGCTGGATAAGTCTAGTTCCTCATCTCCATAACATTTCAGATACTTGAAGATTGCTATCAAATCTGCCTATCACAATTGTTCACACCGTGCCTTCACAATTCTCAGTTAAGACCCTGCCACATTTCTTCAATCTATCTTTGCATCACATGGTCTCTGGTTCTTTCTACATCTGTCTTCTGCTCTGAGGCTTCTCCAGCTTCTTAATGTGCTCTCTTAAATATAATGCCCAGAACTGAACACAAAGAAGATAATTCAGAGTTGCTCTGTGCAGTGTCAGTCTTCCTGTCTCAGAGCTTTCTTTACTCCATCCTTCAGTCGGCTGCCAAAGTGATCTTCCTAAAGCGCTGGGCTGACCACCTCACCTCACTTACTCAAATTCCTGTTGCTGGAGCAAATGTAAACTCTCAGTTCTGTTTTTAGCACCCTTAACCTGGCCCATTCCTGACATCTTTACAGTCTGTTGATACTTTTCTCCCTTCCACATCATCTACAGTCTATCAACATCAGCCTTTTTACTGTTCCTCTCAGACTCTTTTCTATCTCAGTGCTGACTCAGTTAGAACCTTTTCACCAGCTCTGGCCTCCATGCCAAGGATGTTCAACAGCTTCCTGACTTCCTTCAAGACTCAGCAAGTAGGTGACAAAGTGCCTAGAATGCTGGATCTGGAATCAGGAAGACCTGAGTTGGACTCTGCTTCAGTCATTTATTAGCTGTGTGACCCAGGGTTGTGGAACACTTAATCTTGTTTACCTCAGTTTCCCCACAAGTATAAAATGTGGGTAATAATAGCACCTACTTCACAGGGTTATTGTGAGGATCACATGAGAGAAGATTTGTAAAGTGCTTTAGAAGCTTTAAAATACAATATAAATGCTAGGTAATATTATCTCTCAATTACACTATGGGGATTGTATGAACTGTGGACTGTGGGAATTGAGTGAAATGAACTGACTCCATCTTGTGACTCAATTCTAGAAATAGCTCAGTTCTATTCATTTATGGGTCTAGTCCAATTTCTGTCTGGTGAGAAAACTTTGTTCAGTTATGGGAATTGTGAAGGAACTTTATTGTATTCTTTAAATCAAGTCCTACATGACTGAGAAGCTAGATGACCCCTACTTTTTGCATAGAGACCTTTACCTAAGGACCTAGGTTATGCTGACCAGAAACCCAGTCAGATCCAAAGATTGATGCATCAATTGGGGAATGGCTAAACAAGTTGTGGTATGTGAATGTAATGTAATACTATTGTGCTGTAAGAAACAATGTGCAAGCGGATTTCAGAGAAACCTGGAAGGACTTACATGAACTGACGCTCAGTTAGATGAGCAGAACCAGAAGAACATTGTACACAGTATCAACAACATTATGTGTTGATCAACTGTGATAGACTTGATTCTTCTCAGCAATACAATGGTCCAAGATAGTTCCAAAGGACTCATGATGGAAAATGCTCTCCAAATCCAGAAAAAAAAAGAACTGTGGAATATGGATGCAGATTGAACCATACTATTTCTATTGTTTTGGTTGTTGTTGTTTTTCTTTTTTGAGGTTTTTCCATTTTGCTCTGATTCATCTTTCACAACGTGACTAATGCAGAAATGTGTTCAGTGTGATTGTACATATATAACCTACATCAGATTACTTGCTGTCTTGGGGAGGAAGGGGAGGGAGTGAGAAAATTTTGAAATTAGAAATCTTATAAAAACAAATGTTGAAAACAATCTCTACTTATAACTGGAAAATAATAAAATACTTTTATGGAAAAATAAATAATAAAAAACCAAGGAGTTTTCTCACAATTATGCATCTCAAACAACTCATATATCTTATCTGAAAACTGGCCCCATACTGATCAATCAGTTGTTTCCATGATTTTTTATCGAATACAGCCACTTCCTGGGAAGTGGGACAGCTCTTATTTCTGATTTCAGGGAATTGTGCCTGTTTCACTTCTCCCTTCTAAGTTGTTCAGTCTAATATTTCCTCCAATTAGACATCAGATTACCTCATTTTGTATTCAGGTTCATTGTTTTCTTTTAATTCATTGGTCTTATTTGATTAATTATAATATGTAAAAATCTGTCTCTCTCTGTATTTGGGATCTTTGAACTAACTAGGACATCCATTGGCCCATTTGTTATGCCTGTTTGGCTAATAAATTGTATAACTTGGATTGGTCCCTCAGTTATTATTAATTATATACTACAATATGTAGTTTTTTGCATGTTATCTCCCTAGTTGAAATGTGAGTTACTTGAGGGCAGGGACCATTTCTTTTTCTTTTTAAATTTCTTTTCTTTGAATCCCTAGCACTTAGCACCTAGTCTGGCACAATAAAAATGTAATACATCCTTGTTAGCTATTATCTCCCTTGTTTTTTACATTATTTGACAAGCAAGTCATGCTCCATGATGCTAGTGATCACCTCTGAGGTTTGAAACCTCACTGGCCATTGATACTTGATGTCTCATTGAACAAGGTTATGTTTCTGGCTGTGCCTAGCCTAGCATTTCATGTCACTTCAACATCTGTGGGAGGGGAGAACCTTTGTTTTCTGCCCCACTTAGTTCTTATTTGGAGTAGAGTGTTCAGGTCTAAGGGCCACAATTTATGAAGTACGTGGATAAACTGGAAAGCCTTCAGAAGAGGGCAACCAGGACTTTAGTCTTCACCACATGGGGATTGTTTGAAGGAGCTGGGATGTTGTGTGGGGGAAGGATTAAGCTTGTGTAGTTTGACTCCAGAAGGTAGAACCAGGGGAATGTGGGGGGTGGGGTGAGTGGCAAAAAAACCCATTTAGGGCTCATGCCAGAAAAACCCAATCCTAAAAATTAGAGTTGTCCCAAAGTGTGTCCAGTAAGCTCCAAGGTAGGAAGCCCTTTCTGGGAGGTCTTCCAGTGCAGACTGGAAGGACAACCATGTTAGGGTAGTTCAGAGAAGCAGTCCATTCACTGATGGATTGAGCAAGAGGGCCACTGACACCCCATCCAACTCTTCTGGTTCTCTGATTCTTTTTTTTTTTAGTGAGGCAATTGGGGTTAAGTGACTTGCCCAGGGTCACACAGCTATTAAGTGTTAAGTGTCTGAGGCCGGATTTGAACTCAGGTACTCCTGACTCCAGAGCCAGTGCTCTATCCACTGTGCCACCTAGCTGACCCCATGGTTCTCTGATTCTTTAACCTTGGGGTAGGAGGTTTGTTAACATTATATCATGTTCTGTTGTGTTATTAAACAACAACAATAGACACTGAAGAATTTTCTTTATGTTTTGTACAAGTCTCAGTCAATTAATTGTGTGGATATAAAGAGATAATCAGTTGAAACAACTCATCCTCAAAAGCCCACCTGTCCCCTACTTATCAACTATACCCCCAATGCTGGTTCACCCAATGATACCTTGAATGTTAGGCTGTGAGTTAAACAAATAAGAGCTTACTTTCCTAGAGCCCTTGCCCAATAGTCACATGGCAAGAAATATGGAGTAATCAGGCATGTTTCACAGCCATACCAGGCAAGAAATAGGAGAACCATTTTCCAGCAAAACATCCCAATTGCATAGAGCCATGTGTTATATACATTTTTCCAGCCTGCTTTGATACATGGTTGAAGTTGATTCCCAATTCAATGTCCCGATAGGTGGGACCATGTCCATTCAACAATTGCTTTTGTTTGTTTGTTTGTTTATTTGTTTTCCCAGAAAACCAGCTAACTTTGGAGGACTCAAGTGATGGCTTACTCCATTTACCAAGCCCCCAAGTTTAGATCTCCTATAAACACAGAAGAATTTAGATTATGGAGAAATCAATTACATTTAAGACATCTGCATTCTCAATTCAGACGGATAGAAATGCAAATTCTTTGAAAAATATCAGTCTATGAATATCTGTAAATATTTAAAAAATCACTTTGCAAATTAAATCTAAATGTAACTCTACAGACTCGGTTTGTATATCCTTTGGAGAGCAATGCAGGGGGAATCATTTTGTAACTGTCGAGATTATGTGTTGCCTTGAAATAAAGGACTTAATTTTCCCGTGTAACCATAACTTTGTGGCTTACAGCCATGAATATTTTTCATCTTCTCTTCCTCCCCAAACAACGACAATAATAATAAAATAATAATAATAAAATTTAGTAGGAAAAAATATTACCCTGAGACAGTCGTGTTTACTGTGTAGTGATTTCCCAACAGAAATTAACTCAAAACAAATTTACATTCTACATTTAAAGAAGCTATAAATAATTCATATTTTCATATCATCAGCACTGTGCCTTCCTTACACCGGGGCACCTGTAATTTTTTTCCATTGATCTATTCTAAATTGTGACTCTATAGCTCATTATCACATTTTTTGGTGCCTCTGCTCTAGAGCAATAATTTAATAGTCTTCAATAGAATTATGTTCAATTAAAATATATTCAGTTTTACCATTCAAAACCTTTTTAGATTTTAATTTAATGGCTGTAGGTTCCCTTTTAATATGCCACTGACATACCTTATTTATTTACTCTGTGCACAGAAATGTTAAACAATATAATACTAAACACTAAACAAATAGAACCCTTGACTGTGAGGCATGGCTAAGGCTACATCCTGTGTGCCTTCCCATAGCATGGCCATTTTCATGCCAGCAAGAAAGAAATTACTGAATCAGCAGAATTCTGGGCCTGCCTTCCTCAAATGCCAGTTTGGAAGATGGGGGAAGGGACAAAGAATAGTTTATACTCTTCCCAATGGGCTATATAGTGTGGAAATGAGAATTGACTGGGATGGGGGTGGGGGTACCAGTTCCGTGTGCTTTTTAAAAGAGCATATAATCTATTTTTATCTCACTGCTGAGTTCAGCACAGGCCTGAATATCACACATTCATTCATCCATTGAGATAGACATATGGGCTAGAGAATAAGAAATTCCAAGTAGTCAACTAGGAAATCCAAACGTGTTTCTATTCAAAACATTATCACAGATTTGCCTGATCATTCTGGAAAGTCATTTGGAATTAAACCAAGAAAGTGACTAAAATGTCCATACTCTCTACCACAGAGGTCCAGCTGCTACCTCTGGAGGTGGTTGAAAGAAAGGCCCTATAGACATCAAACTATTGATAGCATCCTTTTTTATAAAAGCCAAGAACTGGAGACTAAGTAGGTGCCCAGTGATTGGTGAATGGCTAAAAAGTTGTCTGTACTTGAGCAATGGACTATTATTGCACCACTAAGAATAGATAAACACAAAAAATGCAGAGAAGCATAAGAAGATTGACATGATTTTTTGCAAAGTCAAGTGAGCAGAACTAGTATCATAGGATATGTTTTATTCTGGCTGGTTGAGTGCTTAGAGTGGGTAACTGGAATGAAATGATCTGCTCATAGACTATCCAACAGGAAACAAAAGGAGGTTCATTTAATCATAGCAGGCAAAGAATATTCAGCAAGGTTAACGTATAGCACTGATTCAGTTTGACAAAGCTCCTGGTCTTTTTATTGGATATACTGACCCACCAGTAAGAACACTGCCTCCTCCTGCACTGGCTTGTATACTTGGGCTACCATGAGCCAACATTCACATCCTGAGCCTTAGACCCCTAAACCTGTTATGTCTCAAGGGTGGTTTCAATACCTTTTAAGGGAAAAAGAAAACAGCCTCAGATACATAGCCTCTATTGCCCCTGCCACAGTAGGGCAAACACTATACAAAATGACTCCAAAAACATAAATGTCAAGAATATAAATAACCATTTTAAGTGAAACAATAATTAAAATAACAATCTGCCCCTGAAGATGAGAGATGAAGGTTTACTTTCTTTTCTTCTTTGTGGAAGTGGGGAACTACAGACATGGAATATTACAAATGCTGTCAATTTATTGATATATTGGTTTTGTTGAATTCTGTTTCCCCCCCTTTATATCTCTTCCAGACAATTCTTTGTTACAAGAAATAGCTCTTTTGACAGAACAGGGATATATTGGGTAATGAAGATGATGTTAAAAAAAAAGCAAAGGCAATGATGAAAATTTAGAAACAAATCTATGGTCATAAGATCAGAGAACTGAAGAGTTGGAAGAAACTTGAACTGCTGGATGGCTTTATAGAGGACAGAGCATTGGACCTGGAGTCAGGAACGCTTGAGCTCAAATCCTGTCTTCAGCTTTACCAGGTGGGTCACTTCACTTCTCCCCACTACAATTTCTGCCTTTGTCAAATAGGGCTAATAATCACATCTACCTCCCAGCATTGTAGTAAGTCTAATATTAAATAATATATACAAAGTGCTTTGCAAACCTTAAAGCACAATATAAATGCTTGATATAGCAGATGCCCACAGGCCCTTTGATTGAATACCTCAAATGTTAAGGAACTCACCGCCAGCCAATGCTACTCTTTCCAATTCTGGTAGGTTCCCCCTGCCTCACCTCAACTTGACACTTTAAAACTGGTACCATTATTCATAACTCAACCCAACAAGCACCTATTAAGCTCCTGCTATTTGAAAGTCATTGAGCCAGGTGCTGGAGATAAAAGGGCCAAAAATAAGCAAGGAGCTTACATTCTCTTAGGAAAGGAATGCAGGAAACAACACTTAAATAGATAAATAAATACAAAGCCAATTTAAAGTAATTTCAAGGACCTGGAGTGGAGAGCACTAAACAGCTAGTGAGTCAGAAAAGCTTCCTGCGTTCACTCATTTTTCCCATTGTGTCTGACTCTTTGTGATCCCATCTGAGGTTTTCTTGGAAGAGATAATGTATTGATTTACCATTTCCTTTTCCAGTTTATTTTATTGACAAGGAAACTGAGGTAAACAAGGTTAAGTGACTTGCCCAGAACCACAAAGCTAGTAAGTGTCTGAGGCTAGATTTGAACTCAGAAAGATGAAGGATCCTGACTCCAGGCCAAGAGCTCTATCCACTGTTGATCCTTGAAGGCAGGAATTTTGTGATGAAGAGGCAGAGCATTGTAAACAAATGGTGGAAGGTAGAAAGTCAGGCATGAGGGACAGCAAATCTGAAAAGTGGAGTGGCATGTGTGGTTTATACCACATGGGGAATATATGGACCCATTCGGGAAAGAAAGTCTGGAGACAGACTGAGAAAGACTTTAAACAGTGGTTGGCATTTGACCTTTCATGAGGCAGAAGCGGGTTACTGGAGCCTTTTGAGCAGGAGAATGACACAGTCATACCTCCATTTTAGTAACATTATTTTGGCAGCTCTGTGGAAGATAGTGTAAAGAGAGACTGAAGCAGGGATATCAATGGGCTTGTCCCTGTAAGAGATGATGAAGGCCGAACCAAAGCTGGCATGGTATGTGAATGGTGAAATGGAGACAGATATGAAGTGTGCTATGGATGAAGAATTGTCAAGTTCTAGCAAGAATCTGCATATAGGATGTAATGAAAAATGATAAATCAAGGAGTACCTGAGTGAGTGGGAAGGGAGGTGGCACACTCAATTGAAATTAAAATGTTGGGAAAAGTAGGGGTTTTGGAGGGAATAATAATGACTTCCACTTTGGACATGCTAAGTTTGGGATGTTTATTGGATATTTCAATAGAGCCGTTAGTGTTATGAGACTAGAATTCAGAAGAGAGAGGAGGGCTAGATATATCGATTTAGGAAGGATTTGCATAGAGATGAAAATAAAGCCAATAGGAGATGATGAGATTAGCAAGTGAGGGAATTGAAAGAGAAGGGGGACCAGACCTGAGTCTTGGACAACACCCATAGTGAGTGAATGGTGACACAGCCAAGGAGATAGAAAAGGATTAATTAAAGAGGTAGGAGGAGAACCTAGAAGAAGGAATCACACACACACAGAGGAGAGAAAGACAGACAGACAAACGGAGACAGAGAGACAGGGAGAGAATATCCAGGAAGAGAAGGTATTCACAAGAGGGAAGACTGAAGAAACATCAATATTAAGTGTGGTGAGAGGTAGAGAACTGAGCACAGGGAGATAATGAGTCTGGATGAATGCTAAAGTTCATATGTATGTCTATGTGTCATTCTATTCCAATGACATAAAAATGCAAAAATGTCCAGAGTGTCCTTCCCAAGGGCTCTTAAAAGACAATACTATTCTTCAGCATATTTCCTGAGTCATTTACCTTACTACTTTCTCCTATAAATGTAATTACTGAATCTGAGTTAGTTTATGAGTTTGGTTGTTTTTTATACATCCATATAAGTCTCTTTAGACAGGCTTCATCATCATTATTATTGGTGATGATATTAATATCTATAATATTTATAATAATAATATTTATTATATTGTTTTAAGGTTTGCAAAGAACTATGCAAGTATTATCTTATTGTTTCCTTCCAACAACCCTGGGATGTTAGTGCTATTATTATGAGGAAATTGAGACTGAGTTTAAGAGCCCTAACAAAATTAGATTCTGAAGCAAAATTTGAACTTAGGTTCTTCTTAACTCAAGGTCAGTAATCTAATGTGCCACCTAATTATTGACTCATTAAAGTATGCATGTATATATAAATACATAAGTGTATATAGATAGTCACAGAGATAAATATATAGCAATATCTGTCACTGGAGAAGAAAATGGCAAACCGCTCCAGTATCTTTGCCAAGAAAACCTCAAAGAATGTCACAAAGAGTCAGAAATGACTGAACAAAAACAAAATCTATATACAAACATACAAATATAAACATACATAGGCACATGTATACACTGTATACATATGTATATGTACATACCTATGTATGTACAAATACCTATTCTTATTTGCATATGCATAAATCTAAGGTAGAATGTCGTCTAGTTGCCTGATTAAAGGGTACATATTCACAATTATATGTATGTATATATACATAAATATCCGTGTATGTATGTGTGTATAACTATATACACACACATATATACGCGCATGTGTGTGTTATCCAAGTTTGTCCTCAAAAACATTTTTTCCTCTTTGAGCTTATTCTTCTTGTAGAAGTTGAGTTGAGGGGCAGCTAGATGGTGCAGTGGATAAAGCACTGGCTCTGGATTCAGGAAGACCTGAGTTCAAATCCGGCCTCGGACACTTGACACTTACTAGCTGTGTGACCCTGGGTAAGTCACTTAACCCCTGTTGCCCACACATAGAAAAAAAAAGAAGTTGAGTTCACAGGATCCTACTTAGCCCCTCTTTGAGCTTTTTAAAATTTTCTCTCCCCAAACTTAAAGTGCATATCAAATCATGCCAGGTTTTCCCTCCTTTATCACATCAGGAACTCTAACATCGAGTGATTATTTTCTCCAAAAGTTCCCCTTTTTTGTATTACCTTGAGATTTCCTGTTGTTGTTGTTGTTGTTTGTACTATTTTCATAAAGAGGACCATGACATCAGGGTGATGTCATGATTTGCAGTGAATTTTATTTAAGTGAGGGAGGGCTGTACAAGGTCGCCTGCCTCACTCTTTCCTCCAGAGCTGTCTGGGTCCAAAGGCAACATATATATTAGGACGAGTGGAGATGCTTAAGGAAATTGGTGATAAGTGACTTGACCAGGGTCACACAGCTATTAAGTAACTGAGGTAGGAATTGAACTCAGGTCCTCCCAACTTCAGGGCCAGTGCTCTAACCACTGCACTACCTAGCTGACCTGTGAATTCCTCTACCTTTTAAAGAACAATCAAGAACTTATCAATTTCTATACTTTTAGCAGAAATAGAAATCTAGCAAATGCCCAGATAGTTCAAGTTGCCAACCATAACTTCACTTTGTGCTCCACATTAGCAACCTTTCAATCATCCATGTCCTCCTTCTGGAAAGGTTGTCTGTAGTGAACCTCAATAGTATCCATGGATCCTTATACACATGCTATCTACCATGATTCCCTCTTCCTGCTTCTAAATTTCCTCATTAGTAGCTCTTCCTGATAGTATCTATGATATATTAATTTAATCTTTGATTTTTGAATAAAGGATATGCTTCCATTGCCATAGTCTAGTGACAAGACACTTCCCGCCAAGCTTCAGTGATGCCCCTTTACTGAGCTTGAAATTCCCTAATAATTTGAAAGTTTTTTTTTAATTCAAAAAAGAAAATGGCTGTAATTAGGCTGAGAGCTGTCTGCCAAGTTTCAGCCTGAAAGGATTATTTTGGCCAAGATATAAACCCCTGAGAATTGAGGCTGATAATGGAAGCATCAAATCACACTTAACTATGGCAGAACAAGTAGTTGTTTTGTAATACAATCAGTCAATGATAATTTCTTATGTTAGCATTTTAATTAAAATAAAGAATACTCTTTTTCCCTGCTACAATCCTCTCCTCAATGCTGTTAGTACACACATTTGGATTAGCAAAAGAGCTCTATGAAGGCAATGGAAGAATTAAGAATGTCTGTAGATCTTCACACCCTTCACGATTCCAACAGAGAGGTCAACCACTGGGCCATTACAGCTACCATCCGGCAGTATTCAAGAATCTGTGACTTCATCAGCTTCTTCTAACACAGGACTGAAGCCTACTCACACTCTGAGCCTTCTTAAGTAGTCTTCAAGAATTTTCTTGACTGAAAAAATTCCCCATTCTGGTGATGAATGTCTTATAGTGGACCAGCACCTAGATATGGGGTTCTTCCCTCTGGGTCTGCAAACTTAAAAAAGATGATAGATAGACAAATAGATAGATAGATGATAGATAGATAGATAGATAGATAGATAGATAGATAGATAGATAGATAGATAGATAGATAGATAGATAGATATGGATACATACATAGAGATAGATGATAGACAGATAGATAGAAATGGAGAAATTATTTTCAATATCATTGATTTCCTTTGTAATCTTAAATATTTTATTTTATGCATTTAAAAACCTTATTTGGAGAATGGGCTCAGAGACTACACCAGACTGCTTCCAGAGGGGTCTATGACATGGATAAGAAATCCTGTTCTAGAGAAAGCTTACTTTTCTGGGGAAATGGTTGGACTCAGGGACTTTGGGTTCAAATTTCACCCCAATATTTCCTAGCTATGTAACCATGACCAAATCACTTGATTCCCCCAAGGTTAAATTTCCCTGTTTGTAAAAATGGGAATAATATATTACCAATGCACAAGGTCACTGTGAAAATCTAGCTAATAATCCATGTAAAAAACTACAAATGTGAAGGTGCTCTGTGAATGACAACCATTTTACTAAAATGTCAGCTCACAGAACAGACAAAGGGCATCATGGGGCCAATGATTGAGGATTCCCTGCTTTCTAAGACCTGGCAGTTTGTTGGCAGAGCCTTTTGAGACAATTATACCGTATGATACCACAAAAGTCCCAAGCATTAGTTTGTGTGTGTGTGTGTGTGTGTGTGTGTGAGTGTAATTTTCTAATGTAAGTTTATTATCTCCTTTAGTCTGGAGAAGAAAACAACTTTAGTGTGGGCTTCAGAAATGTCTTTAAGTATCTGAAAGAATGTCAGATGGAGGAATGATGAGACTTGCTGTATTTTGTCCTAGGGGACAGAAGCTGAAGCACTAGGTAAAAGTTCCACAGAAGCCTATGGAGACTCAATGTAAAGAGCACTTCCTTATAATTAGAGCTACTCTGAAGTAGAATATCCTGACCTAAGAGTTGGTCAGTTCCCCCTAACTGGGAGAGGAGGTTCTTTGAACAAAGGCTGAATGGGTAAGTTGCAGAGGAGATTTATGTTCATTGATAGATTGGATTGGATGAGGGTCCTCCCAAATCTGAGATTCTAAGAGTTGGTAATTCTGGGACTAGAGGAATTGGTAAAACGTACACCAATTTCTCAGGATACTTGAACAGCGTTTAATTAATTTTTGTTACTGTGCATGGACTGGAACCCTAATGGTTGGAAAGAAGGAGTCCTTTCCCAAGGTCCTTGATTGTATTTGCTGCGGGTAATTGACACAGTATATGTATATATGGGGGAAGGAGCAGATTATTAAATTAAATTAGCCAATACATCAACAGACGATACTTAAAGAGAAGACATTCCAATATTTTTTTCAAATGAAGGGAATTACTAGGTGTTGGGTTTTTTCTGCTGTTACTTAGTTAAACCCCTTTCAACCCTAACTCTCTGACATCAACATAGGTCTTTGATGTTGAAGGCCAAGAGTTTCAACTGAAGTCAAGACAAATAAAGACCCAAACACTGCATCTTTTTTATACAAAAAGTGCATGAGAAAGCAAACGTCCTCTTTCCCCATTCCCTTACATTTTACTGGGAAATGTATTCTGTACAAGTTGTGTCCCTGAATATCTTAGGTCAAAATTTCCACCTAGGCCTGGCTCAAGGTTTGCTGGGAGCCCCACGGGATAGAGCCCCAACTAGCCCAATTCCAAAAGGTCAGTTTGGCAATTGCTATGTTCCATTTAAAAATTTAAACAATAAAATAAATTCTAACCAAAATGTGGCAATGGTTTTCAAGATTATTTTTAGCAGGGTATAGAAATAAACAGGAGATAAAATAAAACAGAGCTTACTTCAATGTAACACTGGAATGGGATACCCAGTGCATAGCTAAGTATAACATGTGCACACAATCATAAAACACACACATACAACACATACCCCAAAGAAATATGCCTGAGTAAATTAATAATCAGTCACCAACAATTTATTAATCACCTGCCATGTATTAGGCACTATACAAGGTACATTTCTCTAAGAAATAGTGATTTATACAGATTAGAGAGATGCAAATTAAAACAACTCTGAGGTACCACCTCACACTTATACAATTGACTAATATGAAAAAAGGAGAATGGTAAATGTTGGAGAAGATGTGGGAAAATTGGAACACTAATGCACTGTTGGTGGAGCTGTGAATTGATCCAACCATTCTGGAGTAACATGCATGGTTGGAACCATGTGAAAAAAGACTTTAAAACTGTGCATACCCTTTGTCCCAGCAATACTACTCTATTGGTCTGTATCCTAAAGAGATCATGGAAAAAGGAAAAGGATTCACATGTACAAAATATTTATAGCTGCTCTTTTTGTGGTAGCAAAGACTTGGAAATTGAGGGGTTGCCCATCAATTGGGGAATGGCTGAGCAACTTGTGGTATATGAATGTAATGGAATACTATTGTGCTATAAGAAATGATAAGTACATGAATTTCAGAAAAACCTGGAAAGACTTACATGAATTGATGCTGAGAGAAATGAACAGAACCAAGAGAACATTGTACAAAGTATCAACATTTTGTGATGATCAGCTGTGCTAGACTCAAGTCTTCCCAGTAATGCAATGATCCAAGACAATGCCAAAAGACTTATGGTGAAAATGCTCTCCACATTCAGAAAGAAAACCACAAACAAACTATGGAGTCTGAATGCAGACTGAAGCATACTATTTTCACTGTTGTTCTTGCTTTTTTGTTATTGCTCTTGTTTATTTTTCCTTGATTTTTTTCTTTTCTTTTGTTCTGATTAATGTGGAAATATGTTTAACATGATTGTAATGTATAACATATAGGAAATTGCTTACTGGCTTCAAGATGGGGGAGGGAAGGGAGGGTGGAGAAAAATTTGAAATTCAAAAATATTTCTTCACATGTAGTTGAGAAGGATGAAAATAAATAAATAAATGTAAAAACAAAAAAAAAATAGTG
This sequence comes from Dromiciops gliroides, assembly GCF_019393635.1. NCBI lineage: Eukaryota > Metazoa > Chordata > Mammalia > Microbiotheria > Microbiotheriidae > Dromiciops > Dromiciops gliroides. The sequence continues at coordinate 746,956,507 of NC_057861.1, forward strand.
ATTTCGAGTTTTTTTACACATGACCATGGATAGCTTTGATTTCTTCTTCCACAAACTGCCTGTTCATATCCTTTGACCATTTATGAATTTTATTCCTATATATTCGACTCAGTTCTCTATATATTTGAGAAATGAGGCCTTTATCCAATAAATTTGCTGTAAAATTTTCCCGGTTTCTTGCATTCCTTCTAAACTCCTCTGTATTGTTTTCTTTTGTGCAAAATATTTTATTTAATGCAATTAAAATTATCTTATAAACACCAAGGTTAGGCTTTAGATTCTATTGGGTAGGCTTCAGCAATATGTGAACTGAGAATTACCAGAGCAGACTCATGAGGAGTTGGGCATGACTGAATGGCTGAACAACAACAATCAAAATTATCCATTTTGAATCCCAAATGCTCTTTATCTCTTGTCCACAGATATGAAAGGTAAAGTATTCTATCCTCCCCTAATTTATTTATGACATCACCCTTTATTTCTAAATCATGTATCCATTTTGACCTTATCTTTGTATACAGTGTAAGATGTAGGTCTATACTGAGTTTCTGCCAAACTGCTTTACAATTTTCTCAGAAATTTTTGTCACATAACAAATTCTTTTTCCAAAAGTTTGGATCTTTGCATTTGTCAAACACTAGGTTGCTATGATCATTTACTACTGTGTATTGTCTAATTGCCTTTGTTTTTAATGTTATTCACTGCTCTCTTCTAGACTGACTTCTATAGAATAGAAGGAAAAAGGTAGGTAGGAACCTTGACCTCTGTCCATTCATTAACATTCTCTTGCTTTAGCTTTTCTGTTCAACTTGCATTTTGAAATTTATTTTACATTAAGAAACACTGGATGGGGAGGGGTGCTGGTCATAGGAGACAGAAGAGAAGGCATTTAGAAGTTGAAAAGAAAGATTAGGCCAATATAATTCTGTTCCCATTAGGTAGTTTATACCACCATTCCCTCTTTGCTGCTGGGCAAGACTGTGATCACCAGGAAGTTTGTGCCTGCTTGGGGGTAGACCTCACTGCCCATCTACCATATCTGTCCATGATAAAAGGGAGATATGATTAATGCCACAAGCTTTTTATATGCTAGCAAAGAAGCAAAAAAATAAATGTCCTGCACTTTAGAGGTCAGGAAATTGAGCGGCTTCATCTTATAGATTAAGAAACTGAGACACGGGGCAGCTAGGTGGCACAGTAGATAGAGCACCGACCCTGGAGTCAGGAGGACCTGAGTTCAAATCTGGCCTCAGACACTTAACACTTACTGGCTGTGTGACCCTGGGCAAGTCACTTAACACCAAGTGCCTCACCAAAAAGAAAAGAAAAGAAAGAAAGAAACTGAGATACAACATATTAAAGCATGTCTCAAGTTGCATAGGTAGCAAAAAGCAGAGTTATCATCACTCATTTCTTGCTCCTTGGATCATCATGGCTATACTGACTCTGGAACCAGAATATGGGAGCACACTTTCTGATCTTTTAAACTCACAAGGTCACAGGTTCCTTCTTCAGAACCTCCTTCACTTAAAAGAGAAAAGAATAAATGCAGGGGCAAGGGGTGAAGCCCATTCCTCAAGACAATGGGTCCACCAAGCAGAGAAGGTCCCATGGCCTCACCCCTTTTATCTTTCATCAGAAATTGTGAGCAAAGAAGCTACTGAATGAGGCACATAGGAGTTAGCTAAACTGAAAGCCTTTTTGGAATGCCTACAAAGCCAATCAATGAGTTTCTTGCTCATTGTTAACCATGTTGGTTAACCAGCTGGTACCAGTTAATGAATGTCCATATATGCTTCACAGTCTCCCTAAGCCATTCCCCCACCTCATCATCATGACAAATTACACATGGAATACTGGGTGACTTCACAAAAGTCACCATGTCCCTCTGGGTCTCAGTCTCCTCTTCTGTAAAATGAGGAGGTTGGACTTAGTTTAGATGACTTTTTGTGAGGTAATTGGGGCTAAGTGACTTGCCCAGGGTCACACAGCTAGTAAGTGTTAAGTGTCTGAGGCCAGATTTGAACTCAGGTCCTCCTCAATCCAGGGCTAATGCTCTATCCACTGCACCACCTAGCTGCCCCTAGATGACATTTCTAAACATATGATCCTATAAACTTCCTTTGTGGCAGACCCAAGGGTTCCTAATAATAATGCCTCCTTTGCTTAGGATTCAACAAACAATGATTAAATGCCTATTTCCTTCAAGGCTGATAACCTTTCACAACTCTGCCTCACTTAAATCTAATTCATGGGTGGGTCAAGATATCACCCATAATGCCATTGGTCCTGTTCAAAAATGAAAGACAAGCAATAGCAATGTTAGTATTATTCCGGGTGAGATTTGAATCCAGGTCCTTTGACTCCAGAACCAGTGTTTATTCCAACTGGACCATGCATAAGACAAGGGCCCATTTTCTTTCATTTCTTTTTGGAAAATGATCTCACTCTGTTCTTTTGTGAGTACTGCTGCTCCAGGAATTGTCTTATGGCATTATTTGGAGGTATGTGGATGGATCTCAGGGAGCTCCGAAAGTTACAATCTTTCTTCTGACATTTTAGCTCCACCCCTAATAGGGAGAGCACTCACTAACCAACTGCAGGTCCAGACCAAAAGTTAATTCCAAGATGACACTGGTGCATTTCTTTTTTTGTTTGTTTTTGTTTTTGATTTTGGGGTTTTTTTTGTTTGTGCAAAAAGTTGTGGGGTTTTGCATTTCTTTTTATTTATTTTTTTCCATTACATGTAAAGATAGTTCTCAACTTTTGTTTATACAAGCTTTCCAATTTCAGATTTTTCTCCCTCCCTCTCCTCCCTCTCCCCTCCCCTAGACAGCAGGTAATCTGATATAGGATATATACATACACATAATAACATTAATCCTATTTCTGCATTAGTCATGTTATAAGAGAAAAATCAGAGCAATGATGAAAAACCTCAAAATAGAAAAAACAACAGCACCAAAAACAAAAGAAATAGTATGGTTCATTCAGCATCTATACTCCACAGTTCTTTTTTTTTTTTCTTGGATTTGGAGATCCTCTTCTGTACCATTGCATTGGTGAGAAGAATATAGTCCATCACAGTAGATCAACACTCAGTGTTGATGATACTGTGTATAATGTTCTTCTGGTTCTGCTCATCTCACTCATCATCAGCCCACGCAAGACCCTCCAGGTTTCTCTGAACTCCTCCTGCTCATTGTTTCTTATAGCACAATAGTATTCCATTGTATTTATATACCACAACTTGTCCAGCCATTCCCCAATTGATGGGCATCCCCTCAACTTCCAATTCCTTGTCACCACACAAAGAGCAGCTATAAATATTTTTGTACATGTGGGTCCCTTTCCCCTTTCCATGATTTCTTTGGGAAAAAGACCCAAAAGTGGTATTGCTGGGTCAAAGGGTATGCACAGCTTTATTGCCCTTTGGGCATAATTCCAAATTGCTCTCCAGAATGGTTGGATCAGTTCACAGCTCCACCAACAAGGTGCATTCCTTTTTAAGAAAGGTGGAAGAACATTTGGCATATAAAATGTCACACTATTGGGGCAGCTAGGCGGCACAGTGGATAAAGCACTGGCCCTGGATTCAGGAGGACCTGAGTTCAAATCCTGTCTCAGATACTTGACACTTACTAGCTGTGTGACCCTGGGCAAGTCACTTAAACCTCATTGCCCTACAAAACCAAACCAAAACAAAGAAACAAAAAAATCACACTATTCTGTCCAGGTAGCAAGAAGTGACCAAAGATTCATAAACTAATCCCTCATATAAGATTCTAATTTTTTCCCCATTTGCTTTATGCCCACTATTAATTATTGCATTCATTGCTTTTGTTTTGTTTCTGTTTTTAACCCATCAGTGTTCTGCAATGAGTCAGGTTTGCATATGAATTATCATGCTATTTATTACCCTCTTCTTCCCACTTACTAAAAAGGAAGGCACTCTACCAATAGACTGTGGATTTCTTATTTACCATCCTGGGCCTTGTCTCTGGAGCTACTTAACATGGGGAAGGTGTACCGTGTTCCTGATGCCGTCCAGCTGCAACCCTGGAATTTGACTTGTAATTGCCTCTCTGGGATTTCAAACTGTTCTAAGTTGGGCTTTTATGTTCATTCCTGTTTTGCTCGAATCACTCTTTCAGGTCTATGAAGTACAGCTGGCTCAATAAAAGTTTGATCAATGCAGAACTGGCACCATGTCGATTTCTTCCAGAAATGTGCAGACTGGGTGACAAATGCTAAGATACAAAGATTGTCTTTGTCAGATGAGAATTTTCAGAATTGAAATAGGTTCTGGTTCTGAAGTCCAGAGTTGGAAACAAATTTCTCTGGTATGAATTTTTCTTTCATTAGACATTTACAATTTCTGGATGTAAAGTTTCAATTACCAGGGAAGAAGATTTGCTGTTTTTTAATTGACTTTTTAAAAAACTTGGGTAATTTAAAATTCATTTCCATGGTATGGTTATCCCTCCTTCTGCTGTAGAATCTGAAACCAATGAGCCTTTGGTGAGGAGACATTTGTGCTTTCCCAAAAATATAAGTATGAACAAGGATAAATGGGGCAGCTAGCTGGCACAGTGGATAGAGTACTGGTCCTGGAGTAAGGAAGACTCATCTTTGTAAGTTCAAATTTAGTCTCAGATACTTACTTCTGTGTTACCCTGGGCAAGTCACTTAACCCTGTTTGCCTTCATTTCCTCATCTGTAAAATGAGCTGGAGAAGGAAATGGCAAGCCATTCCAGTATTTTTGCCAAGAAAACCCCAAATGGGGTCACAGAGAGGGGAATATGGCTACAACAACCAAACAACAACCAAAGTATAAATGAGAGGCAATGTGGGATACAAAAAGTTAGACCCTTGAGGCAGGAAGAACGGGGTTCAAGTCCAACTTCTAACAAATACTAGCCATGTGGCTATGGCTTTGCCATTTAATCTCTGTGTCTGAGGCAGTTTTTTAAGGCTATATGTTGCAAATGAGCGAAGGAGTTTCATCTCAGTAGCAAACCACAAGTTACATAGCATGGGCTACTATTCATAACCTAGAGGCAACTAGAATGCTGGACTTGCAATCATCAAGATCTAAGTTCAAACTCTGCCTCTGAAACTTGTTAGCTATGTGATCATAAGTGAATCACTGAACATTTCGGAGCATTACTTTTCTCATCTATAAAATGAGGAAGATAGTTGTGACTCCCTCACAATACTGCCATGAAGTTCAACTAAGATCATGGATGTAAATGGTTTCACAAGTGACATATGACTGTGGACAAATCACTAGGCCTCAGCCTCTTTAACCAGATGGAAAACGAATTTCACTAGCTAACATTAGAAGTCCCTTCCACATTGAATTCTATGATCTTACAATGCTTAAAGCACTCTATACGTGTAAGTATTTTTTTTTTGGTGAGGCAATTGGGGTTAAGTGACTTGCCCAGGGTCACACAACTAGTAAGTTGGCAAGTGTCTGAGGCTGGACTTGAACTCAGGTCCTCCTGACTCCAGGGCTGGTGCTCTATCCACTGTGCCACCTAGCTGCCCCCCACGTAAGTATTTATGAAAGATGGCAGAATCTGGTCAGTATTTGGGGATCTTCAACATTTTGTCTTTAAGTTTTGGTCTGAATGTATGATTTTCATTGTAGTGGGGAACACCCATTAAAGAAACTCCCTCCACTGATGCCAGGGAAACTCATTTCTAACCTAAAGCACTTAGCTATATATAAATTACTGTGCAGTCTCCCACTTTAAAATGTAAGCTTCCTGAAAGCAGGGTCTCTGCTTTTGATTTTTTTCTTTGTGCCAGGCACTGAACCAAACAGTAGAGATACAGAGTTTGCACTTTTTCCCATTCTTTGTCATTGATTATCCTTTATCTGAAATAAATAACTGATATAGAAATATATGTGTGTGTGTGTATGAGAGATAGACACAGAGACACAGAGAGAGAGAACTTTTTGTTTATTTGTTTTTCCCCTTAGGCTGATACATTATGTGAAATGCGAGTAAATAAATACATACATACATAAATGAATGAATGAACAAATGAATGAATAACTAAATAAGTATATATTTACATATGTCTAAATATATAGAGAGATATTATGTTTGTGTACATATGTAGTATACTCACATGTACATACTTGTATGCCTGACACTCCCCTGATTCATTAGCCCAGTAGCTGTCAAAAAATCAAGTGAAAATGAAGCTTTTGGGGCATAATTTGTTCATAATTCATTGAAAAGATTCATAAATTCTTACTGATCACTGCCTCCCTTTCTAAATGCTTGTAAAATACAAACACATACACACAGACCCTTTTGTGCATTTTCAAATCTGGCTAAATAACAACATCAAATTCAATGACCTATAAGTTTCAAGAGTGATATTCTTTCCCTCCAAGATGTTTGTTGGGTCACAATACTACAACACTTCTAACCAGCGACATCTAAGAAAACTAAGAGGATTCAGCTGTTATACCTCTAAGTGCTTTGAGTTACTATGGAATGTGGCAAACTCAGGCCAGACAACTTGAACTCATTGAGAGTGGGTAGCAAGATGGACTCCAACCATCTCTTCTTGGTTTTTCAATGTCTGCTAATAATTCTGCTAAGTAGACTTGGCATGTGGGATTTTTCTGTCTAGTATTTATTATCATTATTCTATTCACCCCATACAGGAGTTCTAGCCCTTCCCAAATTCAAATCTTGAATTTAAATAGAAAGGGGAAGTGAAATGGTGCAAAGTCCCAATTGTTTGGTGGAGGAGGAAGGGAGAAGATATTTCCCTTATCAGTCCTAGACTCTAAATACTCTTGTTCCTTTCCACAATCCCACTGAAAAATCCTCACTTCCTCTGAGATCCAGCTGTGCTAACAAATCACTTAGACTTCATATCACTAGTAAAGGACAAGTACGATTTACTTAAAATAGTATAATGTAAAGGAAATAAACCAATGGTAATATTCCTGATACCAGTAGTCTAAGTAAATCACCTTATATGTCTTTTTTTTTCTTGCAACAAACATTTATTTTATTTTTTCTGGTTACATATAGGGGTGGTTTTCAACATTCATTTTCATAAGATTTAGAGTTCCAAATTTTTCTCCCTCCCTCCCTTTCTCCCCACCCCCCACAAGATTGCAACCAGGTTACATGTGTGCAATCCACAAGTGCTCTTTTATCAGTTCTTCCTATGGGGATGGATAGTAAGCTTCATCATTAGTCCCTTGGAATTGTCTTGGATCATTGTATTGCTGAGAGTAGTTAAGCCATTCACAATTGCTCACTGAACAATAGTGCTGTCACTATGCACAATGTCCACCCAGCTCTGCTCACTTCACTATACAGCAGTTCATGAGTCATTCCAGTTTTTACTGGGATCATCCTGTTTGTCATTTCCTACAGCACAAGACTATTCCACCAAATTCATATACCACAGCTTCTTCCGTCATTCCTCAATTGATGGACATTCCCTTGATTCTCAATTCTTAGCCACCACAAAGAGTTGCAAAAAATATTTTTGTATAATTTTCCCCCTTTTCTCTTTTTCATGATTACTAGTGTTAACTGTTTCCCTTCCATCCTATTCCCTTCCCCATGACATTTATTCTATTATCCATCTTCTTTCATCCTATCCCTCTTCAAAAGGGATTTGATTCTGTCCGTCCCCTCCTGCAATTTGCCCTTCCTTCTTTTGCCTCTCTCTCTTTATCCCCCTTCCCTCCTATTTTTCTGCAGGGTTAGAGAGATTACGCCACACAATTGAGTGTGTATGTTATTCCCACCTTGAACCAATTCTGATGAGATTGAAGTCTTTGAGCCAATTCTGATGAGTGTTAGGCTCATTTACTGCCCAGATTAAAAAGATTACTCCACCCAGTTGCATGTCTATGTTAATCCCTCCTTGAGGCAACTCTGATGAGTTTAAGGGCTTTGAGCCTTTTCTGATGAATGTAAAATTCATTTACTGCCCTGCTTCTCCCCCATATATTCCCCCACTCCATAAACCTTTTCCTGATTCTTTCATGTAAGATTTCACCTCTGCCATTCCCCCTCCCCCAGTGCATTCTCCTCACCCCTCAATTTAACCCTAAAGATGTCATCATGGGGCAGCTAAGTGACACAGCATACAAAGCATCCCCCCCCCCTGGTCCCAGGGGGATCCCAGCCAAAACCCGGCATCAGACATAAGACAGTCACCAACTACATGACCCCAGGTATGACCCCCAACTCCATTTTTTCATGGTTCTCTAGGGTCTTGTATTTGAAAGTCAAATTTGCCATTCAGTTCAGGTCTTTTCATCACATATACCTGAAAGTCCTCTTTTTCATTAAAATCCCATCTTTCCTCTGAAAGATTATGTGCAGTTTTGCTGGGTAGGTGATTCTTGGTTGTAATCCCAATTCCTTTGCCCTCTGGAATATCATATTCCATGCCCTCAGGTCCTCTAATGTAGAAGCTGCTAGATCTTGTTCTATCCTGACTGGGGCTCCACAGTACTTGAATTCTTTCTTTTTGGCAGCTTGCAATATTTTCTCCTTGACTTGAGAGCTCTGGAATTTGGCTATAATATTCCGAGGAGTTTTCCTTTTGGGATCTCTTTCTGGAGGTTACTGGTGGATTCTTTCAATTTCTATTTTAGCTTCTGCTTCCAGAATTTCATGGTAATTTTCCCTGAGAATATCTTGAAAGATGATGTCAAAGCTCTTTCCTTGATCATGGTTTTCATGTAGATGAATCATTTTCAAATTATCTCTCCTGGACCTATTTTTCAGGTCAGCAGTTTTTCCCAGAAGATATTTCACATTGCTCTCTATTTTTTCATTCATTTGGATTTGCTTTATTGTGTCTTGGTTTCTCATAAAGTCACTGGATTCCATTTGTTCAATCCTAATTCTTAGGCAATTATTTTCACCAGAGAGCTTTTCCATTTGGCTTTTCGAACTGTTGACTTTTTTCTCTTGTCTTTCCTGCATCATCCTCATTTCTCTTTGCATTTTTTCCTCTACCTCTCTAACTTTATCTTCAAAGTCCTTTTTGAGTGTCTCTATGGCCTGAGACCAATTCATGTTTTTCTTGGAAGCTTTAGATATAGGGGCCCTGACATTGACATCTTCCTCTGAGGGTGCACCTCGATCTTCCTTGTCACTGAAGAAACTTTCTATGATCCTCACCTTTCTCTGTCTGCTCATCTTGCCTTTCTTTTACTTGACTTTTAGCTCCTTAAAGTGGGGCATTGTTTCCAGGCTGCACTATCCCAAGCTTCAGGAGGTCTCCGATAGTATGACTTAAGGAGGGTCAGGTTCTTCACTTGCCTAGCCTGTTCTCTGGTCTGTATATAACCCCATGCCAACTTGCTAATCATGCAACTATGTGCACTGTGGTTGTCAGCTCCAATGAGCCTGTGCCCCTCCCTCACCCGGGCCACTGCTCCTCAAGCCTACCTCCTGGTTCCCAGCAGGGGTGAAAAACCCAAGTTCTGCCTCAGCACCAGCATAGGCCCCTGTAGTCTCCCCCTTGCCAAGGTCTCAGCCCTCTCACCAGACTGTGAGCTTAGTTCCAGTCGACACTGGGGCTTCAGCTGATTGAGAGGCTCTGGGGGGTCTCCTTCTCTGGCAAGTCCTTCCTGGGAGACTGGATCTTTGGCAGGGGTGACTGTGGGGTTAGGCTCCACTCCTGTATCAGCACAGCAGCTTCTTCTTACTGATCTTCCAAGCTGTTTTTGGTCAGAAGATGATTTCAGCACATTCTTCTGCGGGTTTTACTGCTCCAGGCATTGTTCTATGGCATTACTTGGATGTTTTCTGGAGTGAATGTCATGAGTTTGAGAGCTCATTGCCTTTCCTCTGCCATCTTGGCTCTGCCCCAGAACCACCTTATATATCTTAACCCACCAAGGACAGAAGGTCATGAGTCTAATCTCTGCCCATTCCTTGGGAGAGTTCCATTCCAAAGCAGGGGAAAATTTATCAGCCATTACTTCCTCATAAACCCATAAGTCCTTCAGGGGAGATTACTTATTCACTCCCTGCATTTTCTGGGAAAGTTTCAGAATGTGATAGGTTTGACTTGGGAGTCAGATAATTCCTGGAAATCTTGGCCATGGATTTCTCATCTTCAATGGAGTGGTGAGTGGGCATCTTTGAAATCTATCTACCTTCTTGGCCTTGAACCAAAACTAGCACAGAGACAAGGAAAAAAGGAGGGCTGTTAACATTCACAAGTTATGATTAGAGGAGAGGGATGATAGAACCTTCCCTCTTCATGCACCCAATAGGCTCCTCACCTCAGCTCTCCCCTAACCTTCTCTATTCTCTCACTTCATCTTGGCACTTTCCTTCTCTGTCACTGGTATTCCAACAAATCATCCCTCTCACCAAACCACATGAAGGCTGCATTGCCACCAACAATGATTGGCTTCAACTGGCTTGGCAATATTCTACTTGAGGATGACTGGGAAAGGTCGTGTGGAAACAAGAGGGCCACATGTGAATCCACATGCCCAATACTCATTAAGTACAAGTCAACATGCTAGGCACCTAGGGTATTAAGACAAAACCAAAACAATCCAAAATTATATGGAAACAGGCTTGGCCAACTCTAAGACAGTGGGATGGGTCCTGAAATTGTGCAATAATTTTGAATGCTGCAAAGTAGCAAATTGGGCTCAGTACCTGAAAAGAGCTGTGAGGTGACTTCTGACTTATCATGTCACAAGCTGTTTAAGCTTTGAAATGGTCATTCACAAATGAAAATGATATGTTGCGTCTACAAAATCCTGTGGACATAAGATGACATATCTCCTTATAAATATCTTGAAAGGACAATAATTCTTGACCTGAAGGGATCTCAAAGGTCACTTATTCCAACCTCCTCATTTCAAGATGAGGAAAATAAGGCATATGGAGGCGAAATGAGTTTTCCAATATTGCAAAGGTAGTGAACATCAAAGGTGGGGGGTTTGAACCTAGACTCCAGAACATCATCTTTTCCACCATACTATGCTTCTTTCCAACATCCTACATCCAAACTAAAGAAAACAATTGGTCATCCTAATTCAATGCAGCCTCGGTATTATAGTGGATGGAACATTGGGCACAATTCAGGAAGACCTATATTCATATCCTGCTTCAGATACTTACTAACTGTGTGACCCCAGGCAAGTCACTTAATCTTTATCTGCCTCAGTTTCCTCATCTATAAAATGGGGTTAATAATAATCCCTGCATTCCAGGGTTATAGTGAGGATGTAATAAGATTATTTGTATAGTTCTTCGCAAACCTTAAAGCACTATACAAATGCTAACTTTTGTTATCACTATTATTCTCATTATTATTATCATCAAAACTATGACTCAAGATAAAAGGTAGAAAGCTTTTTTGATGAAATAATAACTATGACAATAAAATAGGTGATGATAATGGTGATAATGCTGATGACATGGTCCCTGGCTAATTTGGTCATGGATTTGCTTAAAACCATCCCACGTTCAAAGAAAACTTGAGTTAGTATGCAATCAAAATCATGACCTGTAAGCCCCCACCCATGTTTCTTTTACCAGACCAACCAGAAGACACAAGTTCAAAGAATAAGGCACCTAATTAAATAGTAGTATAGTGAAATAAATGTCAGGGAAAACATCTTCTTCCCCTCCTTTCTGTTATATACAGGGGTCATTTTCCCACCAGTCATCATACACCATCAGTAGAAGAGGAAACACAAGTAAGGAAATGTGTCCAGGGCACACACATACGGAGGGTATTCATGCTTCCAGTGAAACACTTCTACTGAAATATTTCTCTGCCAACTTTGTGGCTTAGAAAGGAAGCCCATTTCCTGCATCATGCAGCCTGTAGAGGGAAGTAATGTGATATAAGTCTGGACAGGCATGCTGGGGCCAGACAGTGCAGAACTTTAACTGCCAAGCTGAGAATTTTGTGTTTTATCTTAGAGACAAAGGGGAGCCATTGAAGATCCTTGGGGTGTAGATGTATGTGATATAGTAAGACCTTTTCCTTTTCTTTGCTCTACTCTAGTATTGTTTGGACCACATAGTATTAAGGAGAATAAATAGAGTGGCCATCAGAAGACTTTCATTCTCAATTTTGGTACTACTATTTGTCAAATATGAGATTTCAAGCATTATGGCCTTGCCTCAGTTTCTTCTTAAATAAATGATGAAGATAATACCCACTATGCCTTCCTTACAGTATGACTCTGAGAATCAAATGACATAAGGTGCATAAAAGTGTTTTGAAAACTTAAAGCACTATGGAAGTATAAGATGAGGATGCCCTAAGCCTAGGGCCTGGTCTATGCAGCTGCATCACCCTCCCCGGGGATGGCCCAGCTCTTCCTCCAGCTACAAGACAAAGAACTGTATGAATGTATAAAGCCAAATACATGTGATGAAAAGTCCAAATATAAAGCAGATTTTTCCTGGATTGAAATAATTGTAAATCTTATCATAGAACAAATTCCATATAGAAGCCACAGGCTGGGAATAAACAGAGCAACTGAAGCTCCAATTGTCAGTGGGTCACTATGTTCAATATAAAAAATAATTTTTAAAAAACCATTCACATCCTCACCAAATAATAGGCAGTAAAAACAAAACAAATCAAGAAAGGGCAAAAGAAGATAATCAGTAAGTGTCGGGCACCAATATTTGCAGGGACAGCTTCAAAAATCCCCTGTCAATTTGCTACAAAAGCATGGACCCCCACCCCTTTCTAATCTACACCCAACAGCTCAAAGGTTAAAGAGACTTGGCTGAATTTGTCTTAAGATCTCTCCCTTGTTCCAATGCAGCCACATATTTGAATTTAATATTTTAAAGGACACTTCAAACAGACTACACAAAGCCCTGGTACCATCCAGTCCACATTTAATTATTTAATATTTAACTGGGGAGATTTGTCAAAAACCCTCAAGTATTCCTGGCTGCCAACCAGGTTTGCAGAGGGAACCATTCACTAACAATGAAGAGAAAGAACCCTCCCCACCCCCAAACCACAGGCAGAGACTCCAATATGTGAAGAAGTTGTTCAGGGACACTGTTGCCCAGGCAGGAATTGGGGCCAATGAGTAAGAACAGAAGAGTTCTGTTGCCTTTAAAGAGATATTTGCATGCCATATAGACTCTGCTGGTTCTGAGCTCCTACTCTTACTAGCAAGTTGGATCCTAAAACATGAGGAGATTTGGATGGGGGGGGTTCTCATTTCAACAACAACTCTCACTGGAAGGTTGAGTCTTTTGAAGAGAGCTAGCTATACACTATAGGGGTCCTTATACCAATTCCCCCTCTTACTGGTCAGTAATATTCCCAGAGAAGGACTCTTTTTGCCCCCACATCCCTTCAAGGTTCTAATTGTACCCTTGAGAGTTTGGGGTATCTTTCTAATGATATTAGTTCAAACCCCGATTCTAGTCTGTTCTGCCTGATAACTACCATCAGTGATTAATACACCAACATTATTTATCCAATTATCATCAGCTTTCCCAAAAGGAATATATATTGAAGCTATATAACAAAAACAAAAATAGAGACACATTCCACCCCACCCCCAAACCAGAAGACATGAACTCTCCTATGCCACCATGATCCCTGGGAATAGTGGGCTCAAACTTAGTGGTTGCTATAAAACATTTACCCCACCAAGATGACTTCTGAATGAATGAGAAAGATAATTGGAACATGTCCCTTGAGTGCAGAGGTCAGATTCCCGCTGTTGATATACTGCCTGGCTGGGCCAAGGAGGTTGCTCATGGCCTTACCCTGAATTGGGTTCAGCTGCCTACAAACTCTAGAAGGCACTCCAGTTCTTGTACTCCTGGTGCCCTCTCAACCTTTTGATTTTCCTTCTTTCTGTTTTGTTTTCTTCCATTTAATTGGTTTTTTAATTCAATTCTTTTTTTTTCTATTAACTCAAATCTTTTTCTCCATTTCACCCCCTCCCCCATTGTAAAAAAAGAAGAAAAATAAAGACCTCATAACAAATATGTGTAATTTAAAAATCCCTACATTGATCATATACCAAAAAATGTATGTCAATCTGTAGTCTACACCTCCTAACACTTTGAGGGTCCCAAGGTCACAGACAAGTCCATTCCACCTCCAATATCCCTTCACCTAAGGCAGAAAAAGAAACACAACGGGAACAGAAACAACAACAAGACCCTGAGGTCATTATTTCAGGTCAACTTGAGTAGGGATATTAAGAAGCTCTCATTGTTCTACCTGGACACATCAGTACCAACCCCCTCAACTTGAATAAAGCCAGAGACTGGATCTTTTCATGTATATTCAATTCTAATTCAACAACCCATCACAAGACAGATAGTAAGCAGAAGAGAAACATTACAGAATGACAAAAAGACACAATCTGAAGCAGAGAGCCAGATCCCTTCATTGCATATTATCAGTCACTTCCAGAAACAGACTCACCAAACGCTTGTGCTCCCAAGATTCATCCCTCATTGGTTAATTCTCTGTTATATAACTATTATAGGTATTGAGCTGGTTGTGAAAGTAAAACCAATGCAGTAGAGAGAAGGAAAATGACTTCTCCAAATTCACATAGTTTGGAAATGCCCAACCTGGATTCAGACCTGAATTTAGCTTGTTGGTTTTTTTAAGCACTTATTCTTCCCTGGTAAACTGCTATGTAAAGAACCCTGCCTAGTCTCTTTACCTTCTCTTCTAGGATTCCCCTCGAAGATGAGATAAGATCAAAGATACAAATGAAGTTGGGTCTGGAGTCTTCCTTTTAAGAAAAGAATTGAGAATTTTTTTAGTGCATGAAATCAGAAAGAATTCCTTAGTGAAGAAAGTGATTATGGGGATGAAACTCCATTTCACTGACATAAGTCTAGTCACACACAGTAAGATGCTTTTTAGTACAAGGAGGAGTCCAAGAACATTTGGAGGATTGTCACCCAGAAAAAGAATTACTTTTCAATTTGGATCCAGAAAATGGAGCTAGTAGCAATGGGTGTAAATTGCAGAGAGGAATTTTTCAGCTTGATGTCAGGAAAGACTTTCTCACTATTAAACATGTTCCAAAGTAGAAAGGGAAGCTAGGTGGCTCAGTGGATAGAGCACTAGGCTTGGAGTCAGGAAGACCTGAGTTCAAATCAAAGCTTACTAGCTGTGTGACCCTGGGCAAGTCATTTGACTCTATTTGCCTCAGTTTCTTTGTCTGTAAAATGAACTAGAAAAGAAAATAGCAAACCACTCCATTATTTTTGCCAAGAAAACCCCAAATGGAGTCACAGAGAGTCAGACATGACTGAAAATGACTGAACAACAACAAGGTGGAATGGTCTGTCTTGGGAAGTAGTAGGTTCCCTCTCATTACTTACCAGGTATATTGTAGAGGAGATTCTTTCTCAGTTGCAGATTGGACTTAGTGGCCTTCGAACTCTGAAATTCTTCCATTCTGTGATTTTTCAATGTTGATATTAATAACCAAGTTCTCCCAAAATATTAGTGTAAAAAGGTTTGGAAAAAACTTTTTAAACCTAGCACACCTGCATGGTATAAGAAAAATATGCCTCAAATGCCCATTAAGACTAGTAGGACACAACATTTTCATTTGGTGGAGTGGGGCCACATTTATTAAACTTCAGTTTCATAAAACCATACTCACTAATGACTTGTTTTTGGTTTTTTTTCTGATGAAATTTTGAAGATTTGGTCCTTTAGGTATTGAATCAAAAATATTTATAGATTTTAAATTCATGTATTTTTCCAGTTCCATAAGTTTAATTAGCTTTTGCTAAAAACAACAAAATGCCACCAGGACTTACCAGAATCTAAGCCTTGATTATGCCAGTTGACAAATTGTGGTTACAAATTGTCACTCTCACAGTACTGTGCCTGGCACTCTCAAAAGAAGACCTTTTCCCATATTTCCCTATTGAAATAAAAATACAAAATCTTTAAGGGGAAGGAAAAAGATGGAGAGAAAAAACTCAGGTGAAGTATGTCACAGACATCTTCCAATTTCACCAGCCAGCTCAGTCACCTTCCTCAACAGTTTAAATGCATTTCTTTTCACCCCATCTCCTCCCTTAATCCTTAGTGAGTTTGATATACATATTTACAACTATTCCATCACCTGTGGGTGATGAAAAGATCATGTTTTTTTTTGCCAACTCTGTGGGTAGCTGTCAATCAAGGAATATGAGAGAATGTGTGGCCAGTAGTGGAAATGGTGTCCAAGGATGCTGCATCATCAGCAGGGAGCTAGATCTCACTTAGTGCCAGGTGGAAGGAGGGAGGAGAGGAAAAAGTTTCATATGAGGGAAGTTCCTGAGGGTGCAGGAGAAGAGATAAGCAGAGCTGGAGTGAGAGTGTGGTGGGGGAGGAAGGGAGATCTGAATGAGGGAGCTAACAGCTAGGGCTGAGGAGAGGGATTTGTTCTTTGGTCATGGGGGTGGCATTCAGTTTCACAGAGATGGGGAGAGTAAGAAGGAATGGGACTATGTTAACAATTAGGGAATGAATCTAGGCAGAACAGCAGTGAGGTAATCTGGGGAAGGCATATAAGAAGGCTTCGTGGTATAGTAGAAGGTGCTTTTCTGTCCTGTGAGGCTCAGAAGCAGGAGGAAGTGTGTTCTGGGGTATCTGAAAGCTTAGCCAAGAAGCAAGAACTAGTATATTCTGGAAGCTGAGTGAAGCTCATCCTGTTGTAACTCATGAGCCTTTGCAAAGGGCCAAAATGGAGAAGAAAGGGAAGGAGAAGAAGAATGAGAATGAGAACATGAAAAAGAAGGAAGAGAGGAAGAATGAAAAAAAGGAGGAAGAAAAAGGTGAGGAGGAAAAAGATGAGGAGAAAGTGAATTTAATTCAATTCAATGAATGGATAGTAAGTGCTCTATATAACAGACAATGTGCTGAAGGTATGAAAAATGTTTGTTTGTTTGTTTGTTTTTAAATGAAAACTGTCTCTACCCTCAAGAAGTTACCATTTCTTCTTGGAAAGAGTATCAATATATTCCTCTAAAGTTTCTTTCAAGCTCCCAGTCAGTTCAAAAACTACCAAATCCCTTTTTGGTCATTATTCCCCTGTAAGTGTTGTCTCTCCCTACCTTGAGCTCAGGGAGTATCTTCACTTTTATATTTGTGCTCCTAGAACTTAGCATCTAATAAACCCCTACCAAAAAGTAGCTGGGTGATTCAGTGGATAGAACACTGGAATCAGGAAGACCTGAATTCAAACCTGGCCTCAGACACTTACTAGCTATGTGACATTAGACGAGTCACTTAACCTCTGTTTACCTTAATCCACTGGAGAAGGAAATGACAAACCACTCCAGTATCCTCGCCAAAAACCAAACCAAACAAAACAAAACCAAACAAAACAAAAAAAATCCCACCAAACCATGGATTCATGAAGGGTCAAACGTGACTAACCATGGACCCCTACTGAGATCTACATCTCATTTAATAAATGCTTTTTCTTTCTTTTTTCCTTCCTTCCCTCCTTCCTTCCTTTCTTTATTGATGAAAAAATTCCTTTTCTTACTCCCTCTGCCTTCCTTCTTTCCTTCTTTCCTTCCTTCCTCCCTTCCTCCCTTCCTCTCTTCCTTCTTTATTTCTTCCTTCCTTCCTTCCCTCCTTTCTTTCTTTTTTCTCTAGGGGTACCCCCAAGCTCTACCTTTTGTTCTCTCTTCCTCCTAACTCCTTTCATCTTATCCCCCCCCAGTCAACATTTTTTTCATTCCTAAGTGCTAGTTCTTTGTTTTCCACCCTTCTCCACTTTGAGCCTTTTTCAAAATACCCACTGGATATGAAGAAGTAAAGAAAATAGGCATATCAGTCCAAGAGGCAATCTATACATTTACACAGAAAGCTCTGCGACTTGATAAATCTGTCTTTTTTTAAAAGTATATTGTTTATTTATTTTTAACATTTGTATTTTAAAATTTTTGAGTTCCAGATTCTCTCCTTCCCTTTTATCCTTTCCCACCCATTGAGAAGGCAAGCAATATGATATCAATTATACATGTGAAATCATGCAAAACATTCCCATATTAGCCATATTGCAAAAAAAAAAAGCAAGAAAAACAAAATGAGAAAGTCTGCTTCAATCTGCACTCAGGGTTCATCACTTCTCTCTCTAGAGATAGAAAGGATTTTTCACCATGGGTCCTTTGGAATTGTCTTGAATCATTGCCTTGATCAGAGAAGTTAAGTCTTTCATAGCTGATCATTGTTACAATGTTGCTGTTACAGTGTTCTTGTTCTGCTCACTTCAATGTGCATCAGTTCACATTAGTTTTCCCAGGTGTTTTCTGGAATTATCACCCTCATCATTTCTTATAGCATAATACTATTCCAGCACAATTATATACTATAACTTGTTCAGCCATTCCCCAATTGATAGGCATTCCCTAAATTTCTAGTTCTTTGTCACCACAAAAAGAGCTGCTATAAATATTTTTTGCACATATAGGTCCTTTTCCCTTTTCTTTGATCTCTTTGGGATACAGATCTATAGTGGTATTTCTGGGTCAAAGACAGTTTTATAGCCCTTTGGGCATAGTTTCAAATTGTTCTCCAGAATGGATGGACCTATTTACAAGTCCACCAACAATGCATTAGTGTTCCTATTTTTTTTACATCCCTTCTAGCATTTGCCATTTTCCTTTTCTTTGACAAATTCTTCTTAATAAACAATCATGAAATACCTTCAGAAGGAATTAGGAACTGAAAATATGTGGGGTTCTGTATAGTCAGCATTCACCAGAGATTCCCAAAATATCTCTTGAGAAGTAGCAAAGTAACAGACAGGCTTAACACAATGGAATGAAGTGATATTCGAGCTGGATTTCAAAATGTGTAAAGAAAAGATGTTAAGTTGGAAAGTGTAGTTGCCTTTATCAACTGAATGTATGGGCTATCAGACCAGGCTGAGAAACATGTGGTGGCAGGGACCAGCAAAGACCAATGACAGAAAATGATGTTAGTTGAATAAAGAGGGAAAGAGAAAACTTAGGCATCCTCCCAGGATGACCTGCAAGTTGAGTTTACAGATAAAAAAGAAAACACACTCCTTTTTCTCCCTATCTCCCAATTTAAGCCATCCTTTGAGACAAAGTTTGAGTCTAACCCATCCATGAGGCCTCTTTAGACCAGTCCATCCTACTGTCATTTCTTTTTCTGAATTCTGTTGGTACTGCCAGCTCCTACCTTGATGGAGCTGTGAGTTTACTAGTTGGGTTATTGCCTCCTCCCCTCCATCCTCATTATACTACATGCCTTCTTGTCCCACATGTTTTCCTACATGTCCTTGATAGCTCTATCCATGGACTGGGGACATTCCTCTTGTTCTTTGATTGTCTTAGGCACCAGCATGCCTCTCTAGTTATCCAGCTCACACCTCTCATCCTTGCCACATGGTCCCCCGTCTCCTTTTCCTTAACCATATTCACCCTCGCATTCTTATTTCACATTTCATGTAGATAGGTTATATATCCCTATATTCGTTTTTTTGTTGTTGTTGGATTTGTTTTTGGTGGGGCAATGAGGATTAGTGACTTGCCCAAGGTCACACAGCTAGTAAGTGTCAAGTGTCTGAGATTGGATTTGAACTCAGATCCTCCTGAATCCAGGGCCAGTGCTTTATCCACTGTGCCACCCCCTATATTAGTTTTAAGCTCTTTTGTTTTTGTTTTTTGGTGAGGCAATTGGGGTTAAGTGACCTGCCCAGGGTCACACAGCTAATAAGTGTTAAGTGTCTGAGGCCAGATTTGAACTTAGGTCCTCCTGAATCCAGGGTCGGTGCTCTATCTACTGTGCCACCTAGCTGCCCCTTAAGCTCTTTTGTAGGCAGGGATCTTGCCTTAACCTAAATTGCAATGTTGACAGTGCCTGACACTGTGCTGTGAATACTGTTGGCACTCCAGAAATATTAAGTCAACCATGCCTGACTATTTGATAAGAACATATTCTTCCACCTGCTTCCACAAGGGCACATAATACACTTGTACATATGTACGTGTGCACTCAAGCAAATTCAAGAACCATTGACGTACATCCTTTAATGAAAAAGAAAGGTGAGGTGAAGTGACAAACACCTTAAATTGAAGTTAATTTACCTGGGTTCAAATCTTGTCTCTAACATCTGCTAACTGTGTGACCTTAGGCAAGGTTCTCTCTCTCTCTCTCTCTCTCTCTCTCTCTCTCTCTCACACACACACACACACACACACACACACACACACACACTCACAAATCTGAGCCTATTCCCTCATTATCTGATAGATAGGAGAATTTGCCCAATGCCCACCCAGCAGAGTTATCCAAGGGACCCAGAAATGTGCACAAATTACTCCTGAGTCCAAAGCAAAATAGGCTCTCACACTTTGCTAGCTGGACCTTTTCAGGGCTTCAGCCAAATGTTTCCTTTTGGCTTTCTCTGCTTTCCTTTTCTTCATGAGAAAGAAGTATTCTGCAACAAAGTGGATGAACTTTGAAGCTTGGAGTCACAGCCCGCCTGGAGCACCATAGACTGGCTTTTTTTCCCTTCTGAAGCTCATAATGTGATAATTAAATTGCTAACAGGCACCTTAGTGATGGCATTTGCTGGAGATGCAAAAGCCTCCCCACGATTGCACCTTTCTGCTGGGGCCTCATCCCCGCAAGCACAGGGATCAGCCCTCTGTTCCATTTTTTTTTCTTTCCTCCCTTATATTTTTTTCTTCAATGAGTACATTAAATTTTTATGTGGAGTGAAATGGGACAGGACTTGTTTCCCATCCACTGCACAATGATTTATTACCCCAAAAAGACCGCAGAACTAATTAGCAGAGTAATTAATTAATATAAATTTGCATATTTGCATTTGCAATTAGCGCAGCCGACTGATTAGTTTGAAAATGGGAAGTTTGACTCATTAGACGTTAGTGTCTGCTGGACTGGAAAGCAGCTGCCAGATGAGGCGAGGAAGGGGAGAATCAGCCTGTGCGTTTCTTTTGTTACGAGAGCAGACGACGTGCTAGGATATCCAAGGAAAGACAGCAGAGTTGGCTATTTTCAAAAATAATCAAAATCAATTATTTTCTGTCTTTTCTGATAGTCCATTTTCATTGGCTTTTTTTTTATTTTGGCCCACAGCAAGCTCCCCCAGCCCAACACTGAAATCTAATGCCACTCCTTAAACTGGGGCTCGCTCTGTTCCTTTTAATGGCAGAGGTACCATTCACACAACCCCTGTTGTTTATGAGGAAAGCAGTAAGAGCCCTCTGCTTTTACGTCCCAAAGATTTTCTTCCAAGCTCTGACACAACTGCTGTGTCAAAATGGTCCATGAGAATCTTAGTGGCCCCAAAGGGATTTGGGAGCAAGAGTGTCCTCAAGCCCCTCTCTTTTTTTCTCCCAGCTGGTTAGTGAAACCAAATATTGAGGCCCTTGGGGCCCCAGAACATTGTGGTGTCATTGGGGTTTTACAGAGAGATCCCTTCCATCTCTGCAGAATGTCATGGGGCAAAGATGATGCAAACAAATCAAACTGTACGTGTCCTGGACATTAAAGGCCTAGAGTAAAATGACAGAGTTACCTCATTTATTCTGCAAGGAGTCTGGAAGAAAGGGGATGAAAGGGAAACATTCTGCCCAACCTTCACAGGGAGCTTTCACTGTCTTTAGTTCCCATAGACAACAGAAAAAGCCATTCTTTGGTTAAAAGTTCTGATTAGTATTAAACCAAATAGGGACCCGTGATTTTGCCTTTCTTCATAGCCTCAAGGGTTAGCACAATGTCTGCATACAGTCAGGACTTATGGCATGTTCCTTGTCTGATAGAATTATAAAACTAAGAGACTTGGGCTTCTGTGATCGCAGAGAGAAAGCTGGAATGCACCTTAGAAACTGTCTATTCTAACCCTTTCATTTTACAGATAAGGAATCTAAGATCCAGAGAGGTTTAGTAACTTACCCAAAGACACACAGAGGATCCCACCTCTAAAATGGTAGGGACCTCAGACGTCATGTAGCCTTTTTATAGAAAAGGAACCTGTGGTCCAGAGAGATTTAGTCACTCTTCTACAGGTGCACAAGAGGGATAGAGATAGAGAGATACATACACACACAGGCATACGTGTACACATACATACGTACACATACATACATATATACACATTCTATCCCTTAAGTAGAATATATTCTCTTTGGGGATGGTTTCATCCATCTTGGTTTACCCCACACCTAACAATGAAGCTTGCACCTATTTTGTATTTTTTCCTTGCCCAGATCTTTGATCTCCTCATTATGGGTTATTCCTGCTAGGTAATCCCCACCCACCCATATGAATCACCAACTTTCCTGTAACTTTTCATCTTAGAGAATTGTCTGGGACAATGAAATCTTGGCTAGGGTAACAATGCTAGCACCGATGAGAGGTGACAACTGCATTCAGGTCTTCAGGGCTCTAAGAGGACCTGGTTTATCAGTCCATAATCAACAGCATTTACTAAGCACCTACTATGTTCCAGGAACTGTGCTAAGTGCTGGGTATATAAAGAAAGACAAAGACAGTCACTGATCTCAAGTTCAGTCTAATGGAAGAGACAAAATGCAAACAGCTGTGCACAAACAAAAGGTCTACAGGAAAAATTTGAGCTAATTAATAAAGGAAAGTCACTGGCATTGAGGGGGCTGAAGGAAAGGCTTCTTATAGGGGGTGGGATTTTAGCTCCAGCTTTAAGGAAGCCAGGTAAACTCAGAGGGAGAGATAAGGAGGGAGAGAGTGCTAGACATGAAACCCAGCCCCCCAAAATGCCTAGAGCTGAGAGATGGAGTGTTTGAGAAATGGCAAGAAAGCCCATATCACTGGACCATAGAGTATGTGGGGAGGATTAAGATGCAAAAAAAAAAAAAATAGAAAGGTAGGGGAGGGCAGGTTATGAAGGGCCTTGAATGCCAAACAGAGGGTTTCATATTTGAGCATAGAGGTGACTAACAGCCGCCAATGAGTAGGGAATGACATTGTGCTTTAGGTAGATCACTTTGAAAGCCGAGTGAAGGATGGATTGTAGAGGAGAAAGATTTATGACAGGGAGACCAAGCATCAGCCTATTGGATTAGTACAAGCATGAAGTGATGGGGGGCCCTCACTAGGGTAGGGTGGTAAGTGTCAGAGGAGAGACAGGAGAATGTGAGAGAAACATTACAAAGGCAGAATCAATGGGATTTGGCAAAAGCTCAAAGAGAAGGCGTGAGAAGGTGAGGAACTGTGGTGATTATGAAATGTTGGCAGAAGATAATGGTAAATGGAAAGGCATTTGTTTAGGTTGTTTTAAAAAAAATACTATTTCTGAAAACAAATGGAAGTGTACGCTCTTCTCTTGATATGTGTGCATATGGCCCATTCATGCTAATAAAGAAGTTTTAAAAATAGAGCCTATGACTCCCATCCTTGAACCACTGTTTCAGAAGCAAGATTTCTATTGAATGTGTTCATTCAGTTCTTACACATAGTAAATAGAGATTCTAAAAGACATTACTTAACTCCAAAATTGATTTCATCACAGGTCAACTCAAGATCTCCATCTGCTTAGAGGCATGATGTCTACGTCTTTCTCTATTTTGTTGAAGTGTTTTGGCACAGGTAATTCACTTCTCTCTTGAGAGATATAATGGGATTTTCCTATATATGCTGAGGTGTGAGACTTGGATGGGCTGAGTCTAAAATTGTCAGATAGGATTTTGCTGTCAAAAGGCAGTTGGCTAATGAGAAAACCATATTTTCAATAAAAAAATTTTTAAACTATGAGTTCCAAATTCCATCCCCCCTTTCTTTTCCTCCCCTCCACACTCTCTGAGGCAGTAAGGAATCAGATATATACTACACATGTATATAAACATTACCATATTAGTGATTTTGTATAAGAATCAAATAAAAAAAGAAAGTGAAAAATAGTATTCTTCAGTCTGTGTTCAGTTAATATCAGTTCTTTCTTTGGAGATGGATAGTATGCTTCATCATTAGTCCTTTAGAATTGTCTTGGAACATTGTATTGCTGGGAATAGTTAAGTCATTCACAGTTCTTCATCAAACAATATTGCTGTCAGTGTGTGCAACATTCTTCTGGTTCTGCTCATTTCAGTATACATCAGTTCATACAAGTCTTTCCAGGCCTTTCTGAAATCATTCTGCTTGTCATTTCTTAAAGCACAATAATATTCCATCACCATCATATACCACAGCTTGTTTAGCCATTCCCCAATTGATAAACATCCCTTTGATTTCCAAGTCTTAGGCACCACAAAGAGAGCTGCTATAAATATTTTTGTACAAATAGGCCTTTTTTCTCTTTGGGGGGATGTCTATGGGATATAAAGCTAGCAGTGGTATTGCTGCATCAAACGGTATGCACAGTTTTATAGCCCTTTGGCCATAGTTCCAAATTTATCAGTTCACAACTCCATCAGCAGTGGGTTAGCATCCCAGAAGAAAATCATATTCTTTTTTTTTTTTTAGAAAATCATATTCCTGATCAGATCAGACACAATTCAGGACAGATCTGGTCTCAGACTTTATCCATATTACGAGAGGATGGAAGAAAAGAATATTTGATCAATCAACAAACACATACTAAGCACCTCAGTGCCTGGGAATACATAGATAAAAAGAGTCTTGGAGAGTCTCTGCTCTCAAGGAGCTAACGTTCTATCTGGGAAGACCACATGTACATGTATAATATATACATAATAAGTTCAAAATTAATTCAATGTAGTTAGGAGAGAAGGTATTGGGAGGTGAGGGTAGAGACAGGGGATCAAGAAAGACTTCAGGTAGAAGATGGTACTGAGTATTAAAAAGAGTAAAGGATTCTACAATGAAGAGGGGAGGGAAAATTGTATTCCATACATGGTGGATGTCCAGGGAAAAATACATGATGTGGGATATGGAATGCTGCATATGTAGAATAGCAAGACAGATTTGGTTAGATTGCAGAATGAAATTATAATGAGACTGGAAAGGCAGCTTGGAAAAATGTTATACAGTTCATTAAAAGTCACACAAAGGCATGTTTGTTTTATCCTAGAAGCAACAAGGCGCCATTGGATTTTATAGAGTAGGAAGCTAACACAGTCAGATGTGCCTACAGAAAAAATCATTTTGGCAGGCGTGTGGAGGATAGAGTGAGGAAAGACTTGAGGCAAGGAGATCAATTAGAAGTCAAGTTAAACAATGTTTTGCTCAGATATTTCAAGGGAAAATGGGTTACCCTTTGTAAGTAAGGGGAAAATAAGTTTAGAAACAAAAGAAATCTGCATCTTGTTTTCAAATCTCTGAATCATACTTTTAATTGGCTGTTTTGGCTTGCTTCAAAGAGTTGGAAATGATAGATATATAGAAAAACTTGGAAAATTGAGCCACAAACTGCCTCAATAGTTCGTTATTTCAATGTACCATTTAAAGGTATGACAGGAACGACAAAGAAATAAAGTCTATGTCAATCAGCTAATCACCAGCAAAGGCAGTGTTGCCTAGGAGATGGTGTTTTGGACTTGGAGCCAAGAAGACCTGGGTTCAAGCTGCCACCCAGATTTAATTTGCCCCTTCTCTTTTGTTTTATGGTGGGTTTGTTTTTTTTTTGGTGGGGCAATGAGGGTTAAGTGACTTGTCAGCTTCAATTTGAAGACTTCAAGATTTGGGGAACCCATTACTCCAAGGCAACTATCCCATGCTTTGGACAGCTTTAATTCTTAGGAGTTTTGTTTTTCATCCTTTTTCTGATGTTAAGCCTAAATCATCCTCTATTAAAAGCTAAATATGATGGAAGGAAACCAATTAGATGTCAAATAAAATACTATTTTACTCAGATTTTTTCAACTTCCCCTCATCATTCCCTTGACATTCCTTTTGGGTCAGAGAAAAAAGTATAATTCTTTTTCAATATGGCTCCTCTTTGGTTGTTTGAAGACAGCTAGTATGTAAGCCCCTGAGTTTCTCATTTTCTGAGTAGAACATCTCTAGTTCTTCAACTGATCCACATATAACATGGTCTTATATTTCCCTCTTGGACACCCCTTCTCTAAGTCCTTTCTAGTTTATTGAAATCTTGTTGAATCATTTCAGTCCTGTCTGTATCTTCAGGACCCTATTTGGGATTTTCTTGGCAAAGATACTAGAAGGGGTTGTCACTTCATTCTACAGCTCATTTTACAGATGAAGAAACTAAGGCAAAGAGAGTTAAGTGACTTGCCCAGGGTCACACAGCTAGGAAATGTTTGAGGCCGGATTTGTACTCAGGAAGATTAGCCTTCTTCACTTTAGGCCCAGGAACTCTATTCTCTGTGCCATCTAACTGCCCCCATTGAAATCCTTACTCAAATGAAACAGTTTGCCTAGGTAGTCTAGTGTGGGGATCAGACCTGTGATTTCATTGGTATAGGAAACTCCTAGAAAAGGAAATTTCCTCCAGTTAGAGCTGCCCAGAGCACTGAGAGGTTGTTCTTTGCTCAGTAAAGTGACATGCCCAGCATATGTCAGACCTTCCTAGCTCCTGAGGCCAGTTCTCTTACTACCGTTGCCTTTTTCTAAACAAGAACCTTTAAAATAATTTGATTTCCTTCATGTTTTTCTGTTGAACCTACCTCAATATTATCAGGCTAAAACAATATTTCACCTAACTCAAACACAAATCAAAGTTGTGAATCTTTCTCCTAACCATGTTCTTCCTCAAAGACTATTC
This sequence comes from Dromiciops gliroides, assembly GCF_019393635.1. NCBI lineage: Eukaryota > Metazoa > Chordata > Mammalia > Microbiotheria > Microbiotheriidae > Dromiciops > Dromiciops gliroides. The sequence goes on from NC_057861.1 coordinate 746,983,233, forward strand.
CTGGTTCCCAGATATTCACCTTCCAAAATCCAGAAAGATTATTGGATTTGGAATCAGTGTGCCTTAAGATCAAGACTTCATTCTGCTACTTATTAGCTATGTGACTCTGGAAAAGTCACTTAATTTCTATAGACCTCGATTCCTCATCTCTAAAATGAAAGAGTTGAATTAGATGACCTCTAAGGCCCCTGCCCACATTTATTCTGTGAAGCTAGGGTTGTCTTCCTCTGGCACACATTCATGATCGCACAACCTTTTGGTTGACAAATGGGTTTTGGTTCATGTTACAACTCTAAGACCTTGGGCAAGCTCATTCTTCCCATTTGGATTCAGAAAGAAGTTTCTCAGTTTCTCTTGACAACTGAGCCAGGTAAATCTGAATCAAATAAATATACCTAGTGGGGAAAATTTGTGGTGTTCAGAGCAGTAACACAGGAAGCTACTTGACAAGGACAGCAACATCCATGATCCGTAGTGTTATTGGTGGATGAACATGAAATGGTTTTTCCCCCAAATTGGCAGGAGCTGAACCTCCTGCTTATCAGAACAGATTTCACAGATGCATAAGATCTGAGGAGTGAAAGACAGGAACCCCTCACTTCACTTTACCACTAAATATTCGCTTAATCTAGGATTTCATCAAAGTTGTACTGAACACCAAATATGCATGCCTGTCCATGTTATGCCAGTCATGACTTTGGCATAACCTTGCAGTAGCTCTGATAATCTGTTATGATAAAAAAGAATGATTCATTTGTTTCTGCCTTTGATGAGAAAAGAAATGTAGAGTATCATCTTGGGGACTTCACAGACAATATAAATTCAGAATATATCTATCCATTTGCTAATCCATAGTAGTGTTTCTAACTCTGAGAAATGAAACAGAAGAGATTATGAAAGGTCCAAAAATATCTCCCAGATACATCACTTCTGCCATAGACAGGTGGCTAAGTGGACAGGATATCTGATCTAGAGTCAGAGAGACCTGAGTTAAAATCCAACATTAGTCATTTAGTAGCTATGCGATCCTAGTCAAATCACTAAACCTTGGTGGTGGTAGTGGTAGTGGTGGTGGTGGGCCATTTAATTCATGTACAACTCTTCATGACCCCATTTGGGGTATTCTTGGAAAAGATACTGAAGTGCTTTGGTATTTCCTTCTCCAGATCATTTTACAGATGAGGAACTGAGGCAAACAGGGTGAAGTGACTTGCCCAGGGTAATACAGTTAGCAAGTGTCTGAAGAGTCCTCCTGACCTTAAGACCAGTACCCAATCTGTTGCTCATCCTAGGTGTCCTAAACTAAAACTTGGTCTGCCTTAGTTTATGCAAATTTAAATAGCAGCTACTTTACAGAGTTATTAATATTTCTAAAGGGCTTTGCATAACTAGCTTTTATTATTTTTGCTAGAATATTTCCTATTCCCCACATATAGCCATGTTTGGAAATAGAAAAGAAATATCTGTATGCCTGCTTTTTATTTTGACTCATGGAATTCTAATCCAGATCAGGAGCATTGTTCCTAGCCTTCCACTGTCTTCCAAAAAGATTTTACCGAGGAGTTTATACTCTGAACCAATGTTCTGCTTGACTGACACCTTTCTCTGCTCAACAAGGAAGTCCAGTATTTGCTGACAAAGTGTTTTCAGGTGCTTTTCCTCTCCTCATTATGGCAATTGATCCACATCCCTTACACTTCTGTATGAAAATGTTGCAATCAGCTTGAATTTATTTTCTTCTATCTGTAGCCCATTTTAAGCATCAATAACTTGTTTTAAAAGGTCAAGATGATGTTTTTCTTTTTGGTGAGGCAATTGGGGTTAAGTGACTTGCCCAGGGTCACACAGCTAGTAAGTATTAAGTGTCTGAGGCCAGATTCGAGCTCAGGTCCTCCTGAATCCAGGGCGGGCCGGTGCTCTATCTACTGCACCACCTAGCTGCCCCAAGATGAAAATTATTTTAATCCATGGTACATCTTTTCTTCATTTTTATTCTTTTTTTTGAGCACTGCATTAATTTTTATTGTTGCTCTAACAACTAATTGCACAAAAACAGCTCATTCAAGAACGTCTACCACATTAATAACAATTCATCTCCTGTGTATTAAAATATGATTATCCCAAGGATGTAACTGGCAAGAAGCCAACAAAAAGATGAAAGATAGAAAAGATCTGCAAGGATTTTTATGTCAAACTATGTGAACTCTGTTCCTTGTGTGGTTATCATAGAGGTGGAAGTGTTAGTAAGCAGAATAATGATGGGAAAGGCAAATGGAATAGACCAAGTCTATCTAGTGGAGATTTATCTGGTGGCAGCACAATTATAAGGGAGTTATTATTAAAGTATTTGAAGGAAAAATACCTAAAATATGGGAAAATATTGGACCTCATTGATACAAAAAAAGTGACAAAAGAACATTCTATATGCCTGCCTTTCCATAGACCCATAGATACATATGTATTATATATGTTCAGTTGTTTTATTCAATCATGTCTGACTCTTTGTGATGCCATTTTGGGTTTTCTTGACAAAGATAATGGAGTGATTTTGCTATTTCCTTCTCCAGCTCATTTTACACATGAGGAAACTGAGGCAAATAGGGTGAAGTGACTTACCCAAGATCACAAATCTAGGAAGTGTCAGAAGCCAGATTTGGCCTCAGAAGGATTAAACTTGTGACTTTAGGCCTGTCACTCTATCTACTGTGACACCTAGCTGCCCATATTACATATCTATCTATCTATCTATCTATCTATCTATCTATCTATCTATCTATCTATCTATCTATCTATCTACCTATCTATCTACCTACCTACCTACCTATCTATCTATCTATCTATCTATCTATCTATCTATCTATCTATCTATCTATCTATCTATCTATCTATCTATCTATCTATTAATAGGAATTATCTAATTATCTATAGCTATGTGATACCGTGGATAAAGTGCTATATCTGGAAACAGGAGTATCTTAGTTCAAATCTATCCTCAGAAACTTCCTAGCAGTGTGACCCTGGGCAAATCACCTAACCTCTGTTTGCCTCAGTTTCCTCACCCATAAAAAGGGATAATAATAGCACCCACCTGCCAGGACTGTTGTAAGAATCTCAAATGAAATAGTGTTGAGCCCAGTGCCTGTCACACAGTAATTGCTAATATAAACATTAACTATTGTTGTTGTTGTTGTTACCTGGAGAAAACCCTGGAGAAGGGTCTTATTAGTGAGTAGGAAAGCTCTTCTTAAAAGCAACATCCTACAAGAGAGCACATATTTACTATGATACAATTGACTAAAAATGTAAAGGACACAAAATTTCATCATGCTTGTTGTTTGTTGACTATGAGAAAGTTTTTACTGTGGCAGAGCAAAAGGTCATCCTTAATGCCTCTCCTCCAGCAAGGTGTTTCCCATTCATACATCAAAATTACACGAGATTCCTTGAATTATATAACAACAGAGATAACCTTGTTTGAAGAATCACTAATCATTAATATCAAGGCAAGACATAAAACAGGGAGACATCTGTTCATCACAGGTGTTCTCAACTATCATGGAGATCCAGGACTAAATCCAAGTCAAGGAGGATTGCTTATAGATTGTGAGGTCCTTCAGATGCTCATATTTGTAGACGACTTTGTGCTTAGATGAACCCAAGCCCAGGACACTGTAGAGTCTCCTGGATGAGCTCCATAATGACTTAAAAGAATTTGACTTAACCATCCAAGTTATAAAAATATATATATAAGCGGACGAAGAATAACTATTTTCCAGAATATAATATGAAGATAGATGGACATCTTGGACCAATCCAACAAATGGATAATAAATCAGATGCAGAGTTAAACAGGTAAAGGAAAGTGGGATGGATTTCATTTGGGAAACTAGGAGGGTTTTTTTTTTTAATGATTTCAAACATATGGCGCCAGTGTGTTTATATGATCCCAAGTCAAGGAACTCTCTCTCTCTCGCTCTCTCTCTCTCTCTCTCTCTCTCTCTCTCTCTCTCTCTCTCTCTCCCTTTCTGTCTCCCTCTGTCTCTCTGTCTCTGTTTCTGTCTCTGTCTTTCTGTCTCTGCATCTCTCTCTATGTTTCCCTCCCTCACTTACTCCCCCCCTCCTCTTTTCTCTCTCTCTCTCTTTCTCTGAAGAAATAAAAATAAATACCACTTGGATGACAATTGAAAGACACATGGTGGAGACATGCAGGCTGTTACATACTAAAACAAGGAATTATAAAGAAGAACCAGAATAAATGGCATCATTGAAGAAACACAGGAGTGGAAACTAGGAAACATCAGTCATATGCTAAGAATGGAGGGTAATTATTGTACAGTGCATGGATTCTACTGATATCATCATAAATGTCAAGAGAAAGTGAAAAAGATCCCCCATTACATCAGGTCAATCTCCTTGTGGTGAAATTATATGATGTAGACTAGAGATGCAAAGAATGTATAGATAGAGACAGAGTTCAACCTGTAACATTGGAGGAACACTATACATTAATGAAATCATGGATGCATTTTGGTTTTTCAATAAGACCGAAGGGACATACCATGGTACTAATAAAAGAAACTTTGATCTGGACTTCTGGTGACATGGTGGAGCAATATACAACATGAAAGTCAGCTCTGCTAAGATTTTTTTTCAATAATTGAAGATAATTCAGAATTTCAGAGACCTACATAGGACTTAGAGGCATATCTACTTGACTTCACATTTCATATCATGTATCATGTGAAATTCCAGCTGAATTATTGATTCAAACACAGAAAAGAACTATGCTGATGAAAAATATTAGAATAATACTTATCTCAATTGTTCTTGGAACATATATTTTCATTTATCAAATGAATGGAAGCAATTGTGGAGAATAATACTTAATCATACAAAAATTTAGAATTTCTATATGACCCCACAATCATGGAAAAAGAAAACTAGACTGGAAAAATATTTAAGGCAACTATGACATAAAATTTATAAGGAATTTGTAAAAATATTCAAGGATATTGATTAACCCTCACTGGAGCAAATGGTCAAAGCTTATGAATGGAAAATTTACAAATAAAGGAACTCAGATTGAAAAAAAGCATTAAAGAAGTGTTTAACCCCTCTAAAAATTAGAAAAAGTTCAAATGAAAATTACTTTTAGGTACCAACCCATTCCCATTAAAATGGCAAAAATAATTTAAAATTATAAAACTTAATGTTGGCAGGATTGTAAAGAGACTGTGTAATCATATAGTGCTGGTTAAATTGCAAATTGATGTAATCTTTCTGGACAGTCATTTAGTAGTATACTGCAAAATTTTTTTTAATGTTGATTTTGATTCAATATCTGCAATGTGGCTCCCAGACAATATAGTGTAAAGAGAAATAAAACACTACAAAAACAAAGGTGATAGCAATGCAATTTATCATTATAAAATTAAAAAAACAATGGAAATTATCAAAAGGTCCAATAATTTGAGGTTTAACAATGTAATAGAATATGGTTAAAATTCACAAGCATGAAGAATACAAAGAAATAAGGGAAGACCCATATGAAATAGAGTGAGGCATAGAGAAGAGTCGGAAAAAGCATGCTGACTATGACCATATGAAAGAAAAAGCATGTATGCATAAATCCCCCCCATAAAAAAACAAATGAAAAAAGAAAAGCAATAGAAATGCCGATGATGAACTCAGTTACCACAATTCAACCAACCCATTAAACAATACTAAGCATCTATATAGTCAGGTTGATATATTCAAGTGCTAATGATCATAAAATGTTTGGTTTCTGTTTGAAATTCATATAATAAAATGTCATTCCCTCCCCCGCAAACAGTGCCACAATAATTTAGAAATTCTTTACTATTAGTTTTTCGTTTTCTTTTTTCTTTCCAAATAATCCTTTCAGATAATTAATCCATTAGGTGAATTAAATCCTTTTCTATTTTAGTAAAATAGAAAGAATTCTGGAATGTGCAGTTCCTAACTTCCCAGCCATCCCACATCTCTATGGGTTATATTTCTTCTAAATATTCCCTGATAGGAGAGCCCATTATGACCACATCTATGGAACTTTGGCTTTGAAAATTGTGTTTTGAGTATTCATCCCCTCTCCATCTTTCACAAACTATAAGACTTAATAGGGATTAACACCAGACCACAGCACTTTCAAATTAGCGATAGCCCTGCCAATTCTAATTGGTATTCTAATTAGCCTGACCAATTTGACTAAGTAAGAACATTAAACTTTTTAACAAAGTCGATCTTGCTTTGTGTGTTGTGTAATGGAATTTAAAAGGGGGCTTGGGGGAAGCCATTGCAGAAAGAATAAAACTCAATTCCCAATATGGAGATAGATTGGGGGAAAAACTAGAGGTGCACACACTCCAGGAGGTTCACAAGGTGGAATTTAAGGTGCTGCTTGATATCTGATATACTATTAGCTACAGCCTTCTTTACATTCAGGTGAATCTAAACAAAGTGGACACCATTCTAGGTCCACTATGATCCACTTTCCACCACTTTCCACCCCCCAATCTCCCAACCCCTAGCTTCCTTCAAGGCTTACATGGATCTCCCTAGTTATTACTCCCCATTATTTTGATGATATTTTATATTCATATAGTTATATGTGTTTATACATGTATGTATACATATGCATGCACATACACATATGTGTATATGCACATGTGTGTATGCATATAAATGTGTATATGTGTATATGCATATATACATATATGTATATATGTACATACATATATGTGTGTATATGTGTGTATATATTATATATGTGTGTATGTGTATATATATATATATATATATATAAAGTTCTTCTAGCAGAATACTTAGAGGGAAGAGACAGTTCCATCAATCTTTATATCCACAGCTCCAGGGTTAATACCTGACACATAGTAAGCACTTCATAAATACTTGTAGAAGGAATGAATGAATGCTCCTACATAAGGAAACAATTTGTAAGGTGATATTAGGCGAGTCCATACGCTCCAACTTGAGAATGATTTAATAGCATCAGTCATGCAAATATATTGACAGCATCCCATGCCAGTTGCAGCTTGAGACATTCTGTGGTCTAGCTACAATTGTCTGCTAATTTCAGACTAAGCCACTGTGAGGTTGTCCCTCCATGTATGACAGTATAGAGAAAAGAGCCCTGGATTTAGAGCCAGAGGACATCAGTTCAAATTCTGGCTCAGCTCTTTTCTTCCTTCATGTCCACATGTGCAGCTTTGAGCATTGTAGGTCTCAGTTTCCTCATATGTAAAATGTAGCAAATTTCTAAGGTTCTTTCCAGTTCAGAATTGATTATTGAATGCTTAGTATGGGGCATACAAAGCAGGAGCTTAATAAATAACTGCTGACTTAAGCCAATGAATGATAGTTTTATATCATAATAAATCCTGACACTGACTTGTGTTGTAATAATAGGAATACTCCTTTCTCTGGAAACCTAGAAAGCATTTCTAGAAAGGAGATGACCTTGGACTGTTTCTCACAGCCACAGGAACCTGTTTTTCTCACCCATATTCTGCTAGTGACACTGTATAGCTGAGTCATAGATATCCACAGATAAGAAGGAAGCCTAAGAGCAAAAGACAATATGTGGAATGGAAAGAGGTACTTTGGAAAGTAGAAGACTTGGATAAAAATCCCAGATTTTTTATTTCTCAAACATAGAGAATTAAGTCAAATTTGTTAAAATAAGAGCCATTCCCCAATTGATAGATGATCAAAAAACATGATTTTCAGATGAAATAATCAAAGCTACCAATAGCCATATGAAAAAAAATGCTCTAACTCACTATTGATTGGAGAGATTAGGTCAAAGCAATTCTGGGTACTACCTCATACCCATTGGATTGGATAATAGGACAGAAGATGAAAATGACAAATGTTGTATGGGATATGGGGGAAATGAGACATTAATACACTCTTGTTAAAGTTGTAAACTGATTCAAACATTCTGTAGAGCAATTTGGAACTATGGCTAAAGGGCCATAAAACCATGCATACTCTTTGACCTAGTGATACCATTACTAGGTTAGTATCAAAAAAGAGATTTTAAAAAGTTGAATTTGAAATTGGGGAGATGCCCATCAATGGGGGAATGGCTGAACAAATTGTGGGATGAAATTATGATGGAACACTATTGTGCTATAAGAAATGATGAGCAGGATGCTATCAGAATAATCTGGAAAGACTTACATGAGCTGATGAAAAGGGAAATGCACTGTATACAAAATAACAACAATATTGTAAGATGATCTGCTATGAACAGTTCAGTTATTTTCAGCATGTGGTAATGATCCAAGACAACTCTGAAGGACTTATGAAGGATGCAATCCATCTCCAGAGAAAGGATTTATGGTGTCTGAATAGATTGAAGCATAATTTTTGTTATTTCCTTTTTCTAAAGTTTTTTGGTCTGTTTTCTTTCACAACCTGACTAATGTGGAAATGTTTTATATGACTACACATGTATAACTTATATTGAATTGCTTACATTTTAAGGTGAGTTGTGGAGGGATGGAGGAAGAGAATTTGGAAAACAAAATTTTAAAAATTGATGTTAAATTTTGTTTTGCATGTAATTTGGGAAAAATTAATTTCCAAATACAATTATTTTTTAAATCCTGGATTTTTGAGTGATTAATTTAAAACTCAAATGAATGGAAGTTCCTTGAGGTTAGGTTTTGTCTTTGTACCCAGCACAGTGCCTGGCACAAAGTAGACATCTTATAAACATTTAATGTATTCATAGATTAGTTGATTTGAGGTTGACCTATATGACCTTGAACAAGTCATTTCTCCTCTGTGGGACTCAGTTTCTTTATCCATAAAATGAACTAGGCTAGATCACCTCTGAGGTCCTGTCTAGCTTTCAATCTATGATGTCAAAGGTCCAGTGGTCTTTCATAGTGGGTTAGTATTCAAAAGGACAATGCCAGAAGAAATTAAATACTAAAAGAGCTAAAATGAAATACCACTGCCCATCTGTTTAACCTTCAAAATCAGGATTCTTGTGCCTTCACATTATAATTCTTTGCTTAATCTCCTTTACCACGCATGTCCACGGGCTAAGAACAGCACAACTGGACATAATGACATATTCTTACATAGGATAAACAAGAATAGTCTGTCCATATCAAAGTCACCCTGTGTGGATCTTTAGGACTTTCTTGAGTGAATGCAGCATGATTGTGACAATTGGGAAGCGGAAAGTAACAGGCCAGTTTAAGTTCACTCTCGACAAATTTGCAAAGTTCTTAGGCTAGTTTATACTCAAAATAATCATCTTTCATTTTCCTTAGGGAAGCAGGGAGGGGTTCACCTAGGAAAGTGGAGGGAAGATGAAGATATCTTCCCATTTAATTCTTACCACATAGATGCAAAGTGTCAGTTATTTATGTGCTGCTGAAAGATTAAAAATGTGATAACCACCCTGTACATTTCAGCACTTTGGTACAAAGCCCCAATTGCTGTGACCTAGTTTCAGTTCTACTTACACATTTATTGTAGTTGTTCAGTCATTTTTAGTTATATCTGACTCTGTGACACCATTTGGGGTTTTCTTGGCAAAGATATTGGAGCATTTTGACATTTCCTTCTCCAGCTCATTTTCTTGATGAGAAAACTTAGGCAAATAGGGTGAAATAACTTGTCCAGGGTCACACAGCTAGTAAGTGTCTGAGGCCAGATTTGAACTCAAAAAGATGAGTCTTCCTGACTCCAGACCTAGCACTCTATTCACTGTGCCACCTAGATGCCCCACTACTTTAGAATACTTCAGGAAACATTTAATTAGGGCCTATTATGTTATGCCAATTATTTGAATTCATAGTTGCCTTGTTATCTGCTTCTATGCTGGTGACCGCACAGTCACCATTTTTAAACTGTCCCAGTCCATATAATCCATTGTATCACTTCAAATATTGAACTAAGCTACTTTTGAGCCTTTTATGATCATTTTCTTCCCATGCCATCACTCCTTTGCACTGATTCATTTTGGGAATTCTATGTGGATCTGTACTAATATATGAGATCTCATGATTGCCCCATGTTCATCTCATGTGTACATCTCTCATGTGCATGTTACACATCCATTTATAAAAATGGACTTGAAATCACATTTACCACATTTAGCCCAGATGCATCTATTAGATGCAAACATATGTCATTTGAATCAATCAAATCAGAGGTGTAATGTGACCTAAATTTCTTTACAATGGAAGACTTTAAGTATGAAAAGTCCTTGGATAAATTGGACATGGTAAGAGGAGAGGCAAAAAAAAAAATGACTCACAATGGCTGCATCTCTCCTGAAAATGATCCAGGAAAGGTTGTCACCATTGGGATATCAGCAACTTGGGGCAGAAGTTCCTTTATGATAGGCACTATAAACCATTTCTGTTTCATGCCTTCCTTCTTGGCAATCTGATGAAGCCTAATGACTCCTTTTCATAATAATGGTTTGTGTTTGTTGTTTTTTTACTTTGATAAAATTGAACATTATTCATGGTTAATCAATAGAATATCTAGCATATATATATATATATAACTTTAAGGTTTATAAAGTACAATACATGTGTCTCATTTGATTGTCACAACAGCCCCACAACACCATTTTTACACATTGAGAAACTGAGGCTGAGAGAGGAGAAATTACTTGCCAAGTGTCATACCACTAGTGTCTGAGTTAGAATTTGAAATGAAGTTTTTCTGACTTCAAGCGTAGCATTCTTACCCATTTTTACCACCTAATGGCTATAGGTTTTTTTAATAATATTTTTATTTTTCCCTCCTGCTAAATTTTTTTTGATATTTAGATTTTTAAGGTTTTGAGCTCCAAATTCTATCCTTCCATTCCTCCCTTTCTTCCCCCTTCCCTGAGATGATAAGCAATCTAATGTAGATTATACATGTGTAATCTCATAACACATTTCCAAGAATCATGTTTTTAAATAATTAAAGGAAATACTAAATTTTAGTTAGAAGTGAGTAAAAATATAAAGATATAGTCTTCTGTGATCCAAATCCATGCTCCCCCTGAAATATATCCAAGGACTTAGGAACCATAGGCCTCAGATTAAGAAGCTCTGATTTGGGGTATGGTCCCTGATATGGGTGGCAGAACAAGTTATGAGATTGTGGAGATGGTCACCAAAAAGAGCAAGAGAATTGGTATGAGTTAATCAACCTCAGTTTTAGTGCTACCCAAACTGAGCCACTCCCTTACACCACTCTCCTCTCTTTTCCTCCCACCCCCACTGCCCCAGCACCTAGAATGTTTGCCCTCTCCACCTAGCTGTGTTTGTTGAACTCCTTCTCACTCATTAAGGCTCAGGTTGGTTCAATCTCCAGATGAACACAATATTTCCTTCCTCAAACTTTCCTAAAGTATTTTTTTTCTGTTCCCTCATTTTTGGCCCATCACACATTACCTCTGGGGTGTGGATGCAAGATGCTACAATTTGGACAGTGCCCATCAAATACGCTCAAGGACAAATGCAAGAGCTCTCACCACCACTGGTTCATCTCTTTCAAATTATCAGTCAAGTACAAAAGGCACTTTAGTAGGTGTGTCTTAGAATGTTCTCAGAAATTAATCTAATTACAAAACCCATTCTCCCTAATCAGTTCAGCCCTCTATCCTGAAGTAAACTGAAGAAATCTATCTTCCCACAGACTAGTTTTCCCTCTCAATATAAAATCCCAAACTTATAGGCTTAATTGAAATCATCATTAGTGACCATGGAATTTATTACCATTATCAAATTAGAAACAAATAAAAATTTAAGTAAGACACATTAGGCAGCAATGGAGCTCACAGTCAAGCTCACCTGTCAAGGGGAAAATAAGGAGCTGCTGACTGGTCTTCTCATTGACTATTAACAGCTGTCACAACTGCTGGTTCAGTCCACTCCACTCACACATCTGTCCTCTATTGTCTTGTTCACTAATTTGCATTCTCATTGATTTGTGCCTCACTCTGATTCCTGCCTTCTCCAATAGTCTCCCAAAGGTTTGAAGAAGCGTCCCTTCCCCAAGACTACTGGCATCCCAACACAAACAGAGTTCTCCTTAATAAAGTTGAGCTCTCTTTGGATGCCTGTTGACAACCCAGCTCAAAAATTCTCTATCTTCCAGTAATGTCCTCCAGAATCTTTGGAATTCCATTAAAAGAACAGCATTGGTAACCAAAGTCCCTGTGATCATGGGGCATGAAAACCCAGAAATATACTTGTCTTCCATTTACTTGTATACATACTGTATCATATCTAATAGATCTAAGTAGGGGCAGCTAGGTGGCACAGTGGATAGAGCACTGGCCCTAGATTTAGGAGGACCTGAGTTCAAAGCTGGTTTCAGACACTTAACACTTACTAGCTGTGTGACCCTGGGCAAGTCACTTAACCCCAACTGTTTCATCAAAAAAAAAATATATATATATATATTGTTAAGGGCTAAAATTCTAGCTAAACTGTCTAAAATATCTAATGAGTGGTCGCCAATAAATTATAAGCTTTAGCAAGAGTTAGACTTTTAAGCATTTATTAAGGAGAATAAGAATTTGGTAAAGAGAGAGAAAAAGGCCTAGATTCCTATCTATTAAAGGGAGAGCACATTTCTAGCTCCCTTCTCCGCCAGAGTCCAGAGGAAAGAGGCCCGAGACTCCGCGCCAGTCTCTTCCTTCCTCCTCCCACTAGTCCGCGTCACTTCCTGATACCAAAGACAAGACTCCTGGTCTTGCCCTCAAAGACCTTCGCTTCATGGGCAGAACTCTTCTACAGTTAGTATCCAGCAGGTAGCGTTATTCCAATCGTTACAATATAAAATAGATCTAAGTACTTCAATGACAAGGACTGTTGGCAGTTTCTCCCAGAACCTTGTGCCAGTGATTTGTACATAGTAGTCACTTAATAAATGAGGAAGTGAATTGAACTGAATGTATAACATAGCCAAGTTATGATATTAATATAAAGAAACATAAATGTCAGTATATGGTGACAAATGGCAGATTACATGTGTTTGAAGCCATAGCCCTGCTTTTCAACAGGTGTATGTCATTACTGAAATGATAATAAATAAAGATTGCAATGCATTCTGCATCTTTTAAGTCATCTCTAAGTCTATAAGTAGAATTTATGTCAACTATTTCTATGGAATCATAAATATGTTGAGGTTTATGTCTGTGTATGTGAGTAGTGAGGCATGAAAAATAAATGTCACTATTCCCATTTTCAAAAAAAATAGATTTCTTTTAGTATTGAATCTATTATTCCTTTGATGTACAGAATTGTAATTGTGGAAACTCCACAGATGAGATTAATGACATCTGCATTTTGGTCTGAGCTGGAGCCACCAAGGGATTAAGTGGCTGCATACCCATAGGTACAAAGGTCTTCCTACCCCATGGCTGACATTGAGAGAATGGATAAGTACTGGCTTTGATGTAAAAAAAAGATCTGGGCTCAGATCCTATCTCTTATGAGTACTACCTGAGTGAACTTTGGAAAATCACTCAATATTACTGGGCCTCAGTTTCCTCCACCATAAAATGAGGGGGCTGGACTCAGTGGCCTCTGATGTGTTTTGTAATATATGTGTAATTAGTATATGTAGTCTAGGATCCTTTATGCACATATTGCCTCTCTCTTTGTACCCTATAGCTATAATGAAACAGGTACAAAATGATGATTTGTAACAAAAGGAAGAAAATACACCCATTAATTTTTTTTTTTGCAATGAGGGTTAAGTGACTTGGCCAGGGTCACACAGCTAGTAAGTGTCAAGTATTTGTGGTCTGATTTGAACTCATGTCCTCTTTTTTTTTTTGCGGGGCAATGGGGGTTAAGTGACTTGCCCAAGGTCACACAGCCAGTAAGTGTCAAGTGTCTGAGGCTGGATTTGAACTCAGGATCTCCTGAATCCCGGGCCAGTGCTTTATCCACTGCGCCACCTAGCTGCCCCCGAACTCATGTCCTCTTGAACCTAGGGCCAGTGCTTTATCCACTGTACCACCTAGCTGCCCCCCAAAATATACCCATTTTTAAGAAAATCATTTTAAATGGACAAAAGGCCTCTGAGGATGAAGATGCAATTCTTCATCTCCAGCATTTCTAGATCAAACTCAACAGGCACTTTTTCTTTGAGCCAAAGGCAAGTAGTCTGTGCCAACACGGATGCATGGCTGGCAAGAACATGGTGCTGAGAAGCTACGGCCCACTAACTGACTGTGGGATTCCAAACAAGAGACCATCCCTCTAAACTGCAGTTTCCTTGCATGGAAAATAAACAGTTTGCACTAGATATGCTATCAGATCCTTTTTGGTTCTCTGTAAGTGGAACCATTTTAAATGAACTTGGATATGGAAATAGGAGACCCAGAGACAGAGGTGAGAAAAGACAATTTTGCCCCCAATGTAGGTACTCTCCTCTCACTGTCATTTATAACCTCTCAACTTTACTCTTGTGCACACCAGAGGGGCTTGGAAAAGCCCAGAAAGACAAGGGCTTCCATACGCCTCTCCCTTTACCCACATTGGGGTGATGTTACTTAAATGATCAACCAAGCAACACTTTATGAATCACTAGTGTAGGAGCAGCTAGGTGGCACCAGGCCTGGAGTCAGGAGGACCTGAGTTCAAATCCAGCCTCAGACACTTGACACTTACTAGCTGTGTGACCCTGTGAAAGTCACTTAACTCCAATTGCCCCGCAAAAAAAATCACTAGTGTATTACCACTGACTGATAGAATGAACATAAATTATATTAACTTTAAGGGAAAAGCCCTCAACTTGAAGTCAGATGGCCTGGGTTCAAATCTGAACTCTACTACTCAAAATTTGTGTTACTATGGGCAGATCACTTCACCACTGTAAGCCTCCATTTTTTTCATTTGTAAAATGAGAGGCTCAGACTCAATGACCTCTAATATCCCTTTCACCAGTGTAGCTAAAGGATCATACCTATGATCCCACGATCCTTAGAATTCTAGAATTCTATGTACAGGGCAGAAACTGGTGAGAAGTGTCAATTGCTTTTTTTAAGGATTTTTCCTCATTAAGTCATATTCCAGATGTCATAAAGGTCACTTATAGAATAGAAAAGCAACTTAGATTGGTAGACAATCCCCACATCTTTAAAACAATAGAGACAGACGTTGATGAATGCAATGGTTTTGTTTGTTTCCTTTTAATGAGACTTTCTATGTTTATTCAGAGTATAGTCAGGCAGGACATTTTCTGTAAGGAAATGTTTTATGTGTGGTATTTGGGCCTGTGTTCTCCCCTCACTGTGTTCAATGTGTTAATGTAAGAGAAAACCTATATCAGATATCTCACATCATTGCTTTTCCAAAGAAACTCAATAGGGGGAAAATGTCACAGAACACTTTTACATTTGGAAAAGAGCCCTTCTGAGCTACAGGTTTGACCACCTGAAGTTGATGTGTTTGGTGAATGGTGGGGGGAGGGGGACTGGGATCAGGGAGGTCTATTTTCTCCTGAGTACACAAGGGATAGATGAGCTCAACTCCCATTAGCATTAATGGGACTTGCTCACCTACAGTAAATGACCTGTTGTTCATTGATGGACCACATAGTGTTTAGGAAATTGTTCATTCGCTACATTGTCCTAACTTTTCTATTTGAAGGGTGACTAGAGTCATTGTCTTTTCATTTTTTTTTCCTTTGGGAAGCCTGAAGGGATAAAAGGGATGCTCCATTTAGTCAAGTTCCCAGCATCAGTGAGCCTAAAAGAGTAAGAGAAGGAAAGTGATTTTAATGGACAGTATACACAATGACTACAATAATGTGAAATGAACAAATACTAAAAGGAAGTTGGGCCTTTGGTAATTTTAACAACTGATGATGGGCCTGGAAAAGAGGATGAGAGCCACTTTCTCTTCCTTTTGTCAGAGAGGAAAGGACTCTGGGAGCAGAGGTCTTATTTTCAAGTGTCAGATGTAGTTACTGCTTCAGTTTTTCTTCTTTACAAAGGAGGGTTCAATTCCCAGTGTGGCATATGTAGGGAGGGGAGATATGTCCAGAAATGACTGTGAGTTTTTAAAGGTACCAATAAACCATTTTTTTAAAAAGTGGGACTAGGTTTCTATCTAAGATGATGACATTTTTTACTATTTCTCACTTAATATGAATTAAACAAAAGTTAATCTAAACTCCCTGGACCAATTTCTTTTCTTACTTGCTGCCCAATGTCATTACAGATTTCAAGGGGAATTGACAGCTCAGACCAAGGATCTAGACAAGAAATGCACTATCATTTGGTCTTGTACTATTTTGGCTTAAGGGTGTGACTTTAGGAAGAAAAAACAAAGAAATATCTCTAATTTCAGTTCTTTTCATTAATACCTGTATCTTTTCCTATAATTGAAACTAGATGGGAAAAATGCATGTTCAGTGACTATTCAGAAAAAATTCATATGGATAAAATAAGCCACTTTCATTTTCTCCTATATTCTAATGCAATTCATGTCAGAGTTTCCGTTTTGGCACAAAGGACCTAAGATATACTTGCTTTTCTATATTTCATTTTTCCCAATCACATGTAAAAACAATTTAAACATTCATTCTTTAAAGTTTTTGAGTTCCAAATTCTATACCTCTCTCCCTTTCCTCCCCTCTACCAGAGATGTTAAGCAATCTAAGTTACACAAATGCAATCATGTAAAACATTTCCATAGTAGTCATTCTCTGGAAGAAAATGCAAACATAGAAGGAAAGAAGGGAAGAAAAAAGGAAGGAAGCAAGGAAGAGTATCCTATACTCTATATTCAAACACCATCCATTCTGGAGGTGGTTAGCATTTTTCATCATGAGTCCTTTGAGTTGTCTTAGATCACCATATTGCTCAGAAAAACTAAATCATTCAAAATTGGTCATTGTACAATATTTGTATTGCTGTGTACAATGTCTTCTTGATTCTGCTCACTTTACTCTGCATCAGTTCATGTAGGTCCTTCCAAGTTTTCTCTGAAATCATCCTGCTCATCATTTCTTATAGCACAATAATATTCCATTACAATCATAAAGCACAACTTGTTCAGCCTTTCTCCAGGTGATGGGAATCGTCCAATTCTTAGCCACCACAAAAAGAGATGTTATAAATATTGTTTACAAGTGGGTCCTTTTCCTTTTTCTTTGATCTCTTTGGAATACAGACCCAGTAGTGATATTTCTGGGTCAAAGGGTATGCACAGTTTTATAGCTCTTTAGATGTAGTTCCAAATTGCTCTCCAGAATGGTTGGATCACAGTTCACAATTCCATCAATAGCGCATTATTGTCCAAGCTTTTCCACATCTCTCCAAAATTTATCATTTCTTCCTAGGATATAATTAAGTGAATATTTCATTTCTCTGACTTACTGTCCCCACCTCATTCAGAAAAATTGGAACATTCAGGATCTGAAAACTCCCAAGAATAGTCATTAGTTTTCCACAACCTCATGAGGTTCAAAATATGAACACTTGTATCTACAAGTCAATAAGATATGACAGATCTCATACTTAATAACTCTGAGTGAACTGAAAGTAACAATATTCCATCACACACATGTGCTGTGCTCACACAGTCACAAGCACACACACATAGACATAGACACATGGACCCACACACCCACACTCACTAAGTAGTTTTCTCTCCCCTACAGACCTGTATAATTTCTGTGATTTAGTGTACTGCCCTGGGTCAGACTTTAGCTGCATACCACTGGGGCTTATTCCTTAGTAGCAGTAGTCTCCTCTGCTGCCTATCTTGGGAACATGCTGGCTTGTAGTGGATTTATCCTCTCAAGGGATGCTACCAACTTTCTAACAATTGACCAATAAGAGAACCTATGGATGGGTTTCTATTGGTCTTAATACTTTTGTATACATTGTCCACATTTCCAGGCCCCTAGCACAACATTTTCCTCAGAACTAGAGGAGAACTTTCTCCTTGAATTTCACAAGATAGGTCTTTATCTCTAAACCCAAGGAACCTCATGTGACTTATTGACATTTCCTTGAATGAGTCATTTTAAATCCCCAGGGTTCAGCTTCTTCATTACTAAAATGAAAGGGTTGAATGAGATGGCCTTTTATGTCCTTCCAGCTGTAGGTCCTTGTACTTATAAACCATTGTCTTGGTTGGTGATGTCAGTCACATCAATACTTCCCCCTAGATCTAAGGCTTCAGGGGAGAACCCAAGTAATTTCCCCACTTATCTCTCTGGTGCCTACTTGCCCCAAGGTTGGAAAATGGAGAAGGGGAAAGGTGTATTGCTTCATACTCTTGGTCCAAAGCTATGATGTTATTAGTTTAGGGAACTCCTAGTATAGAAAATCCCTCTATCAGTGAAGATCAACACATGTTCTGCTCCTTATAAGAAAATATAAGATCATTTGAGAGGGACAAGCACTAACAGATGAAGAGGCTATGTAGGAGTCTGGAATGCATTTATTTTAGATAGAGGAGGATCATTCTTATCTGCAGAATTTCCCCCCTCCTTAGCAGCAAGTCAATGCACAGTTACAACGAGGCTATAGCTAGAAGAGCTTTGTCCCAAAGTGTCCATATTTAAGGAAAATGAAAAGCACTTTTTTCCATCAATGTGTTGTTCAATCATTTAAGTCACTTTCAACTCTTCATGATCCCATTTGGGATTTTCTTGGCAAAGATACTGGAATGGTTGGTCATTTCCTTCTCCAACTCATTTAATAGATGAGGCACTGAGGCAAACAGAGTAAAGTGACTTCCCCAGGATCACATAGATAGTGAGTATCTGAGGTTGAATTTGAACTCAGGAAGAGCAGTCTTCCTGACTTCAGGCCCGGCACTCTATCCAATACACCACTTAGCTGCCAACAACAACAACAAACACAGTACCTTTTCATCTTCACCACCCCCATCCCTCAATGGATTCTTCAGTGTTTAATAAAGTCTACACTGGTATCCAACCAAGTAGAAAGAAAATGCTGAAAACACAGAGCTACTTTGAACAGGGCATGGAAATGTATTTAATCTGTTTTTGTTCTGGCTCAGTTCCCTAGACTGTACATTAAGGCCAGTGAAAATGGCATGAGTAGGAAGGCAAAATAGTGGTAGTTATATGATAATAGCTTATATTTATATTCTCTCTTAAGGGAGGGAAAGAGCATGGAGTGATGGGAGGCATACCAGATTTAGAGTCAAAAAGCCTAGATTTGGCTTCCACCTCTGTCACCTGTGTGAATTTGAACAAAATCCTTCCCTTCTTTTGGCCTCAGATGAAGTGATTTACCCAGGGTCACGTAAAGAATAAACAGACATAATGGCAAGCACTTTTATAGTTCTTTACATATGTTATCTCATTTGATCCTCACAACAACCTTGCGGGTAGAGGGTAGAAACTATTATTACTCCTACTTTACAGATAAGAAAACTGTGAGGCTCAAGTGGTTAAGTGACTTGCCCAGGGTCACACAGTGTCTGAGCTAGAAATAAAATGCATGACTTCCTGACCTTCAGTTTGATGATCTATTCATTGTGTCTCCTACTAACTGCCTGTCACAGAAGGTAGGTAAACCCAGGAGCTCTTCTTCTTTCTTTTTTTTAAGGGGCAATTAGGGTTAAGTGACTTGCCCAGGGTCACACAGCTAGTAGGAGCTCTTTTTTACTTCATGTCCATCACTGCTTCTGCCATGCTAAATTGCAGACTGATCAATGGATAAGCATTCACTAAGCACCTACTATATACCAGGCACTGTGTTAGGCAGCTGGGATATAAATACAAAAGGGAGAAGGCCCATGTTCTCCAAGACTTAAAATTCTCCTAAGGAATGAGTCCAAAGACATGGCATATTCATCAATAACTAAATACAAGCTAGGTACAAATTCAACATGAATTATTATTACAAAATTAAATACCAAAGGATTTTGAAAAGTAGGAGGGCATGCAATCCATCTACAGAGAAAGAATTGATGGTATCTGAACACATATTGAAGCATAATTTTTTTAGTTCCTCTTTCTAAAGGTATTTTGTCTATTTTCTTTCACAACCTGACTAATGTGGAGATGTTTTGCATGACTGCACATGTATAATTTATATTGAATTACTTGATTTCTTAGGGTCAGGAAGGAGGGAGGAAGAAAATTTAAAACAAAAAGTTTTTAAAAATCAATGTGAAAAAAATATTTTTTACATGTAACTTGGGGAAAATCCTAAAAGAAATCCCAAAAGAAAAATAGGAGGCCACTAAGTTCCAAGTAGGGGAATCAAACAAGTTATTGTGCTTCCAGGGTTCACAGATGAGAAAGAAGCACAACGTCCCAATGAGAGCTGACTGAGCCCTAGTGACTCAGAAAGAGCAGAGATAAGCAACACGGCAGATCCCAGGTGCCAGCATGTGCCAGATCCCTCCAGGGATATGGAACATCACCTGGTCAGGATTGAAATGTGCATCTTTGAATTTGAACATAACATCTGACAGGCTTGGTGGAAACCAATTATCCCTGACATCAATGTTTTCAAGGATTTATTGACAATTTTGCAGATGTCTAAAGCAAACCAGGAAGACAGCCATGATACTCCAAGTAATTATGAACTTACTGAGGTGCACTGGAAAATGTATTATCAATTGATTAATCAATAATAATTTATCTAGGGCTTAATCTATGCATGGCATTATGCTGAAGGTGGAGGGGAGGAACACATCCTCCTGTTGCAACTATTTTTTCACTCTTGAAGTTACTTTGAATAAACTTTTGGCAGCAGCCACATTTGTCTTTGTATGTGACACACCTAGCTCAATTCTAGGTGCTTAGTAAATAGTTAAATTTAATAGAATCACACCAAATAGAATAGAATTGAACTGAACAGAATAAATATGAGATCTTGTCCTTTACCTCTTCCACAAAACCCTAATTGAATGTCTAATTGTGGCGTGGAAGTGATCTTGGATCCTTGAAGGCTGCAAGTTCTGGAGGATACTGCCAAACTGGTAAAACTTCAAAATGGTCCTAATAAAATAAATCAATCAACATGCACTTATTAAGCACCTGTTATATATTCTAAGTACTGTGCTAGAAGCAAGGAGCTTACATTCTCCAGGGGAAAAAACACATACACATGTGTGTGTGTGTGTGTGTGTACATATACACACAAGTGTGTATGTGCATATGTAGAAATAAATATATAACACAGACAAATAAATATGAGATCATCTGGGGAGGAAGGCACTAGCAGCTGATGGATAGAAAAGGGCTCATAGAGGAGTGAATCCTTCAGTGGAGCATTAATCTAGGAATGTGAAGAGCAGAATGAGGTAGGGGGCATATTCTAGACCTCAGGAAAGCCTTTGCAAAGACACAGAGACAGGGGATACAATATGTGTTAGAAATAACAAGGCCACTTTGGCTCAAACATAGATTGTATAATCAGAATAGAATAGAATAAGGTCAGAAAAGTAGGAAGGAGCCAGGCAGCAAAAGAATTTAAATGCCCAAAATAGTACTTTGAATTTAATCCTGGGGGCAGCTAGGTGGCTGAGTGGATAAAGCACTGGCCCTGGATTCAGAAGGACCTGGATTCAAATCCAGCCTCAGACACTTGACTTGACACTTACTAGCTGTGTGACCCTGGGCAATTCACTTAACCCTCATTGACCTGCCCCCAAAAAAAGAAAGAGAGAGAGAGAGAGAGAGAGAGAGAGAGAGAGAGAGAGAGAGAGAGAGAGAGGAAGGAAGGAAGGAAGGAAGGAAGGAAGGAAGGAAGGAAGGAAGGAAGGAAGAAAGAAAGAAAGAAAGAAAGAAAGAAAGAAAGAAAGAAAGAAAGAAAGAAAGAAAGAAAGAAAGAAAGAAAGAAAGAAAGAAAGAAAGAAAGAAAGAAAGAAAGAAAGAAAGAAAGAAAGAAAGAAAAAATTTAATCCTGGAAGCAACAGGGAGCCACTCGGGGTTGTTGACCTAGGGAGTCACACAGCCAGTTTCACACATAAAGAAAATCATTTGGGCAGTTTTGTAGAGGGTAGATTGTACAAGCCAGAGATGCCAAGCCTACATGCAAATTAACCTTGCTCAGTAGAGAAATACTCACCCCAAGAGTTTAGCCACTGAATGATGAATTCTTTGTTCCTGGCAACCTGTCTTGCCTTTGTAATGCTTACAGTCTAGTTGTGCAGACACTTGAAGCATTGAGAGAGTAATATCTGAGAAACCTGAAGCAAGCTGGCAGGAGGGGTTCATTTTGAAGGTTACCTTCTAGAATGGTCATATATTTTCATTCACTGCTTTATTAGATCATAATCTGCCATCCTTCCACCTCTCTCTATGCCTTGCAAGGCCAAACATCTTTTCATCATCCTCACTATGACATGCAACTCCTCCACCCTTCAGTTCATTTCAGCCCTTTGCCCATGCACTGGCTACACTCTTTTCTCTTCACAATCTTGATCCCTTGGAGGACCAATTTCATTCTACACTGTCCTCTACTTTTGAGTCTTTTGCCCCTTTGTCCTTTGAAAAATTTTGTTCTGCCAAACACCAGCCTTGGATTGCTCCCACCATCTGTTGCCTTCACTTCTCCTCACTTGCTGCTGAACAAAGATAGAGAAAATTATTAAACTGCTGATTGGGTCTGCTATAAATTTATGTTACATGATATCAACTGGGCCCTCACTGCTGCAATGCAATGCTCTTACACCTTCCAAACTGACTCCTTATCCCATTTATAACAGAAACTTTTCCCAAATGCCTCATCCCTCCTCAAACTTTCCATAGCTTTCCCTGCCCCCACCCTCTCAGCTGTAAATCTCATCTCATTTTTCACTGAAAATATTTTGGCCTATCACCAAGAGCTCCCTGTTGTTTTCCCCAGCTCAACTACCATCACTCGGATGCTGCCTGCCATTATCTCCATTCATTTCATATGAAGAAGTGGTCCTTCTCCTTGTCAAAGCAAATCTCTCTACATGTACAAATGATGCCATTCCACCCTTTCCCCTGTGGCACACTGTCCCCTGCATCATCCATAATCTCCTCTTCTTCAATCTCTCCTTGTCTATCGGCTGCTGGTATTTATCCAGAATACTCCCTTCAAACATGCCCATGTCTCCCCATCCTCACAAAACTATCACTTGACCCATCCATCCCTAATAACTATTGTCCTACATCTCTGCTCCATTTTGTGGCTAAACTCCTATAAAAAATTATCTGTAATCGGTGCTTCTACTTCCTTTCCTCTCATTCACTTATAAACAAAAACTTCTCTCTCCAAAGTTGCCAATGATCTCTTTTTTTCTTTATTTTGGCTTTTGATGAGGCAATTGGGGTTAAGTGACTTGCCCAGGGTCACACAGCTAGTAAGTGTGTAAAGTGTCTGAGGTCAGATTTGAACTCAGATCCTCCTGAATCCAGGGCCGGTGCTCTATCCACTGTACCACCTAACTGCCCCACCAATGAGCTCTTAAATGAAAGGTCTAAAGGCCTTTGTTCAGTCCTCATCCTTCCTGAACTCTGTGCAGCCTCTGACACTATTAATCACTCTCTTCTCCTGGATACTTTCTTCTTTCTAATTTTTTGGGACAACACTCTCTCTTGGCTTTCCTCCTACCTATTTGATAACTCCTGTTGGAAGTTAATACAAGTTACTCCTGCTAACTGGGTATCCAAAAAGGTTCTGCATTCACCCCTCTATGCTGTTTGACTTGATTATCTCATCAGCTCCCATGGATTCAATTATCATCTCCATGCAAATGATCACCAGATCTATTTATCTAATCTAATTCTCTTTCCTGACCACCAGTCCCACACCTTCAACTTCCTATTAGAGATTTCAAAATGTATGTTTTGTTAACATCTGAAACTGGACATATCCGAAACTGAGCTACTTATCTTTCCCTCTCCCCCAAGTCTTTCTGTCTTCTTGCTTTTCCTATTACTCTAAAAGATAAGAACAACCTTCCAATTCTCCAGGCTCAGTACCTAGGTGTCATCCTTGACTTAACTACTCTCTCTCTCTCTCTCTCTCTCTCTCTCTCTCTCTCAATCACACACACACACACACATCAGGTGTCAAAATTGTCATTTCTACTTTCATAATATGTCTTGCATATTCTCTCTTTTAGCATGGTCTCCACTTTGGTATAGACCTTATAATTTCATGTCTAAACTATTGCAATATCTCCTTGTCTCAAGGTTCTCTCTACTTCAGTTCATGCTCTACTCAACTCTCAAAATGATTTCCTTAAAGTGTAGGCATGATCATGGAACTCCTACTCATTCAACTACTGTGGCTCACTATTACTCCCAGGATCAAATATGAAACCTCTTAGGCTGTTAAGGCCCTTCATATCTATCTTGGCCCTTTCCTACCTTTCCAGTCTTCTTATTAGTTTGTCCAATGGCACTGTGCTTTCTGCTATTTCTCAAAAAGATTCCCAACACTGAGGTGTTATTTTTTAAACTGGCTGGCCCCATTCCTGGAATTCTCTTCCTTCTCATCATCTCCTAGTTTCTCTAGCTTCTTTCAAGTCACACCTTCTGCAAGAAATGTTTCCCAGCCATCCTCAAACTTGGCGCCTTCTATCTAAGATAACCTTGAATTTAATTAATCTACAGCTTGTTGGTACCTAGTTATTTCCATCATGCCTCTCCCCCATTAGACTGTGAGCTCCTGGAGAGCAAGGACTGGGTTTTGATTTGGTTTGGTTTGGGATTTTGCCTTTGTTTGTATCCTTGCTGCTTAGCTGAGTATAGGAGACACTTTTAATACATGTTAGTTGACTGAATGACTGATTACAAAGTGCATTTTATCTCAATATAAAATTAGTCCCTTAGCTTATGTTTTAAGTATAGTACAATATAAAAATGAGAATTAGAAGGAAATGGGAATTGTTGGAGGAGATTCCTTGACTGTGTGTAATACTGATTTCTATTGCTTTGTGCTCTAGACCACATCAAAGCCCCCATGAGGTAGCAGGTAGATGTCAGATATTATGAGGTCAATGAAACCATTGGTGCAGAAAATAATGTAGCCCTATGCTAGGCATTTCCAGCATGTTGGTTCCAGAGAGATAAGCAGAGATTGTATCCAAGATAAGACATTTGTGGGAAGGTATTTATCCAGACCGTGGGTATTTTGTTTAGGGACTAATAACCTCTAATAGCTTATCCAATCTCCTATCCATAAAATACACCTGAGTCTTTTTACTTGCAAAGGAAGGTGGTAGAATAAAATATTCTCTGGACCTGGCATCAGAAGGCTCTGAATTTGATTCCTTCCTCTGACACTTAGTCTCTGTGTGACCTGGGCAAGTTACCTAACCTCTCTGAGTCTCACAGAATCATAAACTGAGAGCTTAAAGGGACCTGAGAAGTCATCTAATGCAATCCCCTCAATTTGCAAAAAAAGAAATTGAGGCCCAGAGAGTCGATATGACCTAGTCAAGATCACATAGGTAGTAAGTGGCAGAGCTGGGATTTGAACCCAAATTCAATTACTCTAAACCCATTGTCTTACCACTCTGCCTCAACTTCCTCTTCTGTAAAACCAAAGCAGCAAGTTACTAGTGAACTTGCCTTGGTTATAACTGTACCCTTCAAAAGGCAGAGGAGCCAACAAGGGTAAGCTTTGAACTACATCTGATTCTTACTAATATGGGGGAGATGCTCACTAGATTAGAAATAATTGTAACAATTGGGGATGAGGGAGTGGACCACTCAGTCCTAGAGATTTTGCCAGAGAAGAATAAGAAATCTAGGCAAAGTCTGGAATCTACCTTTGATTTTGAGAAAGCAGATTTCAAGTGGTTCACAGGAGGAAAAGGGATAAGCTCATAGACTAATATTCAAAGGCATCACAAGGGGAAATGGAAATGACCAAGAATGAAATACCGGAGAGTCAAAGGGAAACAGTTCTAATTAAGAAAGTGGAGTAGAGGAGGAAGTATTTGAAGAGACTAACATGGATGTATAGGGGCCTCAAAAACTATTTAGAATTCAAAAAGATATAGAACACATCAGATATGAATGGGCTGAAGATAGATGGCCCTGTAGGTAGGAAGCCTTGTCTTTTATCCATATTGGCTCTGGGATCTTGGGCAATTCTCTGTGCTCTTGGACAGAGGTATCAAACACACCCTCATTCATTCATAACTAGATTAAAGGATAGTTGTAAAATACTTTAAAAATTATATTCTATTGTATTTTAATTATATTTTATTTTTTACATTTTATTATATATGTATATGTATGTATATATACATATATAATGTTCATATGGGGGGTTGAGTCAATAAAAAGCTTACAGGGATCCTTAAGTAACAGCAGATGGAGATCGGCATTGCATGGTCATGTATAAATATTGAGTCCTATAAGAATAGTGACAGGAGGGTGAAACACGGAATGAATTGACAATTTCTTTTTTTTTTTTTTTAATGTATGAGGTATTTTATTTTTTCCGTTACATGTAAAGATAGTTCTCAACTTTTGTTTATACATGCTTTACAATTTCAGGTTTTTCTCCCTCCCTCCCCTCCCTCCCCCCTCCCCTAGACAGCAGGTAATCTGATATAGGTTATATCTATATATCTCTATACATATACATATAGATATATATATACACACACATATATATACACATAATAACATTAATCCTATTTCTGCATTAATCCTGTTACAAGAGAAAGAATCAGAGCAGTGATGCAAAACCTCAAAATAGAAAAAAAAAACAACAGCACCCAAAACAAAAGAAATAATATGGTTCAATCAGCATCTATACTCCACAGTTCTTTCTTTCTTTTTTTTTCTTGGATTTGGAGATCCTCTTCTATCATGAGTTCCCTGGAACTCTTCTGTACCATTGCATTGGTGAGAAGAATATAGTCCATCACAGTAGGTCAACACTGAATTGACAATTTCAATGAAGATGGAGAGAGCAGAAAGTGGGGGGGGGTTCATAAAGCTAAAGCTGGGGCTGGACTAGTGCAGGCAATGAAGGAATTCCATGAAGTAGTGAGATTATTCAAGTTCTCACTGAATATTTCTCCTGGATTAGAAGCAATGATCATAGTTTACTTAATTATAACTTCAAATAGTACAAATTTGAAAACCCACAACTACTTCAAAGGAATCATTCATTATAAACATGAATTAAGACCCAGAAGCAGTTTTGGGGGAGGTGAGTACAGATGCTTGGGGTGGATGGGATGCTGATAAGTGACAACCTGAAGAAAGCTAATCTATTCACTTCTGATTTCTCTGGCAAGCAGCGTAGTCTTTGAACCTAGAGTAGCAGAACAAAAACAGCTAACTCTGGCTATGTCAGGGCTTTGTAAGAAAGCACCTGGCTGCCCTTGATGAATTAAAGTCACTTGCTCTAGGTAAGTCTGCTCCACATCTTTGGGTATTAAAGGAACCAGCAAGTGTGTGTGCATCCTGAGCCACTGTCAGTGATATTTGAATAATGGTTAACAGGTAACATACCAAAGATTGGAAAGGAGCAACTGCATTGATCTTCCAAAAAAAGAGACCTAAGTCTTAAAAATACTATAGACCACATGACTAATGCAGAAATATGTTATTATGTGTGTATATATATATGTATATATATGTGTGTGTGTGTGTATATATATATATATATAACCTATATCAGATTACCTGCTGTCTAGGGGAGGGGGAGGGGAGGGAGGGAGAAAAATCTGAAATTGGAAAGCTTGTATAAACAAAAGTTGAGAACTATCTTTACATGTAACGGGAAAAAATAAAATGCTTTATTACAAATTTTAAAAATACTATAGACCAAAGCAATTGACTTTCATTACTGGTGAAATTATAGAAGTGACAGATTTTTTTTTTTGGTGGGGCAATGGGGGTTAAATGACTTGCCCAGGGTCACACAGCTAGTAAGTGTCAAGTGTCTGAGGCCGGATTTGAACTCAGGTACTCCTGAATCCAGGGCTGGTGCTTTATCCACTGCGCCACCTAGCCGCCCCCTGAAGTGACAGATTTTTAAGGAAAGGAAAGGAAAGGAAAGGAAAGGAAAGGAAAGGAAAGGAAAGGAAAGGAAAGGAAAGGAAAGGAAAGGAAAGGAAAGGAAAGGAAAGGAAAGGAAAGGAAAGGAAAGGAAAGGAAAGGAAAGGAAAGGAAAGGAAAGGAAAGGAAAGGAAAGGAAAGGAAAGGAAAGGAAAGGAAAGGAAAGGAAAGGAAAGGAAAGGAAAGGAAAGGAAAGGAAAGGAAAGGAAAGGGAGTGATTACAATGAGTCAACATGGCTTCATCAAAAGCACATCTTGCCAGACAAACATTATTTCCTATGTGGGTAGGGTCACTAAACTGGTAGAAGAGATGAATTTGTCTTACATGATCATGTTTCATAGGTATTAAGAGTTAGTTGCAATTTGGCAAAGAGGTGTGGAGGAAGATTCATAAACATTGAAAGAAAAGGAGAGGGAGAGAGATTGAAAGAGGGGAAGGGATAAAGGAAGTGAGGGAGAGAGGGAAGGAGAAATAAGTAGGAGAGTGGGAAACTGAGATGGTTGTGTGGGGAAAGTTTTCTTTAACTTGAAAGATAAAATCAAAATTATAAAAAAAAATCCTACTTAAAAAAAGAGTTGGTTGCCTGAAGTTCATTGTAGTCAAGGAAAAGGATAACTTTCATAGCTTCTTTCAGGGTCAATAACTCAATAAGCATTTATTAAGCACTTATTATGTGCCAGACACTGTACTAAACCCTGGTAATGCAAATATAATAAGAATGAAAAGTCCTTGTCTCTAGGAGATTATAATCTAATGGGGCAAAGATAATGCATAAAAGAAAGCATAAAGGGGGTGGGGAGACTTGGGGGAACATAATAAATAAAGAGGTCCCTATTGTCTGTAACAGAGGCTAGAGAGGAATGAAGGAGTGAAATGTGGCTGGCCTGACCTTGCCCTTAAAATGGAGGCTTTAGGAGGAACTGACCAATCTGAGGAAGAGATCATAGGTTTTGAGGGATCTTCTAGGGTAAGGAGGCTAGTAGAACAGGGTGGGGAGTGGTGGAGAAGAAGGCAGAAGAATCACGAGGGGAGTCCCAAAAGCAATGGAAGAATGGGGTTTAAATAGCAATCCTTAATTCAGAATATTTTGGATATAGAAAATAAGCAGGTAAGAATTTCTAAGCCATAAGACTGTTTCCTCTGCTGAAGCTAAAAAAAGATATTCCATAGCAAGTATTTTCCCTCCCCCCTCAAAAAAAGACATGTTAAGAATAGAGTTAGTAACTAGAGGAGAGCCAGCTTTGGAATGATGAAGACTTGACTTTACATCTGCCTCTGGCACATACTCATTGTGGGACATTGAGCAAGTCAGTTAAACTTTCAATATCCTCAAGGGACTCTCTTACTTGATAAGTTGCAGATAATAAATTTATATCATTCACTAGAATTAGTTTCCAGTGTTAATATACCACATTTGGATTTGACCAACCCTATGTGTATATATAATATACATATACATATATATGTATATTGTGTATGTGTGTGTGTGTGTGTGTGTATAATGTAGTAATGACAAAATATCATGACAAATCAAAGTCCACTCCCAACATAAGTTTAAACCATAAGACAACTCTTGCAGGGAAACTACATTAATTCTTAATCTTCTTTTTTGGAGGCTATTGGGGTTGTGTCTTGCCCAGAGTCATACAACTAGCAAGTGTCTGAGGCCAGATTACTCAAGTTCATCTCACTCTAGAGCTGGTGCTTCATCCACTGAGCTACCTAGCTGCCCTAATTCCTAGACTCCTTAAAATTTTATTTTTTTTTACTGTGAACTGAGTCATTGACAAGGAAAATATTTCAATATTCAGAGAAATTTGATTCTATAAGAAGCTGTAAACGCCTGTCTTTTTAAAAAGTTATTATTATGTAACTATATGTTATAATATTATGCAACATATAATATTATGCATTTATTAATTTAATGAAGTAGAAACATAGTTGCACATACAGGCAGGAGAAAAATGTGATTCTAGATCATAAGAGGGACTTGCAAGAAAATATGGTTTGGAATTATGCTTCTGTTGACCATTTAACGGCTGGGTGACCTTAGACAAATTTAACTTTCTCAACCACCTTCAAAGCATAGTTGGTTATAAAGGATTTATAAACTCTCAGCTGTTACCTAAATGTATCATTCTGAGAATGTGAAGGGGCTGTAGTGATTTGCAATCATGGCAAGTGCAGACATCCAAGTGCTCATTCTTAAATGATCAAATTTCTATGTCACAGCCAACATGCAACTGTCCGGGGTGCTGAACCTAAGCCTCCAAAGAGCCACCACTACAGACACCTTAAACACAAAAGGAAACAGTTTTGGGGGAGAAACAAACATATTCACCATCCAGGAGGCAGAAGATCTGGAAAACTATGCTAGGCTTTCATGGTTGGTCATGATTCTCTCATTATTATGCTTTCTTCTGTACTTCAAAAAAGATGCAAAATCTACAATTTATGTTACAATCAGAACTATTCATGAAGGAGAATCTTAATAGGAGATGATAAAATCTAATAGGAGGCAAAAGTCTATCTCCTATTTTTACTGAAAAAAAAGCTTTATAAAAAAGGAGGCTCACATTATAATTTACAGATCTGGCTTCTGTTAGCTTACAACTGGATTCAACTGTTTTCATTTCCACTGATGAGTTAAAGCAATTAAAGCAATGAGTTAAAGATTTTAGCCTTTTGGAAGACAGGCAGGCAGGTAGAAAGGAAGGAAGGGAGAAAGAGAAGAAAGAAGGGAAGGAATAAGGAGGGAGGGGAGGAAGAAAGGAAGAAAAGGGAGAAAATGAAGGAAGATAAGAAGGAAGGGATAAAGGAAGGAAGGATATTTATTTTTCAAGCTGTATAAGCTTTTGTGTCTTCAGATTAAAAGTAAGACAGAAAACCCATCAGTATCATGAATTTAATACTCTAATTCTGAATTTATTTCCATTTTGTGCATTTGCTTTGTCATGTATTTCTAGTAGAGAGTAAGGCAGCCATTATGGCCAATGATAGGAATGCATATTAGCAGTAGTAAACATTACAATATCCTGAATCTATATGATAAACTGTGGAAGAAAGAATGCTTTTTGAGACCCAAGTTCATTCATCCTCAGAGCCAGCATCATTCATGCTTACTTGGTTCCTTTATAATCTTAAGGTTAGAGTCATCTCCCATTTATTAAAGAAAGAAAAGAAAAAAACACTAAAATCCCATTCATGAAAAAACAAATCAAACTAAAAATGATGCTCAAAAAGGGATTTTCCCTCAAGTGCTTTTCTCTCATTTTTTTAAAGAAAAACTAAAATTAACACAATGATTTCTTGCAATGACACTTTCCTTTTTGTCTGAAGAAATCAAGAAAAGCAACCTAAGCCCCATCTTTTAGCTCAGCTACATATGTGGGTGATGATTCTCCACAGAGAGAGATGTATAGCCCCTTTTCTTGGATTTTGTGGATCATTTCTGTTTATGTAACACTTGAGACACTCTCAAGTCAGGGATGAGTCTGCACATTTTGAATCCAGTACTTTGGCCAGGTCCAGCCAGCAAAGTCTACCAACCGCTGTGAGTGTCTCTGTTGCCCTTTGACACTGGAAGCAAAGCTTACCTCAAAATAAGGGGGATATTTGCTTATTGCATACAGAGCATCTGCTGATAGAGTACACCAAAGCAGTCCTATTAATTTTTTGCTTATTTTTGCAAAAAGGGTGGTGAAGGAGAGTAATAAAAGTGTCATATCTACCCTCTTATAAAATTCAAGCTGCTTTAGTGTATACTTTCCTTTAAAGGTGTGTAATAGGCCTACTTCTCCTAATAGGAATTTTTCTTGGGGTATGTCATTTCAAAATCATTTTATGGTTGGAAAAAATGGGCCAGAGACAGAATGTCAGAAGTTGTCCAAATGTTGCTTCAGGGCCATCAGTACCCATTCCCTCAGTACTACTGCCTCTTCTGAAAATGCCCAGGCAAATGTAAGCTTCATCTTTGTAGGCCGATGAAATGGATGCAGAGCTCTTTCCAGCCTGGGAACGCGGCTGCCAATTTGGATCCAGTGCGAGTTAAAGCGGCTAAGTTATAAACCTCTCAAAAATGGGATTTATAAAAGGGAGTGAGCCTGAACCCAGCCTCCACTGATCCAGCTTTGCCAAGGATTACTTTAATACGAAAAGCATACTCTCTCACTTTATAGGAAGAGATTACTTCGTTGTCCAACAAACAACAAATGCTGGGTTTATTTTGTGTTATTTAAAAAATAAAACTTTTAGGTTTTGTAGGTTTTTTGTTGCTTTGCTCGTAAGGCACAATCTGGGGGCAATTCTAAAATTAAGTGTGTGTGTCCCTGGGTATATGTTTGTGTCTGGGTATCTGTCTGTCTGTGTGCCTCTGTGTGTGTGTGCACATACACAGATGGACAGAAGTAGAGGAAGGTGGAGTTTATCCCTATTTCCCAGCAAGGTTTGTCTAGGAGTCTTGTCAGTTTCCCTTAACTCTTTCTCTACTGTTATGGATGATAAGAGACCAAAAGTGAGATAGGAAAGGAAAAGAATATAGTGTGTGGAATAAGGCTGGGGGAGGACAATACAAAAACTGATACCAATAGAAGAAAAGAGATTTGAAGACACATCCCTTGGGAAAATATATATATATATATATATATATATATATATATATATATATGTATATATGTGTATACACACATATTATATATATATATATATATATATATGTAGTTGAAAGAAGGAGAAAATCACTCTGAAATTTCCCAAAGACCAAATGTTAGTAGTTGAAAGAAGGCAAAAATCACTCTGAAATTTCCCAAGGACCAGAAAGATTAGTTTAAATAATAATAGAAACAATGACAAAATGTTTTAACAGAAGGCAAGGCAGAACTAGGCAAAGACCTTCGTGACAATTTGGTTCATTCTGCCTTTGCAGGAAGGACTGCCTGCCTGCCAAGGAAAAAACCTGCCAAGTTGAGAGTGAGATGAAGGGACACTGCGAGGTGGGAAGGAGCACAAACCCCTTGTCTCAGGCAGGCAAGAGCTGGAGAGAATTTGATACATTCCAAAATGGACTTCTGGTGTACCTGCATCACATTTACTTATTATTGTTATTATGATTATGATTCTATTGTAGACATTTACTTATAAGTTGTTGAGGGATGTAGAAAAGTGAAGGAAGGGGGAGGTAGAATAGCATCTGAGGCTATCGTTCACAGTCCCCAGATGGGAAGTCTGTTCTGTTATTCTAAATTTCAGGAATGCGTTGAAGACTTGGATGTTAATGAAAAGGAATCCACATGCTCCCATAAACTACACACACCCAACAAAAATGAGATAGCCAGAGTGATTTCTTACACTTACACGAACCCTGCTCTTGCTATCATCAGTATTACTCCTGTTTCCTGATTTGGGGTTCCTTGTTGCATCTCCTCTCACCTACTCAGGCAAGCAGGTGCACAGATGGCATATGCTATAGAAAAGCAGACAGTTGGACAGATAGAGACAGAAACACAGGGGGAAAGAAGGAAGAAAAGAAGGAAAGGAGGAAGACAGGGGAAGGAAGGAAGGAAAGAAAGAAAGAAGGAAGGAAGGAAGGAGAAAAGGAAGAAGGAAAAAAGGAAGGAAGGAAAAAAGACAGAAGGAAGAGGAAAAGAGAAGAAAGAGAAAAAATGGAGAGAAAGAAAGAGGGAGAGAAGAGAGAGCAAGATTTTTTTAAAAGTCTGAGCACACCCCACACCCCCAAAATACACACATAATCAAATACATTTGAAATAAACTGCAATGCTAAGAGCTATGAAAGTCACAGCATAGACAAGGGGTTAAGCCCAAACCTGACATGTACCTAGCTCCATGGATTGCCTGTGACTCAGAAACAGCTCCAGGAGGAAGGTACCTACTGTAGTATGTGAAATGCTGGTACAGTTTTTTTTTTTTCTATCAGTCTAACCTTCTGTGTTGATACATGAATGCTGGTACCCACTTACAGGGATGCCAGATGATCAGTGCAGAATGAAGGTCCCAAGAGAAAGGATCACATGTTTTTCTCTGCCCTGTGACGTCACTAGCAGATGGCATGGGTACCAGCTCTGGCAGTTGGCATCAATGTCACTTTTTAGAGATCAATGAGATAGTGCAGAGATCCATACCCAGATCTAGAGACTCCAGGAGACGATGCGACATTCGGACTGAAAAGATTTGGAAGACAAAAAAATGAACACTGATTATTGAATGACATTAAAACCTAAGGTAATAGAAATAAAGATCTATTTCCAGGGAAGCTGGCTTTGCATGCAAGTATTTAAAGATACAGTCTCATTGTCTTGTATTAGATAGATGCTTATGATAACCTAGAACTTGTCTTGGTATTTCATTCTCATGATGTAATTCTTGCATACTTTCACTGTTATTATGTAACATTGTAAATGTGTGGACATTACTAAGAGTTACTGTGTGTGTGTGTATGTATGTGTATGTGTGTGTTGAGGGGAGGGGTCCGAAGGGGGGTGGGAATGAAAGGTTGTTCCTTTCAAAAGTCTCTGTTTGTATATCTGCTTGTTTGAAGACTGAAAATGTTTTCCTGCTCCCCCCAAAGAAAACAAAAAAACTAAACAAAAAAAATAGGGAAAACAAATTCTTTTCTCCTTTTTCATTCTGGATTCTGAACACACGTGCACAATTGCCGTCTGACTCCTCAGCCCATCGCTGTCAGATATTAGCTAGAGGGAGACTTCGGAAGCTAGTAGAACAAAAACCCTGTGAGACTGTTTTGGGTTGTGGTTTTCTTTTGGTTTTGTCCAGGATGCTTTGAAAGCAGAAAAAAGGAAAAACTACAACCTCCAATTTTTTTAAAGGCAAAACCAGTTAAACTCTTTCCTTTTGGAAAAAAAAAGACGATTTGTTTTCCTATTATTGTAGGGTCCGTTGCAGGTAAACCTATTTCTTTATTTTGATAGCAGGAAAAAGATAACTCTTTTGTTGTTGTTGTTGTTGTAAATTTATTCCCTAATCAGGAGGATTGTATTGTTTTAAATTGTCTTGAATGAAACCATTACCCTCTGAAGCCTTGCATTCCAATAGTAATTTGCCCAAATCTAGAGTTGTATAATTTATCAGATAAAGTTAAAGGGTTGAGTGATGGAGACCCAGCATTTTCCTTTCAGAACAGCAGCAACAACCTGGTACCTCTTTGCATTTTTGCACCCAAGGGAACTGGATTAATGAAATTCTTCATTGCTATATCATGTTTTGCATTTGCTGGGATTCCACCATCAAATCTGTGGGGCTAAAAGCTGGTTTTAGATGAAAGCTAAATTAACGAGGGAGGAGAGGAGTGGGGAGTAATGTTTGGTTTAGTTTTGTTTACTAACTGTTTTACTTCTTACTTCAGATAAATTTGTGTTATGTTAATTGCATGGATCAGTGTTTCCATTATTTTAGTCTGCTCAAACTCAAATTTCTTTCAAATGCAGAAAAAAAGTATTCATTAAGTCAGTGTTATATTTTACAAAAACAGTTGTTTCCATGCATGTATATAATCTGATAATTAAGCAAATTCATGTGTGTAAGTAGGAAATGAAAACACTTTAAATATTGTGCTGGCACTTTTTCAGGTCATTTAAGCTTGTAGAGAGAGCCATGCTAACGCTCCCATTTGATGAGTCTGTTATAATGGCAGAGCCCCAGATGTGCAGAAAGTTTTCCAGAGAAACTGAGGACCAGAAGCAAACTAAAAAACCGGAAAGCTTTACGAAGCAGATTGTGCTCCGAGGGAAACACATCAAAAGAGGCCCTGGAGAAGAAACAGAGAAAGAAGAAGAGGAAGATGACAGAGAAGAGGAAGATGAGAATGGGTTGCCCAGAAGGAGAGGCTTGAGGAAAAAAAAGACCACCAAGATCAGAGTAGAAAGGGTCAAGTTCAGGAGGCAGGAAGCCAATGCCAGAGAAAGGAACCGGATGCATGGCCTGAATGATGCCCTGGACAATTTAAGGAAAGTGGTCCCCTGCTATTCCAAAACACAGAAACTGTCTAAGATCGAAACTTTACGCCTGGCCAAAAACTACATTTGGGCCCTTTCGGAGATTTTGAGAATTGGCAAGAGGCCGGACCTGCTCACGTTCGTCCAGAACTTATGCAAGGGGCTCTCTCAGCCAACGACAAACTTGGTGGCAGGCTGCCTACAGCTCAATGCCAGGAGCTTCCTGATGGGTCAGGGTGGTGACACTTCCCACCACACAAGGTCACCCTACTCCAGCTTCTACCCACCCTACCACAGCCCTGAGCTCGGCACACCCCCAGGCCATGGAACTCTGGAGAATGCCAAGTCTATGAAGCCCTACAATTACTGCTCTGCTTATGAGTCTTTCTATGAGAGCACATCCCCCGAGTGTGCCAGCCCTCAGTTTGAAGGTCCCTTAAGTCCTCCCCCAATTAACTATAATGGGATATTTTCCCTGAAGCAAGAAGAAGCCTTGGACTATGGCAAAAATTACCATTATGGCATGCATTACTGTGCTGGGCCACCCAGGGGTCCCCTTGGGCAGGGTTCCATGTTTCGGTTGCCCACAGACAGCCACTTCCCTTACGACTTACATCTGCGAGGCCAATCTCTCACCATGCAAGATGAATTAAATGCAGTTTTTCATAATTAATGAGGAAAATGAAAATAAACAGTGGTCATTCACCTCCCCCGTCTCATTAAGACAAAGCAGATGCTTGGGCCCTGTGTAACTGGCACAACTCAGTTGACGGTGTTCCCTAGTTTGGAAAGTGTGGTTTCAAATATTGTGAAATTTTCTATGTCATAATAAATCTCTTTTCTCATGAGGACTTATTTCCTTTCCTTTTTTTTTTTTTTTTGTTCTTTTGATTTTTTTTTTCCTGTAAAGCACTGTGATTTTGTTTCTACTAGACAGTTGGGGATTTGGGGGTTTTGGTCATTTGTTTTTCGTTTTAAATTCACTGAATTTGTTTGAACAGTATGTCTGGACAAATACTGTGGAATAAATACCTGCACACAGTCGAGCTTGATGTCTATTTCGATTGTATAGTAATTATACAAATGCATGTTATTAAAAATGGATAAATAAAACCATGTATTTACAGTTATTAGGAATTAATTACACATGCTATAACTTGAAGAATCAGATTTTTTTTTTAGATTAAGAATGTCACTAAGCTGACAATGAGACTGGAAGATGAAACTGAGAAAGAAGAGGATGGTGGGAAAAAAAGTATTTTTAAACTCCTTAATTTTCCTTTGGGGGGGGCGGAGGAAGAACACTGGGGGACTCAGAAACCATTCATTCCTCTTAAAATCTTTGTAAATGGGACAGCAAGACGTCTGAGCAGGCAGGCGGTGACAGGATTTTTCCGTCAAGCATCTCCGCCATCCCAAATGCTCAGCCCTGGCTTGCTTTGTGTTTTCCAGCCTTCTCGTGGACAGCCGTGGCATCTGGAGCGCTGTGTCAACTGTGTTTTCCCACTTCATATTTTGAAAGCATTTAATCGGAGATGTTTCCACCTTTTGGTAAAGCACACCTATTAGCTGTGATATTTTGCAGAGTATTTGTGATTTCGGGAAGCCCAGCTGCTGCTTGTCTTTCTCCTCACAGAGACCCTCCTAATACGTTTTTGAGGGGGGAGAGTAGCACTGGGTCTGGATTTCTAAACCCTGGCAAACACAGCCGGTTTCCTGGGAGGGAAGTTCCCAGGTATCCTAGTTTAATCTGGGAAGGGGTGCTCCTAGCCTCCCCCCAAGAGGTCAATCTGGGCAGTGGGAGAAACAAGGCTAGGGACTTGGAACCCCTCAGTTCCAAGGGGAAAGGGAGTCAGGATTTAGAGAAAACCCCGAGTGAGAAACTAAGGAGAAGAGCCTGCTTCTGCTCGCTCGGTTTAATTTAGTCGGTCAGAGGAGAGGCTGTGATTAAAAGTTTTCAGAAAGGCCAAATCGAAATGTATTTTCCTCAGTCTCTGGGCCCAACTGTCACCTTCTGCTTCTCCCCCCCTCCCCCATCCTTCACAATAAACATCGGGTGGAAATTAGTTGGCCCAAGTGACCCTTTTAAACTTTGTTTGGGTGTCGGACACTAAATGATAAGCAAGACGGAGACTGAGGCCCTGGTAAAACAGGGAAATGGGTGGATGGGCCCAGGGTGGGGCAGGGCAGGGGAGGGAAGACCCCACGGGAGGGCGGACCCCACCCTAGTCTAAGGCTGCTCCAAGTCCAGCCCAGGGAGTCATTGGAAACCCCAACTGAAGTGCGAGCTGAGCATATCCTGGGGAAACCGAGGCAGCCTCCAGGCGAGTGAGGAAGTCTAGTGGGCGGGTCTCTCCCCTTTCCCTTCCGTGGCCGCCGGACAGACAGACGAAAGAGCTGCCGCCCAGCTGTAGCACTTCGCCATGCTAGCTGTGCCGCCCCCGGCGTTGGGGTAGCGGGAATCAGGGTGGCCGGCATCGGGGTAGCGGGGTAGTCAGCCTCAACTGGGCCAGAGCTCCGCTCGGAAAAGCAGCTCCAGCTCCGGACAGCCTAGAAGAAAGGGGATGGAGAAAAGGGGGCAAGGCTGCCAGGAAGACAGGGCGGGCTTTAGGGAGTCGTCACTCAGAGCTGCCGGCCCCGCCTGGGATGGTTGGAGGTGAGGGGGGCGGTGAGAGTCGGGGCCCTGGCCCCAGCAGCCTTCCCACCCCTGGATTCTTCCGAAAGTTGTAGACACTAGGGCCCCAAGCTGGCTTTCCGAGGCTCAGGAAATTTTGGGTCTCTTCAGTCATCCCGCCCAGGCGTCCAGGTCTATTGCCCGGAGCTCGGGTCCCCTGTGACCGCACTAGGGCTTGACATGGACGAGTTGAGGCTACCCCAGAGATACAGACTTCCCATACCAAAGTGTGAGGCTTCGGCTGCCCCCATGGGGGCAAGGACCGAATTGGGATAGGGAATGTTTTCCTGGCCAAGGATAGGGCTGCCCCGACGGGACGGATTACGAAGGGGACGGGGAGCTCTCCATGCTGAAGCGTGGGGCTTGAGGCTACCCTCAGTGGGACACCGCAGTCCGTGCAGGTCCTCTTGCTAGCTCCGACAGGACGGCCGCCCGTGGACCGAGCTTTCCAGCTGAGAGCTGGGGTCCGGGGCTGCCTCCCTCCTTCCCCCACCCCGGCTCTCCCGGACAGGTGGGAGTGCAGAGGGGAAGTCCCCTAGCTTAAGCCTGGAGCAGGAGAGGACGGAGCTAAGAGAACTCCGCCCTGAAGCTTGGCTGCAGCCGGACTCTCGACTCAGCAGGTGAAAATGGAGCGTCCGGAGACAGTATATTTAGCACCTGTGTGCCCAAAACCCAGGAAGGTCGAAGTAAAGAATGAGGGTAAAGACTGCCCTCTCTAGAGCTGGCCACAGATTCCCCCCGAGCTGGAGAGAGGGCTCGCACCGGCACCTCCTCCGGAAAGGGCCTCTCTTTCACCCACAAGACCTTGGGCTGTGACCCGATCAATTGGGGCGGGGTACTGAGGGAAGATGGAGTGCGAGGCTGAGGGTCCAGGAAGAGGAGATTTGCACCAGGTGCCCTGGGGGCTCACCCCCCAGCTCTCAGGGTCTCCAGGTGTTCCTGTTATTGAGCATATACCAACAGGAACACATAAAGATGGAATCCAAAACAGCCCCTCCCCCCTCCTCACACACACATACACACACACACACACACACACACACACACACACACACACACACACACACACCCCACCCACTAAGCAGGTGCTGCGAGTTGGTTTTACCTGCCGAGCACAGGTGTTAGCTCCCTGTCCCCTCGTCTGGTCCCCCCACCCTCATTCCAAGGTGACCGGCAGTTTTAGTGAGAACAGCACTTTGCCTTGTGACTGACCCTGTAGTTCAGAAATTTGAATTTTTTTTTAAAAAAGGGTCACTGTCCCACTGGGGAAGGGAGGTCAGGATTACAACTGGAGTCTTAGTTTTTCATTCTCTTTTTCCCAGATAGGGGTGTGCTAGAGCCGGCAGGTATAGGCTGGAGAGAGTCGATAGTTAAATTTTCAATGTGAGCATTTACTTGGCAAAGGCTACAAATCAGAGCTTGATTTGTTTAGTTGCTGGCCTAGACTTAAGACACAGATGGAGAAAATGTTAATACTCCAGATTCAACTTAAAAGTGTATCCTGCTTGCATTTGGAAGGTAGGTTGTTGAACATTTACCAGCACACCATTGCTCCAAGGTCTACATGATGGTAGCAGGAGGTGGGGCAGATTGTAAATCCGGCTTCCTAGTTCTATAGGTGAGGAAGACACTTGTCCAAGTTTACTCAGGTCATAAGTGAGAGAGCCAAGATTTGAATGTAGCCCTCCCCCCCTCTTTTGTACCGTGCTGTAGCCTCCCTACTGCACGCCACTGACTATCCTCCATAAGATGCTCCTGACTAGAGAGTATTCAAGGATTAATGGGTTCTCCTGGCCAAAACTCATCATTAGCCTACTGATAATGAGGCTCTCTGCTCCTTACTCAGCAGACTCACTTACTTGATGGCTGGGGTCAGACTCACAGTCTTTCAGGCTTACTAGAAACCTGGCAGAAGCTCAGCTTCACTAGCATATCCTTTGAGGACCCAGGTACATCAACACACCTGAGGTGTTATCACCTCCTTATTCCTGCCACTTACCCTGCTCTTCAAGCAGCCCAAGATCACATTAACTTTTTTTTTTATTTTTTTTTTAATTTTTAATTTTTTTTTAATTTTTATTTATTTATTATTTTTTTTTTACGGGGCAATGGGGTTAAGTGACTTGCCCAGGGTCACACAGCTAGTAAGTGTCAAGTGTCTGAGGCCGGATTTGAACTCAGGAACTCCTGAATCCAGGGCCGGTGCTTTATCCACTGCGCCACCTAGCCGCCCCTCACATTAACTTTTTAGACTACCACATGACAGTTGATTTACAGCTGCTAACTGAAACTTCTACATCTTTTTTAGACCAACTATTCCTTTGGGCAAGTCACTTCTCTTCTCTGGGCCTCAGTTTCCTCATCTGTAAAATGAGTAAGTTAGACTACATAACCTCTAATGAACCTTCCTGCTCTTAAATCTATAAAGAGTAAATGTATTTCTCCCTGAGTGAGATAAATTTTACTCCACACCTTTGTAGCATATAGAATGACATCTGGCCATAGGATTTTGAGCTGAATATCTCAAGTTGTTGTTGTTATTTGTCCTTGGTTCTCAAAGAGGACAATGACATTGGGGTTATGTGATGACTTGCAGTGAGGGAGGGAGGGCTTCAAGGTCTTCAATCTCACTTTCTCCTCCAGAGCCATCTGGGTCCAGTGGCAAGATACACACACACACACACACACACACACACACACACACATCAGGACATATATATATACACACACACACAGGATATATATACACACATGTATATGTATATGTATATATATACACAAACACACACAGAGGATACACATACACACAGGATACACACACACACACACACACACACATATGTCAGGATGACTGGAGATGACCCTGGATGTTTAAGACAATTGGGGTTAAGTGACTTGCCAAGGGTCACACAGTGACTAAGTGTCTAGGGTAAGATTTTAATTCAGGTCTTCTCAACTTCAGGACCAGTGCTCTATCCACTGCACCACCTAGCTGATCACCTAAAGACTGTTAACAAAGGGGAAAGGAGCTGAACCTGTTGGGTTTTTTGGGTGAAATTTCCAATGAAAAAATGCCTACCAATGCAGATCTATACCTGCTTTAAAATTTCTAATCTTAGGGAATGGCCTAGAGCTCTGAAAGGTTATGGGAATAGTCCAGGATCACACAGTCAGTGTGTGTCAGAACTCTGACTTGAACCCAAGTGTTTCTGGGTCCAAAGATAGTTCTGTCCACTATGATAATCTACCACTCTACAGTTACCATAGAGAAACATTAACTCTGGAATCAAATGACCTGTGTTTAAGTACCATTACTGACATTTTTTTCTGTGACCTTGGACACACCTTGAGGCTCCTGGAGCCTCAGTTTCTTCATCAGCCAAGTGACAATCTTGGACTAGATGGCCCCTAAAGTTCCTTCTGGATGTATGATCATATAAACTTGTTCAACCTGGTCATTTTACAAATGAAGAAATTTTAGATGGATGGATAGATAGATGGACATAGATAAATAGGCAAGCAGGTTAGATATAGAGAGACAAACAGACAGGAGGGAAAGAGATAAAACAGACAGAGAGAAGATAGAGAGAGACATACAGGATGGATGGATGGATAAGTAGATAGATAGATAGATAGATAGATAGATAGATAGATAGATAGATAGATAGATAGATAGATAGATAGATAGATAGATAGATAGATAGATAAATGAAGCATTTATTATGTGTTTACTATGTGTCAGGCACTGTACTAAGTGTTGGGAATATAAATGCAAGCAAAAAGAAAGCTAGTCCTACTTTCAAGAGGCTTACATTCTAATTACATGAAGAGCTAAAAGGAAGTAGGTACCAAGTGGGACATGGGAGCAAGGTGAAGTCCAGAGAGTCAGAAGAAAAGTCCAGGAAGGAGTGAGCATGGCCAGAGGAGTAGAAGTATATCCCAGGGTGACAAGGCTTCTGGGTTAGAGTTGTCAAAGTCCAAGGGGTCAGGAGTATATCTAAGAGGGGAGGAAGAAGCCAACTGCACTGACACCCCAACACACAGCTCAGACAGAACTGCCCTTTTGAGGTGTTCCCCCATCTCCACAGCCCAAAGCAACCCTTCATTCTCACCAGAGATTCTCAATCATGTCTTGTAAAATATGTTGGTGATTTATCATGTGAATTTTCTTCTTTTATAATATTAATTCATTCAATAAGCATTAAAGCACCTACTATATGCCAGGCACTATACTAGGCACTGAGGATAGAAAAATAAAAACAAACAAAATTCCTTCCTTTACTCAGTTATGATCATATAAACTTGTCCAACCTGGTCATTTTACAAATGAATCCAGCCTGGGACACCTACTAGCTGTGTGAAACTGGGCAAGTCTGTCTAGAAGTGTATGAGGCTGAATTCGAACTCAATTCCAAGTTCAGTGCTTGATTAACTGCATCATCTAGCTGCCAAGGGGTAGCCCCACTACCTTCCAAAAGTAGACCATTCTACTTTAGAACAGTTCTATTTGTTAGGAAATGTCTCCTGACATCAATTCTAAACTTGCCTACTTGATACTTTGCCTCATTGTTCCTGATTCTACCTTCTTGGGCCAAATAGGACAAATATGACCCCCTTACCACATAACAGGTCTTCAAATATATTGATGGCTATAATATGCCACCCCTCTTGAATATTTTCATCTCACTGATAAATATTCCCAGGTCCTTTCATTGATCCTCATATTGCATGGACTCAAGGTCCTTCACAATCCTATTTCTTTTCTCTGGAGTCTCCAGTTTATCAATATCCTTCTTGAGGGGCAGCTAGGTGGCACAGTGCAGTGGATAGAGCACCGGTCCTGAATTCAGCAGTACCTGAGTTCAAATCTGGCCTCAGACACTTAACACTTAATAGCTGTGTGACCCTGGGCAAGTCACTTAACCCCAGTTGCCTCACCCAAAAAAAAAAATTAAATATCCTTCTTGAACTATGGCACCCAAAATTTTACACTTACTCTAGCTGTAATCAAACTAGAGCAGAATACAATGGTATTATTGCTGTTTGATTCCTGGAAATTGCCCCCCACTTAATGCAGCCCAAGATCATATTGGCTTTATTGTTTATACATAATTCCATTGACTTCTATTCAACTACCACTTCACTAAGACCAGCAGACCTTTTTTTCAGATATACTGCTGTGGAATTTGACGCTCCCATCTTATATTCTTTTTGGGGGGGGGGCAGGGCAATGAGGGTTAAGTGACTTGCCCAGGGTCACACAGCTATTAAGTATCAAGTGCCTGAGGCCTGACTTGAACTCAGGTTCCCTTGAATCCAGGCCCGGTGCTTTATCTATTGTGCTACCTCATGCCTCAAGCCATGTTATACTCTTGAAGCTAATTTTTATTAACCCAAGTCTCAGATTTCACATTTACTCCAATTGAATTTCATCCCATTAGACAGTAAGCTTCTCAAGGACACAGGGACTGTCTTTTGACACTTCTTTGTTTCTCCAGCACTCAGTGCTAGACAAAGAGCTAAATATCAAGATACTCAATAGATGCTAGTTGACTGACTATCTGACTTATGACATTCAATCCAATACTCTGATCTTTCAAGAGCTTTGGGGATCCTTACTTTGCCATCCAGCCTGTCAACTATTCCTCCTACCTTCATATT
Source organism: Dromiciops gliroides (assembly GCF_019393635.1). Classification (NCBI taxonomy): domain Eukaryota; kingdom Metazoa; phylum Chordata; class Mammalia; order Microbiotheria; family Microbiotheriidae; genus Dromiciops; species Dromiciops gliroides. The sequence goes on from NC_057861.1 coordinate 747,027,562, forward strand.
CCCTGAAAATTTGATGTACATTCCATCTGTTCCTTTATTCAAGCCTTGATGAAAAATGTTAAGCAACACAAGGCCCATCGGAGTGGCCAGCAATTACTCCCCTGGGAACTTGCTGCCAAGTTGAACTACATTGAACTACTAAGGATTAGGTTTAGTAACTGTAAACGGTGTCATAAGGGATCAATTGGGAGATGGCTGAGCAAGTTGTGCTATAAGATTGTGATGGAATACTGAGGCCCAGGAAGGTCAAGTAATTTGCCCAAGGTCACACCGAAATGTACCTGAAATGGCACCTAAAACCACGTCATTAGACTTGGGGCAGCCAGGTGATTCAGTGGCTAGAGTGCTGGCCCTAGAGTCAGAAGGACCTAAGTTCAAATCTGATCCCAGACACTTACTAGCTATGTGACCCTGGGCAAGTTACTTCACCCTGTTTGCCTCAGTTTCTTCATCTGTGAGATGATCTAGAGAAGGATATGGCAAACCACTACAGCATCTTTGTCAAGAAAACCCTACAAAAACAAAGGGGCAGCTAGGTGGCGCAGTGGATAGAACACCGACCCTGGGTTCAGGAGGACCTGATTTCAAATCTGACCTCAGACACTTATCACTTACTAGCTGTGTGACCCTAGGCAAGTCACTTAACCCCAATTGCCTCACCAAAAACAAACACACACAAAAAAGAAAACACTAAATAGGGTCATGAAGAGTCAGACATGATTGATATGCCTGAACAACAAGAAGTCATACATAAAGATGCCTGCCAGCTGGATATTGACTTGCAAAACTGCACATTAAAATGATCAATGTTGTCTTGTATTTGTATTTGTTTGGTTAACTATTTCCCTGCTATTTTTTTAATGAGACAATTGGGGTTAAGTGACTTGCCCAGGGTCACAAGCTAGTAAGTGTCAAGTATCTAAGGCCAGATTTGAACTCAGGTCCTCCTGAATCCAAGGCTGGTGCTCTATCCACTGTACCACCTAGCTGCCCCCCTGCTATATTTTAATATGGTTTGTTGGCACTGGTAGGGGAGGGCTGTCAATGGCTCAGAAACCTGGTGTTGGACATCCTGCTGTAGCCCACAGGAGATGTCAGGTAAACTACAAGTATGTGAAATGAAATAGACCAGCCTGGGCAGAAAGAAATGAACTCAGGATGCGTGCTCTTTCCACCATCTCACACTGCCTCCAAATCATGTCATTTTGGCTTCCTTATGAACTAAGGCCTGCATTGTACCAATGACCTCTTCACTAGGCTGTCCATTGCTGTTGTCTCCTCACTCCAATTGATCCTGAACACTGAAACCAGGATTGCTTCCCTAAAATATGCCTTTATTTCATGATTCCCTTCCCAACTTCAAAAACCTTCAGTGGCCCCCATGACAAAGTATAACACTCTCAACTTGACATTCAAAACTTAATAGCTGTGTGCATTATAACACAAAGTTAGCTTTCCAGACTTCTTAATCTGTAGCCTAGAAGAACTAGGAAAACTAATGCATTAAGTATAATCAAGGAGTGGGAAAAGGACAGATTCTACAAACAGGAATCCCAGGTTCAAACTCCACTTCTTCTACTATCTCTGTGGCTCTGAGCAAGACATACCATGTTACTGGCCCTCAGTTTGCTCCTCTCTATAAAGAGAGGGGGTTGGACAGGATGGTTTTTGAGGGCCTGTGCAGCTCAACATTGGTGATAGAATGGAGTAGGTATTCCCATAGCACCTACTATGTGCCAGGAACTGTGTTAGGCACTTTACAAATATTATTTAACTTTATCCTTACACCATCCTTGTCATGGAGCTGCTGTTATCTCTCATTTCCATTTGAGGAAACTGAAACAGATAGAGGTTAAGTGACTTGCCCAGAGTCACACAGCTAGTTAGTATCTGTGTCTGAATTAGAACTCTCCTTATTGGAGATTCTATCCACTGTGGTAACTAGCTGGTCCTCTAAAAGAAGGATGATCATGAAATCCCTGATCAATTGGAATGATATCCTCCTCTCCCAGTATTTTGAGGAGATTACAAGGTATAGACCTTTAGTAGATGAGCATGTTCCATAAAAATGAACTTTTGTCCTGGCCCCTGCCTGGGAGACCAGAGGGAAAATTCCTTATTCATCTCCAGTGAATGAAGCTGCTTCCAAGATAACTGGTAACTAACAGAATGGATGAACTTTGATTAGGAGAAACCTTTCAGCTTCTTCTCCCATTTTTTTCTCTTCGTTGGACTTTCAGACCAGACAGCAGCAAGGAAGCAGGCACATGGAATGGTATCTGGTAAGACAAGCCCATGGCAAGCTGCCTATATGCCTCCCCACATGGCCTGGGAGAGGAATTCATGGACCTTGAATTCCCAAGTGCTTTCTTTTCTTTTCTTTTTTATCAACACAGAACAGATACTGCACTTCTGGAAAATTACATTTCCGTGCATGTTCTGGAGTTGCTGAGAAACAGAGAATTCTTGAGTTTGAGTTGAATATCAGCCTCTTGGAGGATGAGATTACCACAACAATGTGAAGTTTGAAGAAGAAAAAGGACTGACTTGAAGCTGGAAGACCAAAGTCACGTGATAGAATCTAGGAGAACTGAACTGTGCCAACCTGTGTTACTGTCGTGCATTGTTTGGACAGTGACCATGGAAGAGGTATGGGACATGTTTGCTAAGCATCTTGAAGCATCTTTAGATTCCATAAGGAGGTGAGGAAGGAGTCTAGAAGGTCCAATGGGTTTATTTAAGTACTCTATGCATTTGTTCATGGGTTCTGATGATTCTTTTTCTTCTTGTGTATTTTCTCTGGTGGAGGAAATAAAAGCTGACCCATATGTGATACCCATATTCTACAGCAAGTAACTATATACAGTGAGTTCCCTATTACTCACTTGTGAGAAACTTAGGCATGAGCCTTACCTCATTTTTATTTTATGATAATCTTAGAATAAGCCCAGGTTAGCACATTAAGAACCTGGTCTTTTAGGGTTGTTTCCAGGTTTGGAATTATTCTGTGTGAGCCCAAAGACCTTGCAATGAGCTAAGGGAAAGGACTTATGCCATGGGTGATAATTCATTAAGGTACCCAAATAATGGAGCTGAGATTGCCACCTGGGAGTCTAAAGTACCAAGTGGAATTATCAAGTCAGGTTTTATGCTAATACTGACTTGCAATATTTTAGAGCTAAAGGAGAGGGGGTGGGGATTGAGTTATAAGGGAAATATAAATAATGTTTCAAGTAGAAAAAGCATGCAAACAATACAGTCCCCAGGAGTTGGCTGCAGGAGGGCTATTAACTCTCTAACTGTTAAAAGTGCTTGCCTTCCTTCCTTGTCTGCTAAGCCACCCAGCTTGAGCAAAATACTTTATCTACAATTATTCAGCGTAAGGAAAATATTAAATGAACTCTTAGGCTTTCAAAACGATAATCTCACATTACTTAAAAGTCTACAAATTTGTTCTTAAATGTATTTAAATCTTAGCAGCCAACATGATGCTGGTTATTAAAAAGTAATTCTGGAGAAATTAGCTTGCAGCTACAAAATTAATATAATTCATTTATTACTTGCAGCCACAAATCAGGATGCTGTTAACACGGCAGCATATGATTTAATATGTGCACTGTGTCTCCATATGGTGTCAATTTTAGGTTCCTGGTCACTCCATGAAATCATTTGCTGGACGGTCTGGCAAGCAAAGTCAAAGGGTGTTTATCCAGATGAACTGTGAACCATGTACATACTTAGATGTTCGGATTCTATGGACACAGTAAGAAGCTCCTGGGGAATCAGAGTTACTTTTTGTTAGAACTCTGTATCCTCAGCTGGCAGTGAAATGCCTGGAATGTGGAGGGTGCTTAATGACTGCCTGACTGGGAATGTTTGAAAACCAGACAATTTTTGTCTGCAACTTTTTGAGACCAGAGGATCACAGATACAGAGTTAAAAAGGATATTAGAAGTCATCCAGTCCCACCCCCATTTTACAGATGAGTAAACTGAGTTCCAGGGAAATAATGTGATTTGTCTCATGGATAATAAGTACAGAGTTTTTTGTCTGTTTTTGTTCAGTTGTTTCAATTGTGTCTGACTCTTTGCAACCCCATTTGGAGTTTTCTTGGCAAAAGTAATGGAGTGCTTTGCCATGTCCTTCTACAGCTCATTTTACAGTTGAGAAAACTGAGACAAATAGATTTAAGGGACTTGCCCAGGGTCACACAGCTAGTAAGTGTTTGAGGTCAGATTTGAACTCAGGAAGAGGAGTCTTCCCAACTCTAGGATTGACTCTAACTACTGCAACACCTACCTATCCTGAAAAGGTTAGATTGATTAGATTAATAATGATGATGCTATTAATAATTCACATTTCTATAAGGCTTTAAAGTTTACAATGCATTTTCTTTTCTTTTCTTTTTTTTTGCAGGGCAATGAGGGTTAAGTGACTTGCCCAGGATCATACAGTTAGTAAGTGTCAAGTGTCTGAAGCCAGATTTGAACTCAGGTCCTCCTGAATCCAGACCCAGTGCTTTATCTACTGTGCCACCTAGCTGCCCCCCTCAATGCATTTTCCTCAAAACAGTGCTGTGAAGTAGGTAGCAAGTGTAATTTTATATACATTTTACAGATGACAAAAACTGAGGTTGATAGAAATTAAAGTTACTCACCCAAGGTCATCTAATAAGTTTGGGGTGCATCAGTATACGTTCCTCCTCTGCCTGTGTAAGAAAAAACCCTTCTCAGGGCAGCTAGATGGTGCAGTGGATAAAGCACTGACTCTAGATCCAGGAGGACCTGAGTTCAAATCCGGCCTCAAAGACTTGACACTTACTAGCTGTTTGACACTGGGCAAGTCACTTAACCCACATTGCCCTGAAAAAAAAAAAAAGAAAGAAAAAAAAAGAAACCCTACTCATACCCCTTCATATGTGATTCTCATCCACATATTTCAGCTAATCCACTCTATAGTCTCCCCCCGCCAATTTCCTGGAAGCCTTCATCTGTTTTTGTTTTTTTTTTAATATCTTGTGGTTACTAGTTTGGACCTTGGGCTGTCCATTGACTGTCTCTCATTTATTCCTTGTGACCAATCCACCCTAATGATAAAGAACATTTTACACATCCAAGTCACTGTTGTTTAGATGATGCAACTGATATACATCCATCATGTGTCTTTCCACTGCTCTTTTTCCTCTGTAATTTTGATTCTTTAGAGCTTGTGTTTTTGGATGTTTAACAGACATACAACCTTATCTGGAGAATATTGGTCTTAAAGAAATTAATTTTGAGGAAATTAGTGACTTAAGAACAGAAAGCTCTGGACACCACCACCAATATGATCCAGGCTTTGCTGCTCCCACTGTAACAGTCTAGGCCCAGCTCTATGTCCATTTGTACTATGACATAGATAGAAACACAGTTCTAGATGAATCTGTAAGTGTACAGGAAAGGAGCACAAAAATGAACTTTTAAAAAACTAATGAACAGGACTAACTGAAGGAGAGGAGCAGAAGGGGAAATATATCTGAGAACCTAAGAATAAAGAGGGAGAAGAAATACATAATCAGATAATTATGGGATAGAGAAACTAATAAAATCCTAAATGGAAACAAATGACAAATGAGAAGAGGGGATCCTTGATCCCCTAAAAAGATTAAAGAAACAGAAAGAAAATAATACTATGTTTACAGCAAAAGGGGGAGGAATCATAACTAAAAAATTTAGAGACAGATGGAGGAAATTATAAACCTAACTCATAACTTTAAATGTGAATGGATTAAATAATCCAATAAAAAACAAAAGAGTGACAGATTGGATAAGAAAACAAAACCCTATAATACGTTACTTACAAGAAACATATTTTAAAAAAGAAAAACATACACAAATTAAAACTGAGGGGATGGAATACTATGTATCAAGTGAAACCGAAAAATCAGGAGCTTCCATCATGCTATCAAAAACAAACATTAAAAAATAAAAAGGTACAAAGGAAACTAGAGAAAACTATGTTGTAGTAGTTGTTGTTCAGTAGTTTCAGGCATGTCCAACTCTTAATGACTCCATTCGGAGTTTTCTTGGTAAAGATACTTGAGTGGTTTGCCATTTCCTTCTCTAGCTCATTTTACAGATGAGGAAACAGGGTTAGTTGACTTGTCCAGTATCAGACAGCTAGTAAGTGCCTTCCTGACTCCAGGCCTGGCACTCTATCCACTGTTTCACTTAGCTACTCAAAAAACTATATTAGGCTGAAAGAAACAAGAGGCAGCAAATCGATATCTGTAATACATGTGTATACTCCAAATGCCTTAGGATTCAATTTCATCAAGAAAACATTATCTTAGCCTCAAGAAGACAAAGACAGCAGCATAAAAGAGACAGGAGAGTCCAATATCCCTCTATTTTGGATAAGTCTAGCACAAAGAAAAACAAAAGAAAAATTACGGAACTGAAAAAATTTCTGAAGAAACTGGAGTTAAAAGACTTATGGCTTCTTCTAAATTGGGCATCAAAAATGCAGTACACAGAACTTTTAAAAAATTGATCATGGGAAAAATGAAAAAGAAATTGATCATGTACAAGCTAAAAAAGATATTACAAGCAAATGTGTAAAGGTGGAATTAGTCAATATATCCTTTATAGACCATGATGGAATAAAAATAGAAATTTGTTTGGGGACCACAAACAAAAGGTACAGATACAAATGTAGAGTTAAAAATTAAATCTTAAATAATGAGTGGGTCAAAAACAAATTACAGAAAGATTAATGACTGTAAAAGAAAATTATGATGAAACAAGCCTGCAAAAAATTTTGTGATATGGGTGGGGCAGACCTAAGAGGAAATCATACCTTCACAATTATACATTAACAAAATAGACAAAAGAATATTATTGAACCGAATATATATTGAAGAGCCCTTCTCCTTGCCTAGAAGGCTTAGCCCTATCCCAGTATGATGTTCTGATTTCACACAATAATTTGTTTAACTAATTCTGAATTGATCATTGCATCAGTCATTAGTTGTTTCCAGTCTGAGAAAGCATCGGTTTCATTTTTTGTGATATTTTTCTATGTTTGTCTATTCTTTGCCTTCATTAATTAATTTTTTTTCTGGCAGGACAATGAGGGTTAAGTGATTTGCTCAGGGTCACACAACTAATAAGTGTCAAGTGTCAGAGGCCAGATTTGAACTCAGGTCCTCCTGAATCCAGGGCTAGTGCTTTATCCACTGTGCCACCTAGCTGCCCCCCATTAATTAAATATTAATGATGCATAGGTATGATACTTATTAGGAGTGTTCGGTCTCTTTTATTCATTGATCCTGAGCCATATTTTCCAATGTGTTTTCCATTGGCCTTCTTTGTATCTACCTTTACATTGAAGTACCTGAGTGTGCAAGGTATATGTTCACAATTTAGACTAGGTTTTTTTCAAATTTTGCCAAATAGGCAGCTAGGTGGTGCAGTGGATAGAGTATCAGGCTAGAAGCCTGAGAACGTGAGTTCGAATGTGAGCTCAGACACTTAATAGCTATGTGACCCCATTCAAGTCACTTAACCCTATTTGCCGCAGTTCCTCATCTGTAAAATGAGCTGGAGAAGGAAATGGGAAACCATTCCAGTATCTTTACCAAGAAAACACAATGGACAGAAGTCCTTGAGGTCATGTAGAGTTGGACAGGACTGAAGACCACCACCAATTTGTCAAACTTCTCACAATATTTCTTTACTTCTTTTTTTTTTAGGCAGGGCAGTGAGGGTTAGGTGTCTTGCCCAAGGTCACATAGCTAGTGTCAAGTATCAGAGGTCACATTTGAACTCAGATCCTCCTGAATCTAGGGCCAGTGCTTTATCCACTGTGCCACCCAGCTGCCCCCTTCTTTACTTCTTCATCCTCTGCAACAGGTGTTTTTGAGTAAACTATTACAAACTACAAGTTGATTAATTTGTTTACACCCATAACGACTAATGCAAACTTAAACAACCAAGTGTTTGATGAAACTATGTTCTGTGTTATCCCTTGAGGTATGACGAATCCAATTTCTTTATCCAATTCCTTTAGGATGTCATTATTCCATTTAGCTGAAACTTCCTTTTGTATTTTATCTATATTTATACTGAGAATATTACTGTGGATTACTGTCATTCTAAGAGTGTATGTCCTAATAGACAAAGATTGTCTATTAGGAGAAATAGTAGTTAAATTCATGTGAAAGAGGGATTAGTTCTGTCAGCACATGAATCCAAAGGGCAGAAATAGGAATAGTGGGTGGGAGTTTTGAAAAGACAAATGTAAGGCAAAAACTTTCTGATGCTAAAATTACCATTTCTAGACAGTTTAAGAATCTGGGGGGGGGGCTGAATACCCTTTGCCCTCAACCTTTACTTTGATTCACCACCATTACAGAGGAAGATGACCAATCAGGACTAAAGACCATTTTGAATTTTCATCCATGTGATTTGAACAAAGTCCTTAGCCAAAGAAGTCATTATTTGATGTATAATTTTCTTTGTTCTTGCAGACTTAGCTGGGAACAATTACAGAGTCTGAGATGCAGAAGGGACATCAGTGGTCAAGATGGATATCACATGACCTATACTAAAATATTTTCTAATTAGATACAAACTGCCAGAGCCCAAGTTCAACTGACACAATGTTTGAAATGGTCACTTCCACACCATTATGGAGCATCAAAGAATGACTTAGGCAGAAAATAGTTGGAAAATAGACAATTATTTCAAGGTTCTAGAATCTCATCAGTGTAAGTAGTCCCTCCCATGATGCAACCTCACTAAACTTAGCAGAGCATCTTAAAGAACTTTACTTGGGTGGAAGGGGGGAGGGGGGTGGAACCTGCCAATTCATCTGTATAAGGAAAGCTCAGTATAGAAACTTCCCTCACCAATATAGAATAGAAACTCATCTAGTTTTAGAGAGTTTCCTGGGACACTGAGAGTTTAAGTGACTTATCCATGTTCAAGTAGTTCATATGTGTTAGTCAGTGCTTGAACCTAGGTCTTCCTGTCTCAAAAGCTGGCCCTGTATCCACTCTACCAGGGTGCCTTTGATAGTTACTACAGTGAAAATATTAATCACCCCATGGCTTTTCTGACAATGAATGTCTCTGGGCTAAGCTAAGCTGGTTCAAGGAAGTAAAGTCTTCCATCTCTAAGTTTCTACTAAGAATCTTTCCAGCATGTCATGTTCTACCAAGATATGTCCTCTATTGAAATAACCTTTGGGAGATATGGGCTTCTCTTAAAGGAAGTCATTGGTAGAGTAAAAAATCCAATGAAATAACCTATCAAGCATACTAGACTTAAAGAAAATTTTAAAAACAGCAAACCCAAGAGAAATTAAGGGAAGTCTACCTTGCCTGTTTGCATCATTTTGTTTGATTTTCAGTAGAACTTTTGTCTTGCAAATTCATTCATAGAATAATTCCATGGTTTTTTTAAGTAAATGCTTGTATTTACTTAGTCATAGAAGATTCTAGTTGCCTGAGACCATTTCTGCTCCAAATTTAGTTTCTATAAAAATACATTCTTGCCAATTTTGCTAAGGTCTATTACAAAAACACTTATTTTAAAACCATGTTTTCTATTTAAATACTGCTTTAAAAGACAAGTTTATAAGGTAAGGTAGGTTACCTGTGATATAGGGATCTATCTATTCAGGGTTATACGCATGAAAGTGGCTGATCTTTTTTTTTATTCTTCTATGTGCAGAAGAAGCAAAAATGGTCAGAAAGGTAAGTGGGTGTCTTATCTTATAAACTGGGTACAATCAGGAAGAAAGGTTGTAGGTTTAGGAAAGGTGGTACAGGAAGGCAGATGAAGAAATTGGTATATGCAAACTGCCAATTTGGCTTGCCATGAAAGCCTATGGTCTTGAAGTTAAGTGAACTGGGATTACTTACAAAGAAATATTGTAAGCAAAGCCTTTGAATAAAATTAGATATTAGAATAAATTGATAACTATTATGAATTAGGGAGAAAGGTACTTAACTATACTTACAGGTTGTTTTTTCAACAAAAGTTCCAGCCATTCATTCATTAAACTAACATTAAAGTATATACTGGGTATGAATCAATGTACTATGGGGGGAATACAAAGTTTTAAAAAAAGTTTCTGTTTATTTATTCCAATCCAATAACTATTTAAGTGCCTGTTCTGTGTGAGGCACTGTGCTAAGTGCAATTAATATAATGAAAGACAGACTCTGCCTATGAGGAACTTGCAATATAATGGGGAGAGACAACACACAAAAAGAAACAGGAAGGAGGAAGGAATATCAGGGTTTACCCAATGTGGGGGCATCCTGTTCCATGGAGTTGTGACCAGGCAGAGAAACAGAAATAGAATGGAGTGATCTGAAAAGTCAAGTTTTTGCTCTCTATAAAGGAAGGCATTTGGAGTTTTGGTACTCCAACCTCTAGCTCTCCAATTAGAGGGGAGAGGAGACTGAGGGAAGTGGTATTAAGTCAAGGCCTGAATTAGAAGCATGGTGGTGAGATTAGAGGTGTTGACCTTAACCTGGAAGGGGCATCTTGTTCCATGGAAGTGAACCCAAGCAGGCCATAAGAGCAAATAACTCTAGCACTAGTCAAGACATAAATGAAACATTATTAAATTAGGAAGAATTGGATTTCCAAATAACTTAAAGAGAGGTTATAGATTCCACTTGGATCAACTCCATTTGAACCCAAAGTTTTCTAGTATCCACGTAACCATCTGTTTAAACAGTGATGGTGCAGTTATTAACACAGGATGCAATGGCAGTATGATTGACTTGAAGGTCTGAAGATTTGGTTTTAAATATTCCTGTCTGAAACTTACTGGCCATATATCACCATGAGCAAGTCACTTTATCTCCTTAAGTCACAGTTTCCTTATTTGTAAATAATAAAACCCTCAGTACCTCCTTCCCCAGGCTGTTATAAGGACCAAATGATGTCATTGTAAATTTTAGCATATTAAAGAAACACCCATTATTGTTAGGTGTTTTGATAGTTTGTGCAGTTGTTTGCTTATCTTTTGTCACTGTTTCTGTCATGTGAGCTTTCTTACAATATAAACTCCCAGATGGGAGTTATACCTGTTCATTCACTTTGTTCCATGACCAACAACGTCTAATAGTCTAATTCAAAGGTAACTGTTTAGGATCATTCTTCTTCTTCTTCCTCTTCTTCATCATCATCATAATTGACATTTACATCATGGTTAGATATTTTCAAAATGCTTCACAAATGTTATCTAAAATTTTCTATGGAATACCACTGGACTCAAGAAGAAGAAATAGAAAAGGAGGCTATCGTTCAGTCATGTCCAATTCTTCATGACCCCATGTGGGTTTTTTTGGGGAGAGATACTGGAGTCATTTGCCATTTCCTTCCCCAGCTCAATTTACCCATAAGGAAACCAAAGCAAGCAGGGTTAAGTGACTTGCTCAGGGTCACACAGCTAGTAATTGCCTGAGGCTGCATTTGAACTCATAGAAATGAGTCTTCCTGATTCCAAGCCCCCTGTTCTATTCATTAAGCCACCTATAGAAAAGGGTATCCTGAGGAAAACTTGATATTTCGATTGAATTTTTTTCTCCTATTTGAATGTGCATGTCCTCTTTATGAAGCATAGATCCCTGATTTCAAGTTGAAAAGGACTCCCTTCTTTACCAGATAAGGAATCTAAAGCCTAAAATGGTCATTGACTTTTTGAGGTCTCCCAGCTATCAGGTGGGAGCTATTCTAGCCTCTTGACTAGAGATCCATCACTGCTCTCACTCTGCCATACTGTCTGACAGGACAGAAGCCAGGCTACAAAAGTCCAAAGAAGTCTGCAGAGATTTGCAAAGTATTGTTATTGAGCACACAACCTGGTTTCCAGGGGGTAGAGAGTTGATCAAAAACAATCAGGTGGATAAAAATCAATCTCTTTTGTTTGCATCATAGATTCAACCCTAGACTGAACCTTAGAAATCATCTTATCTAACCCTTTTCATTTTACATATGAGGAGATAGGTATGAAAAGGTCAAGCGACTGGCCATGGCCACATTGAGAAGATGATAGTCATGATTTGAACTCAGATGACTCCAGCTCCACTAGTCTGAAGATGAGCAGAAGGAATTTACACTTCCAGTGCATTTCCAATGCATACTCCCCACTGGGGGACAGGGTAGTTGTGTAACAATCAGAAACAGCTGGTCAGTATTTAACAACCAGCTCTCCAAAAGGAAACTCACCCATGGCATGATTCTAAGTTTCATCTTCATTATTAACATTTTTCCTATCACTTTTGTAAACCTACACTATTCCCAAATCAATAAATCAAGCCTCCATTTGAAGCATTCACTAATTTCCAAGATGTAAATACTCACACTGAAAATTTAACAATTAACTTCAGCTGCTCCAGCACATCCATCCGTCAATCTCTCAGCCTTAGTCAAGCCACCAGAAGCAAATCACTCAATGAAGAAAAAATAGAGTTTATTTATTAGGGCAAGAGATAACATTGCAGAATCAAAGAATGAAGTGCTGACCATCTATTAATAAAGCAAAATCAAAGTTTGCAAAGAAGATGCTTGTCAGTTCTTTTCCCTCCAAGATACACTCAAGTCTCAGTTTGCTGGAGCCAACTTTAGACACACTTCACAGGCTTTTAATTTTAAGGAAAGGCTCAGAACAATTGGAAGTTACTTTCTACTTAGACAAAGAAGCCAACATTAAGGTTAGTTTAAGCAGCAATCACTAACAGAGATGAATGAAAAGGTTCCTCATTGAATTTGGTTTTAATATTTTTAATGCCTGCTTCTGACAATATTGTTCAATCAAGTATAGCACGGGCAACAGAGAGTGCAGTTTTCCAATGTCCTCATTGCGGCAGGAGCTACAGCTCCTGTATCGGACTGCACAGCCACACTGTGGCCTGTGGCTCTTCAAGACACTGATCCATGGTCATCCGTGACTGGAGGAAGCCAACTACTACTACTACTACTACTACTACTACTACTACTACTACTACTACTACAAGTATATAATCCAACTATTAATTAATAAAAGTGCTATTATATTACTTATTGTAGTGGAATTTAAGCTCTCTCCATCTTAGTTTCCTCAACAGTAAAATGGGATAATAATGTTGATACTTTCTAGGATAGATTAAGAAATGTACTTTGAAGGCTTTCTAGGACAGAGACAGGGACTAGACTTATGATTTCCTTAGTATATGGAACCCCAAGATGAAGAAATTTCCTCTGCTGAGACAAGTCTGCACTATTTCTGCACTTTGAATTCTTAGGGAGATGTCCAGATATGTGAGCACTACAGTTCCTTGCCCAGCCAGAATGGAGTAAAAGACAGGTCTTTCCGAATCTGTGGCCAGATTGCTGTTGACTATGCTGAACACCATCTCTCTTAAGTGCTTCATTAACCAAGGCATAATTATAAATAAAACATAAATAAATAAGCATAATTGTTATTATCTTTGTAACTGTTAATTAGCAACTGTTAATTATTTGTTAATTGAGTGATTTGGGGATTTTTAATTTAAAAAAAACAGAATACATCAGCATAGTTTATCACTCTTCATGAAAATAGTTTGTAAACCCATTTTTGGACAGCAATATTCATGTGATAGTGTTACATGGTTTGTATAATCAATTCAATAAGCATGTGCTAAGAACCTGCTATATGGCAGGCACTGTCCTAGTCACTAGGGACACAAAGAAGAAGAAAAAGGCGATCCTTGTCCTCAAGTAGCTTATATCCTTTTAGAGAAGACAACATGTATACATATAATGCCTGGCATGTAGTAAACACTTAATAAATTTTTTTCATCCATAGAAATATGTAAAAATACATATTTTTGGTTGATTAGTAATGTCTGACTCTCTATTACCCCATTTGGGGCTTTCTTGGCAAATATATAGAGTGTTTTTCCATGTCCTTTTCTACTTCATTTCACAGATGAGGAAACTAATGCAAACAAGATTAAGTGACTTACCAGAGTTACACAGCTAGCAAGCATCTGAGGTCAGACTTGAACTCATGTCCTCCTGATTCTAGGCCAACACTGTATCCACTGTGACATCTAGCATACAAGCATAGGGTAAAAAACAAAGGGTTAGAACAGCTACTTCAGGGTGTGAGTCAAAGAGGCTCCATATAGAAGGTGTTGCTTACACATAGCTTTGAAGGAAATAAAGGGTATTAAAAGATAGAAATGAAGTAAAAGTCATGCCAGCTGTGTCTGAGGAGGCAATCAGCACAAGAGATCATGACTGGACATTGGATGTGTCAGGAAGAAGACCAGTTTCGCTAAACTGTAGATTGTTGGAATGGAACAATGGAATCTAATCAGGCCAGTTTACATAGGAATTTAAAATCTAAACAGAAGGGCCTCTATTTGATCCCAGAGGCAATAGGGAGCCATTGCAGTTGGTTGAGTAGAGGAATTACAGTCAGACACAGACTTTAGGAAAATCCCATTAAGGGCTGCGTGGAAGATGGATTGGAGGGAGGAGGGATTTGAGGCAGACAGCTCTATTAGGAGCTTATTGTAATAGCATGGGTTGGAGGTCATAAAAGCCTGAACTAGGGCAATGGTTGTATGATCAGAAAAAAGGGAATGGATGCAAGAGTTACAGTAGAGATAGAAATGACATGACTTGGCAACTCATTGGCTACATGGCGAATGAAGAAGAATGAGGAATCAAAGAGTATAGCTTTTGAGTACACTTTGAGTTGGGGGAATCCTATGGATGATGAATAAACAAAGAAGACTAAAGGGTGATCAGAAAGGTAACAAACAGAATCAAGAAAGTTCTAGTTCACCAAAGGCAAGAGAGGAAAAAAGGAAGAAATGGGATGTTTAGCAATGTTAAATGCTGCAGAAAGATCAAGAAGGATGAATATTTGAAATGGCTACCAGATTTGACAGTATGGAGATATTTGGAGAGAGTTGTTTCATTGAGTGATGAAGTTGGAAGCCAAATTGCAAAAGGTTGAAGAATGAGTGAGAAGAAAGTGAGATCAGTGGATATAGTTGGTTGGATTTTTTTTCTATGAATTTGGCTATGAAAAGGAGAAGAGGCATAGCATCATAGCTTTTGGGCATGGTGAATACATTCACACATCAACAATTAGTACACGTGAAGAAAGTGCTAAAAAGTGTTTGCTTGTTTTCCTCTTAAAGTAGGTTAAACATTTTCCTTGAAATTTTGTGTAGGTTTCTTTTTATTCAGGATGAGGAAGACTTAGGTATGTTTGAAGGCAACAGATACAGAAATACTAGAGAAAGATTTAATTCTTAGGGAGCTGTCCAGATGTGTGAGCACTAAACTTACTCGCCCAGCCAGAATGGAGTAAAAGACAGGAAACAGACACGAAAAAGTCAAGGGAATTGCTATGGCCACATTTAGAAGATGATTACTTGGGGAAATATGCTGAACAAGATGGGAGAAGATAGGATCCAGGGCAGAGGGATAGACCTTGAAGAGCAAAATAATCCCCTCTTCATCAGAAAAGAATCTAAAGACTTCTCTGAAGAAGGACAATGAAAAGCTGTGTTGTGGGCAAAAGAAAACTATAGCATATTCACACCAATGGTTTGTTTGTGCACAAGAAGTAACAACAATGATAGGTTCAAGGAAGTGGATATATGATCAGAAAAAAAGGAAATTCAGTTACACATCTTAGAATTTCCCTGGTAGCCATTAAATGTCCAGAGACCTAGAGGAAGATGTCCAGGAGATTGAATCAATCAATCTGTGGGACTGATAAAGAATGGCATCTGATAAGAAGACATCATTAGAAATGTGAGTTTCTTGAGGGCAGGAACTATTTCATTTTTTCTTTGTACCTCAGGTGCCTGGCATGGTACCTGGCATATAGTAGGTGCTTAGTAAGTACATGTTGATTAGTTGATCCATTGGTTATGATTTGCACTGGTGGTGGGAGTGCTCTCATCAATGAGATCAAGCTCATAGAGGTATCAAAGTAATTTCACCAGTCTGTTCTCTGAGTTGATCATGCCTTTGGCAAGCCCAGCTGTATGGCCCATGTGTTCATTATCCAGGGACCACTGCTCCCTTGGCTACAGTTAACCAAATTATATTGATGTTTCCTAGCTAGGATGAGATAACCTAACAAAATAACCTGTGAAGGATTATTCTTACACACCCAAGCTAACTTATATGTGTATTCAAGCATATACATATATGAATTGCCAGCAATTGCTATGGAGTTTGATATGTCATTATGGCATGGACTTTTGTCAGGGAGCCTTTAAGATCTAGACCTAATTTGCTTTTAGTCCAGCTGTTCTTAGGAGTGGGCACACTGAGGAGGGAAAGCAGAGACAGCTTTGTGCTCACCTCCCCTGGTGGGATTTAAAAAAAAAAAAAAACCTTCACTTCTAACATCTTACTCCTCAGATGCTTGCCTGCAATTCTTGAAACACAAAAGACCACTCCAAGTATGCAAATGAAGGGAGAATATGAAAGAACCCCATAAAGTGCAGAGGGAATTTCTGGCAAATGTCTTTGCTTCCTGGGGGCCTAATGTTAGGAGCCAGCTGTTCTTGCCAGCCCAGTCATCATAACGAGTGGGGCGACTTTGTTTCATTGTCAATCTTTAATCTGCTGAATTTCTACCAAGGGGCATCTTACATCTGTGGAGGCAAGAGACCCTTACCTAAGTTCCTCTCCCTCTTCTGATGGAGCCAGTATTGTTTTCCTAAAAGGATGGATCATCAAAACTTGGTGATTGGGTTTAAAATGAATAGTAAATAAATACAATGGTTTATCTTCCTTGGTGAATTTGGAAGATGAACATATGTATTTGATTCCACATTTGTGCTTATGGTTTCTCTTTCTGTGTCTCTTTGTGTGTTTCTCTCTCTCTACACACACACACACACACACACACACACACACACACACACATATGAACTGTCCATCTCTGTCTCTGTGTGTGTCTGTCTCCCTCTCTCTCTGTCATACTGCCTCAAGCTTTCTTAGACTTTATACTAAAACTTGACTATTATAGCCAGAATCCTATGATACTAGGAGAGAACTCATGAACTTGGTTATCATCTCAATGTGTATCACAACTCATCCATGCCTTAAATGATGCTCTTGTCTATGTCTCGCCCTAAATCTTACATAGAATTAAAACCCACATTCAAAGGACCTTCCTCACAAACCCACATTCTAAGGACTTTCCTCCATGTCTCATGATATTGCATGGACACCAGTAGAGCTTGTAGACCATCATCCACAGTTTTCTTTTTTTTTCTTTTTTAGTGAGGCAATGGGGGTTAAGTGACTTGCCCAGGGTCACACAGCTAGTAAGTGTCAAGTGTCTGAGGCCGGATTTGAACTCAGGTCCTCCTGACTCCAGGGCCGGTGCTCTATCTACTGTGCCACCTAGCTGCCCCTCATCCACAGTTTTCACGACATCATGTTTTCGGTCGCGAGTCTCTCTGATGCTGTCTTTACTACTCATACACAATTCTTCATTGGTAATAGGATGCAGCCTCCTCATGTCTCCCTTACACATAATTTGCCCTGGCCCTTTGGATGACCCACAATTTACATTTTCTGAGAATTATTACTCTACAAACAAGTAAATCCGATTGAAGGATGGCTATGAAGACAATGTTTAGATTCCCTGATCTCTAGACAGTGAATTATAGAAAAGAAATTCAAAAGCAACTTGGTGGTACAGTGGATAGAGCACCAGCCCTTGAGTCAGGAGGACCTGAGTTCAAATCCAGACTCAGATACTTAGAAGCTGTGTGACCCTGAGCAAGTCACTTAATCCCAATTGCCTTAAACAAGTGAAAAGCATTCAGAGTCCTACCTAAATTGACATATTTAGCAATTATTATCACAATGAACTCATTCTTTATACTTGTTTTCATGGAACTCATATCAAAATGGACCCAATTAAAGTTGTCATATTTTTATATTTACTGTTCTGTGGATTAATGCACATATTGGGGGGAAATGGATGCTTTTTAAAATTGATTGAGTCATAAGATTTTGGGTTATCATCTGTTGGCTCATTGAGGGCATCTTTTTGATAACTGTAGTTGCAGATAGGATAACAAGGAATATATGTATTTGTCCTCTTCCCATATCTTTTTAATTTTTTTTTCCCTCTTGGTCTCTATAGTTTGAAGATCTATCTTCTCATGTAGTTTGAAAATTAAGTTGTGGTTGTATTATTGTTGTTGTTGTATCTTTCTCATCTTTATGTTCAATGGA
Organism: Dromiciops gliroides; assembly: GCF_019393635.1. Classification (NCBI taxonomy): domain Eukaryota; kingdom Metazoa; phylum Chordata; class Mammalia; order Microbiotheria; family Microbiotheriidae; genus Dromiciops; species Dromiciops gliroides. The sequence continues at coordinate 747,045,819 of NC_057861.1, forward strand.
GTTCAGATAAATGTCATTTCAGGAAAAACCTGCTATCCTATCAGCAATTCTCTTTCTAAATGACCACCAATCATCTCTGTAATAATCCATTTCAGAATTTCCCCAGCAATAAAAGTCAAGCTCACTGGCCTCCAGTTTTGAGACTGCTTTCTTTTTTTTTTCAGGGCAATGAGGGTTAAGTGGCTTGCCTAGAGTCACACAGGTAGTAAGTGTCAATTTTCTGAGGCCGGATTTGAACTCAGGTCCTCCTGAATCCAGGGCCGGTGCTTTATCCACTGTGCCACCTAGCAGCCCCCCTGCTTTCTTTATTTAAAAAAGAAAAAAATATATCTGGATATTTGCCCTCCTCCAATCTGGTGGTATTTCTCCCATTTGTCATAATCTTTAAAATATCACTAATAGTGATTCAGCGGTCATGTCTGCCAATTCTTTCAGAAGACAAGGATAGAGTTCATCTGGGTGAGGTGACTTGGACTACAGTAATCAAGTGCAGCTCTTTCTCTACATACCTTAGGTTTCAACTCCCCGTCAGTCATTTTTGTTCTGTCATTTTCAATATAAAGCTCATTCAACTTTGCAAGATCCCTAGAAAATTGATTTTACCAGTCTTTCCTAGGTGCCTTCCATTTCTGTGCAAGAATACCTCAACCATCTAGTGTAGGTCAGAACTGGAAATCCAAACCCTATTTTTAGATAACATCTCATTATCTACCTGTTCAAGTCTCAAATTACTTCTTTCCCTTTTGCATCTCTTACTTGCAGTAGACAAAAAAAGAAAACACAACTTGTATCCTTATATAAACATCAGTTTCTTACCCTCAACACATCATAATTATTGACAATATATTTTGGTTCCTTCTAGAACTGTTATTCATGCCCTTGTGAAAAAAGTAGCTCCAGACTATGAAAGACCTATTGGTTAATACTATTTATAAGAGTAAATTAAACATTTAAAAGAAGAAAATTCAAATAAAATTGTAATTGATTTTACTCTTTGTATTTTCCTAGGAAATAATCTCTTCGTAGACATCCAAAGGTAATCAGTGGACCAAACCAGATTGAATTAGTTTTGATGTTGTAATAGTAAATCCAAAATTGACTCTTATGCTTTCAGACTATGGTAAAAACTTTGACAGGTCATACAGTGTTACAGTGCTCAAAAACAGGATGGGAAAAATATCCAATTGAGCATGAACTCAGACAGTGATTGATATCAGTTTTAACTCCTCATGATGCCCAATTTGCCAAGCTGACCAATTTCAAGCACTTATTTCCTGATTCTGATGTCTGCCTATTCGACAGGCACTGAGCAACTTTCATGGGTCCAACAAGTTGTGAAAAAGATCATTTCAGGAGCACAGAATGAATCTCTAAGTAGCTAATTGTCGTGCCAATAAAACTGAGATGCATTTATCAGATAATCACAGTACAGGGTCCAAGGTCTATGACTGAGATTCAGCAGTGAACCACAAGTGAGCAATTTGCAATAAGAAAATATTAATTTTTATTCATTCAACAAATGTTTATTAAGCACTTATTGTGTGCAAGACACCAAGAATGCAAAGATAAAACCAAAATAAATATGAATCAATCAGTATATGAATTAATAAATAAATCAATTAATAGATTCTTTGGACAATGAAAGAGTATGTGAGTGGATGAACAAAAGAATAAGTAAATAAGTAGATAGATAATAAATGTACCTTGATCACATTGAGCTTTCGATTTGTTCAAATTCCCACATATTTTTCAATGTTCTCTACCTTCCCAGTACATAACATTGAAAAATATGTGGGAACTTGGATGGATTGCAAACTCAATGTGATTGAGCTACAATATGGCATGATATGATGCTAAAGAAGCTAATGAGATCACTATAAGCTATAATCAACTTCAATTCAGTCCAACAAGCATTTGCTAAGCTCTGACTGTGCACATTTGTAGAAGCAGTCTGGTCTTGTGGATAGAGAACTAAGTTTGGTGGTAGGAAAATCCCAATTCAAGTCACACTTCCGATACTTTCTAACTGTGTGACAAGTGCCAGCCTCAGTCCACAAACACCATCACCACCCCCACCAACAAATTGCAACTTTAGTACCTCAAGCAACATTCTAGAATTTAGGAAATCTCTTGTAGTACAATGAAAAAAATAGTACGAGGTTTGGAACCAAAGGGCCTAGAATCAAATATTGACTGTGCCATCAATCCCTGTGTTACCTTAGGCAAATCACTTAGTCTCTTTGGGTCTCAGTTTCTTCATCTGTAAAAGCTGGGGAGAAAGAGAGAGAGGAGGAGAAACAGGGGTAGAATGTATTGGTTCATCCCCCCAGTTGGAGGACTTCAAAGGTTGGTTGATTCCTTATTAGGTATACTGTAGTAGGGATTCTCTGAGGGCATGGACTAGCTGGAAGCTGAGGTCCTTTCTAACTTTAAAACTCCATGCTTCCTTAATGTCATTTCTCATTGATATTGATACTTCTAAAGGTGCAAAGCATTTTACCTGTGTCATCTCATTTGAGCCTCAGAAACACCTTGTAAGGTAGGCTTGAGACTTAGAAGGGAAAACATGAAAAGAAAACCCACTATAACAACTGACTAATAGTCAATCAACAAACATTAAATGCTAGTGATGTGCCAGGCACTGTGCCGGTTGTTAAAAAAAAGTATGTTTCAAACTTCAAAACACTGTCTTCCTGTTGTTGTTGTTGATATTGTAATTTTTATTACCGTTATTATAGTAAACGCATTCTTAGAAAAGTTACTATCTTATCATGCTTTTCTATGTAATATTCTGTAGACTATTAAACAAAGGGTTACAGTTACAACATACCTGCCTTTTATAGTTGAATAAAAGCATTGGGATGTCTGTTCCCTATAAATTTACTAGGAATGTTTCTGGTATGATTCTTGTAGAAGACAGGCTGATGACCATAATATCTATCCCCTTCAACAGCCCCAGGATTTTGATTTCTTCTGCTGGGTTTCAAGCTTTTCCTTCCAGGATACTTGAAGATTTCCAGTGTCAGAAAGGTTCCCACTGGCTTACCCTAGACACAACTTTCTGCTGTTCTGGCTGATGAGTGGGTTACTTATCCATTCATCCCTGTCCCCTTGATCAGTTTCTGTTATTTAGGCAAGAATCCATGGGGGCAGATAATGAGGAGTGTGGGGCATGGAGAGCCAAGTTCAGAAAACTCATAACAAGATGATGAAACTGGAACACCAAACCCCAGACCCCAAACAAAAACAAAATAAAAAGGCCCCAATCCCCTTCTGCTGCTAAAAAGCAGGAGACAAATCTGAAATCTATTCCACTGGATTTTCCCAGAGCTAAAAAGAAAGTAACTAGTTCATAAATTCCATCAGGAGCTTGGGGATTTTTGATGTAATGAGTTTTACAGTTTCAGAGGAGACTGCTTTGCTAATAATTATGTAACAGTAATTAAATCTGAAAAAGGCTGTACTCTAACTATGTTGATTTATTGCAGCTCCAACAAAGTACTCCTCCAGCGGGCACTGGAGTATGTGTCTCCTCCCTCCAGTTTTCTTTAAATTCTCACAGAGCACTGGGTCACAGATGGTCTGAGCTGCGATATTTTCCCCATTAAATTCCTAATAATCTTCTTCCGAGGCTGAGTCATGGAAGCCTGGGGATTTCTCATTTTAATTAGAAGGTTTAAGGAGCTAACTCTGTTTGAAATTTCCTCCTCGGAGAGATGGGTGCAGGTGATCGCATTCAGAAGAGTGACACAATATCAAGGCCAATGCCTCATTTGCATATTAGATTACAGCTCATTTGGCACCACTCCTGCTTGCTCGGCCTGATGGGGCATTGTCTAAGGTGGCGGGAGCAACTTTTGACCATTTTGGAAAATCAGATGGCTTTGAAGCCCCAGCATTGGGAGACAAGATTTTGCCTTGGCAAGTGACTTGCCTTTCCCCTCTGCACAGAAAGTACTCATTTAAGGGGGTAAGTGATTTATTATTTCAAATGAAGTTTCAGTGGGCAAAACTGCAACAAAGCCACTTGGAAACAAACAGATTGGGGTGGCCTTATAATAATAATCATAGTGATGAACATTTGCATGGTCTTCTTTTCAAATGTGAAGGAAAATTTATATGGAGTAGCTCCCTTAAGGATGCCCTCAGTGGACTACAGGCATTATGCCCATTTTAGAAATGTGGAAACTAGTTTCAGGGACATGAAGTGATTTGCCCAGGTATAGCTAAGAAGCATCATAAGGATCAGAAGCATATTTTAAACCCCACTCTTCCTCTCTCTCCATCTAGTACTCTATGCCCTGTGTCATGCTGACTTTCATAGGATTTCACTTTTGAATTCTCTGAAGTCTGTTGTGCCCTAATCTAGAATATGAATGGAGAAAATAATGTTTACCTACAAAAGAGGTTTGCTACCTACTATGCAGGGAAAGGAAGTTCATTAGACTGGCTGGCTTAAGTAATATATTCTAAATTGTGGTTGTAAAAGGCAAGGTCCATCTGACCAGCTTTAAAAAACCCATCCTATCTGCTAAATACATAGTTATCCTTTGAAGTGGGGAGGAAGTTAGATTGGATCATCCGCCAGAAGTCTGTTGTGGAAGGAATGCATAAGGCACTTGCATCACTTAGTATTTTTGTTCAAAAATAAATACTTTTTAGAAAACAGCTATTGTAGTTTCATCTCCCCAAACAGGAAACCCAGAGTCTGTGCTTGAAAATGATGTCTCCCTTCTTTATGCTTTGAAGATGGCCTCTACCACATAAGAAGTCAGACTGCCTCTGTGTAACTACCTTTCTAACACCCTGTAGCTTTAACATGCTGTAAACCTGTTTCAAAGCTGGCGGCAAAGGCATTTTATGGAAAGAAAATTTGTTGGCAGGCAAAATACAGCATAATGGTTAATATGGTAAAAATTAGATTTGGGGGAAGTAGAACTGGGGCATTTGGACTTAATTAAGGCCATAAAAAACATGCTTCCCCACCACGACCACCACCCTCCCTCCCTCCCTCTCCATGTAGATATCCAAATGAGTGGCAATGTTGGTTACAGACTGAACATTTTTAGGGGTGGTCCACTGAGAGGCTCCAAGTATGGAGAATGTCTCTAATGCATGTTTAAGCAATATATTTACTATTTATTCCTGATCTCCATGATTGTTTTCATAGGTTCATATTTTAGTGATTATTGTATTCATTTTCTCATGTAAGAGTCTCCTTTTGGGAAGCTGATTCCCCTCCACATATATCTGGGCAGTAGCCATCCACCAAGCAACAGGCCTTTATTAAGTGTCTGCTATGTGGCAGTTTCTGTGCTGTATATGCACCTTCTAAATATGTGCATATCTATATCCATATTACAGAAAATCATATAGTCTCTGATGGCTACACCACTCTATGTCCGGTCTGTGTGTGTATATTGAATTTTCATGTCTAAATGAAAAAAATGTGTAAATGTGTGTATGTATACATATATACACATATGCTGTGCAAAATTGTGTATCCAGACACAAATAACGTGTGTTCAATGTATGTGTGTCTAGATACACTTTGACATTTATGTAATAATTATATGACATTTATATACCATGGATTATATATGCCATAGACACTGGACATTCCTACATCTACATATCATATATGCATTTATATACATGCATAATGAGTATGTACATGTGTATGTTTAAGTATATAGATGGATACATCAGCCAAGCAATAAGCATGTTCTATATGGCTGCTACATGCCAGGTCTTGTGCTAGGCATTATATGTACAATACATCTACTGTGTTGGAATTCTCTGAGTCACTGGGGAAACAGAAAAATCCTTGAGTGACTAAAGTTGACTCTTATTTCCAATACAATTCAACAAGTATTTATTGAATACTTATGTTCTAGACACTGTGCTAGGCAATGTGGAGAAGAAGAAGAAGAAGAAGAAGAAGAAGAAGAAGAAGAAGAAGAAGAAGAAGAAGAAGAAGGAGAAGAAGGAGGAGGAGGAGGAGGAGGAGGAGGAGGAGGAGGAATAGGGAGGGGGAGGGGAAGGAGAAGAAGAATGAAGCACCCCCTTCTCACAAGGAACATTCTAATGGAGAAGACAACATGAATGTCTATAAGTGCTTACAGAATGACTATAAAGGAAATAGATACAAAGTAATTAGAAGTGTGTACATGATTATATGTTCTTGTGTGTATCTATATAATACTTTATTGATATATAGTGTCTGTACAATTGTGTAGTTTATAGGTATGAGCATATACATATATTTGTGTAAACAGGTGAGTACACAGATGTACGTATATTATATTTCTGTAATATTTTATAGATATACCTCTCTATGCATATGAATATGTGTGCAAATATTAGCTTACATATGCATGCAAAAATGCATAATGTACTTGTACATGTAAAGTAAGGAGCATATATGTATTGTTTAATAATAATAGCTAACAGTAGTTAACATTTTTATACTTTAAAGTTTAGAAAGCATTTAACATATAGCATGTACATGTCTATGTTAAAGTTGTATGTATAATGTTTTATAGCTATGTATATATATACTGGATTTGATGAATATATATATATATATATATGTTTATGTATAATGACTGACACACACTATGTTTTAGGGATTTGCATGTACTTACTTTTTCATCTCAACAACATACTAGCTGTGTGACCCTGGGCGAGTCACTTAACCTTCATTGCCCTGAAAAAAAAAAGCAAACCCTCCCCCTAAAAAGGACTGGGGTGGGTAGCAAAGGAAATTAATTTGCACAAAAATTTGTATAGATCCAACCTGAAGTTCTGGACAACAAATTGATGACAGGGTGGAGAAAGGCAATGCTGAGGTCTGGTTCACAAGGAAAGAGAAGGTGTTCGAATTCTTCAGCTGTGAGCTGACTCACAGTCCTTGAAATTACCTTTAGCCCACCCTGATGACTTCAGAATTTGGTGGCGATAGCCATATGTTCAGTGAGTCCTTTTGCTCATTGGAGGGAAGAGATGACAAAAGGAAGTACATGAAACCAGGCTGCCACTGATTTCCATGTTAGCAATTTGTCTCACCCTAATCTCTGTTTATATAATTTGGATGGATTTTAGTAATAATAAAGAAATCTCTGTCAAGCACTAGGAATCTGTGGGTCTCAATTTAGGAAGAAGAAAGCTCTAAAATCATGTCCATTCACAGAATAGCTCCAATAATTCCACTGAAAATTAGTCAAATAAAGAGTGGGGGTGGGGAGAGGTGAGGGTGGAGAAGATGTATCTGTGTAGATCTACATGTACAATAGAAGCCTCGAGCTCTTCGTCAATGTTCAGAATTATATTCTCAGATAAAAGATACCATATGGCTTTGACATTTGGGGCCATTCTGGGCTTACCTTGTAACACCACTGAGGAAGTCAAGGAGTTGCCCAGCCCTCTGTGCCCACTGCCACGGAGAGAGTTAAAGGGAGATTGCAATCCAGTACTTGAAGGAGTTAAAAAAAAGTGAAATCATTCCAGACTTCTGATTAATGGCCAGGGACACCTCAAGCTGGTGCTGTCGTGTCTCCCTCCGCAGTGCAGGACTTGCTACATCAGGGTGATATCTAATAACTACTCTTTGACACCAGAATTAAGTCATTTCTTGGGAAAGCTGGATCATTAGAAGCCAAATTGAATTATAAGTAATACTATCTCTGTGGAGGATTGTAAATTAATTGGTTTTTAACAATAACATTTCTGTATTTTATTAAAGCAGCATAAGAATTCCGTGAAGAAACGAATGTAACAGATAAACAGGGCAGGTGTTGATGATGCAAATGAAAGAGATGACAGATGGCTGGTAGCACGATCACTCACTGTGTATGTATAATGGATAGAGGTAATCAAATTCCTTGGTGAATTGGTGACTTTCTTTACATCCAGAACTTTAACTCTGGCATGCTTGCATCACACACATACACACACACACACACACATGCACACAAACGTATGCACACACATCCATGTACACACCTGTTCATGAATACACCCAGGCATACATACATGCATTCACATACAGAATCAATTGCAACCTGTTATGGAGCCATAGCTTTATTTGCATAATAGCCGACCAACAACATTCCATCAATTGTTCTGTATACCTTAACAGACTTCTCCAATGAAAAGAACACATGAGCTAAGAGGTTAAAAATAAAAAATGATAGATTTAAACAAAGGGGGCTTGATTCAGTAGAAATACTTATATGGATGAGGTATCTGTGATCTCCTCATTGAAGGTATTCTGTTCCCTGTTGCAGATTGCAATGCGTCCTCTATGAATTGGGGCTGGAGCTATCCTTCCATTGCTGAGATATAATGGAGCTGTTGAATATAATGGAGATTTTCCTCTGGACCTTTTAATATCTCTCAAGGACCAGCTGAGTATTGGAGATATACATGTCCTGGCTTTCATACCCTGCATGTGAAGAAGCTGCCTCCCTTTCCACTGTTACATGTGCTCTTTTTCTTTTCTTTCTTTCTTTTTTTTTGGTGAGGCAATTGGGGTTATGTGACTTGCCCAGAGTCACACAGCTAGTGAGTTGGCAAGTGTCTGAGGTCGGACTTGAACTCAGGTCCTCCTGACTCCACAGCTGGTGCTCTATCCACTGCGCCACCTAGCTGACCCTACATGTGCTCTTGATGATCCTGCATTCCCCTTCTTGCCTATAAGTCACCATGCACCCACTAATCAGGAAACATAGGGTCAAGGGGTTTTTCTATTATCTTTCAGGTCACCTGCAGTTGTAATTCTTCCAGCCACATGTATAGCATCAATAGGAGGGAATGTCAGTGTTGAAAGTATCAGCCCATTCAGAAACAAGCCCTTTGTGAGTATTGCAAACATTGCACAATACTTCAAATAAAATTGTGCCCCATGCCCTCCTCTTGCTCATGTTATCCGAACCCAGATCATTGTTTATTTTGCATTCTTGTCTGAGATGTGTATATCTAGGAGTGTGGGGTCTCTCAAGATCCAAGAGATGTATAAACAAAAAGGAAAGTAGGCTAGTCACGTGGTTAAGAGCAAGAGATCACTAAAGGAAATCCTGTGTGGTCCTCTGGGATCTTTGTGATAGCAAGAAGTGAGGAAGTCTCCCCACCATTATATTCAGTTGAGCCTCAAGAACATGAACAAAAATCCATATGGGTACACAGGAATGGGTAAGCTATGACCTGTATCACAGAAGAGAATGACTACATCAATGAGATCACAAGTCCATTTGAGTACTGGAGGATTTTTATGTAAACACACAAATGGCATTTATACATACATATAGATCTATATGCATGTATATATTTAGCAACATATATTTGTGGGCATACATGTGTACCCATCTAGGTACATACATAAGCAAATAGAGCAACAATATATCTCATCAGTGTGGGGCCCATGACTTGCCATAAGTGGACAAAGTCACATGGAGAAGTATCCCAACCAAATCACATGTCAGCAGAAGGCAAGGGAGCAGGTCTATTCCTATACATACTCCATGAGATGACTTCTGTTGCATATGCATGTACCTACTGCTCTCCAGAATCTTTATTTCTATTCCAGGCCTCTTCCTCTAAGTAACCTTCCTTGACACACATACCCAAGTTGTTAGTTGTCTCTTCCTTCTCAGATTACCTGCTATCTACTTATGCTGTGCGAATTTTGTGCCCCTTATCAACAAAATACAAGCTCTTTGAGGGCAGGAACTGTTTTATATTTGTCTCAGTATCCTCACAGTCTCCCACAGCACCTTTTGTCAAGTTAGAGCTTAATAAAATTTTATTGAATGGAACTGGATTTGTTAACTGTAGAACACTGGATAAATGACTGCAAATATTATGCCCTACATCAAACAATCAAAAGATTTAGTGCATAATAACTTATGGTCATGTGCTGTTCTGTCACGTTTTCATCAGTATCAGTCAGCTCTCTAACTCTATTATAAATTATAAACTCCTTGAGACCAGAGACCATGACTTGCCAGTATCTCTCTTAGTCTCAGTCTCGGTCTCTGTTTCTCTCTGTCTCTGTCTCTGTCTCTGTCTCTGTCTCTGTCTCTCTCTCTGTGTCTCTCTGTCTCTGTCTCTGTCTCTCTGTCTCTCTATTATCCAAGACAATACAATGTTCATATATACTAGAATTGCAGGTTTAACACAAAATTACAGGTTATTACGTGGAAAGGACCTTAGGGATCATCTAGTTCAACCCCCTCACTTTACAGAAGAGGAAATTTGAGGCCCATTGAGGCCCTTGACTAAGATCACACATTTAGCAAATAGTATTTAAATTCAGGTGTCTAGTTTGAATTGAAATAATTGAATTGAACGAGGCATATAGCAATCATCAATACAAATTGTTAATTGACTTATGTTAAGTCAATAAAAAACTATTATACTGTGTACTTCTCTGCCAATTCTCTTTTGTCCCAAAAGATGATACTAGATTGAATAGGCACATTGATGTATAGAAGTATCATTCACTTCTCTGGCCATAGAAGATCCTTTTCCTCAGAGGAAGGAAAGGAAAGGTATAGACAGTAATGGCTAGAATGACTGATGAATTCATAAATACCAATGGAATCCTAGCAACCATGTGCTCATGTTTATCTCATCCATTCATGAATGTTGCATTCAAATTTTCCTACGCTGATAAAAAATAGGAAGGAAGGAAAGATGGATGGATGGATGGATGCATGCATGCATGGATGCATGGATGCATGCATGCATGGATGCATGGATGGAACGGAAGGATGGAAGGATGGAAGGAAGGAAGGAAGGAAGGAAGGAAGGAAGGAAGGAAGGAAGGAAGGAAGGAAGGAAGGAAGGAAGGAAGGAAGGAAGGAAGGAAGGAAGGAAGGAAGGAAGGAAGGAAGGAAAAATCTTCTTTGACTTTTTTCTTTGTTTTGGTGTGTGCATGGTTGGTTAGTTAGTTTTTTTGTAGGTGGTTTTCGTAACTTGGGCCCACTTTGAATTACTTAGTACTGGGATTCAGTTATGAAAACAGTTTGATTTCCCAAAAAAAGAACAAGGCCAGAGGGTGGCAGTGAAAAGGAAGTACATGATTCCTTGCATACTTTTATTTGAATGAATGTTCCAGAAGTGATTTGTAGGCTATCAATAAAGTCCATAGTAAGTAGGTGGCTTTATATTTCAGTTGCTTAAAATCCCAAACTAGATGACTCTCTCTGCCTTTTGCTTGCTCTGCTGTGATTCATGTATTTGTATTCTCCGTTACTTTAGCTGAACATAATTTCTTAAGCTTCCTTTGATAGATCCCAGAAAGTATGGTAAATCAAAAGCTTAGGATCATATATTTGGAAAGGGATCTCATAGGTGACCAAATGCAAGACCCTCAGTTTTTTTTCTTGTTTTTTACAGATTGGAAAGTGAAGCCCAAAGAGGCTAAGTGATTGCCCCCAAGGTGCACAAGTGTCAGATTCAGTTCTGGAAGTGAGGGCTCTGTCCAGCACATCACAAGGTCTGGTCAGGGATCTGTCCAATACACTGCAATGTTTGGGCAGGACTCTGTCCAACACACCTCAATGCTTGGGTTCACTTTATGTACACATTGGATTTTGGAGGTCTAATACATCCAACAAACTGCTCTGCAACTCAGCCAAACTGATGTAAAGAATGCACTGCTTTTTGTTAAGCTCCTTGTTGCTGCTTGCCCCATCCATTACGTTAAGAAGACTTGACAATATCCTGCTTCTAAAAGGATCAACTTAGTAATAAATACAATTGACCTTGCTTCTTTTTTTCTCTAGGGAGCTAGGGTCATTCTCCTCCGTCAAAGCCCCCTCTCTCAAATTGGTTTTCCATCCATGTTTTGTTTTGCTTTTTGACATGACAACCACATAAACTGGGAAACATTAGTGACCCAAAGAGACATTCCTAGGCAATTGGATGTGACCAGGCTTTACAATCAAGGCAATTTGGCAAATTATCCTAGTAACTCCTGCTCTGTTTCACATATGCATAGCTTCAAAATACTCATCCAGAGGTGATGTCAGCAGTGGCATAAGGCAAGTCACAGACCACCTGCTAAATTTCCAGGGGCAAACCAAAACCCAGATTTTGACATTACCAAGTACTCACTCCTCATGAAACAGATTAGAATTGTAAATGCAAAGTCAATCATATATAATTATATGTTGTTTTTTACCTATCTATCAATCAATCAATCAATAAGCATTTAAGGCTTTACTATGTGCCAGGCACTGTGCTAAGGACTGGGAATATAAAAGCAAAGGTGAGTTATCCCCTGTACTTATGGAGAATTCATGTTGATACTTGACTGAGTAAAATGGAAACCTGAAGGTAGAAAAGTAATTACTAAACCATAGACTTTCTTTGCTACCAGATAGCTTGTCCAACAGGAATTATTCCCAATCTATCTCCCTATATCCTACCATGTGTCAGAGAAGCACAAAGCTTGGAGTTGGAAGGGACTTTGAAACCACCTAGTCTCTTTCCCATCCAAGTTGCCCTCCTCTGGAAACTTTCTAGCTTATTAGAACAATATCCTCCCCAAACTGGTGATATAGTCTTGCCAGAGCAGCATCACTGCTCTGACCCTGGATATGATGCTTCTCTTCATGAAACCTAAGTTTGCATTAGATTTCTGGCCTGCTGTATCACATAATTGACTCATATAGAGTCTACAGACACCCTGTATCTTTTTCTCAGACAGGTCTCCCCAACATTGCACTTGAGAAATTGATTTTAAACCCCTCTATAAGACTTTAAATTTATCCCTATTAACATTTCTCTTGTTTGAGTTGGTTCAATGGTGTAGCCTGTCAAAATTATGATGAATGCTAACATCTATGCAGTGTGTTAGCTATCCCTTCCAGGCTTGGTCAATCTATCAGATAAGCATGCCATATATGCCTTAATCCAATTCATTGACTAAGCATGTTAAACAGCTCCAGCCCTATCAGAGATGCTAAAGGCACTCGGGGTGATCTGAATCCATGCTAACTTTGTCCCCAGTTGTTTGGAAAGAACATTCAAGGATTATGGGAGCATGGAGAAAGAAAAAGGGAAGTTTGTCCTTTCGATGTTAACCCAATTTCCTGGGACCAGTCATAAGAGACTTGGGTAAATCAAATTCCACATTAGCATGACGATGCTGCTCAGTATTAGCATACTGAGTTCTCCGTGAAAATTAAATTTACTTATATTCCTTGCTTCTGTCCCTCCCTACTCATTCTGGCCCTTCTTTTGCACATGAGGAATGTGGCAACTAAGTTCCAGAAGCCTTTACTTCCTAATGCATCCATAATCAGTTGCAGCTCCCTGTGCAATATAGGCTGCAGCTGCCACAATATCCCATAAGGCGAGCCTCAGTGGGACAATTTCCCTTTAATTGCCTTGCCCCTCTCCAATCCTCCTCCCATCTCATTGGATGAAGTTAGGGATGAAAGTCACTTTTGGTTGTGTCTTCCTTCTGCATTTGCTGGGTGACAGCCCCAAGGCCTCATGCAATTGCCACTCTTCCCTCCCCGATTACAAAATCAAGACAGACGCAAGCTTGAGTAGTAACAGCAAATTCCATTTTAGCACCAGCTCACCTTCTGACTAAGGAGGGCCTGCCAGAATCAATCTATGGCTGAGAGATTGCTGAAGGAAGAAGGGGTGGGGGTGGGGGAATTCCAGAGCTTAGACTCCTGTATCCAAGCATCCCCAGAAGCATTCACCCAGGACTCACTGGATTTATTCTAAATAAACTTGTGCTTACATATGTTGTCTCTTCTAATAGAATGCAAGCTCCTTGGGGTATGTACTGTTCCATTTTTGCCCACTCCATGCAGAGTCTAACACAGTGTTTGGCACAAAGAAAGAACTTAAAAAGAATTTGTTCCTTGGTTGTTGTTGTTGTTGTTTTGCATTCTCCTATGGCTCCAAGGAGCCTTTCATAAATATCTTATTTTTCCTAAAATTTGTTTGAAACCTTATGAAAAATGCAATCCATCTACAGAGAAAGGACTTATGGTATCTGAATACACATGGAAGTATATATTTTGTTGTTGTTAGTTCCTTTTTCTAAAGTTTTTTGTCTGCTGTGTTTTGCACAACTGCACATGTATAACTTATATTGAATTGCTGGAGTTCCTAAGGGGAGGTAGTAAGAGAGGGAGATTTTGGAACACAAAGTTTTAAAAATCGATGTTACAATTTGTTTTTACATGTAATATGGGGAAAGATTCTAAATAAATAAATAAATTGCCTGGGTTAAAAAAGAAAAGAAACCTGGGAAAAGATTAGTTTTCAACATTGGCCATGACCAATATGTGATGCATATGTGCACGTGTGTGTACATTCCCACATGCATAAACAAATACATGCATATGCTTGTGCATGCTCCCCCAAACATAGCCTGTATAGTAGTGATGAAAACACTGTAGAGTAATGGAAAGAGCATTGTATTGAAGTTAGAAAAAATGTATTCAAATTCTGCCTCAGTCACTGCTCTTGTAAAACCTTGGGCAAATCACTTCACTTGTCTGGGACTCAGTTTTCTCATCTCTGAAATTAGGGAGTTGGACCAGATTAGTTACATGAGATTCAGATAGATACAGACAACTATGCCATATGTAAGGATGCCTCCAAACTACATATTACCTTGGTTTTTAAAATGTAATATTTATGTTTTATAGGGTTTTATTTATTTGGTTAAATGCTTCCCAATTACATTTTAATCTGGTTCAGGCTACACTCAGGATCATTGTGGCCTACATGTAACCTGAAGTTCTATGTCTGACTCCTCTGGACCACATCACATCCTACCTTCTCACTCTAGAAATATGACCTAATCCTAATGATAATGATGTGCATCTACATAGACTTTTAAGGTTTTTCAAAGCATTTGGAGAGATGCCATACTATGAGTACAGAATGGCATCACTTTGGTAGATGTTTGCTGGGTTGGTTGGCTTTGCTTTACTGTTTTTCTCTATTCTCTATTTTCTATTTTCTATTTCTATTCATCTATTATCTATTTTCTCTTCAGGTGGGTGGGTCCAAAATGAATATGATGTTTTTAAAAGATATCAGAAAAGAAGGGGAGTAATGCTACGATAATGTAAAAGAAAAAGACATTCATAGGCAGTTGACTTTATATCCAATGTAATGACCAATCTTTGCATCTGTCCCATAGGATAGATGATGACATACTAGGTGTATCTTGTCACTGGACCCAGATGACTCTGGAGAAGAGAGTGAGATTGGTGACACAGCCCTGCATCACTTAAATACAATCCACTACACGTTAGGACATCACCTTGATGTCATGGTCCTCTTCAAGAATGAAGGACAAACAACATTATATACAGGAATGTAGGTTAGCTTGATCTTTGTGTTCTACAAGGTGGAGTTCTGTAGTTTGGCAGATAGGGAGGATGATAGTTGCATTAAAAAAGAAAAGAAAAGAGGTAATGGAGAATTGGAAAGGAAATTGGCAGTGAGAGAATCACAGTTTCCTAGCTCTAGAACTGAAAGGGACCTTGAAAACCATCCATCCAGTCCAAGAGATGAGGAAACAGAGGACAAAAGAAGTCAAATGATTTACCTACATTTACCTAGACCCTGCCCACCTTTTCTAAAAATCTGGAGTTTGAGAAAAATGTAGAGAAGAAACTCCAGATACAATATACGGAAAGGCGAAGTGATAAACAAAAACTGGTGGAAGGGAATGTTGAGTCAATTTCACCATTGGAAAGATCCAAACAAAGCTATCTAGAGTCACGTGAAAAAATGTTCCAAATCACTGATTTTTTTAAAAAATGTATATTAAAACAACTCTGAGGTACCATTTCATATCTATCAGATTGGCTAATATGACAGAAAATCAAAATGATAAATGTTGGAGGGGATGAGGAAAAATAGAACACCAATACATTGCTGGTGGAATTATAAACTGATTCAACCATTTTGGAACTATGCCCAAAGAGCTATAAAACTGTATACCCTTTGTTCCAGCATTACTACTACTAGGTCTGTATCCCAAAGAGGTTTTAAAAAAGGAAAAGGACCTTTGTGTACAAAAATATTTATAACAGCTTTTTGTGATGGTGAAGAATTGGAAATTGATGGGATGTCCATCAACTGAGAAATGGCTGAACAAGTTGTGGTATATGATTGTGAGAGAATATCATTGTGCTATAAGAAATGATGAGCAGGACGTTTTCAGAAATATATGTAAAAACTTACATGATCTGATACAAAGTGAAGTGAGCAGAACCAGAAAAGCATTTTATATAGTGATAGCAATATTGTACAATGATCAATTGTGAATGACTTAGCTATTCTCAGCAATACATTATCCAAGACGATTCCAAAGGACTTATGATGAAAAATGCTATCCACATCCAGCGAGAAGTGGTGGAGTCTGAATACAGATTGAGGCATATTCTTTTCATTTACTGTGTTTTTCTTGATTTTTTGCAACATGGCTAATATGGAAATATGATTGAAATGATTTCATGTGTATAATTCATATCACATTTCTTGCTTTCTCAATGGGTGGAGAAGGGCTGGGAAGGAAGGAGAGAATTCTAAATTGTTTTTTAATTAATGTTATAAGTAAATAACATTGTTAAAAAAGAAAAAAAATTCAGGATATGAGAAAACATAGTATAGAACTGGAGAAGAACAAGTGTGGTCCTAATTTTCAAACAGGGAAGCGAATAGAGTCACCAATCTATAAGCCAGTGACATAGCTACATGCCATAATACATTGAACATTAGATTTAGAGTCAGTATGACTTGCAATCAAATCCCTGCCTCAGACACTTAATAAAGGTCTGAACCTGGTCAAGTAACTTACTCTTTCTCAGACTCAGTTTCCTCAGGTGTAAGGTGGGTATAATAATACCTACAGTAGCTCACAGGTTTGTTGTGATGTTAGGATAGGATGGGATAATGTATGTAAAATGCTTTGCAAAATATAAAACATAACATAAGTTTTTGCTATTATTATAAAGTTCAGGCAAAATCCTAGAATGGTGTACTAAAGAGATGGTCAGAGAACATTTGGAAAAGGAAAAAACAACCACCAAAAGCCACTTTGGTTTTGTTTTCTTTGTTGATAAGCTTATTACATTAGTATACCAACAGAATACTACAGATAGCATTTGCTTCATTTTGTTGAAGAGGATAGGATAGAAAAATGTCTGGATAAGAGACTTTGGGATAGTTCAAGAACAGGATGAATAACCAGCCTCAGAGGGTAGTCACTGATTGTTCTAACACAACTTGGAAGGTTATCTAGAGGAGCTGTGCTTGTTGCTGTGTACTTTTTTTTACTGTGTACTTTTAAATGATCATCAATGCCTTGGGCAAAGGTGTAATTGCAAGTTTAATAGATTTTCCAACCACACAAAGCTAGGCAGTAGAAAGAACAAATAAGATTATTGAGTAAGGATTCAGAGTACTTAATGGGCCTGGCTATTGAGTTGAAATGAGTAAGACCAACCTCATAGATACAAGTATAAAGTCTTACATTTGGGTTCAAAAAAATTACAATCACAATTGTGAGAGAAGGTCATGGTTAGTGGGCAACTTCTCAGGAAGTTTCTAGTTGGAATGTTTAGTGGACTGAAAGTTCAAAACAAGCCAGCTGTGGTATATGGGAGCCAATAAAAAGCAACATGATCGGGCAGCTAGATGGTGCAGTGGATAGAGCACTGGCCCTGGAGTCAGGAGTACCTGAGTTCAAATCCGGCCTCAGACACTTAATACTTAACTAGCTGTGTGACCCTGGGCAAGCCACTTAACCCCAACTGCCTCACTAAAAAAAAAAAAAAAAAAAAAAAAAGGAAAAAACAACATGATCTCAGGCAACATGAGAGGTAGAGCTTTCTAGAATCAGGCCAAGACAGTCCAGGGGATGCCAGTTGCCACCAAGATTCTGCACTGTCATAAAGAGGACAGATTAGATATGTTTGTGAAGCCAGAAGCAATGAATGGAAAGTGGAAAAAGAGTCATTTTAGACTGGATGCCACAAAAAGAAACTTCCTACAATTAAAGCAATCTACAAATTGGAAAGGGCTCCCTCAGATGGTACAGGGTTTGCATCTTCATAAAGACTTATTAACACAGGCTAGATAACCATTTCTCAGTTACATTTTAGTTCGGCTTCTTTTGCAGTTGTGGGTTGTACTCCTTTCCAATTCTAAAATTCATTGATTCTAGAGAAAATATCAAGTTTTTGTTAGTAAGCTGCAAAAAAAAAAATATTGATGATGATTTGAAAGAGAAAAGCTGTGCAAAAGACATTAATGGTATGTATGAGTCCAAAGAGACAGGAGTGGCGAGTTTCATAGCAAGAGTGAGCAACAACAAATGAACAGCCTGGCAAATAAACTCATACCTCTAGAACGGGAAAAAATAAATATGAAAGTTTCCAGAGCATTTGGATAAATTCCCTATGGAGTATTTATAAGAAAATATCCAAGCTGGATGAGAAGGCATAGAAGGATAGAGATCTGCTCCACTGGAGGGAGTAGTCCTTAGACTTCCTAGTGAGGAGTGAAAAGCGCAGGTTGAAAATGGATTCGGGCAAGATGGTGGAGAGGAATTAGCAAGCTGCCTGAGCTCTCCTTCTGTTCCATCAAAAAGAACATTAAATCAAGCCTCTGGATGGATTCTGAAACTACAGAACCTGCAAAGAGACGAAGAGACACAGTCTTCCAACCAGAGATAATTTAGAAGACTTCAAGAAAAGGTCAGTCTGACTCAGGCAAAAGGGAGGCCGAGCACAGGGCAGCAGCCCAGCACCAAGGGGTTCGGGGAAAGTCAGCAGGAGCTGCAGGCCACAGCCGAACAACTAAGGCCCCTGGAACCTGGCTCAAAAATCTGGTGGCCAAGAAGGACAGTGGAAAACCTACCTGCACCAGGCAAGAGGGCAAGTTGCCAGCTGCTGGGCCACAAACAGGACAGGTGCGACCAGGCACACTGATTTAGCACACTCAGATAGGAAGTGCAGGGGGGCAAACTACACACACTATAAAGGCCTCAGAGTAAAAAGCCTGTCACACAACACCTATACCCCTGCACAAGAAGCCCAAAACAGGGACCCTGGTTCCCCCAGAGCAGACCTCAACTTAAAAAATAAATAAATAAGCTGCAATAATGAGTAAGAAGCAAAAAATAGCCCTCTCCATTGAGAGCTTCTGTATCAATAGGGAAGAAGCTAACACAAACTCAGATGAGGACAATACCCTCAAATTGCCTACATGTGAAGCCTCACGAGGGAAGGTGAATTGGTCTCAAGAACAAAAAGCCTTCCTGGAAGAGCTCAAAAAGGATTTTAAAAACCAATTGAGAGAGGTAGAAGAAAAATGGGGAGAGAAATGAAAGCAAAAGAAGAAAACTATGAAAAAAGAATCAGCATCTTGGAAAAGGAAGCACAAAGATTGACTGAAGAAAACAATTCCTTAAAAAATTCATATGGCCAAATGGAAAAAAGGTGCATAATCTCACTGAAGAAAACAATGCCTTAAAAATTAAAATTGGACAGTTGGAAGATAAGGAATCAATGAGACACCAGGAATCAGTCAAGAAGAATCAAAAGAATGAAAAAATAGAAGAAAATGTGAAATACCTCATTGGAAAGACAACTGATCTGGAAAACAGATCCAGGAGAGAAAATTTGAGAATCATTGGACTGCATGAAAGCCATGACCAGAAAAATAATCTAGACACCATATTCCAGGAATTTATTAAGGATAACTGCCTTGATATCATAGAATCAGAGGATAAAATCATCATTGAAAGAATCCACCAATCACCTCCTGAAAGAGACCCCAAAAGGAAAACTCCAAGGAATATTGTAGCCAAATTCCAGAATTATCAGGTGAAGGAGAAAATACTCCAAGAAGCCAGAAAGAAGCAATTTAAATATCATGGAGCCACAGTCAGGATTGCTCAGGACCTGGCAGCTTCAACACTAAAGGACCAC
This sequence comes from Dromiciops gliroides, assembly GCF_019393635.1. Taxonomy (NCBI): domain Eukaryota; kingdom Metazoa; phylum Chordata; class Mammalia; order Microbiotheria; family Microbiotheriidae; genus Dromiciops; species Dromiciops gliroides. The sequence goes on from NC_057861.1 coordinate 747,065,807, forward strand.
AAGGCTGGGAATATGATATTCTGGAAGGAAAAGGAGCTTGGAATGCAGCCAAGAATCTATTACCCAGCAAAACTGATCATTCTCTTCCAGAGGAAAAGATGGACATTCAATGACATTGGGGACTTTCAATCTTTCCTGATGAAAAGACCAGAACTGAATAGAAAATTTGATCTTAACATAAAAGACTCAAGAGAAGTTTAAAAAGATAAACAGAGGGGGAAAAAAGGTTATTCAACTAGGTTAAACTGTTTACATCCCTACAAAGGAATATAATACTCATAACTCTTAAGAACTGTAAATGTATTGGGGCAGAGAGAAGGACTTTACACAGAAGGTATAAATATAAATTGTCTTTGATATTATGATACAAAGAAAAGTAAGGGGTTAAAAAGGGAGTCTATGGGGAGGAGAGGAAAGGGGAGGTGGAATGGGGTGAATTATATCATATGAAGAGGTGGAAAAAACCTATTAAAATAGAGGGAAAGAAAAGAGGGGTGAACATTGTTTCAACCCCACTCTCATTAGATTTGATTCAAAGAGGGAATAACATATACGTTCATTCAGATAAAGAAACTTAGCTCATTCTTTAGGGAAGCAAAAGGGGAAGGGAAAGGGGGGACTCATAGAAGGGAGGACAAAAGCAAAGGAGAAAAGGGTAAAGAAAAGAGAGGGGGGTGATAAAAAGGGAGGGCATATTGGGGGAGGCAGGGGTAAGAAGTAAAACATCAGTGAGGAGGAATAGGGTGAAAGAAGCAGGAGAAAGTACAAAAGGGGTAAATAGAATGGAGGGGAATAGACAGTCAGTAATAATAACTGTGAATGTGAATGGGATGAACTGTGCACTAAAACAGAAGTGAATTGCAGAGTGGATTAAAAACCAGAATCCTACAATATGCTGTTTACAAGAAACACATTTGAAGCAGAGAGATACACACAGAGTAAAGGTAAAAGGCTGGAGCAGAATATATTATGCTTCAGCTAAAGTAAAAAAAGCAGGGGTAGCAATCCTTATCTCAGACAAAGCAAAGGCAAAAATAGATCTCATTAAAAGATATAAAGAAGGAAATTACATCTTGTTACTATAGATAATGAAGCAAAATCAATATTAAATATTTATGTGCCAAGTGGCATAGCATCCAAATTCTTAGAGGAAAAGTTAAATGAGTTACAACAAGAAATAGACAGTGATACTATACTAGTGGGGGATCTGAATCTCCCCCTCTCAGAATTAGATAAATCTAGCCGAAAAATAAATAATAAAGAAATGAAAGAGGTGAATATATTACTAGAAAAGTTAGACATGATAGATGTCTGGAGAAAATTGAATGGGGATAGAAAGGAATATACATTTTTCTCAGCAGTATGTGGCACATTTTCAAAAATTGACCATGTATTAGGGCACAAAAACATCATAGCCAAATGTAGAAAGGCAGAAATAGTAAATGCATCCTTCTCACATCATGATGCAATAAAAATTACATGTAATAAAGAGCCAGGGAAAGGTAGACTGAAAATCGATTGGAATGATTGGAATAAGTGAAATAATTTCATTCTAAAGAATGAGTGGGTCAAACAACAAATCATAGAAACAATCAATAATATTATCTGAGAGAATGACAATAATGAGACAACATACTAAAATCTTTGGGATGCAGCCAAAGCAGTGCTTAGGGGAAAATTTATAGCTCTAAATGCTTACATGAATAAAAAAGAGAAAGAGGAGATTAATGAATTGGGCATGCAACTTAAAAAGCTAGAAAAAGAACAAATTAGAAACCCCCAATTAGATACCAAACTAGAGATCCTGAAAATTAAATGAGAAATTAATAAGATTGAAAGCAAAAATACTATAGAATTAATCAATAAAACTAAAAGCTGGTTTTATTAAAAAACAATAAAGTAGATAAAATATTGGTTAATTAGATTTTAAAAAAAAGAAAGAAGAAAACCAAATTACCAGTATCAAAAATGAAAAGGGTGATGTTACCACCAATGAAGTGGAAATTAAATCAATAATTAAGAATTATTTTGCCCAACTGTATGCCAATAAATTTGATAATCTAAATGAAATGGATGAATATTTACAAAAATATAAACTGCCCAGGTTAACTGAAGAGGAAATAAAATCCTTAAATAAACCCATATTAGAAAAAGAAATTGAACAAGCCATTAATGAACTCCCTAAGAAAAACCCCACAGGGCCAGATGGGTTTACAGGTGAATTTTACCAAACATTTAAAGAACAATTAATTCCAATATTATACAAATTATTTGGAAAAATAAGTGAAGAAGGAGTTCTACCAAATTTGTTTTATGACACAAATATGGTGGTACCAAAACCAGGCAAAGCAAAAACAGAGAAAGAAAAATTATAGACCAATTTCCCTAATGAATATTGATGGAAAAATCTTAAATAAGATATTAGCAAGGAGATTACAGCAAGTGATCACCAGGATAATACACTATGACCAGGTGGGATTTATACCAGGAATGCAGGGCTGGTTCAACATTAGGAAAACTATTAACATAATCAACCACATCAATAAGAAAACCAGCCAAAATCATATGATTATCTCAATAGATGCAGAGAAAGCTTTTGACAAAATACAGCACCCATTCCTAATAAAAACATTAGAGACTTTAGGAATAGGTGGAGCTTTCCTTAAAATAATAAACAGTATCTACCTAAAACCATCAGCAAGTATTATATTCAATGGAGATAAATTAGAGGCCTTCCCAATAAGATTGGGGGTGAAACAGGGATGTCCATTATCACCCCTATTATTTAATATTGTACTAGAAATGTTAGCCTTAGCAATCAGAGAAGAAAAAGGAATTAAAGGAATTAGAATAGGCAAGGAGGAAACAAAACCATCATTCTTTGAAGATGATATGATGGTATACTTAAAGAATCCTAGAGAATCAACTCAAAAATTACTTGAAACAATTAACAACTTTAGCACAGTAGCAGGATATAAAATAAATCCACATAAATCATCAGCATTTCTATATATGACCAACAAAGTCCAGCAGCAAGAGATAGAAAGAGAAATTCCATTTAAAGTAACAGTAGATAATATAAAATACTTGGGAGTCTACTTGCCAAGACAAACCCAGGAACTCTATGAACACAACTACCAAACACTCTTCACACAAATCAAATCAGATCTAAATAATTGGAAAGATATCAATTGCTCATGGGTAGGCAGAGCTAATATAGTAAAAATGATAATACTACCCTAAATTAATTTACTTATTCAGGGCCATACCAATCAGACTACCTAAAATTATTTTATAGAGCTAGAAAAAATATTAACAAAATTCATCTGGAAAAACAAAAAATCCAGAATATCCAGGGAAATAATGAAAAAAAATTCACAGGAAGGTGGGTTAGCTATACCAAACCTGGAGCTTTACTATAAAGTGGCAGTCATCAAAACTATCTGCTACTGGCTAAGAAATAGAGTGGAGGATCAATGGAATAGGCTAGGCACAGGAAATGCAGTAGTAAATGATACTAGTAATGTAGTGTTTGATAAACCCAAAGACTCCAGCTTCTGGAATAGGAACTCAGTATTTGACAAAAACTTCTGGGAAAACTGGAAGATAGTATGGCAGAAATTAGGCATAGACCAACATCTTACACCTTATACTAAAATAAGGTCAAAATGGATACATGATTTAGACATAAGAGGTGATACCGTAGGTAAATTAGGAAAGAAAGGAATAGTCTACCTATCAGATCTTTGGAAAGGAAGACAGTTTATGACCAAACAAGAGATAGAGAATTTTATAAAGTGCAAAATGGATGATTTTGATTACATTATATTTTAAAATTTTTGTACAAACAGAAGCAATGCATCCAAAATTAGAAGGGATGCAGAAAGCTGGGAAACAATTTTTATGGCCAGTACTTCTGATAAAGCAGATGTATACATAATGTAAGCAGATGGATACATAGATACATAGTTAGATGGATGGATAGATAAATGCATACAGATAATATGTAGGCATAGATGATGATATAAAGATAGAACTAGAGATGAGGCCAGGGGGAGGTGATACACATATAGAGAAATTGTGAGTATAATTTCTATGTGTTGTACGTTCAATTGCACCTTAATAGTCCAGAAAAATGTATTCTTCCTCTTCTGCACCCACTTAGTTTATAATATATGGATAGGTAGATTGAACTCTCCTGAGTGATTAGAGACCACATTTAGGATGACATTTTCAATGTTTTGGAGCTTGTTGCAATCAGTACAACATCATCTGAAAATAGGAATATTGGGTGTATAAAAGAGACATTTAATAAATGTATATGAAATGGGATCCTTAAATAGTGGTGTCATTGTACTCATGGCAAGTAAGCTTTCATTTTCGTCTTATCTTTCCAAACATTATCCTTTATAAATTCAGAAGAAATAATCAAAGAATCAAAATCAAGGTACACCATCAGATGGTTGACCATCAAACATTCAGACAATCCCATGCACACAATAGATGCAGAATAACTATTTTTTTCTATTGCATTTGCTGTAATCAGAGATTTTAATTGTTATTTTCATCTTTTAAATCTCATCTGGGGTTTCAATCTGGAGTCACTATACAGTGGATCATAGATTTGGAACAGGAAAGGAACTTAAGGATCATCAAGTCCAATGCCTTCATTGATACCTTGGGAAACTGAGGTACACAGAGTTTCAGTGACTTGCCGATAGTCATACATCTTATGTATGTCAGTGACAGTATTTGAACTCAGGTCTTTCAGACTCTAGGTCTAGCACACCATGCCATTCTACTTCTCATTATGTCTCACTGCTTTAGAGGCATTCCTGTAATGAGGAATAAAGTCCATAGAGGCAGTTTCATCTCTTTCTGTGCTGTGCACTTTTACCTTCTCAGTTTCAGAAAGGTATTTTTGAATTTCATTTATTTGAATTTAGTAGACTGTAAAGTCCTTGAGGGAAGGCACCCCTAATGACCTTGCACAGGAGATCCCTCTTCAAAATGTGCTAAAATGCTTATAAGATCATTTAAAAGGCCTGGGGTTGTATAAAGAATGACAAATCTCTTGATGGAGCCCAGGTACTTTTCTTTTTTTTCCCAGGTACTTTTCAATGAGGATGTGCCCTGTGTTGGCAGAACCACAGTTTAGTCATTCCTGTATCTGCATCACACCTAGTGCAGTGTCATGAACATAGTTAATCAACAAATTATTTTTGGCAATAAAAACAATCTGATATACCATGGCTTCAGAACAATAAAATAAGATTAAAGTGATGCTGTGACTAATTATTAATGTGGATTTTTCATTTGCAGATTAAATAATATTTGTAAACAGCTAATGAAATCAGCCTTCTTTTTAAAATCAGTTTTTTCAGATGTGAGCTGAATTTGTGAAAGTTCAAAAAACACACAATAAAATATAAATCTCATTTTCAATAGGTGCAAAAAGCCAGTTGGCATCCCTGAAGATGTGTATTTCCCTTGTAGGCATAGTCTCCCCAAAGAATAGGTCTTCAATGATTAAGAACAAAGAAGGAATTGTCTGCTGCCATTTGTAACAGTCTAGTCTTCTTTGTGTGCATGTAAAGTATATTGTATGTTTGTATATATGTAGTTGTATGTGAACATATGTAAAGAGAATGCATATGTATAAATACGTATACATAAGATATACAAGACATAAATCACAACAGATAAGTTGGATATACCTTTTCACAGACAGATTGGTGTAGTGGAGAGAGAGGTGGACTCAGATCCCAAGAAGAGTTGGGTTCTCATCTGACCTTTGACATCCAATAGATGTGTGTCCCTGGCCAAGTCCCTTAGTCTCTCATTACCCTAAATGACTCTCTAAAATTCTTACATTGCAGAGAAGGTGCTGACATGTGATGGTAGAGATTTTTTCATCAAGAAATTCTCTTTGTAGAGGAATTGTCCCCATCATTACTCAACTGGCTTCTTACATTGCAACTTTTCTCAGTGTCTAAGGCCTTTTCATCCTGAAATATCTGAGTGACATCCTGGCCCTCTTCTCTCATTAGTGCCCTCCTTCCAGAAGCCTACAATGTGGGGACAGGCCTAGACCAGCCATACATAATTCCCCTCCTTTCTATGCTTCTGACTCACCAAAGAATTCACCAAAACAGTCCAGTGGGTTGTGGCTCCCTCCAAGACTTTTCAGTTCAATTTTAGGCATTGTTTTCCTCCATTAGAATGAGGGAAGAGACTGCCTTCTTTTTGATCATATTTGTAACCCAGTGTTTAGCACAGTGCCTGGCACATTTTGTTGTTTGTTTGTTTTAGTTGTGTCCGACTCTTTATCACCCGATTTGGGATTTTCTTTGAGGAGATACCAGAGTGGTTTGCCATTCCATTGCACTACCTAGTCATCCCAGCCTGGAACCTATAAAATGCTTAATCAGTTCTTGTTATCTGCATGCCTAAATCAATTAAGTCCAGTCCCTTTCTCTCATACTATACATATGTATACATGTATGTGGGCAGCTAAGTGGCACATTGGATTGAGTGGAGTCAAGAAGACTCATCTTCCCCAGTCATGTATTAGCTATGTGAAATTGGACTAGTCACTTAACCCTGTTGACCTCAGTTTTCTCATCTGTCAAATTACCTAGAAAAGTAAATAGCAAACCACTCCAGCATCTTTGAAAAGAAAATCCCAAATGGAGTCACAAAGAGTTGGACATGATTGAAATGACTGAACAATACATGTATGTAATATATAACTTTATATTTGAATATATGTATGCTATATAAAACTTGATATGTACATAAATATTATATGCATGTATATGTATATTGCAACCATTTGTTATATGGCAACAAACCCCCATCCTATGTATGTGTGTTTATAAATATATGCAAATGTATATTTATATACACACATGTATGATATATGCATGCAACAGCTTGCTATCTGAAAGAGGTCCCTCCACCAACCCCCAACTCTTCTGTCTTAGAAAACAGCAAGTGTTACCATGTGGTTTATGTTTTATACATTCTGGCACTCATGTTTACTAAATACACATATTATCAATTGTTATCCTTAATCACAGGATAATTTACTATTTACACCAATATAATTGGTACTGCTGCTTAGCATTATCACCACTAATAATGTTACTGGCAAAGGAGGAGGGCCTGCCTATCCATATCTAAGGACCAAGAATCTAACTGGAAATGGATTTTGGGTTCTAACATCATGCCCTAGATAACCTATGGGAATTAGCACACAAATGAAGTCTTGAGTGCAGGGGAAGAGGAGGGGGTTATTTGATTTGCACCTGAATCTTTTCTCTGACAAAGAAAAAGACCTGCATCTCTTATTGTTCCTTCAGGAAAACAAACCTTATCATAAGCAAAGGGAGATAATAGCAGTAGGAGAAAAAGAAAAACAGAAGCCATCCTAGAGCCATAATTCTTACTCATCCTTTAAAAATGTGAAAGCTAAGAGGATGATTTTCAAAATTAAGGGCAACTCACAGTTGAAAATGATATCTTTGGGCAGAGGGCCAATTTGGGATGCATTTTGCTTGGATTTGGAGCCATTCCAAAATTGTTCAATCCCACTGATTCAGTTTTAAAGCTAGTGAGCAAGAAAAGAAATCAGAGGTGTGGAGTTGAAATGGATTTCATTGGCTAGTAGCATTGCAGGATCTTGATCAGATGCATGTTAACTGTAGAGCTGGTCAGTGCAAGTGAGAATTGAAAGCAGCTAAAAGAGAAATTACCCCCAGTCCATCAGCATTTTGTTCATAATGCTTACGTTCTAATATACTTTCATGCACATTAGGGTAGTATTAATGAGGGCTTAGAATGTTGGCTCTATGGTTAGAGGACTTGAGTTCAAATTCTGCCTCTGATACTACTTCCCAGCACTGTCTTAGACCATCTTTTCTCCTGTATTATTTCTATTGGGGATCTTATCAACTCCAATTGATTCACGTATTGTCTCTATGAAGATGATTCTCAGTACTATTTTTCTAGTCCTCACCTCTCTCTTGATCTCCAGTCTCACATTGCCAACAGCCTATTTGGACATCTCAAATCGGATTTACTGTAGACATTTTAAACTCAACATGTCCAAAACAGAACTCATTATATTTTCCTGAAACCATTCCCTCTTCTTAATTTCCCTATTATTCTCAACAAAACAACCATCTTCCCTGTCTCCCAGGTTCACAATCTATGTGTCATCCTGGACTTCTCACTCCTTCTATAACCCACCATATCAAATCTTTTTTTCCCTTTTTAATATGTATGTGCTCTTTCTCTCCTGTGATGCTACCTCCACCATAGTGGAGACCCTCATCACTTCAACCCTACTAGGGTTGGTCTTCCTGCTTGCAGTCTCTCCCCACTCCAGTGCATTCTCCATTCACCCATAAAATTGATCTTTCTAAAACACAAGTCTGATCAGTTCACTCCCTTCTCCCCCTTACCCCCATAATCCAGTAACATCCAGTGACTTGCTCTTACTTCCAGGATCAAATGGAAAATCCTCTTCCTTTTCACACTTTCATATACTAGCCCTTTCCTTTCTTGCCAGTCTTCTCATGTGTTATTCACCCCCATGTGTGTACGCTGAGAATCAATGGCACTGAATATTACACAAGATATTCCATCTGGTCATTTTTCCTAGCTGTGCTGCATGCCTGAATTATTCTCCACCCTCATCTCTGCCTCTTAGCATTTCTGACTTCCTTCAGGTATCATTTAAAGTTCCACCCTGCACAAGAATCCTTTTCCAACCTTTCCCTAATCTTAGGGCCTCCCTTTGAGATCATCTCTCATCTATCATTTCCACATATAATCCCTCAGTTTAGCACCATGCTAGCGCGTATTAAAGCAGTTGCTTAATAAATATTTGTTGACTTAATTTGCCTTACCTCAACCTTGAGTAAATCACTTAGTTCTCCCAGGACCTCAGTTTCCTCAGATATAAAATAAAGTAGTCAAACTACATCCTTCTGGGATCTCTTCCAGTCTTGAATCCCCATTAGAATGACAACTGTTTGAGGTCACCACTGTCACATTTTCCTTTATCTCTTTGTGTCCCCAATACTTAGTCCAGTTCCTGGAACATAGTAAATGCTTAATAGATGAACTATTAAAGTTAAGTTATAAACATTAAGTGCCTACAATGTGCCAGGCATTATATTAAGATCTAGGGACACAAATAAAAAAGACAATACCCTGCCCCCAAGGAACTTACAATCTAAGGGAGGAGACAACACACAAAAAGAAGATGAAAGCTGTGGGGACAGGGAGACCCAAGGGTGTACCCAAAGTGGAGGCACTTCATTCTATGGAGTTCATACCAATCAGAGCTTCAGATGAAAAGCTGAGTGAGTTGGAAAGTCCAGGTTCTGCCCTCCATAAAGTTTAGTTTTGGATGGAGTTTAGTGCTATATCTTGTAGCCTTCCAAATGGAGGAAGAGGGGGCTGAGGAAGTCGGGAATGTATTGAATATTCAACACTGAGTTAAACAGAATTATGGGGAGATTTCTGATGATCAGCTTATCCTGAGAGGGATCTATTCCTCAGACCAAGCAGAGCTACAGATGGAAAGTGGAGTGATCTACCTTTCTATATATCTAGGCATATAAATATACCTAGATATGTGCTTATAAATATACACCTAGAGATAGAGTTAATAGAGATTGAGTTAGAGATAGAGAGACAAAGATGCAGATAGAGATGGAGATAGAGATGATGTAGATATAGTTAGAAATATAGGTATATCTATTATCCTACAAATCCCAAACAAGAAGAGAACTCAGTTTTATTTGTAAGCAAAATAGTTATTGATAATACTTTTTTAAAATTTTATTTATTTTCATTTTCAACATTTGTTTAGATAAGATTTCCAATTTCCAATTTTTCTCCCTCCCTCCCCACCCTCCACCCTCCCCTAGACAGCAGGTACTCTGATATAGGTTATATATATAAATATATATATATACATACATATATATATAATAACAATAAACATTTCTGTATTAGTCATGTTATACGAGAAGAATCAGAGAAAAAAGGAAAAACCTCAAAAAAGAAAAACAACAGCACCAAAAACAAAAGAAATAGCATGGTCCAATCAGCATCCATATTCCACAGTTCTTTTTTTTTTCTGGATTTGGAGAGCCGTTCCCATCAAGAGTCCTTTGGAACATTCTTGTACCGTTGGATTGTTGAGAAGAATCTAGTCTATCACAGTTGGTCAACACATAATGTTGATGATACTGTGTATAATGTTCTTCTGGTTCTGCTCATCTCACTCATCATCAGTTCATGCAAGTCCTTCCAAGTTTCTCTGAACTCCTCCTGCTCATCGTTTCTTACAGCACAATAGAATTCCATTACACTCATATACCACAACTTGTTCAGCCATTCCCCAATTGATGGGCAGCCCCTCAATTTACAATTCCTTGCCACCACAAAAAGAGCAGCTATAAATATTTTTGTACATGGGGGTCCTTTTCCATTTTTATGATCTCTTTGGGAAAAAGACCCAAAAGTGGTATTGCTGGGTCAAAGGGTATGCACAGCTTTGTAGCTCTTTGGGCATAATTCCAAATTGCTCTCCAGAATGGTTGGATCAGTTCACAGCTCCACCGACAATGCATTAGTATTCCAATTTTTCCACAGCTTCTCCAACATTTATTATTTTCCTTTTTTGTCATATTGGCCAATCTTATAGGTATCAGGTGGTACTTTAGAGTTGTTTTAATTTGTATTTCTCTAATCAATAGTGATTTAGAGCATTTTTTTTTCATATGGGAATAGATAGCTTTGATTTCTTCATCAGAAAACTGCCTGTTCATATCCTCAATGATCTTGGATTCTTATAAATTTGATTCAATGATCAATGACTTGGATTCTTATAAATTTGATTTAGTTCCCTATATATTTTAGACATGAGGCCTTTATCAGAAGTACTGGCCGTAAAAAATTGTTTCCCAGATTTCTGCATCCCTTCTAATTTTGGATGCATTGCTTCTGTTTGTACAAAACCTTTTTAATTTAATGTAATCAAAATCATCCATTTTGCATTTTATAATATTCTGTATCTCTTATTTGGTCATAAACTGTTCTCCTTTCCAAAGATCTGAAAGGTAGACTATTCCTTCTTCTCCTAATTTACCTATGGTATCACCTCTTATGTCTAAATCATGTACCCATTTTGACCTTATTTTGGTATTCGGTGTAAGATGTTGGTCTATGCCTAATTTTTGCCATACTATCTTCCAGTTTTCCCAGCAGTTTTTGTCAAATATTGAATTCCTATCCCAGAAGCTGGAGTTTTTGGGTTTATCAAACAGTACATTACTAAGGTCATTTACTACTGTGTCTCCTGTACCTAGCCTATTCCATTGATCCTCCACTCTATTTCTTAGCCAGTAGCAGATAGTTTTGATGACTGCTGCTTTATAGTAGAGGTTCAGATTTGGTACAGCTAACCCACCTTCCTGTGCATTTTATTTTACCAAAAAGTGAGACATTTATTTAAAATGGACAATTTCTGTGCATTTTTTTTCATTATTTCCCTTGGTATTCTTGACTTTTTGTTTTTCCAGATGAATTTTATTATTTTTTCTAGCACTATAAAATAATTTTCAGGTAGTATGATTGGCATGGCACCAAATAAGTAAATTAATTTAGATAGAATTGTCATTTTTATTATATTAGCTTGGCCTATCCATGAGTAATTGATATCTTTCCAGTTATTTAGATCTGATTTGATTTGTGTGAAAACTGTTTTGTAATTGTGTTCATAGAGTTCCTGGGTTTGTCTTGGCAAGTGGACTACCAAGTATTTTATAATATCTACCATTGCTTTAAATGGAATTTCTCTTTCTATCTCTTGCTGCTGGATTTTGTTGGTCATGTATAGAAATGCTGATTATTTCTGTGGATTTATTTTATATCCTGCTACTTTGCTAAAGTTGTTAATTGTTTCAAGTAATTTTTTTTCAGGGCAATGAGGGTTAAGTGACTTGCCCAGGGTCACACAGCTAGTTAAGTGTTAAGTGTCTGAGGCCAGATTTGAACTCAGGTCCTCCTGAATCCAAGGCCACTGCACCACCTAGCTGGCCCTCAAGTAATTTTTGAGTTGATTCTCTAGGATTCTGTAAGTATGCTATCATATCATCTGCTAAGAGTGATAGTTTTGTTTCCTCCTTGCATATTCTAATTCCTTTAATTCCTTTTTCTTCTCTGATTGCTAAAGCTAACATTTCTAGTACAATATTAAATAATAGAGGTGATAATGGACGTCCCTGTTTCACCCCTGATCTTATTGGGAAGGCCTGTAACTTATCTCCATTACATATAATGCTTGCTGATGGTTTTAGGTAGATACTGCTTACTATTTTAAGGAAAGCTCCACCTATTTCTAAGCTCTCTAGTGTTTTTATTAGGAATGGGTCCTGCATTTTGTCAAAAGCTTTCTCTGCATCTATTGAGATAATCATATGATTTTGGTTAGTTTTCTTATTGATGTGGTTGATTATGTTAATAGTTTTCCTAATGTTGAACCAGCCCTGCATTCCTGATATAAATCCCACCTGGTCATAGTGTATTATCCTGGTGATCACTTGCTGTAATCTCCTTGCTAATATATTATTTAAGATTTTTCCATCAATATTCATTAGGGAAATTGGTGTATAATTTTCTTTCTCTGTTTTTGCTCTGCCTGGTTTGGGTATCACCTCCATATTTATGTCATAAAATGAATTTGGTAGAACTCCTTATTCACCTATTTTTCCAAATAATTTGTATAATATTGGAATTAATTGTTCTTTAAATGTTTGGTAGAATTCACCTGTAAACCCATCTGGCTCTGGGGATTTTTTCTTCGGCAGATCGTTAATAGCTTGTTCAATTTCTTTTTCTAATATGGGTTTATTTAAGGATTTTATTTCCTCTTCAGTTAACCTGGGCAGTTTGTATTTCTGTAAATATTTATCTATTTCAATTAGATTGTCAAATTTATTGACATTCAGTTGGGCAAAATAGTTCCTAATTATTGCTTTCATTTCCACTTCATTGGTGGTAGAATAACCCCTTTCATTTTTGATATTGGTAATTTTGTTTTCTTCTTTCTTTTTTCTAATCAAATTAACCAGTGGTTTATCTATTTTATTGGATTTTTCATAAAACCAGCTCTTAGTGTCATTGATTAATTCTATAGTTTTCTTGCTTTCAATTTTATTAATTTCTCCTTTAATTTTCAGGATTTCTAATTTGTTCTTTTTCTAGCTTTTTAAGTTGCATGCCCAATTCATTGATCTCCTCTTTCTCTTTTTTATTTATGTAAGCAGTAGGGGCAGCTAGGTGGCACAGTGGATAGAGCACTGGCCCTGGAGTCAGGAGGACCTGAGTTCAAATCCAGCTTCATACACTTTACAGTTACTAGCTGTGTGACCCTGGGCAGTTCACTTAACCCCAATTGCCTCACACCCACTCCCCCCACCAAAAAAGAACAAAAAAGAAAATAAAGAAAAGGGACTCTTTATGTAATCAGTTAGAGCTATAAAATTTCCCCTAAGCACTGCTTTGGCTGTATCCCAGAAATTTTGGTATGTTGTCTCATTATTGTCATTCTCTCAGATAATATTATTGATTGTTTCTATGATTTGTTGTTTGACCCACTCATTCTTTAGAATGAAATTATTTCACTTATTCCAATCATTCCAATCGATTTTCAGTCTACCTTTCCCTGGCTCTTTATTACATGTAATTTTTATTGCATCATGATCTGAGAAGGATGCATTTACTATTTCTGCCTTTCTACATTTGGCTATGATGTTTTTGTGCCCTAATACATGGTCAATTTTTGACAATGTGCCATGTACTGCTGAGAAAAAAGTATATTCCTTTCTATCCCCATTCAGTTTTCTCCAGATATCTATCATGTCTAACTTTTTCTAGTATTCTATTCACCTCTTTCATTTCTTTATTATTTATTTTGTGGCTAGGTTTATCTAATTCTGAAAGGGGAAGATTCAGATCCCCCACTAGTATAATATCACTGTCTATTTCTTGTTGTAACTCATTTAACTTCTCCTCTAAGAATTTGGATGGTATTACACTTGGCACATACATGTTTAATATTTATATTACTTCATTATCTATAGTACCTTTTAGAAAGATGTAGTTTCCTTCCTTACCCTTTTCTCCCTTGCTTTTGTCAATTTCCCTCCATTCTATTTACCCCCTTTGTACTTTCTCCCCTTCTTTCACCCTATTCCTCCTCACCAACATCTTTCTTCTTACTCCTGCCTCCCCCAATCTGCCCTCCCTTTTTATCACCCCCTCCCTTTTCTTTACCCCCTTCTCCCTTGCTTTTGCCCTCCCTTCTCTCAGTCCCCCTTCCCCCTTCCCCTTTTACTTCCCTAAAGAATAAGCTAAGTTTCTTTATCCAAATTACCGTATATGTTATTCCCTCTTTGAATCAAATCTAGTGAGAGTAGAGTTGAAACAATGTTTACCCCTCCCTTCTTTCCCTCTATTGTAATAGGTTTTTTTCACCTCTTCATATGATGTAATTCACCTCATTCCACCTCCCCTTTCCTCTTCTCCCCATAAATTCCCTCTTTAAGCCCTTAATTTTCTTGATATCATCACATCATAGACAGTTTATATTTAAACCCTCTGTGTATAATCCTTCTGTCTGCCCAAATACATATACCATTCTCAAGAGTTATAAGTATTATCTTCCATGTAGGGATGTAAATAGTTTATCCTTATTGAGTAACTTTTGTTTTCCCCGTTTACTTTTTAAACTTCTCTTGAGTCTTGTATGTTAAGATCAAATTTTCTATTCAGATCTGGTCTTTTCATCAGGAAACATTGAAAGTCCCCAATGTCATTGAATGTCCATCTTTTCTCCTTAAAGAGAATGATCAGTTTTGCTGGGTAATAGATTCTTGGCTGCAGCCCAAGATCCTTTGCCTTCCCGAATATCATATTCCAAGCCTTGTGATCCTTTAATGTTGAAGCCACAAGATCCTTAGCAATCCTGACTGTGGCTCCATGATACTTAAATTGCTTCTTTCTGTCTGCTTGGAGTATTTTCTCCTTCACCTGATAATTCTGGAATTTAGCTCCAATGTTCCTTGGAGTTTTCCTTTTGGGGTCTCTTTCAGGAGGTGATCAGTGATTCTTTCAATGATGATTTTATCCTCTGATTCTATAATATCAGGGCAGTTCTCCTTAATAATTTCCTAGAATATGGTGTCTAGAATCTTTTTCTAATCATGGCTTTCAGGAAGTCCAATCCTAAGCCCTGCAAACCCACCACACACTCATATACATCTACACATATTCACACATGCATACATATTCACACACACACATACTCACTCACATACTTATACACACATGATTACACTTTCATCTATATTTCTACCTAGCATTAGGGGTCCAGTTTAGAAGACAACAGTTTATAAAACAATAGAATCCAGTATCTACTTAAAACCACCAGCAAACATATATAATGGGAAAAAGTTAGAGGCATTCCCTATAAGATCAGGGGTGAAACAGGGATGCCCATTATCATCTCTTTTATTTAATATTGTGCTAGAATTTTTAGCTTTAGCAATAAGAGGAAAAAAGAAATTGAAGGAATTAGAATAAGCAAGGAGGAAACAAAACTATCACTCTTTGCAGATGAAATGATGGTATAATTAGAGAATCCTAGAGAATCAACTAAAATTATTTGAAACAATTAACAACTTTAGCAAAGTTGCAGGATATAAAATAATTCCACATAAATCATTAGTTCAGCAGCAAGAGATAGAAAGAGAAATCCCATTTAAAATAACTGTAGACAATATAAAATATTTGGGAGTCTATCTGCCAAGACAAACCAAGAAACTCTATGAACACAATTACAAAACACTTTTCACACAAATAAAATCAGGTCTAAATAATTAGGAAAATATCAATTGCTCATTGATAGGTTAAGCTAATGTAATAAAAATGACAATTCTACCTAAATTAATTTACTTATTCAGTGCCATGCCAGACTACCTAAAAATTATTTTATAGAGCTATAAAAATTTAAAAATTCATCTGACAGAATAAAATGTCAAGAATATTAAGGGAACTAATGAAAAAATGCACAGGAATGTGGGCTAACCATACCAAATCTAAATGTATACATAAAGCAGCAGTCATCAAAACTATTTGGTACTAGCTAAGAAATATAGTGGTGTATCAGTGAAATAGGTTAGGCACAGGAGTCACAATAGTAAATGACTATAGTAATATACTGTTTGATAAACCCCAAAACTCTAGCTTCTAGGATAAGAACTCACTATTTGACAAAAACTGATGGGAAAACTGGAAGACAGTATGGCAGAAACTAGGTGTAGGCCAACATCTTACACTGAATATCAAAGTAAGGTCGAAATGGGTACATGATTTCAACATAAAGGGTGATACCATGGGCAAATTAGGAGAGGAAGGAAGAATTTACCTCTCAGATCTATGAAGAGGAGAAGAATTTATGACCAAACAAGTGATAGAGAATATTATGAAATTCAAAATTGATCATTCTGATTACATTAAAGTTCAAAGGTTTTATAGAAACAGAAGCAAAGCAGTCAAGGTTAGAAAGAAAGTAGAAATCTAGGAAACAATTTTTATAGCCAGTATTTCTTATAAGGGCCTCATTTCTAAAATATATTGGGAACTAAAACAAATTTATAAGAATCCAAGTCATTCCCCAATTGAGAAATGGTTAAAGTATATGAAAAGGAAATTTTCTGATGAAGAAAAAAAACTATATATTGCCATATGAAAAAAATGCTCTAAATCACTAGTGGTTAGAGAAATGCAAATTAGAACAACTCTGAGGTACCACCTGACACCTATCAAATTGGCTGATGTGACAAAAATGAAAATAAGTGTTGGAAAAGCTGTGGAAAAATTGGAACACTAATGTATTGTTGGTGGAGCTGTGAACTGATCCAACCATTCTGGAGAGCAATTTGGAACTGTGCCCAAAGGGCTATGAAGCTGAGCATACCCTTTGACCCAGCAGAGTACCATTATTGGGTCTTTTTTCCCAAATAGATCATGAAAAAGGGAAAAGGACCCACATGTACAAAAGTATTTATAGCTGCTCTTTTTGTAGTGGCAAGAAATTGGAAATTGAGGGGATGCCCATCAATGGGGGAATGGCTGAACAAGTTGTGGTATATGAGTGTAATGGAATACTATTGTGATGTAAGAAACAATGAGCAGGAGGAGTTCAGAGAAACCTGGAAGGACTTACATTAATTGATGCTGACTGAGAGGAGCAGAACCAGGAGAACATTGTACCCAGTATCAACAACCTTGTCTGATGATTAACTGTGATACACTTAACTCTTCTCAGCAATACAATGATCCAAGATAATTCCAAAGGCCTCATGATGGAAAATGAACTGTGGAATCTGGATGCAGATTGAACCATACTGTTTCTACTTTTGTGTTTGTTTGTTTGTTTTTGTTTTTTTCCCTTTTGTTCTGATTCTTCATTCACAATATGACTAATGAAGAAATATGTTTAATGTGATTGTACATATATAACCTATATCAGATTGTTCACTGTCTTGGGGAGGGGGAGGGAAGGGAGAGAAGGAGAAAAATTTGGAACTAAAATTTTTTTAAAAAACAAATGTTGAAAATGATCTCTACATGTAACTAGAAAATATTAAAAAATACTTTTATGATAAAAAAAGAAAAAATGTCCTGGTATTCCTGTAGACTTCAAGTTCAATATGGACCAACAAGATAAGTATCTTCAAATACATTAATTGTTATGTGAAAGAGGAATTTGACAATTTCTTTCAAGTGTTGTTACTCTTTTGCACTATTGACATTATGACCAGAACTTAACAGAAATTCACATTTAAATAAAATTACAATTTAACAAGTGTTCTACTCATAATAAACCAGTGAACTTAAGGATGAATTTTTTAAAAAATAATCTTTTAATATGCCATTATAATAGCCTAGGTGAAGATGAAGAGGGCTTGAACTAGGAGGAATACCAAATGAGTGAAGAGAAACAGATTGAAGTTGTGTAGGCAAAAAGAAGACTTCACTATTCATTGCATATGTTGGGGTGATGGGAGGCATGTTTCTATATAACAAGCATGGGAGAGACGAGATGTTACCATAGAACTCTGGTTAATGTGTATTTACTTGAAGAAGGTAGTCCTAGGGGAAGCTAGGTGGCACAGTGGATAAAGTACCGGTTCTAGATTCAGGAGGACCTGAGTTCAAATCCAGCTTCAGACACTTGACGCATACTAGATGTGTGACCCTGGGCAAGTCACTTAACCCCAATTGCCTCACCAAAAAAAAAAAAAAGAAGAAGAAGGTAGTCCTAGTTGGATATCTGAAGACTATACAAGTACCCTGACCAGATACATTTCTACATGGAAACATGGTGGGGGCATATGTATAGAAGCTAAGCATGTTGTACCTTTGTTGTATATCCTTGCTGTTAGGGCCAACTAAATCTCCTTTTGTTAACTGTTTAATGACTTACAGTGCCTCATTTTGTCCCAAGTCAAGTCTAAACCAGTGGGATCCTGGTCTCTGGCCCTCATCTAATGCAATATAAGGGTGATGGAAGAGTTTGATGCTGCAAACCTAGGCAACTGCTAAGAGAGTGGTACCCTCAATAGACATAGGGAAGTTTGGAGAAGGGACAGATTTCAAGGGAAAAAGATCATTAATTTCAAATAAAGTATAAAATAGAGAGACATATTCACCCCACAAAAAGGACTGTCCATACTTCCTTCATAATCATTTCAAGAATTGGGCA
This sequence comes from Dromiciops gliroides, assembly GCF_019393635.1. Classification (NCBI taxonomy): domain Eukaryota; kingdom Metazoa; phylum Chordata; class Mammalia; order Microbiotheria; family Microbiotheriidae; genus Dromiciops; species Dromiciops gliroides. The sequence continues at coordinate 747,084,660 of NC_057861.1, forward strand.
ATTTCCCAAAGGCTCTCTTCTTCTTCCTGTTTAATTTTATGCTCAAGTCATTTTTCCTTGCAATGTCAGTCCAAGATGTGTGCCCTGATGGACAAACTTCATAGGTTATTCATGTTCCTCTGGACAATAGGCATTCTTGGCCCACTTGGTACTCCTTGAATAGATAACTAAACTAAACTCTTTGGAATGATTATGGACCCATTTTTGATGCACTACAATGTTCCAAGACTGGATGCAATTAGGACAATAACATCTTCAAACAGGGATATCTGGAAGACCCTACCATATAAATAGAACAGTGATTCTTAACCAGGGGTCCATAGATCCCCAAAGGGTGTAAGGGGCTAAAATTCTAGCTATACTGTCTAAAATATCTAATGAGTGGTCACCAATAAATTATAATCTTTATCAAGAGTTTAGACTTTTAAGCATTTATTAAGGAGAATAAGAATTTGGTGGAGAGAGAAAGGCCTAGATTCATCTATCAAAGGGAGAGCACATTTTTAGCTCCACTCTTCACCAGAGTCCTGATGAAAAAGAGCAGCCTTGCCCCCTCTTCCTCCCACAAGCAAATGCCACTTCCTGACAACAAAGAAAAGCCATATTTCTTGCCCTCAGGCACCTTCTCCTCATGGCGGAGCTTTCCTACAGTAATTCTCCAGCAGGTGGCATCATTCCAATGATTACAATGGTCCATAGATAGCTATCAGGGAATCTGTGAACTTCGATGGGAAAAAATACATCTTTATTTTCATTCACTTTTGGTTTCCTTAGTAATCCTATGTGATTTCATGCACTAAAAAACATGATTCTAAAAAGGGGTCCATCGATTTCACCAGACTACCAGAGAGGCCAATGACACACGAAAAGGTAAAGAATCTTTCTCTAAAGGGAATTCCCTTTGATTTAGATTCTGCCCTGGATCCATCTATGACAGCAATGAATACCTTTGGTGAGCACCCACCTCCCTGTTGCATGCTGAGCCTGACATCAATGACCAGAGGGTCATTAACAAGATTATCTCTGTTGTTACATCTTTCCCAGAATCTGACACGATTTCGACATATGCCCCAGGGTACAACTTGTCAGAGGACAACCTTTAAGGCAAAATTTGGCTTCACTGCCTTGGCTCGAAGGCTTTCTGCAATGAAAGGACATTTACAAATCATTCCCCTCGAACAAAATGGATGTTCTAATACAAGCAAGGAGGCTAAAAACTGAATAAAAAATAAGGCACAATGACGGCTTATCATTCAAATGCTCTCAGGCAGATTTACTTAGCATCAGTGTGGGGAGTGAGAGCCCTCAAATAGTGTATCAACCATCTATACTGTGTATTATATTCCTCTACCTATTGGGGTGTCAGAAGATTATGAAAGAACTTAATACATTTATGTAAAACAAACAAATCAGCAAGTGTGAAACTCCCCTCTTCACCTCCACTTTGGACTAACATGAAAACTGAAGAAAATGTCAGCACAATTAATAATAACAATAATAGCTAGTATTTATAAAGCACTTTAAGGTTTTCAGAGAACTTGGGGAATATGGAGAGAAAGAGGAGGAGAAGAAGAGAAGAAGAAGAGGAGAAGGAGGAAGAGAAGGAACAGAAGGAGAAGGAGGAGGAGGAGAAAAAGAAAGAAGAGGAGGAAGAAGAAGATGAGGAAGAGGAGGAAGAGCAGCAGCAGCATTTGGATAATGCTTTGTAGTTTGCGAAGTTCTTTACAAATATTGTGATTTTATGCTCACAAGTTTATTATCCCTGTTGTACAGATGAGAAAATTGAAGTGAAGCAAAGGTTAAGTGACTTCCGGGGGTCATGCAGCTAGTGAGGGTCTAAGGGCAAATTTAAATTAAGGACTTCCTGACAGCAGATCCAACATTCTACTGTATCTTAAGTTAAACACTTTGAAAAAGTGTTTTGTGGCATTTAAAACTATATTTGAGGGGGCAGCTAGGTGGCACAGTGGATAAAGCACCGGCCTTGGATTCAGGAGGACCCGAGTTCAAATCCGGCCTCAGACACTTGACACTTACTAGCTGTGTGACCCTGGGCAAGTCACTTAACCCCCATTGCCCCACAAAAAAAAAAAGAAAAAAAAAAGAAAAAGAAAACTATATGTGGTCACTTTATTTCTGTCCCAAGTTTGGGGAAGATTATCTGGGGTTTCTAATATATTTGCTACTTATAAATTAGAAGCTTTGGCATGAATTTTAGGGCATTAAGCATTTATTAAAGTATATTAGATATTAGTAAAGAGATAGCACATGGCTCAGAAAGTTAGGAAAGCCTAACTAGGATAGAGGAGGAGAGAGAAAAAGGTGCTACCACCTACGAGTCTCAGGCCAAAAAGAAAGTCTGCCTTTGTGAATGGAAGCTTCCTGCAGGTCCAGATGAGAAGCGGTCACTACACATTTCTCCAAGCTAATTGGCCAGCATCACCAAAAGCCATTGGTTCCCTGGACTTGAGAGCAGTCCATGAGCAGAACAGGCCAAGGTCAGAACTCAGAGAACACACCCTCTGAGGGCCAGGCCCTCAGGTAGGCATGGTTTCAACCAAGTCAACTTCAAGTGAGTTAATCAGCAAAGTCAATCCAATCAATCTCAATATTATCCCCTTGAGCGGGGGCCTCTAGTCATCCCAAAATCCACCATTTTCTCACAGTTTTACATCAATTTCCCAATTTTTGTACCAATAACACCCTGATAGACTACAGATCTAGACCTTACATTATCTAGCTGCCACAAATATTATCTCACTTTAGGCCCACAATAAGGAAGTAAGTGCTGTTTTCCCCCATTTTACAGACAAGGCAACTAAGGGACATAGACATTAAGTGATTTGACTAAGGTCACACAGCTAGAATTGTCTGAGGTTGAATTTGAGCTTTACAACTCCGGGTCTTGTGATATATGATATCTTCGATTAATCAACCCACATTCATTAAGTGCCTAGCATACGATGCCAAGCATTACCTATCATTCATAACACTTAACAACCATGATATCAGTTAACAATGTTTTTGTATCAATGATATCCTGAGTAATGAGATAATACTAATTAAAATTCTATTTCATTTTAAGTTTTAGTTTAAAATGCCTTAAATAGGGGCAGCTAGGTGGCACAGTGGATAAAGCACCGGCCCTGGAGTCAGGAGTACCTGAGTTCAAATCCGGCCTCAGACACTTAACACTTACTAGCTGTGTGACCCTGGGCAAGTCACAAAACCCCCATTGCCTCGCTTTAAAAAAATGCCTTAAATATTTTGTGTTGTTAAAATTTTTAAAGATTGGCTTGTGAAATTCTTTCTTATAAAAATAGACCAGGAAAGCAGGAAGGAGTCCTAATGTATAATAGCAATTGGAGAAAGAAGCTAGAAGTAGTGGATGTAAATTCCAACTAAGGATTCTTCCTTCATGAAATTCCTTTGTATAGGGAAAGGTGATCTCATTGGTGTAAGAATTTCTCAATGAAGACTCCAATGCAGGCAGGACTTTCTCTACAATTCAAAGTCTTAGAGAGTTAAGAACAGTGAAAAGTTATGGGGCTAGCCCAAGCTCCCAGCCAACATGTGTCAAATACAAGTAGAAATCAAGTCTTCCTGGTTCTCAGGCCTGTTCTCTATTGACATGACCATGAAGTTTCTCCATTACTTTGCATTTCATTAGTCACTTTTTTGCATGTTATATTGACTGAGTAGAGTGTAATCTCCCTGAGGACAATGTATTGAGTCTTGTCTTTGCATTCCTAGAACTTGGTACAGTAATATGAGGGCAGTAAACATTCAACAACTGTTTCTTAAATGGAATGACTTATCTCCAACATTATTATGATGAAAAACTCACAAATATGAAGAGAAACCTTGACCCCTGGGAGATTAAGAAGCTGACACAGAGTCACACACAAATAGACTGGCAGATTCAAGATGAGAAGCTAGGTTTCTAGTCTTTAATCCAATCCATATATTTGTATTAGGGGTGGGAGCCATGCTTGGCACTGGAGATACAAAGCTAAAGGCTGAATAGTTCCTATCCTTTTGGGTGTGGTAGAAGTATTACATAACAGGATTCCTGCCATGTATTTTAGGCTGCCTCCTTGGTTGGTTAGATTTGGGGTTTGTTGTTGTTATTGTTGTTGTTGTTTTGGTGATGATGATGATTTAACACCAGTTAACAACTAAGAAAGCTTTTCCTGAGAATTGATGTTTGAGGAGGTGGGAGAATTGGCCATTTCCAAATCATGGTGCTTGTACTCTAGCCCTCTTCTTCCTCCCTCCCCCCCCCACAACTTTGGAATTTAGTCTCATTCCCTAACCAGGCCCACCATACTACATCCCAGAAATTTCCAAACCATGCCACCTGCACTCAGTCCTGCTCCTTCTCCTCCTCTTCCTCCTCCTCCTCCTCCTCCTCCTCCTCCTCCTCCCATAGATAGAGGCACTGCCCCTTTCCCCCACCCCATACTGGGGTCTGATCGGTAAGCTTTCACTTTATTCAGACTGGAATGAGGCCACCAGCCCACCCCCCAGCCCACTCATCACCTCTTTCTAACTTTAACTTTCCTTTTTTTGTGTTGTCTTTCCCTATTATAATGTTTCCTGAGAGCAGGGCCTTTCTTTTCTTTGAATCCCCTATGGTTAATGCAGTGCCTCACACATAAAAAGCATTTAGTATATGTTCTTTCCCTTATTTATTCAGATAATCATTTCTATTAAACACCTTCTTGTAAAGGACATCAAATTAGCTTACCCTATGATTGAAATAGGAGCCAATCCATCCTAATGAAAGGAAAGAAAAACAGTTGGGTTTTTAATTCAAAATGCCATTAATTTTGTATGAGATGTTCAGGGAGGACCAGTGGCTTTAATTGAGGTCTTGGTGTCCACCTTTTACCCAACTCTCACCTGTGGCTTTCAGAAACTGTAAAATGCACAGTGGTCACATCCTGGTAAAACCACCTCCACAGATGGGCTAAACCAGATTGAGTGTAACCAACAGACCTCAGACCCATCAGTGAATTGGGTGGGGGTGGAGTGTCTACTCCAAGCGTGTGAAAAGTTTCCCTGGTAGAATAAGCAGATAAGAACAATTTATTTCACTGGTCATTGTGAGAAATAATTATAAATAATCAATAAACTGGGGGACATGGAGATCTTCCCTTTCTTTGTCTTCCTTTCCCTCCCTTCCCTCCACTCAAAGGCAAGGTCTCTTTGAGAGATTTCATCAAATCTCTCCATCTGGGTCAGACCTAAGCCAAATTCATAAGCAATATTGGGTAGAGATAGATTCATTTATCTAAATGGCCAAAGGCTTCTCCATCCAGGGGTCACTCAGAGACCCCACATTGAAGAGGAGGACATTCTGTGAACTGATAGCCCAAGGCTGGAGATAATCTTTCTGTGTAGGAGTTAATTCTTGGTACCATTGACCACCTACTGTTTCAAGGGTATATAAGCTCTGTGCCCAACCACCATGGGGTCTTTGGTCTGAGAGAGATGCCATAGGCCTGCTTTTATTAATAGCCCACCAGCCATATTAATAAAATTATTGAGTTACCCAGATATCATGTCTCTCATATTTTTAATCATTACACTATGAAGGCAGCTGAAAGGGGTGTTGGTGGTCAGAAATCAAAGATGCTCAGATTTTCCACTGGGCCATTGCCAGTTGTCCTGACTTTTGTCTTGTCACTGGACTTTGATGACTGGAAGAGAGAGTGAGACTGATGACTTTGTGCACCTCTGCCTCATTTAAATCCACCAAGTCAAGACATAACCCCCAAGAGGTCATTAGGCCTCTTCAAAACAAAAGACAGACTTACATACCCTCTGGGTGTTTTATGATATTGAGTCATTTATTTCTTCAATCAAGAAGCATTTATTAAGCATTTCTCATGTGCTAAGCACTATGCTAGGTGCTGAAGATACAAATACAAAAGCCAAATGGGCCTGGGCTTCAGAGAAGTTACTTCCTATTGAGGGATCAACATTGGCATTTAAAGTAACATGCTAGTAAAAACTGAAGACCAAAAGTATGAGTTCTCTGAACAGCAACTGTTGGACCTATTCTTTTTGGTTCCTGGAGAAGAACCAGAAGAAATGGATAGAAGTGGCAAAGAGCCAGATATAAGTGTAATGCCAGGCAAACAATGATCCTAACTATGAGGCCACTGTCCCAGATGGGATCTTGGTGCTTCTGGAGACATGGCTTTCCTGGTACTTGGAGGTGATAAGCTGACAGGAAGTAACCGCTCATCAGGTGTGTTATAGTGAGGTTTCCTTTGATGTATGAGTTGGCCTAGATGGATGCTAAGGCCCCATCCAATTCTCAAATTCAGTGACTCAGTGATTCATTCTTCCCCAGCAAGCCCCATTATATAGTCAATAACTAGATAAATGGGCCCATCTGTTTTTATTACCTACCAAACGAATCTGGGTCAATCTTTCCACTTCCTGTAGTTCTCACTGACTGTTGAAATGTGTTTAGTACCTAGGTTCCAAGTGTTCTGCCATTGATTCCAAATGTGGAATTCCAAATAATGTCAGTGGGGATTTTGAGGGTGAATGTGATAAATTGAGGGTACGAAATATGATTATGACACTTGTCATTTGCCTGTGGTTGGAGAAAAACAACTGATGAAATCAGTTTTTAATAATCTAAAAGTAAAGTGATTCTTAGAGCTAGAAGGGGCCTTCCAGGTTATTTAGTCCAATTTCCTCATTTTACAAAAGAGGAAATTGAGAACCAGAATCATCGATTGATTTACCCAAGGTCACACAGGTTGTCAGTGACAGAAGCAAGATTTGGACTCAAGTTCTCTGAATCTAAACATGGTTTTCCTTCCACTGTGTCACACTGAAGGAAATTCTTTTTTTTTAAATAAAAAGAAGCTAAAATGCCTTTAAATTTATTTATATTGCCCGGAAACCCCTATATTTACTGTAATTTTTATTAAGAATTCCTGATTCTCAGCAATAATTGTTTTGGGCATTAGAATTTCTAAGAGTATTTCTGAGTACTGAAAAGCATTGAGTTCATTTGTAGATTTATAAAAGGAATGGGAGAAGGTAGCATATAAAAAAGAAAGATATTACAGAAAACTAACATGTGAGAGAGGAAAACACATCAAAAAGAAAATAAAATCAGAATGAGGTGGAAATACAAATATAAAAATAACCAAGTAAGGAAAACCATTTCTTCATTAATATTCAAAAAGCAAAGAACTTGTTATCCTTTGATGAATTAAGTTCAGTGAATCAGCAGAACAGAGGCTGTCTCAAGAACAGGTGTTTATATAAATGTGATGTATTAGGAAATTTAACAGTACTCACTGGGCCTCAAATCTGTACTGCCTCAAAAAAGAAAAAGAAAAACAAAGGTAAACTCTATGGATTACTTTTGGAATTGAAGCTTTGTAGGAGAAGAAAGATTTTTTCATCTGTTTCACAGAGGTATGAGTCAAAACTGGGAATTTTCTCAATAAAGGCACTTGATTCCAGTTTCTACAAAACATACAAGTGAAGACTCATGGAATCTGCTCTAATTTACTAATTATATTTTAATTAATTTTCTTCAATTAACAAAAACTCATTTTCTCTCCTTCCCCTCTTCCTCCCTCTTCCATCTAGCTTATTCATTTTAAGCATGAAGAACCTTAGACCCAAACCCCACTACATATAAGCAATGGTGAGCCTAGACTATAAAGCTAAATATCTTGATTTCTACCTTGGTTATTGTAGAGTCGCTGTCCAAGCTCTAATCTCCCAGGTTCTACCCCATCTCAAGAGGTAATATTCAATCAAAGAAATAGGATTTAAATTCAAGAAATACTCTTTTTTATTTAAAAAAAAAAGTCATGGGTGGATAAAGCACTGGCCCTGGATTCAGGAGGACCTGAGTTCAAATCTGGCCTCAGACACTTGACACTTACTAGCTGTGTGACCCTAGGCAAGTCACTTAACCCTCATTGCCCCACACATAAATAAATAGATAGATAGATAGATAGATAGATAGATAGATAGATAGATAGATAGATAGATAGATAGATAGATAAATGATCAAATAAGCCAATAAATAAAGTCATGGAAAACACAGACTTTAATTACACTCCATCATCTCTAATTCACATGAGATGAAGGAGAAATGTTGGCTTCAAGCATAAGTTGGACATGTGAGCTTTCTAGGAAGAGTCTTATGCTGGGTGAGTATAAACAAAACTTTCTCCTAGAAACATTAAGGGGAGGGATAGGTAAGTGTAACAATGTGTGAAGAGGCTTTATCTTCACCAATAAGTATTGCTTACAGAACCCAACAGAGAGACGTAATTCAAAGATAGAGATTCCATGCTTCTATCCTTGCTCCACCAGTGACACAATATAGTTTTCTGGGAAACACTGTGATTGTGGTAAGAATCATTCTGAAATCAGTGTTAGAGGATATGGGTTTAAGGTCTGGTTCTGCAGGAGAACATTGTACACAGTAACAGCAACATTGTATGATCATCAACTGTGATAGACTTGGTTCTTCTCAGCAGTGCAATGATCCAAGACAATTCCAAAGGACTCAATGATGGAAAATGTTCTCCACATCCAGAAAAAAGAACTGTAGATTTTGAATGAAGATTGAACCATACTGTTTCTACTTCGGGGCTGTCTTTTTTTTCTTTTTTAAGGTTTTCCCTTGTGTTCCGATTCTTCTTTCACAACATGGCTAATGCAGAAATGCTTAATGTGATTGTGCATATATAACCTATATCAGATTGCTTTCTGTCTTGGGGAGGGGGGAGGGAAGGGAGGGAGAGAAAAAAATTTGGAACTCAAAATCTTATGAAAACAAATGTTGAAAACTACCTTTACATGTAATGGAAAATAACAAAATACTATAATAAAATACTTATATGATAAAAAATTAAAAATCAGGAATTATAAAAATCAAGTAAATTCAAAGATTGGCACTAAAGACTATATTTGTCTAAAAAATAAAAGTAAAAAATAAAGTCCAGTTCTGCCACTCACAGCCCATACCTCTCTGGCTTCAGTTTTCTCATCTATAAAAACAGGAAGTCGCACTACATGTCTCCTAAGTTCCATTCTGGATCTAAATCTACAATCATATCACCCTCTAATCTGGCATAAATTCCTGGCTCTGATATTCATCTTCTGTAACCTTTACCTCTCTGAGCCTCAGTTTCCCTGTCTATAAAATGAGGCATGATGGAGTATCTAAGATCTCTTCCACTTAAAAATCAATGATCTTAATGACAAGAATCAGCTCTTAATTTTGGCCACATCCCCCAAAAAGAAAAAGGAGTTAAAATACCTTTAAATTTACTTATATTGCCCAGAAACCCCTATACTTACTGTAATTTTTATTAAGAATTCCTGATTCTCAGCAATAATTGCTTTGGTCATTAGGATTTTTAAGAGTATTTCTGAGGACTGAGAAGTATTGAGTTCATTCACAGATTTATAAAATGAATGGGAGAAGGTAGCACATAAAAAAGAAAGATATTATGAAAAACTAACATGTGAGAGAGGAAAATACATCAAAAAGAAAATAAAATCAGAATGAGGTGAAATATAGAAAATGAGGGAGGAGATAGGAGAAGAAATGAAGAAGAAAGAAAAAAAGGGAAGTGAAAAAAACAGAAATATATGGATGTTTCTATGGAAAAGGAGACATTAATATACTGGTAGCAAACGTAGAGGCAACACTGGGTAGTGGATAAAGCACTAGCCGCTGTGTCAATAAGAATAAAGTTCAATTCCCATCTTCAAGATGTACTTGCTAAGTGACATTAGACAAGTCACTCACTCTTCTGTACTTTATAGAAGAGGTGTCAAATTCATGGCCTGAATACAGACTCAATCAGATTCAAATTTAACTTGGACATATTTAACAAAATAAATAAAAATACAATGATATAGATAACATTAATGCATGGTTTTCTAAATCAATATGGAATTCATAGATAGTGACCCCCACTTCTATTGAATTTGACATTACTGTTTTAGACAACTCTCTAAACCAAAGCTTCTTAAACTGTGGGTCACAACCCCATATGAGGTTGTGTAACTGAATGTGGGGAGTCATAAAAAAATTGGCAATAATAAAAGGTTATCTATACCTATTTTATACACCTATATACCTGGGTGAAGAGGGCTTGTGAGTAGAAAAAGTTTAAGAAGCCTTGCTCTAAAAAATAAGTTGCAAAGCTACTGCTAAAATTTAATAAGTGAGCATCTCACCTTTTCTAGAAGACTTCTAGAAGATCCATTTGTTGTTTTCTTGGCAAAGATACTGGACTGGTTTGCCATTTCTTTCTCCAGCTCATTTTACAGGTGAGGGAGCTAAATCAAACAGGGTTAAGTGAATTGTCCAGAGTCACAGAGCTAGTGTTTGATGCCAGATTTTAGCTCAGGCAGGTGAGTCTTCTGCCCAGCACTCTATTTACTGTATCTCCTAGCTGCCCATATAATTGGTGAGACCTTTACAAGTTTGTTATGATTGAATAATGCTGCATAATAAAAAGTATTAACATGTTCATTCCATTTCATCTGTACTTATGGTTATCATTACCATGACTCCAACAAAGATTATTAATGCTGTCGCTATTGTTGTTGTTATTATCATTATAATTTAAGGAAAAGAATATCAGATCTGATGTTAAATGAACTGGGACAGATTCCTTGCCTGAGAGCTCATTATTTGTATAAGCTTGGGCAAATCTCTTTGCTTATTTAGCTCTTGTGAAATGGTGGGAATAAATGATAAGTTGTAGTCTTATGTGTAGACAACTGTCAAATAATATGATATAAATATAGATTTTAATTATGGTTGAATATTACTAATACCTTTCACTGAAAGACCTAGTTCAGATATTTATTTTTTGCTTCGGAAAAAGATTCTCAAGGCAAACATTAGTGAGAGGATGGCTTATGAACACTTAATATGGGAAACGAAGATTATTATAAACTATTATGGACTTCTTAGGAATAATCCATGACAGATTAACTAGATTACTGGATCAGAGCAATGTCTTACACATAGCATATCAGGATTTTTATTAGTCCTTGCACCAAGGCTCATACAATATCCTTGGGGAGAGAATGCAAAGATATAGACTAGATGATAGAAGTTAGATGGATTCAGAAACCATAGAATGATGGAACCTGAGAAATGATGAGTCATAGCTTATCACTAACCAACCATAAATGGTCTCTAGTAAAGTACCTAGTGGTTTTCTCCTTAATCCTATTAGAAAAAAAATCTATATCAATGATATGGGAGGTTTAAAAGGTTGTAAAAATCAGAGAAAATGCCTAGTTCTCCATCATATATATAACAGCACTTTTTTTCTTCTATACCAAAGAACTATAAATAATGTGAGTATACATTAATTAGGGCAACTAGGTGGCTCAGTGGCCAGATTTTGAGGCCTAGAGTCAGGAAGACTCCCCTCCTAAGTTCAAATCTGGCTTCAGACATATACTAGCTGTGTGACCCTGGGCAACCCAGTCCAGTCTGTCTCAGTTTCTTCATTTGTAAAATGAGCTAGAGAAGGAAATGGTAAACCAGTCTACTACCTTTGCCAAGAAAACACAAAATGGGTCAGAAAGAGTTGGACATAAATGAACTACAACAACCCACTAGTTGATGAATAAATCATGATATATTCATGTAACAAAATATTATTGCACCATAAGAAATGGCATATAATGGGTTCAAAAAAACCTGCAGAGTGGGCAGCTAGATGGTGCAGTGGTTAAAGCACCGACTCTGGATTCAGGAGTACCTGAGTTCAAATTTGGCCTCAGACACTTGCCACTTACTAGCTGTGTGACCCTGGGCAAGTCACTTAACCCCCATTGCCTGCAAACAACAAAAAAAAAACAAACAACAACAAATAAACAAATAAACAAAAAACCTGGAAAGATTTGACTTGAATTAATGTAGAGTGAAAAGAACAGAATCAGGAGAATAATTTATAAGTTTTGTCAAGACTTAAAAACTCTGATGAACACAATAATCAATCATGACTTTAGAAAACTAAGCATGAAATATACTTGTCACTTCCTGGTAGTTTGGCAATAAACTAGGACTATGGAATGAGACCAACATTCTCAGAAATGTGTTGATATGTTTTGACTGACTATGCTTATTTTTACAGGGGAGGATTTCTATTTGAAAGGAACATATAGTAATGGTGGGGATGGATGGTGATAGTGGATAGTGATATTTAAAAAGAAGAAAAGAAAGAAAAGAGTGTCAATGGAAATACTTTTTAAAAAAAATACACCAAAGAAAGAAAGGGTAAGGACAAAGAAGGCAGTTCTATTATTATTGTTAAATTTTATACTTTCTAAAATCCAAGAATACATAACAGAAGTTTATAGTTTTCTATGTAATTCTCTTATGTTTGTATATGGAAATATTCCTTTTATATATGTATTCATATTCAAAAGGAAAAGTTTAAATAAAAAAGTAGCTCAGAGTTCTGCCCCCTGGTTGTCCATCACATCCCCAGGAGTTAGAAATTTTGCAATACTGTTGCTGCTGGCTGATTGGCTATTGTGTCTCTTGCAAGGCTTCTCAAGGGTTCCCATGACAAGGATAGAGCCTGTCCCAGAGAAAGCTTCTGTAGCCTGAAACTACAGTCTCCCTGGAACTGGAAAGAAAGAAGGAGGACCAGAGTGTGAGGTTTGGATTTTATTAAAATCCCATGTGTCAGGTCTATCATTCTGTTGTAACTACACAGCCAGTAGCATGTTAGGTGGGGGTGCTGAGTGACATTAAGGTCAGTGAGCATTAGTTTATTGTTTCTCTTTTAACTTCTTTTGAGTTCTTGGTGCCCTACGTCATGTAGACAGCAGAAACTGCTTTATCTTTGACACATAAAAAGTTTTGAGAGGTCATGAGCATTAGAGAAAATGTCTAGTCCTCCATCTTATTGCTCACATGACCTGAAAGTCTGTCAATTCCTTATGGATTCTTCATAGCAGATTTCCATGAGAAATGTTTAAAATAAGAAAGGCATCATGACCTAGCGTTAGAGTGCTGGATATAGCATCAGAAAATTCTGGGTTCAAATACCACCTCTTACACCTGCTAGCTCTGTGAATCTAAGCATATTAATGATTACTCAGGGACTCCAACAGCTCCCTAGAACTTATCTCCTAAGTCATAGGTAAACTGTGACCTATTTTAGTGAGGGGACCTTAGACTGATGATCCTTTGAATTTGTAAATTCAGAGATTTTCACAATCTGTGTCTTCTAGTTTTGAATTTACTTTTTAAAATGTATATGATGGAGATTGTTTTTTGTATTTAATGACATTGTCCATCTTGTACTGGGTTATGATCTTCTAGTGGTAATAACTTTGATTTTTACAGTGTGATTTTTTTTTTTTGCGGGGCAATGGGGGTTAAGTGACTTGCACAGAGTCACACAGCTAGCAAGTGTCAAGTGTCAGAGGCCGGATTTGAACTCAGGAACTCCTGAATCCAGGGCCGGTGATTTATCCACTGCACCACCTAGCTGCCCCCTAAGGTGTGATTTTTAAAAAAATAATCAAGTAATTTATTCACTTGTGTTTTATTGTGGTATAAGACATAAGATGCTAGTCAAATTCTGTTATATCACAGTGCTTTCCAGTTTGCCCATTCATTCTTGGGTCCATCAATCTTGCATTCTTCAATGAATAAAATATTAGACTGCCAGGTTTATTTATTTCTATTTCTGTTTATCTAATCTATTCCACTAATATGCCTTAATATTTTTAGAAAGTACCCATAAGGGTTTTTTTTGTGTTTTTTTTTAAATACATAATGCTTTATAGTGTAGTTAGAGCTCTGGTAATTGCAAGCTCCCTCTTTTCCTACTTTTTTTTTTTTTACCATATTCTTTGATGTGCTTGACTTTTTATTGCTTCAAATGAATTTCCTTATTATTTTGTCTCACTCTATAAAGCATCTCTTTAGTAATTTCATTTGTTTAGTAATAAATCCATAGGGTAATCTGGGGAGTATCACAATTTTAAATATGTGTGTATATCAACCATGAATATTGAACACCTCTCCAATTATTTAGGTCTTCTTTTATTTCTGTCAAAATTGGATTGTCATTTATATAATATTTACATGTGTCTTGGCAGGTTAATTGCAAAATATTTCAGGAATTTTCCTATTATTTTAAATGGAATTTCTCTTCCTATCCCTCCTGGCTTTTCTTAGTAATAGACAAAAATTATAATGATTTTGTGGATTTATTTTACATCCTGTTACTATACTGAAAATATTCATTTTTCTGATGTTTTTGTTGATTCTCTAGGGTTTACTAAACTAATTATTTTCTTATATGAAAATAGAAATTATTTTTCCTTCTCTTTGCCTATGCTTATTCCTTTGTATCTTTTTCTTGTGTTATAGATATAGCTAGCATTCTTAGCAGCATGACAAATAATTCTGAAAACAATGAATCCAATAACTTCACCCCAAGTGTAGAATAAATTAAGCATGTAATAATTATGATGATGATGATGGTGTTAACATGTATATAATACTTACTGTGTGCCAGGAATTGTGCTAAGTAATTTCGAATTATTATCCTACTTGATCCTTATAATAATCCTGTAAGGCAAATTCTATTATTGTTCCCATTTTATAGATGAGGACCACTGAGACGGATGGGGGTTACATGACTTACTCAGGATCACATAATTAATTAGTGTTTGAGACCGGATTTGAACTCACTTCTTCCTGACTCCAGGCCTGGTGCTCTATCCACTGTTCCAATGTGTAAATCACAAGGATAAAAATGGAAAAAATAAGACATTCTATGTTCTCAATGAACTTACATCCTAATAGAGGAGATAACACATATGGAAGGTTTCAGCTGCAAGTCAGATAGAAATGTTCCATGGTCCTTAAAGTACAGTGGCAATGCAGATAGAAATGACTTTTCCTTAATGACATTTCCACTGATAAAATCATATCAGTTTCTGATACTAAAGCACTTGACAATGTCAATGACTTTTGTGGCAAAAACTTTCATTTAGGTTCTTCATTATCTTCATTATTTCCAGGAGCAATTGTTGCCAGGCTGCAGCTCCATACGTATTGCTTCCCAGGATGATGATTAAGGTCATTAGGCTGGAAACAGTGTGAATCTGTGTGTTTATATACGTGTGTGTGTGTGTGTGTGTGTGTGTGTGTGTGTGTGTAAAACTGAAATGGAAAGAAGCCTGGACTTTGAGTCAGACTATCTGGGTTCAAATCCCATAGCTGAAGCTTATTATATGTATGACTCTGATCATGTCTCTTTTATCAGGACCTCAGTTTCCTCCTTGGTAAAATAAATGGATAGGACCAAATAACCTTTGAGCTACCTTCCAACAATATCTAATGATACTGATCCTATTTCCCTATCATATATAATGCTAGATTTTATATTTACATAGATATTTTTTATATTGTAAAAGTAAGATTTTATTCCTATGATTATTGGTGATTAAATAAAAACGTGTTGCATTTTGTCAGAATTTTTCTGTATCAACTGATATGGTGGTGATTGTTATCACCTGGCTATTATGATGATTTTCTATTTTATAGATTTCTGAATTCCAAAATATACTCATGTTAATAGTTCATATTCAACCTAATAAAACTCATATGTACACATGTTTACATATATGTACATGCATGTATAGCATATATACATATCTGGTCAGACATATACATGGGTGTATTTACATAAACATATACATAAATGTATGATATATTATATCCTCTGATAATACTTGATTTTGTATTTTTCATCAATTTTTATTATTGAACTATAGTTTCTTTCTTTGCTTTATCTCTCCCTGATTTAGAATCAAGATCACCTCTTTATCATAAAAGGATGTTATTGAGTTGCTGTCTTGTTACATTTTTTGTGAACATTGTATGTAGTATTGTAGGTAAGCACACAAGATTTTTGAGGTGTGCTCATCCATACACATGCTAATGTCTCCCTAAAAAATCTATTTTTAATCTCATCTTTAAGTTTGTATTCTTTTTTTAATAAAGTATTTTATTTTTTCCTGTTACATGTAAAGATAGTTATCAACTTTTGTTTATACAAGCTTTCCAATTTCAGATTTTTCTCCCTCCCTCCCCTCCTTCCCCCCTCCCCTAGACAGCAGGTAATCTGATATAAGTTATATATAAAAGTTTGGGTTGTTAATTTCTCAAAATAAGTTTAGTTCATTTTTAGTTTCTTTGATTTTATGAATAAAAAATAGTATCCTTAAAATAGTGTCCTTAATAATTATATGTTATATATATAGCATATACAAATGAAAGATAATGCATATATATATATATATATATATATAAACATAGCTATCTGTTCTTTAATGATTTGGTAGGATTTGAATGTCAAACCATCTGAACCAAAGGAGTTTTTCCTGCATTTGGGAATTCATGTATAATGATCATTTTTTCCCAAAGATGAGGTTGTTTAGATTTATTGTCCCATTTTGTTCATCTGAGTATTATTTATTTTTTGCAAATAATAATCTATTTATTTTTTCAACTTTCTTGGCTTGTTATTTAATTCTTTATAATCTTCATTTCCTTAATATTTATTGTCAATTACTTCTTTTTTGGTTCTTATTTTCTAATTTGTTTCACCTCCATTAAAAATAAAATTAGCTAATCATTTATACACTGGTATTCAAATATAGTTCTTAGCTTTGTCAGCTTAATCATTTTTCACTTTGATTTATCTCTCATTTTTTAAAACTATTTTTATGTTTTTTGATATCATTAATTAGTCATTTTATATGTTTTTTGTTGCATGTTCAATTCATTGTTCCTCTCTTTCTCTCTCTTGTTAATATGAGTTGAGAGATAACATTACCTAAATAGCAATGCCTTTGCATATAGTAGGTGCTTAATAAATGTTTGCTTAGTTGGATTTATATTGAATCCCTCAAATTTTGACATTTCTTTATTCTCATTATTTTCTTAAATAAAAATTGTCTTTTATGTCTCATGTCTTTCGTGTAATTTTCTTCTCATTTAGTATTATACTATTCAGTCTCTATTCACTCCCTTTGTTCATATGTCCTTAATTGATTTTATTTTTGTTACAGTATTTAAAGAATGCATTTGCTTTTTCTTCCTTTTTGTATTTGTTTGTGATTTTTTATGAATGTGATAAGTTATTATATCATTTTTCTATATTTTGTATTGAGCACTTATGAGTATTCTGTGTATTAAACATTTTTCTGTAAATAAAGATGATAAATACAATATGATATGCATATTGTAGATTGATTATTTCTCTAGGAAAAAAGTTCTCCATGTTTGGGTGAGAAGCCAAATATGAGCCATATATAAACTATTTTTTTTATATTTCCCTGGAATTTTACTCCTGGCTGGGAGCAATGAATCAGAAATCAAGAGAAACTGAGTTGCCTCTTTGGAGCCAGTCCCTGTCAGTATGAATATGTTCCATGAATCCATTCTAGGATCCTTCATGAGACATTCATTGGCCACAGGTCATAATTTGCACTAATGAAATCAATTGTATTATTGTATCTAAAAAGGGTAAAACAATTGATTGACTTACTGTCCTGCTCTAACATTTTCCAGGTGACCAGAATGCATTTTCTTTCTACCACTTCCCTATATGTGTTGTCTCCCCTACCCTCATTAGAATGCAAGTTTCTTGGTAACAGGATTTCTTCACTTTTGTATTTGCATTCCCTCATAGTGCCTAACATACAAAGTACCTACTCCTTTTTTTTTCTTCATTCACTCATTTATACCCTAGCAATGGTCACTTTTTAAAAGGAGCCATTGAGGATAACAAATAGATATTCCCCTTTAGAGCATCCTTCAGTAGTTGTTAAACAGCTATCACAGTTTTTCTAATATTCAATTGACATCCTTAATTCCTGTCTTATTTTGCCTTCCATCAATTTTGTCTGAATCTGAAAAGAGCTTATTGCTCTTTTGCTATGGTCTTTCTGTTATGCAGTAAACTTTTCCTTAAGTACCTTGATAGTTTGCCATTTGATACAGATATATTTAATGCTAGTAGCCTTTTGGAGGGCAAGGATTATTGTCCTTTTTTGTAATTGTATCATCAGTGTCCAGCTCTGGTACATATTAGGCATGCTTTTATTCAAATAAAAATTATTTTATTATCCATTGCATATTTGAGTATAATATAGTTGGTCTTCCTTTCCCTTTTATCACATTTATTTTTACCATTGTCTTATCTGAGATCATACTTGCTACTTTTGCTTTTATTTTTATTCAGCTGAAGCAAACCCAATTCTACTCCACTACTCACTTTAAATCTGTATGAAGCTTTATGTTTTAAATGAGTGTCATGTTTGTAGCAAATTGTTAGACTTTTTTTCCTAATTCATTCTACCATGTTGTTCCACTTTATGGGCAAGTTCATCCCATCCACATTCATAGTTATAATTTTTGTTTGTTTTCCCCACCATCAAATACTGCTGTTTTTTCTTTTAAAAACAGCACTAGGTCTCTATTTGTAATGATTGAAGCACTCCCTCCCTCCTCATTCCATTCTTTGTTTGATTCCAAATGACAAGATATTGACCTTTTATTTCTCTTATAATCAGCCCTCTATAGCTTATAGCAAGGTTTATTTTATTTAAGGCAATCCCTCCCCTTCCCTTTCAGTCTTCCTTATCCTCTTCTCTATACCAGTCCCAACCTTTTTGTACTCCTACTCTTATAATCTTTTTTTTCCCTCAATGTAGATAAGAATGGTGTTCATGAGATCTTCACTCTCCCTTGACATATACTCTTTATTGGGCCCAATTCTCAAAGTCCCTTTGGCAATTCTTTTATCTTTGATGGTATTTTAGTTGTAATAATGCAATAATTCAACATGCACTTATTAAGCACCTACTACATTCCAAACATTGTGCTAGGTGATGGCATACAAAAGCTAAAAAATGAAAAATCCATGCTTTTGATGAGCTTACATTCTATCCCTAGAGACAACATGTCCATATACAAATATCCATAAGTATACACATGTAACAAAGACTGACCAAAGGGAGTCCTGTCCACAAAGCATTGTAGCATGCTCTAACTGCTTCCAAACCACTTGGAAAGGTTTGATGAGCCTATTTCTGGAAGGTCATGGTGACAGATAATGGCTCTGCTTTGTACGTCAGAACATTTGTAAATATCCTATGAACATTTTCAAATACTGAGCTGGAACTGAGTATGAAACAAAAATCGCATGCATGGAAAATTTCATTCTTTCCTTGTGGTAAGTGAGGCAAGGACTACTATAAGCCTCTGGGTGAGTAGAGAGAAGGACAATAGCTCCTAACTGCTACTATATGTCCCTGCCTGAGTTGACATGTGGCTGTGAGCATAATCCCTCTGTTTATTTGTTTCTTTATGTGAGTTCTTTCCTACTCTTAGTTGAAGGAGTTTGAACTAGGTTAGAATCTCATGAATCTCAAATGGTCAAAGGAGAACCATGGGTTTAGGAGTTGGAATCCATACCCTACGTGTAATGGCAGTCAATACAGGTGTTGTCCTTCAGAAGCAAGTGGTGGGACCCTGGCCAGCAGTGCACAAATGCAGATTTGGCATGTCCTGCTGTAGTAAGAAAAGAACTCCTCTAACACCCATACCTCATTCATAAAATGAATGTTTTATGGCAACCACTTTAAGTTTGAATCCCCTCTCACCAGGAGTTAAAATATTATAAGGGAGAAAGTGACCCCAATTAACAGAGGGGAAATTTTTGGATCTTCATTTTTGCCATATCTTCTCAGGAAATATTCATTTGTGAAGGCTAATTGATGTTAATTAGGTAAATTCTATTGGGGTGCAAATCAATGGCACTGATAATGAGAAGATATTAACTGGCATAAGTGATGACTATTGGACAAATGCAATAGACTTTGTCACACATTAGAAAGATGTCTCCAATTCTTCTAGAACAAAAGTGAGAGATGGAGCTAGCATGTCCTCCCACTGAGAGTGGGAATTAGGACAACACCCAAGTGTCCATAGCTAGTATAGTTCTGGAATCTAATTTGTTAGTGAGAGTTTATAACAGGTAGTGTTGAGCTGAGTCTTGAGAAAAATGAGTGATTCTGTAGGGTATGTGTTATGTTAGAGTGCATTACAGTTATGGTTAACAATCAGTGAAAAGGAGAAAGATGGAGTGTCATGTATTAGGAAGAGAGAGATGGCCAGTTTAGTTGGACCATAGTACACAAGAAGTGGAGAAATGCATAATGGGGCTAGAAATATGGATGAGAGGCAGGTTATAAAGGACTTTAAAAGCCAAAGAATTTTATATTTTATCCTAGAGCCCATAGAGTTTATTGAGTAGAGGAGTGACATGGAAACAATGGCATCTGTGCTCAAGGAAAATTTGGCAACTATGTCAGGGAGGAATTATAGTATGGAAAGGCAGGAGTTGGGAAGATCAAATAATAGGCCATTTCAATAGTCCTTCTGAAAGGTGATGAAGGCCTGGACCAAAATGATGAAAGTGTAAACAGAGATAAGGCTTTTGATACAAGAAATGGATATTTTGGCAGCTGGGTGCATATGTGCGGTGAGAAGGAAGGAAAAGTTGAGGAGAATTCACAGGTTAAGAATTTAGGAAACTAGCAAAATGGCAGTGCCCTCAACAGAAACAGGAAAGTTGGAAAGAGAGAAGACTTTGGAGGGGAAAGACAAGTTTTGCATAGGATGAATTTGAGTTCTCTACAGGACATATGGGACAATTACCAATAGGGAGTCGTTGCTACAAGAAGCAAAGGAGAGAGACTGGGGCTGAATAGAAATATCTGTGAGTCATCCACATAGAGATCAAATTTAGACACATGAGAGGGAAGGGGTCACCGAGTAAGAGGAGAGTAAAGAGATTCCAGGACAGAGCCTTGGGGAACATCTACAATTAATATATAGGGCATGAGGGAAAATTCAATAAAGGAGACTTAAAAAGAGCAGACAGAGGGGGAATCTAGGTGGCACAGTGGATAAAGCCCTGGCCCTGGATTCAGAAGGACCTTAGTTCAAATCTGGCCTCAGACACTTGACACTTACTAGCTGTGTTACCCTGGGCAAGTCACTTAACCCCCATTGCCGCACAAAAAAAGGAAAAAAAGAGCAGACAGAGAAGTAGGAAGAAAACCCAAAAAGAATAGTATAATGAAAATAGATAGTAGAGAGTATCAAGGAGGAGAGGGTGGTCAGAGATATCGGAAATAGCCATAAGGCCAAACAGGGTAAGAATTAAAAAGTGGATATTAGATTTCAAGGTTGATACCACTAGTAACTTTGGAGAGAGCAGTTTCAATTCAGTGATGGGATTAGGAAGAGAATAAGAGGTGGGAATGTTGAGACATTTACTGTATTTAACTGTATTTACTTTTTTGGTTTTATTTTATTATTTTATTTACTGTATTTTCTTTTTCAAGGAATATGGCTGAGAAAGGGAAGAGAGATTTCAGAAAACAATAATGGTGGAATGGTAGGTTCTAGTGAGGAGTTTTTTGAGAATGGAAGAGAGAGACACTTTTGTAGGCAAAAGGAAAGGATTCAATAGATAAGGAGCAACTAAAGATTAGAGAAAGATGATAGAAGGGGCAATCTAATGGAGAAACGGGAGGGGAAGGATTATGGAGAGTGAGAGGAGAGGAAGTGGGGGTAATGGAAGATGAGATGGGTATGTTTGACAGCAGTAAAGCAATAAGAAAGATAGAAGATAGGGAGAGACTGAAGATATGAGAGACAGAGAGGCAGAGAATATGATTGAGGACAATAATTCTATAGAGGAAAAAAATGATTAAGAATCCATATTGCCTAAATGTACAATTGGACGGAGGCTGTTGACCTAAGCCATCAATATAAATAAGCTGACAAGAACATAGATTGACAATGAGCTGGACTGGAGGTGAAGAGGATGAAGAGAAAAGGACCAATCCCATTTGGAAAATTATCATGTTTTAAATAACCCCCCAATACTCCCTGCAACCTGAAGCAAGTTTTTTAACACTGATACTCTTCCAATGATGTTATGTGGCAGAGAATCATGAACCCTCTCAACCTCATAAACTTCAAACATGCAGATGACCTAAAGAGATATATGATAAGGTAAGCAGCATTCTGAATATGACTGAAGATATTTTATATTCAAGAAATAGTGTAAAATAAATAATCAAAGACATTAATCAGAAAAAGAAAAGGGGCTAGCCATAATTATCAAATGAGATAATATCCCCAAAGCCTTCAGCACAATGCCTGGCACATTGAAGGCACTAAATGATTGTTCCCTTCCCTCCCTCCTCCCCCATCCACATAGTGAGGGTAAGAGATAATAGATGTGCAGCTGAGTGACTTTAGATATATCCTCCAAATTTTGGAAGAACCAAGAGAAAGCCTCTAAGGGCCTTGGGTTAATCTTTTTGCAAAGATATGTGAAACCAACCATTAATTACCACCAAATATTAAGAACCTATTCCAGGTTAGGCACAGGAGACAAAGTAGTAAATGACTTTAGTAATGTACTGTTTGATAAACCCAAAGACTCCAGCTTCTGGGATAGGAACTCATTATTTGACAAAAACTGCTGGGAAAACTAGAAGATAGTATGGCAGAAACTAGGCATAGACCAACATCTTACACCTTATACTAAAATAAGGTCAAAATGGGCACATGATTTAGACATAAAAGGTGATACCACAGGTAAATTAGGAGAGGAAGGAATAGTTTACCTCTCAGATCTTTGGAAAGGAGAACAGTTTATGATCAAACAAGATATAGAGAATATTATGAAATGCAAAATGGATCATTTTGATTACATTAAATTAGAAAGGTTTTGTACAAACAGAAGCAATGCATCCAAAATTAGAAGGGAGACAGAAAGTTGGAGAACATTTATAGCCAGTATTTCTGATAAAGGCCTCATTTCTAAAATATATCAGGAACTAAATCAAATTTATAAGAATCCAAGTTATTCCCCAATTTAGAAATGGTCAAAGGATATAAACAGGCAGTTTTCTGACGAAGAAAACAAAACTATCTATTGCAATATGAAAAAATGCTATAAATCACTAGTGGTTAGAGAAATGCAAATTGAAACAACTCTGAGGCACCACCTGACACCTATCAGATTGGCCAATATGACAAAAAAGGAAAATAATAAATGTTGGAGAAGCTGTGGAAAAATTGGAACACTAATGCATTATTGGTGGAGCTGTGAACTGATCCAACCATTCTGGAGAGAAATTTGGAATTATGCCCAAAGAGCTATAAAGCTGTGCATACCCTTTGACCCAGAAATACCACTCTCAGATCTTTCCCCCAAAGAGATCATAAAAAAGGGAAAAGGAACCACATGTACAAAAAATATTTATAGCTGCTCTTTTTATGGTGGCAAGGAATTGTAAATTGAGGGGCTGCCCATCAATAAGGGAATGGCTGGACAAGTTGTGGTATATGAATGTAATGGAATACTATTGTGCTGTAAGAAATGATGAGCAGGAGGAGTTCAGAGAAATCTGGAAGGACTACATGAACTGATGCTGACTGAGAGAAGCAGAATCAGGAGAACATTGTACACAGTACCAACAACATTTTGTGTCGACCAACTGTGATAGACTTGACTCTTATCCAGGATAGTTCCAAAGGTCTCATGATGGAAAATGCTCTCCAAATTCAGAAAAAAACAAAAAACTATGGAATCTAGATGCAGATTGAACCATACTATTTCTACTTTTTTTTGTTTTTCTTTTTTGAGGTTTTTCCTTTTTGCTCTGATTCTTCTTGCACAGCATGACTAATGCAGAAATATGTTTAACGTGATTATACATATATAACCCATATCAGATTACTTGCTGTCTTGGGAAGGGGGGAGGGAGGGAAGGGAGGGAGAAAAATTTGAAACTAGAAATCTTATAAAAACAAATGTTGAAAACTATCTCTACATGTAACTGTAAAATAATAAAATACTTTTATGGAAAAATGAATCAAAAAACTATTCTAAAATAAAATTTAAAAATTAATTTTTAAATATTTTAAATTTAAAAAATAATCTATTCTATGACATAGTTCTAAGTTATGATGATATAAAGACAGAAGTGAAATAGTCCCTGTACTCAAGAAGCTTCCAGTCTAATGGAGGAGACTCCATGTAGACCTAGAAATGTTTACAGAATGTATTCAAAACGATTTACAAGGTAGCTTTGGGAAGGAGTGCCCTTGCAGATGGGGGAAGGGTGGAGGAGGAAAAGCCTCATGTAACAATTGGTCCTTGAGCTGAATCTTGAAGGAAACTATGGGTCCCAAGAAGGGTAGGTGAGAAGGGAGCATATTCCTCCCATGGTGATAGCAAGTGCAAAAGCACTGAGATGTGAGATGGAGAGATGCATGTATTAGACAAGGAGGCCCATATGGCTGGAATGCAGAGTATGTGGAGGTAGGTATAGGATACTACAAAGGTAGGAATGGGCCAGATAGGGAAGAGCTCTAAATGTCGAACAGAGGGCTTCATGTTGGGTCTCAGAGGTGTTGGGAAGCCAGTGGAATTCATAGAATGGAGGAAGAATAGGGGTGATAAGCATCCAAGTGCATTATAAAAAATGTGTAGCTCAGTGTAGCATGAATTGGAGTGGAGAGGGACTTTAGGAAGAGAGAACAATGAGGAAGTTCTCACCTATCCAGGCAAGAACTGCATGGTGATGCCCTTAACAGCAATAGAGGGGGAAAAATAAGAAAAAAAAAGGATATAAATTTGGGGGCAGCTAGGTGGTGCAGTGGATAAAGCACCAACCCTGGATTCAGAAGGACCTGAGTTCAAATCTGACCTCAGACATTTGTCACTTGCTAGCTCTGTGACCCTGAGCAAGTCACTTAACCCTTATTGCCCCACCAAAAAAAAAAAAAGAGGAACAGTAATAGAGAAGTTTGGAAGAGATGTAGGTATGGGAGAAATATGATAAATTCAGTTTGGGACACGGTGAGATTGGATAAGAATTACACTGAATCTGGAAACATAGAAGAGCTGCAATCTGCACCATTCAAGGAGATCATGAATTCATTGTAGTATCCATGGGTACAAGTGGACCCCATTTCAAAAAAAACCTGATAAACAAATTTATACTGTCTTTATTAAGTAAGAAAACTAAAGTACAGGTAATTCCATTATGTTTGTGTAGTCATTGGCTCCTCTAAATAACTGTCTTTCCCTAGGAATTTTTTAATTTACAAAAATACAATTTACAAACATTTTGAAAAGTGGCTTAAAGGAACATGTCCACAGCATAAGGCAAGATGCCCTCACACAGAAGCTCATTCTGGAGCCCCACATACAAAGCAAGGAAAAGGAATCAGATGGTGTTAGGATTGTTCTTGCCATAACAAAAAGCAATGCGACAATAAACTCAATCCCATCATTCCTAACAAAGGCATGATTGGGGCCATATTGAGAATTGATTTGAACTAAGGATGGTTAACTTGGAGAAGAGAAGACTCAAAGAAGTCATCATCATTGTCTTTGAGAATTTGGAGTGTTGCCATTTGAAAGATGGATTGGATTTGTTCTTGGCCCCAAAGAATGAAAGGAGGAGCAATAGGACATTTCCAAAAAAAACCACAAAAAACAAATTTAGGTTTGATGAAAGGAAATTCTTCCTAATTGTTAGACTTGATCCTCATGAGCAACTGGACTGTCTTTCAAGGTACTGGCTTCAATACCACTCGAAGTCTTCAACTGAAGGCTAGATGACCACATGAGGTATTTTGGAGAGAAGATTCCTATGCAGGTGGGAGTTGTATTCAATTGCTACTGCAATCCCTTCCAACTCTGAGATTCTGTAGAAAGGGTGTAGTTCTAGTGGCAGATTATTGATATTGCCTGGTGTTTCTTTTGTGGAGGGAAAAATGGAGTGCACAAATAAAGGAAGTCATGAGGAGAATGAGCAAAAGAAAAAAGAAGCAAGGCAAAGACTTTAGATAGCTCCTTTTGCTCTTAAGGGAGGAGGAAGATGGAGTTAAACTGAGTAATCTGTAGGGTACTTTCAGCCCTTCTATTCACTGATTTGAGCTCAATTCTGAAGGTTGTTGTGGATCATCTGGTCATTTATCCCATGGTGCAGTCTCATAGGATGAAGGTTTGATGGAAATCATGACCCCTTTGTCTTTGCAGACTATCTAAATGTTCATCTCAGAGGGAAAACAAGACAAGAGTCATTACATACAATTACATTCTGGTGCATTATTATTAACACCTGAAACTGTTGCTAATTCCAGAAATTCTGTTTAATAAGACCACAACACCTGTAAATTTCTATATTTTATATTGCTCTGCCATCCTTCTTCCAAATAAGACACTCCAACAACAAATTCCAGTGATGGACAATGGGAACACTTTGGATGTCCTATAGGGCCATTCTACGGAGAAAGCTTGTTATGAACCACACTCCCTAGTAGTCAACCAATCTTGAATCCAATCCGCAGTTCTCTTTCTTCTCAAATTGTTTCTCAAATCTGAGGTGAAAAGTTAAAATGGGGGGGGGGTATATAGCTGTGCACACCATTTTCCCCCTTCCCACCTCCCAGTGTTCTTCTTCTCAATAAATACAATTGGTAATTAAATATTTTTTTTTCTGCTGGTCTTACGGCCATATGCCTACAATATGTACGAATGCATTTGCTTTTTTTAAATTCCTTTTGTTCCCAGCACTGACTGGCTGTCAGAGTGAGCCCTCCAGATTCCTGTGTGTTGGTATCCATGGGTTCTTTCTTGCCAAGCTGCCAGTCTGGAGCGTCACACCTTACTGCCTTTAAAGATTGCCCTGCAGAGATAGAGGGAAATGGCAATTTTTACATGATGCAGTCTGGCGGCCCCAGAGATTTGAAGTCAGAACTGGTGCCAAGATTTACCCAGGAGAGCAAGCAGAGGCAAAACAGAGAACCTAGGCCAAAGGAAAAAAAGAAGGGGGAGGGGGTAGTAGGGAGGGGGAGGGGAGGCTGGAAGGTAAGGAGATTGGGAAACCAGCAGGATCTACAACATGGGTCCTTCTCCAAGGGCTGACCTGGAGTGGACAGCTCCCTCTGACCCCCCACATGGGGAATTTAGGAGGGCCTGGGTCCTACTAAAGTCAAAGGGAAGAGGTCGCTTTTTTTTTTTGCTTGCCCTAAATTGTAGTAGATTGCAGAATGTAAATGAGATAATTATTACACCAATGCTCATCAAGCTGTGCTGGAAAGACTTCAATAGCCTGATGAATATGCATGCAAATTTGTTAATTAAGTTAATTATTCTGCTGAAAATTCATTTGTCTTCCAAGGACATTTTCCCAATGATTTTAACATGCTTGTGCCATTAGTCATGCTCCGTGCTATTTAATATTACTTTTTGTCCACTTCCCCCTCTTTTTTATTTTAAAGTTTTAAAAACAGTTGATTGGTTCTTTTAATTGACCCCTGCAATGCTGGAAGATGCCTAGAGCCAGCTCGGTAGGCATTCTAGAAAGCACATTTCAATTAAATATTTCCGTGATATATAAAATGTCTGCGAAATGTCACATGGGGGTGGGGGGGTAGAAGAGCCTGATATGGGATCATTTGAGGTAGAGTCAAAGCTGCTTTTTAGAGTGCCTGGAAGAGGGAAATCTGTCCCTGCTGTGGGCCATTTCCCAAGTTTCCTGAATTATTTGTTCCACAGATTTACCTTGCTTTGAAAGGTGTGATGTTCTCAGGATCCCCTCTCCTAGAGCTGCACAGCAATACCCAGAAAATATATGTGTTCAAACAGGAACAAGGATGGTGATACTTTTCTGTCACCCATGAGGGCCAAAACCTGTTACCATAGCAACAAAAGGGAAGAATGAATTTAAAATCCCACAGAAATGGCAAAATGAGACACTTTAAAGAAACAGTGGGGTTTTCTTGTCCTAGTCACAGTAACTAGAACAGAGGCAGGTAGAGATTGCCATAAAATCTGATGAGCTGCTCCTGTAAAAACACACACACACACACACACACACACACACACACACACAGATTCATTGAGACCTTCAATGGGAATCCCAAAACAGTTTCAAAAATGGGATCTTTGGGGTGTCTCCCCCAACCAAATCAATTGGTCCCTAGGGTACATTGAGCTCTTATATCCACTGATTCTAGTTTGATTTTTAAGGTTATTCTGGATTGTTCATTTGTCCCATGGTGAGTGTTTTTCAAGTAGACAGAACTATGACCAAATATTCCATCAACAAGCATTTAGTAAACCCTTACCAAGTTCCAGGCATTGTGCTGAATGATGGGGATCCTAAGAAAAAATAAAAACTAGTCCCTGCCCTCAAGAGTTTTACATTCTAATGGACAAGACTAGGTACAAGTAGTTACATATAAGAGACATTCAAAAGAGATAGGATGTAATCTTGTATTTGGCCGGACCAGGAAAGGTTCCCTACAGAAGGTAATGTTGGAGCTAAGTCTTGTAGGAAGTCAGGGATTTTAAAAAGTCGGAATGAGGAAAGAAAGCATTCCAAACATGAGAAATAGCCAGTTCATAATTAGTAACATTTGGCCTGGGGCAACACAAACCAGACTTGGGGCAAGTGGCACCAAATGTGCCATCAACTCTCTATTATTTATGCCTAGTCACTGTGTGACTTCTGTTGGACAAGCTAGGAGAGAGGTGGGAGATGGAGAAGAACTTAAGACTCCATGATGCCGAAGAGAATGATGGGTGAGGAAGCTTCCTGTCTAGTAGCTTCCAGTTCTAGTAGCTCTGTTGTTGCTATAATGCCAAAGAACCACAAACGCTTGTGTACCCAATAAATTCAGTGCCCTGGGATAAAGTCCTAGTCACTCAAGCCCTTGTTATAGCCTTGAAAACAAAGGTCCATGAAACATCTTGCAAGATGTTTTCATGCCATACGGAAATCACAAAATGATTTTTGTTAACATGCTTTCTAAAGCTATAAAGCAAGCAAGTTACACCTATGTCACACACTAAGCAAGTTACTTAATCTCGCAGGCTACTTTTAGGTTGTACAGCAGGTACGGATTTGCAATAGTCAAGAGAGTTTCCTCACTGGGCTGTACAGGGTGTTTAAGCAGGACTGGGACCTCTGTTGTGAGGGTTTGCTGAGCCCTTTTCAGGGCTGCTCATCCACCTTTGGTGTCTACCTGGCACTCAATTCTCACCTGTGGTTCTAAGAAGCTATAGCATGAACATAGACCACACTCCAGTAAACCCTCTAGGCAGATGGTTAAATCAGGTTGCAGGTAATCTGCAGGCCTTAAACCTGTCAGTGAGTTAGAAGGGTATCTACACCAAGCATTTGAAGACTCACTCTAGTTGAATAGGTGTATGAGAACAATTTGTTCCAACAGTCATGAAGGCAGCTGAAGCAGGTGCTATGGAGCACTTAGAGCTCAGTCAGACATCAAAGATGCCAAGGTCATTAACTGCATCCCAGGCCATCTCTAGTGATCTTGACATTTGTCTTGCCATTGGACTTTGATGACTCTGGCTGATGACTTTGTACAACTCCACCTCACTTAAATCCAATTCACCCATGAGTCGAGACCACCCTTCATGTCATTGGTCTTCTTCAAAAACAAAGGATAAACAACAACCCCTATAAAATCATAGGTACAAAAAAAAACCAACCACGAAGGCAACAGCAACAACTATAAAGTAAGATCTAGATGGAAGGGATTGCAACTATCAAAACTAGCCAATGGATATGTGTTATTACAAAAAGGATGTAGACATTCCTCAGAGTGCTACCTTGAAATTTATTCCACTTAAATAATTTTTAAAAGGAACTGCTATCTAAAAAATTACTTATTTGACCTTCCCTTCCTACATGTCCTTTCCCAGCTAGTGCTGTTCATAAGAAAACCTAGTCTTAAAGAGAGGAGAGAGATGGAGAATAATTTAACAATTAAAATAGTGAAAGGAGAATTAATTGGCTGGGTATCTCTTTTGTGCCATCCATAGACATTACACCATCCGAATGGCGCTGTAGTGTCACATAGATCGTAAACCAATTAAGATGATATTTTAAATCCTGTAATTTCTGTAATTCCATCTGCTTTCTAAGGTTTAATTAGTGAAGTTACAAAAGCCAAATATATTTGAATATTTTGAAAGCGGGCCTAGCAGCAAGAAATGAAAAGTTTCCATAAACATTGGAATATGAATAAATATCCTTTTCATGGGAATATTAAAGACTCTTTGGATGAAAGAAACAAGGGCAGATTGTTCTAGGATGTCTTAACAATCTCCATATCCAAGGAGGAGCACTCTCTTCACAAAGAAGCATTTCTTATAACATTCACTGGGTTTTGCCAGTGAAATACACTGTATGACTTCAATCAAGATTCCAGGAGTCGGCCTATCAGGAATTCTTTATCTTCCATCTAATCATTTGTTTGAGCCAAAGATTCAGCATTTACATTTCATTTAGTGATATGACTAAGAATAGTTTCTTCATTTCACAAGAGAAAAGTGCTTGTGTGACCAGCCTTGCATCAAAATGTCTATTGTTGAGAAGTTAACGAATGGGTCATCTTGCCCAAGAAGTGAAAGTTGAACAGTTGTTATTGTTTTCATAAAAAGTTAGGAAAAACTAATGACAAAATGACAAGACCCTTTTGAGAGGGGTGGAAAATGCTACTTTAAATGATCACAAAACAAATCAAAACATTAGAACCCCAGCATGTTCCCTTAGTCAGGACATTCTGCAGAACAGCTGCATGTTATTATCAGACTCATATGCCTTCAGCCACCAATGACTGACAGAATGACACTGAAGACATGAAGGACAATATTCTTTCCTATCAAACTGCTTGGCACCCCATGATCAGAGCTCTGTGGGTGTTCAGGTCTACCTTTCCTTGCTCCACTCGGTTTTTGAAATATAACAAGGTATAATTAATTTTTTAATATGCTTGTCTTTTTCAGTAACAGAAATATGGTGAAAGTAATGAGTTATTAATTCACTCCCCTCCCCCTGCAGTTGGAACAAATCACTTTACTCTCAGCCTTCTATTAGGAAGTGACAAGAGAAAGAAAGAATGTGTCCTATAAGAATAAGAGTCGTGGAAAGGGGGAAGGGCAAATTGTCAGGGGGATAGACCAATAAGCACCATTGCCCACTTTATATGATTTTATTATGTTGCAATACCGACTTCTACCTTTAAACGCATGCTTTGAAGGCTTGCCATTTTGGATAAGGACAAATCATTTTACTCTAGAGTTTTGCTTGACCAGTGATAGAAAACTTCCCAACCTACCTGAAGGCTCAAGCTACCTACCTGAATAATCCTGTTTCCTGAGGAAATAAGAAGATGGAATAGATGTTTTAACAAAAACAACTATCTTAGTAATGCCTTTTGCATTGTAGAAGTCATTTCCTGAAATATGCTCACCACCATCAAGCTTTCTACTCATACAATTAATCTGAATTCAATTCCCTTTGATTTGATTTTTTTTCGTTTTATCCTTGCCTTTCATTTGATTGTCATTCCCTCCTATGCTTATTCACCCAAACCCATGCTTGTGAAAATAATAATAATTATAATACTAATCAAACAAAACCAGCTGATCCTTAGACCAAGTTTCAGTGTCTATTCCACATACAAAGTCATTCCACATACAAAGATACCCACTTCTCTACCCAAAAATTGTGTTTTTCATCAACAAGTTTGCAGGACTAAGATGGGTCATTATATTTTACTTAGGTTTCCAAATTTTTTGGTCCTTTTGCTTACATAATTGTAGTCATTGTGCATTTTCTTCCAGCTCTTTTAAATTCCTTTTGTATAATTTACTCATATCTATAACTCTGTATGGCTTAATAACATCCCTTTGCATTATGTACCATAATTTGTACAGTGATTCCCCAAGTGATAGACACTCACTTAATTTCCAGGTTTTTACTACCACAAAAAAGTCCAGCTGCCTTTTAACATTCTCTTTGTTTGCCAGATAGAGTAACTGGGTACATTCAGGAAATAAGTCAATAAACATTAAACTCCTACTATGTGTTAGGCCCTGTGCTATGGGCTGAGGATACAAATAAATGCAAAATACAACCCCTGCCCTCAAGGAGCTCACAATCCAATGGAACTTACTTCACTTTGTGTCAGTCAAATCATAGAATTCTTCCTAGATTTCTCTAAATTCCCCATGGCTTCCTTGATATTCTTCACACAAGAATCCCAACTCAATGCACTTTTCACTGGCTGTCCCCTATTCCTAAAACTCTTTCTTTATCTTTGCCTCCATGCTTCCCTAGCTTCTTTCAAGTACTAACTAAAATCCCACTTTCTACAGGGAGCATTTCTTATTCCTCTTTAATTCTAGTTATTCTAGTCCTCTCTGTTAATTATATTCTATTTATCATAGATAGATAGATAGATAGATAGATAGATAGATAGATAGATAGATAGATAGATAGATAGATAGATAGATAATCATATATGTGCGTGTAGTTGTTTGCATGTTGTCTCCTCCCACCCCAGCCCACCCCATTAGACTGTCAGCTTCTTGAGAGCAGGGACTGTCTTTTGCCTTTGTTTGTATCCCCAGTGCTTAGCACAGTGCCTAGAACATAGTAAATACTCAACAAATATGTGTTGACTTGACTTCTTAGGACCCAATAATATGTATAGTATCCATATTTCATATTTTGTTAAGGCATTCCTGGATTGAAGACAAGTCACCTGACTTCTGGTTTGTATTTTTTTTTATTCCACAAAAAAGAGTAGTGCTATGTGTATTTTGTCATCCATGAGACCTCCCTCTATGCATGTTGGACTTCCCTCCAGTCTGTGTCTCATTGCACAGACATTTTCTGTGAACAACTAAGAGGTGTTGGAACTTTCAGACAAAGATTAGGAAATGTGTCTAATTACTTAAACTTATAATATTTTCTGTCTTGAAATGTTTTCTGTATTCAAGAAATATTTTCTTGAAATATGTTCTGTTTAAGAACAGCTTAACATCAGAAAAGGCTCACAATGATTAGGTTAAAATGGCATCTCATTTGCCTTCCTTCTGCTATTTCATTTTAGTTATTCATATTTGCTTTGGATATATTCCTATAATAACAATGACTCATTCAATAGAGAGACATATTAATGTGTAAGGAAGAGTTCAATTCAACATTTACTAAGCACCTATTCATAGAGGATTGAGAGCTGCCCCATAAGCTATGGAGACCTGGGTTCAAGTTCAACCTTTGATATATACTGGTTGAATAATCTAGTTAAATTATTGACTTCTCAGAGCTCTCAGCATCTCTGAAACTACAAATTGAAGAGAAGGTGCCAACATGCATTGGTATAAGAAATACCTCACCTGGAAATCCCTTATCCCAAAGAAATCATAGGCCGAGTTCCTGCCCCTGTCTTTGCCCCTATCCCACTATGTTCAAGTTATGGTGCTAGGGACTAGGAATAAAAAATCTGAAATGACATATCTCCTGGCTTCAAGGAATTTATAGTCCAGAGAATTTTCTAGCTTTGCTTCACTCCATCATTGTATGAGATTAGTTCACATTTTTGCAAATAGCCCTCCTTAATTTAATGCATGGACTGAGATTACACTAGGTCACCAGAAACATTTCCTTACTTACTGCCAGTACAGACACAGCCCAAGTTCTATAGCAACAGAAGAAAGTGAGAATCTCAAACTCCTCCTACTTTAATATCAGAATAAGTACAATGGGATCCCATACCAGAGAGTGCCAATTTAAGCAATAACAAAATCATTTTTCAGTTATACTGATCTACATCTTGTTCAAGTGCTCTAAAACATAAAAAAGAAAACGAGACTTACGGAACACGGTTGAAGTTATAAGGCTAAATACCAAGAATTACAATTCTATCTCCCAAGGAGCAGTGAAAAGGCTAATGTCTGGTATGAATAGAGTGCAACATGTTATTAGTGGAAAATTATATAGACAAAAGCAAATAAAATATAGCCTCAGAGAAAGACATGTATCAGTCATGTAGTTGATGGTCTGTTGTTCTCAAAGAGGACCATGACATCGGGAAGTAATGTCATGACTTGCAATTAATTGGATTTAAGTGAGGGAGGACTGTGCAAAGTCACCAGCCTCACTCTCTCCTCCGAAGCCATTTAGGTTCAGTGGTGAGATATACATCAGGAGGACTGGAGATGGCCCCAGATATTTGGGGCAATCAGGGTTAAGTGACTTACCCAGGGTCACATAGCTAGTAAGTGCCTGAGATTAGAATTTAACTCAGTTCCTTCTTGCTCCAGGGCCAGTGCTCTATCCACTGCACCTAGCTTCCTCAAATGTCATGTACTGCCAGCCATGTAGTGAAAATGAAAAATAACCAATTAACAGCCAGGACACACCATTGGTAAATGCCAATGTCAAGAGGTGTAGAACGAAACCTTCAGTCTTTGGATAGAAGACTTCCATAAGATAATAATAAATGCTTATTGATTAAATTATTGATTTATTGATAGGGTGTAAAAGCATTGATGGGCTGTGATCAATGGAATAGGAGAATATACTTATTATATCCATTGGATTATGAAAAAGCCACTAAAGAATTAAGGTAAACAAAAAGCCCAATACAGTTTTCTCCTTTTCAATATAAGAAAAAAAAAAACTTAGTTCAGAGTTCCTGGTTTTGTTTATGAAAAAAACCAGTTTGGTTGATCAAGTAGAGTGAAAATAGTTAAGCTAGTTTATGCTTCTGAGCAACACTCCTACATTTAAGTAGTTATATTTCATTCCACTCCCCTGCAAAAAGGGCAGTAGAGTTAGACTTATTGTCTAAACTCTTCTGGTTAGCATCTAAAGTTCTAGGACCTGACTTCTTCCTGTCTTTTAATTTAAGGACAACAACTGTGTTTTTGCCTTTTCTTGTAGTCCCAATGATTTTCAAAGTGCCTTGAACATAGAAAGTGCTTAACATATGCTAGTGGATTAACTGACTGACTTCTTACACAATACACACCCTCCTCAACCCATGACAATCCAGCCATATTGGATTACTTAATGTCCCTTGCACAATATTCTATCTCCTCTCCTCATGCCTGCCCCCACAGTTTCTGGAATTCTCTCCCCTTTGACATCCTTCAAGACTCAACTCAAATATCACTTTGCCCAGGCACTTTCCCAAGCCCCCAGCTGCTAGTGCCTTCAGCTCAAAAGGTACCTTTTAACTACTGGGTACATACACATCTTGGATATATTTATTTATGTCTTTATGTTCAGGTTGAACTCCCCCATGAGAACATAAGATCCTTGAGAGCAGGAACAATTTTCTCTTTGTTTCTTGTGTTCCCAGAGCCTTGAATTTGGCACATAATAAGTACTTAATGAATGTTTATTCATTGATGAATGAAGAAAATCATGTCAAGTAAACCAAGACCCATAGAGACTCCCTATGCCTCCACCATCCAACGTACAACATCTTTTGATAGAATTGAACTATCCAAAGAAAGAATGGACCCTTCAGAAATCTTGGAGAAGCCCATAAAGAGAACCTCTTGGTTAGGCAGGCCCAATTTGTGTCCTCTTGATTGTAAGAATGGAATCATTCTAGCCCATAAGATAAATCATTTATTTCTACATAAGCAGGGTTTTTTCAAATTTAACCTCTTTCCCCTTCTCCACTACTTTTATGCCCTTGGCCTATAAACATGGTTTGATCTCTAGACTCCCATAAAAACCTGTTTTCCCAACAAGTCAGCATCCCATCCCATCCCTCTCCTCCCCTTCATTGCCAAATTTATAGGAAGTTGCCTCCACAGGCCTCAGAAAAATGGTTTCCGTCCCTACAACCTTACTGAAGCTACCCTCTCCAAGGTCAACAAGAACTCCTTCATGGCCACATCCAGGTATGACTTTTTTCTGGCTTCATTCTTATTGATGACTCTGAAGTACTAGCCCATCCTTCTCAAGGAATTTTGGTGTAATGACTCACTAGATTGATGGACCTGAAGTCTGAGAGAACTGGGTTCCACTCTTGATTCTAACATTTACTAGTGTGTGACCCTGGGTAAGTCCCTTAACCTCGGTTTCTTTATGTGCAAAATGAGGGGGCTGGATTCAATGACCTCTAAGGTCGATTGCATTTTTCCTATTTGTGAAAAGTCCAGTGATAGGCACTAGGAAAACCATAAAGTTTGACCTTGCAATGGTCTTTGCCCTCATAGAGCTTATGGGATACAGGAAACCAGCCCAGGTAACTATAAAAATATCAGCATCTAATATTGATATAGTGCAGTAAGATTTATAAAAAGCTTTAAGTGAAATTAGAATGCAACAAAACAAAATACTATATGAAGTTTGAGAGGGAAATATGTGGACAACATTCATTTTTTTAAATTTCTCACACATGATTGTAATCTTGAATTTGAAGAGGTACTACTGATTGTGGCTCAAAGGCAGAGATGTTTAATGATGGTGGTCCAAGGGCTTCATGAGTGTGTTTTCTACCAAAGCTAATTGTAGATAAAATTGGATCACAAGGGCCCTGATACTGCACAAGGAGAATGGTTAAAGAGTTGTGGGAGATCTGATTTGCATTTTTGGATGGATAATTGGGCCATGGGGTTAATATGTTAAAGAATTGTCTGTCTGCTGTTCTGTTGGCTGTCCCAGCCAATCTCAATCAAGCCTAACTGCTGATTATCAGACAGCTGTCACCAATCAAGTAGGAGTGCAAGTTTTACTTAGGTGCAAACAAAAATCAGTTGCCAGTATCTACTATGTATTTGATTCCCAAACCTATGAGAGTTAAAAAGTCAAATTTTCCATAGCAACACTTCTGAGAATAAAATAGTCCTAAATGCTCTAGAAATATAGATGACTTTAATTATCTTTCCAATTGAAACATTAAAAAACTGATCTCAAAACAAAGTATTGCTTGGCTGATTCCCCACCTTCAAAGGAAATCTAAACCAGCATGGTAGAACTTTATCACAAGGCCTTCCAGAACCAGTCGATATTTCTTGCCAATACCCACATTTCTCTTCATAGAGCATCTAGATGACTGTATGTCCACAACACTAATTGTATTCTCTTGACATAAGAAGCAAGTGCTTGGTAGAATAGGTTATTTTAAGGTGCAGCCATCATATCTCTTCCAAACTCTCAATGTAAATACATAAGGAACAAAATTCATCAGTCTATCATAAAAAGTAAGATGTAAATTAGCAAGGGTAGCAATCATGATGTCAGACAAAGCAAAAGCAAAAATAGATAAAATTAAAAGATATAAGTCAAAAATATGTTTTGCTAGGGGCAGCTAGATGGCGCAGTGGTTAAAGCGCTGGCCCTGGATTCAGGAGTACCTGAGTTCAAATCCAGCCTCAGACACTTAACACTTACTAGCTGTGTGACCCTGGGCAAGTCACTTAACCCCCATTGCCCCGCAAAAAAAAAAAAATATGTTTTGCTAAAAGATGCCATAAACAATGAAGTAATATCAATACTAAACAAATATGCCCCAAATAATATAGTATCCAAATTCCTAAAGGAAAAGTTAAATGAGTTACAGGAGGAGATAGACATCAAAACTATATTAGTGGGGGACCTCAAATTTCCTCTCTCAGGATTGAATAAATCTAACCAAAAAATAAAGAAGGAAATTAGGATATTAATAGAATTTTAGAAAAGTTGGATATTATTAACTTCTGGAGAAAATTGAATGAAACAGAAAGGAATATATTTTTTCTCAACTGTATATGGTACCTACACAAAAAAAAAATGACCAGGTATTAGAACATAAAAATTTCAAAACCCAATGCAGAAAAGCAGAAATATTAAATGCATCCTTTTCAGATCATAATACAATAAAAATTACATTCAACAAAGGGTCATGGAAACATAGAATAAAAACTAATTAGAAACTAATCATCTGATCCTCAGGAATGAGTGGGTAAAATAGCAAATTATAGAAAAAATCAATAATTTCATAAAAAAGAATGACAACAATGATACAACATACCCAAATTAATAGGATGCAGTTGAAGCAGTACTTAAAGGACAATTTATATCTCTAAATACTTATATAATAAATAAACTAGAAGAAAAGAAGATCTATGAATTGAGCTTGTAACTAAAAAACTAGAAAAAAGGATACATTAAAAATTCCCCCAATGAAATGCCAAATTGGAAATTCTGAAAGTCAAAGAAGAAATTAGTGAAATAGATAGTAAGAAAACCATTGAACTAATAAATAAAAATGGGAGCTTGTTTTATGAAAAAAAACAAAATATTTAACCAATGGTTAATTTGATTTTTTTAAAGAAAAACAAATTACCAGTATCAAAAATGAAAAGGGTGAATGCACCATCAATTAAGATGAAATTATAGCAATTGTTAAAAGATAATTTGCCCAATTATATGCCAATGAGTCTAATGATCTAAGTGATAAAAATATAAATTGCCCAGATTAAAAGAAAACAAAATACTTAAATAACCCTATCTTATTAAAAAGTTGAGCCACCAATAGCTCCCTAAGAAAAAAAAACCCAGGTCCAGAGGGAATCATAACTGAATTCTACCAAACATTTAAAAAACAATTAATTCCAATACTGTCTAAATTATTTGGGAAAATAGGTAAAGAAGGAGTCCTGAAAGGTGGCAGAGGAAAGGCAGTGAGCTCCCAAACTCATGACACGATCACTCAAAAAAACATCCAAATAATGCCACAGGAAAATGCCCAGAGCAGCAAAACTCACAGAAGAATGTGCTGAAATCATCTTCTAACCAAGACCAGCTTGGAAGGTCAGAAGGAGGGAGCTGCTGTGTTAATACAAGAGTCGAGCCCAACCCCACAGTCAACCTGACACAGATCCAGTCCTAGGAAGGCCTCACCAGAGAAGCAGACCCCCCAGAGCCTCTGAATCAGCTGAAGCACCAGTGTCATCTGGAACTAAGCTCACAGTCTGATGAGTGGGCTGAGCCCTGGGCAGGGGGGAAACTGCAGGGGTCTATGCTGGTGCTGAGGCAGAACTTGGATTTTACACTCCTGCTGAGAACCAGGAGGTAGGCTCGAGTAGCAGTGGCCCAGGTAACGGAGGGGCACAGGCTCGTCAGAGCTAACAACCACAACACACAAAGCTGATTGATTAGCAAGTTGGTCTGGGGTCATCTAAGGACCAGGGAACAGTCCGGGCAAGTGAAGGACCTCATCCTCCTTAAATCATACCACCTGGGACTTCTTAATCTTGGGATACTGCAGCCTAGAAACAGTGCCCCACTTTAAGGAGCTAAAAGTCAAGTAAAAGAAAGGCAAGATGAGTTGACAGAGAAAGGTGAGGACCATAGAAAGTTTCTTCAGTAACAAGGAAGACCAAGGGCCCCTATATCTAAAGCTTCCAAGAAAAATATGAATTGGTCTCAGGCCATAGAGGTGCTTAAAAAGGACTTTGAAGATAAAGTTAGAGAGGTAGAGGAAAAATGGAAAGAGAAATGAGGGTGATGCAGGAAAGACATGAGAAAAAAAGTCAACAGCTTGAAAAGTCAAATTGGCCAAATGGAAAAGGGGTACAAAACCTCTCTGATGAAGGAGTCCTGAAAACTTTCTTTTACAACACAAATATGGTGCTGATACCTAAGCCAGGAAAAGCAAAAACAGATAAATAATACTAAAGACCAATTTCTCTAATGAATATTGATATGAAAATTTTACATAAAATACAAACAAGAAGATTACAGCAATTTGTCACAAAGATCATATACTATGACCATGTGAGATTTATACCAGGAATGCAAGGCTGATTTAATATTAGAAAAACTATTAGTCAACTCCATGAGTTTATTGTAAGGAAATCTCTCTTTAAAGTACTATATAAATGTAGTTTACTATAAAAAAAAAAATGTTGGGCAGGATGCTATCAGAAAAACCTGGAAAGACCTACATGAGTTGATTCAGAGTGAAATGTACTGTATACAAAATAACAGCAACATTGTAAGATGATCTGCTGTGAAGACTTGGTTATTGTCAGCAATGCAATGATCCAAGACAACTCTGAAAGACTCATGAAAAAATACAATCCATCTACAGGGAAAGAACTGATGGTATCTGGATACAGATTGAAGCATAATTTTTTTAGTTAGTTCCTTTATCTGAAGTTTTGGTTTTGTCTGTTTTCTTTCACAGCCTGGCTAATGTGGAAATGTTTTGCATGTGTGGTAAAATATGAAAGTTTTTAACAGTCGGTTAGGATAACTGAAAGACGCCGGTTTTTCAAGGACCGCCCTTTTGGGGAGGAGACGAACAGTCCGCCTGCTGCGCATGTCAGACTGCCTGCGGGGGCACTTGACTTCCGGGGTGGAGAGAACGGAAGTAGAGGTTTTTGCCTGCTTGGCGGGACTCCTGACGGCGTGGCACAGACGGTCTCTCTCCAAAGGTGGCCTTTTCGGTTTGGTGAGTTTTTATAAGGAATATAGACTAAGCTTAGACTTAAGACGATTTGTATTGTGTTTCTACTTTCCTATCCTTCTAATCAACATCACCTTGTGACTACCATAACAATAAATAAAAGGTCTATCTAGAAAACCAAAAGCTTCTTCCATTTACTAGTTTGGGAGATAAATTAAGGGAAAGGTTAAGTAGGGGAGATTTGTGATCTAATATCCAATTTTAAATCTCACACATGACTACTCATGTATAACTTGAATTGTTTTGAGTTCTTGAAGGGATGGGGAGTGAGGGAGGAAGAGAATTTGGAACATAAAGTTTTAAAAAATTGATGTCAAAATTTGTTTTACATGTAATTTGGGACAATAAAAACTCTAAATAAATAAATTAATTCATGAATGGATAGATAGATAAATGAATGAGTGAATAAGAAAACTATTAGCATAATTGGCCACATCAATAACAAAACCAACAAAAATCATATAATTTCCCAATAGATACAGAAAAGGCGAAATGCAACTCATTGCTATTAAAAATGCTAGAAAGAGGGGCAGCTAGGTGGTGCAGTGGATAAAGCACAGTCCCTGGATTCAGGAGTAACTGAGTTCAAATCCAGCCTCAGACACTTGACACTTACTGGCTGTGTGACCCTGGGCAAGTCACTTAACCCCCATTGCCCTGCAAAAATAAAATGCTAGAAAGCATAGGAATATATGGAGCTTTCCTTAAAATTATAACAAGTATTTATCTAAATAAAGCAGCTATGCAGCTCAATAGTTACAGTGAAGGGCATAGAGTCAGGAAAACCTGATTTCAAATCTGGCTTCAAACACTCACTAGATGTGTGATCCTGGGCAAGTCACTTAGTCTCTTGTTTGTTTTAATACACTAGAAAAGGAAATGGCAAACCATGTCAGTATCTTTGCCAAGAAAACCCTATGAATAGTTGGATAGAATTGAACAACTGAACAACCAAAAAACCTATCCAAAACCATCAGCAAGCATTATATGTAGACATAAAGGGTAATATCATAAGCAAATTAGGGGAGCATGGAATACTTTACCTGTCATATCTATAGAAAAGAGAAGAATTTATGACCAAACAAGAAATAGGGAACATTATGGGATACAAAATAGATCATTTTGATTACATTAAATTTAAAGGGTTTTGTACAAACAAAACCAATACAGCCAAGATTAGAAGGAAAGCTGAAAACCTGAGGAGGAGGGAAATTTTATAATATTTCTTAGCTAAAAATATTGTTTCTCAAGAATTGTCAAATTTATAAGAATGCAAATCATTCCCCAATTGATAAATGGTCAAAGGATATTAACAGGCAGTTTTACGAAGAAGAAATGATTAGAGAAATGCACATTAAAATAACTCTGAACTACTTCCTCACACCTATCAGATTGGTTAATATGACAGAAAAGAAAAATTACAAATGTTGGAGAGGATGTGGAAAAATTGGGACACTAATGCACTGTTGGTGGAGTTGAGAATTGATCCAGTCATTCTGGAGAGCAGTTTGGAACTATTTCCAAAGGTCTATAAAACTATGCGTACTCTTTGATAAAGTAGCATTGCTACTAGGTCTGTATCCAAAAGATTCTTTTTAAAAAATGCAAAGGACCTATATGGACAAAAAATGTTAATAGCAGTTATTTTAGCTGGGGCAAAGAATTGGAAATTTGGGGAATGCCCATCAATTGGGAATGTCCGAATAAGTTGTGGTATATGATTGCTTTTAAGTACTATTGTGCTATAGGAAATGGTGATTAGGATCTTTTCAAAAAGACCTGGGAAGACAGGGTGGCTCAATAGTGAGAGGCCTAGACTAGGAACCAGGACACTTGAGGTCAGTTTTCAGCTCTGCCGTCAACATGAAGATGATAGTTGTTGTTGTGGTGGTGGTGGTGGTATTTCACTCTTGTATAGCATGTTGAAGTTTGCGAAGGGCTTTACATGTGTTATTTCATTTGATGCTCACTGCTCTAAGAGAGGGGCTATGATTATCCTCATTTTAGAGAAGAGGAAACTGAGACTGAGAGTGATGAAGTGATTGACAGAGGGTCACACAGCTATGAGTCTGAAGCAAGATGGCCAGCGTACAATCCACCACTACCCTCACAAGGGAGTTGGACCAGATGATCTTTTAAAATCTCCTCCAGCTCAAAGAATTTGGGAATGGTGCTTCCATGGATGGCCAAGGAGCCATTCTTCAAGGCCAGAAGAGGCTGAGCATCAGGGATACAGGCCAGTGGGACAAACCTTGAGGACTCACATAGATGCCAACTACCAATATCAGGAAAAGATGGGAGAATCTAGGTACAGGTTAAGGGTAGATAGAAAATAAAACTTCCCAAGCCCCCAAATCCAAGATTCTTTTTTACTCCCTTTAAGGAGAGGAATCTGTTCTTGCACATGGCTGAGGCTAACCTACACTTTTGAGTCTAAGCCTGGGTGTAGATGGGTCACAATACAATAAAATTATTTAAACAAATGTTAATAGAAACTCAACCCAGGAGTAATTTTCAAATAAGCCTCTTCCTTCTGGACACAAGGCCAAGCCATCTACCAGACTGTCCATGATAACTCTGTGGTTATTTTCATCTTTGACCATTTTCTCAAACTTTGCTCTCAGAGTTCAATGTGATGTGACTAGAGGTTTTATGACCCTGCCACCCCTTCTTACTGTTTTCCTACATCTTTTCTCCATTTTACAGTCAAAATATTTGAAACAATCATTAGGACGTGTTTTTTCTACTTCTTCACCATCCACTTATTTGCAATCTAATTTCCACCTTGTCATTGCACTGAAAATATTTTCTTTTGGGTTACTAATGATCTATGCGTGATTTGATCCATTGGCCTTTCTCAGTCCTTATCCTACCTGACCTCTCCACAGTTTTTGAACCCTCCTGAACAACCTCCATTCTCTCCTGGTTCTCCTTCTACCTATCTGAATTTCCTTCTCACTCCCTTTTTTGGCTCACCATACATCTCCTACCTACTCATAGGATCAAAGATTTAGAGCTAGAAGGGAGTCCTTAAAAACAGTAAATTCAACTCTGTCATTTTGCAGATGATGAAAAAGAAACAGGACTCTTCCATTGCTCTTTTTCCATTCTTAGAGATCTTATTAACTCCCATGGGTTCCATTACCATCTCAATGCAGAAGACTCCCAAACTTAAGTCCTTCATGTCTCTCCCAAACTCCTGTCCTAAATCATCAGTTTCCTGATGGACATCTCCAAGTAGATATCTCATTGGCCCCCCCTATTAAACATGTCTAAAATGGAATCCATTATCTTCTCCCCCAGATCTCCCACTCCATGCTTCTGTATCTTTGTTGAAGATGCCACCATTCTCTGAGCTGCCAATATTGTGCAGTATTTGCTCTTCTCATTTTAAATCGCCCACATATAATGACTAGTATACAGTTTATTAATATATTATAGGTACACACACATATATGTATATATATATGTATGTATGTATGTATGTATAATTAGTATTATATAAGGGCAGCTAGGTGGCACAATGGATAAAGCACCAGGTCTGGAGTCAGGAAGACTTCAATTCAAGTTTGAACTCAGAGACTTACTAGCTTTGTAACTCTGGTCAAGTCACTGAACCCTATTTGCCTCAGTTTCCTCATCTGTAAAATGAGCTAGACAAAGAAATGG
Source organism: Dromiciops gliroides (assembly GCF_019393635.1). Lineage (NCBI taxonomy): Eukaryota > Metazoa > Chordata > Mammalia > Microbiotheria > Microbiotheriidae > Dromiciops > Dromiciops gliroides. The sequence goes on from NC_057861.1 coordinate 747,128,800, forward strand.
CAACTTCAGTATTTCTGCCATGAAAACCCCAAATGGGATCATAAAGAGTCAAATATGACTGCAACAATTGAACAACAACAATATAACTAGTTGCTATACCATAAATTATGTTTCCACAGCGTCTCCCTTCTCTATCCCCTTCTCTTTAGTCATGATAGTCTTTCAAGAGGCTGCTCCTAGGGAGTTCATCATTACACTAAGTCTTCACTGGCATTTCTGGGTCTAACTTTACTCCATATATCAGAGCAGGTCATATACTTTATCAGGAGTAGTTAAGTCTTACCTGGCAAACAACCAATCAATAGTAAGCACCTGCAATGGGCCTAGCACCTTGCTAGGTTCTGGACAAAGACTGAGTAAAAATAGTTCCTTCCCTTGAAAAATTTCTATTTTCTTGGGAAAGGCAGATATAACATGAAGATATGCAGCTAAATAAAAACACAAATGAAACAGATAAAAGGTAACCATCAAGAAAGGTTTTGATGCAGAATGTGGCATTTGGGCTGTCTTAGAGGAAGCTAAGAAATGGAGGTGAGAAAGGAGAGCATTCCAAACCTAATGGAAAGCCAGTGAAAGGCATGAAAACAGGAGAAAGAGCTATGGAGGTAAGGAACAACAAGAAAGTCAGTTTGGCTGAAGGGATTTAATACTACCTACTCAATTGATAGAAGACAGTACATTCAAGAGGAAGAAGACATGTACTATAGACTGGGGTTTCTTAACCTGAGGTCCATGATAGATTTCAGGGATCAATGACCTTGGATGGGAAAAATAAATTACAGCTTTATTTTCTCTCACCTTTAAGTTAAAGGTGGCATTCACTTCAAATATAAGTATAGGCAACAAACCTCAATAGTATTATGAATATCAGTGATTTTGTCACTGATAGAAATCACAGTTTCATTTCATATTGCAATTTAATATCCAACAAGTGAAGTGTGTTGTTAAGGACCACTCTACAGTTTAATGTTGTTATTCAAGGTAAGAAACAATAACCTTAATACTAATATGTCTTTAAAATAAAATGTTGTCTTTAAATATGTCTTTTAAAATATTTATAAAATAAAAGTAAATTATTTGTATTTTAAGTTTATTATATTAATTTGTCAATAAAGAAGCACATGCATTATTATGTCACAACATTAAAAACATTGATAACTGTATTTCTCCATAATTGGTTTCCTTTCTAAGTATATGCATTTGATTTTATGTACTTAAAACATTTTTCTGGAAAGAGGATCTACAGGATTCATCAGTTTGCCAAAAGTGTCCTTGACTAAAGAAGTACAAGAAATATAAGTCTCGATCTGAACTGACATGGATACAGAAAAGTGGTCACTCAAGGGAAAATGAAACTTCAAGATATGAGACCCTTACACAAGACACAGTAGTAAATTACTATAGCAATCTACTGTTTGCTAAACTCAAAGACTCCAGCTTCTGGGATAAGAGCTCACTATTTGACAAAAAAACTGCTGGAAAAAAATTGAAAAATAATATGGCAGAAACTAGGCATAGAACAACATCTTAAACCATATATCAAAATAAGGTCAAAATGGCTACATGATACTACAAGTAAATTAAGAGAGGAAGGAATAAGTTTACCTGTCATATCTATAGGGAGAGAAATAATGTATGACCAAACAAGAGATAGAGAACATTATGAATTGCAGGATGGGTCATTTTGATTACATTAAATTTAAAATATTTTGCACAAATAAAACCAATGTAACCAAGACTAGAAGGGAAGTATTTACAGTGAGTATTTCTTATAAAGGTCTCCTTTCTCAACTATATAAAGAACTGAATCAAAGTTATAAAATTACAAGTCATTTCCCAATTGAGAAATGGTCAAAGGACATGAACAGGAAGTTTTCAAATGAAGAAATTAAAACTGACTATAGTCATATGAAAAATTTTATAAATCACTATATATTAGAGAAATGCACATTAAAACAACTCTGAGGGCAGCTAGGTGGCACTGTGGATAAAGCATTGGCCTTGGATTCAGGAGAACCTGAGTTCAAATATAGCCTCAGACACTTGACATTTAGTAGCTGTGTGACCCTGGGTAAGTCGCTTAACCTTCATTGCCCTGACCCCTCCCCCCCCGCAAAAAAAAAAAAAAACAACTCTGAGATAATACCTCACATCTATAAGATTGGCTAGTATGACAAAAAAAAAAGGAAAATTATAAATGTTGAAGACGATGTGGAAAAATTGGAATGTTAATGTATTGTTGGTAGAGTTGTGAGCTGATCTTACCATTCTGGAGAGCAGTTTGAAACTATGCCTAAAGGGCTATAAAAGTGTGCATACTGGGCAGCTAGGTGGCCCAGTAGATAAAGCACTGGCCTTGGATTCAGGAGGACCTGAGTTCAAAGCCGGACTCAGACACTTAACACTGTATGAACCTGGGCACTTAACCCCCATGGCCCTGCCAAAAAAAAGTGTGCATACCCTTTGACTCAGAAATACCACTATTAGGTCTATATACCAAAGAGATAATTAAAAAGGAAAAAAGACCCACATGTACAAAAATATCTAGAGCAGCTCTTTTTGTGGTGACAAAGAATTGGAGATTGAGGGGATGCCCATCTATTGGAGAATGGCTGAATAAGTTGTGGCATATGAATGGAATGGAATACTATTGTGCCATAAGAAATGATAAGCAGACAGACTTTAGAAAAACTTACATGCTGAGTGAAGTGAGCAGAACCAGGAGAACATTGTACACAGTAACAACAATCAACTGTGATAGATAGACTTAGCTCTTCTCAGCAATACAATGATCCAAGACAATTCCAAAAGACTCATGATGGAAAATGCTCTCCACATCCAGAAAAAGAAAGAACTATGGAGTCTAAATGCAAATCAAAGCATACTATTTTCACTTTATTTGATGTTTTTGTTGTTGTTTTTTCTTTCTCATGTTTTTTTCCCTTTTGTGCTGATTCTTCTTTCACAACATGACTAAAGTGGAAATATCTTTAACATATATCAGATATATATCACCTATATCAGATTGCTCACTGTCCTAAGGAGGGGAGAGGGAAGTGAGGGAGGGAGAAAAATTTCAAACTCAAATTCTTACAAAATTGAATGTTAAAAAATATTTTTATGTGTAATTGTAAAATAAAATAAAATACTATTAACATTTTAAAAGATATGAGGCCCTTGGAAGCAAAGAAAAGAGATTTCTATGGAGAACTCCCGAGGGATGCCCTTAGAATCCAAGGTATTGCAATGATCAGAATGATGCCACCTGCTGGAGACTTACTGTAGAAAAGCTCTGCCATGAGGAGAAGGCCTCTGAGGGCAAGCCATGCAGTCAAGGTGCTTAGCATCAAGAAATGACATTTCTTCGTGGGTACTGTCTATCAAGGCTACCATCCAATCAACTTGAGGAGCCTCCCATTTCTGGGAGGAGGACACGAAGTAGGAAGTGGACGTGGGTGAAGGGGTTCCGTCTCTTTTTGGTTCCTGACCTCACCATGGTGGGTCGGATGATAGGGTTTCTTAGAAATAGTTAGATTTTTACCTTTCTCTCTGATCCTAATGCTCTTTAATAAATACTTAACATTTAAATACTCCTGCTAAAGCTTATAATTTATTGGTGACTGCTCATTAGATTTTAGATAGTATAGCTAGAATTTTAGCCCCTTACAGTAACAATCACCCTCTAAGGAATCAACTTGCCAATGTGACTGCAGATTGAACAGAAGCCCAGAGGGTGTTCTATGCTAGGGAAAATTCTAGAATGGACCATCAAAAGATTATTGGTGAACATCTAGCTAGAGAAGAGATCATTATGAAGAGCCAGGCTGGTATGATCAAAAACACACAATAGGGCCCATCTCATATCCTTTTTGAATAGGATTACTGAACTAATAGATGACGACAATTCTGTGAATATAGTTTATCTCAACTCTATCCAATCTTTTGTTAAAATATGCCAAGCTGGGGCAGGAGGATCTGAGTTCAAATCCAGTCTGAGACACTTGACACTTACTAGCTGTGTGACTCTGGACAAGTCACTTAACCCCAATAGCCTCACCAAAAATAAATAAATAAAATATGCCAAGCTATTCTAATGGTAAAGATGGATGGATATGGAATAAATAATAAATGACAGGGGCAGCTAGGTGATGCAGTGGATAGAGCACCAGCCCTGGATTCAGGAGGATCTCAGTTCAAATCCAGCCTCAGACACTTGACACTTACTAGCTGTGTGACCCTGGGCAAGTCACTTAACCCTCATTGCCCCACAAAAAACTGATAATAATAATAATAATGACTGGATTCAAAAAGTAGTTGTCCATTCTTCAATATCAACTTGGCAGGAGGTTTCTAGTGGAATTCTCCAAGAACCTGTGCTAGACCCTTTGCTAACCATGTTGGTGAAGAGCCTCAAATCCATGTCATGCGAGGATCAGTTGAATCTATGGGGGATTTTGCCTGGAGAAGAAAAGACTTGCAAGAAATATGATAGCTATCTGCAAGTATTTCCCCAGGCAAGAATCTAAGGAGATCCAGAGTACTTTGATTCTGAGTCCCTCAGATTCTCTCAGAAGACAACAGAGTCCACGTATTTGATGAGCTACTTAGGGAAGGAGAGGTCACACTTGTTTTTCTTGGACCCAGAGGGTAGAACCAGGAGCAAAAGAAAGAAATACCAATGGGATTCATTTAGGCTTAAGGTAGTTAAAATTTGCTAAACAGTTGGAGCTGTCCAAAAGTGGGATAAGCTGCCTCTAGGGGTCATGGGCTCCCTCTCCTTTGAGATTTTTGAGAAGAAAAGTGAAACAATTACTTTTTAAGTATATCATAACAGAAATTCTTTTTATTTACAGATTGGGCAAAATGATCCCCAAGATTTACAGGCATTGTGACCTTATAGATAAAGAGCACTGAACCTAGAGTTAGAAAGACCGGAGTTAAAATCCTGTCTCAGGAGGCAGCTAGGGGGCAAAGTGGATAAAGCACTGGCCCTGGATTCAGGAAGGCCTGAGTTCAAATATAGCTTCAGACACTTGACACTAATTAGCTGTATGAACCTGGGCAAGTCACTTAACCCTCATTGCCCCACAAAAAACATCCTATCTCAAAAAATTACCAACTGTATGACCCTCTGCAAGTCACTTAACCTCTATCTGCCTCATTTCCCTGGTCTGTACATTGTGGATAATAATAAAATCCATCTCCCAGGATTGTTGTGAAGATAAATGAGATAGTGTTCACAAAATGTTTTGCAAAGCTTAAATCACTGGACTCTAAAGGTTTGCTATCATTATTACTATAGAAATATAACAAAAACAAATATAAAGTTTTACATTTGGGTTCATAAAATCAATATCAGAGGTACAAAATAGGAGAAACCCAGTTAGACAGCAATTGGTACGAAAAAGATGTAGGGATTCCAGTGCATTATACACTCAATATGAGTCCAAAGTGTGACATGGGCTATTGCAATTACCTCCTGATTGGTCTTCCTGCCTAACCTTTCTCCCTAATCCAATCCATTCTCTACACAGGTGCCAAAATGATTTTCTTTCAGTAAAGTTCTAGCCATGTTCCTCTACTCTTCAATAAACTCCAGTGGTTCCCTTTTGTCTCTAGGATAAAATATAAACTCCTTCACTTGGCATTAAAGCCTTTCACAATTCAGCCTCATTCTATCATCTGAGCCTTGTGGGTACATTGCTCTCCTTACTTCACTCAACAATCAAAGCCAATTGATCTTGTTATTTCTTAATAAGACCCTCCATGTCCTATCTCCACACCATTGTCTTGGCTGTCCCTCATGTCTGGAAGGCATTCTCTCCTCACCTTTGCCTCTTAGAGCCCCTGTATCCTTTAATACTCAGCTCAATGCTCACTTTCTTTTTTTGTGGGGCAATGAGGGTTAAGTGACTTGCCCAGGGTCACACAGCTAGTAAGTGTCAAGTGTCTGAGGCCAGATTTGAACTCAGGTCCTCCTGAATCTAGGGCCGGTACTTTATCCACTGTGCCACCTAGCTGCCCCCTCAATGCTCACCTTGTATGTGAAGCCTTTCCTGAGCCACTCCTCCCTTCCCCTAACACTATTGTTTCCCAACTGTCCATATGGGCTGCTCCCTCTGAAAGGAGTAGATTTCCCCTTAGTGGAGGTCTTGAAGCAGAGGATGGATGAATACTTCTCAAGTATATTGTCTTAGATGGGCATCTTTTTCAGGTAGGGCTTAGACTACATGGCTTCTGAGTTCCCTTCTGTCTCTGACATTCTGAGACTCTCTGGTTTCCTGACCTGGAGACAGTAAGACCCGAGTCCAATTCTACCAACCTGAGACATTTAGTAGCTATATGATCTATGCATGTAACAGCTTCTCTGAGCCTCAGAAAACCCTGTATGATTTCCCTAAATCTTAGATGGGTTGAGATCCACCTTGATGAATGGAGTTAACACACTGGGATTCTACCACCCTGTAAAAGCCACAGACCCTTTGCATTTCCATATTTAGGAGCTCACCTATGAAACATGGCTTTGGACTGACTGGTCTCTAGGTTCTATCTAGCTCTGATAGTGTATGATTTTATGAAAACCGAGAGGCAGAATGGATCAATAAACGGGGCACTGGACTTGGAGTGAGGAAGACATGGGTTCGAATCCCACCTCTGAAGCTTAATAGCTGTGTTATCTGGCAAGTCACTTAAACTTTCTAGGGCTCAGTGACCTCATCTGTAAATGAGTCTTAGTGGCCTTTGAGATGCTTTTAGCTTTATCTTTATGGTTCTGTGAAGATACAACTTGAGTGTCCCTCAAAGAGAGGCTACACCAGAAGAAAGGAGTCAGTACATTAGAATTGGAAAGAGTTGGGGCAGCTAGGTAGCACAGTGGATAAAGCACTGGCCCTGGATTCAGGAGTACCTGAGTTCAAATCTGGCCTCAGACACTTACTAGCTGTGTGACCTTGGGCAAGTCACTTAACCCCCATTGCCCCGCAAAAAAAAAAAAAAGAATTGGAAAGAGTTTACTTGCTTATACTCATCTAGACCAAAAATTTTAGATGTTCTTTGCATTGTTTGCAACCCCACAAAAACCTACAAAGTCCCTTTGCTCAGCCTAATATACAATCAGATTAAATCAGATTAAGTTTTTATGATGAGAAACAAAGAGATCAAAGCAGTTATGAAAATAGATGACTGATTAAAATGAATATAAAAACATACCAAAAACTTGGTGACACAACAAAAGCATTCAATTTGAATTTGACCTGGGTTCAAATTCTGGTGCTACTATTCACGAATATGACCTTCAGTAATTTGCTTCATCCATTTGAAACTCAGTCTCCTGAGTTCCTACTCTTGATGCTACAAATGAGATGAGGATGGATCTCCCTCTTTCTGATAAAAAGATCAAGGACTGTGGGTGCAAAGAATTGCATACACATTCAATCAAAGCCACTGTAACTTGGTTTTGCTTAACTGTTTTGTTTAAACAACAGATGTCTTTCTTGTTGAGGGGACAGTTGTTTTTTTCAAACAAAGCATGGCTCTCTTGTTAAGGGACAGTGTGTTAGAGGGGTATATCAGCAAATTACCATGAGAGAAAAAAAGACATTAATGATTTTTTAAGATTACTTATCAAACCTCAGATCGTGCTACAAAGAAAATTAGAATTTTACGTAAATTCTGCTCAAATACTAAGATGTGCAAATGGGTCATTAATCTCCTCACTCTCTCCAACGAGGCAGACTGCTCCCCATCTATGCCTGCCCTTGAGTCATCATAAAATAAAATAAAAAAATAAAATAAATGAAGGCATTGGATTGAATGACCTCAAAGGTCTGTGCCAAATCTCCAGTCGATGAGCCTCTTATCTCTTCACTGATCTAGACCTCAGCCCCAAAGAACACTAATCTATTCACAACCATCTTTGAATTGACAAAATAACAAAGTTAAAAGTCATTAATTAACACAGCTCGGTTATTACTGGGGGTGGCAGGGACAGGTTACAACTTTATTGTGTGGTTTTTGGTTTTGGTTTTTTCACAATTCAACATTTTGAAGGAAAAGTTCTCCCAAGAGCAAAAGCTCTCCCTCTGCTTCTATGCCTGGAACTGGAGCACAAGGTTCCAGGTGTTCTGAAGGGTGCGGAAATTGTAAACCCTGGGCAAGCCCCCTGGGAGTCAGATTACCCTCAGAAATGGTCCATATCCATGGTTCATCCATGGCCTCAGAGGATACATTAAAATCTCAGGATCAGAGTGACCTCTAGAGGCAGCCTGGTCAGCTGCACATGTTTCCTCTGGCTGGATACAGAAAAAGGCTGGGCACACACATGATCCACTGCCTAGTCTGGGCCCTGTCCCAACATCCCTATTAGGCGCTCCCCCATCAGCTCAGAAGCAAGAGCAGAAAGGCCTAAACCATCCCATTTTGCTTTTTATTTATCAGATGCTGCACAGAGGTGAGGAGCAGGAATAAGAAGGGTGAGAGGTCTCTTTTCCATAGAGTAGCTAGCAAATGTACCCCTTTGAGTGCCAAGCAATCATTTCTGATCAGATTGCTTCTTTTCCCAAGCAACCTCCCCAGGCTTGTGCAAATTTCATCATGGACAATAAAGAGGCTGAAAGTGAAAAAGGGATGGGGGAAGAAAATCAATGGCTCTTTTCTGTGATGCAGGCTGAACACAGGATCTTAGGCCTAGAGTTGGCAGGGACCTCAGGGGCTTTTTAAGCTATGTTCTTGCTGCTGCTACTGCTGAGTCAGGTCCAACTTTGTGACCCAATTCGAGGTCTCCTTGGCAAAGCTACTGGAGTGGTTGGCCATTTCCTTCCACATCTTATTTTACAGATGAGGAAACTGAGGCAAATAGGGTTAAATGACTTTCCTAGAGTCACACAGCTGGTAAGTGTCTGAGGCCAGATTTGAACTACGGTCTTCCTGACTCCAGGCCTGGGGCTGTATCTACTGAACCATCCAGCTACCCTTCTCTAAGCTATACCCAATCCATTTTAAAGATGAGGAAACTGGGTCCCATGGAGATTAAGCAACTTCCAAAAAGTCATATTGTGACAAACTCTGGTGCAATTATTCCAGTTTCCTATTAATAGCTATGCCACCTATGGGTAGGGCAGAGCCAAGATTTCCTCAAAATCATACATATCACCAAAGCACATCAAACCCTATTATATGACAACAGAAAACAATCCTGCATAAACTTGACAAAAAGGGAGAAATGCATCACTTTGTATCCAAACTGCTAATGGATTCCTTAGCTAGGATGACTCTTAGAAGACAGCCAAACAGTCTGCCATCAAGGCATAGATGAAGTCTTTGCAGCGTGGTAGGACTTATCCACTCCATTGGTATAGTCTTCAAGAGCCCAGGGATAACATTTTGCCATGATGAGGCAAAGGAGTAGGATCTTAATGAGGGGTATAAAAATAAAAATACAAGATGAAAAAAGCCACAGCCTGTTGTTAAAATGGCAACTTGAGAATGGTACAACAGATATCAGGCATGAAATTGAAATTGGGGGGATTCAGATGATGCATAAAAATAGCCTCATATTTCTTTATGTCCACTAAGTCAAGAAAGTCTGAATATATTGGCCAAACCTTACAAGCCTAAACCATACTGAGAACACCCTGGTCTCTATTCATTTGGAGGAGAACAGTGTCTCCTGGTGCCAGGCCTGCTATAGGCATCCCCAAACATCTGGCCACTTCACTGAGAATGCAAATACTCAATACTCTGAGACATCCAAGACAATATTTTAAGGACGGTGCAATGAATGTCTGGTACCATGTAACTCTTGGTCTAAGCTCAACAGAAAAGGGAGGAAGGTTAAGTGAGTACCAAGAGATGTCATGCTCATTGGATTGTGTCTCATACTATGAGAGAATCATAGTATCTCAGAGTTGGAAGAGACCCCACTAGCCATGTACTCCAACCAGTATAGAGCCAGGAACATCCTCTATAGATGACCATCTAGCCTCTGTGTGAAGACCAACCTCCAAGGACAGGGAACCCACTGTAAGCAACCCAGTCCACTTTGGAACAGCTCTGGTGATTGAGACATTTTTCCCATTAAACCACAATCTTCCATCTTGATCACTTCACTGATCCAGTTCTTCTCCTATCCATGCCAGGGTACTCATGGGGTGATGGAAAGAACACTAGGCTTGCAGTCAGGAGACTAGATTCAAATCTGAGCTCAGACACATAGTGAAATGGGCAAGGCATTTAAACTTTAACTCCCAACTCAAATGCCATCTTCTATAAAAAGCCTTTTCCAACCCCTCTTAATGCTAATATTTTCCCTCTTAGGTATTTCTTCTTTAAACTGTATATAGCTTGTTTGCACATAGTCCTTTGCCTGTTCTCTCTCCCATTAAATTGTGAGCTCCTTCAGAGCACAAACTGTCTTTTTGTCTCTTTTTGCGGCCTCAGCACTTAGCACCATTCCTGATACAAAGTAGATGCTTAAGAAATATTTATTGACTGAGACACTTTCATAGCTTTATTTGTTCATCTTTGAGATGGAAGTAACAATAGTTGAAATTCCTACCCACCGGGGGCAGCTGGTGGTGCAATGGATAAAGCAACGGCCCTGGATTCAGGAGGACCTGAGTTCAAATCCAGCCTCAAACACTTGACACATACTAGCTGTGTGACCTTGGGCAAGTCACTTAACCCTCATTGCCCAGCCAAAAAAAAAGAATCCTACCCACCAACCTCCATAACAGGGCTGTTGAGAGGCAGGTACTTTGTACATGCTTAAGTGGACCATGCATTCTTGTGCTCAAAATGTGATTCTAATTATTGGTACATGGCATTGGATACTAAACAGTAGCTCATAACAATGATCAGAAATACTACAAGGGGGCAACATGGCTCTTATGAAGGGGACTGCTACTAAGTAGCAATTGCTGGGAATGTTGGTTGTTTTTGTGTTTGTTTGTTTGTTTGTTTTCTACAACACCCATTCCTCTGTGCTTTTTTGTGATAGTGAAGTTATTGCATGTAAGAAATGGCATTCTCTGGACCACTGTTGCGCCATAAGAAATGGTGACAGGAACACTTTTAGACAAACCTAGGAAGACTTATGTGAACTGATGCAGAATAAATGAGCAGAACCAGAATAACCTACACAGTAGCAATAACATTATAAAGACAAACACATTGGAAAGACTTAAGGTTCTGATGGACACAATGATGAGTCATGATTTCATAGTACTGATAATGAACCAAGTACACAATGTACATTGTAGGAATTTGTTTTACTTGACTAAGCCTGTCTGTTAGAAGGGTTTTGCTTTTCTTTTCTTTTTACATTAAGGAGGCATGAGGTAGGAAGGAAAGAAAAATACATTTTTGTTCATTGAAAAAATGATTTAAATTTTTTAAGTGAGGAAATTGGGGTTAAGTGACTTGCCCAAGGTCACACAACTAGTAAGTGTTAAGTGTCTGAAGCCGGATTTGAACTCAGGTCCTCCTGACTCCAGGGCCGATGCTCTATCCACTGCACCACCTAGCTGCCCCCAATGACTTATTTTTTTAAAGAAATTATATTCTCTGATTCAGTTTTGGTGGTCATATTAAGAGAGTGCAAACTCAAGATAGATTCCAGAAGTGCAAGAAGAAGGATAAATGGCTAAATAATAGTTACATGAACAACATTTGAAGGTTTCAGTGGAAAGCAAGTTCAATATGGGTTACCTGAAGGACGGAGTAACAAGAAAAGCTAATGAGACCTTTGGCTGCATTGACAGAAGGATAATTTCCAAAGCCAAGGAGGCAATAGTTCCCTTCCATTTTTCTCATATTTGAAGAATTGTGATCAGTCCTGGGTGTCATGTTCTGGGGAGGATATTGGCAAGTCAAAGCACCTGCAGAGGAAAGCAATAAAAATGGTGAGGAGACTTGAACCCAGGCCATGTGAAAAAGAATTTAAGAAACAAAATATCTATATGTAGGAGTTTAACAGGGGAGCTGAATCAACTGATACATTATTTGGGGATAATGATTGAATATCCCTATGCCCTTTGACAATATCATTGAAATGATGGAAAGATATATCCTAGGACAACCCCATCCATAGCTCATTAAACTATTGATTAAGTCTCAGAAATTAGGGATTAATTGGTTGACTTGGGTTCTTCTGGACAAGAGCTACTCCTTTGTTTGGAACCAATTAAAGAGTCTTTACTATAGAGATATTCCTTTTTACAAAGCATACCAACAGAGCTAAATGGTGGAAGGAGACACCAACTTGTGCACACAGGAGCCATAAGTGATATGAGGCAGTCATTGGAGCCATCTGATGATATGACTACCTCTCCCCAAAAAGGATGGAGCCACATTTCCAACATCCCAAATAAAGGAGAGAGGATTTCCTAGATGAAGTTGAATTTCCAGAAAATTTAAGGACCCAGCATCCTGGATAGAAGAGAAAAGAGTTCCTGTATAATGTCAAGTTCTCAGAGAGTTTGGAAACTGAGACTCCTAGAAAAAAGGAGAGCTCCCAGGAATCTCTAGTTTCTTTGAGAGAAGAAACAGTATCTGCTTTTGAGCCAAGATATGGAGAAGGAAAAATCTGGATTTTCCTTTCCATGTGTTATTTAGACAGTGAAAGCCCAAAGAGAATGAGATTGTTTCAATAGTGACCCTAAATCAATAGTGGCTTCTTTCTCGGGGGAGTCTAAGGCCTTAAGGGGCTAACAGAAGTGAGAGGCTAAGATCCTTGGGAATAGGCCAGTCAACAAATATTTATTAAATGTTTACTATTTGGGGGGGGCAGGGCAATGAGGGTTAGGTGACTTGCCCAGGGTCATACAGCTAGTATGTGTCAAGCGTCTGAGGCTGGATTTGAACTCAGGTCTTCCTGAATCCAGGGCCAGTGCTTTATCCACTGGACTACCTAGCTGCCCCCATTGAATGTTTACTATTAAGAGATTAAAATATAGCAACACCCTGAACTAACTCTCCCAGAATATATCTGGCTACATCCCCTACTCAAGGTTCTGGGGTACCCCCTGGATGGTTGGATATCTTTCTCTTATTCTGTTGGCTTAAGCTCCCACACCAGTGTTTTCCTCTTACTGTTAATTACTAATGATTACCTATCAGTGCCATTTATCCAACTGACATCGATTAGCTTTTACACATGGATATTCACTCACAAGATACAGAAAGACCAGAGGTACAAACAATTCCCCCCATCCAAAATCTGGGATCATTATTCCACATTAGTGCCTGGGGAACATAGGCTCAGACTTACATAGCATTCATCCCACCACATCTACTTCCAACTGTGGAATGTGTATTCAGCACATGAGTCTGCACCTTTGCTACTGCTAGACTGGACTAGACTGGATACTTGGGATTATTTAAAGTAATAAACATTTTTGTTTATAGTTTTGAGTTCTGATTTTTATCCCTCCCTCCCCTTCCCCCTCCCTGAGGTGGCAAACAATCAGATATGGATTGTACATGCATGATTATCTAAAATATTACTACTCCTCACTGTTTGGCTTCTTAGCAAATCCCATTACACACTCCACTTCTGGATTTCTGGTGAACCTTTAGTCCGTGAAATTTTGCTGCTCACAAGGTCATAGTCATCTCTAATTGCCATCACCCAAAAGCAAGAAGGTTAGAAACAACACTTAACAAACACAGGAGCAGGGCCATGCACACACAGACCATAATAAATGGTCCCTGTGGTGAGACAAAGGCCTAAGGTCTCTCCCACTTGCCTCTGCACTTGAATTGGCCAACCAGAAAAAAATCCAAAGCCAAGAGTAAGGTTCTGCCTGATTAGTACTTTTAAAATGCCCCCATTTATGGCTATGCAGCCAATGACCAGTCCCCCTCCCCATCAAAGACCAAAATAAGATTCAGAACTTCTGGGCACACTATAAATTGGTGAATAAGGTATTTTCAATGTATGTTATTAGCCTCTTCCATGTGAGAGAGTCCTTCAGTCCAACCTTATACAAAGAAAAGCAAAAACAGTAGATATCCTCAATAAGCTCATTCTAATGGTGAGAGACAACGTGTAAATAACTAGATATATACATACATACATACATACACACACATGTATATACATATATATAAAGAGTAGATGTAAGGTAATATGAAAGGTGTGGCCACTTGAAATGGAGGGGAGACTGGGAAAGGGATTCGGTAGAAGATAGGATTTGACCTGAGTCCTGAAGGAGTCTAGAGGAGCCAAGAGGTGAGGACAGAGAGCATTCCAGGCATGGGAGATGCACAGTGCAAAGGCCCCTGTGGACTGTCCTTTGTGGGAAACAGTAATAGGGAAAAGTGAATCATAAGATACGTGGAAGGGATTGAGTCATGTTGTAAGCACAAGGACCCTGGCAAGGTAGGAGATGAATAGTTTGTGAAGGCCTTTAAGGACCAAACAGAGGATCTGGTGTTTAATGCTGGAAGTAATGGGGAGCCACCAGGCTTTATTGAGTAGGGGATGGAATGGGAATATCTGTGCTTCAAGAAAATCACATAGGCACCTGATTGAAAGGTGAAGTGGAGGTGGGAGACACAAGGTAGGAACACCAACTGGAAGGCTATTGCAGATAATCCTAGTGAGAAGTCTTAAAGGTCTGAATTAGGGTGGGGACTGTGTGAGGAGAGGGAAGGGCATATTGGTCAGGGTTGCTGTTAAGGCAGAAATGACAAGATTTAGCAACACATTGGACATGTGTGGTGAGTCAGAGTCACTGAGTTTGTGATCCTGGGTGACTGGGAGGAAAGTGCTGCTCTCACCACTAATAAAGAAATTGGAAAGGATGGATAGTTTGGGGGGAAAGAAAATGAGCTCTGTTTTAAATATGTTGAGTTTGAGATACCTGGGGGATATCCAGTTTAAGATGTCCAAAAAGCTGTTGCTATTGTGACAGTGGAATTCAGAAGAAAGAGACTAGAGAAGTGGGTGTGTGTAGCCACTTACATATACAAATCTGCATCTTATATACATACATACAAAAAACATACACATAAATGTATCTAAATATATCATCTGAAAGAGATGATCACTCAACTCCTGGGAATTGATAAGACCACCAAGTGAAAGGAAAAACAAGAGGGTCCAGAGCAAAGCCTTGGGAGATATTGATAGTAAGAGCAACATAGATAAAGAGTCAGCAAAAGAGATTGAGAAGGAAAACATCAGAGAGGTGGGAGGAAAACAAAGAGAGAGAGCAGTGTGTCAGAAGTCTAGAGAAGAGAAAGTGTTCAGGAAAAGAAAATCAGTGATCAACAATGTCAAATGCTACAGAGAGGTCAAGGAGGATCATGACTGAGAAAAAAAGATATTAGATTTTGTAATTAAGTGATCATTGGTAACTTTAAAGAGGGAAATTTCAGTTGAATGACAAGACCAGAAACCAGATTGCAAATGGTTTAGAAGAAAATCAGAAAAAAGAAAGTAGAGCTGTCTAGTAGACAACTCTGTCCTAGAATTCTCCTAGAAGAAAAAGAGATAGAATAATAGCTAGTAGGAATGGCCAGATTAAATGAGGTTGTTTTTTTAATTAAGAGAGACATGGATGTGTTTGTAGGCACACAGCAGGCATTAGTAGATGGCTAGAGATTGAAGATTTAAATGATAATGTGCGTGATAGTGGGAGAAATCTGCTAGAAAAGATGGGAGGGAGTGGAACTAAGGATGCATATGGAGGGATTGGCCTTACAAGGAGAAGAGTCACCTCTTCATCTGAGATAGGAGTGAAGGACAGTGGTTCAAGATGTCTGAGGGATAAGCTCTGAGATATCACTTCACACATATTAGATTAGCTAACACAACAAAAAAGGAAAATGACAAATGTTGGAGGGGATATAGAAAAAACTGGGACACTCACGAATTGTTGGTGGAGTTGTTAACCATTCTGGAGAGCAATTTGGAAATATGCCCAAAGAGCCGTAAAACTAGACACATCCTTTGACCCAGAAATATCACTACTAGATCTAAATCCTAAAGAGATCAAACAGAAGGGAACAAAACCATGTGGCTCTAAGTCAAGTCTCTTAACCTCTCTTAGTCTGTTTCTTCATTTGTAAAATAGGGATAATAATAGCATCTATCTGAACTCATAAAGTAAATGTTCCACAGTGCTGCTAAGCCCTTGTCAACAAGATATGTGGTTTTGAGTCATTTTCCTCATAGTGGTGTTTTCACACGGTTCCCTATAGCCAAATGGAATCCAAAACAAGATGACCTGAAAGTGTCACAGATATATTCTATAGCTGGGAAAACAAATTTTCCATGGGTTCTTCTGGGCCTGAAGAGCACTGTTCTGATTAATATCATGAGAATGGTAATTGCTGAAATGCCTATCTCATGGGATGTTATGAGTCAATCATAGGACCATAGATTTAGAGCAGGAATGGGTCTTAGAAAAAGTACAACACCCTTATTTTGCACAAGAAGAATCTAAGGCTCAGAGAGGGTAAGTGACATGTCCAGTGTCACAAAACTGGTAAATGTCAGAGGAAGAATTTGAGCCCAGGTGTTCCTGACTCCAAGTCCCTTTCATGATTCCATGATGACTTTCATTGGGGAGTTGTATGGTAGGCATGAGCGGCCTGCAGACCATTCACATAAGAAATGGTACAGAGAACCCTTGTCAAGGGTGTCATCCATGGGCACAAAAGAAGTCTTACTGATCACAAGGCAAGAGGAAAGGAGTTCTAGTGCTCAGGGCTTCCCTCCAAAATTGTCTTCTATTTTTGTTTTTACTTATGTGTCATGTCACCTCATAGAAAGTAAACCTCTTGAGGACAAAGACTCTTGTTCCTTTCTTTAACTATGCAGCACCTAGCACAGTCCCTGAAACATAAAAGTGCTTCATAAATCCTTTCCTGATTGGTTGATTGATTGATTGCCTGTGTGCTTGACTAGTTGCCACCTGATAATAAGAGAACATGAATCTCAAGTATATTGGATGAACTACAGTAAACTTATGGTCAGACTGTGTTTAATAGTCTCACAGGCTAAGTAGGCATGGATGGGCTATGTTACAAACAAGTGGCTTCAACTTACAACAACTACAGGAAGAAGGCTGAGCTCAACTATATCATCAAGATTTTAGCAAGTTAATGGTGAGTGGCAATGGAAACTAGGAAAAGCTTTGGGGCCGAGCTCACATGGAGACTGTGAGAATTAAGCCTGAAAATGGTGTGTTACTCATATGGATACAGACTACTTAGTTCCATTTCCTTTTGAGGAGTTTTTCTGCTTGAGAATAGGTTGTTAATAAAAAAAAAGTATTTTAGATGGTGTTAATACAAATTGGGAAATTGGATCATTTAATCCCCAATATACACATGGTTCATAAAACCAATTTTACTTCCCTTTCATGCCTTTCACAAAATTACTTTTTCTACCAAAAGAGCCATCTCTACACACAGCCTCAATAAGCTGTGGGCACAGTTGCAAGGAATCTGCAAGGAAGTCTCTGCATCTCTTCCAGTAGTCATCTGACACTCAGCAATATTCAGCAAGGATTGTGTGAGAGGCCCCTCTGGAAACTCGAGAACAAGAGTATTCTTTCTTTGACCTTGGAAGAAAGACTGAAGTCTTTGTGGTTACAATCCACTGGCCCATGTGCCTGTTGGCTTGAGTGTTTGGTGTAATGAGTTCAGAACCCAAGGTAAACAAATTAGACTCTGTGGGAAGAGAATGTTCACTCAAAGATTCCATGGCTGAATGTTGCAAAAGCCTAGACAAGAAGTCCTTAAAACTGGCCAATTGGTAAATCCACATTCCTTCCCATTCCCCATATCATGGATGGTTTCTTTGCTTTTCTCACTTGTTCCAACTTCCTTTAGGGAAAAAGGTTCCTAAATTACCTCTATTTCCTCACACTTCTTAGCTGGAACACCTAGTAAGGTAAATTGTAGAAGAACTAAATCCAGACAGTTCATGTACTGGGGGAAAAAAAAGCTACTGGACTCTCAGTCCACATTAAGTGAGGCTCAACTTCCCAGAATAAAGCAATTGTCCCCCATAGTCTGCTTTGGTTAGACCACAACTGGAGGATTATATTCAGCTCTGGAGCTACCATTTAAGAAAGATATTGATAAGCAGGAGAGGGCCAAAGAAAGGCAATGAGAATGGTAAAGGGCCTTGAATCTATATTATATTAAAATGAATTGAAGTAATTGGGACTATTTAGACTGGAGCAGAGAAGACTTGGTGGGGGGATGAAAAAGATGCTGATTAACTTCAAACAGTTGAAGAGCTGTCATGTGGATAAAGGGTTCAACTTGTTCTGCTTGGTCCCAGAGATCAGAAGCAAGAGCAATGGGTGGAAGCAGCAAGGACAGCAACTTCAGTTTGATGCCAGGGAAAATGTCCTAACAATTGGAGCTGCCAAGAGTGGGATGAGCTGCTGCCCCCAGATGTAGTGGGGCTTCCCTCATCATACGTCATTACAAAGAGATCGGGTGACCACTTAGATATATTACAGCAGGGATTCCTTTCAGGTATGGGTTTGCTAGGTAACTGCTGAAGTCTCCTCAAACTCGAAAATAGTGTGATTGGATGATCCTGGAATGAATTGCCTTAATAATTCCAGGTTCCTTTTTGCCATGGTTTTCTAGGGTTTGGGGGAGAGGGGGGATTGGGGGGCCAGGGAATTGCAGTGCCATATTGAATGGCTTGCCTCCTGATAGAAGCTAGGTTATGCCTCAGATAGGCCCTAAAAATTCCCCTAAATCATTTTAAAATACATGTATGGATCCCTGCATACACATATGCATATATGTATCTCTTCATGCATATGGATGGATGGATGTGATCTCTCTTTTCTGTTCTTTAGTTTCCAGAAAAGTCCAAGAAGGGAGAATTTCCCGTCTAACTTGAACGCTGCAAATGCCCAAATAAATGACCTAGCAATGTTGGGGAATTATAGAATTCTAGATTTGGAAGCAGGTTTTCCAAGTAGTCTAAGTTCAGTAGGTTTCAGTTGTGTCCTATTCTCTGTGATCCCTTTTCGGATTTTCTTGGCAAAGATTTGAGAGTCGTTTGTCGTTTCCTTCTGCAGCTATTTTTTTTCTTTTTTTGCAGGGCAATGATGGTTAAGTGACTTGTTCAGGGTCACACAGCTATTTTTTTTTGCAGGGCAATTAAGTGCCTTGTCCAGGGTCACACAGCTATTTTTTTTTTGCAGGGCAATGAAAGTTAAGTGCCTTGTCCAGGGTCACACAAATAGTAAGTGTCAAGTGTCTGAGGCTGGATTTGAACTTGGGTCCTCCTGAATCCAGGGCTGGTGCTTTATCCATTGCACCACCTAGCTGGCCCTTCTGCAGTTAATTTTACAGATAAGGAAGTTGAGATAAAGAGAGTGAAGTGACTTGCCCAGGGTCACATAGGTATGACGTATCTGGGGCCAGATTTGAACTCATGAAGATCAGTCTTCCTGACTCCAGACCCAGTGTTCTATCCACTGTGCTACCTAGCTGTCTGTATCTGGTCCGAATCCAAATCCAAATATAGGTCTAATAAAAGAGAAAACACCTTCATCATTAGAGCTATCCAAAAGCAGAATGAGTTGCCTCTGAAAGTAGTGCATTCTTCACTGTGGGTCTGCACACAAAGGCTGGCTGACCACATGTCCACTAAATTTAAAGGGGATGCCTTTTCAAGGGTGGCCTGTGTTCAATGGTTCTGAGTTTCCTTCCAACTTTGAAGCCCTGGGATTGGATGAGTGCCCCAACTCTGAAGCAGCCTCCCTCCCCACCCCCTCCAGGATACAAAGCTCTTCCAACTGCTGCATCTTACCCAGTAGATGAGAATACAAACTAGTATCTGGATCAGGCCATTTTTAAACATATAAAACCCCAGCATCTGTGAGCCCTCATTATGCCAACAGTGCTCCACCCATTTTGTCAATGATGGAGCTTTCCTTCCCTGGCCTGTCAATCTGATCCACCCAAAAAGAAAGCATCTCCCTTTGAAAGCAACCATGAGAAGAAAAAAATATGGGAGCCGACATCCATATTTATTAGGCTGCCCATCCCACTCCTGTCCTGTTGTTTCACAGGTTTATGGGACAGCCAGTTATCTGGTGCTCCCTTGCTATTTCAAGGACTGATCTAAAATTGAACTTGTCATATGCTCCTTGAGAGGCTAACTCTTATTTCCCGACAATGGTGTAGCTGACTTGCCTTCAGAAGTAGGAGGCTTTTTATCTCCCATAAGCAAAGCAAACTTCCTCTCCTTTTGGCGGCTGTGATTCCTGCTGATTGGCATCTGAAGGCCAAGGCCCCTCTGGGGACATCGGAGATGTGCTTCTGCAGTAACATATGTCGATTGGGAAAGGAAGGATGAGTGCGGCACATTGTGTGATGGGCAAGCACCAGGCAGAAAAACGACTGATGGGGAGCTGTGTTGGGACGTGCAGGAAGCTGAAAATTGTCATGGGTCCAAAAAAAGGGAAAAAATAAATGGAAATTTTTAATATTGAAAAATGTTTGGGAGCTGCAAAGAGATGAGGGAAGACTCTATAATAGAAATGAGGAAAGAGGAATGGACATGCTCTCCAAACAGGCTAAAATTAAATTGTTGAGACCCTAATTCTAACCATCTGGATTAAAAAAAGTTGAGGTTGCTTTTTTTTCCCCAAAAAAAGCTACATATAGAATTTTTATCCAGCGACCTGGCCTATTTATTGAGCAATGAGCTGTGGGTGGGATTGTACTTTTCAGAACCAGAGAATATTTTTGTAAGACCAAATGTTTGCATGTTGTCACACCCCGCCCTCCATATTAGATTGTAATCTCCCTGAGTTCAAGACCCTTTTTTGTATCCCTGGTGCTTATCACAGTGTTTGGTATATAGTAGGTGCTTAATAAATGCTTATTGATTGTTTAATCTATGTGTATATCTTACAAAGACTTCCATTAAAAAAGATCACTGGTGTTGTGCTGAATGGACTAATAGTAGTATGTGAGATGGATGGTGACCATGTGAGATAGATAGGTACTATTGTATTGGAAGAGAGTAATGCTGGTGTGTAGAAAGAATTGGTGATGGACCATAGAATGGATTAGTGGTGGTATGCAGGAAAGTTTGATAGTGGTGTGTGTAGTAAAATATGAAAGTTTTTAACAGTCGGTTAGGATAACTGAAGGACGCCAGTTTTTCAAGGACCACCCTTTTGGGGAGGAGATGAACAGTCCGCCTGCTGCGCATGTCAGACTGCCTGCCGGGTGCAGTCCGCCTGCTGCGCATGTCAGACTGCCTGCCGGGTTTTTTTTTTGACTTCCGGGGTGGAGAGAACGGAGGAGGCCTTTTTGCCTGCTTGGCGGGACTCCTGGCGGCGCAGCACAGACGGTCTCCCTCACTCCAAAGGTGGCCTTTTTTGGTTTGGTGAGTTTTTATAAGAAATATAGACTAAGCCTAGATTTAAGACGATTTCTACTGTATTTCTACTTTCCTATCCTTCTAATCAACAACACCTTATATACAATAAAGGCTCTATCTAGAAAACCAGAAGCTTCCATTTACTAGTCTGGGAGATAAATTAAGGGAAAAGTTAAGTAGGGGAGATTTATGATCTAATATCCAATTTTAAATTTCACATGTGCAAAATAGATTTGTGATAGTGTGCAGGATGGTGGTATGGAAGAAGGACTGGTTATGTTATTTAAGAAGAACTCGTCATGGTGTCTAAGATGGACTGGTGGCAGTAGGCAGGATAGATTGGAGAGGATGTATTAATGATGGTGGGCAAGGATGGATTGATGGCAGTGTGTGGACTGGTTTATTAAGTAGAAGATGAATTAGAAGTTGGATGGAGAAATGACTTACAACTCCATGGATATTAGGAAAAAATGGGGCACAAGAATGTTCCTAGTGGTAGAGATACCTGAAGCATCAAACTATATTAAGCACTGACTATATAGTCTCTGAATATGGCTTTCCTGAAGGAAAGCCACTTCTGTTTGTCCTCATTCACCAAAAATGCTTAGCTTCAATAGCAAGCTGTAAGTTCAGTAGGGTTCTGCATTTGGTATATTTCATTAACTATGCAAACCAAATGAGGATGAAAATAGAGGTACAAATATTTCAAAGGGAAAAGCTGTTCTTTTCAGTTGAAACTCCTTGAAGAAAGTTGATGTAGACACTAAATCCTGTCCTTTGTCTGAAACACTGGGAGAACTATGAGGTAGAATTCTTCTGGAAGAATAATCTCCAGAAAGTGGTCTACCTGAGTAAGCACATAATTAAAATATAGGGAAAAAGACCAACAATAAAATATCCATAATTCTTCACATTCTTGTTGGGGTTTTTTTTGTTTGTTGTGGGTCAATGACGGTTAAGTGACCTTCTCAGGGTCCCACAGCTAATAAGTGTCAAGTGTCTGAGGCCGGATTTGAACTCAGGTCCTCCTGAATCCGGGGCCAGTGCTTTATCCACTGTGCTACCTAGCTGCCCCCATATTCTTCACATTCTTTAAAGATCTGTCCATGGTATGTTCAAATTCTCTGGAAGATGTCTTTGAATTTCCATTTCCATTTATCCTTTATGCCCTTCCCTCCATTTCATCATAGCCTCCCCATAAAAAAGCATGTCTGACCCCGAAGATGAGGTTCATACTATATGCCCCCATACAAGTCTTGCAGAACCCAAGATGATCAAAGAGAGATCCCAAAATCCCCACCCTCTAGCCTGTAAGACAATCCAACTAGACATACAGTTAAAAACTAAATAAAACAGAAGCTGCATGTTCAATGTGAATTGACTATACAATAAACCATATATGAGTATCCCAATGGATCTGTCATCTTATTTCTGTGGCTATTCCCTTTGGTGATACAGATAAACTACACCCATGTCCACCTGTCCTGGGTGACTCTTGTACCAATCCCCCAGAAGTTCTCAACAAAGGTCTCCCGACGTGCTAGAGTCCTTCAAGTTCTTATGATATTGTATGTATAATGATGGACCCCATAGGCTGTCTATTGGTTCTTCTTTCATACATGACTGGCCCGTCTTTTTTCCCCTAATTGTTCATTCTTTTGGTGTCATTCTTCATATATCACTTCTCCCAAATATTTCTTGTTTGTAAGGTATGATGGCCCACTGACATCTACTTTGCCACTGCTCTTTGAATAATGACTAACTTCACTTCCTCATAGACTTTGGTATTCCAAAACAAATAGCACAACACCATTATCTGAAGAAAGTTGGTATTGAAAAGATAGGCCTTTGTTTCAAATCATCAAGAATGAAAAAGCCCTCTACAATGCAGACTTGCTATATGAATTACATGGCTTTAGAACTCCTCAGTGCCGAAAGGTTATGCACCTAATAGATTTCCGAGTACATGACAATATTCTAACCCACCTGATTATGAAGCAGGAGACATACAACATCTGGGCAGATATTTATCTTGTTAAATTAAACATGCACCTGGCCCCTTAATTATCAGCTATAATTGACAACTTCATCATCTCAGAGCACTTTCCTGCCCATGCCCCGGTGCTGTAAGTAATTAGGTAATAATTAATGACTCTTTAAGTGCACTCTTTCGTAGTTCAATTTTCCTTCTACATGTCTTTTAAAAAGAAAAAAATATAAACAATTCTGTTGTCTTCTCCAGAGAGAAAATGATGGGCATGGATAAGAACCACTTCCATCACTTATCATGTGTCTCCTGGGATTATCTGTAATTACTCCTGATCTTTTGATAGCTCTGGACACTACTCACTTTGCTTACATGTGATGTGAAAGGGACTTCAGACACTATCCAGTCCTGTCCAATCTCCTCTACTGCTGCCCTGGGTGTTCTTGCAGACTGGGTTAGATGATCTCCAGTGAAGAGGAACCATGACCTCCCAGAGCTGGTCCTTCTCCTCTGGGTCACCTCAGATTGTAAAGAAAAGTCTCCATTCCTCAAAGTTAAATTTGCCTCTTTGTACTCATTTTTCCTAATTTGGAGTTCATTTTCACTACTTAGAGAGGCACACTGAGCTTAGAAGCAGGAAACTCAGTGTTAAGGCTTGGTTCGGATGCTTGCTGGCTCTGCAGCCTTGGCCAAGTCTGCAGGATGTCAAGCAAGATGTTTCACCTCTTTCGCCTTCAGTTTCCTCATCTCTCAAGTGAGGAGGCTGGAGTAGATGGCCCCAGGGATCCTTCATACCTTGAGATCTCTGCCCTATGACCCTAAGTCACGTTGGCCTCTCTGCACCTCTATTTTCTCATTTGTAAGATGAGTAAGTTGGACCAGATGACTTCTAAGATTTCTCCCAGATCTAAATCTTTTTCAAGGGAGGAAACAAGGCATCAGCTTTCCAATAGGATCACTCTGCTGTGCTTGGAAAGAAACCTTCACAGGGCAAACAGAATTTGAATTTGGGCCTCCCTGCCCTACACTTGGATGTAGATCAGGACACAGCAGAAAGAACTCTTTGGCTAGAACAAGACAGGACCACCAGGAAACTTACTAGGCAGTGTGTTTGTAGGGAGGTAAGCATTTATGTGTTAGAAAGCAGAAGGCCAGGTCTGCGTGTGTCAGAGCTAAGCTGACTTGATAAGGCACTTGGTCCAAGTTGTCCTGTACAGCCATCGCCACCTAGTGGCCTTGTCTGGAAGTGAAAGCTTATTTTGTGACACTAAAACCCAAAGGCAGAGGTGGGCTGGGGACAGGGTTTGCTGAATGAATCATTTTATCAAACAGGGAGCTTTCTTCCCTCCTGCCCTGACCCTCATCACCTTGCAAGCCAGTCAATCTATCTCACACAGATTTTTCCTATCAATCCCTGGGGTGCAGCTCAGCTTAAGGAGGCTGAGAAAATGGATGTGTTTGGAGGTCTTTTGTTTGGAGGTCTTTTATTTGAATCTGCTTCCTGCTCCCTAATTAAACATCAGAGGTTGTGTCATTAAAGTCAAAGATGTGCCCCTAGCCTTGGGTCAATCAGATCCACTTTCAGTTTCCCAAGGTTGTTTTATCTTCCTGAACAGGAGAACACGATCTACCCACATCCCATTCCATCTCATTGATCCTGTCTGTGGGTTGCCTTCCTTTTCTCTCCTTTTTAATAGCCTCTATTAGCAGTATTCAGAGATATCATTTCTTATTTAGAAATCCAACAAGCTTTTAATTAGAGAAACAACAGGAAGGGATATTAAGCTATATTAATGCTTCTGAACGCACAACCCAGCCAAAAGAAAGATAAACTTCTGGATGGCAGACAGAGCCATTCAAAATTGCTGGAATCTCTTCCAGTGATGAGCTAAATGAAAAATCCCACAGAGGGTCAATTATTGTTATTTAATATTTAGAGTGAAAGATAACACTTAATAATATCATTCCTTCTTATGCAAATGAGGAAAGTACAATGAGAGCTGGGATTTCCATTTAAACTCCAAGTCCCCAGATATCATGAAAGCCTTGGATCCTAGGGAAAAAGAACTCTGGAGGTTCTTTTCAGGAGACAAGCCTCCATGTCCAGTTCATGGTGACATTCCCCCTGAGAGCAAGCTCATTTCTTGAGTATAAAATGTCCTTGTGCCTTATAAAATGAAGCACTGAATGCAGTCACCAGCTGAGCCTTAGAAAACTCAAATATACAATGGAATATTTAAAAAAGATGGGAAGGGTGGCCATAAGCCATGGTGCCAGAACTGAGGCTATGGGGTTTTAAGAAAGTAGGTCCTCTGAGACAAGCAGTCTGATTTCCTTTGAAGTTATTGAACCTAGAGCATCCTGATACCTGATCAACAGTGTATTTATGATCACCACATACCTATTTAATATATGATGGTCCAGTGCTTACAGCATAAGCAGTATGTCCTTCCTAGTTCCAATCTTCCCAGATGCTTGGCATGCATAATGGCAGGGCTCCTTCCTTCACTTTAGAGTATGCCCAGTTATCCTTCACTGACTGTCATCACTGTGTAGTGATGAAGTGTTTTAATTGGCTATTGAACCAGAGTGTATATATATATATATATATATATCTCAGAAGATTCTAGAGGATGGTCTATTGTTCCCTTCCATGAAGGAAAAGTTGCCTGAGGTTGCTGAAAGGCTGTGACTTGCATAGGTTCACAATATGTATTAGAGATGGGACATAAAGTGAGGTCTTCCTGACACAAAGGTGGGCTCCCTATCCGTGACATCAAGCTGCTTCTCTAAGTCTACTAGATGCAGAGCAGATGCTGATTTGCATTGATATAAAGAGATTCAATTTAAAATAAAATAGTAGATTTAGAGAAGACAAAATTCTAGCCATCACCATCACCATCATCACCACCACCATCATCTCCTTCTTATCTTTTTTCTGTAGGGATCAGATAGAAAAACCCTAAGATAAGTCACTCTCTTACTATTAATCTGTTATATTTGATCATTTTCAGATGAGTGCACATAAATTAACTCTTTCCTGTAGTCCAATAAAAATATTTGAATATAATATCAGGACAACTGAATTTCTACCATCTCCTTGAATAATCTATTTGGTTGATCTGGGCTTCTTAATAATAACCTTTTTGGAATTTGTGGTTGTAATGGCATACTCCTGAAACATCATCATGAAATCTTACTTTTTAAAACAAATTCAATCTTGGAATGCACTCTTCAATCAGGAAGGCTGTTGGGTTTGTAGGCATTCTCCTCTTAGGATAGAATGGCTTAACTCCTTGAAAAAGCCAATTGTGACTCCAAAAAGCTCCAAACATAGCCATAAGACAACCTCTGGAACAGCAGAACCCAGAAAAAGATGAGCTGAGATTATTTTCTAGCCCACAGCTTACAAGTTCAGCAGGAGGGAGTGCTGGACTGGGATAATAGATCCAGGAGAGATATTTGAAAATTATTGGACTACCTGAAAATTATGATAAAAATAAGAGTTTGGGCATCATTTTCCAAAAGATAGCCAGAGAAAATTGTCCTGATATTCTAGAAGCAGAAGGTAAAATAGAAATTGAAAGAATCCACTGATTACCTCCTGAAAGAGATACCAAAAAGAAAACTTCCAGAAATATTATAGACAAATTCCAGAGCCCCCAGGTCAAGGAGAAAATATTGCAAGCATCCAGAAAGAAACAATTCAAATACTGTGGAACCATGGTCAGGATAGCACAGGATCTAGCAAGTTCTACATTGAAGGGCCAAGAGGTCATGGAATATGATATTCTGGAGGGCAAAGGAATTGACATTAAAACCAAAAATCACCTACCCAGCAAAACTGAGTATAATCTTTCAGGGAGGAAAATGGGACTTCAGTGAAAAAGAAGACTTTTAGGCATTTGTGATGAAAAGAGCTGAACTGAATAGAAAATTTGACTTTCAAATGCAAGACCCTAGGGAAGCATAAAAAGGTAAACAGGAAAAAGAAATCATGAAAGATGTTAAATGGTTAAACTGTTTACATTCCTACATGGGAAGATGATATCTCTAAATCATAAGAGCTTTCTGAGTATTAGGGTGGATGATAGGAATATATTAGGACAGAGGGTACAGGTGGGAATCGATTATGAAGGGATGATATCTGTAAAAGCATTTATTTTTTGTTTATCTTTTGTTGGGGGGGCAGTCGGAGTTGGTGAGTGTTGTGTGTCTGAGGCTGGATTTGGGCTTGGGTCCTCCTGGGTCAGGGAGGGTTCTTTGTCCACTGTGCCACCTAGCTGCCCCATGATGACTTCTTTAGGATAAAGTTGAAGGGGAGAGGAATGCACTGGAGGAGGGGAAGGGGAGAGGTAGAATGGGGTGAAATCTCACACAAAAGTAGCAGAAAAGGGCTTATGGAATGGGGGGAGACATGGAGGAGGAGTGGGGAAGTGAAGGAGCCTTACATTCATCAGAATTAGTTCAAAGACCTTAATCTCATCAGAGTTGGCTCAAGGAGGCAATAACATACACACTTAATTGGGTGGAGTAATCTATCTCACCCTGCAGGAAAGTAGGAGGAGAAAGGGATAAGGAGAGAAGGGTGAAAGAAGAGAGGGCAGAGTGGGGAAGGGGGCAGTCAGAAGCAAAACACTTTTGAGGAAAGATAGGGTAAAAGAAGTTATAAAACAGAAGAAAATAGGATGTAGGAAAACAGGTAACAATAGTAATTGTGAAAAATTTTTTGAAGCAGAGGCAAAAGTAGTGTAAGATGATGATGATTGATGATTGATGGTGATGGCAAAACATAGGGTACTTACTTTGCTGGGCTATTGTGAAGAAAAATTTTTGTCAAGTTTAAGGTACTGTTGTTGAAATAATCAACCTTATGGGTTCATTATAAGGAAATCTCTCTCTAAAGTACTATATAAATGTAGTTTACTATAAAAAAATGATGAGCAGGATACTATAAGAAAGACCTGGAGGGACCTGGATGAGCTGATGCAAAGTGAAATCTTCTGTGTACAAAATAACAGTAATGTTGTGAGATGATCTGCTGTGAATGACTTGGTTGTTTTCAGCAATTCAATGATCCAAGATAACTTGGAAGGTCTTATGAAAAATACAATCCATCTACAGAGAGAGAAGTGATGGAATTTGAATATATATTGAAACATGATTTTTTTTCATTAGTTACTTTATCAGAAACAAAAAAAAATGAAGAGCAGGAAGCTATCAAATAAATCTGGAAAGACCTACATGAACTGATGCAGAGTGAAATGACTTGGTTATTTTCAGCTGTAAGGAGCTAAAATTCTAGCTAAACTATTAAAAATCTAATGAGCAGTCGCCAATTATAAGTTTTAGCAAGAGTATTTAAGTGTTTAAGTATTTATTACAGAACATTAGGATCAGAGAGAAAGGTAAAAATCTAACTATTTCTAAAAAACCCTATCATCCGACCCACCATGGCGAGGTCAGGAACCAAAAGAGCCAGCACCCCTTCACCTGCGTCCACTTCCTATTTCGTGTCCTCCTCCCAGAAAATGGGAGGCTCCTCAAGTTGATTGGCTGGTAGCCTTGATAGACAGTACCCATGAGCAAATGTCACTTCCTGACACTAAGCACCTTGACCACATGGCTTGCCCTCAGAGGCATTCTCCTCATGGCAGAGCTTTGCTACAGTAAGTCTCCAGCAGGTGGAATCATTCCAATAATTACATAGCAATGCAATGATCCAAGAGAAATCTGAAAGACTTATGAAAACTGCTATCCATCTTCAGAGAAAGAACTGATGGTATCTGAAAACAGATTGAAACATAATTTTTTTTGATAGTTCCTTAATCTAAAGTTTTCTTTTTCTCTGTTTTCTTTCATAACCTGGCTAATGTAGAGATGTTTTGCATGACTACTCATGTATAACTTATATTGAATTGCTTGAGTTCTTGTGGGGTGGGATAGGGAGGGAGGGAGGGAGGAAGAGAAGTCAGAACACAAAGGTGTTTTTTTTAATGATATCAAAATTTGTTTTTACATGTGATTTGGAAAAATAAAATTCTAAATAAAACAAATTTATATGGCTTATTAGCTTTTTGACATATTGTTGGTTAGATAGAAGCTGCCCATGGAGGGCTTTTTAATTCTACTTTTAATTGTTTCATAGGCTCCAATAAGAGGTAAACTATTTTTAGTTAGATTCAATGAATCCAATGGCATATACTTATTGTCAATCTTTACTATTTTTTCCAAAGTATTGATATTATTGGGGGCAGAGATAAGATGGCAGAGAGAAGCCATCAAGTTGCTTGAGCTCTCCTGAAATTCCCTCAAAAAGAACATTAAATCAAGCCTCTAAACAGATTCTGAGATAATGTGGGGGACAGAGCCAAGATGGCAGAGGAGAGGCTTTGACTCCCCCTAGCTCCTGACAAATCCATCCACTCACTCCCAAATAATGCCATAAAAAAAAATCCCAAAGCACCCTAACTCACATAATAACAGACTGAGACTATTTTCCACCCAGAAATGGCAATTGAGATTACCTGTTGATTGGGCTGAAAGAGGAGCTCAGCCTACAGCCTGGACCCACCCAGGAACAGACCCCTCTGAGTCTTCAGAGCCAGCAGCATCTTCTGAGGCTTGGATTGCTGACCGGTGATGGGGTTTGGTGGTTGTCCAGGGTAAAGTGGCTGTAGTCTCTGCTAGAGTTGGGGTGAGGTGCCCTGGTTCTGAACCAGTGGGCCGAATCAAGTGTCGGCAGCCCAGTGGGGGAGGGGCACAGGCACACCAAGCTTCTGACCATAGAGAAACATATTCAAATCATACATCTGCTTCCAGCTTGAGATGAGTCAGCAGAGAAAACAGCAGACTATAGAGAGCTTCTTTGGGGGGAGGGGTAGACCAGAATACACCCTCAGAAGAAGATAATAACCAATTCAAAGCTCCAATATCCAAAGCTTCCAAGAAAAATATGAATTGGTTTCAGGCCTTGGAAGCACTCAAAAGGGACTTTGAAGAGAAAGTAGGAAACATAGAAGGAAGATTTAGAGAGAGAGGGAGGGAAAGAATGAAAAGAGAAATGAGAATGATGCAGGATAGTCTTGAGAAAAAAAGTCACCAGCTTGAAAAGTCAAATGGGAAAGGAGATAGGAAAATTCACTGAAGAAAATAATTGCCTAAGAATTAGGACTGAACAAATGGAAACTAGTGACTTTATAAGAAACCAAGACACAGTAAAGCAAATCCAACTGAATGAAAAAAAAAATAGAGGGCATATGAAATATCTCCTTGAGAAAACAGCTAACCTGGAAAATAGATCCAAGTGAGATCATTTGAAAATCATGGGTCTACCTGAAAACCATGATCAAAATAAGAGCCTAGACATCATCTTCCAAGAAATTGTAAGGGGAAATTTCCCTTATATTCTACATGCAGAGGGTAAAATAGAAATTGAAAGAATCCATTGATCATCTCCAGAAAGAGATCCCAAAAGGAAAACTTCCAGGAATATTATAGCCACATTCGAGAGATCTCAGGTCAAGGAGAACATATTACAAGCAGCTAGAAAAAAGAAATTCAAATACTGTGGAGCCATAGTCAGGGTCACACAGGATTTAGCAGCTTCTTCATTAAAGGACCAGAAGGCATGGAATATGATATTCTCGAGGGCAAAGGAACTGGGACTACAATCTAAAATAACCTACCCAGCAAAACTGATTGTAATGTTTCAGGGGGGAAATGGGACTTCAATGAAAAAAAGGACTTCCAGGCATTTGTGATGAAAAGACCAGAACTGAATAGAAAATTTGACTTTCAAATACAAGACCATAGAGAAACATAAAAAGGTAAACAGGGAAAAGAAATCATGACAGACATTAAAATGTTAAACTGTTTACATTCTTACTTGAGAAGATACTACTTCCAACTCATAAGAACTCTCTCAGTATTAGGGCAGCTGAAACAAATATACACAGACAGAGGACACAGGTGTGAATTAAATATGAAAGGGTGATATCTGTAAAGCATTTGTCCATGTTTTTTGTGGGGTAGGCAGGATGAGGTGGCTTATGTCTGGGGCTGGATTTGGGCTCAGGGCCTCCTGGATTCAGGGCTGGTGCTTTGTCCACTGTATCACCTTGCAGATCCATGATGACATCTTTAAAGTTAAGGGGTAAGAGAAAAGCACTGGAAGAAAGGGAAAGTGAGAGGTGGAAGAGTGTAAAACAGTTCACACAAAAGAAACAAGAAAAAGCTTATGGAGTGGAGAGGAAAATGGGAAAGAAGTGGGGGAGTGAATAAGCCTTACTTTCATCAGAATTGGTTCAAAGAGGGAATAACATAAATACTCAACACTTACTAGCTGTGTGACCCTGGGCAAGTCACTTAACCCAAATTGCCTCACTAAAAGAGAGAGAGAGAGAAGGAAACTATATCTTGCTAAAAGGTATGATAGATAATGAAGTGATATCAATACTAAACATGTATGCACCAAGTGGTATAGCATCCAAATTCTTAGAGAAGTTAAATGAGTTACAAGAAGAAATAGACAACAAAACTATACTAGTGGGGGATCTGAATTCTTCCCCTCTCAGAATTAGATAAATATAGCCACAAAATAAAAAAGAAAGAAGTTAAAGAGGTGAATAGAATGTTAGAAAAGTTACATATGATAGATGTCTGAATAAAATTAAATGGGCATAGAAAGGGATATACCTTTTTCTCAGCGGTACATGGCACATATTCAAAAATTGACCATGTATTAGGGAACAAAAACCTCACAGTCAAATGTGGAAAGGTAGAAATAGTAAATGCATCCTGTTCAGATCATAATGCAATAAAAATTACATGTAATAAAGAGCCAGGGAAAGACAGACTGAAAATTAATTGGAAACTAAACAATCTCATCCTAAAGAATGAGTGGGTCGGGGCAGCTAGGTGATGCAGTGGATAGAGCACTGGTCCTGGAGTCAGGAGGACCTGAGTTCAAATCTGGCCTCAGACACTTGACACTTACTAGCTTTGTGACCCTGGGCAAGTCACTTAACCCCAATTGCCTCACCAAAAAAAACCAAAACAAAACACAAGAATGAGTGGGTCAACCAAGAAATCACAGAAACAATCAATAACTTTATCCAAGAGAATGACAATAATGAGACAAAGTACCAAAACCTACAGGATTCAGCCAAAGCAGTGCTTAGGGAAAATTTTATATCCCTAAATGCTTACATCAACAAAAAAGAGAAAGAGGAGTTCAATTAATTGGGAATGCAACTGTAATGATTGGAATGATGCCACCTACTGGAGACTTGCTGTGGGAAAGCTCCACCATGAGGAAAATGCCTCAGAGACATTGTGGCTTTTCCTTGGTGTCAGGAAATGAGGTTTGCTCATGGGTGCTGTCTATCAAGGCTACCAGCCAATCAACTTGAGGAGCCTCCTATTTTCTGGGAGGAGACAGGAAGGAGGAAAGGGAGCCTGCACGGAGAGCTCTTGGGCTTTTTGGGTTCCTG
Organism: Dromiciops gliroides; assembly: GCF_019393635.1. Taxonomy (NCBI): domain Eukaryota; kingdom Metazoa; phylum Chordata; class Mammalia; order Microbiotheria; family Microbiotheriidae; genus Dromiciops; species Dromiciops gliroides. The sequence continues at coordinate 747,161,663 of NC_057861.1, forward strand.
ACTTGATGGTGGTGGTGGCAGAGGACTTCACAGGAAATTTGAGGAAAGATAGGAATGCCAGGCTGTTGGAATTCTGTTCTCAATCTTTTTCTTTCTATTTTCCAATAAACCCTTAAAAACCTAAACTCGTTTTATCAGTGATTTTAGTCAGTTTCCCCCAAAACTGGGGGAACAGATTAGAATCCACATTTAGAATCTTAAATTACACACAACCAAAAAAGGTAGAAAAATAACAAATTAAAAATCCCCAATTAAATACCAATTAGAAATCCTAAAAATCAAAGGAGAAATTAATAAAATTGAATGCAAGAAAACTATAGAATTGATCAATAAAACTAAGAGCTGGTTTTATGAAAAACTAATAAAATAGATAAATGTTTCATTATTTTGATTTTAAAAAAAGAAAGAAGAAAACTAAATTACCAGTATCAAAAATGAAAGGGGTGATTTCACCACCAGTGAAGTGGAAATTAAAGTAGTAATTAGGAACTATTTTGCCCAACTGTATGCCAACAAATTTGACAATCTAAATGAAATGGATAAATATTTACAAAAATACAAATTGCCCAGGTTAACTGAAAAGGAAATAAAATCCTTAAATAAGCCCATACTAGGAAAAGAAATTGAACAAGCCATTAATGAACTTCCTAAGAAAAAATCTCCAGGGCCAGATGGGTTTACAAGTTAAGTCTATCAAACTTTTAAGAACAATTAATTCCAATACTATACAAATTATTTGGAAAAATACATGAAGAAGGAATTCTACCAAATTCCTTTTATAACACAAATATGGTGTTGAAACCAAAAACAGGCAGAGCCAAAACAGAGAAAGAAAATTATAAACCAATTTCCCTAATGAATATTGATGCAAAAATCTTAAATAAGAAATTAGCAAGGAGATTACAGCAAGTGATAACCAGGATAATACACTATAACCAGGTGGGGTTTATACCAGGAATGAAGGGCTGGTTCAACATTAGGAAACCTATCAACATAATCAACCACATCAATAAGAAAACTAACCAAACTCTTATGATTATCTCAATAGATGCAGAGAAAGCTTTTGACAAAATATAGCATTCACTCCTCATAAAAACACTAGAGAACATAGGAATAGGTGGAGCTTTCCTTAAAATATTAAGCAGTTTCTACCTAAAACCATCAGCAAACATTATTTGTAGTGGAGATAAGTTAAAGGCATTCCCAGTAAGATCAGGGGTGAAACAGGGATGTCCATTATCACCTCCATTATTTAATATTGTACTAAAAATGTTAGCTTTAGCAATAAGAGAAGGAAAAGGAATTAAAGGAATTAGAGTAGACAAGGAGGAAATAAAACTATCATTCTTTGCAAATGATATGATGGCATACTTAGAGAATCCTAGAAAATCAACTAAAAAACTACTTGAAACAATTAACAACTTTAGCAAAGTTGCAGGATATAAAATAAATCCACATAAATCATGAGCATTTGTATACATGACCAACAAAGTCCAGAAGCAAGAGATAGAGAAATTCCATTTAAAGTAACGGTAAACAATATAAAATACTTGGGAGTCTACTTGCCAAGACAAACCCAGGAACTCTGTGAACACAATTACAAAACACTTTTCACAGAAATTGAATAACATCTAAATAATTGGAAAAATATTAATTGCTAATGGATAGGCCAAGCTAATATAATAAAAATGATAATTCTACCTAAATTAATTTACTTATTCAGTGCCATAAAAATCAGACTACCTAAAATTATTTTATAAAGCTAGAAAAAATAATAACAAAATTCATCTGGAAGAAGAAAAGGTCAAGAATATCAAGGGAACTAATGAAAAAATGCACAGGAAGATGGGCTACCTGTACCAAATCTGAAGCTTTACTATAAAGCGACAGTCATCAAAATTATTTGGTACTGGCTAAGAAATAGAGTGGTGGATCAATGGAATAGGTTAAGCACAAGAGACACACATGTAAATAACTTTTGTAATGTACTGTTTGATAAACCCAAAGGCTGGAGCCTTTGCTTCTGGTATAGAAATTCAATATTTGACAAAAACTGCTGGGAAACTGGCAGATAGTATGGCATAAACTAGGCAGAAACTAGACCAACATCTTACACCTTATATTAAAATAAGGTCAAAATGGGTATATCATTTATACATAAAAGGTGATAGCATAGGTAAATTAGGAGAGGAAGGAGTAGTTTACCTCTCAGATTTATGGAAAGAAGAACAGTTTATGACCAAACAAGAGATAGCGAATATTACAAAATGCAAAATGGATGACTTTGATTACATTAAATTAAAAAGGTTTTGTACAAACAGAAGAAATGCATCCAAAATTAGAAGGGAGGCAGAAAGCTGGGAAACAATTTTTATAGCCAGTATTTCTGATAAAGGCCTCATTTCCAAAATATATCAGGAGCTAAATCAAATTTATAAGAATGCAAGTCATTCCCCAATTGAGAAATGGTCAAAGGATATGAACAGTCAGTTTTCTGATAAAGAAATCAAAGCTATCTATTGCCATATGAAAAATGCTCTAAATCACTATTGATTAGAGAAATGCAAATTAAGACAACTCAGAGGTACCACCTCACACCTATCAGATTGGCTAATATGACCAAAAAAAAAAAAGGAAAATTATGAATGTTGGAGAAGCTGTGGAAAAATTGGAACACTAATGCATTGTTGGTGGAGCTGTGAACTGATCCAACCATTCTGGAGAGCACTTTGGAACTATTCCCAAAGGGCTATAAAGCTGTGCATACTCTTTGACCTAGCAATACCACTATTAGGTCTTTTTCCCAGAGAACATAAAAAAGGGAAAAGAACTCACATGTACAAAAATATTTATAGCTGCTCTTTTTGGTGGTGACAAAGAATTGTAAATTAAGGGGATGCCCATCAACGGGGGAATGACTGAACAAGTTGTGGTATATGAATGTAATGGAATACTATTGTGCTGTAAGAAACAATGAGCAGGCAGATTTCAGAGCAACCCGGAAGGACTTACATGAACTGATGCTGAGTAAAATAAGCAGAACCAGGAGAACATTATACACAGTATCAACAACATTGTGTGTTGATCAACTGTGATAGACTTGACTCTTCTCAGCAATACAATTGTCCAAGATAATTCCAAATGACTCATGATGGAAAATGCTCTTCAAATCCAGAAAAAAACAAACTATGGAATCTAGATGCAGATTGAACCATACTATTTCTATGTTTTTTGTTTTTCTTTTTTGAAGTTTTTCCCTTTTGTTCTGATACTTCTTGCACAGCATGACTAATGCAGAAATATTTTAATGAGATTGTACATATATAACCTATATCAGATTACTTGCTGTCTTAGGGAGGGAGGAAGGGAGAGAGGGAGAAAAAATTAAAAATAGAAATTTTATAAAAATAAATGTTGATAACTATCTCTACATGTATCTAGAAAATAATAAAATACTTTTATGATAGAAAAAGTGTGGATATTATTATTAGCAAATACTTCCCATCTCGTCCCATGGAATTTACATAAGAAAAAGTCCTGAACTATCTAGCTACTGTTTTTCTTTCCTGTTTATTATTTGATGGACTACTGTACAAGTGCAAAAAATAACACCCTCTTTGTTTTTAACTATAAGTATTAAGATTGATGTAAGCTCACATTCTACTATAAAATCTACTGGACCAATTAAAATATCCTGAGTATTAATTCAGTAGCAAGCAGGATGAAAAAGACAACTATGCCCAATTTCTTCTGTCAGGTCTCTATATTTTAGTTACTTAATTCCATGTAATTTGGATATCATTAGTGGAAAGAATGAATTAAACGTTGGTCTTATGTTTTTAGCCTATTTGCAGGCCATAGTGGGCAGAAATTGGGTCTGGGATAATGATCTCTTTTCAGTACGGTGTTTTGATAGAAATCTTGATGATCCTTCAAGATTTGTAGTTTGAGGATTTGCCACCTGTCAGTACATGAAAGAGAGGTTTCTGATGCATAATTCTAGCTACCAAGTCATTCTTTACTACGTACTTAGTAGGGGCTAAGTGCTTGCAACTTGGAGTGATGTTTTGTACTATCACTACTGCATCCTTACATAAACCACATTGCTAAGTCTAGGCACCTTAAGGATGACCTTTCTACAATTTCTGCTGACAAAAAAACTGGTCTTGAATTGTCAACACTAATCTCTTCATTTACATAGGCAAATCTACCTGGTTCAGTCATTTGTAATGTTTATTTGTCAATATATTGTTGACGTAGTTCATACAGATGTCACCCATAGAGAACCTTTTGATGTCATTCTTGGATCTCACCCTTTCATAGACTCCATACAGAGATAAAGTACTTTCAGCTACATTGAATGAAATCTATTGTCATTTATCTGATGACTCTTCCTCTTTTTAATGGGGAAGTGTTAATCTTCCTAAAACTGATTTAGAGTAATAATAATCATGTTTTGTTAACATTATACAGTTTGTTATTTAGACCTCTGTCACATCTGTTGTCCTCCATTTTACTGTACCAAAATTATATGTTAAGAGTGGCCTTTCACAGGTGTTAATTGCTATAAACAAGTTCTTCCCATTAAGAATGGACTCTAGAATCTGCTACTGTGTATAGAATGTTCTGGCAACATTGTCATGTTAACTTATATAAAAACTAATGTTCAATAAATATTGCATTTGCAAACAAATAACTGAAGAGCAAGAGATGTTATTTAAAAAGGGATATTTTGGGGGTTTTGAGAGTAGCAGCAGCTAAGAAGGTATTTTATATTTCTATACCTGCATTTCAGCTTAACTGTATTTAGCCGAAGCATTCAAAATTTGACATTTTTTTGAAGTTTGGATTTCAGGTTACCATTCATCTCATCTCCTCTAGAGTCTTGCTCTCTTTATTATTTATTATATTATTCTTAGCATCATGAATAATAATCAGTATATAATAAATAGGTCATAAGCCTACAGAAATGCTTTGAAACTCATAGATCTCCATAGTCCCATGAAAAAAAAATGCTCTAAATCACGATTGATCAGAGAAATTCAAATTAAAACAACTCTGAGGTACTACCTCATACCTAACAGAGTGACTATTATAACAAAAAAGGAAAATGTTAGAAGTTGGAGGTAATGTGGGAACTGGGATGCTAATCCATTGTTTGTGGAGTTGTGAACAGATCCAACCATTTTGCAGAAAAATTTGGAACTATACCCAAAGGGCTATAAAACTATGCATACCCTTTTATCCAACAATACCACTGCTAGGTTTATATCCCAAAGATATCTCAAAAAAGAGAAAAAAACCTATTTGTACAAAAATATTTCTAACAGCTCTTTGAAGTGGTTAAGAACTGGAAATCAAGGGAATGCCTATCAATTGGGGAATGGCTAAACAAGCTGTGTTATATGATGGTGATGGAATATTTTTGTGCTATAAGAAATGACAAGTGATTTCAGAAAGACCTGGAAAGATTTCTATGAACTAATGTATAGTGAAGTGAGCAGAACCAGGAGAACATTGTACACAGTGACAACAATATTGTTTGATGAAGAACTGTGAATGACTTAGCTATTCTCAGCAATAAAATGATCCAAGACAATCCCAAAGGACTAATGATGAAGCATACTATCTACCTCCAAAGAAAAACTGATATTGATGGAACACAGACTGAAGCATGTTATTTTTCATTTTATATCTTTCATTCTTTTTCTTTTATTTGAGTTTTCTTATACAAAATGACTAATATGGTAATGTTTTACATAATTACACATGTATAACCTCTATCTGATTGCTTACTGCCTCAGGGAAGGGGGAGGGGAGGGAGGGATAGAATTTGGAAATCAAAACTTTAAATAAAATGTTTATTATAAGAAAGAAAGAAAAAAACTCATAGATATCACCTTATGAAGCAATAGAAAAAGCTACAACAAAGTATCTGCCACTAAATTTCTCTACTAGAACTGAAAGCAGTTATCTCCAAATAGAGATTATGAAATGGCTATAATCCAAGAGTAGAGTTAAAAGGCCCTCTGTAGGTGACATCTACATGAACCCCACAATATGTCAGCAAATAAACATTGAACAAATGACTGAGTCAAGCAGATTTGTTTGTGGAAATGAAGAGGTTTATGTTGGCAATTCAGGACCAGATCATTGACACAAGAAATCACAGAAGGTTACCCTTAAGGAGCCCAGACTCTGTGAGCAAGGCAGATTATATAAGCAAACAGTGGAGACTGTGCAAAACATGACAAAAACAAAGCATTAACATGATCTTATCTCCCATTTGTCTGGTTAAACAGACTAAAATCAAAAATAGGGTAATTAGCGAGTTTAAAAGGTCCATTTGACAATTTAAAGGTACTTAGCAGTTTAAAGGGACAGGGTAGGAGAAATTTCTTACCCAACCGGAAGATCAGAAGACTGAGGTTCAACTTTCCTCTTCGTGGTCAGCCATCTGTAAAGGCTAAAATTCTGGCTCTATTGTCTAAAATATCTAATGAGTGGTCACCAATAAATTATAAGCTTTAGCAAGAGTTAGACTTTTAAGCATTTATTAAGGAGAATAAGAATTTGGTGAAGAGAAAGAGAAAGGCCTAGACTCCTATCTATTAAAGGGAGAGCACATTTCTAGCTCTGCTCTCCGCCAGAGTCCACAGGAAAAAGAGAGAATCAGAGCGCCAGGCTCCCCCTTCTTCCTCCCACAAGCAAACGTCACTTCCTGATGCCAAAGAAAAGAAGAACGGTCTTGCCCTCAGAGACCTTCGCCTCATGGCAGAGCTTTTCTACAGTAAGTCTCCAGCAGGTGGCATCATTCCAATCGTTACACTACCATCCAGATATCATTTCCTCATACCTGCATTATGCAAGCAGCCTCTGCACTGGTCTCACTGACTTTAGTATACTCTGCCCCTTAATCTGTTTTCCTCAATTATACCAGATTACTCTTCCTTGCAAGCCATTTTCATCACCACATCACTCTCCTGTTTAAAATAATAACTAGCATTTCTATAGTGCTTTATAGTTGAAAGGTACTTTACAAATATCTCAGTTGATCCTCACGACAATCCTAGGAAGTAAGCACTATTATTACCCCCAGTTTACAGATGTGGAAACTGAGGCTGAGAGGGGTCAACAGACTTGACTAAGGTCACAGAGTTAGTATAGTGTCTGAGGTAGGACTTTCTCACTCCAAGTCCGAAGTTCTATTGAATCACACTAACTAGAGAGCACATAAAAACCATCAAGAATTCTCTGTTTCCTACTGAATGAATCTGAAATCACTGCATGGATTTTGAAAATCCACCCTCCATAATGTGGTCTACCAATCCAGATTTACTTACTACTGCTTCCTAATGCAGATGTTCTGCTTTAGTCAAGCTGGTTTTCTTGATGTTCAACAGATATATCATACTCATTCCTGCTCCCACCACCCACCTTTGTCATATTATTGATAGGTGCACTTGATAAAATACTAAAATTTAAGTAATAAAAACTTGAGTTCAATTCTCACTTCAAACATTTATTAGTATGGGCAGGAAAAATCTTTGATGAGCTTCAGTTTCCTCATTTGTGAAATAGGGATAATAATACCTTTAATATCTAGAGTACCTCATAAGGCTATTGTAAAGCTTGAATGAGATAATCAAAAGTGTTAGAAACTTTAAAGTGCCATAGAAAAATGATCTATTATTCCTCCCCAAACTGACTCATCCCACAAGGTATGGTAGCCTCATAACATTATCTTGGCATAATGATAACATCATAGTCTTAAAAAAAAAATTCATTTTCAGTACCCAGTGTTCCTCTGTCCAGCAGACTGTGTTCTATGGATACCCTTACCTTCCTACTGCAACCTCTTCCTCCGGCTTTATCTTGTAAAGAATTAATTGTTATTTGAGGTTTTTATGCCTCAGTGCGCACTGGCCTGTGACTCCACAAACCGCACGGTGCTCCACCCACTGGTTGTAGCCCTTGCCAGGGTTCTGGCACCTCACATCATCACGTCACCACTCGCCGACGCCTACATGGGCCTAGCAAATTTATACTGATTGGAAGCCTAGTGAGGGTAGTCATGTGACTGTCAGCAGCCATCCCATTGGCTGGGGCTGTGTGGGGAGTTTCTAGATTTGGGGAAGGAGAATTGGGCATTCTAGGTGGAAGCTGGAAAGCGACAGGCATTCTGCTACGTATTTTCAACTGATTCCTGGGCGGTGGTATTTTTCCAGGTATTATAATTTCCCTTTCCCCATTTTATTTCCTTTCCCTTGATCCTACTGATCCTGTTTGTGTTTTGTTTTTAAGTTTGTTCTTGTTAAAATAAATCTTGTTCTGTTTTGAGGGAGGCTGCCAGTCTCCTTCCTTGCCCCAATATTGCGGTGAGCCGCTTAGCTAGCACTCCCCAATTAAAAATTGGTCTTATTGAATCTTATTGAAAGATTCATATTTCAAGTTTTCAATGCACAGAACTTGACACTCTAGAAACTTCTAGTTTTCTAGCTGATCAACATCTCCCTGCTGGTGTTCTCTGGAGTGAGAAACCAAACAGTATTGGTTAGACAGGAACAGAGCCACAATCATCCTTATAAACACATCTGAGGAATCCTTAAGCATGGAGGAAAGACGGCCTTAGAAGTTCCAAATCCTGGGAATAACTTCTCATAAGACCATTGTGGAGTACCTTCCTCCTAGCCTAAAGACCATCATTTTCTGATTTTCTCTCTGGCAGCAAAACTGCTTGTATGCTTTCCCTTTCATTCTCCATCCTGCTGTAGATACGACAATCTCAGCTCCATTGCATATGTTTACACACCCAGAGGGTGTTCATGGGATGCCCAAGTTTGGAAGGTGGATTTTGCCCTTTTATTTTCTATTGTCTCTTCCTCCCCTCCATGATTCTTTAGATGTCTCCAATTAAGACACATGATTTTCCCTTTATATGCCAAATAAATATGTAAGCATTAACTTGTATTGCATATTAGTTGTGATATGGTCTTCCTCTTAAACTTTGACTTCAGGATGCCTTTCAATCTCTTAACATACATAGCCTCAGTCTTCTCCTCATTAGTGTTTTATCATCATCATCACTACCATTATTATTATCATTTTAAGAAATAATAACCACATGAGGAAAAAGTTATCTAATTATTATATGAGACCACTGATTCCCAGGAATGGGAAACTCGTTCCATGAAAAAACTGTGGCCATTGAATGCTACAACCCTCCCCCAACCATCTTAGACCAACATATTCTTGTTATAAATAAGACTTCCATCCCTCTACTATCTACCATTTCTCTTTTTCCTTGTCCTGGATGTTAACTATCCAACAAAGTATTCTTTGCCCTTGGCATAGAGATCACTTGGAGGGGGGGAAAGCACAAGGGCAAGAATGATCACCTTGAAAAATCCCAGGATTTTGTTTTTGGTTTTGGTTTGGATACTTGGTAGGGCTATGACTAGGAATCCTGCTTTCCTTAAGGAGTGCTGTGGCATATCCAGCATGGCCTCAGCAGACAACAACTCCATGTCTTTTGCAATGTTTTTCCCCTCTATGCTATAGTAACGAAGTAATAAATCCATCTAAGAAACCATATCTGTGCTAAAGTTCTCCTTTCTTCACACATTCAGTGTAAGTCAAGCTCCTCTTGCTACCTGAGGCATGATTTCAACAAAGAAAGAGACAGCTAGAACATGGATACTACCACTGCAGGGTTAGACCCTAGAGAGAATTCTATCCTTCAGATGCCAGGTAGAAGTGTCTGTCAGGCAAGAGATCTCTGGAATAAATTGTTGATTGATAGTTCTAGCCCCCTCTGTGTTTGTCTTTCATAATGAAGTTTTAAATGGGCAATGGAAGGACAGAAGGCCAGGCAACTTTTTACCTTATCAAAGAGGTGATCTTATCAAGAGATTAATACTTCCTCAAATACATATAATTATGTAGAGATCTATCTATTTATCTATGTATTTTTATCCATATATGTCCACTGCTGCTTTTCTTGTACATGTGTTAGATGCAGCTTTAAGCTGTCCATCATTAGAACAGTTCTACAAAATTACTGTAGCACCCCCTCCAGATCTTATAACTCTGAAAATTCACAGATCCATGTTTTCATTCTGGTTCAATATTGAAAAAGAGTTTTTAATTCTTGATTGAGTTTAGGGGAAAGTTTTTCACAGGTCAGTTTCAAAGTGTCTGTTACATGCTAATCCACTGTTGGTGTAGTTGTGAAAAGATCCAACCACTCTGTAGAGCAATTTATAACTAAGCCCAAAGAGCTATAGAACTGTGCATACCCTTTGATAGAGCAATACCACTGCTAGGTTTATTTTCCAAAGACATCCCCCAAAAGAGAAAAAGACCTATTTGTACAAAAATATTTATAGCAGCTTTTTTTGTGGTGGCTAAGAATTGAAAATCAAAGGAATGCCCATCAATTGAGGAATGGCTAAACAAACTTTGGTATATGATAGTGATGGGATATTATTGTACTATAAAAAAATGACAATCAGAATGATTTCAGAAAGGCCTTGAAAGACATGCATGCACTGAGAACCAAGAGAACTTTGTGCACAGAGACAGCAACACTGTTTGACGAAGAACTGTGAACAGCTTAACTATTCTCAGCAATACAATGATCCAAGGCAATCCCAAAGGAGTAATGATGAAACATACTATACACTTCCAAAGAAAGGACCGATATTGAACAGACTGAAACATGTTATTTTTCACTTTCTTTCATTTTTTCCTCTTATTCAAGTTTTCTTGTACAAAATGACTAATATGGTAATGTTTTACATAATTGTACATGTATAGCCCATATCTGATTGCTTTACCACCTCAGGGTGAGGGGAGAGGAGGAGGATAAAAATTGGGACCCAAAACTATAAAAATGTTTATACTTTTTAAAAGTGTCTATCACATCAGCAAACACACACACACACACACACACATTTAAGAATAAGAATATTTAAAATTCCTTAGGACCTTCCTGACTACATTCTTGCCATATTTGACTTGAGATATGACCTCATCATGCAGGTGGTCCAGGTACTTTGAGCATCTTCCCATCATGATGTTCCTGACCTTTTCTTCTTTGAATCCTCACCTGTAAGCCCCCTCCTCCCCTAAGAAAATGATTGTGCAGTAGTCCATGGAAAGCCAGTCACATAGCCTGAGCCTTAGCAAGGGAAGTCCCCACTGAGCAGATACCCAAGTAAGTGATCCACCCCCAGAGGGCACTGCAACCTCATGGATTCCCTCTCAGTCCCAAGGAATTCTTCCATGTTCATCCCGGTTCACCCCTGGACCAAGGGAAAAGAAGGTATTAAGAAGCCCCATTCCTCTGGCTCTTTTCCAGCTTGTGGCTTCCTTCAAATCTTTTTGATCCATATCTGCAAGAAAGAAAGAGAAGAGAAACCCTAGCCCATGGCCTCCTCTGTAGGGAAACCCCTATGTCCAGCTTCTCTCTATTTGCTTTCCAAAAGGTTGGGGTCTTTGCTGTTAGAATCACACGTAAGGGGTAGCTAGGTGGCACAGTGGAGAAAGCACAGCCCCTGGACTCAGGAGGACCTGAGTTCAAATCTGACCTCAGACACTTTACACTTACTAGCTGTGTGACCCTGGGCAAGTCACTTAACCCTCATGGCTCCTAAAAAAAAAAAAAAAGAATCACAGGTAAGTATCATGACCTACTATGAAGGCTTTCTGTGTCCCTGGTCCACTTGAGATAGAAGGTTGGGCCACTTCTTAGGAACATACTGTGGAAAGAGTACTAACAATAGTCAGAGGACCTGGGTTAAAATCTCACTTCTGAAACTTACTGCCCACATAACTCTGAACAAGTTGCCTTACCTCCCTGTGCCTCAGTTCCCTCATCTGAAAAATGAAGAGTATGTACAATAACAGCATCACAGAACCTGAAAGTAGGGAAGGATCTCAGGAGCCATCTAGTCAAGCCAGTCAACAAATAATTATAAAGCACCTACTATGTTCCAGGCATTGTGCAAAGTGTTGGGAATAGAAAGAAAGGAAAAAACAGTCCTTGCCCTCAAGGAATTGACAGTTTAATGGGGGAGACCACATGCAAATAACAATCTCCCATCCATACACCAATATACATGAACAGTAGACTAGGCTCTTTCCAACTCTAACTCTACTTCCCTACCATCATCTGAAGTGCCAAAGGCAGAAGCCATGGTCATGAATTCATTCATTCACTCATCATCAATGCCTTGGCACTGCACTATCTTCTGGGGGTGTTTCACAAATGTGATGGACAAGAAGTGGAGCCCAGAGTTGAATGTGAAAAGAATCAGCTGGGTTCCTTTCAGGAAACTTCCCAAACTCTAATTGACTCCAAGTTTTCCCTGAAAGCAAAGACCCATCCTTTCAATCCTAACATTTATTCTCATATGTCAACAACATGACCCCTCTGAAGACAAAAGAAGAGCATTGATCAGAGGCCAGGGTGGCTGCGAGCAGGCTGGAACCTGCAACCCATGAGGAACAATGAAGAAGAGTAGATAGAAATAAATGGCATCATCAAGAAATTGTATGACAGGAAGAGAAAATGGGCTGAATGCATAATGAGAGGAAGGGATGACAGGTGAAACATCAAGAGTCCAGAGGCACCCTCTTGATATCCAGAAGAAAGTGGGGAAGGCTATGAGCATGTTGATTGGACTGCCTATGGTAACTTTTGTTTTGTTTTTTGGGGGCAATGAGGGTTAAGTGACTTGCCCAGGGTCACACAGCTATTATCAAGTGTCTGAGGTCAGATTTGAACTCAAGTCCTCCTGAATCCAGGGCTGGTGCTTTCTCCACTGCGCCACCTAGCTACCCCTTACGTGTGATTCTAACAGCAAAGACCCCAACCTAGCTGCCCCCTGCCTGCGGTGACTTTTTTTTTTTTTTTAGTGAGGCAATTGGGGTTAAGCGACTTGCCCAGGGTCACACAGCTAATAAGTGTTGTGTCTGAGGCCGGATTTGAACTCAGGTACTCCTGACTCCAGGGCCGGTGCTCTATCCACTGCACCACCTAGCTGCCCCCTGTGGTGACTTTTTAGAAAGTGTGGACAAGACTCAGACAGGATGGGCACACATGGATAGGTCGCATCCCACCCCCCACAGTTATTGTGAGGATCAAATGAAATAAGATATGTAAAGTGGTTTGCTAACCTTAAAACTCTACAAATATTAGCTATAATAATTATTATTGCATCATTGGAGGGACTTCATATACTGATGAGAACACACACTAATTTGAATATTTGAAAATATCTATATAGATATTCCAACACACACACACACACACAAACTATTAGCATATAGGATTTCTGAGGGCAGGAAATGTTTTGTTTTGTTTTTTGGCCTGAGGCAGGCAAACTCTTAAGAAATGTTTGTTGAGTTGAATTTAGGATAGAAAAAAATCACTTTTGGTTCTTCTCCCATTTTAAAGTAGAGAACCTCAATCAATCAATTAATCAAGCAACACACTATTGTTTAGTTACAGTGTGTAAATAATGCCCTGTGCTGGGCATTGAGGGTAAAAAACATAAAATGATTCCTGGCTTCAAAATGCTTCCAGTTGGGTGGGGGAAGGGGAAGGCAATACATGTGAATATGTGTCTTGAAAATACAGACTCAGAGAAGCTAGGTGGTTCAGTGGATAGAGCATTGGCCCTGGAGTTAGGAGGACCTGAGTTCAAATTCCACCTCAGACACTTGATACTTACTAGCTGTATGACCCTGGGCAAGTCACTTAACCCCAGTTGCCTCACACACACCCCCAAAAAAAAGAAAAGAAAAGAAAAAAGAAAGGAAGAAAAGAAAATACAAGCTCTCCTGAGCCCAAGCTCTGCCCTCTTTCTACTAGGCAATGCTGTCCCTTTCTCTACCATTTCATTCAGGAACTTTTCCAATGACTTCGATTCTATTATTGACAGAAGTGCAGGCAGAATTGACAATTCATATTCTCTACTTGAGATCCAGGCCACCTTCTAGATAGTCCCATGGAGGGTGGGGCAGATAAAGTCTCTGGCTCAGGTCTCTGACCCTCTTCAGCCCCTAGAAGGCTCCATTTTCATTTAGGGTGATCATAGGCTCCTACCTCTGGAGCTGGGGGGAACCTTAGAAGTCATCTTGTCCAACTCCCTCATTTCACAGGTGAGGAAACTGAGCCCCAGGGTGCTTACAAGACTTGCTCAACATCACAGAGGTAGGAAGTGTTAGAGGTGAGGTTCAGATTCCAATCCTGTGACTCTAGAACCTGTGTTCTTTTCCCCATAATATGTTACTGGCTTTAAATATTGAGTGGCCATTGGCATGGGGTTGGAGGAGCTCTAGGGCTCCCATTCATTGGTCAGCCTTAAGATAAAGAATACCCTGGATGACCTTAATTTTAGGCTTAGAGAGTCAACAGTCTGTACCTCTAGTAAACTGGTTCTCATGATCACATCCAAGGCCATTCCAAGAGTCTCAAAGGGAAGGAGGGAGACTAAAGCATACTGCTCCACATGAAAACCCTTCTGGGTCAACAACTTCCTTATATCAGAACCCAGCTAAAATTCAGGATCTGAAAGCTGATGAATTTGCAGAGTTCAGGAGACATCTTGTCTCTCAGTTGGAGTCTAAATTTTCTAGTTGGGGGAGAGGAGGGGAGGCACCCTGGCTTGTTGTCCTGGGATGCACAACAGGCAGCTCAAGGAGAGGGCATTGATGAGGGAGTATGACCCATCAGAAAGAGCACTGAACTAGAATTGTGGTGACTCATTGTCCACACAGATCCCTCCTGTGAACTTGTGTGAGTATAGGCAAGCCCTCCTCCCCAAAACACACACACATACCCTGCCCTTGCCACCTTCTCACCAAACAGAAGAAAGTTAGTGATTGCCATTTCATCTAAGCCTTGTGAGATATCAAGCGGCACACCAGCCCAGAGGAGTAGTTAGGAGGGAAACTGAGGACAACCCTGGTGATGGTGAGAAATGGGAAACTCCTGAAGCAGGAATCCCAATATCTGCATTACTAAGGTTTAGTTTGGGTCATGGAAAACCTGAGATCATCAGAATAACTCACCCAATCATAGGCATGGCCAATTCCTCTTCTGTGGCACCTACAAAAAGCACCTTCCAGACATATCTCCATTGAGCCTCACAATAGGCCTGCCAGGGAACCTCTCAGACAGCATTAACCTGGTTTCTTTGAAGCTGAGGCTCAGAGAGGTTATTTGATTTACCCATAGTCACACAGCTATTAGAGCACTGAGATAGGACTCCAACCCAGGTCTCTCATGACTCAAACTCCAGCAGTATTTCCGTCACTAAGTCACAAGCTTGAAATGACAACATTTTGACTTACATGTTGTCTCTCACATCCATCCCCTTCCTTCTCCCTAATCATATACACAGCCATCACCCTAGTACAAGCCTTCATCACCTCCTGCCTGGATTGTTGTAATGACCTCCTAATTGTTCTCCTTGCCTCCAGTTTCTCCCCATTCCAGTCAAGTGCCAAAGTGAATTCCTAAGGTTAAATCTGACCACACACTTTCCAGCTCATTCATTTCCTGTGGCTCCCTATTACCCCAGGGTCAAATGCAGACTCTTCATGACCCAGCTCTATTCTTCCTTTTGACCCTTTTCCCCTCCGTGGACTTTAATGACCCATCCACATGAGCCTTCTCAATGTGCCTCCCATAAAACATTTCATATCCTGTAGCCATGCCTACACTGCTCTACAGATGCAAACATTCACATATATACTCACATACACACCTACCCACATAAACACACATACACAAGCACATATACACAT
This sequence comes from Dromiciops gliroides, assembly GCF_019393635.1. Lineage (NCBI taxonomy): Eukaryota > Metazoa > Chordata > Mammalia > Microbiotheria > Microbiotheriidae > Dromiciops > Dromiciops gliroides. The sequence goes on from NC_057861.1 coordinate 747,177,482, forward strand.
AAACCCATATGCACATACCCACAGAAACACACAGACATGCACACACATATACACACTCATATATACAACCATATAAATACATGTACAGAGAGCCACAGGCACACATATAAACATATATACACAAACATGTGCACACACAAGTGCACACACAAACACACCCCTCCACTTCTCAAGAGTCCCTAGTTTCCCCCCAAGCCCTGCTCAAACATTATTTCCTAGGTGAGGCCTTTCCTGAACACCCCACCCCACCCCACTCATATCCTAGCCGCTATTACCTCACCACTGGCATTCTCATACTTATTTTGTATCTATTTTGAATACACTAATTTATGTCCATATTGTCTCCTCTCTAATAAAACATAAGTTTCCTGTGAGCAAGGACTGATTTTTGTTTCTGAATCCTACCACAGGGTCTGACACATAGTAGGTGCTTAATAAATGCTATTGATTAATGGCACAAGCCAAAGCCAAATGTCCAATGTAACTGATCTGTTGGCTGGATTACAACATAGAACTGTTGAATTTTGGTTTATGCATTTAAAGACATTATTTTACAGAGGGGACCATACACTTCATGGAAAGAGGCCTTGACCTAGCCCACTTCATACTTGAATAAGAATTCCCTGCTCCTGGATAGCAGTCTTGAAGTATTTGCTTGAAGACATCCAGGGAGTGGGAAGCTCACCTGTTGGCTTTGGCACCACGTGGACAGAGCCAAGTGGTGCCAAAGTCAGAACATAGCATTGTGAACTCCAGAGCAGCCAAAGACTAAACTTAGAAGCACAGATTCTGCTGAGAGAGCTATTGCCTAGAGTTATCTTGGGAATGGGGTAAAAGGAGCCTTTCTCACGTTTCTTTAGTGACCATTTCGAAAGAACTGGCCACAGGCCAGAGGCCAGTTGTACTTGGTCAGCAAAGTCAAAAGTTGAACTGCCCAGCACCCTCCTCCCCTTAAGCACCTCCCTTGACAAAGGGACTTCTGAGGACTTGGAGGGCCTGGGGATGCCTGTATGTTTTCAAACTCCACAGAAGTATCACTATCTGTACAGCTTTGGGCAAGATCTCACTTATTCCCAGGAGGCTTCAGAGCCCAAAGTTCCCTTGACCAAGGACAAAGCTGTTCTTTATGAAGAGTTTATGGAAACAGGAGGGCTGGGTTACAGAAAGAGATAGAACATTGATCTAAAGGGGCCATCCAACTCCTGAGTCAGGATATGTTGATTCCCAATTGGCTGAAACCTAGAAGGCTGCCTTGCCCAATGCCAGCTTCGTCAGCTCTAACAAGATGGCTGCAGCAAAGTCTCCTGGGAATGACTTTGATGAGGAGGGTGCTCTACATGCTAGGGCTTCAGTTGGATCCATTGTCACTCTAGGCAGATCACTCAACCTCTCTAGGACTTTGTTTCCTCAAGTGTAAAATGAGGAGGATTGGATTAGATCTCTCTGAGCCCACTTCCAACTTGGAATCTATGATCCCATGATGCTATATTCAATTTTCCTTGAATTACATTGAATTGAATTCCTTGAATACAATTTTCTAGAATTCAAGGCCCTCCTAGTGCAAGTCAAGCCAAGTTAAATCAGGTCAATTAGCACTGACTAAGTGTCTACTATGTCCCAGGCACTGGGGATACAAAAAGAGGCAAAAGTCCCTGCTCTCAAGGAGCTCACAGTCTAACAGGGGAAACCAAATACAAACAATTATTACAAACAAGATTGTCCCAGTTTACTCCTCTGGAAAATGAGCTGGAGAGGGAAATGGCAAACCAGTCCAATATCTTTGCCAAGAAAACCCCAAATGGGGTTGCAAAGAGACATACACAACTTAAAAATGACTGAACAACAAACAACGAAATGATTTCTCCAGGCCTCAATTTCCTCTTCTGTAAAATGATAGGGTTGGACTGGAGGATCTCTAAGGTCTGTTCTGACTCTAAATCCTCCGATCTTTAGGAGTCAAGGTGTCCTATGATTAGGACATATTGTCCTCAACAGATAGATATTCATCAGCAAAAAAGGGAATGAAAATGGCAACATCTCTCCTGAAGTATCAAAGGAAGCAAACAAAAGTGCTTTCTGGTAGCTTCACAGGAACATCTGGGTGTGCACTTGACCTTCACTAGACAAAGAAGATCTGAAGGAAAGGCAGGCTTGGGTGGAAGGCATCCACCCAGGTGTTCCCAGCTTCCATTCCAACCTTTCCTGGTCCCACCCTGGGCTCCCTGGAACAGGAAGCCAGCACAGGGGCTCAGACCTACAAGGGACAAGGTCCTCATTCTGTGAGAGAGACCAAGTGACAATGGCAGGGAAGTGTCTACAAGGCTGGGTCAGCAAAGCCAAGGGGAAATGGTGAGGTTCCACAGCTGGAGGTTTTGGGTCAAAGTGATGACTGAGACAAGACTCCCTCGGCCATCCCTTTCGGCTCTCCTCTTCAATCCCAGGGTTGGGGCATGGATGCATCTAGCCTTCAAGGGGCCAAATCACTGAGCATTTCCAGACAGGATGAGCACTTCATCTCCTGGAAGTCATGTGATCCTCTGGCCCTCTGTGCTCTTGACCTAAAGGGATTTACAGATATTTCTCACAGTCCTTCAAAACTAGAAGCATGAGTGTCTTATTGGATCATTCAACATGATTCTCCATACCTTCCCCCCACCCTTTAGGTTTCTAGTTCTTTAAACAAGGTGGGTCTTCAAAAACAAGAACTTCTTTGTCCAGGTGTGCTGTTGCCTCAGTTGTGCCAAGTATTGCTCTCAGAGTCTAGGGATCTGACTTGGAGGGCAAGCTCCAGAAGGTGCCACCTGGGTGACCTCGGGCAAGGCTCTTCATTTCCCTGGTCTTCCTCTTCTGTTAAATGGAGATAATAAACTCAGACAATTGTTGGGAGGAAAGTGCCTTGGCAAGCTTTGCACGATACAGAAATATGAGCTATTATTACTATATTCAGATCTTCTTAGATTTCCTACAAAAGCAAAAAAAACACACACAAAAAAACACAACTGAATCTTCAAAAGAATGCCCTTTTTGTCCAGGAAAACCAGCCTGGTAATTGTGTCCCATACAATGTGTTCCCTCTCCCACTTCCATGCATTGGTCTATGTGCTTCCCCTTGCGTAGAATGTGTTTCCTTTCTACCTCTACCTCTAGGTACTCTTTTCTTCCTTCAAAGCACAGTCCAGTCAGCAAGGTGGCACAATAAACAGCAGAGCTGGGCAGAGCATTAGAAGGACTTGAGTTCAAATCCAGCCTCAGATTCTTGCTAGCTGTGTGACCCTGGGCAAGTCACAATCTCCCTGTGCTCCAGCTTCCTCCTGTATAAAATGGGGATAATAACAGCACCTACTTTCCCAAGGTTGTTGTCAGCAGCAAATATTTGTAAATACTTCGCAAAACCTTAAAGTGTTATAGAAATACTAGCTATTATTATTATTATTATTATTATTTTCTTGCTATGTGAGGACTTTACTCATCCACTGAGTTTTTAGGGGTCTCTTCCTCTTGACATTACATTGTACAACTATGTATATATACTAATTTGCTTTGTAAACATGCAAGGAGTTTCTTCTGCTTGAAAATACTTTGTATGATTTTGCATGTATGTATGTACGTGAATATACTTTCTGTTATGGGGAAATAGAGTGGGGGTTTGGAGTAGGGGATTTGAGATAGGAGTTTGGGGTTTGGGTTACGGGTTCTTAGGAATTCCTCTTTAAAGAATTATACCCAGACACTTGACACTAGCTGTGTGACCCTGGGCAAGTCACTTAACCCCCATTGCCCCACAAAAAAAAAGAATTATACCCTCTTCCACACAAATCCAATTAGAATAAAATAATAGTTTATTTAGGGTGCTAGGGAAAGGAAACCAAGAGAGAAATTCTTGGACTTCTTCTCATGGGAAGAAGGCATAGCACAGAGGCATGGCTTTGAGATACCTATCTCTTCAAGCAGGAGACAGGCAGATACTTTTATAGAGGTCTGATGGTGGTGGTCCGATGGGGTGATCATCTGACTGGGTGGCTGGGGGAGCACTATCTGCTGGTGGCTGGGGGAAGTTGAGTGAGGGGTGGCTCTGGATCTCTCAAGCCATCTCTCTGCTCCTCAAGCCACAAAGGCAGCAGCCACATCCAATCTCATTTCCCCAAGGGGTGGGGGAGACTGGTTAGGTGTGTCATCCTTTGGTTTAGTTTCTCAAGGAGAAGGTTCTTTTGATTTACCCCACAAAACTTCTGAGGTACCGAGGGCCATTCAAATGAGGTCTATAACACTTTTTATCTGTTCATCTGTTTCCTTGTTGCATCTCTAAAATAGAAGATAAGCTCCTTGAGGGTAAGTATTGTTTGGTACCAAGAGTACTTAGAGAGGCAGCTTAGCACAGGGAATGAAGGGCTAAATCAGGAGGCAGAAAGACCTGGGTTCAATCTTTTCTCTAACATTTACCAACTGTGTGAGCCTGAGGAAATCGCATCTCCTGTCTCAGCCTGTTTTCTCATCTTTCAAATGTGGAGAATAACAGCACTAGTTGCAGAGTTGTTGAGGAGATCAAATGAAACAATAAGAATAAAATGCACTGCCAGCCTTCAGGTGCTATCTATGTATCAAGCATCATCATCCCCATCTTCCTTGCGAATGCATTAGTTGAATTGAATTCTTTCTGGGTCTTTATCTTGTCTTGGAAACAATACAGGAGAAATCATTCAAATATTTTACCACCATGAATTCAATCGGCCCCCTGGGTACAAGCAGAGCCAAGTCCCCAATATGTCAACTGGGAGGATTCCGAGTTTTCTCCATGACTACCCAGAGAGGAAGAAGTATCACTTGAGTGTTGTCTCCCTCCCATCCCCCAATGGCAGGAGCAACAAATAACAATCCTTTAGGCAATGAAGAGGGCTAAGTGCTGGCAATTTTCTCAGAATCAGTGCTCAGAATCAGTATGGCATAGTAGAAAGAGCATTTTATTTAGATCTGATGAATCTGGGTTCAAATCCTGGCTCTTTATAAGCCTGGACCAAGTCCTGTCATTTCTCTGGGCTTCACTTCCCTCATCTGGAAAATGAATGGTTTGGATGTGCCCTTCAAGGATCTGTTCAAGTCTAAAGTCCTTGAAAGCAGGGGCCGAGTCTCCAGTGCCCAGCCCGTTGTGGACACCTCATAAATGTATGCTGAATTCCACTCTTCCTAAGTCTAAAATCTATGATCCTATATTGGACAACACGTTACCAAATTATCAAATGAAATGACATATGTATAGCACTTCACAAACCTTAAAGTGCTATCTAAATGCTGGATATGTATAGATGTGTATATGTATGCGTATGTATGTATGTATTAATGTGCATATATACATGCATATGTGTATGCATATATAATAATATATACATCTATCCAAACACATATGCATACATGTATATGTATACATATACCTCATATACACATCCACATGCACATGCACATACATGCACATACACATACATATATTCAGAGACTGGGTTGAATTGAATTTGTGTTCCGACATCCAGAACTGCTACCAACCACATCAGCAGCTGAAAGGTAGGGAGTGTGAGAATCAGGGTGCCACCCCCGTGCTGAGAGAGACATTGTGAGAACCAGGGCAGCGCCACCTTGAGGAGAAACCATGTGACTAGGGTCCAGAAGTTACATCTATTCATAGAACCACCTGTAAGTCATGTCAATCAATGCTACCAGCCAATTAGCTTGGAGTTGTGCGTGGGGACAGCCCCTCTTCTGGTCCTGCAGGGAGCTTCTGCTGTAGGAGAATGGAGGATCTTTCTTTCAGTTGGAGGTCACAGTAGTGGAGGCAGGGCCAGGGTAGCTAGGCTTTTTCTTTCTGAACTCCACATGTTCTTCCTCTCTCTTTTGCTAACTTCTCATATACTTTAATAAATGCTTGGGGCAGCTAGATGGCCCAGTGGTTAAAGCACCGGCCCTGGATTCAGGAGTACCTGAGTTCAAATCCGGCCTCAGACCCTTGACACTTACTAGCTGTGTGACCGTGGGCAAGTCACTTAACCCCCATTGCCTAAAAAAAAAAAAAAAAAAACCAAAAAAAAAAAAATAAAAAAAATAAATGCTTAATGCCCAAAGACTGGTGCTATAAGCTTCTAATTTAAGGTGACCACACATTAGATTTTAGTCATCACAGTTAGATTTTAAACATCACAGATGAGAATAAAGTAAATTGTTGTTCCCTTCAATATTTCACTGGGCATGTTCCACAGGAGTCTTGCTCCAAAGTCTTCTTGAGATATGGCAGTGATAATGAGCTCTCTACCAATGGAAGCCAATTTCTGTCTGGCCCCACAGCCATCCAAAGGACATCAGGAATAGGCCCAGTGATAAAATACATTTTTGCTTCCTGAAGACCAGCAGGCCTAAACAGTGAGAGGTTCATCATTGAGTTAGACACAGGGACATGAATTTTCCAGTTATTAAAACTCTCAAAGACCAGCAGCTACTAAGGAATGGAGGTTGAAACCTGTATCCGTGGAGGGATTACTCATACAGATAAATCCTGGAAGAACTGAAGTATATCTATGAGTGTGTAATTGCATTTACATGGATTGGTCTATCTATTCAATTCAATAAGCATCTATTAATCACCTACTACATTCTGGGCTATGTGCTTGGTGTAGGGACACAAAGACAAACCCTGTCCTCAATGATCTTACATTCTTTTGGGTAATATGACAAGCACACATTTAAGCAAATTCTACAATTTTAAGCAGTCATTACAAAATTAGTGGGGGGAGATATCTGGAAAGTCTTCCAGTTTGAGGGGGCACCTAAGCTTGGTCTCATATATGGAAATGCTAAAAGGCAGAGGTAAAGAGGGAGATGTTTCCTGGAATGGGGGACAAGCTGTGCAAAAGCCCAGAGGCAAGAGATGGAATGGCTTCCATGGAAAACCACTAGAAGGTCCGTTTGGCTGGAATGCTGAGTTCATGAGTGAGATGAGAGTGAAATCACTCTTTGGGGGGCAGGAGGGTGAAGGGGAGACTGAGTCTCCATCTCTCACCTAGTGTAAGGCCTAACCCCATCCCTGATTGGCATAGGAATGCTAACCTCCATTTGTGCAACCTGAACTAGCCTGGTGACCCCTTCATCCCAAAGGTTCACCATAATGTTAGTGCTGGTGCCTGACTGGTTTTAGCTAATGAGAACTCAGAATCCCCAGCTTCAGCCTCCATGTTAGCAGAGATTTTAGGGAATTTACTCTTTAAAAATAGCCCAGAGTCATATTACAAAGGGCTTTAGATATCAACTAGGGAATTTGTATTTGCTCTGAACAATAGGGAGCCATGGAAGCTTCTTAAGCAGGGGAGTCCTGTTGTCAGAGAAGAGACTAGAACCAGGAAACCAATTAGATGGTTAACATAACAGTCCAGGTGAGAGGTGAAAAAACCATGAACCCAACTATCCTAAGTTTTCATCCTGAAAAATATGAGGTGGACTGAAAATCATGAGAGGGGAAATATGAGAGTAAAAACAACACACCAATTTAACATTTTCTGTGATCTACCTACTTTTTAGGACTTCATTCTTTCCATCTCCTCTGTTTACCTAATGTATCCCCTCAGTGGAACTTAACTGCCTGAGTGCCTCAGTGTCATGCAGATAGTAGGAACTTATTCACTTCTCATTTAATTGAATTGACCAGGTCTGCTCCCCTTTAACAGCATTCCCAGAAGGGATAACTCCAAATGTGGACGTGGTAATTCAGGAGAGGAACTGGGACAGGGATTTCATTTATATAAGCAGGGGCATGGTGGAGCCAGCCAAGAAACATCCAAGAGCCAAAATGTTCAGTGCAAGCATTTATGCCTGAGAAATTGGCAAATGCAACAAATCAGGTGCTTGTATATGTGTGTTTCTGTGGTTGTTGATTGTATAGACAAGAAAGTGATGGAGAAAACGTTAATGTAGATTCAATGTAAAGCATGTCATGCCTATTTGGGGGGGGGCATACAGTTGTTAAATATTTATCACCATGCCCCTTGATAGAGAGGGCTCCAAGATCAAGAAACTCCATCTTCCAAAGCAGGTTGTCACCTTCTTTATAATTCAGAGCCTCCTAGAAAACTAAAAGACTGAATTGTTTTCCCAGAGTTACACAGACAACATGTGTCAGAGGTAGGTAGAAAGTTCTGGTCTTGGCTCTGAGAGTAGCTCACTGTCCGCTACATCATGCTGCCCCACTTCTCTGGGTGTTACAAGGACAAACCAAAAAAACCACTTTAGGTCCCAGAAGTGAATTTTACCATCATTGAATGATGCTGTTTTTCTTTATAACTACAACCCATGGATGAGTTTTTTTTAATCCCCAATCAGAAGGGTTTCTTGACTGACATCTTGGCACCAATAACTGCTCGCCAAAATAGAAGTAATGCTATTGGTGCATTATCTTGTCTCTTAAGGAGCCAAAGGCTCCACTGGGAAAACCCGTAAAGCTCCCCCCCCCCAATCCCTCCCCACTTTTCTCTGTCACCTATCCTTTGCCTCTGTTGGCTTCTTCCTGGGTAGTTTATGTCCCTAGGAGTTGATTAAGCCAAGGGCTTGAGAGCATTCATCAGTTCATCAAGAAGCCTTGCTGATAGGATGTTGGTGGAAAAAGGATAGGATTGCAAGCTCCTGGGGATGGGGTGGGACAGAGGCAAACAAGGTGGCAAAAGATAAAACAGAAATTCAGAAAGTAAGGAAGAAAAGTGGTAGCCAAGGGCCTCTGGCCATAGGAGAGGATAGAGAGGGGGAGAACAAAGGTCACAGTGATTTAAACTGGGGACTAGGAAAGGGAAAGAGAAAAGATTTTTTTTTTCTTTTTTGGTGGCAAAAAAAAGCAAAATTAGGACAGTGGGAGGGGAGGTGGAGCATGAAACGAAAAATTGGCAACTTTGACCCCATTTCCTTAAGGGGAAAGTCAATAAATTTGGTGTATTTTTTTTGTTTGTTTTTTAATATCATGAGATGGGAAATTGTTGAGAGAATGCCCAGTGCACATCAAGAGGGGGAGACTTAAAGGAGTTTTCATATAATCATCAAAATCACAGGCAGCATGGCAGAGCAAGTAGAATGCTGGGCCAAGAACAGGAAGATCTGGGTTCAAATACTGCCTTTCTTGTTGTTTTTTGTCCTTTGTTCTCAAAGAGGACCATGACATCAAGAGGTGACGTCATCATTTGCAGTGAATTGGATTTAAGTGAGGGAGGACTATGCAAAGTCAACAACCTCACTCTCTCCTCCAGAGCCATCTGGGTCCAGTGGCAAGATATATACATATCTGCATATATATATATATACACACACACATAAACACACATATATCAGGATGAGTGGAGATGGTCTGAGACGTTTAAAGCAATTGGGGTTAACTGGCTTTTGCCCAGAGTCACACAGCTAGTAAGTGTCTGAGGCTGGATTTGAACTTAGGATCTCCTTACTCCACAGCTCTTTCTACAACATCACCTTGCTAGTCCAAGGAAATATAAACTCAAACTCAAAGGAATTATATATATATACATATTTTTTTTTTTGCGGGACAATGGGGGTTAAGTGACTTGCCCAGGGTCACACAACTAGTAAGTGTCAAGTATCTGAGGCCGGATTTGAACTCAGGTACTCCTGAATCCAGGGCCGGTGCTTTATCCACTGCGCCACCTAGCCACCCCTCAAAGGAACTATAAACTCAACACCCCCTCCAATAAATAAACCCACCAATCAATAAAGAGATACAATGCAGGGGTCTCTAAAGATGAGGCTCTTGGGGCAGCTAGGTAGAGCAGTGGATAAATTACCAGCCCTGGATTCAGGAGGACCTGAGTTCAAATCCAGCCTCAGCCTCTTGACACTTACTAGTTGTGCGACTGTGGGCAAGTCACTTAACCCTCATTGCCCCGCCCCCCCCCCAAAAAAGATGAGGGTCTTAACCTTTTTTGTGACATGGCCCCTTTGACAGCCTGGTAAATTCTATGGACCTTTCTCAAAATAATATTTTTAAATAATAAAAGGAGATATTAAATTTCAGGTAGAGGTTACTGAAAATAAAGATGTACTTCCTTTTCCCATCCAAGTTCACAGAACTCTGGAAGTCTATCCATGGAGCCCTGGTTTAGAACCCCTTCTCTATAGTGTTGATCAGCAGAACTTAAACCAGGATCCATAATCAAGATTTAAGTCATTGGCTGATGAAGTTAGCTATCATGAGAAATGCCTGTGCAAATCCCTGGGCAGAATCTGTAATGTCCATAACATAATCCAAGACAAAGAAATACCCATGGTCTTTGCCCAGCAGAATTGGTGCAATTTCATCCAGCTGGACAACTTCTCTCAAGTTGATCTATGGTTCTACAAATACCACCTGCCATACCCAACGATTGTCAAATGGCTACTTTTGCAAATTGTGCCACAAGATACTGTGTATTCAGTTGGATGAACAGAGACCACACCTTGGAAGGGGTAAGGAAGAGAGTGAGGAGATGCTAAGGTGTGTGTGTGTGTGTGTGTGTGTGAGAGAGAGAGAGAGAGAGAGAGAGAGAGAGAGAGAGAGAGAGAGAGAGAGAAATCAAGAAGGTACAAAGAGGAAAAATATTGGAATCATTTATATCTTTTTTTTTCTCTTTTATTCCAAACATGAATTTTTGTAAACCTGGCATTTTAAAAACAGTGCAAGTGAATTTGAAAATAGGTGACTGTAGAAAGCAAGTACAGGCAAAATCAAGAGAGGGACAACACCATCCCCCCAGCAACATTCACAAGAGAAACTTACAGTTCATCTGTCCATTAGTGAGGTCTAAAAAGTGAAGCACTGACAGTCAACCCCCCTACATTAGGATCACCCCAATCCTTAAGTAAAGTCTCGATCACTGGATCTTACTGCATCTTTATCAGCTTAGGAATTGGGGCACCATTCCCCAAACTGACCCAAAACACAGAAGACATTTAATAACCAACCCGGGAATTATCCTCCCTTTCTAAGTGATAGGGACAGTGAGCACTATTGCTTCTTTATCTTACACTTAACCAAGAATTTTTATTCATTCTTTAATGTGCATATTTTATATATTAATGTGAAATATTACTTCAAAAATACAAATACACCTTACACCCTTGGAGCATTTTTTAAAAGATTCCATTTATTCTGTTTACTGTTAGCTAAAGGATTTCCTCTATCCCTTCTCCACCCCCCAAAAAATGTCCTTCTTTTTGTAATGCCCCTTAAGTTAGGCAATAGTTGAAACCTCATACATTTAACCTGATAAAATGTTCATGTTTAGCATCACTCATCTACAAACACCACTCAGCTTAGGCACCGTCTCGCCCAAGGCAAATAGACTAGAAGAGTTCCATTTGTGAGGTATTGGCCTTGATAGGGACCCTCTGTAAATTCCTTTCCTGACTCAATGAAGATAGGTGTTGGGGCTGTCCCAGAAAGGATGCTCCTCTCCTATGTTCTCCCCTCCAACTCAGAAGGCAGAAGCTGCATACCTCCTGGTAAAACCATGGTTTTCTCTTGTATTTTCCACGGAGGCAATGAGCTGTCCAAGGACTCTTGCTGAGACTTAAAGGGACTTCTGAAGGCCTGCCCACCGAGGTCGCTGGTTATCTGCCTGGTGAGGAGTGATGACCCCAAGTCTTTTTACAGTAGAGCACAAGGCAAGGTTTCCTAGGCAACTTTTGCTAAAGCCCCCTTGTTTTCAAGGACTTACGGGGTGATTTTACTTGAAGGGCCAAAAATCTCACCTGATGGAACTCCATTCTCTTGGGGTTCAAGTCATGCAGCAGAGAGCCATCCCCAAACAGAAGAGGTTGCTTTTGCTACCTTCTGAAACAAAAAGTCCTGTGTTTTGTAACTAGCAAACATTTTATTCTCTGAAAGATGATAAAACCTCAGGTAATACATTGGGGAAAAGCGGAAAATATTGCTGCCCATGGGTTTGGGCCACAGGTATATTTGTGAAGTCAACAGCCTTACCTAGGAGCAAGATACAAGAAAACCCAATGAATGTTACTGAGAAAACATCAATACTCATTCATCAAGCATTAATTAAGCACCTACTTACTATGTGCCAGGCACTGTGCTAGGCACAGGGGACACAAAGACAAAAACCTAACAGTCTCCTGCCCTCAATGGGCTTGCATTCTACTCATAAGCCCCAAACCACCAACCAAGTAGAAGCTGGGAAAATTCCATGTGGGCCCAGATTCCTCTGAGAAGCTGCTATGTGAAGTGCCACCCTGATTTGATGAAGGAGGCAGTAGGTTCTATGAAAGGGGATTCTGGTTGAACTATGGGTAGAACCTCCTGGCCTCTGAGCTCCCGTCCCACTCTGAGGCTAGTATGCTAGACTTTTCAGTCCCCATCATTTGAGTAAGCCATAGTTCACCATTACCTTCAGGCATTATCTTCTACCTGGCATCAATATTTGCTTAAGGCCAACAAACTAGCACTGTAGAAGACTGTTTATTCTTTGTTCTTGAGGTGGGGATCCAAGAAAAGCCAGGTTCCATTCTGGCTTTGACATTTATTTGCTTGTGTATTGGTGAGCAAGTTATAATCCATCCCACTGAGCCTCAGGTATATCTCTATAAGACTAAGTTACAGAAGAGCTGCGATCTTCACTGGTAAAGGGAATCAGCACGCTGATGAAATTGTAGCACTTTGGAATATTGATCCATGGGAATGAGCCTAAGTGAGGAGTTTTGGAACTCTTAAATTGAAGCTGCCACATTTCAGTCCTAAGATTCCTCTGAACTGAAACTGATTTGGCAATGCCAATCATGCTTCTTGGGGGTAACAAGATGAACTGGACACATGATTTCATTGATACAGAAAACTTCCAAGTGAAGAAACTCGTTCCGCCAATACAGGTCAACATTTTCTCCACAATTTAAAAGTCAAAGCATTATCAGAAAGACTGAGAGTTTCTAGGACTTGTCCAGGGTCTTGAACTCAGATCTTCCTGACTTTCAGGGCACACTATCTTCCTAATTATTCCAAATGGGTCAGTGTCTTGCATGGCGGTAATGGGGTTGGGGTGGGGGGGAGTGAGCGAGTATATAAAAAAGTTTCTGGCCATAGGAGCTGATATGGCTTTGTTATCATGAGCTAATAGATTCATACTCATTGATTTATTAAAGAAAAATTCAAGAACGAAGCCAATGAAAAATTGTTAATGGGAAGCCCCACCCTAAGTCAGATTTTCCCATCACTTTCAAAGGAATTTGTGGCTCTTGGTGATAGAGCAGACATCATCCCAATCCCCCTCCTTTTTGGTCACTCTAGGGAAACATCAGGAACAAAGTCCCCCAGCTGCACCAAGCATTTTCCTGTGCATGGGTTTGATCCAAGCATACTTCCCTCCAAATAGGGTCAGAAGTTAGTGATGAAACATCCTTGTGGCCTTCATAGAAAGGGGAATTCCATTTATTTTCATGTTCCCAGTGTTCCTGTCATCTGTGCTGAAGCTTCACAGTAAAGAAAGGTGGAATAAATTATTCTTTTCTGAGAAAATGCATTTAGGCACAATGGAAGGAAAGTGCAGGGAGGACAAAATGCCACCAAAAACAAGATGCAAAGAGACAGGTCCAAGAAACTTGACTAGTAGCTACTGGGCTGAGATGGCTGAAATGGCAGACTTGCTGGGTGAGAGCCCTAATAGCTTCTTCCTTTGTCCTCGAAAACCCAAGGAAGTCAAAGTGTTCGGAAGGAGGCTCACCAAACTCATCACAAGCATAAGTCTTCCATATGTATGGTCCTCCATGCTCAACTTGCATCAGATGCTGGCTGTGCCCCGCTGGGCACATGGAGCTCTCTATTAAAAGGTTTGGGGTGGGGGGAGTCTGCAACAACTCCTTGCAGCTCCTTGTATATTTGGATCTACTTGAACAGAGTCCACACTATGCCTCTAAAAAGATGGCTTTGATAGGGAGTTTTCCAGCAGTTCTACATCTGAGACAAAACCTTCTCATAGAAAACAGCTCTGGATTTCAAGTTCAGTGGCAGAATGTCAAACCCTTCCAAAGGAGGAGCCTTAATAGTGAGGGCAAAACGCCCCACTTACCCATCTCCCTGGTATCTGTGGCATCACTTACACCTCTCACGGTGCCTGATGGTCCGCTTTTACTGCTGAGATCAAACTTCCTGGGCTGGCTGCCTGGGCAGCTTGGGGATGAAGTTTTAATGACTGCCCACTGAGCAGTCCACAGCAAGAAGAAGAGGAAGGCAAGATCCCAATGAGTGAGTGGATGCTCCTGGCCCAGAAGTGTCTCAGATGAGTGGGTGGACCTCACTGGCACTGAAGGTTTTGGTGTGTCATCTCCTTGACACCGATGAGACCCAGGGCAAGGATTTCTGCCGGCATCAGCCTCTCTACCATGCTCTTTATCCAGTCTTCCCACAGAAGTGAGATTTTCCACCAAATGAAGGCAAAGTAGGTTGCCGCTCCAGCAGCTGGGTCTTGTTTCTCCCCCTTCTGGATTCGATGGATCTCTTTGAATGAAGAGCATGGGTGAAAAACACTCCGTGTTCCATTCACAGGCAACTGCCATTGAGACTGCATCGAGAGAAATGCAGAGAGGCTTTGGCAAGTCACCAGCACACACAGCTCGTACATCACAGTGTACACGGCCTGTTGTCTTTCATGAGAAGCAATAAACATTTCCTTTAGCTCATTTCATCTTCGAGTCCATTGGGCAGTAAGTTCAAACATACAATAGGTTTTTCAAATATATATATATATATATACACACACACACACACACACATATATATATATATATATATATATATATATATATATGTATGTATTTCCCAGGTTTCAGCCAGAAATCAGTGCTTGAGTGAACTATATAGCTATTTAATAGAAATAATAAAACATCGATACAAATATAAAGACATAATCAGTATAAAAGGCTTGTATTTATCAAAAATACTTCTAGGCAACAGTCTTCCCCTGAGGGTTTACCACATACGTTGGACTCATAAATATTGCTCAGCACACAGCTTGCTCTCTGGAGTTCATGATTGCCCCATTGCAGCCTCAGTGCACTGCTCAGGTCACGTGCCAAGGCTGCAGGGGTGGCCTCGGGATCTGCTCCCTTGCTTGCTAGAACGAGGAACAAGACTGCATCGATGGACCTCCGAAAAATCTGGAGAAGATTCTTTCTTCCACATATGGAAGATACAAAGAACAGGGACAACCAGTGAGCAGGCGTGGCGGCACGTGACCAGTGGTGGTTTGCATGGTGCCTCACTGGCTTTTCTGGACCCAGTCCCAACTGTCTTCATTCTCTTTCCGGTTTTTCTCAGCTTCGATGATTTCTTTGTACCTTCTGCGAAAGAAGCCCATCTAGAGAGAAGGAGAAAGGAGAGAGGAGAAGCTGGGTAAATCTTCTCGAATTGCAAATCACACTGATTCCAATGCTGGCAAAGCCAAATCAAGGCTAGCCTTTCTTATAGCCACACCATTAAGCTATCTAACATGTCTACATACACAAAGAGGATTTGTTTATTGTTTAATAAAGCAGAAATCTCTTTGACCTACTAGAGAGGCAATGGGGCATAGTAGGTAAAACGCTGGATCCAGCTGCAGGAAGATTCAAGTCTTGCCTCAGACACTTGTCAGCTGTTAGACCCTGGGTAAGTCACTTAAATTTTCTGAGTCTCGGTTGCCTCATTTGTAAAATAAGGGGTTTGGGCTCATTGATCACCAAAGTCCTTTCTGACTCTAAATCTCTAATCCTCTGATTGGATGAAATACACAACGAAGAGCATTTTTTTCAAATCCCATGTCCCACCAAGTGGTTGTCATAGAGCCAGTGACAGACACCTCTCACCCAATGTGACTCTTTCAAATTCTTTGAGGTCTACTCTGCTCCCCCTTGGGTCAGCTGTCTGCATGCTCCCAAGTAGACAATCTGAAGACTTTTATGCCCTACTTGCAGCCCAACCTTAGTAACATTTTTTGGTTTAATTTTTTTAATTACACTGTAATGGCCACAGTTGGGGGTGGTCATGAAGAAATGGATTTTTATTCATTGGACACTGTCATACTCACCTTCCTGCAAGAGCTCTCATGGTAACCAAGTTCCTAACGAGTCTAAATAGGAATAATCCTTGTTGTAGAGCCTTCCCTGCTCTTTTTTGGCTTCCTTTCCAAGCCCCGCCCTACCCAACTACCAAAACAGTCTTCCCAAAGGCCCAATCTGGCCACCACATCATTGTCTCCCTAGTTCCTTGAGGGTAAAATACCAACTTCTCATCCTGACATCGTAGGACTGCCATGTTCTGATCCCTACCTACCTTTCCAACCTTATTTCATACTCTTTCCCTTCAAGATGTTCCATTCCAGCCAAATTGGAGCAACAGCCCCTCCCTAAGTTAGACCTCAACCCTGAGATCCCTCTGTGAATCAGCACAAACCATTAGCCACTCGGGGATATCCTGGTATCCTGCCCTTGTCACCTCTGCCTCTCAGAAATCATTTTCATTTATAAGCTCAGCTCAGCTTCTCCCTCCTCTCTTAAGTCATCCTTGATCTACCTAGTTGTTAATCCTTTCTATTTGCCCTCTCAGTCTTCCCTGTACTAAACTTATCTGTGTATCTGGTATGTTCTTCCTCCCTCTCCCAGAAGGCTGGAAGCTGCTTGGAATCACAGATTGCTTGCTTTTGCCTTTCTTCAAATTCCCAGTGCCTGGGACAGAATATTGCTTCTTGACTGACTGCTTGAT
The DNA here is from genome assembly GCF_019393635.1 of Dromiciops gliroides. Classification (NCBI taxonomy): domain Eukaryota; kingdom Metazoa; phylum Chordata; class Mammalia; order Microbiotheria; family Microbiotheriidae; genus Dromiciops; species Dromiciops gliroides. The sequence continues at coordinate 747,194,229 of NC_057861.1, forward strand.
GTTTTTCTTTGGGTCTCTATTGCCTTGCATTGAATGCATATTTAATTAATATCTGTTGGATTTATGTAGTCAAAGGAAAATGAAAGCACTATGCTAAGAAAGAGACTAAAATGTTCCTATTCTTTGATGCCGAGTGTCCACTGTCAAAGATATGAAAACTCCATATGTAGCAAAATAATTATAACAGTATTTTTGTAACAAAGAATGGGAAACTAAGGAGATGCCCATCAAGCAGAGAATGGATAGACTAGTGATGGGATCTGAACCTAATGGCCTATCACTGTGCTCTAAGAAACAATAAAAATAAAGAAGGAAGAAGGTGGGAAACCTTGCAAGAAGTGCTCCAGAATGAAGTAGGCAGAGCTAGAAAACAACAACGATTTAAGTGGAAAGAACAACAACCAACACATTGAAAGAATTCTGCAAAGGTATAATAGCTAAGAGGGACCCTAATGAAGAGGTAAGATGTTCTAAGTCACTTTCTTACCCAGGAGATGCTTCTGCCCTAGGCTCTTCTCTTCTGATCATGGAAGTCTAGGCCAGAGACTCTATGATCAGAAGAAAGGACCTAAGACGTTTCCCCTTCTTCCAGGGCACCCTTCTCCCTTCCCAAAGCTCTGATTTCCAGATCCCTTTTCTGTAATTAGAATGTCAAGTCCACCTCTAGTAACTATGTCATTAACATTGTATCACCATTATTGCTATGATCCAGTATCACAGTCTGGAATCATTACAGTGTATCATTGCAGTGTACTTTTTAAAAATTAAACCAAAACATGCCATAAATGTTTTATCTACATGAGAAGGTACTTTGTTCTGCTTCTTTGCAGAGGTGGGGGACAATGGGTGTGAAATGCTGCAGAAACCTTCAGACTTTTATTAATAAATTTGTTAGTTTTACTCAACTGTCTTGCTTTGCTCTTTTCTTAATTTGTTACAAGGGATAGCTCTCTGGGGAAGGAAGGGAGAAAATGAAATTGAGTAATAAGACTGTCTGACATCCAAACTAGATACAGCCATAAACTATGGCTACTTACAAGTCAGTTAGAGCTAGGCTGCATTTGCCTGTTTCCTACTGTGTGGGTGTGGGCAAGTCATTTAGAGTTTCTGAGCCTCCATTTTTTCATCTGCAAAATGAGGAGAAATGTATAATAAGTATCTTCCGGGGCCACTAGGTGGTGCAGTGGATAGAGCACCGGCCTTGGAGTCAGGAGGACCTGAGTTCAAGTCCAGCCTCAGACACTTGACACTTACTAGGTGTGTGACCCTGGGCAAATCACTTAACTCCAATTGCCTTACCAAAATAAATAAATAAATAAATAATAAGTATCTTCCTCACAGGGCTGTTGTGAGAAAGATGCCTCGTAGGGGCGGCATGGTGTGATAGAGTACTAAACTTGGAATCTGAGGGCCTGTGTCCCACTATCTCCCCTCTGTGTGACCCTAGGCAAGTCACTTTACCCTTTGGGGCCTCAGTTTCCCCATCTGTAAAATGGCAAGGTTGGTTTAGGGGTCACTTTGAGCTCTAGAACTATGATGCCACAATCCTGAACCACAAGATATTGTCATAATCAAGAGCTACTAACAAAGCTTCTATCAGCAACATAATATTCATAGTAATGATAGCTAACATTTATGAAGCACCTTCAGGCTTACAGAATTCTTTACACACATTATCTCATTTGATAGATTGGGAGAATACATGCTCTTCTTAGCACAAGTGACAGGCACTGGGGATTTCTCTCCAATATTTACGGGCGCATGCAGCCAATTGCTTAAGGCTTGGAATGAACAGCATTAAGCTGATTGTCTGATGAGACAATCCCTCCCTGCTATTTTATAGAGAAAAGATGAGACTGCTTGCTCCCTCCCTTCTCCCATCCATCAGACAGAAGGGTTCAGTCTGGGCGAGCTCTCTGCTCATTGGTTGGCTCTCCCATGCCCCCTCCCCACGAATCCAAGTAGAGATGCCCACAGGAGCATTCAGCTCTCCATCTGAGTTTGAAAAGCCAAACAAACATGCCAAAGGGGGAGACATAAGCATTTAGAGGGCAATAGATTTGCATTTTTTTTTACTCTACAAAACGAATATGATTGTAAGTACAGTTTTTGTTTATGGGAAAAGAAACCAGGTGAGCCCAGGAGGGCTAGAAATGCCTGGAGGAAGAAAAGCAGAAAGAGGGAGAATGAGATTGAAGGGAAATGAGGCTCCTCAAATAGAAACCACTGGTGCCTTTGCGGGGTCAAGGGAAAATGAGGAGCAGCATATGCCAGACAGAAACAGCCCATGAAGGGAGTGGAGTCACCGCTGACACCTCAGACTATTTCAGGAGAAAGCGGGCACCTGGGGAAGTGGTCTTCTAATCAGGCAAACCGGGAAGGAAAAGTGGACCTTTAAGGAGGAGGGCTCCCAGAAGGGACACACCCACTGGCTGGGGCCTTTGCTCTTGAAGGGGAAGGTGGGGAATCTTCTCTGTGCCTTTTGACTCTTCCAAGCAGATCATGACCAGGCTCTATTGTACAGAGAGAGACCTGACCCAGAGCCAATCCCTCCTGACCATGCAGAGGCAGCTCATCTCAACCTTCCTCCTCATCCCCCACCTCCCTAAGGGGCTGCAGTAGGGAAGGTGAAGGATGAGATTGGAACCTCTGCATTAGACCAGAGATCAAGGTCACCCCCAGAGGCCACGGCAGTTTCAGAGGCTTTGTAAGGGTTTCCAACAGCTGGTGAAAAACTAGATAGAGAGGGAGCATAGTACACAGAAAAGGGCAATGGAATTCAGAAGCCAAGGACCTGAGTTCAAATCTCAGCTCATTTACTGTCCATGTGACTTTGGCCAAACCACTTGCCTCCCGGGGCCTCATATCTTCATCTATAAAATGACGGAGTGTCCTCCAAAGTCTTTCATGGCTGTAAATCCAAAAGCTGATGACAGACACTGTTTTGTTGGTAGGCAAGCCACACTGGTTTGTAGCCCAATGAAATATCCTTGGATCAGAAGCAGAATCATCACATGATGGGAGTTAGGCAGAGAGGAGGATTATCATCCTTATGTAAATCATGAGGTGGCTAGAAGTATAGAGCATTGGAACCAGGAATCCAGAAAATCAGAGTTCAAATGTGACCTCTAACACTTATTAGTAGTACGATCCTGAGCAAGTCAAAAATCTCTGTTTGCCTCAGTTCCCTCATCTATAAAATGGGGATAATAATAGCATCTACCTCATAGGGTTGTTCTGAGGATAATATGGGATAACATTTGTAAAGTGCATCGCAAGCCTTAAAACAGCAGGACTATAGTATGGGTCTGATCACAGCTCTTTCCTGCTCCAGAAGTTCTAATGGGTCCCTATTGCCTCCAGGACAAAGTACAGACCAACTCTGCTTGGCATAGAAAGCCCTTCACAGGGCTTGTAGCACATGGCTTCCCATCTACATTCTGGATGGGTCAACCTATTTATTATCTCTATACATAACATTCCATCTCCCATCACCAGGCTTT